>NC_091985.1:218456202-219656202 GCF_044704955.1 Pristiophorus japonicus
GTTTATAAAAGGGGTAAGAGGGAGAATTTTGCCTCCTGTCCCCCTTTCCCAGCCCAGGGGCAGTGAAGCTGATTTTCAGGCCCAGCTGCTGCACAGATTGGTTGAAAGGACCAACAGTAATGGTGGCTGCAATAGAATGAGGAGAGGAAATATAAACTAACGGGTAAAATCCTAAAGGGGCTGCATAAACAATGAGACCTGCGGGTATATGTGCACAAATCGCTGAAGGTGGCAGGGCAGGTTGAGAAAGCAGTTAAAAAAGCTTACGGGATCTTGGGCTTCATGAATAGAGGTGTCGAGTACAAAAGTGTGGCTATTATGATGAACCTGTATGAAACACTGGTTCGGCCTCAACTGGAGTATTGTGCCCAATTCTAGGCACCACACTTTGAGAGGGATATATGGCCTTAAGAGAGGGTGCAGAAAAGATTTATGAGAATGATTCCAGGGATGAGGGACTTCAGTTATGTGGATTGACTGGAGAAGCTGGAGTTGTTCTCCTTGAAGCAGAGATGGTTAAGAGAAGATTTGATCGAGCTGTTCCAAATCCTGAGCGGTCTGGACAACTTCATTGAATGTTTTGAGGAGGTAACAAGGAGGGTCGATGAGGGCAGTGCGTTTGATGTAGTGTATATGGATTCTAGCAAGGTTTTTGATAAGCTCCCACATGGCAGATGGGTCACGAAAGTAAAAGCCCATGGGATCCAGAGCAAAGTGGCAAGTTGGATCCAAAATTGGCTCAGAGGCAGGAAGCAAAGGGAAATGGTTGATGCATGTTTTTGTGACTGGAAGGATGTTTCCAGTGGGGTTCCGCAGGGCTCAGTACTGGTTCCCTTGCTTTTTGTGGTATACATCAATGATCTAGGCTTGAATATAGGGGGTATGATTAAGAAGTTTTTAGATGATACTAAAATTGGTTGATAATGAAGAAGAAAGCTGCGGACTGCAGGAAGATATCAATCAACTGGTCTGGTGGGCAAATCAGTGGCAAATGGAATTAAATCTGGAGAAGTGTGAGGTAATGGGGAGGGTGAACAAGGCAAGGGAATACACATTAAATGGTAGGACACTAAGAAGTGTACAGGAACAAAGGGACCTTGAAGTGCATGTCCACAGATCCCTGAAGGTAGAAGGCCAGGTAGATAAGGTGGTTAAGAAGGCATACAGAATGCTTGCCTTTATTCATCATCATAAGAAGTCCCTCGGAATCGAGGAAGACTTGCTTCCACTATTAAGGTGAGTCCTTAGGTTGCTGAACAGTCCAATACGAGAACCACAGTCCCTGTCACAGGTGGGACAGATCGTCATTGAGAGAAGTGGATGGGACAGATTTGCCGCACGCTCTTTCCGCTGCCCACGCTTGATTTCTGCATGCTCTCGGCTTTGAGACTCGAGATGGCTCAGAGACATGGACCATATACAGTAGACATCTCAAGTCGCTGGAGAAATACCATCAACGACGTCTCTGCAAGATCCTACAAATTTCCTGGGAGGACAGACGCACCAACATTAGCGTCCTCGACCAGGCCAACATCCCCAGCATTGAAGCACTGATCACACTTGATCAGCTCTGCTGGGCAGGCCACATTGTTCGCATGCCAGACACGAGACTCCCAAAGCAAGCGCTCTACTCGGAACTCCTTCACGGCAAATGAGCCAAAGGTGGGCAGAGGAAACATTACAAGGACACCCTCAAAGCCTCCCTGATAAAGTGCAACATCCCCACTGACACCTGGAAGTCCCTGGCCCAAGACCACTCTAAGTGGAGGAAGTGCATTCGGGAGGGCACTGAGCACCTCGAGTCTCATCGCCGAGAGCATGCAAAAATTGCCTTTATTAGCTGAGGCACACAAGACATGAGTAGTGGGGTTATGCTTAAACTGTATAAAACACTGGTTAGGCCACAGCTGGAGTACTGCGTGCAGTTCTGGTTACCGCATTACAGGAAGGACGTGATTGCACTGGAGAGGGTACAGAGGAGATTTACGAGGATGTTGCCGTGAGTGGAGAATCTTAGCTATGAGGACACATTGGATAGGCTGGGTTTCTTTTCCTTGAAACAGAGGAGCCTGAGGGGAGACCTCATTGAGGGGTATAAAATTATGAGGGGCCTAGATATAGTGGATAGAAAGGGCCTATATTCCTCAGCAGAGGGGTCAACAACCAGTAGGCATAAATTTAAAGTAATTAGTAGACGGTTTAGAGGGGATTTGAGGGGAAATGTCTTCACACAGTGGGTGGGGGGTGGGTGGGGAGGCTGCAACTCCCTGCCTGAATTGGTGGTAGAGGCGGAAACCCTCATCACATTTAAAGGGTATGTGGATGTGCACTTGAAGTGCCGTAACCTACGGACCTCGAGCTGGAAAGTGGGATTAGGCTGGATATGGCCTCCTGTCGTGCTGTAAACTTCTATGATTCTCTGGACAGAGCAGATAGAAACTGTTCCCAGTGGCAGAAGGGCCGAGAACCAGAGGACACAGATTTCAGGTGATTGGAAAAAGAAACAAAAGTGACATAAGAAAAACGTTTTTATGCAGCGAGTGGTTAGGATCTGGAATGCACGGCCTGAAAGCGTAGTGGAGGGAGACTCAATTGCGGCTTTCAAGGGGAGTTGGATGAGTATGTGAAGGAGAAACAAAGTGCAGGGCTCCGGGGACAGGGCGGTGCAGTGGGAGGAGCTGAGGAGCTGTTGCAGGGAGCCGGCGGGCTCGATGGGCCACGTGACCTCCCTTTGTGATGTCACCAGTCAGTGATGTCACCATTCTGACAGTCCCCGCGCGAAGTTGTGGCTGACACCGCGCATGCTCAGTCCACATCCCGCCTGAGAGCCCGGATCACCAGTGGAAATTTTTTTATATAAATAGCGGATAAAAGCGCAAATAGGAAGATAAATAAAAAATAAAATACAAACCGGAGCTTCCTTGCGCCCCCCGGCACCGAGCGCAGTGTCCGAGCGGCAGCAGCACGGGGTCTCCTGCAGGGAGCTGGACTGAGCCACGTGATCAACGCCACGACCGTGACTGACGTGAGCTCCGACCAATAGAGAGAGAGTGGGCGGGGCTTTGCAGGCTGAGGTGGCGGCAGGTCCTCAACCAATCGAGGAGCCCGAGGGGCGGGACTCCTACCCTGGGAGCGTTTGATGGGACAGTGCAGAGGGAGTTTACTCTGTATCTAACCCGTGCTGTACCTGCCCTGGGATGTTTGACGGGACAGTGTAGAGGGAGCTTTACTCTGTGTCTAACCCCATGCTGTACCGGACCGGAGAGTGTTTGGTGCTGACACTTGTTACTCCCATCGATGAACACATCTTATAATCGAAAGATGATATAAGATAAACCCATCAGCTTCTCCCCTGGACACAGATCCTGAAGGACAGTGAGTGTGCGATCATTTGAAGCACCACCACCGCCCACCCCCCACCTCCCACGCCCCTCACATCTCTTATCCTTTTTTGTTGTAATGAAAAAAGACCCAGTTTCTCGCTCCTCATAACTAAATCGCCTTGGTCCTAGTATCATCTCAGTGCATCGCTTCTGCACTCCCTCCATGGCCTTGACATCTGTCCTAGAGTAAAATGCCCCAATATTCTAAATGCAATCTCTCATATATTCAACCAGCATAGCAACCCATGTATAATCTGACCTAAGTTGTACACTGTGAGAACAATGACCACTAGGTGGTGAACTTGTGGGAGACACTCCTAACCTGGACCTTCAGGTATAAAAGGGGAAGCTTCACTCACTTCCATCACTTGAGTGCTAAGGAATAAAGGACAGGTCACAGACTGACCTTCTCTCAAGCATGGGCCTCGCATGCATTTATACTGTATAGTAAGGACATATCAATGGCGACGAGGATGGGATTTAAACCACGCGAGCATGGCCACTAGCAGAACAGACGAGAGGTACTGTGTGAAGTAATGGTTGGGACAGAGATTCAACATTGTTAAAGCAGCACACAGTTCTCCAGGCAGACAAGGGCAATTGGGCATGCCCCAACATGTAATGTTTGCTAGTGCTGTTGGGGAGGAGTTAAACTAATATGGCAGGGAGATGGGAACCAATGCAGGGAGACAGAGGGAAATAAAATGGAGACAAAAGCAAAAGACAGAAAGGAGATGAGTAAAAGTAGAGTGCAGAGAAACCCAAGACAAAGAACAAAAAGGGCCACTGTACAGCAAAATTCAAAAGGGTCAAAGTGTAATAAAAAGGCAAGCATAAAATCTCGGTGCTTCAATGCAAGGAGTATTCGAAACACAGGAGAGGGCTCTGAGCTAGTTAGAGTGGGTGAGAGCTCAGACGAACAGCACACCAAGAAAGAATGCAAAAGGCAGGAGGCAACAGAGCAGAGTAGCACTAGGGTAAGTGTAAACCACAAGGTGATAGGAAGGGACAATATGTATGAATATAAAGGGGCTGCAGGAGGGGTCAAAACTAAAAATCACGGTTTCAAAACTTGTATTAAAACACTCTACCTAAACGCACGCAGCATTCGAAATAAAGTAAATGAGTTGACGGCACAAATCATTACAAATGGGTATGATTTGGTGGCCATTACAGAAACGTGGTTGCAGGTGGCCAAGACTGGGAATTAAACATACAGGGGTATCTGACAATTTGGAAAGATAGACAAGAAGGGAAAGAAGGTGGGGTAGCTCTGTTAATAAAGGATGATATCAGGGCAGTTGTGAGAGAAGATATTGGGTCTAATGAACAAAATGTTGAATCATTGTGGGTGGAGATTAGAGATAGTAAGGGAAAAAAGTCACTGGTGGGCGTAGTTTATAGGCCCCCAAATAATAACTTCACGGTGGGGCAGGCAATAATGAAGGGCTTAATGGAGGCATGTGAAAAAGGAAGGCAGTAATCATGGGTGATTTTAACCTACATATTGATTGGTCAAATCAAATCACACGGGGTAACCTTGAGGAGGAATTCATAGAATGCATACGGGATTGTTTATTAGAACAGTATGTTACAGAACCTACAAGGGAGCAAGCTATCTTAGATCTGGTCCTGTGTAATGAGACAGGAATAATAAACGGTCTCCGAGTAAAAGATCCTCTCGGAATGAGTGATCACAGTATGGTTGAATTTGTAATACAGATTCAGGGTGAGGAAGTAGTGTCTCAAACGAGTGTACTATGCTTAAACAAAGCGGACTACAGTGGGATGAGGACAGAGTTGGCTAAAGTAGACTGGAAACACAGACTAAACAGTGGCACAATTGAGGAACAGTGGAAGATTTTTAAGGAGCTCTTTCATAGTGCTCAACAAAAATATATTCCAGTGAAAAAAAAGGGCGGTAAGAGAAGGATCAACTACCATGGATAACCAAGGAAATAAAGGAGAGTATCAAATTAAAAACCAATGCGTATAAGGTGGCCAAGGTTAGTGGGAAACTAGAAGATTGGGAAAATTTTAAACGACAGCAAAGAATGACTAAGAAAGCAATAAAGAAAGGAAAGATAGATTACGAAAGTAAAATTGCGCAAAACATAATAACAGATAGTAAAAGCTTTTACCGATATATAAAACGGAAAAGAGTGACTAAAGTAAATGTTGGTCCCATAGAAGATGAGAAGGGGGATTTAATAATGGGAAATGTGGAAATGGCTGAGACCTTAAACAATTATTTTGCTTCGGTCTTCACAGTGGAAGACACAAAAACCATGCCAAAAATTGCTGGTCACAGGAATGTGGGAAGGGAGAACCTTGAGATAATCACTATCACTAGGGGGGTCGTGCTGGACAGGCTCATGGGACTCAAGGTAGACAAGTTCCCTGGTCCTGATGAAATGCATCCCAGGGTATTAAAAGAGATGGCGGAAGTTATAGCAGATGCATTCATTATAATCTACCAAAATTTCTGGACTCTGAGCATGTACCAGCCGATTGGAAAGCAGCTAATGTAACACCACTGTTTAAAAAAGGGGGCAGACAAAAGGCAGGTAACTATAGGCCAGTTAGTTTAACAGCTGTAGTGGGAAAATGCTTGAAACTATCATTAAGGAAGAAATAGCGGGACATCTAGATAGGAATAGTGCAATCAATCAGACGCAACATGGATTCATGAAGGGGAAATCATGTTTAACTAATTTACTGGAATTCTTTGAGGATATAACGAGCATGGTGGATAGAGGTGTACAGATGGATGTGGTGTATTTAGATTTCCAAAAGGCATTCGATAAGGTGCCACCCAAAAGGTTACTGCAGAAGATAAAGGTACGCGGAGTCAGAGGAAATGTATTAGCATGGATCGAGAATTGACTGGCTAACAGAAAGCAGAGAGTCGGGATAAATGGGTCCTTTTCGGGTTGGAAATTGGTGGTTAGTGGTGTGCCACAGGGATCGATGCTGGGACCACAACTGTTTACAATATACATAGATGACGTGGAGGAGGGGACAGAGTGTAGTGTAACAAAATTTGCAGATGACCCAAAGATTAGTGGGAAAGCGGGTTGTGTAGAGGACACAGAGAGATTGAAAAGAGATTTAGATAGGTTAAGCGAATGGGCTAAGGTTTGGCAGATGGAATACAATGTCGGAAAGTGTGAGGTCATCCACCTTGGAGAAAAAAACAGTAAAAGGGAATATTATTTGAATGGGGAGAAATTACAACATGCTGCGGTGCAGAGGGACCTGGGGGTCCTTGTGCATGAATCCCAAAAAGTTAGTTTGCAGATGCAGCAGGTAATCAGGCAGGCGAATGGAATTTTGGCCTTCATTGCGAGAGGGATGGAGTGCAAAAGCAGGGAGGTCCTGCTGCAACTGTACAGGGTAATGGTGAGGAAGCACCTGGAGTACTGCATGCAGTTTTGGTCACCTTACTTCAGGAAGGATATACTAGCTTTGGAGGGGGTACAGAGACGATTCACTGGGCTGATTCTGGAGGTGAGGGGGTTACCTTATGATGATAGATTGAGTAGACTGGGGGATATCGCTGGAAGTTGAAGTTCAGCGAGTTCATGTGGAGCACGTATACAGTTCATACACCAGGACGCCACCGATAATGATGAAAGTGCTCCTCAATGGCATCCCAGTATCGATGGAGCTAGACACGGGGGCCAGCCAGTCGCTGATGGGTATCAAACAGTTTGAAGAGTTGTGGGTGTCCAAAGACAGGAGGCCAAAATTATTGCCGATTGATGCGCAGCTACAGACATACACAAAGGAGATCATTCCGGTGCTAGACAGCACCACGGTAGTCATGACCCACAAAGATTCAGAGAACATTGCCACTCTGGGTTGTCGTGGGGGATGGTCCCGCACTACTGGGGAGGAGTTGGCTTGCTGTCATAAACTGAAAATGGGGCGATGTCAATGCAATTTCGTCTGTGGAGTGAGTATCATGCTCACAGATCCTGGACAAATTTGACTCATTATTTCAACCCGGCATTGGCACTTTCATGGGGGCCAAAGTAGTGATTCACATAAACCCGGATGCCAGGCCAGTACACCACAATGCCAGAGCAGTGCCATACGTGATGCGGGAAAAGATAGAAGGTGAATTGGACCACCTGCTGAGGGAAGGCATCATCTCGCCAGTTGAATTCAGTGACTGGGCGAGCCCGATTGTGCCATTGCTCAAGGCGGATGGATCGGTCAGGATATGTGGTGATTGCAAGGCCACCATCAATCAGGTGTCACTCCAAGACCAGTACCCACTACCGAGAGCGGAGGACCTCTTTGCGACGCTATCCAGTGGCAAACTTTTTTCAAAATTGGACCTGACCTCAGCTTACATGACCCAGGAGCTGGTGAGTGAGTCGAAGAAGCTGACCACCATCACGACACACAAGGGGTTGTTTGAGTACAACAGATGTCTGTTCAGGTTTCGCTCGGCCGCCGCGATCTTCCAATGAAATATGGAAAGCCTCCTCAAGTCGATTCCAGGGACAGTGGTTTTTCAGGACGACATCTCATCACGGGTTACAATGCTGGTTGAATACATGACATCACCTCCACCCCATACTGAAGAACACCTCCACAACCTGGAGGAGGTGCTATGCAGACTGGACCGGGTAGGGCTGCGACTGAAAAAGGCGAAGTGCATCTTCCTAGCTCCAGAGGTAGAATTCCTGGGAATGAGGGTAGCAGCAGACGGGATCAGCCCTACTGCATCCAAGACAGAAGCGATCCAGAGAGCACCCAGACCCTGAAACACGATGGAGCTGCGTTCGTTCCTGGGGCTCCTGAACTATTTTGGTAACTTTCTTCCCAAATTGAGCACGCTGCTAGAGCTGCTGCATGTGCTCCTATGCAAATGTCGCGAATGGGTCTGGGGGGACAGCCAGGAAAGGGCTTTTAATAGAGCATGCAATTTGTTATGTTCCAACAATCTGTTAACGTTATATGACCCATGTAAGAAACTTGTGTTAACATGCGATGCGTCGTCCTATGCTTTCGGGTGTGTGTTGCAGCATGTCAATGCCAAGGGTCAGTTACAGCCGGTAGCTTATGCCTCCAGAAGTCTGTCCCAGGCAGAAAGGGGTTAAGGGATGGTAGAAAAGGAGGCACTCGCATGTGTATATGCGGTAAAGAAAATGCACCAGTACCTGTTTGGCAGGAAATTTGAGCTGGAGACAGATCACAAACCCCTAACGTCCCTTTTGGCCGACAACAATGCCATAAATGCAAATACATCAGCCTGCATACAGAGGTGGGCACTCACTTTAGCCGCCTATAACTATACAATTCAGCACAGACTGGGCACCGAAAACTGTGCCGATGCACTCAGCAGGCTCCCAATAGCTACCACTGAGGGGGCTACCGAGCATGCTGCTGAGATGGTCATGGCAGTTGAAGCTTTCGGAAGCGAAGGCTCACCCATGACAGCCCGTCAGATTACAGTCTGGACAAATAGAGACCCGCTATTGTCTCTAGTCAAGAAATGTATCCTGAATGGGGACTGGGCAGCCTCGTACAGGGCATGCCCTGAGGAATTTAAACCATTTCACAGGCGCAGGGAGGAACTCTCGATCAGGCTGATTGCCTACTGTGGGGAAACCGCGTAGTCATGCCCCAGATGGGCAGAGAGGTGTTCATCAGAGAACTGCACAATGAGAACCCGGGCATTGTCATGATGAAGGCAATTGCCAGGTCACACGTTTGGTGGCCAGGGATAGACGCAGATCTGGAACTTTGTGTTCGCAGGTGCAACACGTGTGCCCAATTGGGCAATGCGTCCAGGGAAGCCCCCCTTAGCCCCTGGCCATGGCCCGCCAAGCCTTGGTCACGCATCCGTGTGGACTACGCAGGTCCTTTCATGGGAAAAATGTTTTTGGTTGTAGTAGACGCCTACTCCAATTGGATCAAGTGTGACATTTTAAATTCAAGCACATCCTCTGCCACGGTAGAAAGTCTATAGGCAATGTTTGCCGCCCACAGTCTACTGGACATCTTGGTCAGTGACAATGGCCCGTGCTTCACAAGCACTGATTTCCAGGACTTCATGGCAGGCAATGGAATTAACCATGTCAAAACGGCACCATTCAAGCCGGCCTCAAATGGCCAGGCAGAATGAGCAGTGCAGATAATTAAATAGGGGATGCTCAGAATCCAAGGGGGTTCCCTACAAAGCCACTTATCACGCTTCCTGTTGGACTACAGATCCCGACCACACGCGCTCACAGGGGTTCCACCCGCAGAGCTGCTAATGAAAAGGACGCTCAAAACCTGGTTATCCCTTATACACCCCACCATGAAAGAAAGTGTCGAGAGCAGGCGCCAGTCACAATATGACTATCATGACAGGAATGTGAGGGCGTGATGTATTGATGTAAATGACCCTGTTTTTGTCCTCAACTACGCTGCAGGGCCCAAATGGCTCGCAGGCACTGTGATTGTCAAAGAGGGAAATAGGATTCTGGTAGTTAAACTTACCAATGGACAAATTTGCCGCAAACATGTGGATCAAAGAAAAAGGAGTTTCAGCAACCCCATAGAAGAAGCAGAGGAAGAACACAATATAGAGTTCACTCCACCACAGGTGACCGAACACCGGAACCAAAGGGAGGAGAGCCCTGTCACTGTGGGCAGTCCGGATAGGCCTGAGGCACTGCAAACAGCAGACACTCAGGCTAGCACCCAACAACCGGAGCCCCAACTCAGGCACTCTACAAGAGAGCATAAACCACCAGAGAGACTCAACCTGTGATCCCAATAAGACTTTGGGGGGGAGGTGATGTCATGTATTCAACCAGCATAGTAACCCATGTATAATCTGACCTAAGTTGTACACTGTGAGAACAATGACCACTAGGTGGTGAACTTGTGGGAGACACTCCTAACCTGGACCTTCAGGTATAAAAGGGGAAGCTCTACCCACTTCCATCACTTAAGTGCTAAGGAATAAAGGACAGGTCACAGACTGACCTTCTCTCAAGCATGGGCCTCGCGTGCATTTATACTGTATAGTAAGGACGTATCACAGTCTAACCAATCATTTGTGCTCAACACCCAGTTTATCCAACATAGGATACATTTTTTTTAAACAATTTGATCAACTTGTTCTCCCACTTATGAAAATTTATGTACATGAATTCTTGTAAGGTTCTGCTGGGAACCAGGGAATGTGTCCTTGTAAATCACAGATTAGAGAAGTTCCAGCTGTCTTTTCTTTGCTTCCTGCCAAAACCCAACAGAGAAGATATGAAGAGTCCAGTGTAAGAGGTGGATCACTGCAGGGTATAAAAGTGAAGGCAGACTGATGTAAGGGGGAATTTGGGAGACACCGGAGATCAAGCTCAGGGTGCCTGAGGTTCCATCCAGCGTGCTGACCTCGTTTCAGTTACTGTGGACATGTGGGACTTACATGTTTACTCTGATTGATGGATCAATATAAGGTACAGCAGAGGACAAAGAATCTGCTCATATTCTCTTTCTTCTTGTATTTCTTAAGATATTAAAGTTGCTGACACTGGACTCTCGAACCTGCTAATTAATACTTTTCCTACCATTTTTTCCCTACAAAATGTAATTTCTCACATTTCTCAGGGTCAAATTTCACCAGTTACGTCACACTGAACAAATTACATTCATCTTCACAGTTAGCCATGGTCCCATTTTGGTCTCATATGGAGAGTTTGATCTTGTGGCCCACATACCAAAGCGGGACTAATTGAACAGCTTTTCACAGAGCCGGCACAGACTCAATGGGCTGAATAGCTTCCTTCTGTGCTGTATAATTCTATGATTTTGAGTCATTAATAAAGTAGATAAGGGAGTGTCAATCATGTTGATGAAAGGGAGAGCGCTTGGGATTGGAGACAACCTTTTGACATGGAGGGAATTGATCAGGAGGTAGGGGCAGAGAGTGGGGATGAAAGGTACCCACTCAAATTGGCTGGATGTGACAAGTGGTGACCCCCAAGGATCTGTTCTGGGTCCTCAACCTTTCACCATATTTATTATTGGCTCTACTCGGAATTCCATCATGGCAAACGAGCCAAAGGTGGGCAGAGGAAATGTTTCAAGGAAACCCTCAAAGCCTCCCTGATAAATGCAATATCTCACCAACGCCTGGGAGTCGCTGGCCAAAGACCGCCCTAAGTGGAGGAATTGCAACCGGGAGTGCGCAGGCAGTGGAAAAAGCGTGTGGCAAACCTGTCGCACCCTCTCTTACCCTCAACAACTATCTGTCCCACAGGGACTGTGGCTCTTGTATTGGACTGTTCAGCCACCTAAGGACTCATTGTAAGTCTTCCTCGATTCTGAGGGACTGCCTATGATGATGATGATATTGGCTTGGATGAAGAAACTGAGTTGTATATCCAGTTTTGCAGATAACAGTACATCCCTCCAGTCTGAAGAACCTCCATCAACCACTACTCTCTGTTTTCTGCCATTTGGCCAACTTCCTCTCCACGGTGTCCCATTCCCTTGAATAATCTGAGCCTTCTGTCCGGCACCTTATCAAACACCTTTTGACAATCCATCTGCACAACATCCCCTGCATTTCCTTTCTCACTGCACTATGTAATTTTCTCAGATAATCCCTGCTGTCCTGAATGAATCCATTTCACTAACAGATGTTGCAATGTTTGCTCCACACCACAGAGATTCTCCTGGAGTTTGAAATAAATCCGCTTTAAAAATGATGCAGAGTTTCAGCCAATGAGGGAGATCCTGGCTCAGCCCCGGGCACTCGACGCAGAAAACCCTGCCCCTCAAACACTTCGATTGGTTGGAGGACCAGCAACCGCTCAGTTCTCCAGCCCCACCCCTGCTCTTCCTATTGGTCCGGAGCTGCCGTCAATCTCCCGGGCAGTGTGAGCTGAGCATGCGCAGTGCGAGTACTGGAGATGCACGGACGCCAAGATGAGCTCAGGCTGGAGCCGGACTCTGCACCGGGTGAGAATCAGCGGGGCGCAGGGGACTCATCGATCGGCAAGTGTGCGGGGAGGCTTCATAAACATCTGGTGTAGACCGCAAACCCCGAGTAATAACCCGAAACTCCCGCGTTTGCAGCGACGGATTTTTCTCCCGGTAATAGGCCCGGATTCACCGCCATCTTTGTGCAGGAAGGTGGGAAGATTCAGAGTGCAGCCTGCTCGCTTCATGGCGTAACAACGCATGCGCAACCATCTTGGCAGAGGAATAGAGTGTGCGGGGCTACTGTGTGTTCCCAACCGGATCCCAGTCCGGGAGTGAAAATCTTTGACTCATTTATTTTATTCTCACTCTCCACCATTGGATTTCTCACCATCTCTCCTGAAGGCGTTGGTAAGTGCCGAGCTTATGGTTTACATCCCACACAATTCTAACAGAAGAGCCCCAGAGCTGGGCCCCCTTCTACAGTCCCAGGGTTAGATTCCCCATGTATAGTCCCAGGGTGAGAATCCCTATGTACAGTCCCAGGGTTAGATTCCACATGTACAGTCCCAGGGTTAGAATCCCCATGTTCAGTCCCAGGGTTAGAATCCCCATGTACAGTCCAAGGGTTAGAATCCCCATGTACAGTCCAAGGGTTGAAATCCCTATGTACAGTCCCAGGGTTAGAATCCCCATGTACAGTCCCAGGGTTAGAATCCCCATGTACAGTCCCAGGGTTAGAATCCCCATGTACAGTCCCAGGGTTAGAATCCCCAAGTACAGCCCCAGGGTTAGAATCCCCATGTACAATCGCAGGGTTAGAATCCCCACATACAGTCACAGGGTTAGAATCCCCATGTACAGTCCCAGGGTTAGAATCCCCATGTACAGTCCCAGGATTAGAATCCCCATGTACAGTCTCAGGGTTAGAATCCCCTTGTACAGTCCCAGGATTAGAATCCCCATGTGCAGTCCCAGGTTTGGAATCCATCGCACGGAAGTGGAATTTCAGCCTTGGTGTTACAAGTTTCTTTGGTTACAGGCTGGAGAGAGGAATAATTCACTGACAGGCCCTTTTAAATTTATGTGGTCAGGTATTCAAATTCCCGGTAACTCTAATCCTGGATTTAAAGGAGGGGAGAGCTCTGTTTAAATCAAATAGTCTCTTTGGAGATTCTCTGAGAGAAGGATCTGGTCAGCTTGAAACTCTGAAAGCAAAAAAATCGGTTAGAAATTTCTAATTGGTAGTTTTTGACAAATTTCAACTCCCACAGGAAGGGGAAAATCTGTAACAAGGGAGTAACTGGGCAAGATTTTAAATGTTTTAACAAAGGATTCGAGGGACTCTTACATTTGGGATCCTTATTTTGTTCACGTGAGGAGTTAGGTAACAGACTTCCACCTGTGAATATAGAGCTGTATTATTAGGCCATGATCTGTTTATTTGTTCATCTTCTGTTGAATACATTTGCTGAGTAAATTTAAAACTAGGTTTGCAGACGTGATGCTTTATTCACACATCGAAGGTGAGAGAGATGCTGTGGAACACACGTTAAATCCAATAGCTGAAAGCAATTAACAGACTGGGTTAAATGATCCTGGGTATGTGAAGGAACGTTGTATAGAAACTAGAATTGTCTGTTCTGAATTTCTATCCTGTACGTACAGTGATGACTTTTGTAAACTCCTTTTACAGTGTATTAGAATGGGAGGATTTTCAGATGGGAAACTCAAACCAAATAGCACATCAAGATCTGACAGAGTCACTCGATTCATCAGGACCTGAATATCATCAACCTTTGACTGTGGAAGGAGAAATGTTTGTCTGTTCTGTCTGTGGGAAAGGATTTCAAACGTCAGTGTGACTGGAAAAGCACCAAGACAAACACACCCAAGTGAGAGTGTTCCAGTGCACTGACTGGAAAGAGTTTTAACCAGTTACACAGCCTGAAAACACATTGCACCATTCACAGTGGGGAGAAACTGTACACGTGTTCTGTGTGTGGACGAGGCTTCAACTGATCTTCCAAACATGGAAAGTCACAAGGATACCCGCACCACGGAGAAACCATGGAAATGTGGGGATGTAGGAAGGGACTCAGATCACCGTCTGAGCTGGAAACTCATCGACGATTTCACACCGGGGAGAGGAGGTTCACCTGCCCCGTGTGTGGGAAGGGATTTACTCATTCATCCAACCTTCGGAGACACCAGCTAATTCACACTAGGGCGAGGTCGTTCACCTGTTCTGTGTGTGAGAAGGGATTTTCTCAGTTATCCAACCTGCTGACACACAAACGAGTTCACACTGGGGAGAGGCCGTTCACCTGCTCTGACTGTGGAAAGGGATTCACTCTGCTAGCCGGTCTCCAGAAACACCAGCGAATCCACACTGGGGAGAGGCTGTTCACCGGCTCTGTGTGTGGAAAGGGATTCACTCAGTCATCCGGCCTGTTGGCACACAACAAGGTAGTTCACCCTGAGGAGAGGCCGTTCACTTGCTCTGAGTGTGAGAAGGAATTCACTCGGTCATCCAACTTGCTGAACCACAAACGAGTTCACACTGGGGAGAGAACGTTCACCTGCTCTGTCTATGGGAAGGGATTCACTCTGCTAGCCAGTCTCCAGAAACACCAGCGAGTTCACACTGGGGAGAGGCCGTTCAAGTGCTCTGTGTGTGGAAAAGGATTCACTCAATCATTCGGTCTGTTGGCACACAACAAGGTAGTTCACACTGAAGAGAGGCCGTTCACTTGCTCCGAATGTGGGAAGGGATTTGCTCTGTCATCCACCCTTCTGATACACCAGCGAGTTCACACTGGAGAGAGGCCATTCAGCTGTTCTGTCTGTGGGAAGAGATTCGCTCTGTTACTCTGTCTCCAGAAACACCAGTGCATTCTCACTGGTGAGAGGCCATTCAATTGCTCCAAATGTGGGAACAGATTCACTCGGTCATCCGAGCTCCTGAGACACCAGCAAGTTCACACTGGGGAGAGGCCGTTCACTTACTCCAAATGTGGGAAGAGGTTCACTCACTCATCCCACCTGCTGGTACACAATAAGCAAGTTCACACTGGGGAGAGGCCGTTTCCTTGCTCCGTGTGTGGGAAGGGATTCACTCTGTTATCCGACCTCCTGAGACACCAACACGTTCACAACTGATGGCAGGGGTTGGATTCTGCTGTTAATTACACCCAAGACAGAACTATGTTCATTCTGGAAGTTGCGATTTGTTTCTGTCAATGTTAGTAACCCTGTAACTTGGCTATAGTTTGATCATCTATATAAATGTCAAATAAATCAGCTTTTTTTTTAGAAAAGTATTTACTGAAACATCCACGAATAAGAGTTCATCTAAGCCTTACTGACAAGCTGTGGGAGTTTCCTCTTAATTTATCTGGTTAGGCACTGCTGGACCAACAGAGTAAAGCTTCTGACAACCCTCAATATAAGCCTTGATCGCTTCCACTGACGTCTCCTCCTCCCACTCTCCCTTCGACACCAGTCCCGAGATCCGATTGAGGGTGGGCAGCAGTACCACAGTCAAGCTGCCGTTATCCAACCCCTGGGTGCTGGCTGCGCTGTACTCCTCGGCTGCAGTCGGGTCCAGGACGGGGACTTCCCCGCACTGCCTCAAGGAGCAGCCCACCACCACGTCAAACAAGGAGCAGCCCACCACCATGGAGGTGCAGGTCAGCCTCGGCTGCTAGGGTGGAGCCATCGTTCTCCAGGACCATCACGTACACCTCAATCTGGGACCTGGAGTACCTGTGAAAATGTAAATTCCCGGATTCTTTTACCTCAATCTGGTTCAGTAAAATTACTGAGTCGAATACCTCTTGTGCTTTGAACAAAGCAGTCTTTATTACCGGCTAGTAAGACCTATCAGACAGAAGATATACTCTCTGGATAGAGCGTACACACTCCCTACGGATAGGTGAAGTTACATCGTAAAGCGTCAACAGTTATACAGTTTTGAAATCAGATAACAAATGGATTGACAGTCTAACTCAGCCACTCATTAGTCAATCTATATGAGATGTTCTTCTTGAAAGCTCAAGCATTGCCTCTAAATGTTTCAATCTAATGGTGTGACTACTAACTGAGACCTTGCAATTCTGCAGATTTATTTTATGTTACAATTAGATGTCATTGGCAGGAGTAGTGACTTGAAACCTTGAGACAGACTGTTAGCTATGCTGATGTTGCACTATTTGTAATCTGACATTCTCCCAGCTATTCTTCCATGGCTTATACATTTTCATATATTCCGTTTACTTTACTGTCCTTAATTCCATATATTCCGTTCAGATATCCACATCCCTCCTTTTATCATTCTATGATAACATTTAGGATCATTCTAGGAGTATTGCATTGTTGAGTAGTTCTCTAGTTTGTTGGATCATAACCCGGGAACCCTTGACCACAAGAGGGTCTGCTAACCTTGTCATCATTACTTTACAGCAGAGGTTAAGGCAACCAACAATCAAACAGCAGGTAATTATTATTACGATGAGAACAATTGCCCCATGTATTAGATAGGATCTCCAAGATCCACCCAGAAACCAATCAAACCTGCTAAGTTCTTTTGCTGGTGTGGATAACTTCTTCACCTCCCTCCTTATGTGATCGGCAAGGTGGGTTATGTTTTCTGAACTATCAGGAATGTAAGTGCAACATTCAGATCCTATCAGGGCACACGTTCCCCCTTTCTCAGCTAACAGGTAATCGAGGGCCATTCGGTTTTGTAATGCTACGGTCCTTATCGCTACCATTTCAGCTGTGATGCCCTCCAGAGCCTCAGCAGTGCGATTAGCTACCTGTTCCAATATCGTTTCTTTGAATCCATCTAACAGTCTCAGTTAGGGTCAGTGGAACGGTGCGCAAAGGAATTCCCCCTTTGGAATGTATAGGGATATGTGAACACACCCAGCATCTAGTGAAGTGCCCTTTTTCCGCATAAACGTAAGATATATACAAAAAGGTGTTTACATGGAGCTCTCGCCTTTGTCTTCCTTCCCGTGCGCCAAAACTGTCATATATCAACACTATTATTCAGACAGTGGCATACAGACACAGTCTCATCTTATAAATAGTCCAATTATTTAGCTGATAAAAAGAGTTCTGTTTTCACGTTTCCCTTCTTCAGGTCTCCGTCAGTGTATTTGGCTGTCTTACGGGTAAAAGTTCAAACTGATCCTCCTTCAACTGCCTTGTTCAGCTATGGGGAAGAGGAGATCTGGAACAGAAACAGGAATTAGACTAACCAGCAAAATTTGTTTAAATGGTGATGAGCTTGCAGTGGTGCAGGTGAACCCAGGCACTTTTCCCCTCAACCTTGGCTGCAGTGGGGGTAGTGAGTGACACCTAAAAAGGCCCCTCCCATTGTGGCTCTAATCCCTTCCGAATCCATACTTCCCTGGTGCCACGAGGGACAATTCGGGTAAAACTGGGAGGTCGAGGTGAGCATCTTGAACCTGGTTGTGAACTAGTCGCAGAGCCTGAGTCAGAGAAAGAACATAGGTGGTCATCAGTCTAGCTGAGATCTCATATCTAGGAACAATTTCCCTCATTAACACCTTAACAACAGTCTGAGTCTTATTGTCCAGGTTAGGGTAGGCTTCAATCCATCGGCTAAACACATCTACTATTACTAACACATATTTGTAACACTGAACTTTTTGCAACTCAATGTAGTCCAACTGAAATGTCTCAAAGGGACCTTCGGATAGGGGCTGTTTACCCCAATCACAGGGGACTCCCTTCCCTGGATTATGTTGCTGGCCAACCAGGCAACGACTACTGATGTTCTGGGTGAGCGCCTGGAGTCTAGGGTGCCCCCAAGTAGCCAAAAGTGTGTCACTCGTGGTCCTTGCTCCACAATGAGTAGCAAAATGCATATATTCAATAACTCATAGAGCCAACTTGTCAGACATGCAAGTCTGTTCCGCGGGAGTGGTCCAGAGTTTAGAAACATTGTCATAAGTACATGCATAATATTTCCACAACAGTTTATCTTTTTCAGGAGCGTCCTCCTGTGCTTTTATAACATCTTGGATGGTTGGCATTGGTTTTTCCGAGGCTAACTTATCCTTCGCAGGATTTTTAGTCTGACTCATAATTTTGGGCACTACCATCTGTTGGTCACGAGAGGCCTGTTTGGCCTCTTGGTCAGGACAACGATTCCCTATATCAACCAGAGAATTTCCGGTAGTATGGGCGGTACATTTGACAATGGCAATGTGTTTGGGGAACATGAGGGCTTGCAACAAATCAGATACTAGCTGTTTATGAGATATCTCATTCCCCTGTGAGGTTAGGAATCCCCTATTTTTCCATAATTGTCCGAAATCATGGGCCACCCCAAAGGCATACCTAGAGTCGGTATAGATATTGACTTTGAGATCTTTGGCCAAGATACAGGCTCGGGTGAGGGCGAATAGTTCAGCTTGTTGAGCAGAATAGGCGGTTTCAAAAGCGGCAGATTCCAAGACCTGATTCTCCTGGTTTACTATGGCGTATCCTGAGATTCTTCTGGATTAATAGAAGTACTTCCGTCAACATACATAAACAATCATGACTGGGTTCTTCCTCATCTTGGGTTGGCTCAGTAAGAATACAGTCTGGATCTTCCATTGGTACATCAACTAAATCTTCCCTGACTGATGTGGCCTCTTAAATTAAAGATAAGCAATCATGACTGGGTTCTTCCTCATCTTGGGGTGGCTCAGTAAGAAAACAGGCCAGATTAATTGCAGTACAGTGCCAAAAGGTCAGTTTAGGATTGCCTGTGATTGCCCTGCACTGGGATCTCAATCGGATCAATGGGAGTATAACCCACTTGGGAGGGGTCCTCTGCCCACACATGAGGATCCACATAGTCAGGTATGTCCGAGCCAGTATGATGCTGTAGAGTCCTTAAGACCTTCTCGGGGTCCCCATGAAATTGGACTGTTCGGCCATGTTTTACAATTTGCACATCCCGGCTGGTAGGGTCAGCCTCATCTATGGCCTTGCGTACCATAACTCCCAAATCTTTAGCATGGTGAGGGGCTAATACTTCACGAGCAATATGCGGTGCCATTGTTAGGGGCTGTTTCCACAGATTCTTATCCACTTCCACAAAATCTGCCTCTTTCCAGTCCAGTCACTCTAGCCCTTAATAGAATTCCCTTCACTTCCCCTTCATGATCCTGATAAAAGTTCTGCAGGTCCTGATTCTTTCCACTGGGATCATATGCTAGGGTCACGTGATAGGGTGCCTACGGCAGGTCCAGAGATCACCACTGAGGGGTTCTAGTGGTATAATACTGCCGCTTAAGGGTTTCCTGTTTTACAATAATCCCATCATCTCCACACTCCAAATGCAACTGGAATTTGCAAAGGAGGTCTCTAGCCATCAAGTTACAGTCCAGATTGGTAGTGATGACAAATCGATGTTCTACCAATTCTTCTTGGTAACCCACTTAACTAGTTCTGACACCGGGAATGTCGAGATTTGTCCCAAGAATCCTGAAAGTTCCTGTGTTTCAGTAGAGACAGGGAGTTTAAGCTTTGATTGTACAGAAGACATGAAGGCTCCCGTATCTATCAAAAAGGGTTGCCACTCATTCAGAATGGGTTCGTCGTCCGGGGAGGATCCCTGCACAATCAAGCTGCGTAGTCAATCGGGGGACAATTGACCAAAGGGGTTGTTTCTGGGAGAAGTTAGTGTAAGATCCTCCTCTCCCCCCTTGCCCCCCTCCTCTTCCTCCTCTTCCTTTTCCATGCTGACAGTAGGGGCAATTTTTATTCCAATGTCCTTCCTGCCCACAATTAAAACAATCAATTCCTCTTACCCAGTCCCGGCCTCTTCCCATATCATGCCGGGGACAATAGGGAGGTTTATTAGCAGGGCTCGGCCCGTTTGGTTGTTTAGTATAACCGTATCCTTGCTTATCCATCCAATCCTGTATGCAACACTACGGTTCTATTGATCCTTCCTCCCGAGATGGCTCTTCCTTTCTAGTCATGTATTCAGTCTTGACCCGGGTTGGGGGCGCACCTCCCCCCTCCCCTTTCTTTTCCTGCCAATAATATCTAACTGTCCTCTCCATCTGTCCGGATAGTGTGAGCAATCAAATAGTTGTTTGAAGATCACAGACATCTATAGAGAGGTGGTCTGCAGCTTGTTGTGCATCAGGGTTTTCATTGGTCTGACAGGGAATTGGTGTCGGGACTTTGGGATCTTGGAAATCATTTCTAGGCCGGAGGATGTTTCAGAGCTGTCTGACTGCTTGACAGTTCTGCGTCTCGATCGGCGGGGGTGTTTGCTATGTCTTTCACAACTTGGACTGGTAGATTGACTAGAAGATTTACGGGACTGTTTGTGATGTCGAGATATAGTTCTGCCCTTTCGAGTGTGAGATCTGGTCCTTTCGGCTATATTGCTTGTAAACTGGGGATCCGAATCGCTATCAGAGGATGAGGAGTCAGTTCGGGTTTGTTGCTTTGGTGGTATGGGGTTATTTTTAACTCCTCTTTTTACCGGAGTGTTAGGTGGAGGGTGTTGGGAAGAGGACTGGAGCAAGAGGCCAGGGGGTGCGGGAGGCGCCGTTGGGCGCTGAGTCAGTGGCCACTCATCAATTTCATCATCAGCCTCGGTTAACACAATGCCAGCCATTTTAGCTCGTAGTTGATCAATACCTTTCTCAGAGGTCCCAGAGGATCTCTTAGCAAGTTTTTTTTTTGTGCGCACATTCTTTCTTTATGACATCTACAGTTTTAACATGTGTTCCCTCTGTCAATGAAAGTCCTAATTTAATAGCATTTGTTTGCCAACTTGACAGAAGTGATGCATCTTTTAATTTCTGACAATAATGTCGCCAGGTTGCAATTAAATTTTTATCCCCTTTTCCTCGTCCCCTTCTCCAAATTAATCCCTGTGCTTTTTTTGCTACCGCTACGCTTCTAGTGCCACCTATAGGCCACTGGTCATCCCCTAATAATTTATTCAGGGCTCCTGATAATTTTCTAAAGTCATCAGCTCTTTCAGGGAAATCCTCACATAGCTTTTGTAGCGGACTATCCGCATCCGTTGTTTTATCCAACTGATTACCCATTTTCACGCTGCCCCTCGTATTACCGTGTCGTTACGTGTTCGTGTCGTCGTGCAATTTAAACAAACTTAAAAATAGACACAGACTTTACAGAAACTAACACTGACTTTAACTAACTCCAAATAAACAAACTTTACTAATGCTAACACTTACCCGCGTCGCCACGCCGTTCACGTCGCCGCGCGATACTTAAAACTCCCACGTCGCCCCGCAGTTCACGTCGCCGCGCAATCCGCATTGCCTCGCAGTTCACGTCGCCACGCAATCCGCGTCGACCCGTGGCTCACATCGCCGCGCGAGTTAAGATACTTAAAATTTTAAAAGATAAACAAGGACTTCTAATACTTACCCGCGTCGCCGCGCGGTTCACGTCGCCGCACGATTTCAATACAAAATAGACAAAGACTTCTAACACTTACCCGCGTCGCCGCGCGATTTCAATACTTAAAACTCTAAACACTTAAGACTTACAAAGACTTACTGACATTAGCACTGACTTTCGCGATACGCGTTGCTGCGCCTCTGCGTCACTACGCGTCGGCGTCACTGCGTGTCTACGTCACTGCGCGTTTGCGTCACTACGCGTTAGTGTCGCTGCGCGTTCGCGTCGTTTGCGCGTCTGCGCCGCTGCGCGTTCGCGTCGGCCCTACCTTCCGAGTTGCTGCGGGTTTTTTAATTCAATCAGAGCCTAGACGGGCCAAGTGATATACAAGGTCGACGTCGTACCTGAATTGAACACCTATCCTCTATTTAATTCCCCATTTTATTCCCTGTGAGCCTAATTTTCTAATTTTGATTTCGTATGAGCCTCAATTAATTTCTTTCAGTCTCCAAATTTCCCTATCCTTTCGCGTTACTGCGCAGTTTAAATTCAATCAGTCAATGAAAGCCCTAATTTAATGGAGTTTTTCTGCCAACTGGACAGGAGTGATTTATTTTTTTTACTGCAGTGGAATTCTTTTCATAATTTAAAATCTCAGAACATTTTTTTTAGCACCTATTTAGTACGTTACTTTTTTTTGTATAACTAGAGAGAAGTCTGGCACGTAGGCTGTGAACTGCTTTTCGTTATCTCAATTGTTCCAGCCTCAAGGTCGTGTTATTTAATATAATTTTTTTTTAAAAATCCTTTTGAATCCATCTCAGTTGTTTTGCTGTGCCTTCTCTGAATGTTTTCTTTCAACAAGTTTTTCTTTTTTTTTTAACCACCGGGACCATGTAATTTTTTCTTTTTTTTTAACAAACCTATCCTTTGTGCATTTCCTGGCTCCGTAACTTATCATCCGAATATACGTAATTCAATAAGGTTCACACTCTTAAACTTCCCACATACAGGACAACACTACGAAGGGTTAAAACAAACTTTCATTCTGTTTGAGATAAAACAAACCACAACTCCCCAGCTTTTTTTACACAGTAAAAATCACAGAAGCATTTCTCATTTAAACAGACATTCACAAGAGTCTCTTTTCTTTCCTATTAATTTTTTGGATCCATGATTGATCATCTATCCCTATCTAGCTCTAACTATCTTTCCAAGTCGCCGCTTGGTTTGCGTCATCGCGCAATTTCCCTATCTCTATCCCTATTCTAAGTTTGAAAGGTATTCACCAGATTGTCCTGGATCTCGTTCAGACACTACCTGAGAAGCAGCGAGTGGCTAAACTTTCCTCATACTTTTGAAACCGGGGGAAACTGGAGCAGTATTGAAATCATACTCACTCCAGTGGCCACTTTCCCCTTGTCTCGTCCAAGGCTAGTCTGGCTCTTAATTCGCAAGTTTTCGGCAGTCGTCCGTTGAGATCCCACTTCTGACACCAAATGTAAATTCCCGGATTCTTTTACCTCAATCTGGTTCAGTAAAATTACTGAGTCGAATACCTCTTGTGCTTTGAACAAAGCAGTCTTTATTACCGGCCAGTAAGACCTATCAGACAGAAGATATACTCTCTGGATAGAGCGTACACACTCCCTACGGATAGGTGAAGTTACATCGTAAAGCGTCAACAGTTATACAGTTTTGAAATCAGATAACAAAATACAAATGGATTGACAGTCTAACTCAGCCACTCATTAGTCAATCTATATGAGATGTTCTTCTTGAAAGCTCAAGCATTGCCTCTAAATGTTTCAATCTAATGGTGTGACTACTAACTGAGACCTTGCAATTCTGCAGATTTATTTTATGTTACAATTAGATGTCATTGGCAGGAGTAGTGACTTGAAACTTTGAGACAGACTGTTAGCTATGCTGATGTTGCACTATTTGCAATCTGACATTCTCCCAGCTATTCTTCCATGGCTTATACATTTTCATATATCCCGTTTACTTTACTGTCCTTAATTCCATATATTCCGTTCAGATATCCACAAAGGCAGATGGCAGGCGGCAGACTCTGCTCCATGATCGACGAGTTCTCTTTTCCCCAGTTGCCGTGGATCCAGGCGGCTCTCTTCCTACAAGAGAACGGGGCGAATCTGAACTCAAAACCCAGGGTTGCCCCGTTCATGCGGCGCTCCTCCTTCCTGTCGTTCTCGCGGGGTCCATACATGGTGCACAGCACCTTGCTCCGCCCGCAGTCGGAGTACACCCAGCCGTCCGCCTGGCTCACCAGGCCGGCCCGCGCAAACACGGGCCTCGGCTCGGCGGCGGTTCGCCCGTCCGCCCGGGGGTGTACAGGCCCCAGCTTGGTGCCCACATCGGCCCTCTCAAACAGCAGCGGCGACTGGGATTCGTCCAGGCCCCGCACCCGCTTGGTGTCCACCGGCATCAGTTTTCTTTTAAACACAGTGTGCCTCGTCCTTGATATCTCAGTGATAGGGATTGAAGAAGCCTTGGTGACTTGCTACTGTAGATGATGCACACTACAGACACAGTGGTCCTCATGTTTTTACCCAAGATGGGCCTCAACCCAGTCATTTGTTCCCAATGTTGATGCAGTGGTTCAAGAGGTGCCAGGTATCAGGAGCAGTGTCGAGGGATGGGTGGGACAGTAAGCTGTGAAGAGAACACAAAGCATCTGCAAAGGGATATGGACAGGTTAAGAGAGTGGGCAATAAGACAGATGGAGCATAATGTGGGGAACTGTGAGGTTATTCACTTTATTTGGAAGGACAGAAAAACAAATATTTTACATTGTGAGAAAATGTTAAATGTTCAGAGAGGCTTGGGTGTCCTCGTACAGGAAACGCTCAAAGTTAGCATGCAGATACAGCAAGCAATTAGGAAGGTGAATGGCATATTGGCCTTTATTGCAAGGAGGTTGGAGTACAAGAGTAAGGAAATCTTACTACAATTGTACAGGGCTTTGGTGAGACCACAGAGATTTAGTAGATTATACTCTCTCGAGTTTAGAAGAATGAGAGGGGATCTCATTGATAAGGGGGATTGACAGGGTAGATACTGAGAGGTTACTTCCCCTGGCCGGAGAGTCTAGAACTAGGGGGCATAGTCTCAGGATAAGGGATAGGCCATTTCTGACCGAGTTGAGGAATTTCTTCACTCAGAGGATTGTGAATCTTTGGAATTCTCTACCTGAAAGGACTGTGGCTGTTGAGTCATTGAGTATATTCAAAGCTAAGATAGATAGATTTATAGACTCCAGGGGAATCACGGGATTATGGGGAACAGGTGGAAAAGTGGAGTTGAGGTCGAGGATTAGGTTGAGGTCATGGTGTTATTGAGTGACGGAGCAGGCTCGAAGTGCTGCATGGCGTACTCCTGCTTCCAGTTCTTATGCTTTTATGTTCTTAAATTGTTTCCAGAGACTGTAGGGTTTGTAACCAGAGGACACAGATTTAACTAGCACAAGAATCAGAGGCGAAATGAGGAAATAAATACACAATGAGCTGTTATGATCTGGAATACACAGCCTGAAAGGGGGCCAGGAGCAGATTCAGTAATAAGTTTCAGCAGGGAATTGGGAAATACTTGAATTGGAAAAAATGCAGAGATATTGGGAAAGTGCAGGGGGACTGGCACTAATTGGGATATAGGGAAGGAGCAGGGGAAGTGGGACTAATTGGTTAGGTCTTTCAAATGAGTGCCGACACAGGCACCAGTGGGCACGATGTACACAATCTGAAATGTATCATTCTTAGATTCTGTGATTCTATAACGACATCATGTCCTTGTTTATATTAAACTAGACCCTGTCTCTGTTCATATTACACTAGACCCTGTCTCTGTTTATATTACACTAGGTCCAGTCTCTGTTTATATTACACCAGACCTTGTCTCTGTGTTTATATTACACTAGACCCTGTCTTTGTTTATATTACATTAGACCGTGTCTCTGTGTTTATATTATACTAGGTCCTGTCTCTGTTTATATTACACTAGACCCTGTCTCTGTTTATATTACACTAGACCCTGTCTCTGTTCATATTACACTAGACCCTGTCTCTGTTTATATTACACTAGGTCCAGTCTCTGTTTATATTACACCAGACCCTGTCTCTGTTTATATTACACCAGACCCTGTCTCTGTTTATATTACACCAGACCCTGTCTCTGTTTATATTACACCAGACCCTGTATCTGTTTATATTACACTAGACCTTGTCTCTGTTTATACTACACCAGATTCTGTCTCTGTTTATATTAAACCAGACCCTGTCTCTGTTTATATTACATTAGACCCTGTCTCTGTGTTTATATTACACTAGACCCTGACTCTGTTTATATTACACTAGACCCTGTCTCTGTTCATATTACACTTGACCCTGACTCTGTTTATATTACACTAGACCCTGTCTCTGTTTATATTACACTAGGTCCTGTCTCTGTTTATATTACACGAGAACCTGTCTCAGTTTATATTAAACTACACCCTGTCTCAGTTTATATTACACTAAACCCTGTCTATTTTTATATTACACTTGACCCTGACTCTGTTTATATCACACTAGATCCTGTCTCTGTTCATATTACACTTGACCCTGACTCTGTTTATATTACACTAGACCCTGTCTCTGTTTATATTACACTAGGCCCTGTCTCTGTTTATATTACACGAGAACCTGTCTCAATTTATATTAAACTACACCCTGTCTCTGTTTATATTACACTAAACCCTGTCTATTTTTATATTACACTAGACCCTGTCTGTGCTTATATTACACTAAAACCTGTCTGTGTTTATATTACACTAGACCCTGTCTCTGTTTATATTACACTAGGTCCTGTCTCTGTTTACATTACACTAGACCCTATCTCTGTTTATAGTACACTGGACCCTGTCTCTGTTTATATTGCACTAGACCCTGTCTCTATTTATATTACACTAGGCCCTGTCTCTGTTTATATTACACTAGACCATCGAAACATAGAAATATGGAAACATAGAAAATAGGTGCAGGAGTAGGCCATTCGGCCCTTCTAGCCTGCACCGCCATTGAATGAGTTCATGGCTGAACATGCAACTTCAGTACCCCATTCCTGCTTTCTCGCCATACCCCTTGATCTCCCTAGTAGTAAGGATGACATCTAACTTCTTTTTGAATGTATTTAGTGAATTGGCCTTAACAACTTTCTATGGTAGAGAATTCCACAGTTTCACCACTCTCTGGGTGAAGAAGTTTTTCCTCATCTCGGTCCTAAATGGCTTACCCCTTATCCTTAGACTGTGACCCCTGGTTCTGGACTTCCGCAACATTGGGGACATTCTTCCTGCATCTAACATGTCTAAACCCGTCTGAATTTTAAAAGTTTCTATGAGATCACCTCTCATTCTTCTGAACTCAAGTGAATACAAGCCCAGTTGATGCAGTCTTACTTGATATGTCAGTCCAGCCATTCCGGGAATCAGTCTGGTGAACCTTTGCTGCACTCCCTCAATAGCAAAAATGTCCTTCCTCAAGTTATGAGACCAAAACTGTACACAATGCTCCAGGTGTGGCCTCACCAAGGTCCTGTGCAACTGTAGTAATACCTCCCTGCCCCTGTTCTCAAATCCCCTCGCTATGAAGGCCAACATGCCATTTGCTTTCTTAACCGCCTGCTGTACCTGCATGCCAACCTTCAATGACCCTGTCTCAGTTTATATTAAACTAGACCCTGTCTCTGTTTATATTACACTAGACCCTGTCTCTCTTTATATTACACAAGACCATGTTTCTGTTTATGTTACAGTAAACCCTGTCTCTGTTTATATTACACTAAACCCTGTCTCTGTTTATATTACACTAGACCCTGTTTCTGTTTATATTACACTAGACCCTGTCTCTGTTTATATTACACTAGACCCTGTCTCTGTTTATATTACACTAGACTCTGTCTCTGTGTTTATATTACACTAGACCCTGTCTCTGTGTTTATATTACACTAGACCCTGTCTCTGTTTATATTACACTAGGCCCTGTCTCTGTTTATATTACACGAGAACCGTCTCAGTTTATATTAAACTACACCCTGTCTCTGTTTATATTACACTAAACCCTGTCTCTTTTTATATTACACTAGACCCTGTCTGTGTTTATATTACACTAGGCCCTGTCTCCGTTTATATTACCCTAGACCCTGTCTCTGTTTATATTACACTAGACCCTGTCTCTGTTTCTATTACATTAGACCCTGTCCCTGTTTATATTGCACTAGACCCTGTCTCTGTTTATATTACACTAGGCCCTGTCTCTGTTTATATTACACTAGACCATAGAAACATAGAAATGTGGAAACATAGAAAATAGGTGCAGGAGTAGGCCATTCGGCCCTTCGAGCCTGCACTGCCATTGAATGAGTTCATGGCTGAACATGCAACTTCAGTACCCCATTCCTGCTTTCTCGCCATACCCCTTGATTCCCCTAGTAGTAAGGACTACATCTAACTTATTTTTGAATATATTTAGTGAATTGGCCTCAACAACTTTCTGTGGTAGAGAATTCCACAGTTTCACCACTCTCTGGGTGAAGACGTTTTTCCACATCTCGGTCCTAAATGGCTTACACCTTATCCTTAGACTGTGACCCCTGGTTCTGGACTTCCCCAACATTGGGAACATTCTTCCTGCATCTAACCTGTCTAAACCCATCAGAATTTTAAACGTTTCTATGAGATCCCCTCTCACTCTTCTGAACTCCAGTGAATACAAGCCCAGTTGATCCAGTCTTACTTGATATGTCAGTCCAGCCATTCCGGGAATCAGTCTGCTGAAACTTCGCTACACTCCCTCAATAGCAAGAATGTCCTTCCTCAAGTTATGAGACCAAAACTGTACACATTGCTCCAGGTGTGGCCTCACCAAGGCCCTGTGCAACTGTAGTAATACCTCCCTGCCACTGTTCTCAAATCCCCTCGCTATGAAGACCAACATGCCATTTGCTTTCTTAACCGCCTGCTGTACCTGCATGCCAACCTTCAATGACCCTGTCTCTCTTTATATTACACTAGAACCTGTCTTAGTTTATATTAAACTAGACTCTGTCTCTGTTTATATTGCACTAGACCATGTTTCTGTTTATGTTACACTAAACCCTGTCTCTGTTTAATATTACACTAAACCCTGTCTCTGTTTATATTACACTAGAACCTGTCTTAGTTTATATTAAACTAGACCCTGTCTCTGTTTATATTACACTAAACCCTGTCTCTCTTTATATTACACTAGACCATGTTTCTGTTTATGTTACACTAAACCCTGTCTCTGTTTATATTACACTAAACCCTGTCTCTGTTTATATTACACGAGACCCTGTCTCTCTTTATATTACACTAGACCATGTTTCTGTTTATGTTACACTAAACCCTGTCGCAGTTTATATTAAACTAGACCCTGTCTCTGTTTATATTACACTAGGCCCTGTCTCTGTTTATATTACACTAAACCCTGTCTCTTTTTATATTACACTAGACCCTGTCTCTGTTTATAATACACTAGACCCCGACTCTGTTTATATTTCACTCGACCCCGTCTCTGTTTATATTACACTAGACCATGTTTCTGTTTATGTTACACTAAACCCTGTCTCTGTTTATATTACACTAGACCCTGTCTCTGTTTATATTACACTAGACCCTGTCTCTGTTTATTTTCACTAGACCCTGTCTCAGTTTATATTAAACTAGACCCTGTCTCTGTTTATATTACACTAGACCCTGTCTCTGTTTATATTACACTAGACCCTGTCTCTGTTTATATTACACTAGACCCGACTCTGTTTATATTACACTAGATCCTGACTCTGTTTATATTACACTAGACCCCGTCTCTGTTTCTATTACACTAGACGCTGTCTCTGTTTCTATTACACTAGACGCTGTCTCTGTTTATATTACACTATGCGCTGTCTCTGTTTATATTACACTAGACCATAGAAACATAGAAACATAGAAAATAGATGCAGGAGTAGGCCATTCGGCCCTTCGAGCCTGCACCGCCATTCAATGAGTTCATGGTTGAACATGCAACTTCAGTACCCCATTCCTGCTTTCTCGCCATACCCCTTGATCCCCCTCGTAGTAAGGACTACATCCACCTCATTTTTGAATATATTTATTGAATTGGCCTCAACAACTTTCTGTGGTAGAAAATTCCACAGGTTCACCACTCTCTGGATAAAGAAGTTTCTCCTCATCTCGGTCCTAAATGGCTTGCCCCTTATCCTTAGGCTGTGACCCCTGGTTCTGGACTTCCCCAACATTGGGAACATTCTTCCTGCATCTAACCTGTCTAAACCCATCAGAATTTTAAACGTTCCTATGAGATCCCCTCTCATTCTTCTGAACTCCAGTGAATACAAGCCCAGTTGATCCAGTCTTTCTTGATATGTAAGTCCCGCCATCCCGCGAATCAGTCTGGTGAACCTTCGGTGCACTCCCTCAATAGCAAGAATGTCCTTCCTCAAGTTATGAGACCAAAACTGTACACAATACTCCAGGTGTGGCCTCACCAAGGCCCTGTACAACTGTAGTAACACCTCCCTGCCCCTGTACTCAAATCCCCTCGCTATGAAGGCCAACATGCCATTTGCTTTCTTAACCGCCTGCTGTATTTGCATGCCAACCTTCAATGACTCTGTCTCTGTTTATATTACACTAGAACCTGTCTCAGTTTATATTAAACTAGACCCTGTCCTTATTTATATTACACCAGACCATGTTTCTGTTTATATTACACTCGACCCTGTCTCTATTTATATTACACTTGACCCAGTCTCTGTTTATATTACATTAGACCATGTTTCTGTTTTTATTATACTGGACTCTGTCTCTGTTCATATTACACTACATCCTGTCTCTGTTTATATTACACTGGAACCTGTCTCAGTTTATATTAAACTAGACCCTGTCTCTGTTTATATTACACTAGGCCCTGTCTGTGTTTATATTACACTAGACCCTGTCTCTGTTTATATTACACTAAATCCTGTCTCAGTTTATATTAAACTAGACTCTGCCTCTGTTTATATTACACTAGACCATGTTTCTGTTTATATTACACTAGACCCGGTCTCTGTTTATATTACACTAGACCCGGTCTCTGTTTATATTAAACTAGACCATATCTGTTTATATTACTCTAGACCATGTCTCTGTTTATATTACTCTAGACCATGTTTCTGTTTAATTAAACTAGACCCTGTCTCTGTTTATAGTGTGTAATGTTGTGTGGAGGTGTGTGTGAGGGGGTGTAATGATGTGTGCGTGTGTGTGTGGGGAGGCGTGCGTATGTGTGTGTGGGTCTGTAGGAGGCTGTTTGTGGGTGTGTGGGGGGAGTGTGTAATGTGTGGAGGGATGTGTGAGGGTGTGTGTGTGTATGTGTGAGGGGGTTTAATGATGTGTGTGTGTGTGGGGAGATGTGTGTGTGTGTGGGGAGATGTGTGTATTTGTGGGGAGGTGTGTAGGAGGCTGTGTGTGGGGGTGTATGTTGGTGTATGGGGGGAGTGTGTAATGTGTGGAGGGGTGTGTGACGGGGTTTGTGTGTAGGTGTGAGGGGGTGTAATGATGTGTGTGCGTGTGTGTGGGGAGGTGTGTGTATGTGTGTGTGGGTGTATAGAAGGCTGTGTGTGGGGGTGTGTGTATGTGGGGGCGGAGTGTGTAATGTTGTGTGGAGGGGTGTGTGAGGGTGTGTATGTGTGTGTTGGGGGGATGCAATTCCACAGACATTAGTTAACCTCCAGTGCCTCGCTATCCATAGACTCAGTGAGTGCCAGCAAGATTTTGACTGTGGTAGGCATCACAGCCTCAAATCCTGTCCTCAAATGACATCCACACACTTCCCAGTTGAGGTCCCTGGATCGGTATGAAGAGCAGCTGCAGTGGCTGATTTTTACTCATATTTAGCCCAGTGGTACTGAGGACAATTATAGCCCCTGAACTGCTGCCTTGGCTAAGATCAACTAACAGCCCAGATCAAGGATCGAACTTGCGACCTTGCCAGTCAGTACTGCAGTGTTCTAAATTTGTGTGTGTGTGTGTGTGTGTGTAAACAAAACACATCATTCTTAATGTTTGCGAGTCAATTCCACAGAGATAAATTATCTTCAGCAATAATTTTCCACTATTTTATTTACTTTTATGTAAAAAGTAATTGCAGAATGTTTAATATCTTCAACATGTATTGATAACCCATTGTCTTGTGTGCTCTTGTTTAGAAAGTGATGTCACACTGACCATTCTGTTACCAAGGTGACCATGTCTGTCCGCAGTATTCAGTGGGAAAGGGGATTAAATCACACCGAGGATAATGAGCAGCCACCCACCAGTCTCTGAGCTTTATTGTCCAGTGATCACCTCATCATCACATAGAAGCTCCTGAGATTTACCTCCGGTCTGTGATGATTGGTGCCAGTGATGGTAAAAGTGAAGCTGTATCTATACCTGCCATGAGGTTAATAAATCTGTCTTTCTCTCATTGATTATGTCCTTCATTTGCTCTATTTGCTCTATTTCTGTCTCCTGTCTTCTGTTTCCTGACTGTTACTTTCACTGTTTCCTCCCCAACCATTTCCAATATTTGTGGATGTTGTTTAGTGCTGCAATAACTAAGACATGGTCGAGGTTCAATAAACTGAGACAGGGTCTAGTGCAGTACAAGCAGAGACAGGGCCTAGTGTAATATAAACTGAGACAGGGTCTAGTGCAGTATAAACAGAGACAGGGTCTAGTGTAATATAAACAGAGACAGGGTCTAGTGTAATATAAACAGAGACAGGGTCGAGTGCAGTATAAAGAGAGACAGGGCCTAGTGTAATATAAACAGAGACAGGGTCTAGTGTAATATAAACAGAGACAGGGTCTAGTGTAATATAAACAGAGACAGGGTCTAATGTAATATAAACAGAGACAGGGTCTAGTGTAATATAAACAGAGACAGGGTCTCGTGTAATATAAACTGAGACAAGATCTAGTGTAATATACACAGAGATACGGTCCAGTGTAATATAAACAGAGACAGGGTCCAGTGTAATATAAACAGAGACAGTGTCCAGTGTAATATAAACAGAGACAGGATCTAGTGTAATATAAACAGAGACAGGACCTAGTGTAATATAAACAGAGACAGGGTGCAGTGTAATATAAACAGAGACAGGGCCCAGTGTAATATAAACAGAGACAGGGTCCAGTGTAATATAAACAGAGACAGGGTCTAGTGTAATATAAACTGAAACAGGGTCTGGTGCATTGATAACTGAGACAAGGCCTCGTTTTACACTAGAAATAAGTCTTTAATAATTGAATAAGTTTTTTTGTAATAAAACTGAAAGAGGTGATAGTGTCACATGAACAGAAGCCTTTAACACTTTAACAATACCAGAAACATACTCTATAGAATACAATAGAGACAGTTATAATAATAGAGGTGTGCACTAGAACTGGAATAACAGTGGCAGGTTATTTTCCAATCAAAGCAGAGGCCGGGTCCAGTGGTACAATTCCAGAGACAGGGTCTCATACAATAAGAGTGGAGACAGGCTCCAGAGTAATAACAGCAAATGCATGGCCCACTGTGAGAGTAAAAAAGATAGTGCTGGATCCAATAATAACAGAGGCAGACTCTAGTGTTATACTGAACACAATGCTGGATCTAGTGTGTTGATCACACAGCCAGTATCTAGTGCACTCAAGCCAAGATTGGGTCTCATCTAATAGTGTGTGCAAGTCAGGGCCCTATTGCTATAATCTCATTCACCCATCACCCCTGTGCTCACTGACCTACATTAGCTCCCAGTTAAGCAATGCCTCGATTTTAAAATTCTAATCCTTGGGTCCAAAACTCTCCATGGCCTCGCCTCTCTATCATTGTAAGATTAGTGAAGACAATTGTGGGTCCCTTACAGTCAGAATCAGGTGAATTTATAATGGGGAACAAAGAAATGGCAAACCATTGAACAAATGCTTTGGTTCTGTCGTCACTAAGGAAGACACAAATAACCTTCCGGAAATACTAGGGGACCAAGGGTCTAGCGAGGAGGAGGAACTAAAGGAAATCCTTATTAGTCAGCAAATTGTGTTAGGAAAATTGATGGGATTGAAGGGCGATAAATCCTCAGAGCCTGACAGTCTGCATACCAGAGTACTTAAGGAAGTGGCCCTATCACTAGTGGATGCATTGGTGGTCATTTTCCAACATTCTATAGACTCTGGATCAGTTCCTATGGACTGGAGGGTAGCTAATGTAACTCCACTTTTTAAAAAAGGAGGGAGAGAGAAAACAGGTAATTATAGACTAATCAGCCTGACATCGATGGTGGGGAAAATGTTGGAATCAATTATTAAAGATGTAATAGCAGAGCATTTGGAAAGCAGGATCGGTCCAAATCAGCATGGATTTATGAAAGGGAAATCTCATAGAATTTTTTGAGGATGTATCTAGCAGAATAGACAATGCAACCCAGTGGATGTGGTGTATTTAGACTTTCAAAAGGCTTTTGACAAGGTCTCACACAGGAGATTGGTGTGCAAAATTAAAACACATGGTATTGGGGGTAATGTATTGAAGTGGATAGAGAACTGGATGGCAGACAGGAAGCAAAAAGTAGGAATAAACGGGTCCTTTTCAGAATGGCAGGCAGTGACTAGTGGGGTACCGCAAGGTTCAGTGCTGGAACCCCAGCTATTTACAATATACGTTAATGATTTAGATGAAGGAATTGAATGTAATATCTCCAAGTTTGCAGATGACACTAAGTTGGGTAGCAGTGTGAGCTGTGAGGAGGATGCTAAGAGGCTGCAGAATGACTTGGACAGGTTAGGTGAGTAGGCAAATACATGGCAGATGCGCTATAATGTAGATAAATATGAGGTTATCCACCTTGGTGGTAAAAACAGGAAGGCAGATTATCTGAATGGTAACAGATTCGTAAAAGGGAAGGTGCAACGAGACCTGGGTGTCATGGTACATCAGTCATTGAAAGTTGGCATACAAGTACAGCAGGCGGTGAAGAAGGCAAATAGTATGTTGGCCTTCATAGCGAGAGGATTTGAGTATAGGAGCAGGGAGGTCTTACTACAGTTGTACAGGGCCTTGGTGAGGCCACACCTTGAATATTGTGTACAGTTTTGGACTCCTAATCTGAGGAAGGACATTCTTGCTATTGAGGGAGTGCAGCGAAGGTTCACCAGACTGATTCCCAGGATGACAGGACTGACATATGAAGAAAGACTGGATCGACTAGGCTTATATTCAATGGAATTTAGAAGAATGAGAGGGGATCTCATGGAAACATATAAATTTCTGACAGGATTGGACAGGTTAGATGCAGGCAGAATGTTCCCGTGGGGAAGTTCAGAACCAGGGATCACAGTCTAAGGATAAGGGGTAAGCCATTTAGGACCGAGATGAGGAGAAACTTCTTCACTCAGAGAGTTGTGAGCATGTGGAATTCTCTACCACAGAAAGTTGTTGAGGCTAGTTCGTTAGATATATTCAAAAGGGAGTTAGATATGGCCCTCGCGGCTAAAGGGATCAAGGGGTATGGAGAGAAAGCAGGAATGGGGTACTGAAGTGCATGATCAACCATGATCATATTGAATGGTGGTGCAGGCTCGAAGGGCCAAATGGCCTACTCCTGCACCTATTTTCTATATTTCTATCTCCTCCAGCCCCACAACCCTCCGAGTTCCCTGTGCTCTTCCAAATCTGTCCTCTTGGTCATCCCCGATTTTAATTGCTCCACCATTGGCGGCCGTGCCTTCAGCTGCCGAGGCTCTAAGTTTTGGAATTCCCCCTAAACCTCAACCTCCTCTTTCAAGGTTCTTCTTAAAAACTACCTCTTCGATCAACCTTTTGGGAATCTGTCCTGATATCTTTCTCTGTGGCTCTGTCTCAACAATGTCTTTTTATTGATATCGATCTTGTTAAGCGCCGATAGTGAGATATTTCACTGATTTAAAGATGCTATATTAATGTAATTTCTTGTTGTTTTTTTGTTTTAGCAAATGCTTTGCCGAATGTCTAATAACAGAGTTAGGGCCCACTGCAGTATGAATGGGTGGGGTTAGTGTAATAACACAGGCACGGTCTAGTGTAATGGGAACAGGGAACAGACCATGTCAGTCTTGGCTCAGTGGTAGCACTCTCGGCCCTGAGTCAGAGGATCGAGGGTTCAATTCCCAATCCAGAGACCCGAGCACATAATCTAGGCCGAGACTCCAGGTGCCAGTACAGAGGGAGCGCTGCAGTGTCAGAGGTGGCGTCTTTCAGATCAGACATTGAACCGATACCCCATCGAGTCCCTAAGTTGGACGTAAAAGATCCCACAGCCATGATTCTGAGGAAGAACAGGTGGAGTTCTCCCCTGGTGTCTTGGCAAATGTGTATCCATCAATTAAGATCACTCAGAACAGATTATCTTGTCATCATTACATGGCTGTTTGTGGGATCTTGCTGTGCACAAATTGGCTGCTCCATTACAACTCCTCTCCATTCACCTTCACCCCAACTCTCCAACCCCCATCACCCCCAATTCCTCTTTCACCCCTACTCCTGAACCCCCCTCATCCCAACTCCTCTTCCACTCCTACTCTATAACCCCCTCTCACCCTAACTCTTCTTTCACCACCACTCTCCAACCCCCTCACCCCTACTCTCCAACCCCTCCTCATCTTCTATTTACTTCAATTGAAAAGAAAGAGACAGGTTGTACCAGTCAGTATTTGAAATATATTTACAACAGATTTTAGATGTTCTTAGAGTTGGAATCTTTCTCTATCACTCGAGGAGTTAGATAACAGACTTTCTCCTGTGAATATAGAGCTGGTTTATTGGGCCATGATGTGGCTACATGTTCATCTTGTTGACTCTAAACCATTATTTTTTTTAAAAATACACTTAGAGTAGATTCAAATTTAAATTGAACCCAGGTTTGAGGCGTGATGCTCCAATCACACATCGAAGGTGAGAGAGATGCTGTGGGGCACACACGAAGTCCAGTAGCTGAAAGTGATTAACAGACTGGGTTTTGTGTTTAGTGATCCTGGGCTGTTACCGATACCTTCCCTGGATACCAAGACTAGGAGAGGCACTCTGGACGATATGGGAAGCTGGGACTTGTCCCGGAGAGTAACCGAAGGTCTGAGAACTGAAATAATCTGGAGTCAGAAAGGAGAAAAGGCTCAAAAATGGTAGTATAGTATTAGGCAGTCCCTCGTATCGAGGATGACCCACTTCCACACCAAAAATACATGAGTTCACAGGTGTTTCAATGAGGGACCTGACAATCTAGGTCCTGAACTCCATACTGGAGGGTGGAAGATGCCTGTGCATGGATTCTTTTAACGTGGGGTAGCCGTTGTACACCAGCCACTACATGGGCTTGACAGAGCTAAGTCTTGATCCAGTGGCAAGGGTTAACCAAGACTCTGCTGCACGGACCTAGTGCACACATATGCTCCTACTATCCATAGATCGCAGTGTGGGCTGGCCCATGCTGCCCTGGGGCCCTCGCCTCTTCTGGGCCCAGAATCCTCGCCTCTCCTGGGCCCCGATCTCTCACTGCTCCTCCGCCCCGATCAAAAATGGAGCCATCAGAAACAGGTCATCAATTAATCTCTTCTTATTTTGGAGACATAAAATATCAACATAATATTCTTTGAAATATCAAAATATTAAACTCCAGCGTAGTTGAAGGTTTATTAACATCAGCAGAAACAAACACCAACTAACAGAATGAACACAGTTCATTCGGATGTGAATAACAGCAGCAACAACAGCAGAATCCAAACCCTGCAGTCACTTGTGAACTCACTGGTGTGTCAGCAGGTTGGATGACTGAGTGAATCCCTTCCCTCACTCAGAGCAGGTGAACGGCCTCTCCCCAGTGTGAACTCGCTGGTGTGTAAGCAGGTTGGATGACCGAGTGAATCCCTTCCCACACTCAGAGCAGGTGAATGGTCTCTCCCCAGTATGAACTCGCTGGTGTGCCAGCAGATTGGATGAGGTAGTGAATCCCTTCCCACACTCAAAGCAGGTGAACGGTCTATCCCCAGTGTGAACTCGCTGGTGTCTCAGCAGGTGGGATGACCAAGTGAATCCCTCCCCACACACAGAGCAGGTGAACGGCTTCTGCCCAGTGTGAACTCGCTGGTGCATCAGCAGGCTGGATGACCGATTGAATCCCTTCCCACACTCAGAACAAGTGAACGGTCTCTCTCCAGTGTGAACTCGCTGGTGTGTCAGCAGGTGGGATGACCGAGTGAATCCCTCCCCACAATCAGAACAGGTGAACGGTCTCTCCCCAGTGTGAACTCGCTGGTGTCTCAGCAGGTTGGATGACTGAGTGAATCCCTTCCCACACACAGAGCAAGTGAACGGTCTCTCTTCAGTGTGAACTCGCTGGTGTGTCAACAACTGGGATGAATGAGTGAATCCCTTCCCACACACGCAGCAGGTGAACGAACTCTCCCCAGTGTGACTGCGTCGATGAATTTCCAGCCGTGATGGATAATTGAATCTCTTCCCACAGTATTCCCACGGTTTCTCCATGGTGGGGGTGTCCTTATGTCTCTCCAGGATGGATGATCAGTTAAAGCTTCGTCCAGACACAGAACACATGTACGGTTTCTCCCCGCTGTGTTTGTTTGTTCAGGCTGTGTAACTGGTTAAAGCTCTTTCCACAGTCAGTGCACTGGAACACTCTCACTCGGGTGTGTGTGTCTCGATGCTTTTCCAGTCACACTGATATTTGAAATCTTTTCCCACAGACAGAACAGACAAATATTTCTCCTTCCACATTCAAAGGCCGATGATATACTCGTGGTGAGGAATCGAGTGATTCGGTCAGATCTTGACGTGATATTTCGTTTGAGTTTCCCGTCTGCAAATCCTGCCCTTCTAATAACCTGGAAAAGGAGTTTACAAAAACCATTACTGCAAGTACAGGACAGAAATTCAGAACAGACAATTGTAGAATCCATGGAACATTCTTGCCTCTCTTGTTCCTCCAAAGCTGTAAATCCCCATCCCATACACTCTCCGTCCTCCCTGTGCTGAAATTCAAACACATCGCACGTCTGAAGACAGCTTGTGCTCCAATCCCAGTTTTCACCACCAACTCTGTCTGGGTTCAGTTCCACACTCACTGGTTCCCCTCCCTCTCCTCCCCTGAAGGTACTGACTCTGGCTGGGTTCAGTTCTACACTCACTGCTTCCCCTCCCTCTCCTCCCCTGAAGGTGCGGACTCTGGCTGGGTTCAGTTCCACACTCACTGGTTCCCCTCCCTCTCCTCCCCTGAAGGTACTGACTCTGGCTGGGTTCAGTTCCACACTCACTGGTTCCCCTCCCTCTCCTCCCCTGAAGGTGCTGACTCTAGCTGGGTTCAGTTCCACACTCACTGGTTCCCCTCCCTCTCCTCCCCTGAAGGTACTGACTCTGGCTGGGTTCAGTTCTACACTCACTGGTTCCCCTCCCTCTCCTCCCCTGAAGGTACTGACTCTGGCTGGGTTCAGTTCTACACTCACTGATTACCCTCCCTCTCCTCCCCTGAAGGTGCCGACTCTGGCTGGGTTCACTGGGACCCTGTAGCCCCGCCCACACTTTGCTCTTTTCCAAAGATGGTCACGCATGCACTCTGCATCTCGATTAATCTCTGAGGCAGCACACAAACCCGCAGCTTTCCTTTATAGTAATAATAATAATTTTTATTTATATAGCGCCTTTAATGTAGTACAATGTCCCAAGGTGATTCACAACAGTGTTACAAGATGAGTTAGCCTAACATCTGTCGCAGGACATTTGGAAAAGCATAATTCAGTCAAGCAGAGTCAATGTGTTTTTATGAATAGCAAATCATGTTTGACAAATTTGCTGGAGTTCTTTGAGGATGTAATGAGCAGAGTGGATAAGGGGGAACCAGTGGATGTGATGCATTTGGATTTCCAAAAGGCATTCGATAAGATGCCACATAAAAGGTGACTGCACAAGATAAAAGTTCACGGGGTTGAGGGTAATATGGCTAGAGGATTGGCTAACTAACAGAAAACAGAGAGTCGGGATAAATAGATCATTTTCCGGTTGGCAAACAGTAACTAGTGGGATGCCACAGGGATCGGTGCTGGGGCCTCAACTATTTACAATCTATACTAATGATTTGGATGAAGGGACCGAGCGTATTGTAGCCAAGTTTGCTGATGATACAAAGATGGGTGGGAAAGCAAGTTGTGAGGAGGACACACAACATTTGCAAGGGATATAGACAGGCTAAGTGAGTGGGCAAACATTTGGCAGATGGAGTATAATGTGGGAAAATGTTAGGTTGTCCACTTTGGCAGAGAAAATAAAAAAGCAAATTATTATTTAAATGGAGAAAAATTGCAAAGTGCTGCAGTACAGAGGGACCTGGGGGTACTAATGCATGAAACACAAAAAGTTAGTATGCAGGTACAGCAAGTAACCAGGAAGGCAAATGGAATGTTGGCCTTTATTGCAAGGGGGATGGAGTATAAAAGCAGAGAAGTCCTGCTACAACTGTACAGGGATTGGTGAGGCCACACCTGGAGTACTGCATACAGTTTTGGTCTCCGTATTTAAGAAAGGATATACTTGCATTGGAGGCTGTTCAGAGAAGGTTCACTAGGTTGATTCCGGAGATGAAGGGTTGACTTATGAAGAGAGGTTGAGTAGGTTGAGCCAATACTCATTGAAGTTCAGAAGAATGAGAGGTGGTCTTATTGAAACATATAAGATGATGAGGGGGCTCGGACAGGTAGATACAATGAGATTATTTCCACTCATAGGGGAAACTAGAACTAGGGGTCATAGTCTCAGAATTAGGAATCGCCCATTTAAAACTGAGATGGGGAGGAATTTAATCTCTTAGGTGGTTGTAAACCCGTGAAATTCTCTGTCCCAGAGAGCTGTGATGGCTGGGCCATTAAATATATTTAAGGCGGAGGTAGACATATATTTGAGTAATAAGGGAATAAAGGGTTAGCAGGCAGGGATGTAGAGGTGAGTCCATGATCAGATCAGCCATGTTCTTATTAAATGGCGGAGCAAGCTAGAGGGACCAAATGGCCTACTCCTGCTCCTATTTCTTATGTTTTTATGTTCTCGTTACAGAGTACCAGATCTAAGATAGCCTGCTTCCTGGTTGGTTCCGCAAAGTACTGTTCAAGGAAACTATCCTGGATACACTCTCTGAATTCTTCATCAAGGCTACCTTGGCCAATTTGATTTGTTCAATCAAATGAAGATTAAAATTGCCCATGAATATTCCTGCTCCTTTTTTACAAGCCTCCATTATTTCTTGATTTATACTCCATCCAACAGTTTAGTTACTGTTAGGGGGCCTATAGACTACGGCCACCAGTGAGTGTTGTATTTATTCTGTATCTGTCAGTCTCTGGTTAGCGAATGTGGCTTTTCCTTTATACCTGTAAGTTTATGGTATGGAAGGGAGGTTTTCACTGTACCTGTCAATTGCTTGTAAGTGAGTGTAGGTTTCATTCTGTATCTTTCATTCTCTGGTATGTGAGTGTTGGATTTACACAGTCCTTGTCATTTTCTGATATGTGAGTGTGGGTTTTACCTGTGTCTGTTTCTGATATTTGTGTGTGGGTATTACTCTATCTCTGTCTATGGATTATGAGTGTGAATTTTACTCTGTATATAACAGTTTTTGGTATGTGAGTGTGGGTTTTATTCTGTACCTGTCAGTCTATGGTATGTGAGTGTGGGTTTTACTCTGTATCTGCCAGTCTATGGTATGTGAGTGTGGGTTTTATTTCTGTATCTGTCAGTTTCTAGTTTGCGAGAGTGGATTTTATTCTGTACCTATCAGTCTAAGATATCGGAGTGTGGATTTTATTCTGTATCTGTCAGTCTGTGGTATGTGAGTGTGGGTTTTACTCTATATCCATCAGTCTATGGTATGTGAGTGTGGGTTTTACTCTGTATCTGTTAGTCTATGGTATGTGAGTGTGGGTTTTACTCTATATCCATCAGTCTATGGTATGTGAGTGTGGGTTTTACTCTGTATCTGTCAGTCTATGGTATGTGAGTGTGGGTTTTATTCTGTATTCATCAATCTATGGTGTGTGAGTGTGGGTTTTACTCTGTATTCATCAGTCTATGGTATGTGAGTGTGGGTTTTACTCTGTATCCATCAGTCTATGGTATGTGAGTGTGGGTTTTACTCTGTATCTGTCAGTTTCTGGTATGTGAGTATGGGTTTTATTCTGTATCCATCAGTCTATGGTGTGTGAGTGTGGGTTTTACTCTGTATCCATCAGTCTATGGTATGTGAGTGTGGGTTTTACTCTATATCCATCAGTTTCTGGTATATGAGTGTGGGTTTTATTCTGTATCTGTCAGTTTCAGGAATGTGAGTGTGGGTTTTGTCCTGTACCTGTCAGTTTAAGGAATGTGAGTATGGGTTTTACTCTGTACCTGTCAGTTTCAGAAATGTGGGAGTAGGTTTTACTCGGAGGCGGGAGTTCGTGGGAGTTGGAGGCGGGAGTTCGTGGCGTTGGTGAGGCCTACAAAAGGCCCAGCGGCAGCGAGAGGCATCGGCAGATCGGAGGCGGGAGTTCGTGGCATTGGTGAGGCCTACAAAAGGCCCAACTGGTGCAGCTCCAGCACGGAGATAAAGCAAAAAAGAAGTAGAAAGAAATCAAAAGGTGACGTCACAGCCAAAGGGGTAAGTGATTGGTGAGTAGCTTTTCTTTTTCTTTTTTATATCAGTAAGTAACCTGTTAACAGTGTTGTTGCCAAATTAAGTGTATCTAAGTGTTAAGTCATGACAGGAGAGCTCGGTCACGTGATATGCTCCTCCTGTACTGTGTGGGAACTCGGGGACACTTCCAGTGTCCCTGACGACTACGTGTGCGGGAACTGTATCCGCCTCCAGCTCCTGACGGACTGCGTTGTGGAATTGGAGATGAGGGTGGATTCACTCTGGAGTATCCACAATGCTGAGAATGACGTGAGTAGCACATGTAGCGAGTTGGTCTTACCGCAGTGAAAGGTCCACAGCCAGATAGGGAATGGAAGACCAGCAGGAAGAGCAGTACAAGGAAGGTAATGCAGGGGTCCCCTGCGGTCATCCCCCTGCAAAACAGATACACCGCTTTGAGTACTGTTGAGGGGGATGACTCATCAGGGGAGGGCAGCAGCAGCCAAGTTCATGGCACCGTGGCTGGCTCTGCTGCACAGGAGGGCAGGAAAAAGAGTGGGAGAGCGATAGTGATAGGGGATTCAATTGTAAGGGGAATAGATCGGCGTTTCTGTGGCCGCAACCGAGACTCCAGGATGGTATGTTGCCTCCCTGGTGCAAGGGTCAAGGATGTCTCGGAGCGGGTGCAGGACATTCTGAAAAGGGAGGGTGAACAACCAGTTGTCGTGGTGCACATTGGTACCAACGATATAGGTAAAAAAAAAGGGATGATGTCCTAAGAGATAAATTTAAGGAGCTAGGAGCTAAATTAAAAAGTAGAACCTCAAAAGTAGTAATCTTGGGATTGCTACCAGTGCCACGTGCTACTCAGAGTAGGAATCGCAGGATAGCTCAGATGAATACGTGGCTTGAGCAGTGGTGCAGCAGGGAGGGATTCAAATTCCTGGGGCATTGGAACCAGTTCTGGGGGAGGTGGGACCAGTACAATCCGAAAGGTCTGCACCTAGGCAGGACCGGAATCAATGTCCTAGGGGGAGTGTTTGCTAGTGCTGTTGGGGAGGAGTAAACTAATATGGCAGGGGGATGGGAACCAATGCAGGGAGACAGAGGGAAACAAAATGGAGACAGAAGCAAAAGACAGAAAGGAGATGAGTAAAAGTGGAAGGCAGAGAAACCCAAGGCAAAAAACAAAAAGGGCGGCTGTACAGCAAAATTCTAAAGGGTCAAAGTGTAATAAAAAGGCAAGCCTGAAAGCTCGGTGCCTCAATGTGAGGAGTATTCGGAACCCAGGAGAGGGCTCTGAGCTAGTTAGAGTGGGTGAGAGCTCAGATGAACAGGACCCCAAGAAAGAATGCAAAAGGCAGGAGGCAACAGAGCAGAGTAGCACTGGGGTAAGTGTAAACCACAAGGTGATAGGAAGGGACAATATGTATGAATATAAAGGGGCTGCAGGAGGGGTCAAAACTAAAAATCATGGTTTAAAAACTCGTATTAAAACACTCTACCTAAACGCACGCAGCATTCGAAATAAAGTAAATGAGTTGACGGCACAAATCATTACAAATGGGTATGATTTGGTGGCCATTATAGAAACGTGGTTGCAGGGTGGCCAAGACTGGGAATTAAACATACAGGGGTATCTGACAATTCGGAAAGATAGACAAGAAGGGAAAGGAGGTGCGGTAGCTCTGTTAATAAAGGATAATATCAAGGCAGTTGTGAGAGACGATATTGGCTCTAATGAACAAAATATTGAATCATTATGGGTGGAGATTAGAGATAGAAAGGGGAAAAAGTCACTGGTGGGCGTAGTTTATAGGCCCCAAAATAATAACTACACGGTGGGGCGGACAATAATCAAGGGAATAATGGAGGCATGTGAAAAAGGAACGGCAGTAATCATGGGGGATTTTAACCTACATATCGATTGGTCAAATCAAATCGCATGGGATAGCCTTGAGGAGGAATTCATAGAATGCTTACGGGATTGTTTATTAGAACAGTATGTTACAGAACCTACAAGGGAGCAAGCTATCTTAGATCTGGTCCTGTGTAATGAGACAGGAATAATAAACGGTCTCCGAGTAAAAGATCCTCTCGGAATGAGTGATCACAGTATGGTTGAATTTATAATACAGATTGAGGGAGAGGAAGTAGTGTCTCAAACGAGCGTTCTATGCTTAAACAAAGAGGGCTGCAGTGGGATGAGGGCAGAGTTGGCTAAAGTACACTGGGAACACAGACAAAACGGTGGCACAATTGAGGAACAGTGGAGGACTTTTAAGGAGCTCTTTCATAGTGCGCAACAAAAATATATTCCAGTGAAAAAGAAGGGCAGTAAGAGAAGGGATAACCAGCCGTGGATAACCAAGGAAATAAAGGAGAGTATCAAATTAAAAACCAATGCGTATAAGGTGGCCAGGGATAGTGGGCAACTAGAAGATTGGGAAAATTTTAAACGACAGCAAAGAATGACTAAGAAAGCAATAAAGAAAGGAAAGATAGATTACGAAAGTAAACTTGCGCAAAACATAAAAACAGATAGTAAAAGCTTTTACCGATATATAAAATGGAAAAGAGTGACTAAAGTAAATGTTGGTCCCTTAGAAGACGAGAAGGGGGATTTAATAATGGGAATGTGGAAATGGCTGAGACCTTAAACAATTATTTTGCTTCGGTCTTCACAGTGGAAGACACAAAAACCATGGCACAAATTGCTGGTTACAGGAATGTGGGAAGGGAGGACCTTGAGATAATCACTATCACTAGGGGGGTAGTGCTGGACAGGCTAATGGGACTCAAGGTAGACAAGTCCCCTGGTCCTGATGAAATGCATCCCAGGGTATTAAAAGAGATGGCTGAAGTTATAGCAGATGCATTCGTTATAATCTACCAACTTCTCTCGACTCTGGGGAGGTACCAGCGGATTGGAAAGCAGCTAATGTAACGCCTCTGTTTAAAAAGGGGGGCAGAAAAAAGGCAGGTAACTATAGGCCAGTTAGTTTAACATCTGTAGTGGGGAAGCGATCATTAAGGAAGAAATAGCGGGACATCTAGATAGAAATAGTGCAATCAAGCAGACGCAACATGGATTCATGAAGGGGAAATCATGTTTAATTAATTTACTGGAATTCTTTGAGGATATAATGAGCATGGTGTATAGAGGTGTACCGATGGATGTGGTGTATTTAGATTTCCAAAAGGCATTCGATAAGGTGCCACTCAAAAGGTTACTGCAGAAGATAAAGGTACGCGGAGTCAGAGGAAATGTATTAGCATGGATAGAGAATTGTCTGGCTAACAGAAAGCAGAAAGTCGGGATAAATGGGTCCTTTTCGGGTTGGAAATCGGTGGTTATTGGTGTGCCACAGGGATCAGTGCTGGGACCACAACTGTTTACAATATACATAGATGACCTGGAAGAGGGGACAGAGAGTAGTGTAACAAAATTTGCAGATGACACAAAGATTAGTGGGAAAGCGGGTTGTGTAGGGGACACAGAGAGGCTGCAAAGAGATTTAGATAGGTTAAGCGAATGGGCTAAGGTTTGGCAGATGGAATACAATGTCAGAAAATGTGAGGTCATCCACCTTGGGGAAAAAAAAAACACAGTAAAAGGGAATATTATTTGAATGAGGAGAAATTACAACATGCTGAGGTGCAGAGGGACCTGGGGGTCCTTGTGCATGAATCCCAAAAAGTTAGCTTGCAGGTGCAGCAGGTAATCAGGAAGGCGAATGGAATGTTGGCCTTCATTGCGAGAGGGATGGAGTACAAAAGCAGGAGGTCCTGCTGCAACTGTACAGGGTATTGGTGAGGCCGCACCTGGAGTACTGCGTGCAGTTTTGGTCACCTTACTTAAGGAAGGATATACTGGCTTTGGAGGGGGTACAGAGACGTTTCACTCGGCTGATTCCGGTGATGAGAGGGTTACCTTATGATGATAGATTGAGTAGACTGGGTTTTTAATCGTTGGAGTTCAGAAGGATGAGGAGTGATCTTATAGAAACATTTAAAATCATGAAAGGGATAGACAAGATCGAGGCAGAGAGATTGTTTCCACTGGTCGGGGAGACTAGAACTAGGGGGCACAGCCTCAAAATACGGGAGAGCCAATTTAAAACCGAGTTGAGAAGGAATTTCTTCCAGCAGAGAGTTGTGAATCTGTGGAATTCTCTGCCCAAGGAAGCAGTTGAGGCTAGCTCATTGAATGTATTCAAATCACAGATAGATAGATTTTTAACCAATAAGGGAATTAAGGGTTATGGGGAGCGGGCGGGTAAGTGGAGCTGAGTCCACGGCCAGATCAGCCATGATCTTGTTGAATGGCAGAGCAGGCTCGAGGGGCTCGATGGCCTACTCCTGTTCCTAATTCTTATGTTCTTATGATGTACTCTGTACCTGTCAGTTTCAGGAATGTGAGTGTGGGTTTTACCATGTACCTGTCAGTTTCAGGAATGTGAGTGTTATACTCATGATAACTGGTCAGACCAAGTACTGTGTGTAATGAGCAAGTGTGACCTTAGCTCCTTTATTGTAGTTCCAGAATGCAGGCACCTTGTGGGTGACCTGCTTATATACTGTACTCCCAAGGGATGCTGGGATCCCTTGGGCTCCAACAGGTAGGCCCTCTGGTGGACAGGTGTGATGCAGGTTACAAGGTTACAAGGGGTTAAACACATAACATCACTCCCCCTGAAGTCAACACTACACTTATTTACAAGGTGAGACAATCTGGGGCTCTGCACTCCCTTGTCAATCGTCTCGATACAAATGCTGGTGTGGTTGGGTTGGTCAGTTCTTCATTGGGCTGTTGGGTAGTCGGCCTTGCCGGACTGTTGGGGATGATGAGTTCTGTTCCGTGGTCAACTGTGATGTCAGTTGCCACTTGTGTGTGTGTGTGTTGGAAGGTCAAAGTTGGTGGTGTCTTCTTCGGATTGTACGTAGCTGTCTGTGAACCGTAGTTTAATTTGGTCCAAGTGTTTTCTGTGCATTTGTCCATTGGTCAGTTGACCTGAAACACCCTACTCCCCTCTTTGGCTGTGACTATGCCAGCAAGCCATTTGGGCCCATGTCCATAATTGAGCACAAACACAGGATCGTTGATCTCAATATCGCCTGACAAGTTTGCATGATCATGGTACACACTCTGTTGATGCCGCTTGTCCTCCACATGATCATGTAGATCAGGGTGGACCAGAGAGAGCCTTGTTTAAGTGCCCTTTTCATGAGCAGCTCGGCTGGGGGAATCCCTTTGAGTGAGTGGGATCTGGTGCGGTAGCTGAGCAGTACTCGGGACAACTGGGTCTGCAGGGAGCCTTCCGACATGCGTTTCAAGCTTTGCTTGATGGTCTGGACTGCCTGTTCTGCCTGGCCGTTGGATCCGGGCTTGAACGGCGCAGATGTGACATGTTTGACCCCATTGCAGGTCATGAATTCTTTGAATTAGGCACTTGTGAAGCACTAACTAGGACATCGGGCAGGCCGTGTGTGGCAAACATAGCTCTTAGACTTTCAATGGTGACCGTGGACGTGCTTCCAGACATTATTGCACATTCAACCCATTTTGAGTAAGCATCCACGACAACCAAAAATATTTGGCTAGGAATGGGCCTGCATAATCTACATGGATCCTCGACCACGGTTTGGATGGCCAGGGCCATAGATTTAGCGGTGCCTCTCTGGGTGCATTGCTCAACAGAGCAAGCATTGCACTGGCGTACACATGACTCTAAATCCGAGTCGATGCCCGGCCACCACACATGGGATCTGGCTGTGGCTTTCATCATCACGATGCCCGCATGGGTGCTGTATAGTTCCCCAATAAATGTGTCACTGCCTTTCTTGGGCAAGACCACACGATTGCCCCACAAGAGACAGTCCCCCTGAAGGGACAGCTCATCTTTGCATCTGTGGAATGGCTTAATCGCTTCCTGCATCTCCATTGGGACACTGGACCAGCTCCCATGGAGGACGCAGTTTTTGTTAACCAGGGCCAGTAAAGGATCCTGGCTGGTCCAGGTCCTGATCTGGTGGTCCGTAACGGGGCATTTCTCATTCTCAAATGCCTCCATGACCATGAGCAAGTCTGTTAGCTGCGCCATTTCCACCCCGGTGGTGGGCAATGGTAGCCGACTGAGAGCATCTGCGCAGTTCTCTGTGCCCGGTGTGTGGCGAATTACATAGTTGTATGCCGACAGTGTGAGCAACCATCTTTGGATGTTTGCAGAGGCATTGTTATCAATTTGCTCTCTGAGAATAGCGATATGAGCGGCTTGTTTCAAGTTCGAACTTAGGCCAAGCTAGTACTGGTGCATTTTCTTTACCCCGTACACACACGCCAGAGCCTCTTTTTCAACTGTAGGCCCTTTTGGCCTTGGACAAACTCCTGGATGCATACGCAACCGGTTGTAAAATTCCCGATTCATTAGGCTGTTGTAATACACACCCAACCCCGTATGACGACACATCGCAAGCTAACACACATCGTTTACATGGGTTATACAGGACAAGCAGTTTGTTAAAACACAGTAAAGTTCTGGCTTTCTTAAAGGCAGCCTCTTGTGAATTCCCCCATACCCAGTCATCTCCCTTGCACAGTAGCGCATGCAGGGGTTCTAGTAGGGTGCTTAACCCAGGTAGGAAATTATTTAAGTAGTTGAGGTGTCCCAGAAACGTCTGCAGTTCCGTCACATTTCGTGGTCACGGCGCGTTCTTGATGGCCTCCGTCTTGGAGTCGGTGGGTCTGATGCCGTCTGCTGCAATCCTTCTTCCTAAAAATTCAACGTCCTGTGCCAGGAAAACACACTTCGAGCGTTTCAACCTGAGCCCCATGCGATCCAACCGACTAACAACCTCCTCCAGGTTCTTCAAGTGCTCCATGGTGTCCCGACCTGTAACCAATATGTCGTCCTGGAAGACCAATGTACAAGGAACCGACTTTAGCAGGCTTTCCATGTTTCGCTGGAAAATCGCTGCATCCGACCAAATCCCGAACGGGCACCGGTTGTAAATAAATAGACCTTTGTGCATGTTGATGCAGGTGAGGCCTTTCGAAGACTCCTTCAGCTCTTGCGTCATGTAGGTTGAGGTCAGGTCCAGCTTGGGGAACATCTTTCCTCCAGCCAGGGTTGCAAATAGATTGTCTGCCTTGGGTAGCGGGTACTGGTCCTGCAGCAAAAAATGGTTAATTGTTACTTTATCGTCACCACAAATTCTAACTATACCATCCTCCTTGAGTACCGGAACAATCGGACTGGCTCAGTCATTGAACTCCACCGGCGAGATGATGCCCTCGCGTTGCAGCCTATCCAGCTGGATTTCCACATCATGTAACGTACCACCCGAGCCTTGTGGTGGATGGGTCGCATACCAGGAACCAAATGGATCTGCACTTTCACCCCTGAGAAACTTCCAATGCCTGGCTCAAATAATGATGGGAACTTGCTTAGAACCTGTGTACATATGGTGTCGTCAACTGACGAAAGCTTTCGAATGTCATCCCAGTGGCAGCGGATTTTCCCCAGCCAGCTTCTGCCAAATAACATGGGGCCATCCCCGGGCACAATCCATAGCGGGAGTTCATGTACTGCTCCATCATAGGAGACTTTGACTTCAGCACTGCCAATTACCGGATTAGTTCCATTGTATAAATCCTTAACTTCGTGTGAATGGGGCTGAGCTTGGGCCTGTGTGCCTTCTTCCCCCACAGCCTGTCGAAAGCCGTTTTACTCATTATGGACTGACTTGCCCCCGCGTTCAGCTCCATAGACACTGGAATACTGTTCCGTTCAACTTTCAACATTATTAGTAGGCATTTCATCGTGAACGTGTATACCCCCGTACACTCTGCCTCCTCTGTACGAGTTTCCAATTCCATCTGATCCACTGTGGACCGATCTTCCTCTAGTTCGCAGGGTTTGCAGCTCGCCTGCACGTTCGTTGGAGGTGTCCCATTGTTCTGCAGCCATTGCACGCATAGTATTTAAAGTGGCATTGATGGGGCCAATGATCACCCCCGCAGCGCCAACAGGGTGTTAACTGCCTCACATGAACAGATGATGGCGGACTCTGGGTCAATTGAGGTCAGGCCACGGCAGCCGGCGTGTACATTCTGCCCTGTAAATTTCTGCTCAAACCAACGTTACTTTATGCACAGTACTGGCCGAAATTTGCTTGGTGTTGTCGCTGGTGGACATAAATGCTTGGGCTATTGTTATGGCATTACTCACATTTGGAGTTTCTACAGTCAACAGTTTGTGAAGGATTGTTTCATGTCCGATGCCCAGTACAAAAAAGTCTCTGCGCATTTGTTCTAGGAATCCCTCAAACTCACAATGTCCTGCAAGGCGCCTTAGTTCGGCGACGTAGCTCGCCACTTCCTGGCCCTCCAATCATTGACATGTGTAGAACAGATATCCCGCCATCAAAACGCTTTCCTTAGGATTTAGGTGCTCCCGGACTCAGTACTTCGTAGGATTTATCTGTTGGTTTAGCCGGGGCCAGGAGATTCTTTATGAGGCCATAGGTAGTGGCCCCACAGACGGTTAGGAGGATCGCCCTTCGTTTGGTCGCATTCTCGTCCCCTTCCAGCTCGATGACTACGAAGTATTGGCCGGGTCTCTCCATGAAGGCTTCCCAATCATTCCCCTTCGAGAACCTCTCCAGGTTGCCGACTGTCCTTTGCATTTTCGCGTGGTTTGTTAACTCGTCGCCAATTGTTATACTCATGATAAATGGTCAGACCGAGTACTGTGTGTAATGAGCAAGTGTGACCTTAGCTCGTTTATTGTAGTTCCAGAGTGCAGACACCTTATGGGTGACCTGCTTATATACTGTACTCCCAAGGGATGCAGGGATCCCTTGGGACTCGAACAGGTAGGCCCTCTGGTGGACAGGTGTGATGCAGGTTACAAGGGATTAAATACATAACAGGGAGTGTGGGGTTTTACACTGTACCTGTCAGCTTGTGTTATATGAGTAAGGATTTTAATCAATACAATAACTCCTAGTTTCTGGTAAGGGAGTGCATATTTTAGTCTGTATCTATCACTATCGAGGATATGTGTGTGAACGTTTTCTTTATCTCTCAGTCTCTGGGATGTGAGTGTGGGTTTTTCTCTGTATCTGTCAGTATATGGGTTTGGGTATTATTTGTATGTGTCAATCTCGGTAACATGAATGTACATTTTTGTCTGTATCTTTCACTCTCTGGGATGTTAGTGTACGTTTTATTCTTTATCTGTCACTCACTTTTATGAGAGTGTGGATTTTACTCAACAGCTGTCATTATCTGGGTGTAAGTGTGATCTTCACTCTGTATCTATTAGTCTTTGGTGTGAGTGTGGGTTTTCCTCTGTATGTTAGTCTATGGTATATGAGTATGGGATTTACTCTGTATCCATCAGTCTATGGTATGTGAGTGTGGGTATTATTCTGTGAATGTCAGTCTCTGGGATGTGTATGTAGATTTTCCTCCTGTCAGTTGCTGTTATGTGAATGTGTGTTTTATTCAAGTGTGTGAATGTGGATTTCACTCTGTATCTGTCAGTCTCTTGTGTGTGAATGTGGCACTTTTTATCTGTACCTGCCTGTTTCTGTTATGAATGGGGTTATATTCTATTATGTGAGTATGGAGTTTACCACATTCTACCTGTCTGTCACTGGTATGTTAATGTGTGTATGTTTTCTGTATCCGTCAGTTGCTATTATATGAATGTTGATTTCATTCTGTGCCTTTAAGTGTCTGGTACAGCTGTGGTATTGTGGGTTTGACATTGAATCAGTCAGTCACTTTCAAGTCAGTGTTGATTTTACTATCTATCTGTCAATCTCTGGTATGTGTTTTATTCTGTATCTGTCCATCTCTGGGAAGTGAGTGTGGGTTTCATTCTGTATCTATCTGTTTCTGATATTTGAGTAAGGGTTTTAATCAGTACCTGTAAGTTTCTATTATGGGGGTGTGGTTTTTAGTCTGTATTTGTCAGTCTCTGGCATGAGTGTGGGTATTACTCGATCTATCAGTCTCTGGAATGTGAGCGTGGGTATTACTCTGTATCTATCAGTCTCTGGAATGTGAGTGTGGGTATTACTCTGCATCTATCAGTCTCTGGAATGTGAGTGTGGGTATTACTCTGTATCTATCAGTCTCTGGAATGTGAGTTTGGGTATTACTCTGTATCTATCAGTCTCTGGAATGTGAGTGTGGGTATTACTCTATCTATCAGTCTCTGGAATGTGAGTTTGGGTATTACTCTGTATCTATCAGTCTCTGGAATGTGAGTGTGGGTATTACTCTGTATCTATCAGTCTCTGGAATGTGAGTTTGGGTATTACTCTGTATCTATCAGTCTCTGGAATGTGAGTTTGGGTATTACTCTGTATCTATCAGTCTCTGGAATGTGAGTTTGGGTATTACTCTGTATCTATCAGTCTCTGGAATGTGAGTATGGGTATTACTCTATCTATCAGTCTCTGGAATGTGAGTATGGGTATTACTCTATATCGGTCTCTGGAATGTGAGTGTGGGTATTACTCTATATCAGTCTCTGGAATGTGAGTGTGGGTATTACTCTGTAACTATCAGTGTCTGGAATGCAAAAGTGTGTTTTTTTCTGTACCTGTTAGTTTCTGGTGAGTGACTGGAGTTCACTCTCTAACTATCTGTCTCTGGTATGTGTGTGTGAGTATTTGTCTGTAGCTGTAAGTGCCTGGTATGGGAGTGTAGGTTTCACTATCAGTCAGTCAGTCAATCTCAGGTACTGGAGTTGATTGTGATTCTTTCTCAATCTGTCATTCAATGTGTCTGAGTGTATGAATCATTATGTTTATCTCAGTCTCTGGTACTATTTGTGAGTGTGGGATTGATTATGTATCTGTTCGACTGGTGATGTGTGTGAGTGTGGGATTGATTATGTATCTGTTGGACTGGTGGTGTGTGAGAGTGTGAGATTGATTATGTATCTGTTAGACTGGTGATGTGTGTGAGTGAGAGATTCATTATGTAATTGACAGTCTCTTGTACTGTGCTATTCTTGCTCTGTGTGACTGTTGGATTTAGTTCCTTCTCCACCTGCTGTAGGCGGATGATAGTTTGAGATTTTCTTTGACTGTCTCAGGAGGAGGTTTGGTTCAGTCCATTACCTCCGTTTCTCTGCTCTTGTATGTTAGCTGTTGGGTTTGAGAGTCAGTGTACAGACATCAGTGTGGATTGACACCGTGTCAGTGTCTATCTGTTCGTGTGTGTGAGTAAGGGAGTGAAATTGGATCTGCCTTTCACTGCGCTATGATTGGATTTTGAAACAACTCATTATTGTACTGCTCCAAGTGACTGTGGGATTCATAATATAACAGTGGAAATTTGGATCACTGTGGGACTGACAGCTTCTGCTGCCTGTGACAATATGATTGAGGTCAGTTCTGTGTCTCTCTGCGCTGTGAGTGATAATGTACTTACTGTGTGTGAGAAGGAGTTGCCTGCACTGTTCCTTGTGTTCCGGGTTGAGGAAAGATCAAATTTATTCTGGCTTGGTGAAGTATTTTGCTCTGAGAATAATAATAGGAAAACACTATTAGTTATGATATGGACAGGTAGAAACATAGAAACATAGAAAATAGGTGCAGGAGTAGGCCATTCGGCCCTTCTAGCCTGCACCGCCATTCAATGAGTTCATGGCTGAACATGCAACTTCAGTACCCCATTCCTGCATTCTCGCCATACCCCTTGATCCCCCTAGTAGTAAGGACTTCATCTAACTCCTTTTTGAATATATTTAGTGAATTGGCCTCAACAACTTTCTGTGGTAGAGAATTCCACAGGTTCACCACTCTCTGGGTGAAGAAGTTTTTCCTCATCTCGGTCCTAAATGGCTTACCCCTTATCCTAAGACTGTGTCCCCTGGTTCTGGACTTCCCCAACATTGGGAACATTCTTCCTGCATCTAACCTGTCTAAACCCATCAGAATTTTAAACGTTTCTATGAGGTCCCCTCTCATTCTTCTGAACTCCAGTGAATACAAGCCCAGTTGATCCAGTCTTTCTTGATATGTCAGTCCTGCCATCCTGGGAATCAGTCTGGTGAACCTTCGCTGCATTCCCTCAATAGCAAGAATGTCCTTCCTCAGGTTAGGAGACCAAAACTGTACACAATACTCCAGGTGTGGCCTCACCAAGGCCCTGTACAACTGTAGCAACACCTCCCTACCCCTGTACTCAAATCCCCTCGCTATGAAGGCCAACATGCCATTTGCTTTCTTAACCGCCTGCTGTACCTGCATGCCAACCTTCAATGACTGATGTACCATGACACCCAGGTCTCATTGCACCTCCCCTTTTCCTAATCTGTCACCATTCAGATAATAGTCTGTCTCTCTGTTTTTACCACCAAAGTGGATAACCTCACATTTATCCACATTATACTTCATCTGCCATGCATTTGCCCACTCACCTAGCCTATCCAAGTCGCTCTGCAGCCTCATTGCATCCTCCTCGCAACTCACACTGCCACCCAACTTAGTATCATCCGCAAATTTGGAGATACTACATTTAATCCCCTCGTATAATCATTAATGTACAGCGTAAACAGCTGGGGCCCCAGCACAGAACCTTGCGGTACACCACTAGTCACTGCCTGCCATTCTGAAAAGTCCCCATTTACTCCTACTCTTTGCTTCCTGTCTGACAACCAGTTCTCAATCCATGCCAGCACACTATCCCCAATTCCATGTGCTTTAACTTTGCACAATTAATCTCTTGTGTGGGACCTTGTCGAATCCCTTCTGAAAGTCCAAATACACCACATCAACTGGTTCTCCCTTGTCCACTCTACTGGAAACATCCTCAAAAAATTCCAGAAGATTTGTCAAGCATGATTTCCCTTTCACAAATCCATGCTGACTTGAACCTATCATGTCACCTCTTTCCAAATGCACTGCTATGACATCCTTAATAATTGATTCCATCATTTTACCCACTACCGATGTCAGGCTGACTGGTCTATAATTCCCTGTTTTCTCTCTCCCTCCTTTTTTAAAAAGTGGGGTTACATTGGCTACCCTCCACTCAATAGGAACTGATCCAGAGTCAATGGAATGTTGGAAAATGACTGTCAATGCATCCGCTATTTGCAAGGCCACCTCCTTTAATACTCTGGGATGCAGTCCATCAGGCCCTGGGGATTTATCGGCCTTCAATCCCATCAATTTCCCCAACACAATTTCCCGACTAATAAGGATTTCCCTCAGTTCCTCCTCCTTACTAGACCCTCTGACCCCTTTTATATCCTGAAGGTTATTTGTGTCCTCCTTAGTGAATACCGAACCAAAGTACTTGTTCAATTGGTCTGCCATTTCTTTGTTCCCCGTTATGACTTCCCCTGATTCTGACTGCAGGGGACCTACGTTTGTCTTTACTAACCTTTTTCTCTTTACATATCTACAGAAACTTTTGCAATCCGTCTTAATGTTCCCTGCAAGCTTCTTCTCATACTCCATTTTCCCTGCCCTAATCAAACCCTTTGTCCTCCTCTGCTGAGTTCTAAATTTCTCCCAGTCCCCGGGTTCGCTGCTATTTCTGGCCAATTTGTATGCCACTTCCTTGGCTTTAATACTATCCTTGATTTCCCTTGATACCCACGGTTGAGCCACCTTCCCTTTTTTATTTTTACACCAGACAGGAATGTACAATTGTTGTAGTTCATCCATGCGGTCTCTAAATGTCTGCCATTGCCCATCCACAGTCAACCCCTTAAGTATAATTCGCCAATCTATCCTAGCCAATTCATGCCTCATACCTTCAAAGTTAGCCTTCTTTAAGTTCTGGACCATGGTCTCTGAATTAACTGTTTCATTCTCCATCCTAATGCAGAATTCCACCATATTATGGTCACTCTTCCCCAAGGGGCCTCGCACAACGAGATTGCTAATTAATCCTCTCTCATTACAAAACACCCAGTCTAAGTTGGTTCCTCGACATATTGTTCTAGAAAACCATCCCTTATGCACTCCAGGATATCCTCCTCCACCGTATTGCTTCCAGTTTGGTTAGCCCAATCTATGTGCATATTAAAGTCACCCATTATAACTGCTGCACCTTTATTGCATGCACCCCTAATTTCCTGTTTGATGCCCTCTCCAACATCACTACTACTGTTTGGAGGTCTGTACACAACTCCCACTAACGTTTTTTGCCCTTTGGTGTTCTGCAGCTCTAACCATATAGATTCCACATCATCCAAGCTAATGTCCTTCCTAACTATTGCATTAATCTCCTCCTTAACCAGCAATGCTACCCCACCTCCTTTTCCTTTTATTCTATCCTTCCTGAATGTTGATGGAGAGAATATAAAAATAAAGTTATAATTAATGTGTTTGTGTATAATAAAGTAAAGTACCTGGAGAGAGGAATCTGTGATACAGTGTCCTTGTCTGACCTCACTGCAGTACAGCGGCACTCAGGTTCACAACACCAGGTGTGCAGGATGATTCTATAGTAAGTTATCAGCATCCAGACACAACCCAAACCCAGCACTGGTCCATGAATAGGATCACCCGATTGGCACAGTCCAGGTTTATATCTCCCACTCCCATGGGACTACCTGCAAAATTCTGAATTGCTTCCTGGAATATAACCACAGGTACCTGGGCTGTACAACAATTGTTCTGTCGACTGAAACCAAGTGGAGGGCCTATTCATTAACAGAATGTCACAGTGACTCGATGCTGATGTATCTGAGGGAGCGACAATGTGTCTCTCGATCACCAGCCACAGAGTTCTGGAGAATTCAACGCACCGAAATAAAATAATCGATTATTGAAATGTCTCCTTTCACACTCCTCTCCTGGTGCCTGCAATAGATGCATTTTGTGAAATTCCTCACATCTTCACTGTCAGGCTGTGTTTCCACTGTTCACTGTCCAAGAACAGACACTGAGATTGGAACTGAATCAGGAACATTCACTACTGATGTGGGGAAAGAGCGAGGTGATTTACTTTCTCTGTTACCTTACACCGTACACACACAGCTCAAGAATGGCCTCTCCCTTCCCCCACTCACTCCATGTTCCTGAACTAGGTCCTCCTCCACTCTGCCTCTTACAGACAGCCCCCGACTACCGCTGAACTTACCCCGACACAAAGCCCATCTGTGGACACAGTCCCAATGCGATGAGCTGCTGTAAGGAGGCTGCTGTTTGCTCCCTTACTCGGGCCTGGGATATCTCCGCTCCCTGATGTGTTCAACGATCATCAACCGAGCACAGAGGAAACGGCAGCCACTGACAGAGCTGGGGGAGGGGAGCTCGTCTGGGCCCTTGCCGTCGGTTTAAACACTGCGTGGGGAGGGGAGGAGCAGCATGTATTTAGCACATGCTCAGACCATCTTTTTGTCACAAATTAAATTAGAAAAAATGGGATTGTTTCACAAGTTGCTTTTATCACTAATTAAATGGGCCACATTGAGAACGTGTTAGTTATCATCCGAATTACTGAAAAAACGATTGTGAGAGCCTGACACTGGAGTAAGAGCGACTAAACTGTTCTACTCGTTCCGTCAGTCTCTGGTGTGTGTGTTTCCCTGTCAGTTTCTAACAGGTGGGTATGGGTTTTACTTGCAAATTATGGTTCAGATACATGGATGTGGGTTTCATACTGTACCGGTCAGTTTCTGCTATGTGAATGTGGAATTTATTCTGTACCTCTCTGTTTCTGGTATCAGAGTGTGTGTTTTATTCTGTACCTGTCAGTTTTTGTGAAGTGAATGAGAGATTTATTCTGTACCTGTCAGTCTCTGCTATGTGAGTTGGGATTTATTGTGCACCCGTCAAGTTTTGATATGTGAGTATGGGTTTTATTCTGTACCTGTCAGTTTCTGGTATATGAGTGTGTACTTTAACCTATATCATCAGCTTCTGGAAGGTGAGTGTGGATATTGACCAGTATCTGTCAGTTTTTCGGATTGGAGTATGGATTTTATTCTGTACCTATCAGATTCCGGTATGGGAGTATGGTGTTTAATCGGTACCTGTCAGTTTCTGATATGTGACTGTGGTTTTAATCTGTACCAGTCACTTTCTGGTATCCAAGTGTGGATTGCATTCTGTACCTGTCAGTTTCTGGAATCTGGGTGTTGATTATATTCTGTACCTGTCAGTTTTTGCTATGTGAATGTGGGTTTTATTCTGTTCTGGTCAGTTACTGCTGTGTGAGTGTAGGAATTAATATGTACCTCCAGTTTCTGGGATGTGATTGTGTTTTTTTTTTCTGTACCGTCAGTTTGTGGTAGATGTGTGGGGTGTCAGTTTCTGGTATCTGAGTGTGGATTTTTACCTTTATATGTCAGTTTGTGCAATGTGAATGTGGGATTCATTCTGTATCTCTCATTCTGGGGTAAGTGAGTGTGTGTTTCCTCTGTACCTGTTAGTTTCTGGTATGTGAATGTGGGATTCATTCTGTATCTCTCATTCTGGGGTAAGTGAGTGTGTGTTTCCTCTGTACCTGTTAGTTTCTGGTATGTGAGTGTGGGTTTTATTCTGAACTTGTCAGTTTCTAGTATCTGAGTGGGATTTATTCTGTATCTGTCAGTTTCTGGTATGTAAGCGTTGGTTTTATTCTGTATCTGTCAGCTTCTGGTATGTGAAAGTGTGTTTTATCCTATATCTGTGAATTTTTTTCTCTCATTATATTGGATGAATGCGATTCAGAAATATTTCGAGTAGAGACGAGCTATTAGTACATTATATAAACTTTATGTATCATTGGTACATTGAGTGAGTGTGGGATTCATTCTGTATCTGTCAGTCTATGGTACAGGGAGTGAGTGTGGGATTCATTCTGTATCTGTCATAAATGCAAGTGTTTGTTGTTGCTGTAGAAATGAAGTTTTTCAGTTAATTATGGTGGTTAACAATTACGCAGAAGAAAATGTCAGAAGCAGCCTCGTAGATAACCGTCGGGAAAGTGCTGTTACTGGTGAGATCACGATGTGCTCGATGCAAACTTGGCTAATAACCCTAGAGGTGATGGAAAAGAAAGCAACATTTGGGGACGTTTAAGCGAGATGAGAAAACATAATTAGCGCGAGGAGCCCGATCAGAGAGCTGGCGGGCAAGAAGCATTGAGCTCCTGTTTACTGCCCGATGCTATTTCCAAAACAATGGGGAAGAACAGTCCCTGGATCTGGGAATTTGCGGAGGCCTTTCAGCACATGGCAAATCATCCCGTTGAGTCTGTTACATAAGGAACAGGAGGAGGACATTCAGTCCCTCGAGCCTGTTACATAAGGAACAGGGGGAGGCCATTCAATCTCTCGAGCCTGTTACATAAGGAACAAGGGGGGGGCCATTCAGTCCCACGAGTCTGTTACATTGGAACTGGAGGAGGCCATTCAGTCCCTCGAGCCTTTTACATAAGGAACAGAGGGAGGCCATTCAGTCTCTCGAGCCTGTTACATGAGGAAGAGGGGGAGGCCATTCAGTCCCTCGAGCCTGTTACATAGGAACAGTAAGCCATTCTGCCCCTCGACTCTGTTACATTAGAAACTGGAGTAGGCCTTTCAGCCTTGGAATCTGCTTTACAGGAATAGATGGATGCCATTCAGCTGCTCGAACCTGTTACAAATGAATAGGCAGCCATTCAATCCCTCGAGATTGTTGCATAGGTACAGGAGGTGGGCATTCAGAACCACAGCCTTGCTATAAAGGAATTGGTGGAGGCGATGCATCGACTGGATACTGTTACACAGGAATAGAGGAGGCCATCCATCCTCTGGAGCCTTTCACATCGGAACAGGAGTAGGCCATTCAGACCACCGAGAATGTTATAGGAACTGGAAGAGGCCAATAAGCCAGTCGCACATGTTATATTGCAACTGGAGAAGGCCACTCATCCCATTTAACTTATTACACAGGAACAGGAGGTGGCTGTTCAGCACCGAATGTTGTTAGACAGGAGCAGGATGAGGCTATTCTTTCCCTCGAGCCTGTTACATTGGATCAGGAGGATGCCATTCAGCCCTTCCATTCTGTTATGTGGGAAGAAGAGGAGGTCATTCAGCCTCTCTAACATTAGAAACACGAGCAGACCACTCAGCCTTTGATTCTGTGACATGGGAACAGCAGAACGTTTTTCATCCTCTTGAGCTTCTTACATTAGGAACAGGAGACGACCCTCAGTCCCTCGGGTCTGTTACATAGGAACAGGAGTAGGTCAATTCCACCCCTCGGAACTGTTAACCAGGAACAGGATGTGACCATTCAGCCCCTCGAGCCTGTTACAGAGGAATTGGAGAAGGCCATTCAGCCCCTCGAGCATGTTGTATAGGAACTGGGGGAAGACATTCAGCCCCCAAGCATGTTTAATTCAGATCATGAGCAGGCCATTCAGCCCTTTGAACCTGTTACATAGGAGAAGGAGAAGGCCATTCAACCCGTTGAGAATGTTATATAGGAAGAGGAGGAGGCCATTCAGCTCCTCGAGCCTATTACATTAGGAACTGGAGAGGGCCATTCAGCAACTGGAGTTAAAAAGCAATAGGATGACACAATTCTGCCCCTCGGGTCTGTTACATTAGGAATAGGACAAGGGCAATCATCCCCATGGGATTGTTTCATGGGTACAGGAGGAATGCATTCAGCCTCTCAAGCTTGTTACATCGGAACTGGAGGAGGCTATTCAGCCCCTGGAACCTGTTACATAAGAACTAAAGGAGGCCATTCATCCCATTCTAACCCAATACAAGGTACCGGGGAAGGTCATTCTGCCCCTAGAGTTTGTTACATATGGATAGGAGGAGGCCATTAAGACCCTCGTGTTTATTACATTAGGAACTGGAGAAGGCCACTCAGTATCTTCAGTCTGTTAAATTAGGAACAGGAGGTGGTCATCAGCCCCCTCAGGCCTGTTACACAGGAATAGGAGGAGGCTATTCAGCACCACAAACATGTTTAATTCGGATAACCTGTCTGTGTATCCGCACACTGTGATCGGTACCTACTGTGTGAGAGAAGGAGCTGGTTGCACTGTTCCTTATGTCTCAGGTGGAGGAAACTTCACATTTGTTCCGGTTCCTTCAATTCCTTGCCTGTAGGAAGAAAAGGTATCTCTGATCATTCAAGAACAGGAGAGGTAGAAAAGACTAAAGTGATGAATGTAATCGTTCAATTAATATTCATTATGAACATTCACAAAGGGAAGCCAGCGATACAAACAGTGTCAGTGTCTGACTCCACTGCAGTACTGCAGCACTCGGCTTCTGCACACCAAGTGTGTTGGGCAGATTTACAGCAATTTACTGACATCCAGATATAACCCAACCCCTGCCCTGCTTCAGGAATGGGACGACCCGATGGGGCACGGACTTTTACACAGCTCAGATTGCTACTTCCCTCTCCCAGGGCACTAACCGTTCAACCAAAAAAAAGAGCCGCCATTTAAAACATGTCCTTCACGTTCCTCACCCAGTGCCTGCAATAGATGCTCCTTGAATAAATCCTCAGTGTCCGGCTCTGCTTCCACTGCTCGCTGTCCAATGACAACAAACACGGTGAGACTGGAACTAAAGCAGGAACGTTCACTACTGGTTTACAGGGAGAAAGCAGCAATGACTGTAAACAGCAGATCCTTCCCATTCTGTCTCCCTTACCCGGGACACACGCTGTCCACACACAGCCCGAGAATGGTCTCTCCCTTCCCCCACTCACTCCACGCACTGAGACCAGTTCTTGCTCCACTCCGCCTGTTACACAGAGACTCCGACTCCCCCTGAACTTCCCTCGGACTCAGTGCTGATCTCTGAGCCCATCTGCGGACACGCTCCCAAAGCGATGTGCTGCTGTAAGGAGGCTGCTGCTCGCTGCCTTACCCCGGGGCCGCAGTGTCTCCATTCCCGGCTGTTTAAACCATCTTCTTCCGCTCACTGAGTGAATGGCGCTCACAGGCAGGGCTGGGGGAGGGGAGGGCGCATGCGCTCTTCTGCTCACTGGAAATCGACCCACGGGCCGGGGCTTATCCGCGCACGCGCAGCTCGCTGCAATAATTCAGCCGTTAAAAATCAAAGTGAACTTTTTCCAATTTACTTTTATCAGAATCTGAGCAAAGGAACTGGGCCTGGGGGGCAAGGACAGAGAATGTTTAAAGCTGGGAACCTTGCCCCTTTGAGATGCTCAATTTGGGATCATTCCGTGCAGGGTGTTTTTCTCTTCGTGAGCCCGTCTTCACAAAGCAATCCTGTCGAAACATCGGAGGGACGGGGGAGTAGGAGTGTTTGCTGGGACTGTGCAGGAGTTAATATCTGACAGAAACTGTCCCAGTTTAGTTGAATCAGAGTGAAACACTCGGTCACTGAGAGTAATACCGAACGGCCCTGAGCTGCAAGATTACAGGGAGTACAACAGGCAAGCGAGGGTTAAATGTGGGACCTTGTTTCTCTCAGTCTCTGACACTGTCCCGCAGTGTGGGATTAATAATGTGTCTGTATGTGGTACAATATCAGTGAGAGAGGGGACTGCATCTTCTGTCTCCCCAATGGGGACTTTCAGGATAAAACCGGACCTCACAGGTCAGTCTGGGACAGATACTGTGTAAGTCTTTCTGTGTCTCACCGTCCTGCCTCGATCTCTCCGATCTCTCGCTTAGCACTCTCCCCCATCTCTGTCTCTGTTACAATCCTTTTCTCTTGTACTGTCTGTGAAGGCGGGATACTGTTATTTCGCGTGATGTGGAAACACTTGTGAGTACAACACTTTCGGAGCAGGGAGGTCTTACTGCAGTTGTACAGGGCCTTGGTGAGGTCACATCTGGAATATTGTGTACAGTTTTGGTCTCCTAATCTGAGGAAGGACATTCTTGCTATTGAGGGAGTGCAGCGAAGGTTCACCAGATTGATTCCAGGATGGCAGGACTGATATATGAAGAAAGACTGGATAGACTAGGCTTATATTCACTGGAATTTAGAAGAATGAGAGGGGATCTCATAGAAACATATACAATTCTGACGGGATTGGACAGGTTAGATGCAGGAAGAATGTTCCCGATGTTGGGGATGTCCAGAACCAGGGGTCACAGTCTAAGAATAAGAGGTAAGCCATTTAGGACCGAGATGAGGAGAAACTTCTTCACTCAGAGAATTGTGAACCTGTGGAATTTTCTACCACAGAAATTTGTTGAGGCCAGTTCGTTAGATATATTCAAAAGGGAGTTAGATATGGCCCTTACGGCGAAAGGGATCAAGGGGTATGGAGAGAAAGCAGGAATGGGGTAAAGTTGCATGATCAGCCATGATCATATTGAATGGTGGTGCAGGCTTGAAGGGCCGAATGGCCTACTCCTGCACCTATTTTTTATATTTCTATGATACTGTTTCTGTTTCTCTCTCTGGTGCTATACATGACGGTGTGGCACTGTTACTGAGCGTAATATGGAGACACTGATACCAAGTGTAAGACTGATAATGTGTCTGTCTCTCTCTCTTTCGGTGGTGCTATACATGAATGTGTGATACGATTATTGAGAGTAATATGGAGACACAGTTAGGGAGTTTAAGACTGATTCTGTGTCTGTCTCTCTGTCGCTCCCTCTGATAGCCATCTCTGGATGGTGAGTATGGGATGGATAGGACACCAGTTACTGTTATATGTCCCTCATTTTCGGAGGAGAGAGAGAGACAAAGAGAGGGTGGAGGGGCGGTGAACTCATAATTTCTATTTTCACGTTAATCAAACATATTTCTGCGTGCGAACAATGTAATAACTTAACAGCATATATGGGTTAAGCCAGCCACTGCTGTGATTGGCTCCTGCCCCTTAATCTGGAGAACAGACACTGAGGAGCGCCGACCTCAGAGTGTTTAACACTTACTGAGCTAGGAAACTACAACTAACCCCGAGAATCGGCAGCACAGGCCGAGCGGAGAGGATACCCTGTGCTGGGAGCTGTAAATCTGGGATAGTTTGTGCTGTGAATGTACAGATGTGAACATTGTGTGAGCGAGAGTGTGTTAAAGGGGCGGGCCGGTGAGACTAATGCCATTGTGTTTGTGTGTCCGTCTCATCGCCGGATTCCAGAGTTCCTCTTGTGTAAAATTCAAAGATTTCCCTGTCACAGGATCGCCCTGCTGCCCTGCTCAGGTCTAAAGTGGGAATTAAACGTCAAGTTTGATGTGATTTCAAATTTCAATCGAAAAACGAAGAAAATGTCCGCGATCGGGTGAGAGAGCGCGACCAGTGCAGCAATAAAACGGGTTTAAATCCAAATTGCTGCCTTCAATTTGGATGAAACTTTCTCGACAGCAAACATCCCGGTATTCGGGACAGAAAGAGGCCAGTCTGGGAATCTGGAGGGCCCGGGTTGAATTGGAATCGGACAGTTAATGAGGAGAGAGAAACACAGAGAGGCTGGAGGGGCGGGGAGCTGACAGCAGGATGTCTCCGCCCCGTCCGCTCGCTGCCTTTAAGTTGCTCTGTGCCGCCGCCTCCCGTTTCATTTCTGACCGAGCTCTGACTGTCAGAGAGATTTTCCACAGAGTCGCCGACATGACTGACACTGCAGCCGCCGAAACGGCTCCTCCTGCCGCCGCCGCTCAAACCAAGGCTCCCAGTAAGAAGAAGAAGGCAGCTCCCCGCTCCAAGTCTGCCGGCCCCACGTTGGGCGAACAGATCCTCAAGGTTGTGGCCGATGGCAGCGATCGCAAGGGGATGTCCCTGGCCGCGATAAAGAAGGCTCTGGCGGCCAAAGGCGTGGATGTGGAGAAGCGCGGGTCCCAGATCAGGTTCAGTATCAAGAGGAATGTGATAAATGGCTTCCTGGTGCAGACCAAGGGCACGGGCGCCTCGGGCTCCTTCAAAGTCGCTAAGAAGGAAAACCAGGGGAAAATGGGAAGGAAGGTGAAGAAACCAGCAGCCAAGAAATCTCCAGCCAAGAAACCAGCAGCCAAGAAATCTCCAGCGAAGAAACCAGCAGCCAAGAAATCTCCGACCAAGAAACCAGCAGCCAAGAAATCTCCGGCCAAAAAAACAGCAGCCAAGAAATCTCCAGCCAAGAAAACGAGCACCAAGAAGGCGTTAACAGTAAAAAAGACAGCGAAAGCAGCGGCTGGGAAGAAGGCGGCAGCGGCGAAGCCCAAGAGCCCCAAGAAGGCCTCGGGCGCAAAGGTGAAGGCGGCCAAAAAGGTGGAAAAACCGAGGGCCAAGGCCAAATCAGCAAGACCCAAGAAAGCAGCGCACAAAAAGTAAATAAAAAGTGCAACTTGTAAACATCTGAACCCAAAGGCTCTTCTCAGAGCCACCCACGCCTCTCAGAAAAGAGTTGATCCCCGAATCAAATGCTCCCTATCCCGGGGCCGGGCTCAGATTTCAGACAGAAATCATTGAACATGAAGCCAGGATCCCTGGTGACTCGCTGACATTGGCTGCACCCACCCCTCCCCCAGTGTCTGCAATAAAACACTCAGAGAATGGGATGTCCGGCCCGGGCCTCACTGTAACTGGGAATGTGTTCGGCTCCAGTCTCAGTTCCTGGTCATTGTCATTTCACAGATGGTAAGGGGGAGAGTCTGTGAGACGGTGATACTGGCGGAGATACCCCGCCTCACAACTCAAACCCCAAACACCACATTCTCCAAATCAGCTGGAATAAAGTGTTTGTAAACTGCTGAACCCGTCTGTGAGAGGGAGTGTGGGGAGATGGAACAAGGTCTGAGATTAACAGGGAAGCGGCTGTATATAGGTGGGAATATTCGCGATTGTTAATTGTAACGGGACTTTATTTAAAAGCTTCAGGTTTGAAATTAGCGGCTGCAGAAAGCCTCTCTCACTCTGCGCTTTCTCAGTCAGGTCGGCTCCGGCTCTATAAAAAGGAACCGGCAGCAGTTCACTTCTCATTCAGCGGCAGTTTAAGTGAAGAGTCGTTATAATGTATGGTCGAGGCAAAGAAGGCAAAGGACTGGGTAAAGGCGGAGCCAAGCGGCACCGTAAAGTGCTCCGTGATAACATCCAGGGCATCACCAAACCAGCAATCCGCCGCCTGGCTCGCCGTGGCGGTGTCAAGCGGATCTCGGGCCTGATCTACGAGTAGACCCGCGGGGTGCTGAAGGTTTTTCTGGAGAATGTGATCAGGGATGCAGTCACATACACTGAGCACGCCAAGCGCAAGACGGTCACTGCCATGGATGTGGTGTACGCTCTGAAACGGCAGAGCCGCACACTCTATGGATTCGGCGGCTGAATAACTCGACCCTTTTTCCCGAAACACAACTCAAAGGCTCTTCTCAGAGCCACCCACCGATTCACAGAGAGAGCAGCGACCTGGGGATCGGAGCGCGGACAGTTTGGTTGGGAAATGGTTTCGGCTGTTTAAAAGAAAGGTTTGGATTTATATAGCGCCTTTCACGACCACCGAACGTCTCAAGACATAGAAAATAGGTGCAGGAGTAGGCCATTCGGCCCTTCGAGCCTGCACCGCCATTCAACAAGATCACAGCTGATCTCCCACCCCAGCACCTCCCCCCTCCACACTCTCCGACCCCCCCCCCCCCCTCAGCCGCAAGGACCACATCCAACTCCCTCCCGAACACATCCAGTGAACAAGACCAATGAAGTACTTTTGGAGTAGTCGCTGTAGGAATATGGGAATTATTAAATATTTTACAACTATTGTAAATATGAGAGATCAAAAACTCCGGCTGACAGTCACAACTACCCGGCAGGATACACAGTCCCAGACATTACAGTCTCCCCTCACAGATAATTCCTGTCATGTGTGGTTTCTGTGAGATTCGGTTAAATGGGACGGCACTGGCGGGATCGATGCGGTACTTTATGTTTGCAGGAAGCAGTGACCAGGGATTTATTCCCGCCCGGTATAGACCGATCAGGGAATGGAACAGAATTCAAACCGGAATATGACAGAATGGGATTGGTGACTTATAATGGGGCACAATCGCCGTTATAAAGAGCGGGATTCTTAAATTGCTGGCGGGAAATTAGAGTTTATTTAATCTCTGTTGGTTGATATTCTGAAATTGGCGGGCTTTTTGAAATTGACCAACTGTCAGTTTCAGTTCAGCCAATCAGGATCCAGTAATCCCCGCCCTTCATTTTCACTCTCGGTGTTTGGTTCAAACTTGATTGGCGGTCAGGCTGCAGCCAATCACAGCCCCGTGCGGACTTTCACACACTTTAAATGGAGGCAAAGAGGAGGCTCTGCATTAACAGTCTGTGTATCCCAGATTGTGTTGAGATCCGTTCAGAAAATGGCCAGGACCAAGCAAACAGCGCGCAAATCCACCGGAGGGAAAGCTCCTCGCAAACAGCTGGCGACCAAAGCGGCCCGGAAGAGTGCTCCGGCCACGGGCGGAGTGAAGAAGCCTCATCGCTACCGACCCGGCACCGTGGCTCTGAGGGAGATCCGCCGCTACCAGAAATCCACCGAGCTGCTGATCCGCAAACTGCCCTTCCAGCGCCTGGTGCGGGAGATCGCTCAAGACTTCAAAACCGACCTGCGCTTCCAGAGCTCGGCCGTCATGGCCCTGCAGGAGGCCAGCGAGGCTTACCTGGTGGGGCTCTTTGAGGACACCAACCTATGCGCCATCCACGCCAAGCGAGTCACCATCATGCCCAAAGACATCCAGTTGGCCCGCCGCATCCGCTGGGAGCGTGCCTAAACTCTCCCTGCCTCGGCTCGAAGCTTCAGCACCAAGTGCAACAACGGCTCTTCAGAGCTACCAAATCAGCAAAGGAAAGAGCTGCGATCTCCTGTAACCAGAGCTTCGTGTTGTTCATTAACCCATTGTAGGAACGGGCAGAGGGTGTGGGACTGATTACTGATCGTGTGTTCATATACCAGCTCGGTTCACATGGGAATTATTGACGATTAACTGATGAGCCCTTTAATATTTTCAGAAACTGACATCGGCTTTGCGTCGCTCTGACCTCGTTCCCCGGTGCAAAGCACAGATTTCCCCATTCGGTGTTGCCGGAGAATGGGGGCAGGCAGATCTGGGAAGCACTGCAATGGACTCGGTTCCTGTATGTGTACATCGCTCGCTGATTGAGTGCGGTCTAAACTGCCCGGCTTAACAGAGAAATACACAGCCCGGGAACGGCCAGAGCTCCCGAGAACAAAACCAGCATTCAAACTATCTCAAACCAGACCAGAATTAAACTAGGCCCTTTTATTACTACATTAATTCATCATCGCCGACTCTCTCGTTTTCAGACAGATTAAAGAATATTTAAAGAACCGGTGGCGGTATTTATACAATTGTTGAGTGACAACTGTAGTTCAATTATACGCTGTTAACGGGAAGAGTGTATGTGTGAGCAGAGAACCGTAATGCAGAGACTGGGAACTGAAAGCTCCCGCATACGGATAAGGGGTAAGCCATTTAAGACTGAGATGAGGAGAAACTCATTCACTCAGAATTGTTAACCTGTGGAATTCCCTACCGCAGAGTTGTTGATGCCAGTTCGTTATAAATATTCAAGAGGGAGTTAGATGTGGCCCTTATGGCTAAAGGGATATGGAGAGAAAGCAGGAAAGGGGTACTGAGGGAATAATCAGCCATGATCTTATTGAATGGTGGTGCAGGCTCGAAGGGCCTACTCCTGCACGTATTTTCTATGTTTACAGGTCTAAAACAGGCCAATCTATCGGTACATGAATTAAAGGGCTCTGACTGAATTAAGACAGTAAGCAAGCCCTTTCGTCGATACTGTGGGTGGCTCTGGAAAGAGCCTTTCGGTTATTAGATTAAATCTTGTCCGCTTTACTTGGTCTTGGACGAAGTGTTGCTTTTCTTGGGCAGCAGCACAGCCTGGATATTCGGCAGCACCCCGCCCTGAGCGATGGTCACCTTTCCCAGCAACTTGTTGAGCTCCTCGTCGTTGCGGATGGCCAGCTGCAGGTGTCTGGGGATGATGCGGGTCTTCTTGTTGTCGCGGGCAGCGTTGCCGGCCAGCTCCAGGATTTCAGCGGTCAGATACTCGAGCACAGCAGCCATGTAGACCGGGGCTCCGGCACCCACACGCTGAGCGTAGTTCCCCTTTCGCAGGAGCCTGTGAACACGGCCCACAGGGAATTGCAGTCCAGCCCGGGAGGAGCGAGACTTGGCCTTGGCGCGAGCTTTACCACCGGTTTTTCCTCTTCCAGACATTTCCACAATCCACAGGCTCAGAAGAAGAATGAAAAACTCCTCCCACATCTGCCCTTCTTATAACTTCAGCAGGAATGCAGGGAGCGAACTTGTGATTGGTCACTCTGTCGTAGATTTCATTGGCCGTTTCCGATGACCAATCACAGCCTGCTTGGTCCACCAATGAAAGGAGGGTGGAAATTATTGGTTCTCAACAGCCAGAATCTAACGATTTTTTAAATTCAAAAATCCAGCCAATAATTGTTAAAATTGCGGATTATGTTAGTAACTTCACCATTAGCCAAATACTTCAAAACACTTTTTGTTTCCTTTTGTCTTATTCCATGTTCCCCTTGCAAATTCCAGCCTGTTACAATCAGGATTAAATTCGGCTTCAGTTTCAAACTGTCTGCAACGGGCGGGACTCAGTCCCCACTGATTCTGTAACGGGACACATTCCAGCTCAATCTTTGTAAAAGTGAACTTGTTTTCACAGGAGCTGCTGTGGTAGTGAGACCAGAACTGAGAGTCCTTCTGTAAAAAGAGAAGAGGGACAGGGTGTTCAAACTGTCCCTGTTCTAGTCTCGAAGAACTCCCATTCTGGGTTGTTACACTGCGGGGAGTCTCGGGTTAATAAATGGACTGAGCGCAACGGAATTAAAAAACACGTGTAAAGGGCTTGAGTGAGAATGTGACTGAAATCGGAGTTTTCCCGCCCCCCAAAATAAATTCGTCGGCAGGCGCTGTGAATGAACGGGTCTGAGAACAAAGGGAAAGCGACCAGGGACCGTGTTTGTAGTTTACTCACTGCAGGAAATTCCAGCGACGCCAAGGTTAAGCCGGTCAGTGAAGCTTTTTATGAGAATTCAAAACTAAATCTACAGCTGGAACTACAAAGGTTCTCACACACACACACACTTGTTCGGGAAATAATTACAGTAAATTCAGTCTAAAGGGTGATGTGTTTGTGCAGCTCTTTCAATGATGTTGTGGGTGGCTCTTAAAAGAGCCGTTGTGTTTTGGGTTTGTTGTCAGGACAGCGTGGAGTTTTACTTGGAGCTGGTGTATTTGGTAACCGCCTTTGTCCCTTCCGACACGGCGTGCTTGGCCAGCTCCCCGGGCAGCAGCAGGCGCACGGCGGTCTGGATCTCCCGGGAACTGATGGTGCGGCGCTTGTTGTAATGGGCCAGGCGGGAAGCCTCACCCGCAATGCGCTCGAAAATATCGTTCACAAACGAGTTCATGATGCCCATGGCCTTGGAGGAGATGCCGGTGTCGGGGTGAACCTGCTTCATCACTTTGTAGATGTAGATGGAGTAACTCTCCTTTCTCGACTTTCTGCGCTTCTTGCCGCCCTTCGGTGGTGTTTTCTTGATGACTTTCTTGGCACCCTTTTTCGAAGCTGGTTTCTTTTCCTCAGGCATCGTCTTATTCAGTCAGGCACAGATATGAAGGAAATTCTGCTCCGGGCTCGCATTATATAGGCAGCCCCACACTCCGCCCACAACCCTATGCTAATGAGGGATGGGTGAAGGTAACGATTGTGATTGGTTCATTAGCTGCGTTGTCAATTGCCATTGTTCTGTATCTCTCCCATTGGATGTTTAAAGAGACCAATCAGATTTATTGCTCGCCACAATCTCAAATTCTTGAATTCGGTCATCAATGACATCCCCTCCCGATTTATACTCCGTTCTTTATGTTTCTGTTCTGCTCTCAAGCAAAAATGGTTAATGACGGCCGGACTTATGAGAAAGATTCATTCACGTTTTTTCCTATATATACATTCAATAATCTGAACAGCAAACTCGCTGCTGTGTTTGTCGATCTAGATTTCTACATGTTCGAGTCATTGACCGGTTTGTAACCGAGATTGCTTGAGGGTCACTTCTAATCAGGACTTGGGAGTCCTTCTCTGAGGGCAAGAGCCCCTCACTAGCCTTCGGTCCTGATGCTGCCTTCCTCCCATCGTTTAATTCAACACCTTTCTTATCTGTCACTGCTGTAACATGGATGTAACAGCATGGATTTATGAAGGGGAAGTCATGTTTGACAAGTTTGCTGGAATTCTTTGAGGATGTAACGAACAGGGGAAGCAGTGGATGTGGTTTATTTGGACTTCCAAAAGGCATTTGACAAGGTGCCACATAAAAGGTTACTGACTGCACAAGATAAAAGTTCACAGGGTTGGGGGAAATATATTAGCATAGATAGAGAATTGGCTAACAAACAGAAACCAGAGAGTCGGGATAAATGGTTAATTCTCGGGTTGGCAATCAGTAACCAATGGGATGCCACAGGGATCAGTGCTGGGACCCTAACTATTTATGATCTATATTAATGACTTGGAAGAAGGGACCGAGTGTAACGCAGCCAAGTTTGCTGACGATACAAAGATGGGAGGAAAAGCAATGTGTGAGGAGGACACAAAAATTCTGCAAAAGGACATAGACAGGCTAAGTAAGTGAGCAAGAATTTGGCAGATGGAGTATCATATTGGAAAGTGTGAGGTCATGCACTTCAGCAGAAAAAAAAATCAAAGAGCAAGTTATTGTTTCAATGGCGAAAGATTGCAAAGTGCTGCAGTACAGTGGGACCTGGGGGTACTTGTGCATGAAACACAAAAGGATAGTATGCAGGAACAGCAAGTGATCAGGAAGGCCAATGGAATCTTGGCCTTTATTACAAAGGAGATGGAGTATAAACGCAGGGAAGTCTTGCTACAGTTGTACAGGGTATTGGTGAAGCCACACCTGGAATACTGCATGCAGTTTTGGTTTCCATATTTACAAAAGGATATACTTGCTTTGGAGGCAGTTCAGAGAAGTTTCACAAGGTTGATTCCGGAATGAGGGGATTGACTTATGAGGAAAGGTTGAGTAGGTTGGGCCTCTACTCAATGGAATTCAGAAGAATGAGAGGTGATCTTATCAAAACATGTAAGATTATGAGGGGGCTTGACAAGGTGGATGCAGAGAGGATGGTTCCACTGGTGTGGGAGACTAGAACTAGAGGGCATAATCTTAGAATAAGAGGCCACCCATTTAAAACTGAGATGAGGAGAAATTTCTTCTGAGGGTTGTGGATCTGTGGAATTCGCTGCCTCAGAGAGCTGTGGATGCTGGGACATTGAATAAATTTAAGACAGAAACAGACAGTTTCTTAAACAATAAGGGAATAAGGGGTTATGGGGCAGGGAAGTAGACCAGAGTCCATGATCGTATTAAATGGCGGAGCAGGCTCGAGGGGCCATATGGCCTATACCTGCTCCTATTTATTATGTTCTTACTAAATTAGTTGTTTCAGTATTACCTTCATCTGGAATGTGCCGTAAATGTCTGTGACTCGAAGACTAAAAGGACATTCCGTCCATCGTATATATGCTGATTTAAAACACCTAACACCACAATATAGATCTTGGCAGAAAACCTATCTATACAGAACAAAATGTAAATCAACTATCTCGCCCCCGTTCCGCAGGTCACTGGTCTCCCTGTGAGGAGGTGGGTGGCTTGTAGAAGAGCCTTTGTGTTGTGCTTGGGGGAAAGGGTCGAGTTATTCAGCCGCCGAATCCATAGAGAGTGCGGCCCTGCCATTTCAGAGCGTACACCACATCTATGGCAGTGACCGTCTTGCGCTTGGTGTGCTCAGTGTAGGTGATCGCATCCCTGATCACATTCTCCAGGAAAACCATCAGCACCCCGCGGGTCTCCTCGTAGATCAGGCCCGAGATCCGCTTGATACCGCCATGGCGAGCAAGGTGGAGGATGGCTGATTTGGTGATGCCCTGGATGTTATCACGGAGCACTTTATGGTGGCGTTTGGCTCCGCCATTACCCAGTCCTTTACCTCCTTTACCTCTTCCAGTCATGACGATTCTTTACTCAAATCGCCGCTGAATGTTAATCTCGCGCCTTATCCATTGTCTGTTGAGCTCACCAATAGAAACGAGGTCAGAAATTCCTGTCAACAGTCACACCTCGATTTTTAATTTCAAAAACCCCGCCAATAATTTTTTAAAGTGCGGATTATGTTAATAAATTCACCATTAGCCAAAGATTTACAAACAGGTTTTACTTCCTTTTATTTTATTCCATATTTCCCTTACTAATTCCAGGCTGTTACAATCAGGATTAAATTCGCGTTCACTGTCAAACTGTCTGTAACGGATGGCAATCAATCCCCACTGACTCTGTAACAGGGCACATTCCAGCTCAAACTATGTAAAAGTTGGGAATCACAGATCATGGATTGATCCTCCGCACAGGTGGGAGTGAGACCAGAACTGGGAGCCCTTTTGTGAAAAGAGAAGAGAGACAGAGTGTTCAAACTGCTCCTGTTCTGGTCTCTGTAAGAACTCCCATTCTGGGTTTTTACACTGCGGGGAGTCCCGGGTTAATAAACGGATTGACCATAACTGGAATTGAAAAATAAACTTGTAAAGGGCTTGCGAGAGAATGAGGTGACTGAAATCTGAGTCTCATCCCCTAAACAAGCTCTTAATTCCTCGGCAGGCACTGTAAATGGAAAAGAGCGACGAGGAACCGTGTTTGTAGCTTGAATGGCGGGAAATTCAACAGCGGTCCTAACATCCAACCGGAGAATGAAGCTGCTTATGAGAATTCAAAACTAAATCCAAAGCTGGAACTGCAAAGGTTCACAAACACACTTGTTAAGGAAATAATTACAGTAAATTGAGTCTAAAGTGTGATGCGCTTGTGCAGCTCTTTCAGAGAGGTTGTGGGTGGCTCTTAAAAGAGTCGTTGTGTTTGGGGTTTGTACTCTCAGAACAGCGAGGAGTTTTACTTGGAGCTGGTGTACTTGGTCACCGCCTTTGTCCCTTCTGACACAGCATGCTTGGCCAGCTCCCCGGGCAGCAGCAGGCGCACTGTGGTCTGGATCTCACCGGACCTGATGGTGTCGGATTATGGTATGTGAGTGTGTATTTTATTCTGTACCTATCTATCTCTGGTATATGAGCGTGGCGTTTAATCTGTACCTGTCAGTTACTGGTATATGATTGTTGGCATTACTCTCTACTTCTCAGTTTCAGTTATGTAATTGTGGGTTTTAATCTGTACCTGTCAATCCCTAGTATTTGGTGTGGTGTTTATTCTGTACTCGTTTGTCTCTGGTATGTGAGTGTGGGTTAATCTGCACCTGTCAGCTGCTATGTGAGTGTGGGTTTATTCTGTACCTCTCGGTTCTGGTATATGAGTGCGGGTTTAATATCTACCTGTCAGCTTTTGGTATGTGAATGTGAGGTGTAATCTATATGTGTCAGTTTCTGGTATATGATTGTGGAATTTACCTGAACCTGTCAGTTTCTGGTATACGAGTGTGGGTTTAATCTGTACATATCAGTTTCTGGTGTATGAGTGTGGGGGTAATCTCATGTATCAATTTGTGGTATGTGAGTGTGGGATTTATCCTGTACCCGTAAGTTTCTGGTATGCAAGTGTGGGTTTTAATCTGCACCTGTCAGTTTCTGGTAAAAAATAGTGTTGGTTTAATCTGTACCTGTCAATTTCTGGTATGTGAGTGTGGGTGATATTCTGTACCTGTCAGTTTCTGGTATGAGAGAGTGGTTTTAAGATGTACCTTTCAGTCTTTAATATGTGAAAGTGGGAATTAATCTGTACCTGTCAGTTTCTGCTATTTGAGTGTTGGTTTCTGGTCTATATGTGGGCTTTAATCTGTAACCATCAGTTTCTGGTAAAAAGTGTGTGGTTTAATCTGTACCTGTCAGTTTCTGGTCTATGAGTGTGGGTTTTAATCTATACATTAGTTTCTGGAGTGCAAGTGTGGGTTTTATTCTGTATATTTCAGTATCTGGTATATGAATGTGATACATAGAAAATAGGTGCAGGAGTAGGCCATTCGGCCCTTCGAGCCTGCACCACCATTCAATAAGATCATGGCTGATCATTCCCTCAGTACCCCTTTCCTGCTTTCTCTCCATACCCCTTGATCCCCTTAGCCGTAAGGGCCATATCTAACCCCTTCTTGAATATATCCAATGAGTTGTTTCAATGGTGAAACAGCATTTGATCCTACCGCTCCATGTGGCTGTAAGATTCACAATGTAACTCAGCCACTTCGGATCACTGTTGGACTGACAGCTTCTGCTGCCTGTGATAATAGGATTGAGGCCAGTTCTGTGTCTCTGCGCTGTGTGAGTGATAATGTTCTTATTGTATGCGAGAAGGAGCTGCCTGCATGTTTCTGTGTGTTCCGGGTGGAAGAAATATCACATTTATACTGGCTCAATGAAGTATTTTGCTTTGAGAATAGTTATGATATGGACAACTGATGGGGAAAATATAAAATAAAGTTGTAATGAATGTATATGTTTATAATAAAGCAAAGTATCTGGAGAGAGGAAACCGTGATACAAACGGTGTCCTTGTCTGACCTCACTGCAGTACAGTGGCACTCAGATTTTCCACACCAGGTGTGTAGGACGGTTCTATAGAAAGTTATCAGCATCCAGACACAACTCAAACCCAGCACTGGTCCATGAATGGGATCACCCGATTGATACAATCGAGGTTTATATCTTCCACTCCCAAAGGACTACCTGTAAAATTCTGAATCGCTTTCTGGATTATAACCACAGGTACCTGGGCTGTACAACAATTGTTCTCAGTCTATTGGAACCGAGTTAAGGGCCTGTGCAGGCAACAGAATGTCACAGAGCCCAGATCCTGATGTATCTGAGGGAGCAACAATGCATCTCTCAATCACCTTCAACATGGTTCTGGAGAACTCAACGCACCGAAACAAAATTACCAAATTTGAAATGTCCACTTTCTGTCCTGGTGCCTGCAATAGATACACTTTGTGACACTCCTCACAACCTCACTGTCAGGCTGTGTTTTCACTGTTCAATGTCCAAGAAGAGCAGAAACTGAGATTGGGACTGAATCAGGAACATTTACTACTGATTTTGTGAAAGAAAGCAGCAATGATTTGAAAGCGTGCGGTGATTAACTTTCTCCGTTACCTTACATTGTACACACACAGCCCGGGATATCTCCGCTCCATTCCCCCACTCACTCCATATTCCCGAACTACTTCCTGCTCCATTCTGCCTCTTACAAACAGCCCCCGATTCCCCGACACAAAGCCCATCTGTGGACACAGTCCCAATGCGATGAGCTGCTGTAAGGTGGCTGCTGTTTGCTCCCTTACTCGGGCCCAGGATATCTCCGCTCCCTGATGTGTTCAACGATCATCAGCCCAGCACAGAGGAAACGGCAGCCGCTGACAGAGCTGGGGGAGGGGAGGTCGCATGGGCCCTTCCCGTCGGTTTAAATACTGGGCGGGGAGAGGGGGGCGGGGGGAATGCTGGAACGTGAAGCCTGGAGGCGGTTCTGGAAGCTCAGAGGCCGCTGTCTCTACTCAATCTGTCACCCTGTATTGTTCAGACTATGGGATGTGAGTGTGTTTTACACTGTATAGTTCAGACTATGGGATGTGAGTGTGTGTTTTACACTGCATAGTTCAGACTATGGGATATGAGTGTGGGTTTTACACTGTATAGTTCAGACTGTGGGATGTGTGTGTGTGTTTTACACTGTATAGTTCAGACTATGGGATGTGAGTGTGGGTTTTACACTGTATAGTTCAGACTATGGGATGTGAGTGTGTGTTAAATTTTATATGAATGGAAAAGCCAAATGTTTAAAAGAGAGACTCGTAAATGTAGTTATTCAGGGGGATTTGAGTGTCATTGTACAGGAATCACATATAGTTAACTTGCAGCTACTGCAAGCAATTAGGAAGGTAAAGTATATGTTGGCCTTTATTACAAGGGGTTTTGAGTATAAGAGTAAAGAAGTGTGGCTGCAATTATGTAGGGCTTTGGAGAGACCACACCTGGATTACTGGGCAGTTTTGGTCTCATTGCCTAAGGAAGGATATTAGAGGGGGTGCAACATTGAATCCTGGGATAGAGAGATTGAGTGAAATGCACCTATACACTCTGGAGTTTAGAAGAATGAGAGCTGAGCTCATTGAAACCAAGAAAAAAATCTAAGAAGGCTTGACAGGGTAGATGCTGTGAGGATGTTTCACTTTGCTGGATAGTCTAGATCTACGGGGTCATAGTCTCAGGATAAGGGATCAGACACTTAGGACTGAGATGAGGAGAAATGTATTCACTCAGAGGGATGTGAATCCTTGGAATTCTATACACATAGGTCTGAGACGCTCAGTCATTGAGTATATTCAGGACAGAGAACAAAGGGAATCAACGGAAATGGGTATCAGGCAGGAGTTCAGGGTGAAGTTTAGCCATGAATGTAATGAATTGCGAAGCAGGCTCGAGCGGCCTTACCGCCTGCTATTTCTGATTTTCTTATAGTTGTCAATATCTGGTACGTGAGTGTTGTTCTTTCTTCAGTTTTTGGTGGGCAAAAGTGGGTTTTATTTTACACCATGTCAGCTTCTGGAATGTGACTGCGAGTTCCACTCTGTTTTTGCCTGTCTCCGGGATGTGAGTGTGGATTTTACTCTGTACCTATCGGTCTCTGGTATGTCAATGTGGGTATTACCCTGTACCTGTCAGTTTCTCGTATGTGATTGGGGATTTATTCTGTACTTGTCAGTTTCTGTTATGTGAGTTTTATTCTGTACCTGTCATTTTCTGAATTTGTAACATGGGTTTTCCTCTGTACCTGCCAGTTTCTGGGATGAGTGTTAATTTTTTGTCTTTACCTGTCTGTTTCCGGTATAGGAATGTAGGTAAAACTCTGTAGTTCTCAGTCTCTGGGATGTGAGTGTGGGTTTTATTCTATAGCTGTCTTTCTCTGCTATGCGAGTGTGATTTTACACTATCATTCAGGCTCTGGTATGTGAGTGGGGTTTTATTCTGTACCTGTCATTTTCTGGTATGTTAATGTGGGCTTTAATCAGTACCTGCCAGTTTCTGATATGCGAGTGTGGATTTTAGCCTGTATCTGTCAGTTTATGATATGTGAGAGTGGGTATCTCTCATTGTCTTTTATGCAAGTGTAAGTTTTACTCTGTATAGCTTAGTCTCGGATATGGGAGTGCAGAATTTGCTCTATAGCTGTCTGTCTGTGTGATGCAAGTGTGGATTTTATTCTGTATCTGTTAGTCTCTGATGTGAGACTGTGAGTTTTACTCTGTATCTGTCAGTTTCTGGTATGCAAGTGTGGTTTTCTTCTATCATTCAGGCTCTGGGATGAAAGTGAGAGTTTTACTCTGTATGTTCTGTGATGTGAGTCTGGTTTGTACTCTGTAACTTTCATTTTCTCAAATCTGAGTTGGGTTTTATTTTGTACCTGTCAGTTTCTAGTATATGAATAGGGGTTTTAATCTGTACCTGTCAGTTTCTGCTGTGATAGTGCTGCTTTTGTGCTGTATCCGTCAGTTTCTGATGTGTGAGTCTGTTTTAATCAGTACCTGTTAGGCTGTGGGATGTGAGCGTGTGTTTGACTCTGCATCGATCAGTATCTTTTATGTGGCTGTTGATTTTACTCTGTAGCTGTCATTTTCTCATGTGTGAGTGTGTTATAGACTGCATGTGTCACTCTCTGTAGTGTCAGTGTGAGCTTTACTCTGCATCTGTCAGTCTTGAAATGTGAGTTTGGTTTTAATCTTTACCTGTCAGTTTCTGGTATTTGTCTGTGGGTGTTACTCTCCAATTGTTAGTTTCCAGTATGTGATTGTGTATTTTAATCAGTACCTGCCAGTTTCTTGTACAGGAGTGTGGACATTAGTCATATCTTCCAGACTCTGGTATGTGAGTGTGTGTTTTACTTTATAGCTGTCTGACTCTGGGATGCAAGTGTGTATTTTATTCTGCATCTATCGGTTTACAGAATGTGTTAACAAAAACTGAGAGGTACAGAATAAAAGTTATGTGAATATCCATTTTACTATGTACCAGTCACTTTCCGATATGTGAGTGTGGATTTTAACCTATATCTGCCAGTCAGTCAGTCTGTTACCATATGTGATTGTGATTCAATCTCAAACTGTCATTCACTGTGCCCGAGTGTATGTATCATTCAGTATCTCTCAGTCCCTAGCACTGTGTGTGGGGTCCATTCTGTGTCTCTCAGTCCCTGGCACTGTTTGTGGGTGTGGGATTCATTCTGTAGCTGTCAGTTTCTGCTACTGTTTCAGAGTGAGAGATTCATTATGTATCTGTTAGACTGGTGATGTGTGTGAGTGTGAGATTCATTATGTAATTGACAGTCTCTTGTACTGTGCTATTCTTGCTCTGTGTGACTGTTGGATTCTGTTCCTTCTTTAGGCCTATGCTAGTTTGAGATTATCCGCGATTGTCTCAGGAGGAGGTTTGGTTCAGTCCATTACCTCTGTTTCTCTGCTCTTGTATGTTAGTTGCTGGGTTTGAGAGTCAGTGTACAGACACCAGTGTGGATTGACACAGTGTCATGTCAGTCCTTGTGTGTGAGTAAGGGAGTGAATATGGATCTGCCTCTCAGAGCGATATGTTTGGACTTTGAAACAACATCTTATTGTACTGTTCCAAGTGACTGTGGGATTCATAATGTAACTCTGGGATTCGGATCACTGTGGGACTGACAGCTTCTGCTGCCTGTGACAATATGATTGAGGTCAGTTCTGTGTCTCTGCGCGCTGTGAGTGATAATGTACTTACTGTGTGTGAGAAGGAGCTGCCTGCACTGTTCCTTGTGTTCCGGGTGGAGGAAAGATCACATTTATTCTAGGGGTGAAGTATTTTGCTCTGAGAATAATATGAGAAAAATATTAGGTACAAGTCATGGACAGGTGCCCGTAGACTATAACAATAAAATTATAATTAATTGTTTCTTTATAATAAAATAAAGTATCTGGAGAGGGGAATGCGCGATACAAACAGTGACATTGTCTGACCTCACTGCAGTACAGCGGCACTCCAATTCTCTCACCATCATCATCATCATCATCATCATAGGCGGTCCCTCGAACCAGGATGACTTGCTTCCACGTGAGCTCACAGATGTTTCAATGAAGGACCTGATATTCCAATCCTGAACTCCAATTGAAAGGGTCGAAGATGCCTGTGCGTGGATTTTTTTAACGTGTGGTGACCATTACACATCAGCCACCACACGGGCTTGACAGAGCTAGGCCTTTATCCAGTGGCAAGGGTTGACCAGGACTGGAGACCTGCTCGGCTGCACAGACCTAGTGCGCACAGACCCAGTGTGGGCTGGCCTGTGCTGCCCCTGGGCCCTCGACCCTCATTCTCTGCACTTCCGCCACGATCTTTGTGACCAGTCTGCCATGTGGGACCTTATCAAAAGCTTTGCTAAAAGATATATACACAACATCATATGCTTGGCCCTTAGCAACCCTCCTATTACCTTCTCGAAAAATTCAATCAAGTTAGTTAGACACGACCTTCCTTTAATAAATCCGTGCTGACTGTCCTTGATTAATCCGTGTCTTTCTAAGTGAAGATTTATCCTGTCCTTCAGGACTTTTTCCATTAATTTTCCTATCACTGAGGTTGGGCTGACTGGTTTGTAATTACTCGGTCTATCCCTTTCTCCCGTCTTAAACAAAAGTACCACATTAGTAGTCCTCCAGCACCATATCTAAAGCCAGAGAGGATTGGAAAATGGTGGTTGAGCAGTTATAATGAGGGATGTTCAAGAGGCCAGAATTTGAGGAGCAAGACATCTTGTGGGGTTGTGAGGCTGAAAAAGATTACAGAGATAGGGAGGAGCAAGACCATGGAATGATTTGTAAACAAGGATGAGAATTTTGAAATCGAGGCTTTGTTTAACTGGGAGCCAATGTAGGTCAGAAAGCACAGGAGTGATGGGTGATCTTGACTTGATGCGGCGGGTTAGTACATGGGGGGCTACTGAGTTTTGGATGGCTTCAAGTTTACGTAGTGAGGAATGTGGAAGGCCGGCCAGGAGTGAATTGGAGTAGTCAAGTCTGGAGGTAACAAAGACATGAATGAGAGTTTCAGCAGCACAAGAGCTGAGGCAGGGGCAGAGGCAGGGAATGTTATGGAAGTGGAAAAAGGCGATTTTAGTTATGCCACGGATATGTGGCTGGAAATTCATTTCATGGTCAAATATGACACCTAGGTTGCGAGCAATCTTGTTCACCCTCAGATTGATGCTAGCGAGAGGGATGGAGTCAGTGGTTAGGGAACACAGTTTGTGGCGGGGACCACAGATAATGGCTTCGGTCTTCCCAATATTTAATTGGAGAAAATTTCTGCTCATCCAGTACTGGATGTCGGACAAACAATCTGACAATTTAGATACCAAGCATGGGTCGAGACAAGTGGGGGAGAGGTAGAGCTGGGTGTCGTCAACGTACATGTAGAAACTGACTCCGGGTTTTCAGATGATATCGCCAAGGGGCAGCATATAGATGAGAAATAAGAGGGAAACAAGGACAGATCCTTGGGGGACACCAGAGGTAACAATGCAGGAGTGGGAAGAGAAGGCATTGCACGATATTTTCTGGCTACGATTAGATAGGCAAGAATGGAACCAGGCGAGTGCAGTCCCATCTAGTGGACATTGGTGGAGAGGTGTTGGAGGAGGATGGAGTAGTCAACTGTGTCAGAGGTGCAGCAGAGGTTAGAACCTAAAGCAAGTTTTCCACTAGATTAACAGTGACTCCAATCCACTTATGTTATGTTATAAGAACACAAGAAATAGGAGCAGGCCATTCGACCCCTCGAGCCTGATCCACCATTCAATATCATAGCTGATCTTCTACCTCAACTCCACTTTCCTCATATCCCTTCATCCCTTAATATTCAAAAGTGTATCAACCTCTGTCTTGAATATACTCAAAGATTGAGCATCCATAGCCCTTTGGGGTAGAGACTTCCAAAGATTCACCACCCTATTTATTCTCATCTCAGTCCTAAATGGCCGATCACTTATTCTGAGACTGTGACTCCTGGTTCTAGACTCCCAGCCAGAGGAAATATCCTTCCTGCATCAACCCTGTCCAGCCCTGTAAGGATTGTGCATGTTTCAATTAGATCATCTTTCATTCTTCTAAACTACAGAGAATATAGGCCTAGTCTACTCAATCTCGCCTCATAGGACAGTCCCACCATCCCAGTAATCAGTCTGGTGAACCTTCTTTTCTCAATGGCAAGTATATCCTTTCTTAGGCAAGGAGACCAAAACTGTACACAATACTTCAAATGTGGTCTCACCAGGGCAGTATGTAATTGCAGTAAGACATCTTTACTCTTATACTCAAATCCTCTTATAATAAAGGTCAACAAACCATTTGCTTTAATTGCTTCCTGTCCCTGCATGTTAACTTTCAGTGATTCATATACATGGCCACCCAGGACCCTCTGAACAACAGCATTTTCCAATCTGTCAGCATTTACAAACTACTCTGCTTTTCTATTTTTCCTACCAAAGTGGATAACATCACATTATATTGCATTTTCCATCTTCTTGCCCACTCACTTAGCCCATCTATATCCCTTTGAAGTTTCTTTGCATTTTGCATCATCCTCACAACTTACATTCCCACCTAGCTTTGTATCATCAGCAAACTTGGATATCATCCAAATCATTGATATAGATTGTGAATAGCTGGGGCCTAAGTCCTGATCCTTACGGTACCACTCCACTAGTTACAGCCTGCCAACCCGAAAATTACCCGTTTATTCCTACTCTGTTTTCTGTCTGTTAACCAATCCTCAATCCATGCTCGTGTCCATAGTAAATGACACAAGGTTAGCCCGCTGGATGGAACCTCGGGCGCCCTGAGCTTGATCTCCGGTGTCTCCAGTCCCGACTGCCTCCTTACATCAGTCTCCCCTCACTTTTATACCCTGCAGTGATCCATCTCTGGCACCGGACTTTTCTTTGTCTTCTCTGCTGGGTTTGGGCAGGAAGCTGGGAAAAGACAGCTGAACTTCTCTAATCTTTACAAGGACACTTTCCCTGGTTCCCAGCAGTTACTTTTCTTCAGTAATTTTCCCATTATCCCTAAACTCCCCTGCCTGCTGTTAGTTGTTATTTCTTATAGTTTCATAATTATAGGTATAAACATCACACATTATAATCTAACCTATTCTATTACTCACTCTGGTTTAAGTTTATATTGTCCTGTACTATTTTATGATTTTAGAACCAATCCTCAATCCATGCGCGTATATTACCCCCAATCCTATGAGCTCTAATTTTGTTTAATTATCTCTTGTCGAATGCCTTCTGAAAATCCAAATACACCAAATCCACTGGTACTACTCTTATCTATTCTGCTTTTTACCACCTCAAAAAACGCTAACAGATTTGTCAAACATGATTTCAGTTTTATAAATCCATATTGACGCTGTCCAATCCTATTATTATTTTTAATAGTGCCCTGTTACCACATCCTTATAATAGATTCTAGCATTTTTCTTACTACTGATGTCAGACTAACCGGTCTGTGGTTCTTTGTTTTCTCTCCCCTCCTTTCTTAAATAGTGGGATTATATTTGGTACCTTCCAATCTGCACAAAGGGAGCGAGAGCGAATGAGTGAGAGGAAGATTGACACGGAAGGGAGAGAGAGCTGGATAGAGTGAGATCAAACAGACAGCAAAGTAAGTAAGACAGAGAGAGACTTAAATCAAAAATGGGGAGTGGGAGAGACAGAATGAGGCAGAGAAAGAGAGGAAAGGAAGAGAAGGTATTGGCCAGGATGGCAAGAGAGAAGAGAATGAGGTAGAGAGAAGAGAGAGGGGCGAAAGAGGTAGACTGAGAGCATGGCAGAAAGAGGAACAGAGAAACAGAGATTAGAAAGGTGGAAAGAGTGAGAGACAGTGAGGCAGAGAGAAATGAGAGAGGTAGAGATCTTATTGAATAGCGGAGCAGGCTCGAGGGGCCAAATGGCGTACTCCTGTTCCTATTACTTATGTTCTTAATAGAGCAAATGTGAATTAGAGAGAGAGAGAGAGAGAGAGAGAGAGAGAGAGAGAGAGAAAGAACAAGGTGGGGGAAGAGAGAGAAATTGAGAAAGAAACAGGTGGAGATATGAGAGTGCTTCTTCGGCAGTCCCTCACAAACCAGTGACCTCTACCATCTAGAAGGACAAGGGCAGCAAGCACATGGGAACACCACCACCAGCATGTTCCCCTCCAAGTCATACACCATCCTGATATGTAAGAATATCACCGTTCCTTCGTCGCTGGGTCAAAATCCTGGCACTCCCTCCCTCATCATCATCATCATAGGCAGTCCCTCGAATCGAGGATGACTTGCTTCCACGTCAATAAGTTCACAGGTGTTTCAATGAAGGACCTAAAATTACAAGTCCCGTACTACATGTTGAAGGTTGAAAGATGCCTGTGCGTGGATTTTTTTTAACGTGTGGTGACCGTTGCACACCAGCCACCACACGGGCTTGACAGAGCTAGGTCTTGGTCCAGTGGCAAGGATTAACCAAAACGACTGGAAACCAGCTCTGCTGCACGGACCTAATGCGCACATATGTCGCAGTGTGGACGGTCCGTGCTGCCCCTGGGCCCTCGTCTCTTCTGGTCCCCAAACTCACACCTCTCCTGGGCCACGGTCATGTCCCTCTACAATCTCTCGCCGCTGCTTCACCCTGACCTCGCAGCTCCACCACACGGACTGCAACGGTTCAAGAAGGTGGCTCACGACCATCTTCTCAAGGGCAATTACATATGGGTAATAAATGCTGGCCTTGCCAGCGAAGCCCACATCCCATGAACGAATTAAAACAAAAGTCACCTTCTCTTTTCAAGAGGAAGAGACCCAGCCTGTTCATCCTTTCCTAATAGGCATAACCTCGCATTTCTGGTATCATAATTGTAAATCTAATTTCCACCCTCGCCAATGCCTCTATATCCTTTTTATAATATAGAGATGTACCCAGTACTCCAAATGTGGTCTAACCAAGGTTCGATACAAGTTCAGCATAACTTAGCTACTTTTCAATTCAATCCCCCTGGAAATAAACCCGAGTGCTTGGTTTGCTCTTTTTAACGGCTTTATTAACCTACGTCGCTACTTTTGGTGATTTTTGCATTTGTATTCAGAGATCACTTTGCTCTTCTGCCCCATTTAGATTCTGGTTTTCCAACTAATATGTGACCTCCTTATTTCTGTTACCAAAATGTAATACCTCACATTTATCAGTGTTGAAATTCATTATATGCCAATTCTGCAAGTATATTAATGTAATAAGACATGTAGTACAGCACGGATTAGATACAGAGTAAAGCTCCCTCCACATTGACCGTTCAAACACTCCGAGGGCATATATAACACGGGTTAGTGACAGAGTAATGCTCCCTCTGCACTGTCCCAGGTCATATATAGCACGGGCAAGGTACAGAGTTAAGTTCCCTCTACATATATAGAGTAAAGCTCCCTCTATATTCTCCATCAAACACTCCCAGGCCAACTACAGCCTGGTTTAGATACAGAGTAAATCTCCTTCTACACCCTCCCAGGGCAGTTTCCAGTGGGCTTCCACAGGGCTCAGTAGCTGGTCCCTTGCTTTTTGTGAGATATATAATCAATGATTTGGACTTGAGTGTAGGAGGTATGATTAAGAAGTTTGCAGATGATACAAAAATTGGCCCTGTGCTTGATAATGAAGAAGCAGTAGACTGCAGGAAGGTATCAATGGACTGGTCAGGTGGGTAGAACAGTGCCAAATGGAACTCAATCCGGAGAAGTGTGAGGTAATGCATTTGGGGAGGGCTAACAAGGAAATGGAATACACAATAAATGGTAGGACAATGAGAAGTGTAGAGGGACAAAGGGACCTTGGAGTGCATGTCCACAGATTCCAGAAGGTCGCAGGACAGGTAGATAAGGTGGTTAAGAAGGCATACGGGATACTTGCCTTTATTAGCCGAGGCATAGAATAGAAGAGTAGGGAGGTTATGCTTGAACTGTATAAAAAACTACTTTGGCCACAGTTAAGAGTACTGTGTGCAGTTCTGGTCACCACAGTATAGGAAAGATGTGACTGCCCCAGAGAGGGTAGAGGAAATTTACGAGGATGTTGCCTGGACTGGATAATTTTAGCTATGAGGAAAGATTGGATAGGCTGGGGTTGTTTTCTTTGGAATAGAGGAGGTTTACGAGACCTAATTGAGGTGTATAAAATTATGAGGGGCCAAGATAGAGCAGATAGGAAGGACCTATTTCCCTCAGCAGAGGGTTGAATAAGCAAGGGGCATAGATTTAAAGTAAGTGGTAGAAGGTTTAGAGGGGATTTGAGGAGAAATATTTTCACCAAGGTTGGTGGGGGTCTGAAACTCACTGCCTGAAAGGGTGGTAGAGGCAGAAACCCTCATAGCATTTAAAAAGTACTTGAATATGCACTTCAAGTGCCGTAACCTACAAGGCTATGATCCAAGAGCTGGAAAGTGGGATCAGGCTGGAAAGCTCTTTGCCAGCAAGCACAGACATGATGGGCCGAATGGCTTCCTTCTGTGCTGCAAATTTCTATGATTCTCTGATCGCAAGGCTCGGAGAGGCGCTCTTGAAGGTATGGGGAGCTCGGACTTGTCCGTGGGAGTAACAGACGGCAAGAGAACTCAAATAATCCCGAGCAATGCGGTGTTAGTCGTGGCTCAGTGGTAGTCTCCGAGTCAGTAGGTTGTGGGTTCAAGTCCACCCCCAGAGCATGGAGCATAAAATCTAGGCCAACATTCCAATGCAGTGCAGAGGGAGCGCTGCACTGTCGGGGGTGCCGTCTTTCACATGAGGCCCCATAAGAGCATAAGAAATAGGAGTAGGAGTAGGCCATTTGGCCCCTCGAGTCTGCTCCATCATTCAATAAGATCATGGCTTATCTGATCTGATCTGATCTTGCCTTCAACTCCACTTCCCTGCCCACTCCTCATATCCCACGACTCCCTTATCGTTCAAAAATCTGTCTATCTCCACCTTAAATATATTTAATGACCCAGCTTCCACAGCTCTCTGGGGCAGAGAATTCCAAAAGTTCATGTTCCTCTGAGAGAAGAAATTTCTCCTCATCTCCATTTTAAATAGGCGACCGCTTATTCAGAAACTATGACCCCTAGTTTTAGATTCCTCCACAGGGGGAAACATCCTCTCTGCGTCTACCCTGTCAAACCCCCTCAGAATCTTATACGTTTCAATAAGATTATCTCTCATTCTTTTAAACTCCAATGAAGAGAGGCCCAACCTGCTCAACCTTTCTTCATAAGACAACCCATTCATGTCAGGAATCAACCTCGTGAACCTTCTCTGAACTGCCCCCAACGCAAGTATATCGCTCCTTAAATAAGGAGACCAAAACTGTACGCAGTACTCCAGGTGTGGTCTCACCAACAGTGTAGCTGTAGCAGGACTTCCCTACTTTTATACTGCATCCCCCTTGCAATAAAGGTCAACATTCCATTTGCCTTCTTAATTACGCTGTACCTGCATGCTAACTTTTTGTGCATCCTGTACAAGGACTGCAGATCCCTCTGTATTGCAGCATTTTCTAATCTCTCCCCATTTAAATAATAATTTGCTTTTTTATTTTTCCTACCAAAGTGGATTACCTCACATTTTCCCACATTATACTCCATCTACCAAACTTTTGCCCACTCACTGAGCTGATCTATATCCCTTTGTAGATTATTTGCGTCTTCCTCACAACTTGCTTTCCTACTTATCTTTGTACTGCAAAAGTTTCTATAGATATGTAAAGAGAAAAAGGTTAGTAAAGACAAACATAGGTCTGCTGCAGTCAGAATCAGGGGAAGTCATAACGGGGAACAAAGAAATGGCAGACCAATTGAATAAGTACTTTGGTTCGGTATTCACTAAGGAGGACAGAAACAACCTTCCGGATATAAAAGGGGTCAGAGAGTCTAGTAAGAAGGAGGAACTGAGGGAAATCCTTATTAGTCGGGAAATTGTGTTGGGGAAATTGATGGGATTGAAGGCCGATAAATCCCCAGGGCCTGATGGACTGCATCCCAGAGTACTTAAGGAGGTGGCCTTGGAAATAGCGGAAGCATTGACAGTCATTTTCCAACATTCCATAGACTCTGGATCAGTTCCTATCGAGTGGAGGGTAGCCAATGTAACCCCACTTTTTAAAAAAGGAGGGAGAGAGAATACAGGGAATTATAGACCGATCAGCCCGACATCAGTAGTGAGTAAAATGATGGAATCAATTATTAAGGATGTCATAGCAGCGCATTTGGAAAGAGGTGACATGATAGGTCCAAGTCAGCATGGATTTGTGAAAGGGAAATCATGCTTGACAAATCTTCTAGAATTTTTTGAGGATGTTTCCAGTAGAGTGGACAAGGGAGAACCAGTTGATGTGGTATATTTGGACTTTCAGAAGGCTTTCGACAAGGTTCCACACAAGAGATTAATGTGCAAAGTTAAAGCACATGGGATTGGGGGTAGTGTGCTGACATGGGTTGAGAAATGGTTGTCAGACATGAAGCAAAGAGTAGGAGTAAATGGGTACTTTTCAGAATGGCAGGCGGTGACTAGTGGGGTACCGCAAGGTTCTGTGCTGGGGCCCCAACTGTTTACATTGTACATTAATGAGTTAGACAAGGGGATTAAATGTAGTATCTCCAAATTTGCGGATGACACTAAGTTGGGTGGCAGTGTGAGCTGCGAGGAGGATGCTATGAGGCTGCAGAGTGACTTGGATAGGTTAGGTGAGTGGGCAAATGCATGGCAGATGAAGTATAATGTGGATAAATGTGAGGTTATCCACTTTGGTGGTAAAAACAGAGAGACAAACTATTATCTGAATGGTGACAGATTAGGAAAAGGGAAGGTGCAACGAGACCTGGGTGTCATGGTACATCAGTCATTGAAGGTTGGCATGCAGGTACAGCAGGCGGTTAAGAAAGCAAATGGCATGTTGGCCTTCATAGCGAGGGGATTTGAGTGCAGGGGCAGGGAGGTGTTGCTACAGTTGGACAGGGCCTTGGTGAGGCCACACCTGGAGTATTGTGTACAGTTTTGGTCTCCTAACTTGAGGAAGGACATTCTTGCTATTGAGGGAGTGCAGCGAAGGTTCACCAGACTGATTTCCGGGATGGCAGGACTGACATATCAAGAAAGACTGGATCAACTGGGCTTGTATTCACTGGAGTTCAGAAGAATGAGAGGGGATCTCATAGAAACGTTGAAAATTCTGACGGGTTTAGACGGGTTAGATGCAGGAAGAATGTTCCCAATGTTGGGGAAGTCCAGAACCAGGGGTCACAGTCTAAGGATAAGGGGTAAGCCATTTAGAACCGAGATGAGGAGAAACTTCTTCACCCAGAGAGTGGTGAACCTGTGGAATTCTCTACCACGGAAAGTTGTTGAGACCAATTCACTAAATATATTCAAAAAGGAGTTAGATGTAGTCCTTACTACTAGGGGAATCAAGGGGTATGGGCGAGAAAGCAGGAATTGGGTACTGAGGTTGCATGTTCAGCCATGAACTCATTGAACGGCGGTGCAGGCTCGAAGGGCCAAATGGCCTACTCCTGCACCTATTTTCTATGTTTCTAAGTATCATCAGCAAGTTTAGCTACATTCACTCGGTCCCTTCATCCAAATCATTAATATAGATTGTAAATAGTTGAGGCCCTTGCATTGATCCCTGTGGCACCATATTAGTTACAGTTTGCCAGCCTGAAAATGACCCATTTATCCCTACTCTCTGTTTTCTGTTAGTTAGCCAATCCTCTATCCATGCTAATATATTACCCCAAATCCTGTGAGCTCTTATCTTGCACAGTAACCTTTTATGTGGCACCTTATCGAATGTCTTCTGGAAATCCAAATACACGACATCTACTGATTCCCCTTTATCCACCCTGTTTGTTACATCCACAAAGAATTCCATCAAATTTGTCAAACATGATTTCCCTTTCATAAAACCATGCTGACTCTGCTTGACTGCATTATGATTTTCTAAATAATGGACTCCAGCATTTTCCCACTAACATATTAGTCTAACTGGTCTACAGTTCCCCGCTTTCTGCCTCCCTCCATTCTTAAATAGGGGAATTACATTTGCTACTTCCCAATCTTCTGGGACCTCTCCAGAATCCAGGGATTTTTGGTCGGTTACAACCAATGTGGCCACCATCTCTGCAGCCATTTCTTTTAAGACCCTAGGATGCAGGCTATTAGGACCAGGGGACTTGTCCACCTTTAGTCCCATTACTTTGCCTAGTACCTTTTCTCCCTAGCGATAGTGATTGTTTTAAGTTCTCCCCTCCCAATAGCCCCTTGATTATCAATTATTGAGATGCTTTCAGTGTCTTCTACAGTGACGACCGATACAAAATATTTATTCAAATTCTCTGCCATTTCCCTGTTTCCCATTATTAATTCCCCAATCTCATCTTCTAAGGGACCAACTTAGCTACTCTCTTCCTTTTTATATACCTTGCTAGTTTACTCTCAATCTATTCCCTTTTTTTTCCATCGTCCGTTTTCGTTGCTATTTTCTAAAAAGTTCCCAATCTTCTGGCCTTTCATTAATCTTCGCAACATTATATGCCTTTGTTTTCAATTTGATACCATCCTTTACTTCTTAGTTAGCCACGGATGGTTCATCCTTCTTAGAGTCTTTCTTTCTCATTGGAATATATCTTTGCTGAGTTATGAAATATCTCCTTAAATGTCTGCCACTCCTTATCTGTCTTACCCTTCCTTTGTAATTGCCTTTATTTTTCAGGGCACTATTTTGAGACCCAAGTTTCTTACCCTCAAACCGAATTTGGAATTTTACCATGTTATGATCACTCTTCCCAAGAGGATCCTTTACTGTGAGATCATGAATTAATCCCAATCTCATTACACATTACCAATTCTAAAATAGTCTGCTCCCTGGTTGGTTCCACAGCGTATTGTTCTAAGAAAACATCCCGAATACACTCTATGAACTCTTCCTCAAGGCTACCTTTTCCAATTTGATATGTTTAATCAATATAAAGATTAAAATCATCTATGCTTATTGCAGTACCTTGCTTATAAGCCTCCATTATTTCTTGATTTATATGCTGTCCTTCAGTGTAGCTATTGTTAGTGGGCCCATAGACTACTCCCACCAACTTCTTTCCCTTATTATTTCTTATCTCCACCCAAACTGATTCTACATCTTGATCTTCTGAGAATCAGAACCATCTGACCTCTCAAGTGGGCTTAAAAGATTGCATGACGTTATTTCAAAGAAAATAAATCTCTCCGGTGTCCTGGCTAACATTTATCCCTCAACCAACATCACTAAAACAGAGGCCGTGAAAGGCACATTATAAATACAAAGGAGAAAAGGAACAGGACATCAATTAGTCTCCTCTTGGAGAAATCAAGGAATCGACTCACTGTATGTAGGAAACAAAGCTGATTTATTTGATCGTTGTTTGACAGAGGGTGCAGAAAAGATTTACAAGAATGATTCCAGGGATGAGGGACTTCAGTTACATGGATAGACTGGTGAAGCTGGGGTTGTTCTTCTTAGATCAGAGAAGGTTGAGAGGAGATTTGATAGAGGTGCTATAAAATCATGAGGGGTCTGGACAGAGTAGAGAGAAAATATTCCCATTGGCAGAAGGGTTGAGAACCAGAGGACACAGATTCAAGGTGATTGGCAAAAAAACCAAATGCGACATGGGAAAAAACTTTTTTTTAAAGCAGCGAGTGGTTAAGATCTGGAATGCACTGCGTTAAAGGGTGGTGGAGGCAGATTCAATCGTGACTTTCAAAAAGGGAATTGGATAAGTACCGGAAATAAAACATTTGCAGGGCCACGGGGAAAGGGTGGGGAGTGGGACTTGCAGAGAGCCGGCACGGGCTCGACGGTCCGAAAGGCTTCCTTCTGTGCTGTAACCATTCTATGATTCTATGATATCCAGAAAATAAAACTCCAGCCCAGTTATAGGGATTAATTATGCCAGGGACAACAAACCCCAACTGTCCGAGTGAACATGGTTGAGTCCTGGATGTGATTAACGGCAACAGTAACAGCAGAATCCAACCTCTGCAGTCACTTGTGAACTCGATGTGTCAGCGAAATTGATGGGATTGAAGGCCGATAAATCCCCAGGGCCTGATGGACTGCATCCCAGAGTACTTAAGGAGGTGGCCTTGGAAATAGCGGATGCATTGACAGTCATTTTCCAACATTCCATTGACTCTGGATCAGTTCCTATCGAGTGGAGGGTAGCCAATGTAACCCCACTTTTTAAAAAAGGAGGGAGAGAAAACAGGGAATTATAGACCGGTCAGCCTGACCTCAGTAGTGGGTAAAATGATGGAATCAATTATTAAGGATGTCATAGCAGCGCATTTGGAAAGAGGTGACATGATAGGTCCAAGTCAGCATGGATTTGTGAAAGGGAAATCATGCTTGACAAATCTTCTGGAATTTTTTGAGGATGTTTCCAGTAGAGTGGACAAGGGAGAACCAGTTGATGTGGTATATTTGGACTTTCAGAAGGCTTTCGACAAGGTTCCACACAAGAGATTAATGCGCAAAGTTAAAGCACATGGGATTGGGGGTAGTGTGCTGACATGGGTTGAGAAATGGTTGTCAGACAAGAAGCAAAGAGTAGGAGTAAATGGGTACTTTTCAGAATGGCAGGCGGTGACTAGTGGGGTACCGCAAGGTTCTGTGCTGGGGCCCCAGCTGTTTACACTGTATATTAATGATTTAGACGAGGGGATGAAATGTAGTATCTCCAAATTTGCAGATGATACTAAGTTAGGTGGCACTGTGAGCTGCGAGGAGGATGCTATGAGGCTGCAGAGTGACTTGGATAGGTTAGGTGAGTGGGCAAATGCATGGCAGATGAAGTATAATGTGGATAAATGTGAGGTTGTCCACTTTGGTAGTAAAAACAGAGAGACAGACTATTATCTGAATGGTGACAGATTAGGAAAAAGGGAGGTGCAACGAGACCTGGGTGTCATGGTACATCAGTCATTGAAGGTTGGCATGCAGGTACAGCAGGCGGTTAAGAAAGCAAATGGCATGTTGGCCTTCATAGCGAGGGGATTTGAGTACAGGGGCAGGGAGGTGTTGCTACAGTTGGACAGGGCCTTGGTGAGGCCACACCTGGAGTATTGTGTACAGTTTTGGTCTCCTAACCTGAGGAAGGACATTCTTGCTATTGAGGGAGTGCAGCGAAGGTTCACCAGACTGATTCCCGGGATGGCGGGACTGACCTATCAAGAAAGACTGGATCAACTGGGCTTGTATTCACTGGAGTTCAGAAGAATGAGAGGGGACCTCATAGAAACGTTTAAAATTCTAATGGGTTTGTGGATATCTGAACGGAATATATGGAATTAAGGACAGTAAAGTAAACGGGATATATGAAAATGTATAAGCCATGGAAGAATAGCTGGGAGAATGTCAGATTGCAAATAGTGCAACATCAGCATAGCTAACAGTCTTTCTCAAGGTTTCAAGTCACTAATCCTGCCAATAACATCTAATTGTAATATGAATAGTCACACCACTAGATTGGAACATTTAGAGGCAATGCTTGAGCTTTCAAGAAAAACATCTCATAGATTGACTAATGAGTGGCTGAGTTAGACTGTCAATCCATTTGTATTTTATCTGATTTCAAAACTGTATAACTGTTAACGCTTTACGATGTAACTTCACCTATCCGTAGGGAGTGTGTACGCTCTATCCAGAGAATATATCTTCTGTCTGAAAGGTCTTACTGGCCGGTAATAAAGACTGCTTTGTTCAAAGCACAAGAGGTATTCGACTCAGTAATTTTACTGAACCAGATTGAGGTAAAAGAATCCAGGAATTTACAGGTTTAGACAGGTTAGATGCAGGAAGAATGTTCACAATGTTGGGGAAGTCCAGAACCAGGCGTCACAGTCTAAGGATAAGGGGTAAGCCATTTAGGACTGAGATGAGGAGAAACTTCTTCACCCAGAGAGTGGTGAACCTGTGGAATTCTCTACCACAGAAAGTTGTTGAGGCCAATTCACGAAATATATTCAAAAAGGAGTTAGATGTAGTCCTTACTACTAAGGGGATCAAGCGGTATGGCGAGAAAGCAGGAATGGGGTACTGAAGTTACATGTTCAGCCATGAACTCATTGAATGGCGGTGCAGGCGAGAAGGGCCGAATGACCTACTCTTGCACCTATTTTCTCTGTTTCTATGTCAGCAGGGTAGATAAACTAGTGAAGCCCTTCCCACACTCGGAGCAGATGAATGGCCTCTCCCCAGTGTGAATGCGTTGGTGTGTCAGCAGGTTGGATGAAAGAGTGAAGCCCTTCTCACACTCGGAGCAGATGAACGGCCTCTCCCCAGTGTGAGTGCGTTGGTGTTTCATCAGATCATTTCTGCTTTTATAGCTCTTTTCACAGTCAGAACTCTTACTGGTGTGAACAAGTTGGTGTTCAGTGAGGTGGGATGAACGAGTGAATGCCTTCCCACACACAGAACAGGTAAAAGGTCTCTCCCCGGTATGAATACGCTGGTGAGCATGAAGCTCGAATTAATTAGTGAATCCCTCTCCACACGTAGAGCAGATGAATGGCCTCTCTCCTGTGTGAGCTCGCTGGTGACTCAGATGATGAGATGATTTAGCAAACCGTTTCCCACATACGGGGCAGGTGAACGGCCTCTCCCCAGTGTGAACTTGGTGGTGTTCAGTGAGGTGGGATGAACGAGTGAATCCCTTCCCACACGCGGGGCAGGTGAACGGCCTCTCCCCGGTGTGACTGCGTCAATGAGTTTCCAGCGCAGACGGGCAATTGAATCCCTCCCACAGTCTCCACATTTCCACGGATTCTCCATGGTGCAGGTGTCCTTGTGTCTGTCCAGGTGTCCTCGTCCACACACAGAACACGTGTACGGTTTCTCCCCGCTGTGAATGGTGTGATGTTTTTTCAGGCTGTGTAACTGGTTGAAGCTCTTTCCACAATCAGTGCACTGGAACACTCTCACTCGGGTGTGTGTGTCTCGGTGCTTTTCCAGTCACACTGATGTTTGAAATCTTTTCCCACAGACAGAGCAGACAAACGTTTCTCCTTTCACATTCAAAGGCCGATGATAGTCAAGTGAAGCGAGTGACTTTGTCAGGTCTTGATATAATTGGTTCGAGTTTCCTGTCTGTAAATCCTCCTCTTCTAATATCCTGTCAAAGGTGTTTACGAAAGTCAGCACTGGAAGTGCAGGATAGAAATTGACAATCCTACTTTGTATGGAACATTCTTTCCTCGCTTGTTCCCCCAAAGCTGTAAATTCCCATCCCACACACTCTCCCTCCACCCTGTGCTGAAATCCAAACTTATCGCACCACCTCCATCATTTCTTTCTTCCATCTGCAATTTTCTCACTCCCTCTTCTCTGGTTGGCTTCAGTTCTACATCCAGTCTGTGCAGACTGAGCATAAATGAGGAATGATTTTCTCTCCTGGTCACTGGGACCCTAAAGCCCCGCCCGCCCTCTGCTCCTGTACCAAGATGGCCGCGCAGGCGCCCTGATCCTGTCCAAGAATTTGGCTAGTTACCCCGAGCAGTCGGGTCTATCACCGCGGGTCAAACATGGGGCCTGCGGGCTCATATTCGGGACCTGGGGCCTACACCAGGTGTTTATGAAGCTGCCCAAGCCCACCCAGGGGTCTAATTCCTCCACTGAGCACACAAGTTCCTACCGACTCGTGGAACGTCTCTTCTGCCTCAGACCACCTCCACCACTGGCACTGCGCCTGCTCAGAGCACAGCCCGGTCCCGTGTCTGGGCTCCTGGTGTCATTGATAGAGCACTTTACCCCTGCGCGGGGGATTCTGGCTACAGAAGTAAACGTCGCAACATTTGGTAGTGAAATGGATTGATTCAGGACAGACAGCAGGGATTATTGCAGGAAATAACAGTGCAGTGAGAAAGGAAATGCAGTGGATGTTGTGTAGATGGATTGTCAAAAGGTGTTTGATAAGGTGCCGGACAGGAGGCTTGTTGATCAAATTAAGGCTCACAGTATTAAAGGGAGTGGGGCCGCGCGGAGAGGAAGTTGGGTAAAGGGCAGAAAACAGAGAGTAGTGGAATGGATGTTCTTCAGACTGGAGGGATGTAAATAGTGGTGTCCTCCAGGGTCAGTGTTGGGACCATTGCTCTTAATATAGAGAGAGGATCTGGGCTCGGGAATAAGCACAAGAATTAGAAGCAGGAGTAGGCCATTTGGCCCCTCGAGCCTGCTCCGCCATTCAAAAGATCATATTGATTCATCAATTGATCCACCGCTACGAAAAACAATAAGAATAAAACCGGACGGACCACCTGGCATCGACCTCCGCACCGGCTACGGACCTGACAATGGCCCACCCAGCCCAGTCTTTCTCATCAACATCTGGGGACTTGTGCCAACATTGGAAGAGACGGCCCAGACTAGTCAAGCAACAGCCTGACATAGTCATACTCACAGAATCATACCTTTCAGCCAATGTCCCAGACTCCTCCATCACCATCCCTGAGTATATCCTGTCCCACCGGTGGTGGCACAGTAGGAAACAGTCAGGAGGGTGTGGCCCTGAGAGTCCTCAACATAGATTCCGGACCCTATGAAGTCTCGTGGCTTCAGGTCAAGCATAGGCAAGGAAACCTCCTGCTGATTCCCACCTACCGCCCTCCCTCAGCTAATGATACAGTACTCCTCCATGTTGAACACCACTTGGAAGAAGCACAGAGTAGCAAGGTGCACAGAATGTACTCTGGGCGGGGGACTTCAATGTCCATCAGTACTGGCTCGGTAGCACCACTACTGACCGAGCCAGCCGAGTCCTGAAGGACATAGCTACGAGACTGGGCCTGCAGTAGGTGGTGAGAGAACCAACACGAGGGGAAAAACCTACTTGCCCCCATCCCTTCGGAAAGGGCACGAGTGGGAGCAGTGGCAAGCCTATAATGGGCGTGAGTCAGCCGAGCAGCGGGACTTCGGAAAGGGCGCGAGAGTGGGAGCAGCGGTAAGCCTACAAAGGGCGTGAGTCAGCCGAGCAGACAGCCGAAACAGCACCAAGTGACCTGGGAGGATAAGAAGTAAAAAGATTCAAAATGTGATGTCACAGCAAAGCAGGGAAATGATTGGTTGGTCAGTTTTTCTCTCTTTTCTTGGGCATTGGTTTAAATTAAGAGCTGGGATTAAAAATCTAAACTTTCAAAACGTGAAAACTTAATTAATTAAATACATTAGAGATGGCAGGGCAGGCGATGTGTTACTGCTGCTGCATGTGGGAGCTGGTTGACCCCATTGAGGTCCACGATGACCACATTTGCAGTAAGTGTTGGCTGCTCGAGGAACTTCGGCTCTGCGTTGATGAGCTGGAGTCCGAGTTGCAGACACTGCGACACATCAGGGAGGGGGAGAGTTACCTGGACCCTGTGTTCCAGGAGGCAGTCACACCCCTTAGATTAATTAATTCAAATTTGGTCATGGTTAGGGACAGGAGGGTGTGACTACGAGCGAATGCCTTGGTACAGGAGGCCATTCAAGTGGGGGGAGTAAAAAGAAATGCTGCAGTGGTAGGAAACAGTATAGTTTCGGAGATAGATACTGTTTTCTGCAGCTGTGAATGTGTGAAAATGTATAAGCAATAGAGACAGTGAAGTGAACAAAGGAATAATGGAAAATAACTAAAAGAATGTCGGACTGCAAATATTACAACATCAGCAGAATTAACAGACTTGCTCAAGGTCTAAGTTACTAGTCACGCCAGTAAAATTGTAACATTTACAAGCAATGTGTGAGAAAGCTCTTTGTGGAAAAACAGTTGCTGTAACCACTTGCCCGTATTTAATTGGGCAAGAAAGGCCAGGTATCAGCTAATGAGTGGACAAAGGGAAGGAGGGATCACAAAGGATAGGGTGAACTGAATGTCTCTCAATTGTATCACGTACTGAAAGTGTATAACCGTTGCGACCCTACATTGTAACGTGGCTTGTCCGAGGGAAGTGGGCGCACTCTGAGGGAGAGCATCCCTTCGTTCTGATAAGTCCCGGTCGGTGAAACAATTAATAAAGACTGCTTTGTTATAAGCTGCTTTGGTGTTCGCCTCAGTGTATTCGCTGAAACAGATTGAAGGAAAAAGAATCCAGAATCTACATTTGGTGTCAGAAGTGGGATCTCAACAGACGACTGCTAAAAACTTGCAAATTAAGAGCCAGACTAGCCTTGGACGAGACGGGAGGAAAATGGCCACTGGAGTGAGTATACTTTAAATACCACTCCAGTTTCCTTCGATTTCAAAAGTCTGAGGAAAGTTTGGTCACCCGCTGGTTCTCAGGTAGCGTTCTGAACGAGATCCAGGACAATCTGGTGAATACCTTCTAAACTTAGAATAGGGAAGGTTAGGGAAATCGCGCGGCAACGCAGAAGGATAGGGAAATCTGGAACCTAGAACAAATTAAGTAAGGCTTAGGATAGGTAAATCTGGAACCTAGACCAAATTAAGTAAGGCTTATCGCGCAGCGATGCGAACAGGAAAACCGCGCGGCGACGCGGAGGGATAGACAATTGCGTGGCGACGCGGAGGTTAGGGAATTACGTAAAATTTAGCCGTGGGACTGTGTAAATTTAAAATTGTACTTATTCCAGGTACGGCGTCGATCTTGTATATCACTTGGTCCGCCTAGGCTCTGGATAAGATAACCTAAACCACCGGGACTAATCAGGACCTTGATCCTACGCGGGGCGACGCGAGGATGGGTAATTTAGATAAAACTACGAATTCCCTGAAAGATCATGGATCCAAAAATAGAGCCGGCCAAAACAATTAATAGGAAAGAAGAGAGACTTTTGTGAACGTCTGTTTTAAATGAGAAGTGCTTGTGTAATTTTGATTGCAGAATGAAAGCCTGTTTGGGAAACCGGGGAGTTGTGGTTTGTTTTAGCTCCACCCACTTTTTCAAACAGAGTGAAAGTTTTTTTAACCCTTCGTAGTGTCCTATATGTGGGAAGTTTAAGAGTGTGAACCTTATTGAATTACATTTTAAGTTAGGAATGCAGGTGTGGATATATTCGGATGATAAGTTACGGAGCTAGGAAATGCACAAAGGATAGGTTTGTTGAGTAAAAGATAAAAAAATACATGGTCCCGGTGGTTAAAAAAAAATAATTTATTTGACACGCTCACTTACTTGTCGAAAGAAAACATGCAATGATTGATTACATTGGGTTGAAAGACATAAATTTAGTCTCGGAATTAGATAAAGAATGCCTTTTTTTAAAAAAAAAGTTTCTAAGCTCAAAAAAAATTTTTTAAATAAAGATTGAAATTACAAAGTTTGAATTGGGATTTTGAGATAATCAGAGAAGGCACAGCAAAATACTGAGGTGGATTCAAAAAAAAATTTATTATATTAAATCTGATCTCAAAGAAAATAGGAGATATAAAACTAAAAGATTTGGAAACAATCTAGAACTACCTTCAGGGATCAGGTCAAACTCCTGGGCGAGAGGCGAGCTATCTGCGAAGGTGTAAAAGGGACTTTTGAAAAATGCTAAAAACAGCAAGCTTTAGCAGTTTCGAAGAGACATGGTAACGACCTTGAACTGGTACAATTGAGATAACGAAAAGCAGCTCTCTCAGCCTACGTGCCAATCTTCCCTCTAGTTATGGAAAAGACGGAAAAAAAAGACGCAACCTTGAAAGAAAACAAATACAAAACCTAATTTGAAGAAAGGAGATCTTTAAAAAAAAAAGACGTAACTTACTAAATAGATGCTGAAAGGAAAAAAAAGTGTTCCGAGATGGAAAAGGACATAACTTACTAAATACTAGCTGATATTTGCCGTGAAAAAGATATTGGCTTAATTGAAAAATTTTTGGAAGAGGTAAAAGACACTCTCCATTGACAATGATTTTAAATTATGAGAAAGTTCCACTGCAGTTTGAAAAGATGCATCACTTCGGTCAAGTTGGCAGGAAAACGCCACTAAATTAGGATTCTCATTGACAGAAGGAGGACATGTTAAAACCGTAGACGTCTTAAAAAAAATGCGCGCACGAGAAACGTACTAAGAGATCCACTGGGACCTCTGAGAAAGGTATTGATAGACTACGTAGTCAAATGGTTGGCTTTGCATTGACCGAGGCTGATGACGAAATTGAATTAAACAAATGCTATTAAAAATGTGTGGTCTCGTTTTAAATCAATTTAAAAAAAAATCTTTGGCAAGTACTTGAATTAGGAGTTAAAAAAATTGGAGTTTAATCTAAAATACTGCCATTCCTGATGAGAAGACTTTTATTATGACGGCTTTACTAATGATTTCTGCTGTTTAACGGATTCCTAATTTCTAAGCAAGTTTTGAAGGCACAAAGACTTTTTTTTCCAGATGATTACGTGAAGTCACGTAATTACATCAGCTCGTCTTACAAACCCGTAAAGGAATTAACCCTTTCCATTGACAGCCGTTTTATACTGAACATTATTAATTTGGATTTCTTAATAGAATAAAGACTCACCTGACAGATAAAGGAAATGGTGGGATAGTCAGAATAAAGTAGAACTAGCTTATGTAATAATACTTGCCTGATACAATAAAGAAATAGATACTCAAACAAAACAAATTCAAGAGTTAAAAGGCTAAGATAAATAAGCTGAAAGAGATTTAAAAAAACAGGACTAGACAGATACAGATAGTACAGTGCACAGCCATAGCACCATCACCTGTGGCAAAAGAGCCAATGTACCCCACTTAGGGAATCCATAAACCCAACCTAACCCTGACCTCCAATTTCATGGAGTGACCTCGACATGCATGGATAAAAGATGAGTCAGACTAAAACCTTGCAAAGGATAAGTTAGCCTCGGAAAAACCAAAGCTAACCATCCAAGATGTCATTAAAGCACAGGAGGACGCTCCTGAAAAAGATAAACTGTTGTGGAAAGATTATGGATGTACTTATGACAATGTCTCTAAACTCTGGACCACTCCTGCGGAACAGACTTGCATGTCTGACAAGTTGGCCCTAGGGGTTATTGAATGTATGCACTTTGCTACTCATTGTGGAGCAAGGACAACAAGTGACACGCTTTTGGCCATTTGGTGGCACCCTAGACTCCAGGCGCTGGCCCAGAACATTGTAGTCGCTGCCTTGTTTGCCAACAGCATAATCCAGGGAAGGGAGTCCCCTGTGATTGGGGTAAGACGCCCCTACCAGAAAGTCCCTTTGAGACCTTGCAGTTGGACTGCATTGAGTTGCAAAGAGTTCAGTGCTACAAATATGTGTTAGTAATAGTAGATGTGTTTAGCAAATGGATCGAAGCTTACCCTACCCTGGTTAATAAAGCTCAAACTGTTGTTAAAGTGTTAATGAGGGAAATTGTTCCTAGATATGGTATCCCAGCTTGACTGAGTTCTGATAATGGCCCTCACTTTATTGGCCAAGTTAACAAAGAATTCTGTTCCCAGAAGCGCATTAACCAGCAGCTGCATTGTGCCTACCGACCCCAAGCTGCGGGATTAGTTGAACGTGCTAATCAAACTCTTAAAACCAAGCTTGCAAAACTGGTAGCATCAACCGGACTCAATTGGCTTAAACTCCTTCCCATAGCCCTATTCCAGATCCGAACTACTCCCACCGGCAAGGCTAGACTGACCCCTGCGGAGGTCATTTATGGTAGGCCCCTTAGGACCCCATGGAATCAGAATGTCCCCTCCACTGTCCAATTCCACCACATGACTGAGGAAATGACCACCTATGTTCTTTCCCTGACTCAGGCTCTGCGAATAGCCCACAACCAGGTTCGAGATGCTCACCTCGACCTCCCAGTCTTACCTGAATCGTTTCTCGTGGCACCAGGGTAGTATGTCCTGATTAAGAAATGGATTCGAAAGGGATTGGAGCCTCGATGGGAGGGGCCTTTTCAGGTATTGCTTACCACCCCCACCACCGCCAAGGTTAAGGGGAGGAGCACCTGGGTTCACCTGCACCACTGTAAACTTGTCACCCCATAACGAACCTATTTTACTTGTTGTCCTAACCCCTGTTTCTGTTCCAGACTTCCTCTTCTCCACAGCTGAATAAGGTCCTTCCTAGGAGCGTCCCGACTAACCAAGTGGGTCCCGAGGAGAACAGTTTGAACTCCTACCCGTAGTGATAGACAACGAGCTACACCGACGGTGAACTGAGAAGAGAGGCGAGAAAACCGAACTCTTTGAATCAGCAAAATATTCGGACTATTTATCCTTGTCCATAGAGACACTACAAGAAACATTTTGTTCCCGAGTAATTGTTAACCTAGAGCGATAAGATGAAACTGTGTCTGTGTGCCACAGTCTGTATAGTGACGTTGGTGTACGACAGGTGCAGCGCATGGGAGGGGAGACTGAAGCGAGAGCTCCATGTAAACACCTTTTTGTATATGTCTTATTCCTTTACGCCCCGTTCCACTGACCCTAACTGACACTGTCAAGTGGCTTCTGAGCCAGACTAGCATGAGAGGAGGGGGGCCAATGCAACTACGAAAGATGAAAGGCGGGTCAAGAGAGGGATCACGGAGGGCAGGAGGAGCCTCATACCGTTACCGTGTGGACAACCACGGGGACGTCACCAAGTGGGAGAGTGCTGGGTACCCCATTAGTCAAACGTTCCAGGGATAGTACCAACCACCCTATGACCGTAAAAAGGAACCCCCATTCTTAGTCCTGACCAATACCTCGGGGATCGGGAGGCCAACCGGGAACATATATTTAACCCAAAATATCATAGGGTACAGCGATTGCCCACACAGCCTCAACATCACAACAGGTGTACGAGTCACTATCCTCTCTCACCTTCCGAATAAAACAGGTGGAGGTCTGTGGGCCCAGTCTTGGGACCCCAACACAATATATCAGAAGGCAGCGTATAACGGCACGTATTTTGTGTGTGGGCATAGGGCATATCCCTGCTTGCCTAGGCGATGGACAGGGTCCTGCTATCTGGGATATATTGTGCCATTTGTGCGGCAAACACGTACCCTGGCGGAAGTACATGCCTCCAGCCGACACAGGCGAGCCCTCACCCCCGTCGAGAGTTTCTTTGGGATCATGATGTTCCCATTCGGGATAGGACGCACCATGGATGAAGTACAGAACCTAGAGAGGGTATTGGAACAGATAGCTAACTATACTGCTGAAGCTCTGGAGGACATCATGGCCAAAATGGTAGCCATACGGACCGTGGCATTACAAAACCGAATGGCCCTCGATTATCTGTTAGCTGAGAAAGGGGGAACATGTGCCCTGATAGGATCTGAATGTTGCACTTACATCCCCGATAATTCAGAAAACATAACCAATCTCGCTGATCACATAAGAAGGGAGGTAAAGAAGTTATCCACCCCTGCAGGAGGAGTAGGCTGGTTTGATTGGCTGTTAGGTGGATCCTGGGGATCGTATCTAATGCATGGAGCGATTATTCTCATCGTAGTAATAATTACCTGTTGCTTGATTATTGGTTGCTTTAACCTTTGTTGTAAAGTCATAATGGCAAGGTTAGCAAACCCTCTTGTGGCCAGGGGCTCCCGGGTTATGATCCAGCAAACTAAAGACCTACTCGACAAGGAGCATCAGGAAAGAGAGTGCGAACGGCTGAATGCGATACTCCTGGAATAGTCACCAGGGTTATCATGGAATGATAAAAGGGGGGAATGTGAAGGTTTGAAAATGGGAAGCAATAGAGACAGTGAAGTGAACAAAGGAATAATGGAAAATAACTAAAAGAATGTCAGACTGCAAATATTACATCAGCACAATTAACAGACTTGCTCAAGGTCTAAGTTACTAGTCACGCCAGTAAAATTGTAACATTTACAAGCAATGTGTGAGAAAGCTCTTTGTGCAATGTGTGAGAAAGCTCTTTGTAAAAAACAGTTGCTGTAACCACTTGCCTGTATTTAATTGGGCAAAGAAGGCCAGGTATCGGCTAATGAGTGGACAAAGGGAAGGAGGGATCACAAAGGATAGGGTGAACTGAATGTCTCTCAATTGTATCACGTACTGAAAGTGTATAACCGTTGCGACCCTACATTGTAACGTGGCTTGTCCGAGGGAAGTGGGCGCACTCTGAGGGAGAGCGTTCCTTCATTCTGATAAGTCCCGGCCGGTGAAACAATTAATAAAGACTGCTTTGTTATAAACTGCTTTGGTGTTCGCCTCAGTGTATTCGCTGAAACAGATTGAAGGAAAAAGAATCCAGAATCTACACAGCCATGTGCCTGAGTCCCGAAGACTGTGTTGCCTGCCTGGTGCTAGGGTTAAGGACCTGTCCTCTGGGCTGGAGAGGAACTTGGAGTGGGAGGGGGAAGATCCAGTTGCCGTGGTCCATGTAGGTATCAATGACATAGGTAGAACAAAGAAAGAGGTTCTGCTGAGGGATTTTGAGCAGCTAGGGGCTAAATTAAAAAGCTGAACCACTAAGACAATAATCTCTGGATTACTACTTGAGCCACGAGCAAATGTGCATAGGGTAAATAAGATCAGAGGGATGAACACGTGGCTCAAAGACTGGTGTGGGAGAAATGGGTTTCGATTCATGGGGCACTGGCACCAGTACTGGGACAAGAGGGAGCTGTTCCGTTGGGACGGGCTTCACTTGAAGGAGGCTTGTGCTAGTGTCCTGGTGAAGTGAATAACTAGGGCTGTAAAGAGGCCTTTAAACTAAATAATGGGGGGGGGGGGGTGTAGGTTCAGATGAGCGGCAATTTAAAAAGTCAAAGAGCAAGGAGAAGGCAATAGAGCAGGGTAGTGGTGGGGGAAATGATAACCAGAGTGTAACAGGAAGGGACAGAATGTATAAAATTAAGAGTGTAACAGAAAGTAGGGTCAAAGCAGGGAAAAATGGTAAAAAGACAAAATTAAAAGCTCATTATCTGAATGCACGCAGCATTCGTAACAAGATAGATGAGTTGATGGCACAAATAGATACAAATGGGTATGATCTGATAGCCAATACAGAGACGTGGTTGCAAGGTGACCAAGGCTGGGAACTAAATATTCAGGGGTATTTAACAATTCAGAAGGATAGACAGAAAGGAAAAGGTGGGTAGCTCTGTTAACAAACGATGAGATCAGTGCAGTAGTGAGAAATTATATTGGCTCAGAAGCTCAAGATGTAGAATCAGTTTGAGTGAAGATAAGAAATAATAAGGGGAAGAAGTCACTGGTGGGCGTAATCTATAGGCCCCCTAACAGTAGCTACGGAGTATAAATCAAGAAACAATGGAGGCTTGTAAGAAAGGTATGGCAATAATCATGGGCGATTTTAATCTTCATATTGATTGGACAAATCAAATTGGCCAAGGTAGCCTTGAGGAAGAGTTTATAGAGTTTCTAGGATGGTCTCCTTGAACAGTATGTTGCGGAACCAACCAGGGAGCAGGCTATCTTAGATCTGGTGGTGTAATGAGACAGGATTAATAAATGATCTCAAAGTAAAGGATCCTCTCGGAAAAACTGAACATAACATGGTTGAATTTCAAATTCAGTTGGAGGGTGAGAAAGTCAGATCTCAAACCAGTGTCCTGATTCTAAATAAAAACGACTACAAAGATATGAAAACAGAACTAGGGATGTTTGCTGATGACTGAACAGTGTTCAGTTGCATTCAAAACTCCTCCGATAATGGAGCAGTCCATGCCCGCAAACAGCAAGACCTGGACAACATTCAGGCTTGGGCTGATAAGTGGCAAGTAACATTCACACCACAAGTGCCAGGCAATGGCTATCTCCAACAAGCAAGAGTCTAACCACCGTCCCTTAACATTCAATGGCATTACTATAGCCGAATCCCCTACCATCAACATCCTGGGGGTTACCATTGACCAGAAACTTAACTGGACCAGCCACATAAACACTGTGGCAACAAGAGCAGGTCAGAGGCTGTGTATTCTACGGCGAGTGTCTCACCTCCTGACTCCCCAAAGCCTTTCCACCAAGGCACAAGCCAGGAGTGTGATGGAATACTCCCCACTTGCCTGGATGAGTGCAGCTCCAATAACACTCAAGAAGCTCGACACCATCCAGGACAAAGCAGTCCGCTTGATTGCCATCCCATCCACCACCTTCAACATCCACTCCCTCCACCACCAGCACAACGTGGCTGCAGTGTGTACCATCTACAAGATGCACTGCAACAACTCGCCAAGGCTTCTTCAGCAGCACCTCCCAAACCCACGACCTGTATCATCTAGAAGCACAAGGGCAGCAAGCGCATGGGAACACCATCATCTCCACGTTCCCCTCCAAGTCATACACCATCCTGACTTGAAAGCATATCACCATTCCTTTATTGTCGCTAGCTCAAATTCCTGGAACTCCCTCCCTAACAGCACTGTGGCACTACCATCACCACACGGACTGCAGCAGTTCATGAAGGTGGTTTACCACCATCTTCTGAAGGGCAATTAGGGATGGGCAATAAATGGTGGCCCTGCTAGCGACGCCCACATCCCTTGAACGTATAAAAAAAAGTTGGCTTAAGTCGACTGGGAAAATAGATTCAAGTGCAAGACGGTTGAGAAGCAGTGAAAGACAATAAAGGAGATATTTCATAACTCAACAAAAATATATTTCAGTGAGAAGGAAAAACTTTAAGCGAGAGGAGAACCATCCGTGGCTAACTGAGGAAGTAAAGGATGGTATCAATTTGAAAACAAAGGCATACAAAGTGGCCAAGATTAGTGGGAGGCCACAGCAGTGGCAAATTAAAAAAAAACAGCAAATGATGACTAAAGAAATAATAAAGAGAGGGAAGATAGATTATGAGAGTAAACTAGCAAGCAATAAAAAAAAAGATAGTAAGCTTCTACAGGTATGTAAAAAGGATAGGGTAGCTAAAGTAAACGTTGGTCCTTAGAGGATGAGACTGGGGAATTAATAATGAGAACAGGGAAATGGCAGAGACTTTGAACAATTATTTTGTATCAGTCCAAGGGGCTATAGCGAGGGAGGAACTTAAAGCAATCACTATGACAAAAAAAAGGGCTGTGTCAAATAATGGGATGAAAGGTGGAAAAGTCCCCTGGACCTGATGGCTTGCAACCTCGGGTCTTAATACACAGTAATGCCCCCTCTTCACTGTCCCATCAAATACTCCCAGGGCCGGCATAGCACAGGTTGGATACAGAGTAAAGCTCCATCTATACTGACCCATCAAACAATGCCACAGCAGGTACAGCACAGGTTAGATACAGAGTAAAAATCCCTCTACACTCCCACTATCAAACACTCCCAGGGGAGGTACATTATCTGTTAGATACAGAGTAAAGCTCCCTCTGCACCGGCCAACAAACACTCCAAGGGCAGGTAAAGCATGGGTTAGGCAGAGGGTAAAGCTCCCTCTATACTCTCCTATCAAACAATGCCAGGGCAGGTACAGCACAGGTCAGATACAGAGTAAAGCTCCCTCTGCACTGCCCCATCAAACACTCCCAGACCAGGTACAGCACGGGTCAGAAACAGAGTAAAGCCCCGTCTATACTATCCCTTCAAGCAATCCCAGAGCAGGTACAACACGGATTAGATACAGAGTAAACCTCCCTCTACACTGTCCCATCAAAAACTCAAAGGGTAGGTATAGAACATAAGAAATAGAGCCATTTGGCCTCTCGAGCCTGCTCCACCATTCAATAAGATCATGCCTGATCTGATCCTGGCCTGAACTTCACTTCCCTACCCGCTTCCCATAACCCTGGACTCCCTTATCATTCAAAAATCTGTCTATCCCCACCTGAAATATATTCAATGACCCAGCCTCCACAGCTCTCTGAGGTAGAGAATTCCAAAGATTCACGACCCTCAGATAAGAAATTCCTCCTCATTTCAGTTTTAAACAGGTGACCTCTTATTCTGAAAATATGCCACCAAGTTCTAGATTCCCCAACGAGGAGAAACATCCTCTCTGCATCTACCCTGTCAAGCCCCCTTAGAATCTTATACATTTCAATAAGATCATCTCGAAGTCTTCTAAACTCCAATGTGTATAAGCCCAACCTACTTCATCTTCCTTCATATGACAACCCCTTCATCTCAGCAATCAACCTCGGGAACCTTCTCTGAACTACCTCTAGTGCAAGTATAGCCATACAGAATGACCCCTCCTTAAATAAGGAGACCAAAACTGTACGCAGTACTCCAGGAGTGGTCTTACCAATGCCCTGTACTGTTGTAGAAGGACTTTCTTACTTTTATACTCCATCCCCCTTGCAATAAAGGACAACATTCCATTTGCCTTCCTAATTACTTGCTGTACCTGCATACTAACTTTTTGTGTTTAATGTACAAGGACCCCCAGATCCCTCTGTACCACCACATTTTGCAATCTCTCCCCATTTAAAATAATAATTTGCTTTTTTATTTTTCTGACCAAAGTGGATAACCTCACATTTTACGCATTATACTCCATCTGCTCATTTTTTGCCCACTCACTTAGCCCATCTATATCCCTTTGTAGATTCTTTGCGTCTTGCTCACAACTTGCTCGGTTAGCACAGGTTAGATACACAGTAAATTTCCATCTACATTATCCCATCAAACGCTCCCAGGGCAGGTACAGCACGGGTTAGATACAGAGTAAAGCTCCCTCTGCACTGTCTGAAAAACAATGCCAGGGCAGGTACAGCAAAATTAGATACAGAATAAAGCTCCCTCTACACTGTCCCATCAAAGGACCGGTATAGCACGGGTCAAATACAGAGTTTAGTTCCCTCTAAACAGCCCCAAACACTCCCAGAACAGGTATAGCACGGATCAGAAACAAGTAAAGGTCCCTCTACACTGTCCCATCCAACTCTCGGTACAGCACAGGTTAGGCAGAGAGTAAAGCTCCCTTTACACTGTCCCATCAAATATTCCAAGAGCAGGTACAGCATGGATTAAATACACTGTAAAGTTCCCTCTACAGTCTCATCAAACACCCCCAGGGCAGGTACTGCATGGGTTAGATACAGAGTAAAGCTCCCTCTAAACTGTCACATCACACACACCCAGGGCAGGTACAGCACGGATTAGATACATTGTAAAGTTCCCTCTATACCGTCCCATCAAATACTTGCAGGACAGGTACAGCACGGGTTAGATGCAGAGTAAAGCACCCTCTAAACTGTCCCATCAAACACTCCCAGGGCAGGTACAGCATGGGTTAGATGCAGAGTAAATCTCCCTTATTGCAACAGTGACTACAATCCAAAAGTATTTCATTGGCTGTAAAGCGCTTTGAGAGGTCCGGTGGTCGTGAAAGGCGACAAATAAATCCAAGTCTTTCTCCCTCTACACTGTCCCATCAGACACTGCCAGCCCATAATGAGCACAGCATCAGGCACTGCAGTGATGTCATAAAGCAGGGCCATTCAGCCCAGCTGGTCCTCTCCTTGTCCCTTTAAAGGTGGAAAGCTGCGACATCCTGTCTCAACACACATCCCTCTGTTCATACTGAGAATCCCCGGGGAAGGGCCAGGGCCCAGAGTGTGGAACACAACCAAGGGAGAAAGAGAAAGAGAGTGGGTGCAGTGTGGGAGATGAGGGAGGAGGCTGCTCATTCCCAGGGGCAGATCAGACAAAGTGCTTTGAGTGGTGGGTCCAGCAATTAAGCTGAAAACAAACCAAAGGGAACAAATAAAGATCCAATCCAAGGGAACAAGCAACGGGTCATTGGGCAGACATCACAACCGGCCCAAAATTATTCAATGGGCGAGCATCGATTGCTTATTGTGGGAAGTTCCACACTTCAATTGGATTGGCTAACTAACAGAAAACAGAGAGTCGAGTTGAATGGTTCATTCTCGGGTTGGCAATCAGTAACTAGTGATCAGTGCTGCGACCCCAACTATTTGCAATCTATATTAACAACTTGGAAGAAGGGATCGAGTGCAACGTAGCCAAGTTTGCTGACGATACAAAGATGGGAGGAAAAGCAATGTGTGAGGACACAAAAAATATGCAAAAGGACATAGACAGGATAAGTGAGTGGGCAAAAATTTGGCAGATAGAGTATAATGTTGGAAAGTGTGAAGTCATGCACTTTGGCAGAAAAAAAATCAAAGAGCAAGTTATTATTCAAATGAAGAAAGATTGCGAAGTGCTGCAGTACAGAGGGACCTGGGGATACTTGTACATGCAACATAAAAGGTTAGTATGCAGGTACAGCAAGTGATCAGGAATCTTGGCCTTTATTGCAAAGGGGATGGAGTATAAAAGCAGGAAAGTCTTGCTGCAGCTATACAAAGTATTGGTGAGGTCACACCTGGAATACTGCATGCAGTTTTGGTTTCCATATTTACGAAAGGATATACTGGTTTGGAGGCAATTCAGAGAAGGTTCACTAGGTTGATTCCGGAAATGAGGGGTTGACTTATGAGGAAAGGTTGAGTAGGTTGGGCCTCTACTCATTAGAATTCAGAAGAATAAGAGGTGATCTTATCGAAACGTATAAGATTATGAGGGGGCTTGACAAGGTGGATGCAGAATGGATGTTTCCACCGATAGGGGAGACTAGAACTAGACGGCATAAACTTAGAATAAGGGGCCGCCATTTAAAACTGAGATGAGGAGAAATTTCTTCTCTCAGACGGTTGTAAATCTGTGGAATTCGCTGTCTCAGAGTGCTGTGGAAGCTGGGTAATTGAATAGATTTAAGACAGAGTTAGAAAGTTTCTTAACTGATAAGGGAATAAGGGGTTAAGGGGAGTGAACAGGGAAGTGCACCTGAGTTCATGATCAGATCAGCCGTGATCGTATTAAATGGCGGGGCAGGCTCGAGGGGCCGTATGGCCTACTCCTGCTCCTATTTCTTATGTTTTTATGATTTTACTGTTATGCCCCCTCGTCCTAGACACCCACCGCAGCAGAATAAATTTCTCTCAATGTACCCTAGCAATTGATTTCAAAACCACACTAAATTCCCACAGACTAGGTGGAGTATGGGTTAGATACAGAGTAAAGTTCCCTCTACACTGCCGCAGGGCAAATTTCGGTGTTCGTCCCGACCGCACTGAGCAGCTTATCAATTCAAATTCAGCAGCAGTACGATCTGCCACTTCACTGAAAATTTTCCACCCACAGCTCCTGATCAGTTTCAGGATAAAGCTTCCTCCAAACTGTCACATCAAACACTCCCAGGGCACAGACAGTACTGTATCAGAGGAACTGTACCCCAGTGAGAGTCAGTGTCAGAGGAAACTATACCCCAGTGAGAATCAGTGCCAGAGGAAACTGTACCCCAGTGAGAGTTATTACAATTCGAAATATCTTCAGTTATCAGCAACAAATTGCATTTATATCGCGCCTTAAACATAGTAAAATGTCCCAAGGCACTTCACATAGAAAATAGGTGCAGGAGTAGGACATTCGGCCCTTCTAGCCAAACCACCATTCAATAAGATCATGGCTGATCATTCCCTCCGTACCCCTTTCCTGCTTTCTCTCCGTACCCCTTGATCTCTTTAGCCGTAAGGGCCACATCTAACTCCCTCTTGAATATATCCAATGAACTGGCATCAACAACTCTCTGCAGTAGGAAATTCCACAGGTTGACAACTCTCTGAGTGAAGAAGTTTCTCCTCATCTCAGTCCTAAATGGCTTACCCCTTATCCTTAGACTGTGTCTCCTGGTTCTGGACTTCCTCAACATCGGGAACATTCTTCCAGCAGCTAACCTGTCCAGTCGCGTCAGAATTTTATGTTTCTATGACATCCCCTCTCATTCTTCTAAACTCCAGTGAATACAGGCTCAGTCGATCCAGCATCTCCTCATATATCAGTCCTGCTATCCCGGGAATCAGTCTAGTGAATGTTCGCTGCACTCCCTCAATAGCAAGAACGTCCTTCCTCAGATTAGGAGACCAAAACTAAACACAATATTCCTCACCAAGGCCCTGTACAACTGCAGTAAGACCCCCCCCTGCTCCTATACTCAAATCCCCTAGCTATGAAGGCCAACATACCATTTGCCTTCTTCACCGCCTGCTGTACCTGCATGCCAACTTTCAATGACTGATGTACCATGACACCCAGGTCTCGTTGCACCTCCCCTTTTCCTAATCTGCCGCCATTCTAATAATATTCTGCCTTCATGTTTTTGCCCCCAAAGTGGATAACCTCACATTTATCCACATTATACTGCATCTGCCCACTCACCTAACCTTTCCAAGTCACCCTGCAGCCTCTTAGTGTCCTCCTCACAGCTCACACCGCCACCCAGCTTAGTGTCATCCGCAAACTTGGAGATATTACACTCAATTCCTTCCTCTAAATCATTAATGCATATTGTAAATAGCTGGGGTCCGAGCACTGAGGCACCCCACTAGTCACTGCCTGCCATTCTGAAAAGGACCCGTTTATCCCGACTCTCTGCTTCCTGTCTGCCAACCAGTTCTCTATCCACGTCAGTACATTACCCCCACTACCATGTGCTTTAATTTTGCACACCAATCTTTTGAGTTGGACCTTGTCAAAAGCCTTTTGAAAGTCCAAATGCACATCTGCTTGTTCTCCCTCGTCCACTCTACTAGTTACATCCTCAAAAAATTCTAGAAGATTTGTCAAGCAGGATTTGCCTTTCATAAATCCATGTTGACTTGGACCGATCCTGTCACTGCTTTCCAAATGCGCTGCTATTTCATCTTTAATAATTGATTCCAACATTTTCCCCACTACTGATGTCAGGCTAACCGGTCTATAATTACCTCTCCCTCCTTTTTTAAAAAGTGGGGTTACATTAGCTACCCTCCAGTCCATAGGAACTGATCCAGAGTCGATAGACTGTTGGAAAATGATCACCAATGCATCCACTGTTTCTAGGGCCACTTCCTTAAGTACTCGGGGATGCAGAATATCAGGCCCCAGGGATTTATCGGCCTTCAATCCCATCAATTTCCCTAACACAATTTCATGCCTAATAAGGATTTCCTTCAGTCCCTCCTTCTCACCAGACCCTCGGTCCCCTAGTATTTTCACAAGGTTATGTGTGTCATCCTTCGTGAAGACAGAACCAAAGTATTTGTTCAACTGATCTGCCATTTCTTGGTTCCCCATTATAAATTCACTTGAATCTGACTGCAAGGGACCTACGTTTGTCTTTACTAATCTTTTTCTCTTCACATATCTATAGCCGCTTTTGCAATCAGTTTTTATGTTCCCTGCAAACTTCCTCTCATATTCTATTTTCCCTCTCCTAATTAAACCCTTTGTCCTCCTCTGCTGAATTCTAAATTTCTCCCAGACCTCAGGTTTGCTGCTTTTTCTGGCCAATTTATATGCCTCTTCCTTGGATCTAACACTATCCTTAATTTCCCTTGTTAGCCACGGTTGAGCCACCTTCCCCGTTTTATTTTTATTTTTTTAGTCCAGACAGGGACGTACAATTGTTGAAGTTCATCCATGTGATCTTTAAATGTTTGCCATTGCCTATCCATCGTCAACTTTAAGTATCATTTGCGAATCTATTCTAGCTAATTCACATCTCATACCATCGAAGTTACCTTTCCTTAAGTTCAGTACCCTAGTCTCTGAATTAACTGTGTCTTTCTCCATCTTCATAAAGAATTCTACCATATTATGGTCACTCTTCCCCAAGGGGCCTCGCACAACAAGATTGCTAATTCGTCCTTTCTCATTACACAGGACCGTTATCAAACAAAATTTGACACCCAGTCACGTAAGGAAATACTGGCACAAGTGACTAAAAGCTTGTTCAAAAGGGTAAGTATTGAGAAGCATTTTAAAAGGTGGAGAGGTTTAGAGGGGGAATTCCAGACCTTATTGCCTCGGCAGCTGAAGGTATGGCCACCAATATTGGAGAGATGAAAATTGGGGCTGCTCAAGAGACCAGAATTGGAGGAAAGCAAAGATCTCTGAGGGTTGTAGGGCTGGAGGAGGTTACAGCAATAGGGAGGGGCAAGGTCCTGGGCGTATTTCAAAAAAAGGATGAGAATTCTGAAATCGAGGCATTGATGGACTTGGAGCCAATGTAGTTCAGCGAGCTCAGGAATGATGGGTGAATGGAAATTGGTACAAGATGGGATGAGACGGCCGAGGAAAGATTGAATAGAATAGGCCTATATACTCTGGAGTTGAGAAGAACTGAAGGTGATATCATTGATACATATAAAATTCTTAGAGGAATTGACAAGGGCTGGATAGTCTAGAACTAGGAGTCCTAGTATTAGAATAAGAGATCAGCCATATAAGACTGAGATGAGAAGATATTTCTTCACTCAGAGTTGTGGATCTTTGAAATTCTCTATCGAATAGAGATCTTACTGAATGGCGGAGCAGACGGGAGGGGTCCTATGCCCTACTCCTGCTGCTACTTCTTGTGTTCTTGAGTAAGGATACGGGCAGGAGTGTTTTTGATGAGCTTAAGCTGGCGGAGAGTGCGTGGTGTGAGGCCGATGAGGAGAGCATTGCAATAATCCAATGTAGTGGTAACAGAGGCATCGATGAGGGTTTGAGCAGATGAGCTGAGGAAGGGGCAGAGACCGGCGATGTTATGGAGGTGGAAGTAAACGTACTTGGTGACTGAGGGAATATGGGTTCGGAAGCTCATCTCGGGGTTAAGTACGACGCCAATCAATAAATTGCAACTCTCCGTATCTGTGTTTCAGTATATTAGAATACTACATATCTCTAGTGATCAATTAATTGGAAATGCTTCAATATTAGTCATTATCAATATATTTAGTTATAATTCTAAATGTTCATGAATGAATACTTGATAGGTCATGCTGGTCTTTCAGATTGGTCTGTGCATCGTGATCAGTGAATTGACGACGTGCTTCCGGTTCAATCTTTCCATTGGCTTTCTCACCAGATGGGAAATATTTGAACATTGAGATCTGATGGTGTCAGTGTGAGTTCAGTCCCACCTAATGTACAGAGATGGGTCCATCTGCTGGGCTCTGCCTCAAACTGGAGTTATCTCTTAGATCAAAGCCCTTTACTCTAAAACACAGACAAGATTCACTGTGACTGTGTTCAGAGACAGAAACTGATCTCACTTCACATCCCATTACACGGCCCTCATGCTGGATAATTGTGCTTGGTGGTCAGACTCTCCCAGTCTCATTTCCTGTCTTACCTTGTAACCTGTGTGTACTGTCTACAGGACCGGTGTGTATCTGAGTAAATGGCACTTTCTCTTACCTTTCTCCCCAGTCGATCTATTGAAGCACTTTCAATCGGAAGGGGCTCACTGGTTGGTGCTTTCTCAATCCTGTGCTGGTTCACCTGCTGTTGTTCCTCAGTCCACAATCCCTGTTTCCTTCCAGCTGTGGAACTTTCTCAATCACTCCACTATTCGCTGAGAGATCTAATTAGGACAAGGCAGAAAATGAGAAGAATATTAATGTTGTGAAGTGGAATGTAGTGTAAAGTGTTTTGCCAACGATTCAGCAAAGTATATGTCCAGTATTTCTGTTTGATTTTATCCTTTTCCTCAAATCTCTGTCCCGCCCATCTGGACTTACAGAAAATAACCAGAATTCTTCCCACACTGTCTGAGCTCACTGGGCCCCCGGGTTACACACTGTCTGATCTCACTGAGCCCCCGGGTTACACACTGTCTGAACTCACTGGGCCCCCGGGTTACACACTGTCTGATCTCACTGGGCCCCCGGGTTACACACTGTCTGAACTCACTGGGCCCCCGGGTTACACACTGTCTGATCTCACTGGGCCCCCGGGTTACACACTGTCTGATCTCACTGGGCCCCCGGGTTACACACTGTCTGATCTCACTGGGCCCCCGGGTTACACACTGTCTGAACTCACTGGGCCCCCGGGTTACACACTGTCTGATCTCACTGGGCCCCCGGGTTACACACTGTCTGAACTCACTGGGCCCCCGGGTTACACACTGTCTGATCTCACTGGGCCCCCGGGTTACACACTGTCTGAACTCACTGGGCCCCCGGGTTACACACTGTCTGATCTCACTGGGCCCCCGGGTTACACACTGTCTGATCTCACTGGGCCCCCGGGTTACACACTGTCTGATCTCACTGGGCCCCCGGGTTACACACTGTCTGATCTCACTGGGCCCCCGGGTTACACACTGTCTGAACTCACTGGGCCCCCGGGTTACACACTGTCTGAACTCACTGGGCCCCCGGGTTCCACACTGTCTGATCTCACTGGGCCCCCGGGTTACACACTGTCTGAGCTCACTGGAAGTTTCAGTCTATCTCCCGCATGTCCCCAAACCCTGAGCTCCGGGGCTGTGTGTTCAGTTCGGTGTTTTCCCTCACAGACTCACCGCACCCTCCCCGCCCGCCGGCCGAGCGCTCTGCGCCGACCCCAGCCACACACCATCAGTCCGGTTCCCTGCGGCCCCCGGTTCCCCACATTGTCCAACCACTGGTTACAGCAAACTGCGCGGCATCCGAGGACTGGGGGTGGGGAGGGCGGCACCGAGCATGCGCACTGCCACCACAGAGCGCCCCAGCTGCATAAATTAATGACCCTGCGAGAGTCGAGACCGTCTATTGGCTGCACGAAGCAGATTGCCAGCCACTCACACCAATAGAAGCCGGCAGCGCCACGGAGTCCCGCCCACAGTGTTGAAGAGGCGCTGGGCAGCTCGGGGGTCACGTGGCTCCTGATTTTAAAAATTGCGGCCGTTCAACCGTTCACCGGGGACGTTACTGCCCCGCTCACATCGCCTGTTATGTCACAGGTGGCGTCGGTGCTGAGGGGCGGGACTGCTCGCAGTGCGCTTGCGCCGGACTCCCAGCTCGTACAATCCCTCAGTCCTGCAGTATTAATAATAACTTTTCTTTATAGAGCGCCTTTAATGTTGTAAAACGTCCCAAGGCGCTTCACAGCAGTGTTACAGGACACAACACATACATTTAACACCGAGCCACAGAAGAAGAAATTGCGGCAGATGACCAAAAGCTGGGTCAAAGAGGTAGGTTTTAAGGAGGGTCTGAAAGTAGGAAAGAGGCGGAGAGGTTTAGGGAGGGAGTTCCAGAGCTCGGGGCCCAGGCAGCTGAAGGGCCGGACACCGATGGTGGAGCGATTATAATCAGGGATGGTCAAAAGGGCAGAATTTGAGGAGTGCAGACATCTTGTGGGCTGCAACAGATTCCAGAGATCGGGAGGGGCGAGGCCATGGAGTGATTTGTAAAAAGTGATGTGATAATTAACAGCAACAACTTTTAACAGGATTTTAATAGGATTGTGGCCGGAGTCAGAGTTTCGCAGTGCAACATACAGGAACATGTCTTCCAGGTATGTATTTGTATCCTGGGATCACGTGGACCTGGACCACCAATGAACATCTAATATTCTCATTGATAATAATGGGAGCTCCGGTTGTACGAGTTCCCATTGCTATCAACAGCAACAAGTTTTATTAACATCGCGCTTTTAACGTGGTATCATGTCCCAAGGTGCTTCACAGCAATGTTATAAGACAAAAAATAAATTTGGCACCGAACCACATAAGGACAAATTACAGCAGATGACCCAAAGCTTGCTCTAAGAGGGAGGTTTTATGGAGAGTCTTAAAAGAAGAAAGAAATATCCAGAGGCTGAGAGGTTTAGGGAGGGAGTTCCAGAGCTTGGGGCCCAGGCAGCTGAAGGCACGGCCACCGATGGTTGAACAGATCTCATCAGGAATGCTCGAGGGCAGATTTTGAGGAACGCAGACATCATGTGGCATTGTGAGGCTGAAAGAGTTTAGAGATAGGGAGGGGCGAGGCCATGGAGGGATTTTTAAACAAGGATGGGAATTTTGAAATCGAGGCGTTGCTTAACTGGGAGCCAATGTAGGTCAGTGAGCAAAGAGGTGATGAGTGATCAGAGACTTGATGCGAGGTAGAACACGGGCAGTCAAGTTGTGGATTACCTCTAGTTTAGGTAGGGTAGAATGTGGGAGGCCATTCAGGAGTGTGTTGGAGTAGTCAAGGTAAGTAGAGGTAATAAAGGCATGGATGAGGGTTTCAGCAGCAGATGAGCTGAGGCAGGTGCAGGCAATGTTACGGAGGTGGAAATAGACGGATTTAGATATGCCAAGGATATTTGGCCAGAAGCTAATTTCAAGGTCAAACGTGATGCCTATGTTGCTTACAGTCTGGTTTAGCCTCAGATAGATGCTAGGGAAAGGAATGGAGTCAGTGGCTGAGGAACGCAGTTTGTGGCGTGGATCATAGACAATGGCTTCGGTCTTCCCAATATTTAATTGAAGAACGTTTCTGCTCATCCAGTACTGGATGTCGGACAAGCAGTCTGACAATTTAGAGACCGTGGAGGGGTCGAGAGAAGTGGTCGAGAGGTAGAGCTGGGTGTCGTCAGCGTACATGTGGAGCCTGACTCCGTGTTTTTGGATGACATCACCAAGGGGCAGCATGTAGATGAGAGATAGGAGGGGACCAAGGATAGATCCTTGGGGAACACCAGAGGTACTGATGTGGGGGCGGGAAGAGAAGCCATTGCAGGAGATTTTCTGCTTATGATTAGATGGATAGGAATGGAACCAGTCGAGTGGAGCCCCACCCAGCTGGACATTGGTGGAGAGGCGTTGGAGGAGGATGGAGTGGCCAACTGTGTCAAAGGCTGCAGACAGGTCGAGGAGGGATAGTGCACCTTTGTCACAGTTACAAAGACTGTCATTTGTGACTTTGATGAGAGCAGTTTCAGTACTGTGGCAAGGGTGGAAATCAGATTGAAGGGATTCAAACGAGGAGTTCTGGGAGAGATGGTCATGAATTTGGGAGGAGGCAACACAGTCAAGGACTTTGGAGAGGAAAGGGAGTTAGAGATGGGGCGGTAGCTAACAATCACAGTGGAGTCAAGAGTTTTATTTTGAGGAGAGGGGTGATGACAGCAGACTTGAATGAGAGGGGGACAGTTCTTCTTAGGCAGTCCCTCGAAGTCGAGGATGACTTGCTTCCACATTAATAAGTTCTCAGATGACTGAAGTCCAATGCGGGACCTACAGTCGCTGTTACAGGTGAGGCAGATGTTGGTTGAAGGGACGGGTGGGTGGAGTGCTTGGGTTGCTGTGCACGCCTTCTGCTGTTTGCGCTTGTCTTCTGCGTGCTCCGGATGAAGAGACCTGAGGTGTTTGGTGCCTTCCCGGATACTTCTCCACTTTGAGCAGTCTTGGGCCAGGGATTCCCAGTTGTCAGTGGGGATGTTGCACTTTTTCAAGGAAGTTTTGAGGGTGTCCTTGCAGTGTTTCCTCTACCCACTTGGGGCTCGCTTGCTGGGTCGGAGCTCCGAGTAGAGTGCTTGTTTTGGAGTCTAATATCGGGCATGTGGACAATGTGGCCCATCCATCAGAGCTGATTGAGCGTGCTCAATGCCTCGATGTTGGGGATGATGTCCTGAGTGAGAACACTGACGTTGGTGTGCCTTTCCTGCCAATGGATTTACAGGATCTTGCGGCGGCAACGTTGGTGGTACTTCTCCAATGCTTTGAGGTGCCTGCTGTATATGGTCCATGTCTCTGAAGCATATAGGAATGCAGATATCACTACTGCTCTGTAGACCATGAAGGAGATAGTATCCGAGGAGAGAGAACTGTCAACGATGTCAGCTTTCATGGGAGCCAGAAAAGGAAGTTGTGTGGTCAGCAGTTTCGTGGGAATAGGGTCAAGGGAGCAGGAAATGGGTCGCATGGACAAGTGGAGCGTGGAGAGGTCAAGAGGGGAGATCAGAGAGAAACTAGAGAAAGATGCGAGTTTAGAACTAGGGCAAGGGTGCACTTCAGAGGAACATTGCCCCCGTGGGCAAGGGGAAGGAAGGGAACTGGAAGAGGCAGATGATCAGATGGTCTCAATCTTTGAGACAAGGAAGTCCATGAGCTCCTCACACTTGTTGTTGGATGTGAGTGTGAAGGAGACAGGGGAGAGGGGTTTAAGGAGACGGTTAGCAGTAGAGAATAGTAGCCAAAGGTTATCTTTGCATTCCAGAATGATCCTGGAACAGTGAGCAGTTTTTGCAGACAGGAGCAGGACCCGAGAATGCTTCATGTGGTCAAGCCAGATCTGGAGGTGAATGACTAACCCACTTGTCCGTTCAAGTCTGTGCCTCTTGGACATGAGGGAGTGAAGATAAGGGCTGTACCAGGGGGAACAGCTAGGGTGAGAGAGAGTAATAATGGGGACTAGGGCATCAAAGGTGGTAGTGAGGGTGTGGGTGAGCAGATCGGTGGCTGCAGAAATGTCATGGTGAAAGGAGGACCAAAGGCTGGACAGTTGGAGTTGATAAGTGCAGTTGTCAGAGAGTTTGAAGAAAGTGTTTTCCAGGGGAGGATGCAGAAGGAAGTAGATTTGGGTGGGGGGACGGGGCATGTGGGTGGAGAGCGATACAAGGAAATGGTCAGAGATTGCCTTATCTGTAATTGGAACGGTAGGATGGCAAGGTCAAGGGGGAGGCCGTGAGTATGGGTTGAGGAGTTCACATGGAGGGAGAGATTAAGGTAGGACAGGAGGGTAGTGAACTCGGAGGAGAGAGAGCTTGATAAATTGAGATGGAGGTTGAAATCACCGAGGATGAGAAGTCACTCGGTGCTGAGGGAGGAGAGCAGTGAGGTTATATCAGTGATAACGTTTTAATCATACTTGGGAGGGCGGTAGAGGATGAGAATTTTAAATGAGGTGAGAGGGGTGGAATAAGGTGAGATGTTCAAAGGAGGAGAAAGTGCCAGAGGAGTAATTTGGTGATGAGAGCCACACCGCCACCACAGCAGTCTGGGCGGGGCAAGTGGTGGAAGGTATAGCCGGGAGAGGAGGCTTCATTTAAAGGTAATGTGCCATCATCCCTCAGCCAGGTTTCAGTTAGGACCATGATGTCGATGCAATCATCCACGATAAGCTCATGGGTGGCAAGGGACTTGTCCGCAAGGGAACGGACAAAGTGCAAGGAGATGCAGAGAGGATCGGTGATGGCTGATCCACTGCCAGCATCCACAGGGTCAGGGATTGGACGGGTGAGTTGGGCGGGAAGGAGATTGGCAAGATTAGCGCCCCCCCCCCACCCCCGCCCCCGCCCCCCAGGCAAGCTGGGTGGCAAGGTCGGTGAGAGGAGGATGGGACAGTTGGGGTTGCTGCTCGTGAGGAGACAGCGACGAGAGCCACGTTGGGCCCTTCGGCGGATGCCAAGAGAGGCACAGAGGGAAGCTGCAGGCTTGTCTCAAAGGGAGTCGAGCCTGGGACGGTGGCAGGAGAGTGGGGAGGTCGGAGAGTAATGAAGGGTTGGGGGAGGGATTTGGCAGGGCAGAGTTTCCGAGAGAGGAGAGATGAAAGACGACATGACGACAGGAGAGGCTGGTCAGGGAGGGAGAGAGAAAAAAGAAAATGCGGGAGAAGGAAGTGGAAATAGAAGGAAATGGCTCGGGTCCGAAGTGGCAGCAAATAGACACAGGGGAAAACTCAGTTTACACAGTGAATAGGGAATACTGCAATAGTGATTCTACAAGAGTACAATCAGTATAATCAAGATCAATTATATTGAAACAAAATTGATTAACATATCGATTAATTATAAGTAAACTTAAAATCAGAATTTGAGTAATTGAAAAGTTAAATCAGTCTCTAGCTGTCTCATTAAATCAGTAAATCAATTCTCGGGTAGATCAAAAGGCACAATGAGAAGTAATCATTCCAAAGACCATTCATCCAACTTCTGTCCTGTGATTGTATGAACTGATGCTCTCCACACTCTGTCTTGTGATTGTATGAACTGGTGCTCTCCACTCTCTGTCCCGTGATTGTATGAACTGATGCTCTCCACTCTCTGTCCTGTGATTGTATGAACTGGTGTTCTCCACTCTCTGTCCTGTGATTGAATGAACTGGTGCTCTCCACTCTGTCCTGTGATTGTATGAACTGATGCTCTCCACACTCTGTCTTGTGATTGTATGAACTGGTGCTCTCCACTCTCTGTCCCGTGATTGTATGAACTGATGCTCTCCACTCTCTGTCCTGTGATTGTATGAACTGGTGTTCTCCACTCTCTGTCCTGTGATTGTATGAACTGATGCTCTCCACACTCTGTCTTGTGATTGTATGAACTGGTGTTTTCCACTCTCTTTCTTGTGATTGTATGAACTGATGCTCTCCACTCTCTGTCCTGTGATTGTATGAACTGGTGTTCTCCACTCTCTGTCCTGTGATTGTATGAACTGGTGCTCTCCACTCTCTGTCCTGTGAAAGTTTCAACTCATAATTTCTAAATAGTTTGTTTAAAATACAGAGGGAAGCTCCCTCTACATTGTCCCATCAAACATGTCCTTTTCTGCTCACTTTATTACTTGCACCGACACAAAGTTTGCCGGGTACAGTTTGATCATGATCACTGCAAATCCCTTCAGCCTTTCCACTCTGCTCTCTCTAGATGTAATTAGTTACAAGACAGCATGAAACAAACAGGAACTTCGGATTTTAGTTTTGAAATGAAGATTTGAGTTGCTGTGGGTGGATTCTCTGTAGCAGTGGAGCAGAGCGCGGTAATGGTCCGACGGGGAGGCTTCATAAACAATTGGTGTACGCCGCAAACCGGGAATAATAACCTGAACTACCGGCGCTTGCAGCTTCGGGGCTTTATCGCCCTCTCTCCGGCCCGCTGGACTCCAGCCACCACCTCGCTCGGCTCAACCTCACTCTCACTCTCTCCCTTTAAATCTAATCTCCAAATCACCCCGTCAGCAGCGGCTGCCTTCTATTCCCCCTTCGCTGCGGTCGGATATATAGATATAAATTAATGGTGATGTAGATTAATAATTCCCTTTTATCGGCAATAATTCAGTCACGATTGTGGGCGTTGAGATGCCGACTTCAGGGGAGGAGAGGGAGGGGAACCAGTGAGTGCAGAACTGAACCCAGAGAGAGTTGGTGGTGAAAACTGGGAGCGGAGGACATTTTATCTTGAGACGTGTGATGTGTTTGAATTTCAGGACAGGGAGTATGGAGAGTGTATGGGACGGGGATTTACAGCTTTGGAGGAACAAAAGAGGAAAGAATGTTCCATAGAATCAAGAATTGTTTGTTCTGAATTTCTGTCCTGTACTTGAAGTAATGATTTTTGTCAACTGCTTTTGCAGGATATTAGAAGGGGAGGATTTGCAGACTGGAAATTCAAACCAAACATCACATCAAGAGCTGCTGGAGTTACTCGATTCCTCAGGACCTGAATATCATCAGCCTTTGAATGTGGAAGGAGAAATGTTTGTTTGTTCTGTCTGTGGGAAAAGATTTCCAACATCAGTGTGACTGGAAAAGCACCGAGACACACACACACCCAAGTGAGAGTGTTCCAGTGCACTGACTCTGGAAAGAGCTTTAACCAGCTACACAGCCTGAAAAAACATTGCACCACTCACAGCGGGGAGACACTGTACATGTGTTGTGTGTGTGAACGAGGCTTCAACTAATCGTCCAACTTGGAGAGACACAAGGACACCCGCACCGCAGAGAAACTGTGGGAATGTGGAGACTGTGGGAAGGGATTCAATTACCATCTGAGCTTCAAATTCATTGGCGCATTCACACTGGGGAGAGACCATTCACCTGCTCTCTGTGTGTGTGGGGGGGGGGATTCACTCCGTCATTCCACCTGCTGATACACCAGCGAGTTTATACTGGGGAGAGACTTTTAACCTGCTCAGCGTGTGGGAAGGGATTCATTAGTTCATCCAGCCTGATAAACCCCATATCCCTCACTGTAACACTGTGATATACCCCACAGCCCTCAATTTAATACTCTGATATACCCCACACCCCTCAATTTAACACTGATACACCCCACGCCCCTCAATTTAACACTCTGATATACCCCACACCCCTCACACTAACACTCTGATATCCTCCGCCATTTCCGCTACCTCCAGCATCATCCCACCACCAATCACATCTTCCCGTCCCCTCTCAGCATTCTGAAGGGGCTGCTCCCTCTGCGACACCCTGGTCCATTCCACAGTCACCCCCAGCACACTCTTCCCGTTCTCACAACACCTTTCCGCAAACACAGGAGATGCAACACCTGCCCTTTTACCTCTCCCTTCCCATTATCCAAAGCCCTAAATACTCCTTCCAGGTGAAACAACGATTTACTTGTATTCTTTCAATTTAGTATACTGTATTCGCTGCTCACAAAGTGGGTCTCCTCTATATTGGGGAGACCAAGGGTAGATTAGGTGATCGCTTTGTGGCACACCTCCGTTCAGTCTGCAAGTATGACCCTGAGCTTCCGGTCGCCTGTCACTTTAATTCTCCTCTCCACTCCCATTCTGGCCTATTTGTCCTCGGACTCCTACACTGTTCCAATGAAGCTCAATGCAAGCTCGAGGAACAGTACCTCATCTTTCGTTTGGGCACTTTACAGCCTTCTAGACTCAACATTGAATTTGATCATTTCAGAGTGTAGCTGCTGCCAATCTTTGGCTCCCCTTACCCCCTCCCCCTCCCCCTTCCACCACCGCACCCCACTCCCCTCACCAGAGCCCATTTCTTTCTTTTTTTCTCTTTGTCTCTACTGGCAGCTGGTCATTATCCCGCCATTCACACCCTATCCTGACCAATGTTTTTTTTTTAACTCCTAGCATTACCATTTGCATTTGGGCCATCGTACCTTTTGTCTCTCTAATCTCTCCTGTCTTCCAACCTGTCACAGACCTTCCCTTTTGTTCTTTCTTCTCCTCCCCCTTTCAGTGCTTGTTAAGAATCCTTTCTTTCCGAACAATCTTCAGTTCTGTTGAAGGCCATCGACCCGAAATGCTAGCTCCACTTTCTTTCCACAGATGCTGCCTGACCCGCTGAGATTTTCAGTATTTTCATTATACTCAATACCCATCACTGTAACACTCTCTTAAAACCCACAACCCTCACTGTAACACTCTGATCTACCCAACCCCCTTCACTGTAACACACTGATGTACCCCACACCCATTACTTTAATAATGATAAACCCCACACCTCTCACTTTAACACTCTGATATACCCCACACCCTTCACAGTGGCACACTGATACACCGCACACCCCCCTCTCTGTAACACTGATATACCCACACCTCTCACAGTAACACATGGATATGCCCTATAACCCTCAATGTAAAACACTAGTATACCCAACACTGCTCAGTGTAAAATGCTGATATACCCAACACCTATCATTGTAATACATTGATATACTCCACACCCCTCAACGTTACACTCTGATATGCTACATACCCCTCACTGTCACATACTGATTAGCTCACACCCCACACTGTAACTCTCTGATATTCCAGACACCACTCTAAAATTTTGGTATACACCACATCCCTCACTATATAACACACTGATGTACACCAATCTCTCACTGTAACACACTGATGTACCCCACACCCATCACTTTAACATTAATATACCCCACGCCCCTCACTGTAACACTCTGATATGCCCTGTACCCCTCACTGTAACAGTGATATAGCCCACACCCCTTAATGTAACACTGATACACCACACACTCCTAACCATAAAAATAATATACCCCACACACATCACTGTAACATTCTGATATAACCAACACCACTCTCTCTAACTCTCTGATATACCCTGAACCCAACACTGCAACATTTTTTTGTACCCCACGCCCTCCACTGTAACACACTGATATACCCCACAGCCATCACTTTCACAATGATATACCCCATATCCCTCACTGGAACACTCTGATATACATGGCACCCCTCACTGTAACACATTGATATAATAATAACTTTTATATAGCACTTTTAATGTAGCAAATCATCCCAAGGCGCTTCACAACAGTTTTACAGACTAACAGATAAATTTGACACCGAGCTACAGAAGAAATTAAGGCTGATGACCAAAAGCTTGTTTAAAGAGGTAGGTTTTAAGGACCTTCTTAAAGGAGGAAAGAAAGGTAGAGAGCCATAAAGGTTTAGGGAGGGAGTTCCAGAGCTTAGGCAGCTGAAGGCCTAGCCACCGATGGTTGAACAGTTATAATGAGGGATGTTCAAGGCCAGAGTTTGAGGAATGCAGACATCTTGTGGGGTTGTGAGGTTGAAAATGATTAGAGATAGGGAGGGGCAAGTCCATGGAGTGATTTTGGAAACAAGAATGTAAATTTTGAAATTGAGGTGTTGTTTAACTGGGAGCCAATGTAGGTCAGAAAGCACAGGAGTGATGGGTGATCTTGACTTAATGCGGGTTAGTACATGGGCTGCTGAGTTTTGGATGACTTCAAGTTCACGTAGTGTGGAATGTGGTAGACTGGCCAGGAGAGAGTTGGAGTAGTCAAGTCTAGAGGTAACAAAGGCATGAATGAGGGTTTCAGCAGCACAAGAGCTGAGGCAGGGGCGGAGGTGGGTAATGTTACGGAGGTGGAAAAAGGCGGTTTTAGTTATGCCACGGATATGTGGTTGGAAACTCATTTCAGGGTCAAATATGATAGCTACGTTGCGAGCAATCTTGTTCTCCCTCAGATTGATGCTAGGGAGAGGGATGGAGTCAGTGGTTAGGGAACTCAGTTTGTGGCGGGGACCAAAGATAATGACTTTGGTCTTCCCAATATTTAATTGGAGAAAATTTTTGCTCATCCAGTACTTGATGTCGGACAAGCAATCTGACAATTTAGATACCAAGCATGGGTCAAGACAAATTGTGGAGAGGTAGAACTGGGTGTCGTCTGTGTACATGTGGAAACTGACTCCGTGTTTTTGGATGATATCACCAAGGGGCAGTATATAGATGAGAAATAAGAGGTGACCAAGGATAGATTCTTGGTGGACATGAGAGGCAACGATGCAGGAGTGGGAAAAGAAGCCATTGCAAGAGATTTTCTGGCTACGATTAGATAGGTAAGAGTGGAACCAGGCGAGTGCAGCCCCACCTAGCTGGACATTGGTGGAGGGGCGTTGGATGAGGATGTAGTGGTCAACTGTGTCAAAGGCTGCACACAGGTCCAGAAGGATGAGGAGGGATAGTTTATACCTTTGTCACATTCACAAAGGATGTAATATGTGACTTTGATGAGAGCAATTTCGGTAATGTGGCAGGGGCAAAAGCCAGATTGAAGGGATTCAAACATTGAATTCATGGAAAGATGATCATGGATTTGGGAGGCAACACGTTCAATACTTTGGACAGGAAAGGGAGGTTGGAGATCGGGCGATAGCTCAAAAGCAAAGTAGGGTCAAGGATTGTTTTTTTGAGGAGAGGGGTGATGACATCCGATTTGAAAGAGAAGGGAACAGTGCCTTAGGACAGAGAACCGTTAACAATGTTGGCTAACATGAGAGCCAAAAAAGGAAGTTGCGTGGTCAGCAGTTTAGTGAGAATAATGGGAACCACAAGATCCTACAAATTCCATCAGTGTCCTCATCCAGGCTAACTGACGACACTCAATCAGCTTCGCTGGGCAGGTTCGCATGCCAGACATGAGACATCCAAAGCAAGTGCTCTATGCGGAGCTCCTTCATGGCAAACGAACCAAAGGTGGGCAGTGGAAACGTTACAAGGACACCCTCAAAGCCTCCCGGATAAAGTGCGACATCACCACTGACACCTGGGAGTCCCTGGCCAAAGACCACCCTAAGTGGAGAAAGTGCAACTGGGAGGACATTGAGCACTTTGAGTCTGAATGCCGAGAGCATGCAGAAATCAAGCGCAGGCAGCAGAAAGAGCATGCGGCAAACCAGTCCCACCCATCCCTTCCCTCAATGACTATCTGTCCCACCTGTGGCAGAGTCTGTGGCTCTCGTATTGGACTGTTCAGCCACCAAAGAACTCACTTCAGGAGTGGAAGCAAGTCTTCCTCGATTCCGAGGGACTACCTATGATGATGGTGATGGGAACAGGGTCAAGAGAGCAGGAAGTGGGTCTCATGGATAAGATGAGTTTGGGGAGATTAAGAGGGGCGATCAAAGAGATACTGGAAAAATACATGAGTTTAGGGCTCGGGCAGGTGGGAGCGTCACATGAAGTTTGGCCCTTTGGGCTAGGTGAAGGAAGGGAACTCGCAGAGGCAGCTGATCGGATGGTCTCAATCTTTGATACAGAGAAGTCCAAGCTGCACTTGTTGGAGGTGAGTGTGGTGGAGACGGGGTTTGGAGGGTTTGGGGAGCTGGATGCCATCTGGACTGGCAGAGTCTGGGATACACGGGGATCGACAATTAGGTGGAGTTTGGCTTTTGGAGAATCTCAGGATCAAGTGGAGCGTTAAGGAGTAATGGGCAAAGTAGGCACTTAACAACAATTAATAAATGAAGCCCTTTCACGTTTAAAGAACTAGGCTATTTTTGGTATAAGTTATTCAGTAAGGTTCTTGAACTTTGAAGTGAAGTGTCATAGGATTATTAAGCATGTAGTATATGTAATAGTACTTAAACATACACTTTAAGGGTACAAATTACAGCCATACCTGATGATGGTTGTTTGGATATTCTAAAGTGTTACAGTTCTGAGCTCAGTGTTACAGCTTTTGTTTAAATGTCTAATATTCATTACAAACAGTTCGTTTTTATACATTGCTCATTCCCTCTACCTGGAAATTCACATTTCTCTATTACATAATTATTTAATAGTTAAAATTCAACTCAATATAAGGAGAATTCATTGACTTACCCTTTATCAATCATAGTTTTCCTTACTAAACAAGCTTTTCCCCCCATTCAGCTAACAAGTATTATAATCTTAGCTTGTTATCTTATCGATAGTTTCACTCTTGATCAATATAATTGAAATCCTACCAAGTAAAACCTTGAATTATGAGTCTTGTTTTGTTTCTGTATCATTGATGTCAATTAAAATGATAATGTTTTCCTTTTAGAACAAAATCATCCCAAACTTTCTCAAACGATTAAAGTTATCTCAGATTTATGAATCTGTATAAAATGGCATGTCTTTAATTACATATCTTATGTAATCCTGCAGAGTCAGCCCTGACCCATCAGCCCAGTGGTACCTTAGTGATTTATACATCCCTATTTAACAGTCAAAGGCTAAAGATTAACATTACTACATTATAAAATTGGAAGTTGGCATGCAGGTACAGCAGGTGGTGAAGAAGGCAAATGGTATGTTGGCCTTCATAGCTAGGGGATTTGAGTATAGGAGCAGGGAGGTCTTACTGCAGTTGTACAGGGCCTTGGTGAGGCCTCACCTGGAATATTGTGTACAGTTTTGGTCTCCTAATCTGAGGAAGGACGTTCTTGCTATTGAGGGAGTGCAGCGAAGGTTCACCAAACTGATTCCAGGAATGGCTGGACTGTCATATGAGGAGAGACTGGATCAACTGGGCCTTTATTCACTGGAGTTTAGAAGGATGAGAGGGGATCTCATAGAAACGTATAAGATTCTGACGGGACTGGACAGGTTAGATGCGGGAAGAATGTTCCCGATGTTGGGGAAGTCCAGAACCAGGGGACACAGTCTTAGGATAAGGGGTAGGCCATTTAGGACTGAGATGAGGAGAAACTTCTTCACTCAGAGAGTTGTCAACCTGTGGAATTTCCTACTGCAGAGAGTTGTTGATGCCAGTTCATTGGATATATTCAAGATGGAGTTAGATATGGCCCTTACGGCTAAAGGGATCAAGGGATATGGAGAGAGAGCAGGAAAGGGGTACTGAGGGAATGATCAGCCATGGTCTTATTGAATGGTGGTGCAGGCTCGAAGGGCCGAATGGCCTACTCCTGCACCTATTTTCTATGTTTCTATATAGAGAAACCAATACAGTATAACATTATCAGATGTCAGGACAGTCTGAATGAACCTTTCCTCATAGAACCCCCTCTGTTGCCGTCAGAATATTTAAGGCCATTACTAAACAACATCTCATCATTATCATATCTCTATCTCGACATTTACGCAGATCTCTACCCTTTGGTTTTACACATGTTCTCCCACATAGAGCCACATTAACCATTCAGTGATGTTGTCAGCATGACTGACCAGGTTTTGGACCCATTCCTCAGGGCATAATCTTCATGCATATCGCATGCTGGTTGTTTCATCGACCACCCATCAGTTCTGCTCACACACCGATATCGTAAGATCACCCAGTACACGATATTCGATACAAGACATTCCTGCCCTTTCTGGCGATCTAGCAACGGATCGGGGTCTGGAGGTTTTTGATTAGAATCTCCCCCTGAATGTCCTGATCTTTCGGGTAGCAGCCAAGCTATCAAATAATTTCTTCTCACTGTTCAGTACAAGCAAGGGCACAACCATCTCCAACAGAATGCTATCAAGTAACCATTTTAGCTAAACTTTCCTGACTTTTAATACATTGGGCGTTGATACCAGGCTGATAAAATTTGGCCCGTAGTATGCATGTGATGTACGTTAAGAAGGGACAGTATAGGATATGTACAAAGAGGCTGCTTTCTTTAGTTGAGGAATCTGAAAAGAACGGCTATAGATTAAAGAATAAATGTAAGAAATTTACATCTGATGGTAGGAGAAACAGCTTTACATGGAGAGTTGTGAGGCTGTGGCATTAACGGAGGCAGACATTGTGTCAATATTCAAGTTTAAATTGAAAAGATCGATAAAGAAATGTAGATTGAAGGAATGTTGACACAGAGCCGATAACGTGTTTGAAACTATTTGTTACGCTGGAGGGTAAACGCCGACTATGACTGGTTGGGTCGAATGGAGTTTTCCCCTGTTCTAACATTCCAACATTGTGATGACCAGTTGAGATTTTAAGTCAATATCTATAAACAAAGATGTCTAATGTCACATTGACGAGTCAAGTTCCTATTGTCTCTATCATTAGACACTGACTAGAAGACAGGGCTCCATTCTATTGGTCCAGGAGCCAATGGGGGCGGAGTCTGATGGGGAGACCCACGCCTGTAACATTCACCGAGAATACAGAATTACAAATTACCTCGATTGTTTCTACACTAAAGGAAAACGTAACTATTAATTAAACAGGGGCGGCTCATTCCAGTATCTGCGGTGTGAGGCAGTTAACGCAGCCCACTGCTAAAGCTCAGTCATGATTGTTCTTAGTATTTACAGTACAGAAACAGGCTCATTCCGGTGTTTATGCTCCACATGAGCCTCCCCCCAGCTTTCTTCATTTAACCCCATCAACATAGCCTTCTATTCCTTTCTTCGCCATGTGCTTAACTAGCTTCCCCTTCATTGCATCTATACTATTCGCTTCAACTGCTCCCTGTCGTAGCTAGTTCCATATTTTCACCACTCTCTGGGTAAATAAGTTTCTCCTGAATTCCCTATTGGAATTGTTAGTGACTATCTCATATTCAAGGCCCCTAATTCTGGTTTCTCCCGCAAGTGGAAACATCTCTATTTTTCTCCTTCAAACCTTTTCATAATCTGAAAGACCTCTATAAAGTCACCCCACAGCCTTTTCTTTTCTAGAGAAAAGAGCACAAGTCTGGTCAAACTTTCCTGACAGGTATAACCTCTCAATTCTGGTAAATCGTTTTTGCAACTTCTCCAGCGCCTGTATATACTTTTTATAATATGCACAGTACTCCAAGTGTGGTCTACCCAAGGTTCGATGCAAGTTTAACATAATTTCTCTGTTTTCCATTCTATCCCTGTAGACAAGAACCCCCAGTGCTTGGTTTGCTTTATATGGCCTTATTAACCCGCACCATTTGTGAATCGTGTTATTGTTGATAACGGAGCTTTTGACGAGTCATAGAAAACAATCTCTTATCAATTAGTTAAAAACAAAAATTTGAATTTGCATGAAATCTCCTTCAATCTTGAGCGGGATGTGCGCTGTTTTAGTTGGAATCGATTTTGTTCACCCGGGGAAAGCAGCAGATATCAAACACACGGTACAGAGTGGAATAAATGTTTCCTGATACCTGTTCATTATCACAACAGCAAACCATTTTCCTCCTAACAGAAAGACGGCCTTCTAAACTGGAACACGGACTGTAATTTAGCTCTAGTTAGGACAGGATACATTGGTTTCATTATTTTTTAACCAGTATCAGAATCAATGTCCAAGGAGATTTCACCACCTTCTTCAGCTCCTCTCTGAATTTAGTTTGTGTAGCTGCATAAATGCAGGTATTTGTACAGGAACTCAAATACATGAGCATAAACCCGGTTTCTGTGGCGATGTATGCAGGAGCTGTATAATCACCTCGGTAATGCGCGGTGTTTGTCAGTTTGGTAGATAAAAAACTAACGATAGATGTCAGCCACAAAACTATAAAACTGCCCGATACACTGAACAATAAAATGATGGATTTCCTACGGTTCTCCATCTCGGGATCGCTCTGATTCTCACTGCTGTGACCCCGGAGTCCCCTGCGGGCTCTACTGGCCACCAAAATACGTCTGACTGTCAAACAATTAAACAGTAATATCAGAGCAAAAGCAAGCCAAGCAATGAAAATGCTTTCCAACCAATAGTACGCGGCACCTGCAGGCGATGTAAAAAATTCTACTTTGGGGCGGCAACCCGAGGGAACATTGTGAATGGTTCGATCAGATTCATAGGCAAAGCAAAACGGGAGGCTCTGTAAACAGATCAGGACAGAGAGCGTTGTTATAACCGCAGCCGCAGTTCTCACTGTGCAATATTTTGTTTTAAACTTCTCACAACATATAGCTACAAATCGGTCACATGTGAAGGAGACGGTAAACCACACAGACACATACAGGGTGATACATTGAAAGTACTTAAAAAACTTACAAACGGGCGTGTAGTACAAGAATGAATGTGAAAAGTTATATGTAAAAATGTGATACACAATTACATTGACGAGCATGACCAGTAGATCTGCTGTTGCCATGGCCACCATGTATACAGAGATACATTTGGAAAGGCCGCAGTTTCCTCTGCAGAGAATCACCATTGTCATTAGGTTGGCTGTAAGAAAGACAGAGAAGAGGTAAGTAACAGGGATACTCGCATAAATCTCACAGCATATTGTGGGGAAATGTTCCTAGTTAGGGTTATTCACACTGATAGTTTTTTTATATAGGTGGGTGTTGACGATATTTTGTGCAAAATAATGAAATCAGTCTACACTCAATATAGAGGGACCGAGAATCTGCCGTTCTCCCACCAGATCTCAGTCAGATTTTGTCGGGGCTGTGGCGGAGGGTCAGTCGAATCAATTGGGGAAATTGTAATGGAGTGCGATCCCCACCACCACCGCTACAAACACTCAGGCAATGATGGCTCAACGGCTGGGGCGCGGTAGGAGGCCCGATTTGAATCTGGACGATATTGTAACGTCAGCGACATGAGATCAGCCGTCCATCATACATTTCCCTCAACTGTCCTTTCAATCGCCGTCACCGCTGGCACTAGACTGAGGCTCCGTTCACTCGAACTGTGCGGTCCAGGCCAAGCCGGAGTACCTTGCAGAGATGGTACAGTTACAGATACAAGACCCTTTAAAGCGAAACCTTGGATGGTTCTGTAACGTGTTCATATTTGGGAGACAATATAGAAGCGGATTCCCTTACATACATCCAAACACATATTTCATTGCAGTGTGGAGCACTTAAATCTTCCCGCTATGAGGCTGGTGTCGTGAGGCAACGAGCCAATTTGAAAAGTTACTACAGCAGGGAGCAATAAATGCAATTTTCCATTTAATTCTGTCGGTTTAATTGGCCAGAGGGATCTCGGGAGCGGCATCAGATGACAGCTGTATTAAATATAATTTACAAACAATTACTGGAAATAAATGACTTCAAATAATACAATCAGCTGAAAGACAAACATTAAGTTTAGGTCGAAACTTTTTCTGTTTATAATCGCTCGAGAGAGCTGCTCGCTAACATAAGAATAGAAGAACATAAGAATTAGGAACAGAGTATGCCATCGAGCCCCTCGAGCCTGCTCCACCATTCAACAAGATCATGGCTGATCTGGCCGTGGACTCAGCTCCACTTACACGCCCGCTCCCGATAACCCTTAATTCCCTTATTGGTTAAAAAAATCTATCTATCCGTGATTTGAATACTTTCAATGAGCTAGCCTCAATTGCTTCCTTGGGCAGAGAATTCCACAGATTCACAACCCTCTGGGAGAAGAAATTCCTTCTCAACTCGGTTTTAAATTAGCTCCCCTGTATTTTGAGGCTGTGCCCCCTAGTTCTAGTCTCCCCGACCAGTGGAAACAACCTCTCTGCCTCTATCTTGTCTATCCCTTTCATTATTTTAAATGTTTCTATAAGATCACCCCTCATCCTTCTGAACTCCAACGAGTAAAGACCCAGTCTACTCAATCTATCATCATCAGGTAACCCTCTCATCTCCGGAATCAGCCTAGTGAATCGTCTCTGTACCCCCTCCAAAGCTAGTATATCCTTCCTTAAGTAAGGTGACAAAACTGCATGCAGTACACCAGGTGCGGCCTCACCAATGCCCTGTACAGTTGCAGCAGGACCTCCCTGCTTTTGTACTCCATCCCTCTCGCAATGAAGGCCAACATTCCATTTGCCTTCCTGATTACCTGCTGCACCTGCAAACTAACTTTTTGGGATTCATGCACAAGGACCCCTAGGTCCCTCTGCACCTCAGCATGTTGTAATTTCTCCCCATTCAAATAATATTCCCTTTTACTGTTTTTTTTCCAAGGTGGATGACCTCACATTTTCCGACATTGCATTCCATCTGCCAAACCTTAGCCCATTCGCTTAACCTATCTAAATCTCTTTGGAGCCTCTCTGTGTCCCCTACCCAACCCGCTTTCCCACTAATCTTTGTGTCATCTGCAAATTTTGTTACAATACTCTCTGTCCCCTCTTCCAGGTCATCTACGTATATTGTAAACAGTCGTGGTCCCAGCACCGATCCCTGTGGCACACCAGTAGTCACCGATTTCCAACCCGAAAAGGATCCATTTATCCTGACTCTCTGCTTTCTGTTCGCCAGCCAATTCTCTATCCATGCTAATACATTTCCTCTGACTCCACGTACCTTTATCTTCTGCAGTAACCTTTTGTGTGGCACCTTAACGAATGCCTTTTGGAAATCTAAATACACCACATCCATCGGTACACCTCTATCCACCATGCTCATTATATCCTCAAAGAATTCTAGTAAATTAGTTAAACATGATTTCCCCTTCATGAATCCATGCTGCGTCTGCTTGATTGCACTATTCCTATCTAGATGTACCGCTATTTCTTCCTTAATGATAGCTTCAAGCATTTTCCCCACTACAGATGTTAAACTAACCGGCCTATAGTTACCTGCCTTTTGTCTGCCCCCTTTTTTTAAACAGAGGCGTTACATTAGCTGCTTTCCAATCCGCTGCTACCTCCCCAGACTCCAGAGAATTTTGGTAGATTATAACGAATGCATCTGCTATAACTTCCGCCATCTCTTTTAATACCCTGGGATGAATTTCATCCAGACCAGGGGACTTGTCTACCTTGAGTCCCATTAGCCTGTCCAGCACTACCCCCCTAGTGATAGTGATTATCTCAAGGTCCTCCCTTCCCACATTCCCATGACCAGCAATTTTTGGCATGGTTTTTGTGTCTTCCACTGTGAAGACCGAAGCAAAATAATTGTTTAAGGTCTCAGCCATTTCCACATTTCCCATTATTAAATCCCCCTTCTCATCTTCTAAGGGACCAACATTTACTTTAGTCACTCTTTTCCATTTTATATATCGGTAAAAGCTTTTAGTATCTATTTTTATGTTTTGCGCAAGTTTACTTTCATAATCTATCTTTGCTTTCTTTATTGTTTTCTTAGTCATTCTTTGCTGTCGTTTAAAATGTTCCCAATCTTCCAGTTTCCCACTAACCTTGGCCACTGTATACGCATTGGTTTTTAATTTGATACTCTCCTTTATTTCCTTGGTTATCCATGGCTGGTTATCGCTTCTCTTACCGCCCTTCATTTTCACTGGAATATATTTTTGTTGAGCACTATGAAAGAGCTCCTTAAAAGTCCTCCACTGTTCCTCAATTGTGCCACCGTTTAGTCTGCGTTTCCAGTCTACTTTAGCCAACTCTGCCCTCATCCCACTGTAGTCCCCTTTGTTTAAGCATAGTACGCTCGTTTGAGACACTACTTCCTCATCCTCCAACTGTATTACAAATTCAACCATACTGTGATCACTCATTCCGAGAGGATCTTTTACTCGGAGATCGTTTATTATTCCTGTCTCATTACACAAGACCAGATCTAAGATAGTTTGCTCCCTTGTAGGTTCTGTAACATACTGTTCTAAGAAACAATCCCGTATGCATTCTATGAATTCCTCCTCAAGGCTACCCTGTGCGATTTGATTTGACCAATCGATATGTAGGTTAAAATCCCCCATGATTACTGCCGTTCCTTTTTCACATGCCTCCATTATTCCCTTGATTATTGCCCGCCCCACCGTGAAGTTATTATTTGGGGGCCTATAAACTACGCCCACCAGTGACTTTTTCCCCTTACTATCTCTAATCTCCACCCACAATGATTCAACATTTTGTTCATTAGAGCCATTAACGTCTCTCACAACTGCCCTGATATCATCCTTTATTAACAGAGCTACCCCAAATCCTTTCCCTTCTTGTCTATATTTCCAAATTGTCAGATACCCCTGTATGTTTAATTCACAGTCTTGGCCCCCTTGCAACCATGTTTCTGTAATGGCCACCAAATCATACCCATTTGCAATGATTTGTGCCGTCAACTCATTTACTTTATTTCGAATGCTGCGTGCGTTTAGGTAGAGTGTTTTAATACGAGTTTTTAAACCATGATTTTTAGTTATCACCCATCCTGCAGCCCCTTTATATTCATACATATTGTCCCTTCCTATCACTTTGTGATTTACACTTACCCCAGTGCTACTCTGCTCTGTTGCCTCCTGCCTTTTGCATTCTTTCTTGGGGTCCTGTTCATCTGAGCTCTCACCCACTCTAACTAGCTCAGAGCCCTCTCCTGGGTTCCGAATACTCCTTGCATTGAGGCACCGAGCTTTCATGCTTGCCTTTTTATTACACTATAACAGAGCGGGAGCTGGTGGAGCCGCGAAAGTTCTTGGCAGCCGAGGGGAGGGGAGCAGCTCCCTGAGCGGCAATTATTGTTCAGAATATCTCTCACAGTCAACTGTTGGTTGGAGCTGGCTGCAGTACAAGGGATTATCAGCCTAATGGAGGCAGAGAACAAAGGCACAAATGAGATGGTTACCATGAACACTAAGTAACACATTCTGTTGTGATCTATGCACTGTTGGAGGGGCCGGGGAAACAGCCTCACCCTCCCTCAGTACAGAGAGGAAAGCTGAGTGCCTGGCACCCAGGATCTAGCAACCAGAAAAGTGACTGGTACGATTCCCGCTGATATTCACCGACTTATCCCGGTGGATATATATCTCTGCAAGGATATTCTCGAAATTGGTTACATAATCATTAATAGAGAGACAATCGACAGCTATTATACAACAAGATACATTGACTTACCGGGAACGCCAAATGCTGCGAGGAAAGGGTAGTAAATGTCCCTTATCTGCAGAATTGTTGGCTGTACCATTTTTGGAAGAAGATCTGTCTGCTGCCCAGCTTTACGATTCCGACTGTAGTTCATGTGAGCCCTTTATAGGACAATCAGTTCCCCTGTGAGAAAATCAGGTTACACAATAATTGGAGTTAGTTACAGTCACTTAACAAACAAGGCTAGAGATTCCGCAGCAGCGCGGCCGGGAGTCAATGGGGAAATTTAATAGCTCTGTCCATGAAACCCCGTCCATCAAAATCACTAAACAGAAAGTAATCCCAGATGGAATTCGCTCTGAAGCGAACATCCCTCCCAGAATCTGAGTTAGGATCTTGGGGCTTCGGATTCATTTGGGTAAATGTTTACATAATTAAAGGTGCTTTGTAATATGATCATGATGTGGCGCTAAATTACTGGTGGTGACCCTACTCTAACATTATTAGTGGTGTTTCTACACTAACATTACTGGTGGTGACCCTACTCTAATATTACTGGTGGTGACACTACTCTAACATCACTAATGGTGACCCTACTCTAACATTACTGGTGGCGACCCTGGTGGTGACCCTACTCTAACATTAATGGTGGTGACCCTAATCTAACATTACTGGTGGTGACCCTATTCTAACATTACTGGAGGTGACTCTACTCAAATACTAATGGTGGTGACCCTACTCAAACATTACTGGTAGTGACCCTACTCTAACATTAATGGTGGTGACCCTAATCTAACATTACTGGTGGTGACTCGACTCTAACATTACTTGTAGTGTTCTACATAAGAACATAAGAACTTAATAGGAGCAGGAATAGGTCATAGTCCTCGACCTGCTCTGCCATTTAATATGATCATGGTTGATCCGATCATGAACTCAGGTCCACTTCCCCACCCGCTCCCCATAACCCCTTATTCCCTTATCGTTTAAGAAACTGTCTATTTCTGTCTTAAATGTATTCAATGTCCCAACTTCCACAACTCACTGAGGCAGCAAATTTCACAGATTTACAACGCTTTGAGAGAAGACATTTCTCCTTATCTCAGTTTTAAAAGGGCGGCCCCTTATTATGCCCTCGTGTTCTAGTCTCCCCCATCAGTGAAAACATCCTCTCTGCATCCACCTTGTCAAGCTCCCTCATAATCTTATATATTTCGATAAGATCACCTCTCATTCTTCTGAATTCATAGAAACATAGAAACATAGAAATTAGGTGCAGGAGCAGGCCATTCGGCCCTTCGAGCCCGCACCGCCATTCAATAAGATCATGGCTGATCATTCAACCTCAGTATTCCTTTCCTGCTTTCTCTCCATACCGCTTGATCCCTTTGGCTGTAAGGGCCATATCTAACTCCCTTTTGAATATATCTAACAAACTGGCCTCAGCAACTATCTGAGGTACTGAATTCCACAGGTTAACCACTCTCTGAGTGAAGAAGTTTCTCCTCATCTCGGTCCTAAATGGCTTACCCCTTATTCTTAGACTGTGACCCCTGGTTCTGGAACCCCCCCCCCCCCCCCCCCAGCAACGGGAACATGCTTCCTGCCTCTAACCTGTCCAATTTCGTTAGAATTTTATATGTTTCTATGAGATCCCCTCTCATTCTTCTATACTTCAGTGGATACAAGCCCAGTTGATCCAGTTTCTCCTCATAGGTCAGTCCTGCCATCCCGGGAATCGGTCTGGTGAACCTTTGCTGTACTCCCTCAATAGCAAGAACGTCTTTCCTCAGATTAGGAGACCAAAACTGAATACAATTTTCCAGGTGTGGCCTCACCAAGGCTCTGTACAACTGCAGTAAGAATATAAAACATAAGAATTAGGAACAGGAGTAGGCCATCTAGCCCCTCGAGCCTGCTCCGCCATTCAACAAGATCATGGCTGATCTGGCCATGGACTCAGCTCCACTTACCCGCCCACTCCCCATAACCCTTAATTCCCTTATTGGTTAAAAATGTATCTATCTGTGGTAAGACCTCCCTGCTCCTATACTCAAATTCCCTAGCTATGAAGGCCAACATGCAATTTGCCACCTTCACCGCCTGCTCTACCTGCATGCCAACCTTCAATGACTGATGTACCATGACACCCAGGTCTCGTTGCACCTCCCCTTTTCCTAATCTATCACCATTCAGATAATATTCTGTCTTCCTGTTTTGCCACCAAAGTGGATAACCTCACAGTTCTCCACATTATACTACATCTGCCATGCATTTGCCCACTCACCTAACCTTCCAAGTCACCCTGCAGCCTCTTAGCATCCTCCTCACAGCTCACACCGCCACCCAGCTTAGTATCATCTGCAAACTTGGAGATATTACATTCAATTCCTTTATCTAAATCATTGATGTACATTGCAAATAGCTGGGGTCCCAGCTCTGAATCCTGCAGCACCCCACTGGTCACTGTCTGCCATTCTGAAAAGGACCCGTTTATTCCGACTCTTTGCATCCAGTCTGCTAACCAGTTCTCCATCCACGTCAAAATATTACCCCCAATACATGTGCTTTAATTTTGCACTCTTATCTCTTGTGTGGGACCTTGTCAAAAGCCTTTTGAAAGTCCAGATACACCACATCCAATGGTCCCCCCTTGTCCACTCTACTAGTTACATCCTCAAAAATTTCTAGAAGATTTGTCAAGCATGATTTCCCTTTCATAAATCCATGCTGACTTGGACCGATCCTGTCACTGCTTTCCAAATACACTGCAATTTCATTTTTAATAATTGATTCCAACATTTTTCCCACCACCGATGTCAGGCTAACCAGTCTATAATTCCCTGTTTTCTCTCTCCCTCCTTTTAAAAAAAGTGGCGTTACATTAACTACCCTCCAGTCCATAGGAACTGATCCAGAATCAATAGAATGTTGGAAAATGATCACTAATGCATCCACTATTTCTAGGGCCACTTCCTTAAGTACTCTTGGATGCAGCCTATTAGGCCCTGGGGATATATCGGCCCTCAATCCCATCAATTTCCCTAACACAATTTCCTGACTAATAAGGATTTATTCAGTTCTTCCTTTGCGCTAGACCCTCATACCCCCAATATTTCCGGAAGGTTATTTGTGTCTTCCTTAGTGAAGACAGATCCAAAGTATTTGTTCAATTGGTCTGCCATTTCTTTGTTCCCCATTATAAATTCACTTGATTCTGACTGCAAGGGACCTGCATTGGTCTTCACTAATCTTTTTCTCCCTACGAAGGTCTTCATTAATCTTTTTCTCCAATGAGTAGAGGCCCAACCTACTCAACCTTTCCTCGTAAGTCAACCCCCTCATCTCTGGTATCAACCTAGTGAACCATCTCTGAACGGCCTCCAAAGCAAGTATATCCTTTCATAAATATGGAAACCAAAACTGCACGCAGTATTCCAGATGTGGCCTCACCAATACCCTGTATAACTGTAGCAAGACTGCCCTGCTTTTATATACCATCCCCTTTGTAATAAAGGCCAAAATACCATTGGCCTTCCTGATCACTTGGTGTACCTGCATACTAACATTTTGTGTTTCATGCACAAGTACCCCCAGGTCCCGCTGTACTGCAGCACTTTGGATTCTTTCTCCATTTAAATAATAACTTGCTCTTTGATTTTTTTTCCTGCCAAACTTTCCTCACGCTTTTCAACATTATACTCCATCTGCCAAATGTTTGTCCACTCAACTAGCCTGTCTATGTCCTTTTGCAGATTACTGGTGGTGACCCTGCTCTAACATCACTGGTGTTGATTCTACTCTAACATTACTGACAGTGACGCTACTCTAGCATTACTGGTAGTGAACCCAATCTAACATTACTGTTGGTAACCCTAATTTAACATTACTGGTGTTGACTCTACTCGAACATTACTGGTGTGACCCTACACTGACATTACTGGTGGTGACTCTACTCTACAATTACTGACTGTGACGCTACTGTAACATTACTGATGCTGACCCTACTCCAACATTACTGGTGATGATCCTGTTGTGTACACGTAAATAACTGACAAACTGAGCCAGGAGTAAAGTTACTTAACTTAACTGTGCATTTATACAACCCAAAATGGAGTCCCAAACCGGCATGAACCAGCATGAGCACAACAACTATGAATAGCTCCCGCAGGGTCCTAATGCCCATCCTGTGAGCTGTAACAAATAAATAGAGTATGAACACAACAGATCCTACTCTAACATTACTAATGGAGACCATACGCTGACATTACAGGTGGTGATCAAAATGGAAATATGTTACAGTAGAGTCACTGCTGGTGACTCTACTGTAACATTACGAGTGTCGAACCTACTCGAACATTAATGGTGGTGTCCCTACACTAACGTTATGGATAGTGACCATAGTCTAACATTACTGGTGGTGACCCTACTCTAACATTACTGGTGGTGACCCTAATCTAAAATTACTGGTGGTGACTCTATTCTAAAATTACTGGTGGTGACCCTACTCTAACATTTATGGTATTGACCCTACTCTAACATTATCAGTAATGTTAGAGTAGGATCACCACCAGTGATGTTAGCGTAGGGTCACCCCCAGTAATGTTAGAGTAGGGTCACCACCAGTGATGTTAGAGTAGGATCACCACCAGTAAAATTGGAGTAGGATAACCAACAATAATAAATAGAGTTATAGAGCAGGAGTCTAAAAAGATCATTAACCATAAAGTGACAGGAAATCCCATTAAAAATAAATTAAACTGTCTATAGAGCAATGTACACATTGTCCACAATAAAACAGGGGAGCTGGAGGCAATGATGCGTCGTGATGAGCTAGACACAGTAGGGATTGGTGAGACATGGCTACAGAATAATCAGGACTGGGAATTAAACATTGCAGGGTATAACATATTTAGAAGAGATCGAGTGGGTAAAAGGGGAAGTGGATTGGCATAACATAATGACAGTAGAAAAAAAAGTGACCTAGTTTCAGCAATACAAAAATAGAATCCACATGGATAGAGATAAAAGATATAAAACAATCAATCACACTAATAGTTGTAGTCGACAAGCACCTAATATTGGAAGTGAGGTGGAGGAAGAAATATGCAGACAAATTATAGAAACTAGTAAAAAAACAGAATAATCATCATGGGGATTTCAACTAACCTGATATTAATTGTACAGAAGAGGTCGGTATTGGGGATAAGGGAATGAGTTCCTATAATGCATACAGGACTGCTTTCTAACCCAATATGTAACAAGCCCAACAAAGGAGGATTCGCTATTGGATCTAGTAATGGGGAATGAACCAGAGCAGATAAGAGAAATAAAATCGGGAGAACATCTATGCAATAATGACCATAATATAATATGCTTTAGGAGTATAATTGAGGACATAAGTATGACAAAAACCAGGGTAACAGATTGCAGAAAAGCTGATTTTGCGGGGCTGTGAGTAGAACTTGGGAAGATAAACTGTGCAACAATATTGGCAAACAACGACGTAGAACAGCAATGAAAACATTTAAAATGGTGTTTAACAGTGCAGAAACAATATATTCCACTAAAAGGAAAGAAAAAACTAAACACAAATGAGATTCCATGGATGAATAAAAAAGGCGGCATATATTAAATAAACTAATCAAACTGAGAGGATAAAACACATAGCTTGGATGGATTGCAGCCACACATTTTTAAAGGGAAGAGATAGCAGAGGCCTTTCTACACATATTGTCTCCCCGGATACATCAGTTGTTGCCACGGTCCACATGAAGGAAGTCTCGGTGTCTGCCTCATGTCTCCACGCACTGTACAGAGGGGACATGTTGTGCTGGGATTGGTAAGCTCCATCCGTCTTGCTTTATTATCTCATAAAATCAGCGGTAGTTCTTTATATTATCGACCCACATCACGGAAAATATTCCAGACCTTGCAAAAGGGGCAGGAAATACCCCTGAGAGAGACCACAATGGGACTGGTGCAGGGAATGAAACCATGTGGTACTGAGAGCTCTCTCAATCTGTGTCTGTGGCCTATGTGCTGCCTTTGGCGGATACTACAGTGGGGTTGGTGTGGGCAATGAATGCATGTGGTACTGGGAGGCTCTCTGAGTCTGTGTCTGAGGCCCATGTGCTACCTTTGGCTGATATTACAATGCCGTCCCAGCATAGTGTTAGAGATGCTGCGTAGATTCAGATTATTGCAGCTTGACTGCAACCAAGTAAACCCAGAAAGTCCACCAGTGGGTGAAAGCCATTTGTTGCGGGCTCTAAAAGTGAACATTCCTCTGCCAGAATCACTGGCCATGGCGGGGAGTGGCTCGCCTTTGCTCAGAGTGATCAGAGATCAATTAATTCGGGAAGAGGGTCTGTGACCAATTGATCCTGGCGCCGAATTTTCATCAATCGACACCGGACCTCAAGGTCCCATTCATAGAAACAAAGAAACATAGAAAATAGGTGCAGGAGTAGGGCACTCGGCCATTCGAGCCTACACCACCATTCAATATGATCATGGCTGATCCTCTACCTCAATTCCACTTTCCTGCACTATCCCCATATCTCTTTATTCCTTTAAGATCCAAAAATATATCGATGCCTGCTTTGAATATACTCAACAAATGAACATCCACAGCCCTCTGGAGTAGAGAATTCCAAAGCTTCACAACCCTCTGAGTGAAGAAATTTCTCCTCATCTCAGTCCTAAATTTCTGAGCCCTTGTTCTGAGACTAAGACCCCTGCTTCTAGACTCCCTAGCCTGGGGGAACATCCTCTGCATTTAACCTATCAAGCCCTGTAAGAATTTTGCTGGTTTCAATGAGATCCCGTCTTATTCCTCAAAACACTAGAGAATGTAGGTCTACACTACTCAATCGCTCCTCACAGGACAATCGCTCATCCCAGGAAACAGTCTGGTGAATCTTCGTTGCACTCCCTCTATGGCAAGTACATTCTTCCTTAGGAAAGGAGATCAAAACTGTGAAAAATACTCCAGATGTGGTCTCACCAGGGCCCTATATAATTGCAGTAAGATGCATTACTCATACTTAAATCATCATGTAATGAAGACCAACATATAATTTGCTCTCTTAATTGCGTGTTGTACCTGCATGTTAACTTTCAGTGATTCTTGTATAAGGACACCCAGGTTCCTCTCAACACCAATTTTCTCGCCATTTAAAAAGTACTGTGCTTCTCTATTTTTCTTAGCAAAGTGAATAATTTCACATTTCTGCACATTATATTCCATTTGCCATGTTCCCACTCATTCACTATATACCCCTTGAAGCCTCTTTGCACCCTCCTCACAACTTGCATTCCACCGAACTTTGTATCATCAGCAAACTTGGATATATAACATTTGGTCCTCTCGCCCAAATCATTGATATATATTGTTATTTGCTGAGGCCCAAGAACAATCCTTGTCGTACTGCACCAGTTACAGCCTGCCAACCTGAAAATTAACTGTTTATTCCTACTCTCTGTTTTCTGTCCATTAACCTATCCTCAATCCATGCTACTATGTTACCCCCAATCCCATGAGCTCTCATTTTGTTTAATAACCTTGTATGGCACCTTATTGAATGCCTTCTGAAAATCCAAATTCAGCACATCTACTAGTTTCCCCTTATCTATTCTGCTAGTTACAACCTCAAAAAACAGATTTGCCAAACATGATTTCCCTTTCATAAAGCCGCGTTGACTTTGCCCAATTTTATTATTCTCTAAGTGCCTGTTACCATGTTGTTAATAATGTAATCGAGCATTTTCCCTACTACTGATGTCAGGCTAACTGGTCTGTAGTTCTCTGTTTTCTCTTTCCTTCCTTTCTTAAATAGCTAGGCTACATTTGCTACCTTCCAATCCATGGGAACCATTCTTGAATCTATGGAATTTTGGAAAATGACAGCCAATGTATCCACTATTTCTTTAGCTGCCTTTTTCAAAACCCTAGGATGTAGGCCAACAGGTCCAGCGAATCTTTTGGCTTTCAGTCCCAATAATTTCTCCAGTACCAGTTTTTTTTACCAATGCCAAATTTTTAAAGTCTCTCTTTCTCGCTAGCTATTTCCCCAAGTTTTTTGGGTCAACTTTCATGTTGACAGACACAAAGTATTTGTTTAATTTATCTGCCATTTCCTTATTCTCCATTATAATGTCTCCTGTCTCCTGTCTCAACCATATTTACTTTTGCTAATCTTTCCTTTTTTATATACCTATCGAAGCTTTTGCAGTTTGTTTTTATGTCTCTCGTTAATTTACTCTCATATTCTACTTTCACTTTCACTGATGTGGGAAGCACAGGTTTAATGGGAAGGTTGTTTTAAAGCACTGTAGCGATGTTGGAAGCCATGTATTAGACTGCCACCATAATTACAAGGCATGATGGGAAGCTTGGCCAAAACAGACAGAAGCATCGTGTCAGCAGTTAATAAGTAACAGTTGCTGTAAAAATGTTTCATGAAAGCTTGTTACAGAGGTAATGGGTAAAGATGAAACCTTGTTACAGAGGCAATGGATAAAATTGAAACCTTGTTATGGAAACAATGGGTAAAGATGAAACCTTGTTTCGGAGGAAATGGTTAAGCGTGAAACCATGTTACAGAGGCAATGGGAAAACATAAGACAGTTGAGGTAAAAGCTTTGATGATTAACAATTGAGCAACTATCAGCATCCTTGTCAACGGTCGTGTTTCACTTCTGCTTAATTATGTATAAATACATTGCCACAACCAATGTAAAGTTGAGAGACTTCAGAACTTGACTTTGGGATGTTGAACACTTTCCCTGCATGCTTGTATTAACGAATTTTCATATCGTAGACTATATGTGACTTTGCGTGATGGTTTCATCATAACAATTGGCACAATTGGCAGGATCCACTGAAAGTCTGGAGATGGAAACCCTGGGAGACCAACAGAAAAGCGAGCAAGTAGAATTAATATACTACCCATAGTTTGGTCTGTCGATCTCCTCAGTGGTTTTGCCAGGCTAACAGGGATTTGCAAACAATATGGAGCCTCGATGACCATGTGCGAGAAGGCAGCCTGCGCTAAAGGGTTATGAGAGTCACAGAAACCTAAGCAAAGGAAGTAACATGACCAGCCTTAAAAATGTCGATGACAAGTCTCATCATAGACTTGCGAGTAACTGGTTCTGGGGTCAGTTATCAAAATGACTGATGCACCAGGGGACCTTCAGGATCGGATAACAGAGTATCTGTTGAGAAAGTGTGATAAGATTAAGGTAAAGATAGAGAAAGGAGGATGGTATCCGAAGAGAAGTCCAAAGTGCCAGAGGGAATGGTGGAATAAGGTAGATAAAGCAATTGTAATACTCTGTCATGCGCATTCAAGAATGTGTAGAGATGGGGAAGAAAGTCATGAAAGAACGAGAAAAGAAAACGAGGAAAAAGAAATAAGAAGAAAATAATTAGAAAAAGAAAACGAAGAACTAAATGAAAAATTAAATGAAGTAAAAAAGGTAAGTGTCAAAAGTGCCACAGTACTAAAAGGGAGATCAGAACCAAGTGACCCAATAATGAAGAGACTATTTTAGGGATGGATATATTAGAAGAGCTGGGTTCCCTATAGATGCAAGGCAGAGGAAGGCTTTCTGGCCAATACACGGGGAAAATAAAACATAAATCAGGACTGAAAGTAAGCCTCAAAAAGGCATAGATAGGTCAGACTTCCATGCAATACTTGGGACATACCATCCAACTGCGGCATAAGGCTATGTTTGTTGACCAACGGACAGCAATCAAAGAAATGCTCAGACTAATTAATGTAAGGAGAGTCAGACAAGTTTCAGGACATTTTAACTATTGCCAGAATTCTATCCCAAGGTTCACATCCTTAGTGGCCCCCATTCAGGATCTCATAAAAGGAGGGAAGCCCCATTACAATCAGTCACCTGGGGACTGGAACAGGACTTGGTATATATGCAAGTGAAGCAAGCCCTGGCCAGTGCCGCAGCTTTGGGGTTGCCCCTATATGAATAAATCGTTCCACCTTTACTGTGATAATGAATGAGATTTTTACAAATCTATATTGGTACAAAAACATGGAGATAGGAAATGACCAGTAGCCTATTACTCCACCCACCAATCACCAGTAGTGGCCAGACTACCTTGATGTGTCACGGCTTTAGATTGTGCCGCCTGGGCAGTTCGCGTCAGTGAGCCAGACGTGAGGGTCGGACAAACCATATTACACACCCATCATACTTTAGTGGAACTATTGAACACAGAAAAGTTGAGGGCAGCCTGGGAAGCAGTGCTCACTCCCAAAGATAAATGCGTTCAAATTATTCAAGACCTTGGGGTGAACCCTGCAACATGAGTTTTGACTCAAGGGACAGAGCATAAGTGTGAGTCAGTAGTAGAAGAAGAGGAGAGTTGTGAGATGGAGGTTACACCATTGGAAGGATCCATTTCAGGTTCTCATTACTAGTGATACGCGTGTATGCATAGACATGGGAGGAGGGCATCATTGGAAACACTGGTCATAGGTAAAACCGTTTGAAATGGAATCAAAATCTGTTTCAGACAATAGGAGGGCCACCAGCGATGCCATAATTATTTTGTTGCAGATAAAGGATACGGTGACTGAACATCATCCTGGAAGAACTTGGGATCCTCCTCCTGGTATTCCACGGAAGATGTCCAAAGCAAACACTGGATCCAAAGAATGAGTTTGTTTTAGTCCCGACAGGGAATGTAATGTATGATAACGTACACCGTGATTTGGTACCCGTGGTTCTAGACTTGACAGCATAGGTCTTCCCCGGTAGCACTCTAATAAAACCCAGAAGCTGTCCCAAAAACTAAGCAGACAAGTTCTAGAACAAGAGGTTAAAGGGAACAGCCGTGCCCCGGGCCAAGACTACAAATTGCGAACAGGAGAGCTACGCTTAATGATGTGGTGGCCATATTTAACACTGGAACCTCAATAGTTAATATGATTGATTTAGTAACCCTGTAAAATTAGAGACCTTGGCTCCAGAATTAAATAAATTCCAAGGGAGCAGCATCAGAACCAGGACTCCCAATTGACTGAAGATCAGGTCCTTACTGGTCAGCTTCAGGTCATGGCTACTGCCAAACCATGAATAACATTTTTAAGGAGGACCATACAGCCTCTGACGATGCTGCAAGGAATGATGTTTATAGCACATTTGGAAATTAGGTGATAGAACAGACCAGGAAAAAATTAGCGCAGATAATGGAAGGTGAGGTGCCCTTATGGATTAGCAATGAGCAATTGGCTAATCTATCCCGTCAAAGGGAAACTATCCCAGGATGCCAAATCAGGAGAATGGTGTGGGTATACCCTACCCAAACTGAATGTAAAGTGAACGGTGGCAGTCTGCTGGGACTGGTACTTGCAATACCAGTGATTGTACTGGAACAGAGCCTCGAGAGGTATATCGAGTCCAAAACATCAGAATCATGAAGTGAAATACATACATAACGTACCATGAGACATTGCCCTATGCAGTAACATATAGACATTGTTTAGTGGGAACCAAGTTGCAAGGTTGTGCCATCCAACAATTTGCTCTCAGAAAATGAGTTTTGACCTAATTGCGGCCTGTGGATTTAAAATATTAAAGAATGGGATCAACTGTACTATAGAGGCCATTAGAGCCGGTTTAACAGCAACACGGATTGCTTATGTCAACAAAGGAGAGTACAGTGTAACTACTAACCAGAAAACTTTTGAGTACAGATGCCAGATCTGTGAGATCCCCAGCCCGCTGTTCTGTTTCACCGCAGAAGTACCGGTGAGGATTGGATGAGAAGAACTGATCAATATACACAGATGAGAGTCCACTTCAATCCAGGTGTCTGAAGGCAGCAAGAAAGAACTAGCAAACTACATCAACAAATTTGGGTACGATGCCAGAACACATGGTGGAGCTACAGAAAAAGACTGCCGAGTCCCAGAAGAGGTAGTACACACTCCAGCAACAGAACAAGGTCACCACTTGGTGGGATGACTTATGGTATTTGGGGCTGAACATTCAGATCCATCTGTGGATACACATAACATTGCATGTGTTAGTGGTTATTCAATTGTTGATTGCTGTATATCTCGTTCATGACATCTGTGGGTGGGCCCGGTGAAGGAAAGCAAAAATATTGGCGAAAACAATAACCTGAGGAAGGGAAGGAGGGAAAAGCACATCTCTCAAACCAGGCCCATATCAAACTACTTATAGCAATCCAAAAAGGGTGGGGCATTATGCAGCTAGAGATAGGGAATACGTAATGGTAGTTTAAACCCAGACATAGCCAGGTCATTAGGACACTGGGATGCCGCAAGAGGTTCAATAGTCAGGATGCAACACTCGTGGCTATCCAGAGGATCCCTGGATATGAATCCATAGGTAGAACATCTGGGTCTGGCTGTTGGGCACAGAAAGGATTGGTGACCAGGGTCACGGGAGGGATTGATGTGGGAAGCAGATAGTTAATGGGAATGTTGTTTTAAAACACTGTAGCTATGTTGGAAGTCACATATTAGACTGCCCCCATAATTACAAAGCATGATGGGAAGCTTAGACAAATGTCAAAAGCATTAGGTCAGCAGTTAATAAGTAACAGTTGGTATAAAGATATTTCATAATACCTTGTTACAGAAACAATGGGTAAAGATGAAACCTTGTCACAGAGGCAATGGGTAAAGATGAATGCTTGTTACAGAGACAATGGGTAAAATGAAACGTTGTTACACAGACAATGGGTAAAGATGAAACCGTGTTACACAGAGAATGGGTAAAGATGAATCCTTGTTATACAGACAATGGGTAAAGATGATTCTTGTTATATAGACAATGGGTAAAGATAATTCTTGTTATATAGACAATGGGTAAAGATGAATCCTTGTTATACAGACAATGGGTAAAGATGATTCTTGTTATATAGACAATGGGTAAAGATGATTCTTGTTATTTATAGACAATGGGTAAAGATGATTCTTGTTACACAGACAATGGGTAAAGATGATTCTTGTTACACAGACAATGGGTAAAGATGATTCTTGTTATATAGACAATGGGTAAAGATGAATCCTTGTTATACAGACAATGGGTAAAGATGATTCTTGTTATATAGACAATGGGTAAAGATGATTCTTGTTATACAGACAATGGGTAAAGATGAAACCTTGCTGCACAGACAATTGGTAAAGATGAAAGCTTGTTGCACTGACAATGGGTAAAGATGAAAGCTTGTTGCACTGACAATGGGTAAAGATGATTCTTGTTATACAGACAATGGGTAAAGATGATTCTTGTTATATAGACAATGGGTAAAGATGATTCTTGTTATACAGACAATGGGTAAAGATGAAACCTTGCTGCACAGACAATTGGTAAAGATGAAAGCTTGTTGCACTGACAATGGGTAAAGATGAAACCTTGTTACACAGACAATGGGTAAAGATGATTCTTGTTATATAGACAATGGGTGAAGATGATTCTTGTTATATAGACAATGGGTAAAGATGAATCTTGTTATACAGACAATGGGTAAAGATGATTCTTGTTATACAGACAATGGGTGAAGATGATTCTTGTTATATAGACAATGGGTAAAGATGATTCTTGTTATATCGACAATGGGTAAAGATGATTCTTGTTATATAGATAATGGGTAAGGATGATTCTTGTTGTATAGACAATGGGTAAAGATGAATCTTGTTATACAGACAATGGGTAAAGATGATTCTTGTTATACAGACAATGGGTAAAGATGATTCTTGCTGTATAGACAATGGGTAAAGATGAAACCTTGTTCGAGGAACAACGGGCAAAGATGAAATCTTGTTACAGGGACAATGGGTAAAGATGAAACTTTGCTACACAGACAATGGCTAAAGATGATTCTTGTTATATAGACAATGGGTAAAGATGATTCTTGTTATATAGACAATGGGTAAGGATGATTCTTGTTGTATAGACAATGGGTAAAGATGATTCTTGTTACACAGACAATGGGTAAAGATGAAACCTTGTTCGAGGAACAACGGGCAAAGATGAAATCTTGTTACAGGGACAATGGGTCAAGATGAAACTTTGCTACACAGACAATGGGTAAAGATGATTCTTGTTACACAGGCAATGGGTAAAGATGATTCTTGTTGCATAGACAATGGGTAAAGATGATTCTTGTTACACAGACAATGGGTAAAGATGAAATCTTGTTGCACTGACAATGGGTAAAGATGAAAACTTGTTGCGGAGACAATGGGTAAAGATGAAAACTTGTTGCGGAGACAATGGGTAAAGATGAAAACTTGTTACACAGGCAATGGGTAAAGATGATTCTTGTTGCATAGACAATGGGTAAAGATGATTCTTGTTATACAGACAATGGGTAAAGATGATTCTTGTTATATAGACAATGGGTGAAGATGATTCTTGTTATATAGACAATGGGTAAAGATGATTCTTGTTATACAGACAATGGGTAAAGATGATTCTTGTTATACAGACAATGGGTAAAGATGATTCTTGTTATATAGACAATGGGTAAAGATGATTCTTGTTACACAGACAATGGGTAAAGATGATTCTTGTTATATTGACAATGGGTGAAGATGATTCTTGTTATATAGACAATGGATAAAAATGCTTCTTGTTATATTGACAATGGGTAAAGATGATTCTTGTTATATAGACAATGGGTAAGGATGATTCTTGTTGTATAGACAATGGGTAAAGATGATTCTTGTTGTATAGACAATGGGTAAAGATGATTCTTGTTATACAGACAATGGGTAAAGATGATTCTTGTTGTATAGACAATGGGTAAAGATGATTCTTGCTGTATAGACAATGGGTAAAGATGAAACCTTGTTCGAGGAACAACGGGCAAAGATGAAATCTTGTTACAGGGACAATGGGTAAAGATGAAACTTTGCTACACAGACAATGGGTAAAGATGATTCTTGTTATATAGACAATGGGTAAAGATGATTCTTGTTATATAGACAATGGGTAAAGATGATTCTTGTTGTATAGACAATGGGTAAAGATGATTCTTGTTATACAGACAATGGGTAAAGATGATTCTTGTTGTATAGACAATGGGTAAAGATGATTCTTGCTGTATAGACAATGGGTAAAGATGATTCTTGCTGTATAGACAATGGGTAAAGATGAAACCTTGTTCGAGGAACAACGGGCAAAGATGAAATCTTGTTACAGGGACAATGGGTAAAGATGAAACTTTGCTACACAGACAATGGGTAAAGATGATTCTTGTTGTATAGACAATGGGTAAAGATGATTCTTGTTACACAGACAATGGGTAAAGATGAAACCTTGTTCGAGGAACAACGGGCAAAGATGAAATCTTGTTACAGGGACAATGGGTCAAGATGAAACTTTGCTACACAGACAATGGGTAAAGATGATTCTTGTTACACAGGCAATGGGTAAAGATGATTCTTGTTGCATAGACAATGGGTAAAGATGATTCTTGTTACACAGACAATGGGTAAAGATGAAATCTTGTTGCACTGACAATGGGTAAAGATGAAAACTTGTTGCGGAGACAATGGGTAAAGATGAAAACTTGTTACACAGGCAATGGGTAAAGATGATTCTTGTTGCATAGACAATGGATAAAGATGATTCTTGTTATACAGACAATGGGTAAAGATGATTCTTGTTATATAGACAATGGGTAAAGATGATTCTTGTTATATAGACAATGGGTAAAGATGATTCTTGTTACACAGACAATTGGTAAAGATGATTCTTGTTATATAGACAATGGATAAAAATGCTTCTTGTTATATTGACAATGGGTAAAGATGATTCTTGTTATATAGACAATGGGTAAGGATGATTCTTGTTGTATAGACAATGGGTAAAGATGATTCTTGTTGTATAGACAATGGGTAAAGATGATTCTTGTTATACAGACAATGGGTAAAGATGATTCTTGTTGTATAGACAATGGGTAAAGATGATTCTTGCTGTATAGACAATGGGTAAAGATGAAACCTTGTTCGAGGAACAACGGGCAAAGATGAAATCTTGTTACAGGGACAATGGGTAAAGATGAAACTTTGCTACACAGACAATGGGTAAAGATGATTCTTGTTGTATAGACAATGGGTAAAGATGATTCTTGTTGTATAGACAATGGGTAAAGATGATTCTTGTTATACAGACAATGGGTAAAGATGATTCTTGTTGTATAGACAATGGGTAAAGATGAAACTTTGCTACACAGACAATGGGTAAAGATGATTCTTGTTATATAGACAATGGGTAAAGATGATTCTTGTTGTATAGACAATGGGTAAAGATGATTCTTGTTATACAGACAATGGGTAAAGATGATTCTTGTTGTATAGACAATGGGTAAAGATGATTCTTGCTGTATAGACAATGGGTAAAGATGAAACCTTGTTCGAGGAACAACGGGCAAAGATGAAATCTTGTTACAGGGACAATGGGTAAAGATGAAACTTTGCTACACAGACAATGGGTAAAGATGATTCTTGTTGTATAGACAATGGGTAAAGATGATTCTTGTTACACAGACAATGGGTAAAGATGAAACCTTGTTCGAGGAACAACGGGCAAAGATGAAATCTTGTTACAGGGACAATGGGTCAAGATGAAACTTTGCTACACAGACAATGGGTAAAGATGATTCTTGTTACACAGGCAATGGGTAAAGATGATTCTTGTTGCATAGACAATGGGTAAAGATGATTCTTGTTACACATACAATGGGTAAAGATGAAATCTTGTTGCACTGACAATGGGTAAAGATGAAAACTTGTTGCGGAGACAATGGGTAAAGATGAAAACTTGTTACACAGGCAATGGGTAAAGATGATTCTTGTTGCATAGACAATGGATAAAGATGATTCTTGTTATACAGACAATGGGTAAAGATGATTCTTGTTATATAGACAATGGGTGAAGATAATTCTTGTTATACAGACAATGGGTAAAGATGATTCTTGTTATACAGACAATGGGTAAAGATGATTCTTGTTATATAGACAATGGGTGAAGATGATTCTTGTTATACAGACAATGGGTAAAGATGATTCTTGTTATATAGACAATGGGTAAAGATGATTCTTGTTACACAGACAATTGGTAAAGATGATTCTTGTTATATAGACAATGGATAAAAATGCTTCTTGTTATATTGACAATGGGTAAAGATGATTCTTGTTATATAGACAATGGGTAAGGATGATTCTTGTTGTATAGACAATGGGTAAAGATGATTCTTGTTGTATAGACAATGGGTAAAGATGATTCTTGTTATACAGACAATGGGTAAAGATGATTCTTGTTGTATAGACAATGGGTAAAGATGATTCTTGCTGTATAGACAATGGGTAAAGATGAAACCTTGTTCGAGGAACAACGGGCAAAGATGAAATCTTGTTACAGGGACAATGGGTAAAGATGAAACTTTGCTACACAGACAATGGGTAAAGATGATTCTTGTTATATAGACAATGGGTAAAGATGATTCTTGTTATATAGACAATGGGTAAGGATGATTCTTGTTGTATAGACAATGGGTAAAGATGATTCTTGTTACACAGACAATGGGTAAAGATGAAACCTTGTTCGAGGAACAACGGGCAAAGATGAAATCTTGTTACAGGGACAATGGGTCAAGATGAAACTTTGCTACACAGACAATGGGTAAAGATGATTCTTGTTACACAGGCAATGGGTAAAGATGATTCTTGTTGCATAGACAATGGGTAAAGATGATTCTTGTTACACAGACAATGGGTAAAGATGAAATCTTGTTGCACTGACAATGGGTAAAGATGAAAACTTGTTGCGGAGACAATGGGTAAAGATGAAAACTTGTTACACAGGCAATGAGTAAAGATGATTCTTGTTGCATAGACAATGGGTAAAGATGATTCTTGTTATACAGACAATGGGTAAAGATGATTCTTGTTATACAGACAATGGGTAAAGATGAAACCTTGCTCGAGGAACAACGGGCAAAGATGAAATCTTGTTACAGGGACAATGGGTAAAGATGAAACCTTGTTACACAGTCAATGGGTAAAGATGAAACCTTGCTACACAGACAATGGGTAAAGATGAAACCTTGTTAGAGGGACAATAGGTAAAGATGATACCTTGCTCCACAGACAATGGGTAAAGATGAAACTTGTTACAGGGACAATGAGTAAAGATGGGGACGAATGTCAAAGAACGAGAAAAGAAAATGAGGAAAAATAAATAAGAAAATAATTAGAAAAAGGAAACGAAGTACTTAATGAAAAATTAAATTCAGTAAAATGTGAAAAAGGCACCGCAGTACTAAAAGGAAGATCAGAACCAAGTGCCCCAATAATGAAGAAATTATTTTAGGGATGGATGTATTAGAAGAGCTGGGTTCCATATAGACGCAAGGCAGAGATAGGCTATCTGGCCAATTACCACGGGGAACATGAAACGTAAATCAGGACTGCAAGTAAGCCTCAAAAAGACACAGATAGGTCAGACTTCCATGCAATACTTGGGACATACCATCCAACAGCGGCATAGGGCTATGTCTGTTGACCAACGGACAGCAAAGAAATGTTCATGCCAATTAATGTAAGGGGAGTCAGGCAAGTTTCAGAACTTTTTAACTATTGCCGGATTTCTATCCCAAGGTTCACATCCTTAGTGGCCCCCATTCAGGATCTCATAAAAGGAGGGAAGCCCCATTACAACCAGCCACCTGGGGACCAGAACAGGACTTGGTATATATGCAAGTGAAGCAAGCCCTGACCAGTGCCCCAGCTTTGGGGTTGCGCGATACGAATAAATCGTTCCACCTCTACTGTGATAATGAATGAGATTTTTACAATGCTATACTGGTACAAGAACATGGAAATAGGAAATGACCAGTAGCCTATTACTCCACCCACCAATCACCGGTAGTGGCTGGACTACCTTGATGTGTAGCAGCCTTAGATTGTGCCACCTGGGCAGTTCGTGTCAGTGAGCCAGTTTTGAAGGTCGGACAGACCATATTACACACCCAGCATACTTTAGTAGAACTATTGAACACAGGAAAGTTGAGGGTAGCCTGGGAAGCAGTGCTTACTCCCAAAGATAAATCCGTTTAAATTATTCAAGACCTTGGGGTGAACCCTACAACTGGAGTTTTGACTTAAGGGACAGGGCTTAAGTGTGAGTCAGTAGTACAAGAAGAGGAGAGTTGTGAGGTGGAGGTTACACCATTGGAAGGATCCATTTCAGGTTCTCATCACTCGTGAAATGTGTGTATGCTTAGACATGAGAGAAGGGCGTTGCTGGAAACACTGGTCACAGTTAAAACCATTTGAAATGGAATGAAAATCTGTTTCAGACAGAAGGAGGGCCACCAGCCAATGCCATAATTATTTTGTTGCAGATAAAGGATACGACGACTGAACATCATCCTGGAAGAACTTGGGATCCTCCTCCTGGTATTCCAGGGAAGATGCCTAAAGCAAACTTTGGAACCGAAAAATGGATTGGTTTTGGTCCCAACAGGAAATGTAATGTATGATAACGTACACCATGATTTGGCACCCATGATACTAGACTTGACAAGCATAGGACTTCCCCAGTGGTGCTCAAATAAAACCCAAAAGCAGTCTCAAAAACTAAGCAGACAAGTTCTGGAACAAGGGGTTAAAGGGAACGGCCGTGCCCCAGGCCAACACTACAAACGGCGAACAGGAGAGATATGCTTAATAATGTGGTGGCCATATTTAACACTGGAACCTCAATAGCTAATACGATTGATTTCGCAACCCAGGACAGAAATATTCTGGGCTCCAGAATTAAAGAAATTCTATGGGAGAAGAATCAGAACCAGGACTCCCAATTGACTGAGGATCAGGTCCTTACCGGTCAGCTTCAGGACATGGCTACTGTTCTCGAGGCACATGCCCAAACCATGAATAAAATTATTAAGGAAGACCAGAAGGCCTCTGAGGATACTGCAAGGAATGATGCTTATAGCACATTTGGAAATTGTGTAATGCACAAACCAGGAAAAATTTTGCCCAGATAATGAAAGGTGAGGTGCCCTTATGGATTAGCAATGAGCAATTGGCTAATCTATCCCATCAAAGGGAAACTATCCCAGGATGCCAACTCAAGGGAATGGTGTGGGTATACCCCACCCAAACTGAATGTAAAGTGAACGGTGGCAGTCTGCTGGGACTGGTACTTGCAATACCAATGATTGTACTGGAACAGAGCCTCGAGAGGTATATTGAGTCCAAAACATCGGAATAATTTAGGGAAATACATACATAACGTACCATGAGACATTACCTTATGCAGTAACATATGGACATAGTTTAGTGGGAACCAAGTTGCAAGGTTGTGCCACCAATCAGGGAACAACAACTTGCCCTCAGAAAATGAGTTTTGACCCAATTACAGCCTGTGGATTTAAAATATTAAAGAATGGGATCAACTGTATTATAGAGGCCATTAGAGCCGGTTTAACAGCAACGTGGGTTACTTATGTCAACAAAGGAGAGTACAGTGTAACTACTAACCAGAAAACTTTTGAGTACACAGACCAGATCTGTGAGATCCCCAGCCCGGTGTTCTGTTTCACCCCAGAGGTACCGGTGAGGATTGGATAAGAAGAACTGATCAATATACACAGACGAGAGTCCACTTCATTCCAGGTGTCTGAAGGCATGAAGAAAGAACAACCAAACTACATCAGCAAATTTGGGTACGATGCCAGAACTCATGGTGGAGCTACGGAAAAAGATTGCCGAGTCCCAGAAGAGGTAGTACGCACTCCAGCAACAGAACAAGGTCACCACTTGGTGGGATGACTTATGGGACTGGGGGCTGAACATTCAGATCCATCTGTAGATCCACGTAACATTTCATGCGTTAGTGGTGATTCAATTGTCGATTGCTGTATATCTCCTTCATGACATCTGTGGATGGGCCCGGTGAAGGAAAGCCAAAATATTGGCTAAAGCAATAAACTGAGTAAGGGAAGGAGGGAAAAGCACACCTCTCAAACCAGGCCTGTATCAAAAGTATTTAGAGCAATCCAAGAAAGGAAAGGCATTATGCAGCTAGAGATAGGGTATACATAATGGTAGTTTAAACCCAAACATAGCCAGGTCAGTAGGACACTGGTGATGCCGCAAGAGGTTCAATAGTCAGGATGCAACACTTGTGGCTGTCCAGAGGATCCCTGGATATGAAACCATAGGTAGAACATCTGGGTGTGGCTGTTGGGCATGGAAAGGATTCCTGAGCAGGGTCACGGAGGGATTGATGTGGGAAGCACATGGTTAATGGGAATGTTGTTTTAAAACACTGTAGCTACATTGGAAGCCATATATTAGACTGCCACCATAATTACAAGGCATGATGGGAAGCTTGGCCAAATGACACAAGCATCAGGTCAGCAGTTAATAAGTAACAGTTGGTATAAAGACGTTTCATGATATCTTGTTACAGAGGCAATGGGTAAAGATGAAACCTTGTTACCGAGGCAATGGGTAAAGATGAAACCTTGTTATAAAGACAATGGGTAAAGATGGAACCTTGTTACAGAGATAATGGGTAAAGATGAAACCTTGTTACAGAGGCAATGGGTAAAGATGAAACCTTGTTACAGAGATAATGGGTAAAGATGGAACCTTGTTACAGAGACAATGGGTAAAGATGGAACCTTGTTATAGAGACAATGGGTAAAGATGGAACCTTGTTATAGAGACAATGGGTAAAGATGAAACCTTGTTACAGAGATAATGGGTAAAGATGAAACCTTGTTACAGAGATAATGGGTAAAGATGAAACCTTGTTACAGAGGCAATGGGTAAAGATGGAACCTTGTTATAGAGACAATGGGTAAAGATGGAACCTTGTTATAGAGACAATGGGTAAAGATGAAACCTTGTTACAGAGACAATGGGTAAAGATGGAACCTTGTTATAGAGACAATGGGTAAAGATGGAACCTTGTTACAGAGACAATGGGTAAAGATGAAACCTTGTTACAGAGACAATGGGTAAAGATGAAACCTTGTTACAGAGACAATGGGTAAAGATGAAACCTTGTTACAGAGACAATGGGTAAAGATTAAACCTTGTTACAGAGGCAATGGGTAAAGATGAAACCTTGTTACAGAGACAATGGGTAAAGATTAAACCTTGTTACAGAGACAATGGTTAAAGATGAAACCTTGTTACACAGACAATGGGTAAAGATGAAACCTTGTTACAGAGACAATGGGTAAAGATTAAACCTTGTTACAGAGACAATGGTTAAAGATGAAACCTTGTTACAGAGACAATGGGTAAAGATGAAACTTTATTCGAGGCAATGGGCAAACCCAAGACAGTTGAGGTAACAGCATACATCTGCTAAAACTTACTTGATTAACAATTGAGCAACTGTCAGCATCCTTTTCAACGACTGAGTTTCACTTCCACTTGATTATGTATAAATACATTGCCACAACCACTGTAAAGTTGAGAGACTTCGGGACGCCGAACGCTCTCCTCTGCATACTTGCATTAAATAACTCTCGTATTGTGGATGATAAGTGACTTGAGTGATGTTTTTCCCACAACACCCTTGTTTATCAATTTCTTGGTCCTCCTTTGCTGAATTCTAAAATCTTCAATCCTCAAGCTTACTTCTCTTTTTGGCAACATTATACCTTTCATCTAACACTAACTTTAACTTCTCTTGTTAGACACGGTTGGATCACTTTTCCTGTGGGGTTTTTGTGCATTAAAGGAATATAATTTGGTTGTAAATTATGTATTAATGCTAGCTATTGCTTTACTACCGCTATAGCTTTTAATGTAGTTCCCCAATCTACTTTAGCCAGATTCCCCTTATACCCACATAGTTTCCTTTGTTTAGATTTAAGACCCTAGTTTTGGATTTAAATAAATCACTTTCAAACTTAATGTAAAATTCTATCATATTATGGTCACTCTTCCCTATGGGTCCCTTTACTACAAGGTTATAAATTAACCGTTTCTTATTGCACAATACTAGATCTAAAATAGCCGGTTCTCTAGTTGGTTCCTCAACATGCTGATCTGGAAAAATTTCTTGTATACCTTCCATGAATTCATCCTCCATGCTATTACTGTAAATTTGGTTTGCCCAGTCTATATGCAGGTTAAAGTCCCCCATGATTATTGTATTACCTTTGTTTTATGCACCACCAATTTCCTGATTTATACAGTGCCACTACAATTTGGTGGCCATCAATGTTTCCTACTCTTTGCTGTTTTGTAGCTCCACCTAAACTGATTCTTCTACTTGATTTTATGAGCCAAGGTCCTTTCCCTCTGTCTTTATCCCATTCTTTATTATAAGGGCTACTCCTCCTCCTTTTCCATTTTGCTCTCTTCTAAAAGTTACGTATCCTGGAATATTTGGTTCCCAACCATAGTCACTTTGCTACTATGTCTCTGCAATTGCTGTTAGATCAAACCTATTAATTTCTATCTGCGCTATTAATTAATCTATTTTGTTATGAATACTTTGTGTATTCAGATATAATGCCTTTAGCTTTGACTTTTTCTATTTTTCCCTGGTCACCTGAGTCAGTAATAACCTATTACCTTTGTTACTCTGTCTCTTCCTTCAACACTCTGCTTACTTTTACCCAAAACTCTGCTCTATTCTAGAGCCCTGACCTATCTCATTAATTTTACTCATATCTAAACCGTGCTGTATACTTTCATGTATCCTCCTCCTCCGTGCCCTCTTCCCCCCACCCACCTTCATTGTTTTAAAGCCATGTTAACTGCCCTAGTTATTCCATTCGCCACAACACTGGTTTCTGCCCAATTCAAGTGGAGCCCATCCCAGCAGAACAGCTTCCTTGTACCCCATGAAGCAAAACCCCTGCCTCCCACACCACATTTAACATTCCAATCTGCTTATCCCTACACCAATTGGTGTATGGCTCATGTAACAATCCAAAGATTATTATCTTTGAGGTTCAGCTTTATCATTTGGACCCAAACCTCTCAAAACTCTTTCAGCAGAACCTCATTCCTAGCTCTACATATGTCGTTAGTTTCTACATTGTCCACAACTGGATCCTCCCCTTCCCACCCCAAAGTTCTGACTCTGAGCTGCCCCAGAGAGAGGGCAGTGTGTGATGTCCCTGTTGGGTGCAGCATGTTCAGTATCTGACCCTGAGCTGCCCTCATTCCTCCTGCTCTCGGGGGCAGTCACACTCCTCTCAGTCACAAATTGGAGGAACAGTATCATCTACTGGACAGCGGCGGTATTTCAAGGCAATCATGTCCGGCTCCATCCCAGAGAAATCAAAAACCAACCTGCAGATTCAATTAATTTTATCAATGGTTCAACAAAGTTTAGCTCCATTTGTTGCAGCTTTCAGTAAATGAAGCCCTTTAAACAGTGAAGTATGGATGCAAACACAATCAGCATTATTTTTATCTGACCCTTTTTCCATTGACTAATTGGTCCAATATCCAGAATATTAAACAGTCCCTTTATAGGGGTAATCAATATCAGCAGAAAGAAACCTCAGCTGTCAGAACGAATCAGTCTGGGATAACAGCAGAATCCAAACCCTGCAGGCACTTGTGAACTCGCTGATGTCTCTGCAGGTTGGATATCTGAGTGAATCCCTTCCCACACACAGAGCAGGTGAACGGCCTTTGCCCAGTGTGAACTCGCTGCTGTTTCAGCAGGTGGAATGACCGAAGGAATGCCTTCCCAGACTTGGAGCAGATGAACGGTCTCTCCCCAGTGTGAAGTCGCTGGTGCATCAGCAGGATGGATGAGGTAGTGAATCCCTTCCCACACACGGAGCAGGTGAACGGTTTCTCCCCAGTGTGAACTCGCTGGTGTACCAGCAGGCTGGATGACCGAGTGAATCCCTTCCCACACTCAGAGCAGGTGAACGGCCTCTCCCCAGTGTGAACTCGCTGATGTGTCAGCAGGTGGGATGACTGACTGAATCCCTTCCCACACATGGAACAGGTGAATGGCCTCTCCCCGGTGTGAACTCGTTGGTGTTTCAGCAGGTGGAATGACCGAAGGAATCCCTTCCCACACATGGAGCAGGTGAATGGTTTCTCCCCAGTGTGAACTCGCTGATGTGTCAGCAGGCGGGATGACACAGCGAATCCCTTCCCACACACGGAGCAGGTGAACGGTCTCTCCCCAGTGTGAAGTCGCTGGTGCATCAGCAGGATGGATGAGGTAGTGAATCCCTTCCCACACACGGAGCAGGTGAATGGTTTCTCCCCAGTGTGAACTCGCTGATGTGTCAGCAGGCGGGATGACACAGCGAATCCCTTCCCACACTCAGAGCAGGCGAATGGCCTCTTCCCAGTGTGAACTCGCTGATGTGTCAGCAGGTGGGATGACTGACTGAATCCCTTCCCACACGTGGAACAGGTAAATGGCCTCTCCCCAGTGTGAACTCGCTGGTGTGTCAGCAGATTGCATTTCAAAGTGAATCCCCTTCCACTCTCAGAGCAGGTGAATGACTTCTCCCCACCGTGACTGCGCCGATGAATTTCCAGATCAGATTGGTAATTAAATCTCTTCCCACAGTCCCCACATTCCCACAGTTTCTCCATGGTGCGGGTGTCCTTGTGTCTCTCCAGGTTGGACGATCAGTTGAAGCCTCGTCCACACACACAACACGTGTACAGTTTCTCCCCGCTGTGAATGGTGCAATGTTTTTTCAGGCTGTGCAACTGGTTAAATCTCTTTCCACAGTCCGTGCACTGGAACACTCTCACTCAGGTATGTGTGTCTCGGTGCTTTTCCAGTCACACTGATGTTTGAAATCTGTTCCCACAGACAGAATAGACAAACATTTCTCCTTCCATATTGAAAGGCCGATGATATTCAAGTCTTGATGAATCGAGTGATTCCGTCAGATCTTGATGTTTGGTTTGAGTTTCTCATCTGCAAACCCTCCCCTTTTAACACCCTGGAAAAGGAGTTTACAAAAATCATTACTGCAAGTACGGGACAGAAATACAGAACAGAATGGAACATTATTTCCTCCCTTGTTCCCCCAAAGCTGTAAATCCCCATCCCATGCATTCTCTGTCCACCCATCTTGAAATTCAAACACATCGCACATCTGAAGACAGGTTGTCCTCTGCTCCCAATTTTGGATCTGGAATAAAAACAGAAAATGCTGGAAAGCTCAGCAGGGCAGGCAGCATTTGTGGAGAGGTAGTTTTAATTCTCCACTGCACTCCCACTCTAACCTCTGTCTCTCTGGTCTCCTACACTGTTCCAACGAAGCTGAACGCAAGCTTGAGGAACAGCACCTCATCTTTTGTTTAGGCACTTTACAGCCTCCTGGACTCAACATTGAGTTCAAAAATTTCGGAGCATAACTGCTGTCAATTTTGGATTCCCCCCCCACCCAAGAGCCTGTTTCTTCTTTTTCTCTCTCTTAAAGCAATTGGTCATTATCCCATCATTCACACCCTATCTTGACTAATGTTTTTCTAACTCCTGGAATTACCATTTGAATTTGGGCGATCATCTCTTTTGTCTCTCTAATCTCTCCTGTCTTCCAACCTATCACAGACCTTCCCCTTTCAGTGCTTGTTAAAAATCTGTTCTTTTCGAACACTCTCCAGTTCTGACGAATGGTCATCGACCCTGCTTCCTCTCCACAGATGCTGCCTCACCTGCTGTGATTTACTGCATTTTTATTTCGGTTCTACACTCACTAGTTCCCCTCTCCTCCCCTGAAGATGCTGACTCTGGCTGGGTTCAGTTCTACACTTACTGGTCCTCCTCCCTCTCCTCCCCTGAAGGTGCTGACTCTGGCTGGGTTCAGTTCTACACTTACTGGTCCTCCTCCCCTGAAGGTGCTGACTCTGGCTGGGTTCAGTTCTACACTCACTGGTTCCCCTCCCTCTCCTCCCCTGAAGGTGCTGACTCTGGCTGGGTTCAGTTCTACACTCACTGGTTCCCCTCCCTCTCCTCCCCTGAAGGTGCTGACTCTGGCTGGGTTCACTGGTCCCTGAATGGCCACCACACGTTAAAAAAATCCACGCATAGGCATCTTCCACCCTTCAAGATTTAGTTCGGGACCTGGAATTTTAAGTCCTTCATTGAAACACGCCTGAACTTTTTGACGTGAAAGCAAGCCATCCTCGATTCAAGGGATTGCCTCATCATAGGATGGAGGGACAGCCTATGATGATCATCACTGGACCCTGAAGCCCCGCGCACATTCGCTCTTTTGCAAAGATGGCCACGCATGTGCTCTACTGCTCCATAAATCTCAATGGCGGCGAACAAACCTGCAGCTGTCCTTTACAAAGATGGCCGTCAGCCTGGGCCTTTTACGGAGAAAAAGCCCCGGAGTTGCAAATTCTGGAACTGTAGTTCCTGATTCCGGGTTTGCGACCTATACCCGGTGTTTAGGAAGCCTACCTACCGGGTGCGTTACCGCTTGCGCCCCGATGGTTCGGATTCCGCTGCAAACTGCATTTCCGGCCTGTGTCCGCTCACAGCCCTCGCCCACCTCTGATCAAAGTCACACTGCGCATGCTCCAAATACAGACGGGGCACTGGACTCCCCCCGCGTGACTCGGGTACATTCCGCCCGCGGGACACAGGCCATGAGATGTCCTCCTGACGTCACAGGGAGGCGGCGGTTCTGCGCAAGTACGCAAGCGCGAGGTTTGAAATGAAAAAACCCAACCTGGCATGTTTATTTTTAATAATATGATGAAGCTGAGAATTGTATAATAAAAAGCAACCGAAAGGTGCAAATCTGTCATGAATTAATCGCGTTTTTTAAAGTTCTGTCCTCAGTTGCCAGGGGAGACGCGTTCGGCCCGCGAGCCGCGGAAAGGAAGTGACGTAAGAAACGCTGCCGGTGGGGGTTGCCAGGAGCGACGGCCAGGCTGTGCCGAACATACAATGTAGGCGCGGAGGCACCAGATGGGGGTGAAGGGGCGGGAGCAAGGCGATTCTGAGGGTCCAGTTGGGAGTGGGCGGGGCTACAGGGGATGGGGCCACAGAGGGTGTGGCTACAGGGGAGGGGAGGGGCTACAGGGGAGGGGAGTGGCTACATTTTGACAATCGCTACTGTGAAGCGTCTCGGGATGTTTTAATATCTTAAAGGCGCTATATAAATGCAAGTCCTTGTTAACGCCACACCCTTCCGTGCACCCCCTATCTCCTGCCCAGTATAGCATAGAGCTGACCGACCTGGGGAGACCTCACAGTTTCGCTCCTGGTCTGTGCTAGGTTAAGAGAGAAAGTTTCAATTAGCAGAGACCAGTTGGGCCGAATGGCCCGTTTCTGTGCTGTGAAATGTTATGGGAGGGCTGTCAAGTGGAGCTGACAGTGCACTCTGATTGCGGGATCTTTCTAGGTTTGCCTTTCAGAACATTACATGCAGGACAGATCGAGGCCATGGGCTAAAGGAGGGACACTTCCCCACCGGCTCCCCATAACCCCTATCGTTTAAGAAACTGTCTATTTTTGTCACATTTGTTCAATGTCCCAGCTTCCACAACTCTCTGAGGCAGTGAATTCCACAGATTTACAACCCTCAGTGAAGAAATTCCTCCTCATCTCAGTTTTAAATGGGGGGCCCCTTATTCTAAGATCATGCCCCCTAGTTCTAGTCTCCCCCATCAGAGGAAACATCCTCTCTGCATCCACCTTGTCAAGCCCCCTCATAATCTTATACATTTCTATAAGATCACCTCTCATTCTTCTGAATTCCAATGTTTAGAGGCCCAACCTACTCAATCTTTCCTCATAAGTCAACCCCCTCATCTCTGGAATCAACCTTGTGAACCTTCTCTGAACTGCCTCCAAAGCAAGAATATCCTTTCGTAAATATGGAAACCAAAACTGCACGCAGTATTCAAGGTGTGGCCTCACCAATATCCTGTACAACTGTAGCAAGACTTACCTGCTTTTATACTCCATCCCCTTTGCGATAAAGGCCAAGATTCCATTGGCCTTCCTGATCACTTGCTGTACCTGCATACTTACCTTTTGTGTTTCATGCACAAGTACCCCCAGGTCCCGCTATACTGCAGCACACTGCAATCTTTCTCCATTTAAATAATAACTTGCTCTTTGATTTTTTTTCTGCCAAAGTGCATTACCTCACACTTTCCAACTTTTTTGCCCACTCACTTAGCCTGTCTGAGTCCTCCTCACACACTGCTTTTCCTCCCATCTTTGTATCATCAGCAAGCTTGACTACGTTACACTCGGTCCCTTCTTCCAAGTTGTTAATAGATTGTAAATAGTTGGGGTCTCAGCACTGATCCCTGCGGCAACCCAAGAATGAACCATTTATCCCGATTCTCTGTTTTCTGTTCGTTAGCCAATCCTCTATCCATGCTAATATATTTCCCCCAACCCCGTGAACTTTTATCTTGTGCAGTAACCTTTTATGTGGCACCTTGTCAAATGCCTTCTGGAAATCCAAATACACCACATCCACTGGTTCCCCTTTATCCATCCTGTTCCTTACATCCTCAAAGAATTCCAGCAAATTTGTCAAACATGACTTCCCCTTCATAAATCCATGCTGACTCTGCCTGACAGAATTTTGCTTTTTCAAATGTCCTGCTGCTGCTTCTTTAATAATGGACTCCAACATTTTCCCAAACATAGATGTTAGGCTAACTGGTCTGTAGTTACCTGCTTTTTGCCTGCCTCCTTTTTTTTAAATAGGGGCGTTACATTTGCAGTTTTCCAATCTGCTGGGACCTCCCCAGAATCCAGGGAATTTTGGTAAATTACAACCAATGCAGCCACAATCCCTGCCGCTACTTCTTTTAAGACCCGAGGATGCAAGCCATCAGGTCCAGGGGATTTATCTGCCTTCAGTCCCATTATCTTACTGACTACCACCTCCTTAGTGATTGTGATTGTGTTAAGTTCTTCCCTCGCTATAGCCCCTTGATTATCCACTGTTGGAATATTGTTCTACCGTAAAGACTGATAAAAAATATCTGTTCAGAGTTTCTCCCACCTCCATGTTCCCCATTACTAATTCCTCGGTCTTGTCCTTTAAGGGACCAACAGTTACTCTAGTCACTCTATATACCTATAGAAACTCTTGCTATCTGTTTTTATATTTCGTTCTAGTTTACTTCCATAGTCTATCTTCCTTTTCTTAATCATTTTTTTAGTCATTCTTTGTTGGCTTTTAAATACTTCCCAATCTTCTGTCCTCCCACTAGTTTTGGCCACATTGTATGCCCTTGTTTTTAATTGGATACCATCCTTTATTTCTTTAGTTAGCCACGGATGGCTATCTTTTCTCTTACCTTTTCCTTCTCACTGGAATATATTTTTCTTGAGAGTTGTGAAATATCTCCTTAAATGTACAACACTGTTCATCACCTCTGGTACTTTTGCCAAATCTATATCTTCTGGTTACCAACACTCCTGCCATTCGAAACAGTTTCTTCTTATTTACTCTTATCAAACCCCTCCATGATTTTAAAGACCTATCAAATCTCCTCTTAACATTCTCTGCTCTGAGGAGAACAACCCCAGCTTCTCCAGTCTCTCTATATAACTGAAGTCACTCATCCCTGATACCAATCTGGTCAATCTCCTCGTAACCTTCTTTGATCAAAGGAGAACAATCCCAACTTCTCCAGTCTCCCCACATAACTGAGGCCTATCATCCTTGATGGCATTCTAGTAAATTTCTTCTGCATCCTCTCTGAGGCATTGGCATCCTTCCCAATGTGCCCAGCTGAGGCCTAACCAATGTTTTATAAAAGGTTTAGCAATAATCTCCTTGCCTTTGTACTCTATGACTCTATCAATACAGCCAAGGAACCCACATGCTTTTTATAATAAAAGCAAAATTCTACAGCTGCTGGAATCTGAAATAAGAGCAGAAAATGGTGGAAATCTCAGCGGGTCAGGCCGCATCTGTGGAGAGAAACAGAGTTAACGTTTCAGGTCGATGACCCTTTGTACTCCTCTATTCATGTCCACGATCCCATAAGCATTTTTAACCGCATTCTCAACCTTCCCTGCCACCTTCAATGATTTGTGGACATTTACCCCAAATGTCTCTGTTCATGCACCCTTTTAGGATTGTACCCTGTTACTTGAAATTTTTCTCCTCATTTTTCTGCCTTAATGTATCACTTTGCACTTTTCCGCATTCAATTTAATCTTTTTTTTTTAATTTGTTTATGGGATATGGGCGACGCTGGCAAGGCCAGCATTTATTGACCATCCCTAATTGCTCTCGAGAAGGTGGTGGTGAGCCTCCTTCTTGAATCGCTGCATTCCATGTGGTGAAGGTACTCCCACAGTGTTGTTAGGAGGGGAGTTCCAGGTTTTTGACCCAGTGACGATGAAGGAACGGTGATATACTTCCAAGTCAGTATTGCGTGTAACTTTGAGGGGAACATGGAGGTGGTGGTGTTCCCATGTGCCTGCTGCCCTTGTCCTTCTAAGTGGTAGAGGTTGTGGATTTGGGAGGTGCTGCTGAAGAAGCCTTGGCGAATTGCTGCAGTGCATCTTGTAGATGGTACACACTGCAGCCATGGTAATGGTGGTGGAGGGAGTGATCATCATAGGCAATCCCTCGAAATCGAGGAGGACCTGCTTCCATTCTAATAGTGAGTTCTCAGGTGACTGTACAGTCCAATATGGGAATTAATCTCTGTCACAAGAAGGAAAGGGTAGGTGAGGAGTCTGGTTTGATGCACGTTCCTTCCTCTATCTGCGTTTGGTTTCTGCATGCTCTCGGCGACGAGACTCAAGGTACTCAGCGCCCTCCTGGATGCACTTCCTCAACTTAGGGCGGTCTTGGGCCAGGGACTCTCTGGTGTCAGTGGGGATGTTGCACTTTATCAAGGAGGCTTTGAGGGTGTCTTTGAAACGTTTTCTCTGCCCACCTGGGGCTTGCTTGCCGTGTAGGTGTTCCGAATAGAGCGCTTGCTTTGGGAGTCTCGTGTCGAGCAGATGATGTGACCCACCCAATGGACCTGGTAGAATGTGGTCAGTGCTTTGATGCTGGGGATGTTGGCCTGATCAAGAACACTGACGTTGGTGCATCTATCCTCCCAGTGGATTTACAGGATCTTGCGGAGGCAGCACTGGTAGTACTTCTCCAGCACTTTGAGGTGTCTACTGTATATGGTCCATGTCTCTGAGCCATATAGGAGGGCGGGTATCACTACTGCCCTATAGACCATAAGCTTCCACTGAAAGGAGCAGTTTGAAGATCTCCTTAATCGAGACTCTGCCTTTGACACGTGCATCCTTGACTCCATCCCGCAGCATGCTACCTGCCACCATCTCAGCAAAACTCCAGCCCTGCACGAGGTAGAAAAGGCCATCCATTAGCTCAAGAACAACAAGGCATCAAGAGGAGGGAGTAAATATTTAAGGTGGTGGATGGGGTGCCAATCAAGTGGGCTCATTTCCCCTGGATGGTGTCACACTTCTTGAGTGTTGTTGCACCTGCTCTCATCAAGGCAAGTGGAGATTATTCTATTGTATTCCTGACATGTGCCTTGTAGATGGTGGAAAGGCTTTGGAGAGTCAGGAAGTGAGACACTAGCCGCAGAATACCCAGCCTATGACCTGCTCTTGTTTCCACAATATTTATGTGCTGGTCCAGTTAAGTTTCTGTTCAATGATGACCCCCCAGAATGTTGATGGTGGGGGATTCCGCGATGGTAATGCCATTGAATGTCAAGGGGCAGTGGTTAGACTCTCGCTTGTTAGAGATAGTCATTGCCTGGCACTTGTATGGCACGAATGTTACTTGCCAAGTGTCTGCACATTTGATCAGCCTGTGTATGTCTTCCGGAAGTCTATCACTATACTCCTCACTGTTCACTATACTTCTAAGATTTGTGTCATCTGCAAATTTTGAAATGCTACCCGTTACACCCACATCCAGGTCGTTAAGTCACATGCACTCCAAACCCATCTTCATCTGCCTTGCTTTTACCCTGTCTGATCCCTCCTATTTCTGAACTGTTCTCTACTCTGGTGCTATTTCTCACGTTTTTATCTTCTAATTATGATCTCTGGCTTTGGTCTCCCCCACAAGTGTAAGAATTTTCTTTACATCGACCCTATCAAACCCTTTCATAATCTTAATGACTTCCATCAGGCCACCCCACAGTCTTCTCTTTTCTAGAGTAAAGAGCCTCCAACCTGTTCAGCATTTCCTGATCGGTTTATCCTCCCAGTTCTGCTACCATCCTTGTGAATCTCTTTTGCACATACTACTGGTGTCAGGCTAACCAGCCAATGGTTTCTTGTTTTCTCTCCCCCCTCCTTTCTTGAACCGCGGGGTTACATTTGCCACCTTCTGAACATAAAATCATAGAAATTTGCAGCACACAAGGAGACAATTCGGCCATCCTGTCCACGCCGGGCGACGAGCTATCCAGCCTATTCCTACTTTCCAGCTCTTGATCTGTAGCCTTTTAGGTTATGGCACTTCAAGTACTTTTTAAATGCTCCGAGGGTTTCGGCCTCTTACTGCCAATTATTTTACATTTATACACCCTGGTTATTAGCCCCTCTGCTAAGGGAATAGGTCCTTCCTATCCACTCTATCTAGGCCCCTCATAATTTTATACACCTCAATTAAATCTCCCCTCAGCCTCCTCTGTTCCATATGATCCTCGGGGACCATTCTAGAATCTAAGGAATTCTGGAAGATCAAAACCAAGACTCGTGTTATCGGTAAACCCCTAGAGTCTAATCTGGGATAAAGTTAATTACAAACTCACAGAACAAGGAGAATCGCTGTCCCTTTAACAAGCACAAACCCCTGTGTGGAGAAGAGGGGGAGATAAGGAATAATAACAGAAAATGCTGGAAATCTCAGCAGGTCAGGCAATATCTGTGGAGAGGAAGCAGAGTTAACGTTTTGGGATTTCGGATACCATTTACCTGCTCTGTGTGTGGGACAGGATTCACTTCTTCATCGCAGCTTACTGAACACCAATTTGTTCACACCAATAAGAGACTGTTTAAATGTTCTGACTGTGAAAAGAGCTTTTAAAGCAGAAATTATCTTTTGAAACACCAACACACTCACATTGGGGAGAGGCAGTTGACCTGCTCCAAGTGTGGGAAGGGATTCACTCATTTATCCAACCTGCTGACACACCAGCGAGTTCACCAAGTGACTGCAAGGGTTGGATTCTACTGTTATGGTTGCTGTTAATCACCCCCCCCCTTTTCCCCATAGTACAACAATTTATTTTTCCTTCAGATACTTATCCGATTTCTTTTTGAAAGCCACAATTGATTCTGCCTCCACCAACCTTTCAGGCAGTGCATTCCAGATCCTAACCACTCGCTGCGTAAAAATGTTTTTCCTCATGTCGTCTCTGGTTCTTTTGCCAATTACCTTCAATCTGTGTCCTCTGATTCTTGACCCTCTGCCAATGGGAACAGTTTCTATCTACTCTGTCCAGACCCCTCATGATTTTGAACACCTCTACCAAATCTCTTCTCAACCTACTCTGCTCCAAGGAGAACAACCCCAACTTCTCCAGTCTATCCATGTAACTGATTTCCCTCATCCTTGGAACCATTCTTGTAAATGTTTTCTGCACCCTCTATCAATCAACTGTCAAATAAATCAGCTTTGTTTCTTACATACAGTGAGTCGATTCCTTGATTTCTCCAAGAGGAGTCTAATTGATGTCCTGTTACCAACTGTTTCATTTTTTAGCCTTTTCTCCTTTGTTAAAGAAAGACTTGTATTTATAAAGTGTCTTTTATGACCTCAGGACATCCCAAAGCACTTTACAACCAATGAAGTACCTTTTAAATGCAGTCGCTGCTGTAATATGGGAAATGCGGCAACCAATTTTCACACAGCAGGCTCCCACAAACAGAAATGTGATAATGATCAGATAATCTGTTTGTGATGTTGGTTGATGATGTTGGCTAGGACATCGGGGAGAACTCCCCTTTTCGAAATAACATCATGGATCTTTTATGACAATTTGATGGGGCCTTGGTTGAGCAGCACACGTGAAAGATGGCACCTCTGACAGTGCAGCACTCCCTCTGTACTGCATTGGAATGTCGGCCTAGAATTTATGCTCCAGGCTCTGGAAGTGGACTTGAACCCACAACCTACTGACTCAGAGACAAGAGTGCTAACACTGAGCCACGGCCAACACCTCATTAATCTGGATTATTTCAGTTCTCTTACCATTGGTTACTCTCAGACAAGTCCAAGCTCCCCATACCTTCCAGAGCGGCTCTCCAAATGTTGAGTTTCAGGAAAGGTATTGGTAACACACCCGTGTACCTACCCTGCCAGTGATTGATGGGTCAGTGTAGAGGGAGCTTTTTAACACATGAAAAATGACAGACAGGTAATGACCATCTGGTCCATCAAGCCTGTCCCATACAATTGCGATGCCTTGCGTATCACAACATATATACTCCACCTCACCTGAAACCATGTGAGCTCCTGGCAGAGGCAAAAAAACAGATTTTAAAAAACCGAGGCCAATTTGGAAAAATAAATCTGCGAAATTCCTCCCCGACCCAACTAGGCGATCGAAACTAGTGAGGAGATCACTTTGGCCATTAAATTCTCTGCACTATCTACCTTCTGCAAGAGGTAATCTCTGCTGCAGCCAGAAACAAATCCAGCTTTTGCTTGAAGGAATTCAGTGAGTCTGCATCCACCACATGAAACGGCAGATGTCTACTAATCTCTGTGAAAAGAATTACCTCCTGGCATCTAACCTAGATCTTGCCTTATACAATTAAAAGTTGTGCCCCCTGGTCCTGCCTAACCTATTTAATTGAAATAAACGGTCAGCTGTGTCTATTCCCGTCATTATCTTATAAACCTTAATCATATCCCCCCCTAAGGTAAAGTGTCCCAAATCTTTTACATATCTTGATAACTAAGATGCTTTAGGCTAGGAATTAGTCGAGTAACCCTCTTCTGCAGCCTTTCCAGAGCCTCAATATCACCCACCATGTGAGGAGACCAAAACTGGACACAGTATTCCAAGTGCGATCTGACTAAGGTCTTGTACAAGGACAAGACAGTACACCTCGCCTTATACTCAATTGTCCTATGGATACACCCAATACCCTATTTGCTCTAGCTATCGCTGCATGGCATTGAACATAAAGAACATAAGAAATAGGAGTAGGAGAAGGCCATACGGCCCCTCGAGCTTGCTCCACCATTTAATATGATCATGGTTGCTCGTGTACCTTTAAGGATGTATGTACTCGAATGCCTAAATCGCATTCTATCTCCACTATCTTTAATACCTTTCTCTGGATAGTGCATGAATGTTGACCATTTGCCCTGCCCACATATATAACACTGCACTTATCTAAGTTATACATCATTTTCCAGTCTACCAACACTTTAAGATCTGCCTGCATCAGACGAGCCTCTTCTACAGTTCGAGCACTTGCACAGATCTTGGTATCATCAGCAAATTTTCACATTGAGCCACCAATCCCTGACTCCAGATCATTAATAAAAATAGTAAAAAGCTATGGTCCCAACACTGATCCCTGCGGGACACGACTGGTGACAGGTCTCCAAACAGATCCAAATCCATCTATAACTATTCTTTGCCTGCATCCTGCCAGCCAGCTCTGAATCCAGCCCAATATACTTCCACTAATACCAGAGGCTCCGATCTTATAAAGAAGCCTCTGATGCCGTACCCTGTCAAAAGCTTTTTGGAAATCTAAGTAGACAATGTCTACTGGGCTTCCCTCATCCACCAACTTTGTGACTTTTTCAAAAAATACAGTTAGATTTGTGAGACATGACCTCTTTAGTATGATGCCAGGTTGGGTATCCCTAATATGTCCCTTCCTAGACAAGTATTCATATATTGCATCCCTTATGATTCTTTCAAGCATCTTGCCTAATACTGATGAGTCTATAGTTGCCTGGGTCTGCCTTGTCAATTTTTTTTTAAATGGGGAATACATTAGCCTTCTTCCAATTTGTAGCAACCATTCCAGAGTGCAGTGAGCTATTAAAAATACTGGACAGGGGCTCGTACAGCACATATCCCATCTCCCGGAAGACCCTTGGGTGGATATCATCCATCCCTGCTGCTCTATCTGTTTTTAGGTTCTTAATTTGGCAGATGGAGTATGATGTGGGAAAGTGTGAGGTTATCCACTTTGTCAGGAACAATAAAAAAGCAAATTATTATTTAAATGGAGAGAGATTACAAGGTGCTGCTGTACAGAGGAACCTGGGAGTCCTTGTGCATGAAACACAAAACGTTAGTATGCAGGTACAGTAAGTAATTAGGGAGGCAAATAGAATGTTGGCCTTTATTGCAAGGGGGATAATGTATAAAAGCAGGAAAGTTCTGCTACAACTGTACAGGGTATTGGTGAGACCACACTTAAAGTACTGCGTACAGTTTTGGTCTCCTTATTTAAGGAGGGATTTACTTGCACTGCAGGCAGTTCAGAGAAGATTCACTAGGTTGATTCCGGAGATGAAGGGGTTGATTTATGAAGAAAGGTTGAGCAGGTTGGACCTATACTCATTGGAGTTTAGAAGAATGAGAGGTGATCTTATTGAAACGTATAAAATTCTGAGAGGGCTTGACAGGGTAGATGCAGAGAGGATGTTTCCACTTGTGAGGGAATCTAGAACTAGGGGGCATAGTTTAAGAATAAGGGGTCACCCATTTAGAACTAAGTTGAAGAGGAATTTCTTCCCTCCGAGGGTCGTGAATCTTCAGAATTCTCTGCTCCTGAGAGCTCTGGAGGCTGGGTCATTGAATATATTTAAGGTGGAGATCGACACATTTTTGAATGATAAGGGAATGAAGGGTTATGGGGAGCGGGCAGGGAAGTGGAGCTGAGTCCAAGATCAGATGTCATGATCTTATTAAATGGCGGAGCAGGCTCGAGGCGCCAAATACCTGACCCCTGCTCCTATTTCTTATGTTCTTATTAATTCTTCCTAAAACAATATGCTTATCTATATAATGTTACTGATAAAACCAATATTAATACATTCTAATATACAGGCATCATCTTCAAGGGTGAAGATTCATGCTAAGTACTTATTTAATATTTCCACCATACTTAATGAATCCTTTGCAACCTGTGCTTGAATACACATCAGTTGCCCAATACAGTCTTTGATAGTTCTCTGACTTCACATAACTAAAAACGCTCTTCCCATTACTGCCAGTTATCTACAATCCTTTTCTCCATTAGACTATTTGCTGATCTAATAGCAACCTTCATTTATTTTAGTTTTTCCTTGTATTCAACCCTGATTATTTGAGTATTAAATGTTTTTAATTATTGAAACATTTCTGTTTACATCTTATTTGTCTTTGTACATAGTCTGTCAGCCACCTCTTTTCCTTGCCACATTTCCTTCTTTTGATTTTGGGTACATGTTTGTTTTCCACATTTTTTATATTGTTCGTAAGAACTTTCCATTTATATTCAACATCGGTCTCATCACTACCGAGGAGCGTTAGCCAATTTGCCCGTTCCAAATCATCTGCCATTTTGGAGAAGTTTGCCCTTCTGAAATCCGGTATGAGTTGCAGATTCTCAGTACCTTTTAGTTCTACAGGTTGACCCTCCCTTATCCGGCACCCTCGGGACCTGGCCTGTCCCAAACGAGGGATTTTGACGGATGAGGGGAGATCACGTGTTTTGGTGAACTGCGCCTTTAAGTGTTGTTGCTGGGGTAAGTATGTGTGCGCGCCGATTGGTTGGACCAACTATCAGTTAGTCAGTCAGCCAATCAGTGTACAGGGGGCCCCGACGAATCCGCAGGCCTCAGAAGAGTCGGCCCAACCCCCCCCCCCCCCAAAGGGAGCGCTGTGTGGAGGAGCGGCCGGCCCGAGGACTGTGGTTGCAGGAGTTCCAGCAATGTTCGAGGATGAAGCAGCCGATTGAGGAGAAAGATTATGTTGGTGAGTAAGATTTTGACAGTTGTGTTCTGCGCTTGCGCCACCCGGCGGCTGGGAATGGACCCGGGCGAGGGGTAGTATCGGATAAGAGGTTCAACTTGTACTAACCAATTGGAAGCGTATAATGTTGAGATCACTGTTGCCCAGATGTTCCCCCACACGGAGGCCTGATACGAGGTCAGGCTCACTACTAAACACCATATCCAATATATGATTTTACCTAGTTACTTCATTAACATGTTAAGTCAGGAAACAGTCTTGTGTATTTTCAATAAATATTTCAGCTGCACTTCACCCCACAGCAGCAGGTAAACCATGGTGCCACTGAATTCCAGGAAAATTAAAATCGGCCATCAGACAAATGCAGCGTTTTATATTAAAAGCATTAGTGATCAGTTTCCATAATAACTCATCACATTCAAGTGTCTGACCTGGGGGTCTATAACAATTACCAATAATTAATCCCTGCCCGTGAGCTTGGTCCACTTGAACTTACTACTAGGGGATCAAGGGGTATGGCGAGAAAGCAGGAATTGGGTACTGAAGTTGCATGTTCAGCCATGAACTCATTGAATGGCGGTGCAGGCTAGAAGGGCCGAATGGCCGACTCCTGCACCTATTTTCTATGTTTCTATGAACCCAGATAGCTTCAGCTGTACCTGATGAGGCAATACCAAGTCTCTCTCTAGCTGTTCGATTCTCACTGATTGAAATAGCAACCCCACCTCCCCTTTGACCTACACTATCCTTTCTCAAACCATTGTAGCCCTTTAGGTGAATGTCTGTGTCATCATTGTCATCTAGTCATGTCTCAGAAATACACAATATGTCTAAATTCTCCAACACAGCACAGGATTACAATTCTAACACTTTGCTTCTAATACTCCTTGCATTTACATGAAAGCAATTTAAAGGTCCCCCATCTTTTTCTTAAAGTTATTAATTCTTGTTTGCTTCCTGGTTCATCTTCATGCTGAGCATCTATGTAAATTTCACGTGCTGTAAGGCTAACTTTGAACTTATCTACACGATTCCCTTGCTGAAGTCGGGGATAATTCAACACCCTCTGCCAGCCTTTTAGCTCCCAAGAGTTTAAGATGGAGGCCATCCCTCTTAAACAACTTACGTTGTCCAGTAAACACCTCCCAATTATCGATGAAGTGAAGCATCTTCTTTTTGCAGAGGTCCCGACGCCAGATGTTGAATCCCACGATTCGGCTATTCCTCTTCATCGATCTGGACATGATTAGCAATAGCCCGGAGACTACTACCCTTGCACCGCTTTGTTAAAGGACATCTATGAGGCTTTTGTGAGAATCCTGCAAAACAAATGGACTTCTAGCCATGATATCATTAGTTCCAATATGTAAACCTACTACAGAATCCTAACATTCACCTTTCATTAGTTCATCCACACGATATCGGAGATCAGTTACCTTTCCCTCTGGAAAACAGAAGACTGCTCTTGACAGAGCCTCACCTCTACATAGGGTGCTGTCTGTGTGCATGATGATAGAGTCCCCAATGAGGATTGCCCCTTGCCTCTTGCTCTTGCTTGGCTGTTCAAACAACATCCTCTTGGACTTTGCAGCCTTCCTCTTATCTTTTCCAAGCTGAGGATTGAGGTTCGGTTTCACTGGTGCTGACATCACTGCCTGTTGTGTTCTCCAAATCATAAAGCGGGGCATTACCTTTTTAAAGTAATAAGAATCCAAAGAAACTGCCCCTTTAAACGGGCACAGAGACTCTCTCCCTTTAAAAACAGGCATGGAGACTGTGAAACTAAGAAAGAAGTATTATTGGCCAACTAAAAGTAAACCGGATGCTGGCGCCTGTAAGTAGCGCTCCACCAGCCGACATTCGACTGAAACCCGACTGCTGAAGCTGTCATTGTCAGTGCCAGGCACAGGACCAGGGGGCGAGGGACAATTTTTGGTCCGGGTCTCTGTGCATGGTGATGACATCAGCATCACGAGGTGCAGCAGAGCAGGGTGCAACGTCTTACCGGCGCTGCAAAATTCCCACCAAATTTAACAGATAGCGCTGTTCTCACCACGCCCAGTGGCAAACTCATTTGCACCCCATTTCACCAGCTGGGGGCATTAACGAGAGATGCAAAGTAGCAAAATTTCACACCCTCTTCCTTTAAACAGGCACAAAGACACTGCAAATTTAAACAAACGTAGATACATTGCCCATTTTAATCAGGTACAGAGACACTGCCCCTTTAAACAGGAAATGATACCCTCAAAGCCTCTTTGTACACGTGCAACATCCCCACCGACATCTGGGAATCCCTGGCCCAAGCCCGCCCTAAGTGGAGGAAAAGTATTCGGGAAGGCAATGAACACCTCGAGTCTCTTTGTGAGCAACGAGCTGAAGCCAAGCATCGACAACAGAAGGAACGCGCGGCAACCCAGGCTCCCCACCTCCCGTTCCTTCAACCACCATCTGCCCCACCTGAAAAGAGACTGTAAGTCCCGCATTGGACTCTTCAGTCACCTGAGAACTCATTTTTAATGTGGAAGCAAGTCATCCTCGACTCCGAGGGACTACCTCAGAAGAGAAGCCCCTGCCCCTTTAAACAGGCACACTGACCCTGCCCCTTTAAACAGGCACACTGACCCTGCCCCCTCAGGGAGAGCGCGCACTGTATTGTTCACCCATTGATTGATTGGAACAGTAGCCCCGCCCCCCACTGCTGATTGGCGCAGAGCAGCGCCCGCTGGGTGGGCTGATGCCTCCTGCAGCCTCGCCATTGGCTGCGGGCTGAGTGGCGGCGAGCGGGAGGGCGGTTGGCTGACGGGCTCCGCTCGCGGCCCGGATGTTCGGAGAGCAGCAGCGGGTGAGGTAGGGCGGAGTTATGCGCAGGCGCGGGCCAGGCCATTGTAGAGGTTTGTGCCGCCACGTCGTAGGTGGGCGGCGACTGGCCTTGGTTATTGGTGGGAGAGAAAGGGAGAGATGGCGGTTTGTGGGGAAAGAGTGCGGCCACCATCTTTGGGCAACACAGGCCCACCCGCGGGGAGCAGGGAGCGAGAAGGGCGGGGCTTGCTCTGACGTCACAGCGGCCAAAAACAAGTTGTTGTTGGAGGGGTTTGGACTTTGTTATTAATCACATGCAGAACTGATCCATGGCAGAGTGCCGGTGCACTTGGGTTTCTACGTGAATTATTTATTAATTTTATCTCAATCGGATCACAAAAAATCATTCCCCATTCACTAATTGGGGTTTTCAATGGTGGAGTTACTACCCAGCCTGTCCCGCGGGACAGAGAGTGCCGAATGAAGACTGGAGTAGCCAGCGCGCAGGCGCAGGGCCGGGCTCTATCTGGAGCATGCGTAGTGTGGGTTTGATTAGAGCTGTCGGAGGGATGAGAGGGGATGGTGACCGAGTTTTACTTCGATGACGAAACATAGAAAATAGGTGCAGGAGTAGGCCATTCGGCCCTTCTAGCCTGCACCGCCATTCAATGAGTTCATGACTGAACATTCAACTTCAGTACCCCATTCCTGCTTTCTCGCCATACCCCTTGATCCCCCTAGTAGTAAGGACCTCATCTAACTCCTTTTTGAATATATTTAGTGAATTGGCCTCAACAACTTTCTGTGGTAGAGAATTCCACAGGTTCACCACTCTCTGGGTGAAGAAGTTTCTCCTCATCTCGGTCCTAAATGGCTTACCCCTTATCCTTAGAGGGCGCAGTGGAACACTGCAACTGGTGGGTAAGCTTCATAAGTAACTGGTGTAGGTCGTAAACCCGGACTAAGAAACTACAGATCCCGCGTTTGCAGCCCCAGGCTTTCCCCCGGTAATAGGCCCAGATCGACCTTCGCCATCATTGTAAAGGAAAGCTGAGGTTTTGTGCGCTGCCGTCATGATTCATCGAGTGATGAAGCACATGCGTGGCCATCTTTGAAAAGGAACAAAGAGTGGGCTTGGCTTTTGGGTCCCAGTGAATGTGGGAAATGCGGCAGTCAATTTGCGCACAGTAAGCCCCCACAAACAGCAATGTGATAATGACCAGATAATCTGTTTTTCTTATGTTGATTGAGTGATAAATGTTGACCAAGACACCAGGGATAACTCCCCTGCTATTCTTTGAAATAGTGCCATTGGATCTTTTGCGTTCACTTGAGAGAGCAGGTGGGGCCGTAGTTTAACGTCTCATCCGAAAAGCAGCGCAGCACACCCTCAGCACTACACTGGAGTGTCAGTCTAGATTTTTTTTGTACTCAAGTCCCTGAAGTGGGTCTTGAACTCACAACCTTCTGACTCAGGTTGAGAGTACTACCCACTGAGCCACAGCTGACACTGTGAAAGAAACAAAAAATGGGTCTAGAAGAGGTGTAAATGGGAATGGCAGAATCATCAACTGCTGCCATCGAAAAAAAAATAGGGGCAGAGGTTATGGTCTGAAATTATTGAACTCGATGTGGAGTCCAGGAAACTATAGACCAGTTAGTCTAATATCTGTCGTTGGGAAAATACTGGAGTCCATTATTAAGGAAGCAGCAGCAGGACTTTTGGAAAAGCATAATTCAATCAAACCGAATCAGCATGGTTTTACGAAAGGGAAATTGTGTTTGACACATTTGCTGGAGTTCTTTGAGGATGTAACGAGCAGGGTGGATAAGGGGGAACCAGTGGATGTGGTGTATTTGGATTTCCAGAAGGCATTTGACAAGGTGCTACATAAAAGGTTACTGCACAAGATAAAAGTTCATGGGGTTTGGGATAATATATTAGCATGGATAGAGGATTGGCTAACTAACAGAAAACAGAGATAAATGGGTTATTTTCCGGTTGGCAAACAGTGACTAGTGGAGTGCCACAGGGATCAGTGCTGGGGCCTCAATTATTTACAATCTATATTAATGACTTTGATGAAGGGACTGAGTGTAATGCTTGCTTATGATATAAAGATGGGTGGTAAAGCAAATTGTGAGGAAGATACAAAAATCTGCAAAGGGATATAGACAGGCTAAATCAGTGGGCAAAAATTTGGCAGATGGAGTATAATGTAGGAAAATGTGAGGTTATCCACTTTGGCACAAAAAATAGAAAAGCAAATTATAATTTAAATGGAGAAAAATTGCAAAGTGCTGCAGCACAGAGGGACCTGGGGGTCCTTGTGCATGAAACACACAGTTAGTATGCAGGTACAGCAAGTAATCAGGAGGCAAATGGAATGTTGGCCTTTAATCAAGGGAGATAGACCTTAAAAGCAGAGAAGTCCTGCTACAAGCGCACAGGGTATTGGTGAGGCCACACCTTGAATACTGTGTACAGTTTTGGTCTCTGTATTTAAGGAACAATATACTTGCATTGGAGGCTGTTCAGAGAAGGTTCACTAAGTTGATTCCGGAGATGAGTGGGTTGACTTATGAAGGTAGGTTGGGCCTGTACACATTGGAGTTCAGAAAAATGAAAGGTGATCTTATCGAAACATATATAAGGTAATGAGAGGGCTTGATAAGGTGGACGCAGAAAGGATATTTCCATTCATAGGAGAACTAAAACTAGGGGGCATAGTCTCAGAATAAGGGTCTGCCCATTTAAAACTGAGATGTGGAGGAATTTTTTTCTCAGAAGGTTATAAATCTATGGAATTCTCTGCCCCAGAGAGCTGTGGAGACTGGGTCATTGAATGTATTTAAGGTGGAGATTGACACATTTTTTGAGCGATAAGGGAATAAAGGATTATGGGGAGCAGGCAGGGAAGTGGAGCTGAGTCCATGATAAGGTCAGCCATGATCCTATTAAATAGCAGAGCAGACTCGAGGGGTCAAAATGGCCGACTCCTGTTCCTATTTCTTATGTAAAGTACCTGATCAAAAGATGAGGTGCTGTTCCTCAAGCTTATGTTGAACTTTGTTAGAACAATGCAAGAGGCCGAGGTCTGAGTCGGAATGGAGTGGAGAATTAAAGTGACAGGCAACTAGAAGCTCGGCATCGCACATGCAGACTGAATGGAGGTATTCCGCAATGCGATCACGCTACCTGCGTTTAGTCTCCCCAATAAAGAGGAGACCGCACCATGAGCAGCGAATACTGTATACTAAATTGCAAGAAGTACAAGTAAATCAGTGTTTCAGTTGGAAGGATTTTTGGAGCCCTGGACCGTAGGAAGGAAGGTGGTAATTGGGCAGATATTGCATCTCCTGTGCTTGCAGGAGAATGTGCCTTGTTGAGGGTGATTTTGAGGAGTGTTGCAGAGGGAGCGGTCCCTTTGGAATGCTGAAGGGGAGGGGAGGGGAGGGGAAGATGTGTTTGGTGGTGAGATCACACTGGAGGTGGAGGAAATGGCGTTGGATGATCCATTGAATGTGGAGGCTTGTGGGGTGAAAGCTGAGGACAAGGGGAAGCCTACTGTGGTTCTGGGAGGGGAAGGGGTGAAAGCAGAAGTGCTGGAACTGGAATGGACATGGTTGAGGGCCATGTTAACCACGGCGGAGGGGAATCCACAGTTGAGGAAAAAGGAAGACATATCAAAGGCACTAGTGTGGAAGGTAGCATTGTCAGAACAGGTGCGACGGAGACGGAGAAACTGGGAGAATGGAATGGAGTCCTTGCAGGAGGTGGGTTCGGAGGAAGTTTAGTCCAAGTAGCTGTGGATGTTTGTCGATAGCCTATCCCCAGAAATGGAGTCAGAGAAGTTGAAGAAAGGAAGAGTTGGAGATGAACAATATGAATGTGAGCATGCGCGGCATCAAGAAAGTTCCATCGAAAGTGGCGCTTGCGCGGTGTCAGTAACAACCGAGTGTGGCGCGGGGTATCAGTGAGAAAGCATTTTGATGGTAGTGTACTTCATTGGCTGTAAAGCGTTTTGAGATGTCCGGTGGTCATGAAAAGCACTATATAAATCTAAGTCTTTATTTCTAGTGATCATAATTGAGTTAGATTTTGCGTAATCATGGAAAAGGACAAAGATAGACCAGGAGTAAAAGTTTTCACTTGGGGAAAGGCCAATTTTAATAAGCTGAGATGCGATTTAACAAAAGTGGACTGGAAACAGCTACTTGATGGTAAATCAGTGTCCGAGCAGTGAAAGGCATTTAAGGAGGAGAAAGTGAGAGTTCAGAGAAAATATGTTCTCACAAAGAAAAAGGGTGGGACTCCCAAATCTAGAGCCCCCTGATGTCAAAGGGGATGTAGGATTTGATAAGTCAAAAAAGGACGCTTATGATGGACACCGAGCACTCAATACTGAAGAAAGCATAGAGGAATATAAAAAGTGCAGAGGTAAAATTAAAAAGGAAATTGGGAAAGCAAAGAGATGGCAGGAAAAAATATTGGCAAGTAAAATCTAGGAAAACCCAAAGATCTTTTTATATAAATATATAAAGAGCAAGAGGATAACTAAAGAAAGAGTAGGGCCTATTGGAGACCAAAAAGGAGGCTTGTGTGTGAAGGCAGAAGACATGGGTATAGTTCTTAATGAATACTCGGCGTCTGTCGTCACAAAAGAGATGATGCAGACATTGTAGTTGAGGAAGAGTGTGAAATATTAGATGTGATCAACATAGTGAGAGGGTTAGGGGTTACTAAGGGGTTTGGCATCTTTGAAAGTCGATTAAATTGCCAGGCCCAGATAAAATGTATCCCAGGCTATTGAGAAGCAAGAGAGGAAATAGCAGAGGTAGTGACCATCATCATTTTTCAATCCTCTCTGGCTATAGATCTGGTGCTGGAGGACTACTAATGTTCCACAGTTTAAAAGGGGTAGACAGAGTAATTACAGGCCAGTCAGCCTAACCTCGGTGATGGGTAAATTATTGGAAAAAGTACTGAAGGACAGGATTAATTGTCATTTAGAAAGTTACGGATTAATCAAGGACAGTCAGCATGGATTTTTTAATGGAAGGTTGTGTCTGACTAATTTGATTGAATGTTTTGAGGAGGTAACAAGGAGGGTCGATGAGGGTAGTGTGTTTGATGTAGTCTACATGGATTTTACCAAGACCTTTGACAAGTTTCCACATGGCAGACTGGTCAGAAAAGTAAAAGCTCACGGGATCCGTGGCAAGTTGGATCCACAATTGGCTCAGAGGCAAGAAGCAAAGGGTAATGGTTGATGGGTGTTTTTGTGCCCAAAGGATGTTTCCAGTGGAGTTCTGCAGGGCTCTGTACTAGGTTCCTTGCTTTTTGTGATTTTATATATCAATGATTTAGACTTCAATATAGGGGGCATGATTAAGAAGTTTGCAGATAATACAAAAAATTGCCATGTGGTTGATAATGAAGAAGAAAGCTGCAGACTGCAGGAAGATATCAATGGACTGGTCAGAACAGTGGCAAATGGAATTCAAGCCGGAGAAATGTGAGGTAATGCATTTGGGGAGGGCTAACAATGTAAGCGAATACACATTAAATGGTAGGACACTGAGAAGTGTAGAGAAACAAAGGGACCTTTGAGTGCATGTCCACAGATCCCTGAAGATAGCAGGCCAGGTAGATAAGGTGGTTAAGAAGGCATATGGAATATTTGCCTCTATTAGCCAAGGCATAGAATACAAGAGCAGGGAAGTTATGTTTGAACTGTATAAAACACTAGGCCACAGCGAGCGTACTGCATGCAGTTCTGGTCACCGCATTACAGGAAAGATGTGATTGCACCAGGGGGGATACAGAGGAGATTTATGAGGATGTTGCCAGGACTGGAGAATTTTAGCTCTGAGGACTGATTGGATAGACTGGGTTTATTTTCATTGGAACAGAGGAGGCTGAGAGGAGATTTAACTGAGGTTTATAAAATTAGAGTGGATAGGACGGACCTATTTCCCTTAGCAGAAGGATCCACGACCAGAGGGCATAGATATAATGTAATTGGTAGAAGGTTTAGAGGGGAGTTGAGGAGAAATGTTTTCACCAGAGGGTGGTGGGTGTCTGGAGCTCACTGCCTGAAAGGGTGGTCGAGGCAGAAACCCTTATTGTATTTAAAAAGTACATGAAGTACCGTAACCTACAGGGCTGAAAGTGGGATTAGGCTGGATAGCTCTTTTTCAGCCTGCGTTGACACAATGGGCAGAATGGCCTCTTTCTGTGCTGTAAAAATCTATGATTCTATAACACCAATTTCCTCTTGTCTGATATAAACCAATCACAGTCACTGACACCAATCTACTCTACCCCACAGGCCCAGAAAGATCAAACTCAGCCTGTTACTTGGTCTGGACTTGTCTCCATTCCAATGCCGAGGGGATTGCTGTACCTGATGGAGGGGCAACATTTGGGGCTCTCTATTCTCCACCAATTCCCATTCCTCTTCTTTCTGGTGGATAATGGAGGTGTCAGTGTGTAATGTGCAAGTCAGTAAGAATTGTCAGCAAGGATTAATCAGCACTTTCTAATTGGAGATGTTAATCAGTCGAACATTTCAGACACTGATTTGTAGATTTTGTACCAAGGATTGAAGTAAAATTAATAATTTTATTGTAAATTAATTTTTGACGAGAGTCCCTGAACTAAGGGGCCAGAAAAAGCAGCAAACCTGAGGACTGGGAAAATTTTATAATACAGCAGAGGAGGACAAAAGGTTTAATTAGGAGGGGGAAAATAGAATATGAGAGGAAGTTTGCAGGGAACATAAAAACTGACTGCAAAAGCTTCTATAGATATCTGAAGAGAAAAAGATTAGTGAAGACAAATGTAGCTCCCTTGCAGTCAGAATCAGGTGAATTTATAATGGGGAACAAAAAAATGGCAGACCAATTGAACAAATACTTTGGTTCTATCTTCACCTAAGGAAGATACAAATAACCTTCTGGAAGTACTAGGGGACCGAGGGTCTAGTGAGAAGAAGCAACTGAAGGAAATCCTTATTTTCAGGAAATTGTATTAGGGAAATTGAAGGCTGATAAATCCCCAGGGCCTGATAGTCTGCATCCCAGAGTACTAAAGGAAGTGGCCCTAGAAAAAGTGGTGATCATTTTCCAACAGTCTATCAACTCTGGATCAGTTCATATGGACTGGAGGGTAGCTAATGTAACACCACTTTTTAAAAAAAGGAGGGAGGGAGTGAGAGAGAAAACAGGGAATTATAGACCGGTTAGCCTGACATCGGTAATGGGGAAAATGTTGGAATCAATTATTAAAGATGTAATAGCAGTGCATTTGGAAAGCAGTGACCGGATTGGTCCAAGTCAGCATGGATTTATGAAAGGGAAATCATGTTTGACAAATCTTCTAGAATTTTTTGAGGATGTAACTAGAAGAGTGGACAAGGGAAAACCAGTGTATGTGATGTATTTGCACTTTCAAAAGGCTTTTGACGAGGTCCCACACACTAGATTAGTGTGCAAAATTAAAGCACATGGTATTGGGGGTAATGTATTGACGTGGATAGAGAACTGGTTGGCCGACAGGAAGCAAAAAGTGGGAATAAACGAGTCCTTTTCAGAATGGCAGGCAGTGATTGTGGGATACCACAGGGTTCAGTGCTGGGACCCCAGTTATTTACAATATACATTAATGATTTGTATCGGTCTTCATGGTAGAAAACATTAAAACATCCCAATAGTGGTTAATCAAGGGGCTATATGGAGGGAGGAACTTAATACTATCAGTAATGAAGTAGTACTCGGTAAAATAATGGGACTAAAGGCGGACCTGTCCCCTGGACCTGATGGCTTACATCCTAGGGTCTTAAAAGAAGTGGATGCATTGGTTGTAATCTACCAAAATTCCCTGGATTCTGGGGCAGTCCCAGCGGATTGGAAAACCGCAAATATAACACCCCTATTTTTTTTTTTAAAAAGGAGGCAGACAAAAAGCAGGAAACTATGGACCAGTTAGCCTAACATCTGTTGGGAAAATGCTGGAGTCCATTATTAAGGAAGCAGTAACAGGACATTTGGAAAAGCATGATTCAATCAAGCAGAGTCAGCATGGTTTTATGACAAGGAAATCAATTTGTTGGAGTGCTTTGAGGATGTAATCAGGGTGGATAAGGGGGAACCAGTGGATGTGGTGTATTTGGACATGCAGAAGGTATTCAATAAGGTACCACATAAAAGGTTACTGCATAAGATAAAAGTACACTGGGTAGGGGTAATATATTAGCATGGATAGAGGATTGGCTAATGAACAGAAAATAGAGAGTCGGGATAAATGGGTCTTTTTCCGGTTGGCAAATAATGACTAATGGGGTTCCACAGGGATCGGTGCTAGGTCCTCAACTATTTGCAATCTATATTAATGATTTAGATGAAGGGACCGAGTGTAATGTAGCCAAGTTTGCTGCTGATACAAAGATGAGTGGGAAAGCAAATTGTGAGGAGGACATGCAAAAGAGCCGACAAAGAGCCGCACGGCCCTTGATCAGCAGCCCTGAAGGTTACATATAAACCTATGAACAATGAACAAAGGCGGAAAGGCAAAGAGCATCCAGCCCAACCAGTCTGCCCCACACAACTGTGACACCCTTTACACTGAAACATTCTACACTCCACCCCAACTGGAGCCATGTGATGATCTGGGAGAGGCAAAAACCAGATTAAAAACCCAGGCCAATTTGGGGGAACAAATCTGGGAAAATTCCTCTCCGACCCATCCAGGCAATCGAAACTAGTCCAGGAGATCACCCTGGCCATATTCGGTTCCCTGCAGTACTTACCATTGTATCTGCACCGTCCAACAAAAGGCCATCCAATCTAATCCCAATTACCAGCTCGAGGTCCGTAACCCTGCAGGTTACTGCACTTTAAGTACCCATCAACCATCTCTTAAAAATGGTGAGGGTTTCTGCATCCACCACTCTTACAGGCTGAGAGTTCCAGATCCCCACAACCCTCAGCATAAAGACGACCCCCTCAAATCCCTTCTAAACCTTACACCAACCACTTTAAAACTATACCCCGTCGTCATGGACCCCTCCACCAATGGAAATAGACCCTTGCTATCCATTATGTCCGGGCCCCTCAATATTTTGTACACCTCAATGAGGTCTCCTCTCAACCTCCTCTGTTCCAATGAGAACAAACCCAGCCTATCCAATCTGTCCTCATAACTAAGATTCTCCATTTCAGGCAGCATCCTAGTAAATCTCTGCACCCACCCTAGTGCAAACATGTCCTTCCTATAATACAGCGATGCAGCACTGCAGGCAGTACTCCAGCTGTGACCTAACCAAAGTATTATAAAATTTAAGCATCACCTCCCTGCTCTTATATTCTATGCCTCGGCCAATAAAGGCAAGCATTCCATATGCCTTCTTAACCACCTTATCCACCTGTCCTGCTACTTTCAGGGATCTGTGGACAAGCACTCCAAGGTCACTTTGTTCATCTACACTATTAAGTGGCCAACCGCTTAATGTGTATACCATTTCCTTGGCCCTCCCAAAGTGCATCACCTCACACTTCTCTGAATTAAATTCCAATTGCCACTGCACTGCCCACCTGACCAGTAGATTGATATCCTCCTGCAGCCCATGACTTTCCTCTTCATTATCAACCACACAGCCAATTTTAGTGCCATCTGCAAACTTCTTAATCATACTCCCTATATTCAAATCTAAATCATTGATACATACCACAAAAAGCAAGGGACCCAGTACTGAGTCCTGTGGAACCCCACTGGAAACATCCTTCTAGTCACAAAAACATCCATCGACCATTACCCTTTGCTTCCTACCTCTAAGCCAATTTTGGATCCAACTTGCCACTTTGCCCTGGATCCCATGAGCTTTAACCTTCGTGACCAGTCTACCAGGTGGGACCTTATCAAAAGCTTTGCTAAAGTCCATATACACTACATCGTACGCACTACCCTCATCGACCCTCTTGGTTACCTCCTCAAAATATTTAATCAGGTTAGTCAAACACGATCTTCCCTTAACAAATCTGTGCTGACTGCTCCTAATTAATCCTTGTCTTTCCCAATGTAGATTTATCCTGTCTTTCAGGATTTTTTCCAATAATTTTCCCACCACTGTGGTTAGGCTGACAGGCCTGTAATTACTCTGCCTATCCCTTTCTCCCTTTTTAAACAAGGGTACCACATTAGCAGTCCTGCAGTCCTCCAATCCTCCGGCACCATGCCCAGATCCAAAGAGGACTTGAAAATGATGGTCAAGGCCTCTGCTGTTTCCTCTTTTACTTTGCTCAACAGCCTGGGATGCATTTCATCCGGGCCTGGGGACTTATCTACTTTCAAAGCTGCTAAACCCCTGAAAACTTCCTCCCTCTGTTTATTTCATCCAGAATATATCACTCCTCCTCGATAGCAGTATCTGCATTGCTCCTTTCCTTTATGAAACAGATGCAAAGTATTTATTAAGATCCTTACCAACATCTTCTGCCTGCACACAAAGATTACCCTCATGGTCCCTTTCTTTAGTTACCCTCTTAATATATTTATAGAACATCTTGGGGTTTTCCTTAATTTTATTGGCCAAGAATTTTTCATGCTCTCTCTTAGCATTCCTAATATCCTTTTTTAATTTTGCCTCTTAACTTTCTATATTACGCCAAAGATTCTATAGTATTTAGCCGTTGGTATAGGACATAAGCTTCCCTTTTTTTCTTTATCCTTCCCTATAAGTCCCTAGATGTCCAGGGGGCTCTAGAATTATTTTTCCCAGCCTTTTTTTTTTAAGGGCACATGTTTGGCCTGAACCTTTCGGATCTCCTCCTTGAATGCCTCCCACTGTTCCGACACTGATTTACCCACAAGTAGCTGTTGCCAGTCCACTGTGGCGAAATCGCTCCTCAGTGATTTGCCTAGGCCCCTTGCAGTCAGAATCAGGTGATTTTATAATGGGGAACAAAGAAATGGCAGACCAATTGAACAAATACTTTGGTTCTGTCTTCACGAAGGAAGACAAAAATAGCGTTCCGGAAATACTAGGAGACCGAAGATCTAGCGAGAATGAGGAACTGAAGGAAATCCTTATTAGTCAGGAAATTGTGTTAGGGAAATTGATGGGATTGAAGGCCGATAAATCACCAGGGCCTGATAATCTGCATCCCAGAGTTCCTAAGGAACTAGAAATAGTGGATGCATTGGTGATCATTTTCCAACAGTCTATCGACTCTGGATCAGTTCCTATGGACTGGAGGGGAGCTAACACCACTTTTTAAAAAGGAGGGAGAGAGAAAACGGGGAATTATAGACTGGTTAACCTGACATCAGTCGTGGGGAAATTTTTGGAATCAATTATTAAAGATTAAATAGCAGCGCATTTGGAAAGCAGTGACAGGATCAGTCTAAATCAGCATGGATTTATGAAAGGGAAATCATGCTTGACAAATCTTCTTGAATTTTTTGAGGATGTAACTAGTAGAATGGACAAGGGAGAACCAGTGGATGTGGTGTATTTAGACTTTCAAAAGTCTTTTGACAAGGTCCCACACAAGAGATTGGTGTGCAAAATTAAAGCACATGGTATTGGGGGTAATGTATTGACATGGATAGAGAACTGGTTGGCAGATGGAAGCAGAGAGTTGGGATAAATGGGTCCTTTTCAGAATGGCAGGCAGTGGCTAATGGGGTGCCACAGGGCTCAGTGCTCGACCCCAGCTATTTACAATATACATTAATGATTTTAGATGAAGGAATTGAGAGTAATATCTCCAAGTTTACAAATGACACTAAGCTGGGTGGCAGTGTGAGCTGTGAGGAGGATTCTAAGAGGCTGCAGGGTGACTTGGACAGATTAGCTGAGTGGGCAAATGCATGGCAGATGCAGTATAATGTGGATAAATGTGAGGTGGTCCACTTTGGTAGTAAAAACAGAGAGACAGACTATTATCTGAATGGTGACAGATTAGGAAAAGGGGAGGTGCAACGAGACCTGGGTGTCATGGTACATCAGTCATTGAAGGTTGGCATGCAGGTACAGAAGGCGGTTAAGAAAGCAAATGGCATGTTGGCCTTCATAGCAAAGGGATTTGAGTACAGGGGCAGGGAGGTGTTGCTACAGTTGTACAGGGCCTTGGTGAGGCCACACCTGGAGTATTGTGTACAGTTTTGGTCTCCTAACCTGAGGAAGGACATTCTTGTTATTGAGGGAGTGCAGCGAAGGTTCACCAGATTGATTCCCGGGATGGTGGGACTGACCTATCAAGAAAGATTAAATCAACTGGGCTTGTATTCACTGGAGTTCAGAAGAATGAGAGGGGACCTTATAGAAATGTTTAAAATTCTGACGGGTTTAGACAGGTTAGATGCAGGAAGAATGTTCACAATGTTGGGGAAGTCCAGAACCAGGGGTCACAGTCTAAGGATAAGGGGTAAGCCATTTAGGACTGAGATGAGGAGAAACTTCTTCACCCAAAGAGTGGTGAACCTGTGGAATTCTCTATCACAGAAAGTTGTTGAGGCCAATTCACTAAATATATTCAAAAAGGAGTTAGATGTAGTCCTTACTGCTAGGGGGATCAAGGGGTATGGCAAGAAAGCAGGAATGGGGTACTGAAGTTGCATGTTCAGCCATGAACTCATTGAATGGCGATGCAGGCTAGAAGGGCCGAATGGCCTACTCCTGCACCTATTTTCTATGTTTTTCCCTCCCCCCTGTGCAGCTGAGCCACCCGTGGTGCTTTGAAATTAGCTCTGGCTGCACTCCCCAGAGGCACCATCGCCCTCACCGGTGCTCAGAAGAAAATATTGGTTTGAAAGCGAGATGGACTCCTGCACTATCTGCCTAGCATTCTTCCTCTGTCTGTTCACCCACTTCCCCTCTGGCTGTATGCTTTTAAGCTCAAGGGTGACCACCTCCTGAAACGTGCGATCCACCGTATTGACTCCAGCCGCCGCTCAAGCTCCAAAACGCAGAGCTCGAGTAGTTGAAGCTGGAGATGACTCCTGCACACATGGTTTTCTAGGCCGCGCGAAGCTTCCAGGACTTCCCACATGGCCGCAGGATGTGCACTCCACGGCACTGAGCAGCCCTGCCATCCCTCTAGTTAGCCTTATCTAGTTTAAAATCTAATTAAAAAGAAAAAGAGCGATACTTACCAACTCACCGACCTCTGTGGCCTCTCTACCTCGCCGATCTCTCGAGCTCCCGGACTCTCGGACCTCCGAACTCCCGACCTCAAACAGTTCACTAGGTTGATTCCAGGGATGAGGGGGTTGACTTATGAAGGTAGGTTGGGCCTATACTCATTGGAGTTCAGAAGAATGAGGGGTGATCTTATCAACATACAAGATAATGAGGGGGCTCGACAAGGTGGATGCAGAGAGGATGTTTCCACTCCATCGGGGAAACTAAACCTAGGGGGCATAATCTCAGAATAAGAGGCCACCCATTTAAAACTGAAATGAGGAGGAATTTCTTCTCTCAGAAGGTTGTAAATCTGTGGAATTCTCTGCCCCAGAGAGCTGTTCAGGCTGGATTATTGAATATATTTTAAGGTGGAGATAGAAAAATCTTTGGGAGTAAAGGGTTATGGGAAGTGGGCAGGGAAGTGGAACTGAGTCCATGATCGGTTCACCATGATAATAAATGGCGGATCGGGCTTGATGGGCCGAATGGCTTAATCCTGCTGCTATTTCTTATGTTCCTATTGCGCAGTGATTGACGGCAGCTCAGGGCCAATAGGAAGAGTGGGGCGGGGCTGGAGGACCAGGTGGTTGGTCCTCCAACCAATCGGTTGTGAGGGGTGGGGCTTGTGGCACACAATGGGCGGGGCTGAGCCAGGATCTCCCTCTTGGCTGAAACTCTGCATCATATTTAAAGCTGATTTCTCTCAAACTCCAGGAGAAAACTGAACCTTTCTGTGTGGCTTTGCCTGGGATGAAACCCTGTGGGGTGGAGCAAATATTGCAGCATTTGGTAGTGAAATGGATTCATTCAGGACAGGCAGCAGGGATTATTTGAGGAAATAAGCATCCACAACAAAATAGATGAATTAATAGCGTGGATAGAAATGAATAGGTTTGCTTGAATAGCCATTACGGAGACGTGGTTGCAAAGTAACCAAGGTTTGGAACTAAATATTCCAGGATACTTTTTGAAGACATAGGAGAAGGAGAAGCCCTGATAATAAAGGATGGGATAAAGACAGCAGAGGGAAAGGATCTTGGCTCGGAAAATCAAGATGTAGAATCAGTTTGGGTGGAGCTAAGAAACAGCAAGGGGCTGAAAACATTGGTGGGAGTTGTTTATAGGCCCCCAAACCGTAGTGGTAATGTAGGGCACAGTATAAATCAGGAAATTAGAGGTGCATGTAACAAAGGTAATACAATAATCATGGGGGACTTTAATCTGCATATAGACTGGGCAAACCAAATTTGCAGTAATAGTGTGGAGGAGGAATTCATGGAAGGTATACACGATGGTTTTCTAGATCAGTATGTTGAGGAACTAACTGGAGAACAGTTTATTTTAGATCTTGTATTGTGCAATAAGAAAGGGTTAATTAATAATCTTGCAATAAAGAGGCCTTTGGGGAAGAGTGACCATAATATGATAGAATTTTACATTAAATTTGAAAGTGATTTTAGTAAGTTCTAAACTAGGGTATTAAATCTAAACAAGGCAAACTATGTATGAATGAGGGTGAGTTGACTAAGTGGGAAACTACTTTAAAAGATATGACTGTAGACAAGCAATGGCTAGCATTTAACATAGAAACATAGAAACATAGAAAATAGGTGCAGGAGTAGGCCATTCGGCCCTTCTAGCCTGCACCGCCATTCAATGAGTTCATGGCTGAACATTCAACTTCAGTACCCCATTCCTGCTTTCTCGCCATACCCCTTGATCCCCCTAGCAGTAAGGACCACATCTAACTCCTTTTTGAATATATTTAGTGAATTGGCCTCAACAACTTTCTGTGGTAGAGAATTCCACAGGTTCACCACTCTCTGGGTGAAGAAGTTCCTCCGCATCTCGGTCCTAAATGGCTTACCCCTTATCCTTAGACTGTGACCCCTGGTTCTGGACTTCCCCAACATTGGGAACATTCTTCCTGCATCTAACCTGTCTAACCCCGTCAGAATTTTAAATGTTTCTATGAGGTCCCCTCTCATTCTTCTGGACTCCAGTGAATACAAGCCCAGTTGATCCAGTCTTTCTTGATAGGTCAGTCCCGCCATCCCGGGAATCAGTCTGGTGAACCTTCGCTGCACTCCCTCAATAGCAAGAATGTCCTTCCTCAGGTTAGGAGACCAAAACTGTACACAATACTCCAGGTGTGGCCTCACCAATGCCCTGTACAACTGTAGCAACACCTCCCTGCCCCTGTACTCAAATCCCCTCGCTATGAAGGCCAACATGCCATTTGCTTTCTTAACCGCCTGCTGCACCTGCATGCCAACCTTCAATGACTGATGTACCATGACACCCAGGTCTCTTTGCACCTCCCCTTTTCCTAATCTGTCACCATTCAGATAATAGTCTGTCTCTCTGTTTTTACCACCAAAGTGGATAACCTCACATTTATCCACATTATACTTCATCTGCCATGCATTTGCCCACTCACCTAACCTATCCAAGTCGCTCTGCAGCCTCACAGCATCCTCCTCGCAGCTCACACTGCCACCCAACTTAGTGTCATCCGCAAATTTGGAGATACTACATTTAATCCCCTCATCTAAATCATTAATGTACAGTGTAAACAGCTGGGGCCCCAGCACAGAACCTTGCGGTACCCCACTAGTCACTGCCTGCCATTCTGAAAAGTACCCATTTACTCCTACTTTTTGCTTCCTGTCTGACAACCAGTTCTCAATCCATGTCAGTACACTACCCCCAATCCCATGTGCTCTAACTTTGCACATCAATCTCTTGTGTGGGACCTTGTCGAACGCCTTCTGAAAGTCCAAATATACCACATCAACTGGTTCTCCCTTATCCACTCTACTGGAAACATCCTCAAAAAATTCCAGAAGATTTGTCAAGCATGATTTCCCTTTCACAAATCAATGCTGACTTGGACCTATCATGTCACCTCTTTCCAAATGCACTGCTATGACATCCTTAATAATTGATTCCATCATTTTACCCACTACCGATGTCAGGCTGACAGGTCTATGATTCCCTGTTTTCTCTCTCCCTCTGTTTTTAAAAAGTGGGGTTACATTGGCTACCCTCCACTCTATAGGAACTGATCCAGAGTCTATGGAATGTTGGAAAATGACTGTCAATGCATCTGCTATTTCCAAGGCCACTTCCTTAATTACTCTGGGATGCAGTCCATTAGGCGCTGGGGATTTATCGGCTTTCAATCCCATCAATTTCCCCAACACAATTTCCCGACTAATAAGGATTTCCCTCAGTTCCTCCTTATTAGACAGTCTGACCCCTTTTATATCCCGAAGGTTGTTTGTGTCCTCCTTAGTGAATACCGAACCAAAGTACTTGTTCAGCTGGTCTACCATTTCTTTGTTCCCAGTTATGACTTCTCCTGATTCTGACTGCAGGGGACCTCCGTTTGTCTTTACTAACCTTTTTCTCTTTACATATCTATAGAAGCTTTTGCAGTCCATCTTAATGTTCCCTGCAAGCTTCCTCTCGTACTCCATTTTCCCTGCCCTAATCAAACCCTTTGTCCTCCTCTGCTGAGTTCTAAATTTCTCCCAGTCCTTGGGTTCGCTGCTATTTCAGGCCAATTTGTATGCCAATTCCTTGGCTTTCATACTATCCCTGCTTTCCCTTGATAGCCACGGTTGAGCCACCTTCCCTTTTATATTTTTACACTGGACAGGCTAGTACAATTGTTGTAGTTCATCCATGTGGTCTCTAAATGTTTGCCGTTGCCCATCCACTGTCAACCCCTTAAGTATCATTCACCAATCTATCCTAGCCAATTCACGCTTCATACCTTCAAAGTTACCCTTCTTTAAGTTCTGGACCATGTTCTCTGAATTAACTGTTTCATTCTCCATCCTAATGTAGAATTCCACCATATTATGGTCACTCTTCCCCAAGGGGCCTTGCACAATGAGATTGCTAATCAATCCTCTCTCATTACGCAACACCCAGTCTAAGATGGCCTCCCCCAGAGTTGGTTCCTCGACATATTGGTCTAGAAAACCATCCCTTATGCACTTCCGGAAATTCTCCTCCACCGTATTGCTTCCAGTTTGGTTAGCCCAATCTATATGCATTTTAAAGTCACCCATGATAACTGCTGCACCTTTATTGCATGCATCCCTAATTTCCTGTTTGATGTCCTCCCCAACATCACTACTACTGTTTGGAGGTCTGTACACCACTCCCACTAGCGTTTTCTGCCCTTTGGTGTTCCATAGCTTCACACATCCCGATTCCACATCATCCAAGCTAATGTCTTTCCTTACAATTGCATTAATTTCCTCTTTAACCAGCAACGCCACCCCGCCTCCTTTTCCTTTCTGTCTATCCTTCCTAAATGTTGAATACCCTTGGATGTTGAGTTCCCAGCCTTGGTCACCCTGGAGCCATGTCTCTGTGATGCCAACCACATCATATCCGTTAACTGCTATCTGCACAGTTAATTCGTCCACCTTATTCCGAATACTCCTCTCATTGAGGCACAGAGCCTTCATGCTTGCCTTTTAACACACTTTGACCCTTTAGAATTTTGCTGCAAAGTGACCCTTTTTGTTTTTTGCCTTGGGTTTCTCTGCCCTCCACTTTTACTCATCTCCTTTCTGTCTGTTGCTTTTGTCTCCATTTTGTTTCCCTCTGACTCCCTACATTGGTTACCATCCCCCTGCCATATTAGTTTAACTCCTCCCCAACAGCACTAGCAAACAATCCTCCGAGGACATTAGTTCCAGTCCTGCCTAAGTGCAGACCATCTGGTTTGTACTGGTCCCACCTCCCCCAGAACCGGTTCCAATGCCCAGAAATTTGAATCCCTCCCTGCTGCACCACTGCTCAAGCCACGTATTCATCTGAGCTATCCTGCGATTCCTACTCTGACTAGCACGTGGCATTGGTAGCAATCCTGAGATTACTATTTTTGAGATGCTACTTTTTAATTTAGCTCCTTAAATTCATCTCGTTGGACCTCATCCTGTTTTTTACCTATATCGTTGATACCAATGTGCACCACGACAACTGGCTGTTCACCTTCCCTTTTCAGAATGTCCTGCACCCGCTCCGAGACATCCTTGACCCTTGCACCAGGGAGGCAACATACCATCCTGGAGTCTTGGTTTCTGCTGCAGAAATGCCTATCTATTCCCCTTACAATTGAATCCTCTATCACTATTGCTCTCCCACTCTTTTTTTTTTTTCCCTGCCCTCCTGTGCAGCAGAGCCAGCCACGGTGCCATGAACTTGGCTGCTGCTGCTCCCCCTCTGATGAGTCATCCCCCTCAACAGTACTCAAAGCGGTGTATCTGTTTTGCAGGGGGATGACCGCAGGGGACCCCTGCACTACCTTCCTTGCACTGCTCTTCCTGTTGGTCTTCCATTTCCTATCTGGCTGTGGAACCTTTACCTGCGTTAAGACCAACTCACTAAACGTGCTATTCACATCATTCTCCGCATCGTGGATGCTCCAGAGTGAGTCCACCTTCAGCTCCAATTCTGTAACGTGGTCCGTCAGGAGTTGGAGGCGGATACACTTCCTGCACACGTAGTTGTCAGGGAAACCGGAGGCGTCCCTGATTTCCCACATGGTACAGGAGGAGCATAACACGTGTCTGAGCTGTCCTGCCATGACTTAACCCTTAGATACACTTAAATTGGCAACAACAATGCTAAAGGTTACTCACTGTTATAGAAGAGTAAAAAGAAAAGCTACTTACCAATCACTTACCCTCTTGGCTGTGACGTGTTCTTTCTACTTTTTTGCCTTCGCCCTGTAGCTGCACAAGCTGGGCCTCTCCACGCACCTCCTCGACGCTGGGCCCCGGACTCTCTGCTGTGCCTTTTATAGGCCTCGCCGAAGTCCCGACTGCCTCTCCACGCACCTTCTGTGCTGTAATCCAATTTTAAAAACAAGGGCATACAAAGTGGCCAAAACTAGTGGGAGGACAGAAGACTGGGAAGATTTTAAAAGCCATCAAAGAATGACTCAAAAAAATGATTAAGAAAGGGAAGATCGACTTAAAATAAACAAAATATAAAAACAGATATCAAGAGTTTCTATAGGTAAATAAAAAGGAAAAGAGTGGCTAAAGTAAATGTTGGTCCCTTAGAGAACGAGACCGGGGAATTAGTAATGGGGAACATGGAGATGGCAGAAACTCTGAACAAATATTTTGTATCAGTCTTTACGGTAGAGGACAAAACAATATTCCAACAGTGGATAGTCAAGGGGCTATAGGGGTGGGGGAGGAACTTAACACAATCACAATCACTAAGAAGGTGGTACTCAGTAAGATAATGGGACTAAAGGCAGATAAATCCCCTGGACCTGATGGCTTGCATCCTAGGGTCTTAAAAGAAGTAGCGGCAGGGATTGTGCTATCAAAATTCCCTGGATTCTGGGGCGGTCCCAGCAGATTGGAAAACTGCAAATGTAACGCCCCTATTTAAAAAAGGAGGCTGACAAAAAGCAGGAAACTATAGATCAGTTAGCCTAACGTATGTGGTAGGGAAAATGTTGGAGTCCATTATTAAAGAAGCAGTAGCAGGACATTTGGAAAAGCATAATTCAGTCAGGCAGAGTCAACATGGATTTATGAAGGGGAAGTCATGTTTGACAAATTTGCTGCAATTCTTTGAGGATATAATGAACAGAGTGGATAAAGGGGAACCATTGGATGTGGTGTATTTGGCCTGCCAGAAGGCATTTGATGAGGTGCCACATAAAAGGTTACTGCACAAGAAAGAAGTCACTGGGTTGGGGGTAATATATTTGCATGGATAGAGGATTAGCTAACTAACTGAAAACTGAGAGTCAGGATAAATGGTTCATTCTTGGGTTGGCAATCAGTAACCAGTGAGGTGCCGCAGGGATCAGTGCTGGGACCCCAACTATTTACAATCTATATTAAAGACTTGGAAGAAGGGACCGAATGTAATGGAGCCAAGTTTGCTGATGATACAAAGATGGGAGGAAAATCAACGTGTGAGGAGGACACAACAAATCTGCAAAAGGACATAGGCTAAGTGAGTGGGCAAAAATTTGGCAGATGAAGTATAATGTTGGAAATTGTGAGGTCATGCACTTTGGCAGAAAAAAAATCAAAGAGCAAGTTATTATTTCAATGGAGAAAGATTGCAAAGTGCTCCAGTACAGCAGGACCTGGGGGTACTTGTGCATGGAACACAAAAGGTTAGTATGCAGGTACAGCAAGTGATCAGGAAGGCCAATGGAATCTTGGCCTTTATCGCAAAGGGGATGGAGTATAAAAGCAGGGAAGTCTTGCTACAGTTATACAGGGTATTGGTGAGGCCACACCTGGAATACTGCGTACAGTTTTGGTTTCCATATTTACGCAAGGATAAACTTGCTTTGGAGGCAGTTCAGAGAAGGTTGATTCTGAAAATGAGGGGTTTGATTTATGAGGAAAGGTTGAGTAGGTTGGGCCTCTACTCATTGGAATTCAGAAGAATGAGAGGTGATCTCTTTACAATATATTAACGATTTAGATAAAGGAATTGAGTGTAATATCTCCAAGTTTGCGGATGACACTAAACTGGGTGGCAGTGTGACCTGTGAGGAGGACGCTAAGAGGCTGCAGAGTGACTTGGTTCGGTGAGTAGGCAAATGCATGGCAGATGCAGTATAATGTGGATAAATGTGAGGTTATCCATTTTGGGGGCAAAAATCCAAAGACAGAATATTATCTGAATGGCGGCAGATTAGGAAAAGGGGAGTTGCAACGAGACGTGGGTGTCATGGTTCATCAGTCACTGAAAGTGGGCACGCAGGTACAGCAGGCGGTGAAGAAGACAAATGGTATATTGGCCTTCATAGCTAGGGGATTTGAATATAGGAGCAGGAAGGTCTTACTGCAGTTGTACAGGGCCTTCGTGAGGCCTCACCTGGGATATTGTGTTCAGTTTTGGTCTCCTAGTCTGAGGAAGGACGTTCTTGCTATTGAGGGAGTGCAGCGAAGGTTCACCAGACTGATTCCAGGGATGGCTGGACTGTCATATGAGGAGAGACTGGATCAACTGGGCCTTTATTCACGAGTTTAGAAGGATGAGAGGGGATCTCATAGAAACATATAAGATTCTGACTGGACTGGACAGGTTAGATGCGGGAAGAATGTTCCCGATGTTGGAGAAGTCCAGAACCAGGGGACATAGTCTTGGGATAAGGGGTAGGCCATTTAGGACTGAAATGAGGAGCAACTTCTTCACTCAGTTCTTAATCTATGGAATTCCCTGCCGCAGTGAGTTGTTGATGCCAGTTCATTGGATATATTCAAGAGGGAGTTAGATATGGCCCTTACGGCTAAGGGGATCAAGGGGTATGGAGAGCAAGGGGTACTGAGGTGAATGATCAGCCATGATCTTATTGAATGGCGGTGCAGGCTCGAAGGGTTGAATGGCCTACTCCTGCACTTATTTTCTATGTTTCTATCTTATCAAAACATATAAGATTATGAGGGGGTTTGACAAGATGGAAGCAAAATCTTCGAATAAGGGGCTGCCTATTTCTCTGAGGGTTGTAAATCTGTGGAATTTGCTGCCTCGGAGCTGTGGAAGTTGGGACATTGAATAAATTTAAGACAGAGATGGACAGTTTCTTAACTGTTAAGGAAATAAGAGGTTATAGGGAGCGGCAGGGAAGTGGACCTGAGTCCATGATCGGATCAGACATTATCTTATTGAATGGCAGAGCAGGCTCGAGGGGCTGTATGGCCTACTCCTGCTCCTATTTCTTATGTTCTTATGTTCTTAACTAGCCAATTCTGTGGAATGGAATGTTTATCAGTGTTCCCATGGCAACCTGTCTGCAGTGAAGCACCTGTTTGAGTTTCGAGTTCAGACTAAACTTCTCTTTCCTATAATGCACATTATTTCATAGATTCATAGAAATTTACAGCACAGAAGGAGGCCATTTCGGCCCATCGTATCCGTGCCGACCGACCAAGAGCTACCCAGCCTAATCCCACTTTCCAGCTCTCGGTCCATAGCCCTGTCGGTTATGGTACTTTAAGTGCACATCAAAGTATTTTAAAATGTGGTGAGGGTTCCTGCCTCTACCACCCTTCAGACAGTGAGTTCCAGACCCCCACCACCCTCTGGGAGAAGACATTTCCCCTCATCTCACCTTTAAACCTCCCCCCAATTACTTTAAACCTGATTGTTGACTCCTCTGCCAAGAGAAACGGGTCCTTCATATCCACTCTATCCAGGCCCCTCATAATTTTGTACACCTCAATAAGATCTCCTCTTAGCCTCTTGTTCCAAAGAAAACAGACCCAGCATCTCCAATCTATCTTCATAGGCAAAATTCTCCAATACAGGCAATAATCTTGTAAATCTCCTCTGCACCTTTCCAGTGCAATCACATTTTTCCTGTAATTTGGTGACCAGAACTGCACACAGTACTCCAGCTGCAGCCTGACCAATGTTTTACACAGTTCAAACATAACCTCCTTGCTCTTGTATTCCATGCCTCGACTAATAAAGGCAAGTATTCCATATGCCTTTTTAACCACCTTATCTACCTGGCCTGCTACCTTCAGGGATCTGTGGACCTGCACTCTAAGGTCCCTTTGTTCCTCTGCACTTTTCATTGTTGTACCATTTAATGTGTATTCCCTTGCCTTGTTAGGTCACCGCAAATGCATTACCTCACACTTATCTGGTTTGAATTCCATTTGCCACTGTTCTGCCTACCTGACCAGTACATTGATATCTTCCTGCAATCTGCAGCTTTCTTCTTCATTATCAACTACACTGTACAACAATGTTCGTAACACTCACTGTCCCTCCGCATCTGTGTCCGGGGAGAAACTGATGGGTTTCCCTTATCTTTGGGTTAAATGTTGTTCTCGAGGTGATGGATGTCAGTGCTGGGGAAATGGGGTATTTGCCTGAAACACGGGTTAGATACAGAGTAAAGCTTCCCCTTTCTCACCCACCTTTCCCCCCCTCTTTCCCCCGACACTACCTGCTCCTTTCCCCCGACTCCCCCACTGCCCGCGGGTCCTCTTACATAGAAATATAGAAAATAGGTGCAGGAGTAGGCCATTCGGCCCTTTTGAGCCTGCACCACCGTTCAATATGATCATGGCTGATCATGCAACTTCAGTACCCCATTCCTGCTTTCTCTCCATACCCCTTGATCCCTTTAGTCGTAAAGGTCACATCTAATTCCCTTTTGAATATATCTAACGAACTGGCCTCAACAACTTTCTGTGGCAGAGAATTCCACAGGTTCATAATTCTGAGTGAAGAAGTTTCTCCTCATCTCGGTCCTAAATGGCTTACCCCTTATCCTTAGATTGTGACCCCTGGTTCTGTACTTCCCCAACATCAGGAACATTCTTCCTGCATCAAACCTGTCCAATGTCATCAGAATTTTATATGTTTCTATGAGATCCCCCCTCATTCTTCTAAATTCCCGTGAATATAAGCCTAGTCGATCCAGTCTTTCTTCATATGTCAGTCCTGCCATCCTGGGATTCTGTCTGGTGAATCTTTGCTGCACTCCCTCAATAGCAAGAATGTCCTTCCACAGATTAGGAGACCAAAACTGTACACAATATTCGAGGTGTGGCCTCACCAAGGCCCTGTACAACTGCAGTAAGACCTCCCTGCTCCTATACTTAATTCCTCTCGCTATGAAGACCAACTTGCCATTTGCCACCTTTACCGCCTGCTGTACCTGCATGCCAACTTTCAATGACTGGTGTACCATGACACCCAGGTCTCGTTGCATGTCCCCTTTTCCTAATCTGTCAAAATTCAGATAATATTCTGCCTTCCTGTTTTTGCCACCAAAGTGGATATCCTCACATTTATCTACATTATACTGCATCTGCCATGTATTTGCCCACTCACCTAACCTGTCCAAGGCCTCTTGGCATCCTCCTCACAACTCACACTGCCACCCAGCTTAGTGTCATCTGCAAACTTGGAGATAGTACTTTCAATTCCTTCGTCTAAATCATTGATGTATATTGTAAATAGCTGGTGTCCCAGCACTGAACCTTGCGGTACCCCACAAGTCACTGCCTGCCATTCTGAAAAGAACCCGTTTATTCCTACTCTTTGCTTCCTGTCTGCCAACCAGTTCTCTATCCATGTCAGTACATTACCCCCAACACCATGTGTTTTAATTTTGCACATTAATCTCTTGTGTGGAACCTTGTCAAAAGCCTTTTGAAAGTCCAAATACACCACATCCACTGGTTCTCCCTTGTCCACTCTACTAGTTACAGCCTCAAAAAATTATAGAAAATTTGTCAAGCATGTTTTCCCTTTCATAAATTCATGCTGACTTGGACCGATCCTGTCACTGCTTTCCAAATGCGCTGCTATTACATCTTTAATAATTGATTCCAACATTTTCCCCACTACCGATGTCAGGCTAACCGGTCTATAATTCCATGTTTTCTCTCTCCTTCCTTTTTTAAAAAGTGGGATTACATTAGCTACCCTCCAATCCATAGGAACTGATTCAGAGTCGATAGACTGTTGGAAAATGATCACCAATGCATCCACTATTTCTTGGTCTACGTCCTTAAGTACTCTGGGATGCAGACTATCAGGCCCTGGGGATTTATCAGCCTTCAATCCCATCAATTTTCCGAACACAATTTCCTGACTAATAAGGATTTCCTTCAGTTCCTCCTTCTCACTAGACCCTCGGTCACCTAGTATTTCCGGAAAGTTATTTGTGTCGTCTTTGGTGAAGATAGAACCAAAGTATTTGTTCAATTGGTCTGCCATTTCTTTGCTCTCCATTATAAATTCACCTGATTCTGACTGCAAGGGACCTACGTTTGTCTTCACTAATCTATTTCTCTTCACATATCTATGGAAGATTTTGCAGTCAATTTTTATAATCCCTGCAAGCTTACTCTCGTACTCTCTTTTCCCCCTCCTAATTAAACCCTTTGTCCTCCTCTGCTGAATTCTAAATTTCGCCCAGTCCTCAAGTTTCTTGGCCAATTCAGGCCAATTTATATGCCTCTTTCTTGGATTTAACACTATCCCTAATTTCCCTTGTAAGCCACGGTTGAGCCACCTTCCCCGTTTTATTTTTACGCCAGACAGGGATGTACAATTATTGAAGTTCATCCATGTGATCTTTAATTGTCTGCCATTGCCTATCCACCGTCAACCCTTTAAGTATCATTCGCCAGTCTATCCTAGCCAATTCACGTCTCATACCATCGAAGTTACCTTTCTTTAAGTTCAGGACCCTAGTCTCTGAATTAACTGTGTCACTCGCCATCTTAATGAAGAATTCTACCATATGGTCACTCTTCCCCAAGGGGCCTCACACGACCAGATTGCTAATGAATCCTCTCTCATTACACAACACCCAGTCTAGGATAGCCAGCTCTCTAATTGGTTCCTTGACGTATTAGTCTAGAAAACCATTCATTGTACACCAGGAAATCCTCCTCCAGCGTATTGCTACCAGTTTGGTTAGCCCAATCTTTATGTAGATTAAAGCCACCCATGATAACTGCTGTACCTTTTATTGCATGCATCGCTAATTTCCTGTTTGATGCCATCCCCAACCTCACTATGACTGGTGATCTGTACACAACTCCCACTCACATTTTCTGCCCTTTGGTGTTCCGCAGCTCTACCCTTACAGATTCCACATCATCCAAGCTAATGTCCTTCCTTACTATTGCATTAATCTCCTCTTTAACCAGCAACGCCACCCCTCCTACTTTTCCTTTCTATCTATCCTTCCCTCTTTGGACCAGATGGATAGAAACATAGAAACATAGAAAATAGGTGCAGGAGCAGGCCATTCAGCCCTTCTAGCCTGCACCGCCATTCAATGAGTTCATGGCTGAACATGAAACTTCAGTACCCACTTCCTGCTTTCACGTCATACCCCTTGATCCCCCGAGTAGTAAGGACTTCATCTAACTCCCTTTTGAATATATTTAGTGAATTGGCCTCAACTACTTTCTGTGGTAGAGAATTCCACAGATCGGAGGCTCCGTGCTGCCTGGGTCTCGGAGTTGCAGTGATGGCAATGTGGTGTTGCGAGGCTGCTCGGGTTTTGGCACGGTGGTATATAAATATATATGTACGTGCTTCAATATACATTCTGGGCATCATGTGATATGACTCATTGAAGGGGAGGGACTTTAAGGTTTTTGGATATGTGATATGACTTACATTTAAGGGGGAAGGTACTTTAAGGATGGCTGGGAAGTTTTTAAACTGGTGACAAAGTACAGGTAGCAGCCTTGTTGAAGGGAGAGCTCACTGGACGGTCGGAAGTCCAATCATGTGGAGGCCAAGGTTGGTCGCCTTGGGTCAGCAGGAATCCAGGTTGTTTGAGTCTATTGTATAACCATAATGCTGTAGTTATTGTACTATTGGTGTCTGAGTAATAAATTTGCATTTGGAGAATAAGCCTGAATCACGAGGAATCATTTAATTGAGTTTGAGATTTCCTTACAGGTATCCAATCGGCCGCCCTTTATACGCAGCACCTGAAATTCCCTTCCCTTACAATCGATGGAGCTGAAAAACAGGTGCTATGTATAATGGGCAACCGATCTGATACTTTGCGCCACCTCCCGAAATGAATCTCTAGACCTCTAATCTAAATGGGATAGAGGAGGAAAGGGATCCTGGAGCAGCAAATCACTAAAAGTAGCGATGCAGGTTAATAAGGCCATTGAAAAGCAAACCTAGAAAGGGTTTCTTTCTAGTCGGATAGAATTGAAAAGTAGGTAAGTCATGCTAAACTTTTATCGACCCTCGGTTGGACCAAACTGAGCACTGCGCGCAGTTCTGGTCGCCATATTATAGAAGGGATATAGAGGCACTGGGGAGGGTGCAAACAAGATTTGGAAGGATGATAAGTTTATACTTATCAGGAAAGGGTGAACAGACTGGGTCTCTTTTTTTTTTCTCTTGAAAAGAGAAGGCTGAGGAGTGACCCAATTGAAGTCTTTCAAATTCCGAAAGGTTTTAATAGAGTTTTCGCTTGTAGGGAAGAAGCCATCAATATAAGTTAGTCAGCAAGAAATCAAATAGGGAATTCAGAAGAAACTTCTTTCCCCAAAGAGTGGTGAGAATGTGGAACTTGCTCCCACACGGAGTGTTTGAAGCGAATAGTATCGAATATATTTAAGGGGAGGCTAGATAAGCATGTGAGGGAGAAGGGAATCGAAGGTTATGCTGATAGTTAAATGAGGATGAATGGGAGGCTCGAGTGGAGCATTATCGCCACTGTCTATTTAGCCAAATGGCATGTTCCTGTGCTTTATATTCTCTATAATTCAATGTACAATGGGAATTTTCTCTCTCTATCTATCTTTATCTGTGCCTCTCTTATTTCCCAGCAATCATCATCATCATAGGCAGTCCCGAAAATTCGAGGAAGACTTGCTTCCACCCTAAAAGTGAGTTCTTAGTTAACTGAACAGTCCAATATGGGAATTACAGTCTTTCACAGGTGGGACAGAGAATGGTTGAAGGAAAGGGTGGGTGGGACTGGTTTGCCACACGCTCCTTCTGCTGCCTGTGCTTGGTTTCTGCATGCTCTCTGCGATGAGACTCGAGGTGCTCAGCGCCCTCCCGGATGCTCTTCCTCCACTTAGGGCGGTCTTTGGCCGGGGACTCCCAGGTGTTGGTGGGCATGTTGCACTTTATAAGGGAGGCTTTGAGGGTGTCCTTGAAACATTTCCTCTGCCCATCTTTGGCTCGCTTGCCATGTAGGAGTTCCAAGTAGAGTGCTGGGTTTGGGAATCTTGTGTCAGGCATGCGAACAATGTGGCCTGCCCAGCGGAGCTGGTCTAGTAGTGTCAATGCTTCGATGCTGGGGATATTGGCCTGATTGAGGACACTAATGTTGGTGCGTCTGTCCTCCCAGGGAATTTGCAGGATTTTGCGGAGACATCGTTGGTATTTCTCCAGCGATTTGAAGTGTCTACTGTATATGGTCCACGTCGCTAAGCCATACAGGAGGGCGGGTATCACTACTGCCCTGTCGACCATGAGCTTGGTGCCAGATTTGAGGGCCTGATCTTCGAACACTGTCTTCCTCAGGCGGCCGAAGGCTGCGCTGGCGCACTGGAGGTGGTGTTGAACCTCGTCGTTGATGTGTATGGAGAAAGAGTCAGACTGAACACTGAGCTCAGTCTTTTATTGCAGGTCTCCAGATTGTCTCTGCAACCAGTGAAGCCGCCTTAAATACCTATGCTCCCAAGTGTAACTTTACAATGTGAGTCGATCTGGGGCTCTTCTTGCCCTGGTTGATCATCTCGGTGTGAAAGCTAGTGTTGTTGAATCATTTGTTGGGCCCTCGCTGGACTGCTGTGCAGCTGGCCTTGCTGGGCTGTCTGGTGTGCTGAGCTGCTGTGGATGATGGGTTCTGCTTCGTGGTCAACCGTGGTGCCGGTTGCCACTGGTGTGTGTGTTGGGGGATCAAAAAAAGTAGGGTCCAAGGTGGGTTGCTCAGGATAGTTCGTGAATCTGTTTGATTCGGTTCAAGTGTTTCCGGTGCACGAGTCCATTTGAAAGTTTGACCTGAAACACCCTGCTCCCCTCTTTGGCCACGACAGTGCCGGGAAGCCACTTGGGACCTTGTCCATAATTTAATACAAATACAGGATTATTGATTTCAATCTCGTGTGACACATTTGCGCTATCATGGTATGCACTTTGTTGAAGCTGCCTGCTCTCTCCCTGTTCATGTAGATCAGGGTGAACTAACGAGAGCCTTGTCTTGAGTGCTCTTTTCATGAGCAGTTCAACAAGTGGGATCCCAGTGAGTGTGGTCTCGTGCGGTAGTTAAGCAGGACTCTGGATAGGCGAGTCTACAGTGAGCCTTCAGTTACCCTCTTCAAGCCTTGCTTGATGGTTTGCACTGCTCTCTCTGCCTGACCATTGGACGCTGGTTTAAACGGGGCAGATGTGACATGTTTGATCCCGTTACGAGTCATGAATTCTTTGAACTCAGCACTGGTAAAACATGGCCTGTTGTCGCTCACCAGGACATCTGGTAGGCCGTGTGTGGCAAACATGGCCTGCAGGCTTTCAGTAGCGGCAGCAGATGTGCTAGCCGACATTATCTCACATTCAATCCACTTGGAGTACGCGTCTACAACCACAAGAAACATTTTACCCAGAACGGGCCTGCATAGTCGACGTGTACCCTAGACCACGGTTTGGAGGGCCAAGACCATAAACTTAGTGGCGCCTCCCTGGGTACATTGCTTAACTGCGAGCACGTATTACATCTGTGAATGCAGGACTCTAAGTCCGCATCAATTCCGGGCCACCACACATGGGATCTGGCTATCGCTTTCATCATTACAATGTCTGGGTGGGTACTGTGGAGGTCATTGATGGAGGTATCTCTGCCCTTCTTGGGGACGACTACTCGATTGCCCCACAGAAGGCAGTCTGCCTGTATAGACATTTCATCTTTGCGCTGCTGGAATGGCTTTATCTCTTCCTGCTTTTCCACTGGGACACTGGACCAGCTCCCGTGAAGCACACAGCTTTTGACTAGGGATAATAAGGGGTCCTGGCTTGTCCAGGTTTTGATCTGCTGGACAGTAACGGATGATTGCTCACTCTCAAATGTTTCCCTATCCATGGCTAGATCTACGTGGTGGGCAATGGCAGCCTACTGAGAACATCGGCGCAGTTTTCTGTGACTGGCCTGTGGCGGATGGCGTAGTTGTATGTGGACAACGTGAGCGCCAATCTCTGGATGCGGGCTGATGCGTTGGTATTTATCCCTTTACTCTTGGAGAACAGGGATATAAGTGGCTTATGTTCAGTTTCCAATTCGAATTTTAGCCCAAACAGGTATTGATGCATTTTCTTTACCCCATAGACACACGCTAACGCTTCTTTCTCAATCATGCTGTGGGCTCTCTCAGCCTTAGACAGACTCCTGGATGCATAAGCAACCGGTTGCAGCTTCCTGAAATCATTAGCTTGTTGCAATACACACCCGACGCCATATGACAATGCATCACATGCTAGTACCAAACACATACATGGATCATACAACACAAGCAATTTGTTTGAGCATAACAATTTTATTGCTTTTACAAAGACATTTTCTTGGCTTTTGCCCCAAACCTATTCATCCCTTTTTTGTAGTAAGGCATTCAGTGGTTCTACCAGTGTGCTGAGACCTGGTAAGAGGTTACCAAAGTAGTTCAGGAGTCCCAGAAACTACCGCAGCTCTGTCATGTTCTGTGGCCTCGGTGTGTTTGTCTTCGCGTTGGTGGGCTTGATGCCATCCGCCGCAATCCTCCTTTGCAGCAACTTCACTTCAGGCGCCAGAAAACTCACTTCAAGCGTTTTAACCTGAGCCCCATGCGGTTGAGTCGACTAAGAACCTCCTCCAGGTTCTGCAGATGCTCGACTGTGTTCTGACCTGTGACCAAGATGTCGTCCTGGAAGACCACGGTGTGCGGGACCGACTTCAGTAAGCTTTCCATGTTTATCTGGAATATCGCCGCCGCCGATCGGATTCCAAACGGGCATCTGTTATAAACAAAAAGACCTTTGTGCGTGTTGATGCAGGTGAGGGCCTTCGATGATTCCTCTAGTTCCTGTGTCATGTAGGCTGAAGTCAGATCCAGCTTCATGAATGTCTTTCCTCCCGCCAGCGTTGCAAAGAGGTAATCGGCCTTTGGTAGTGGGTCTTGGTCCTGCAGGGAGAAATGATTGATAGTTACTTTGTAATCGCCACAGATTCTGATGGTGCCGTCTCCCTTGACGACTGGGACAATAGGACTGGCCAACTCGTGGAACTCGATCGGTGAAATGATGCCCTCTCTTTGCAGCCGATCTAGCTCGATCTCTTTCTCTCATCATGTATGGTACTGCTCTCACCTTGTGATGGATGGGTCATGCCCCCGGAATGAGGTGGATCTGCACTTTTGCTGCTCGGAATTTCCCAATGCCTGGTTCGAACAGCGAAGGAAATTTGTTTAAGACCTGGGCACACGAAGTGTCGTCAGTGGGCGATAGCGCTCTGACGTCATCCCAGTTCCGGGCCAGTTCCTGCCGAGCAGCGTGGGACCATCACCTGGTACCATCCAGAGTGGTAGCTTGTGCATCGCTCCATCGTAGGAGACCTTTACAGTACCACTGCCGATTACAGGAATCCGTTCTTCCGTGTAAGTTCTTAGTTTCGTGCGAATTGGAGTTGAGACTGGCCTTGAGGCCTTGTTGCACCACAATCCTTAGTCTTTTTGCCCATGATGGACGGGTTCGCGCCCTTATCCAGCTCCATTGACACCGGGAGTCCATTTAGTTCAACATTCAGCATTATCGGGGGACAATTCGTGGTGAATGTGTGCACCCCCATGTATCTCTGCTTCCTCGATCTGAGGCTCTGCTTTGTCGTGATCCTCTGTGGATCTGTCCTCCTCTGCAACATGGTGGTTTGCAGGTTTAACAGGCTTAGCAGCTCACCTGCACACTTGTTGGAGGTGTCCCATTGTTCCACAGCCCTTGCAAATGTACTCTTTTTAAATCAGCATGAATGGAAACGATGATCACCCCCACAGTGCCAACAAGGTATTAATGGCCTTGCATTCATCACTCTTGATGGTGGACTCGACATCTGCGGACGTGTAGCTGCAGGTATGTGTGACCTGCCATGAACGTTACGATTCAAAAACATCACTTTGTTCAAAGTACTAGTAGTAGGACTTGTGTGCTGAGAGATTTGCTTCGTATTGTCACTGGTGGCAATGAATGCCTGGGCTATCGCTATGGCCTTACTCAAGTTTGGGATCTCTACAGTCAAAAGTTTGTGAAGTATGGTTTCGTGGCCAATGCCAAGTATGAAAAAGTCTCTGAGCATGTGCTCCAAATGTCCTTCAAATTCGCAATGTCCTGCAAGGTGTCTTAGCTCGGCGACATAACTCGCTACTTCCTGGCTTTCAGAGCTTTTGTAGATGTAGAACCAGTACTTTGCCATCAGAACGCTTTCCTTCAGGTTCAAATGCTGTCAGACCAGTGTGCACAAATCATTATATGATTTCTCTCTGGGTTTCGCTGGAGTGAGCAGATTCTTCCTGAGGCCATACATTGGTGCCCCACAGACGGTGATGAGGATCGTCCTTCATTTGGCAGCGCTCTCTTCCCCCATCTAGCTCGTTGGCCACGAAGTATTGGTCGAGTCGCTCCACAAAAGTTTCCCAATCATCTCTCTCCAGGATGCCCACTGTTCTCTGCATCTTTTGGTTCACTATCTGTATCTTGTCGCCAGTTGTTGTGCATGGAGAAAGAGTCAGACTGAACACTGAGCTCAAAGTAAAGTGTGACCGTAGTCTTTTATTGCAGGTCTCCAGAGTGCCTTTCCAACCTGTGAAGCCTCCTTAAATATCTGTGCTCCCAAGGGATTATGGGATCCCTTGGGACTCTAGGGGATGAGCCCTCTGGTGGCTGTACAGAGTAAATGCATGGTTACATCTATCACAACTGATCTCTGCCCTTGCTGAGAATAGGCTCCTGAGGTATGGAAAGTGGTCCACGCTTGATGACTGGGGGGCAGTGCTGTTTGGCGGGGTCAGGTTGGTGGAGGACCTTTGTCTTATGGATGTTTAGTGTAAGCCCCATGCTTTCATACATCTCAGTAAAGATGCTGACTGTGACTTGGAGTTCAGCCTCTGTGCGCAGACGCAAGCGTTGTCCGTGTACTGTAGCTCGATGACAGAGGTTGGGGTGGTCTTGGACCTGGCCTGGAGACAACGAAGGTTGAACAGGTTCCACTGGTTCTGTAGTTTAGTTCCACTCTGGCGGGGAGCTTGTTGAGTGTGAGATGGAGCATTGCAGCGAGGAAGATCGAGAAGAGGGTTGGCGCGATGACGCAGCCCGACTTGACCCCGGTCCAGATGTGGATTGGGTCTGTGGTGGATCCTTTAGTCAGGATCACAGCTTGCATGTCGTCGTGGAGCAGGCGGAGAATGGCGATAAACTTTTGGGGGCATCCGAAACGGAGGAGGATGTTCCATGGTCCCTTGCGGTTAAGTGTCAAAGGCCTTTGTAAAGTCCAAGAAGGCCATGTACAAGGATTGGTGCTGTTCCGTGCATTCTCTTGCAGTTGTGGCGCCGTAAAGATCAAGTCCGTTGTACCCCGTTGTGGACAGAATTCGCAATGTGACTCCAGGAGGAGCTCCTCAGCCACAGGGAGAAGACGGTCGAGGAGGATTCTAGCGATAACCTTCCCAATGGCAGATAACCGGGAGATTGCTCTGTAGTTGTCGCAGTCAGACTTGTCCCCTTTTTGTAAAGATGGTCACAATTACTGCATCTCAGATCTCCCGGCATGCTCTCCTCCTTCCAGATTAGAGCGATGAGGTCATGCATTCATGCCAATGGTGCCTCTCCGCCATAGCTGACTGGCCTTTTCGACCTCGTGCAGAGCTGGGGTTTTGCTGAAATGGTGGTGAGTAGCATACTGCGGGATGGAGTCGAGGACACTCGAGTCAAATGCAGAGTCTCGGTTAAGGAGATCTTCGAAGTTTTCCTTCCAGCGAGTTCTGACTGCCTCAGTGTCCTTGATGAGTGTTTCCCTGTTCTTGGCCAGCAGTGGGGTGGGGCCTTGGATGTTTGGGCCATAAGTGGCCTTGACTGTGGTGAAGAATCCTCACACAACATGGTTATCAGCCAGCTGCTGAACCTCCCTGTGCTTTCTCCACTCACCACCTGTTCTTTAGCTCGCGGGTTTTTTTGTTGGACATCGGCCTTAAGCCGTCTGCAATGCTGCTTTGCTGCTTCCGAATTGAGTTGTTTTAGGTTCAGAAATGCCCTGTGCTTGCGATATATTACCTCTTGGATCTCCTGGTCATTCTCATCAAACCACTCCTGGTGTTTCCCAGTTGAGTGACCAAGCGTCTCTTCACAGGCACTGGTTATGGTGGCTTGGAGGGAAGACCAAGCACTGTGGGCATTCTGCATCTCGGGGTCATCAAGGGTCGCCAAGTGAGCAGTGAGGCGCTGGCTGTATAGGGCTCTCTTAGCTGGGTTTTTGAGTGCCCCGGCATTGGCTTTTTTGCAACATTGCTTCTGCTGCCGTCGCAGCTTTGGGGCTATGTTCATGCCAATGATGAAATGTATTAGGCGGTGATCTGTCCAACAGTTGTTAGCTCCTGTCATGGCGCGGGTGATGCACACATCTTTGCGATCCCTGGCTCAAACAATGACCGAGTCGAGCAGGTGCCAGTGCTTGGAGCGAGGGTGTTGTCACGATGCCTTGTACTTGTCCCTCTGGCGGAACAAGGTATTGGGGTGATGACAAGGTCGTGTTCTAGGCATTTTGTCAGAAGCAGGATAGAAACCTAGAAAGATAGAAAATAGGGGCAGGAGTAGGACATTCGGCCCTTCGAGCCTGCACCGCCATTCAATAAGATCATGGCAGATCATTCACCTCAGTACCCCTTTCCTGCTTTCTCTCCATACCCCTTGATCCCTTTAGCCGTAAGAGCCACATCTAACTCCCTCTTGAATATATCCAATGAACTGGCATCAACAACTCTCTGTGGTAGGGAATTCCACAGATTAACAACTCTGAGTGAAGAAGTTTCTCCTCATCTCAGTCCTAAATAGCCTACCCCTTATTCTAAGACTGTGTCCCCTGGTTCTGGACTTCCCCAACATCGGGAACATTCTAACCTGTCTAGTCCCGTCAGATTTTTATATGTTTCGATGAGATCCCCTCTCATCCTTCTAAACTCCAGTGAATAAAGGTCCAGTCGATCCAGTCTCTCCTCATATGTCAGTCCAGCCATCCCGGAAATCAGTCTGGTGAACCTTCGCTGCACTCCCTCAATAGCAAGAAAGTCCTTTCTCAGATTAGGAGACCAAAACTGAACACAATATTCCAGGTGAGACCTCACCAAGACCCTGTACAACTGCAGTAAGACTTCCCTGCTCCTATACTCAAAACCATTAGCTATGAAAGACAACATGCCATTTGCCGTCTTCACCGCCTGCTGTACCTGCATGCCAACTTTCAATGATTGATGTACCATGACACCCAGGTCTCGTTCCTAATTTGCCGCCATTCAGATGATATTCTGTCTTTGTGTTTTTGCCCCCAAAGTAGATAACCTCACATTTATCCACATTATACTGCATCTGCCATGCATTTGCCCACTCACCTACTCTGTCCAAGTCACCCTGCAGCCTTTTAGCATCCTCCTCACAGCTCTCACCGCCACCCAATTTCGTGTCATCTGCAAACTTGGAGATATTACACTCAATTTTCATTCATCCAAATCATTAATGTATATTGTAAAGAGCTGGGGTCCCAGCATTGAGCCCTGCAGCACCCTACTGGTCACTGCCTGCCATTCTGAAAAGGACCCGTTTATCCCGACTCTCTGCTTCCTGTCTGCCAACCAGTTCTCTATCCACTTCAGTCATTATCCCTGATATCATGTGCTTTAATTTTGCACACCAATCTCTTGTGTGGGACCTTGTCAAAAGCCTTTTGAAAGTCCAAATACACCACATCTACTGGTTCTCCCTTGTCCACTCTACTAGAATTTCTTGATATAACTAGAAGATTTGTTAAGCATGATTTCCCTTTCATAAATCCATGGTGACTTGGACCAATCCTGTCACTGCTTTCCAAATGCGCTGCTATTTCACCTTTAATAATTGCTTCCAACATTTTCCCCATTACTGATGTCAGTCTAACCGGTCTATAATTACCCATTTTCTCTCTCCTTTTTTAAAAAGTGGTATTACATTAGCTACCCTCCAGTCTATAGGAACTGATCCAGAGTCGATAGACTGTTTGCAAATGACCACCAATGCATCCACTATTTCTAGGGCCACTTCCTTAAGTACTCTGGGATGCATCCCATCAGGCCCTGGGGATTTATCTGCCTTCAATCCCATCAATTTCCCTAACACAATTTCCCACCTAATAAGGATATCCTTCAGTTCCTCCTTCACACTAGACCCTCGGTCCCCTAGTACGTCCGGAAGGTTATTTGTGTCTTCCTTCGTGAAGACAGAACCAAAGTATTTGTTCAATTGGTCTGCGATTTCTTTGTTCCCCAATATAAATTCACCTGAATCTGACTGCAAGGGACCTACGTTTGTCTTCACTAATCTTTTCCTCTTCCCATATATCTATAGAAGCTTTTGCAGTCAGTTTTTATGTTCCCAGCAAGCTTTCTCTCATACTCTATTTTCCCCCCTCCTAATTAAACCCTTTGTCCTCCTCTGCTGAATTCTAAATTTCTCCCAGTCCTTGGGTTTGCTGCTTTTTCTGGCCAATTTCTATGTCTCTTCCTTGGATTTAACACTATCCTTAATTTCCCTTGTTAGCCACTGTTAAGCTACCTTCCCCATTTTATTTTTACTCCAGACGGGGATGTACAATTGTTGAAGTTCATCCATGTGATCTTTAAATGTTTGCCATTGCCTATCCACCATCAACCCTTTAAATACCATTTGCCAGTCTATTGTAGCCAATTCACGTCTCATACCATCGAAGTTACCTGTCCTTAAGTTCAGGACACTAGTCTCTGAATTAACTGTGTCACTCTCCATCTTAATGAAGAATTCTACCATATTATGGTCACTCTTCCCCAAGGGGCCTCGCACTACAAGATTGCCAATTAGTCCTTTCTCATTACACATCACCCGTTTAGGATGGCCAGCCCTCTAGTTGGTTCCTTGACATAGTGGTCCAGAAAACCATCCCTAATACACTCCAGGAAATCCTCCTCCACCGTATTGCTACCAGTTTGGTTAGCCCAATCTATATGTAGATTAAAGTCACCCTTGATGACTGCTGTACCTTTATTGCATGCATCCCTAATTTCTTGTTTGATGCTGTCCCCAACCTCACTACTACTGTTTGGTGGTCTGTACACAACTCCCACTAGCATTTTCTGTCCTCTGGTATTCTGCAGCTCCACCCATACCGATTCCACATCATCCAAGCTAATGTCCTTCATTTACTATTGCATTAATTTCCTCTATAACCAGCAACGCTACCCCACCTCCTTTTCCTTTCTATCTATCCTTCCTGAATGTTGAATTCCCAGCCTTAGTCACCCTGGAGCCATGTCTCCGTGATGCCAATTATATCATATTCATTAATTGCTGCCTGTGCAGTTAATTCCTCCACCTTATTACGAATACTGCTCGCATTGAGGCACAGAACCTTCAGGCTTGTCTTTTTAACACGCTTTGCAACAAAATTCTAAAAGGGCAATGTGGCCCTTTTTGATTTTTGCCCTTCACTTTTACTCTTCTTTCTATCTTTTGCTTCTGCCCCCATTCTACTTCCCTCTGTCTCCTTGCATAGGTTCCCATCCCCCTGCCATATTCGTTTAACCCCTCCCCAACAGCACTAGCAAACACTTCCCCCCCCCCCCCCCCCCCCCAGGACATTTGGTTCCAGTCCTGCCCAGGTGCAGACTGTCTGGTTTGTACTGGTCCCACCTCCCCCAGAACTGGTTCTAATGTCCCAGGAATTTGAATCCCTCCCTTCTGCACCACTCCTCAAGCCACGTATTCATCTGAGCTATCCTGCGATTCCTACTCTGACTAGCACACAGCACTGGTAGCAATCCTGAGATTTCCACCTTTTTGAGGTCCTATTTTTAAATTTAACTCCTAGCTCCCTAAATTCAGCTTGTTAGACCTCATCCCATTTTTGACCTATATCATTGGTACCTATATGCACCACAACAATTGGCTGTTCGCCCTCCCCCTTCAAAATGTCCTGCAACTGCTCCGAGACATCCTTGACCCTTGCACCCGGGAGGCAACATACCATCTTAGAGTCTCTACTGCGGCCACAGAAACTTGTATCTATTCTCCTTACAATCGAATCCCCTACCACTATAGCTCTCCCACTCTTTTTTTTTTTTTTTCCTGCCCTCCTGTGCAGCAGAGCCACCCACAGTGCCATGGACTTGGCTGCTGCTGCCCTGCCCTGATGAATCATCCCCCACCCCCACCCCCGAACAATACCCAAAGTGGTGTATCAGTTTTGGAGGGGGATGACCGCAGGGGTCCTCTGCACTACCTTCGTTCCACTGCTCTTCCTGTTGGTCATTCGTTCACTATCTGTCTGTGTAACTTTTACCTGCGGTAAGACCAACTCACTAGGCGTGCTATTCACGACATCCTCAGCATCGCGCATGCTCCAGCATGAATCCACCCGCAGCTCCAGTGCCGCAATGTGGTCTGTCAGGTGCTGCAGTAGGATACACTTCCCGCACATGTAGTCGTCAGGGACACTGGAAGTGTCCGAGTTCCCACATAGCACAGGAGGAGCATGTCCAAGCTCTCCTACCATGACTTAACCCTTAGATTAACTTAATTTGGCAACAACAATGATGAAGGTTGCCTACTGATGGGGAAAAGAAAAACTACTCGCCAATCACTTACCCCCTTGACTGTGACATCAGCTTTCGATTTCTTTCTACTTCTTTGTTTATCTTCTGCCCCTGCTGCAGCTGCACCGGCTAGCCGCCTCCGACTCCTGTGCCTTTTTATAGGCCTCTCTGACTCTGCCCGAACTCCCGCTGCTCAATCTCCCGCCTCTTCCGACTCCTGGGCCTTTTATAGGCCTTTCCGGGTACCACTGGAGTTGGCTTTCTCTACCGTCCCCCCGTCCCCCCGCCAACCGATTTCGCCTCCCCAGAGGTCTGCGTCCTTACCGACTCTTGCGTTGAAGTCACCGAGGAGGTTCAGTTTGTCGGCCGTGGGGACGCAGGACAGGGATTGTTCGAGGCTGGAGTAAAAACCCTCTCTGACCACATCAGTTGCATCGAGTGTTGGGGCATATGCACTGATGACTGTGACACACTGGTTCCGGAATAGGGTGAGTCGAAGAATCATGAGGCGTTCATTAACCCCGCAGGGGGAGTCTTTGAGGCAGTCGACCAGCTCGTATTTGATGACGAATCCGACTCCGTAGAGGCGGCGTTCTGCCTCTGGTTTCTCTTTCCAGAAGAAAGTGTAACCTCCACCTTCCTTGAGCTGGCCTTCTCCGGCCTGCCAGGTCTCGCTTAGGGCGGCGATGTCGAAATCAAAGTTTCTAAGTTCCCGGGCAACAATGGTGGTGCGGTGTTACGGCCTGTCTCTATTGGAGTTATCCAGGTCCCGAAATTCATATTGAAGGATAGAAGATGCGTGTGTGTGAGTTCTTTTAACGTGGGGTGGCCATTGCACACCAGCTACCACACGGGCTTAGCTGAGCAAGGTTTTGGTCCAGTGGCAAGGGGTCCGAGACGACTGGAGACCAGCCACTGCTGTATGAGCCTAATTGCCTATGGTGAGATGCGGGCCTTAAGCTCAGTGCTGGGCAACACCCTTTGGTAAGAAAACCGAGGCCTGGATGAGGGCAGGCATTAGGATGGTCAGCAGTCCATTTTGTGGAAAGAGGTGTCCGAGTGACCACAGCCATTGTGCACACCACGTGCTCGACAGAGACCATGCCGTTGAGTGGGGCCAGCGGCCGAGGGGAGGTCAGGACATCGCCGGAGGGCAGGCTCGTGCGAGGTAGGCCCAAACCTGTATTTGAAGCTGGTCGGAGGCTCACCACCATTGAGATCTCCGGGGGTCGGTTGGAGCAGCTGAGTCGGCCGTGAGGAGTGAGAAGCGAGGGTCCAGCTGGAGGGACTTGGCAGCGGAGTGGTCGGCCTAGAAGGGAGGTTGGGGGACGGGCAGTGGGCTCTTGCAGCATGAGATTTTAGGGTTTTAGGGGTAGGTAGAGTACTTTGAGGTTCAGAGTTTGGGCCAGAAGGGGCTTAGACAGTGAGGGCGGTGGGGGTGAGGGAGAAAGAGGTGGAAGATGGCGTCAGATGAAGGTTTGTTCGGGGAGAGCTCCCTTGGGAGCTGCTATCCCATCCGCCATCTTGTGTGCATGTATCCCTGCAGTGCTGTATCACTGACACCAGATGGCGATGCTGGCTGCAACCAGTTGACAAACTGAAGTCAGATACTACCTTCGCCTGTCAATCACTCAGCCAACTGTGAACCACTCCCTCACCTGTCCAACACTCTGACACCTGTCAATCACTCACAATGTGTCGGCCGTGGCTCAGTCGGTAGCACTCTCTGCGAGTCACAATGTTGTGGGTTCAAGTCCCACTTGAGCACATAAATCTAGGCTGGCATTCCAGTGCAGTGCTGAGGGAGTGCTGCACTGCCTGAGGTGTTTTCTTTTGGATGAGATATTAAACCGAGGCCCCGTCTGCTCCCTCAGGTGGTAGTAAAATATCCCCACGGCACTATTTTGAAGAGCAGGTGAGTTATCCCCTGGAGTTATCCTGACCAATATTAATCCCTCTATCAACATCACAAAAACACATTGGCCCTGAATCCCGGTTTCTCCCTCCCACGGGCGTTCGACTGGATTCTAGAAAAATGAAGCGCACTTACCTGAAGCTGCTGTGCCCATGCGAGTTCCCGGTCCTGAGGCCTCCACTGACTGCGCATCGCAGCACGTGCATGTCAGGACATACGGTGGGCTGGAGCTGCAGTCATTGGCTGCCCAGAGCCATATCGGGTAAAGTATGTTCTCATTCCGTAAGTTGGAGCGCCCATTATTATGAATGAGAACCTCCCCCCTCCCCACAAACACACACATTAATTTAAAAAAAAAGAAAAAATACACTACATATTTAACATTAATTTAAATTAAAGTTATGTATGTATTAAAAAATATATTCTGATTTTTTTTTTTAAATTCTGCTTTAAAATAAATTAATGTAGTGGGCAGGTTTTCTAAAAATAAAATGTGTTTATTTTAATTTTATTATGTTTTAAGTGTGTTTTAACGCCTGGAAAAGTAGGCTTTGCGCCTGCTTTTATCAGGCACAAGAGTTTTGAGGACATTCTCTGGGCAAGATACGGGTAAATACCGCAATCTTGCCCTTGCGAATGCCCTCACTGTGGAGATGCAGAGGATCTGTCAAGCTCCAGTTTGACAGATCAGAAAAGCGCATGCGCATTGTACGCTGATAACCGGCTTTTGCGATGCCTTCCCGCATCCGTACGGACCCGGGGAGGACGGGATTTCTGGGCCATTATCTGGTCATTATCACGTTGCTGTCGGTGGGAGCTTGCTGTGCGCATGTTGGCTGTTACATTTCGCACATTACAACAGTGACTACACTCAAAGTACTTCATTAGTTGTAAAGTGCTTTGGGACATCCTGAGGTAGTGTAAGGCGCTATATAAATGCAAGTCTCTTTTTTTTTAAATCACAGAACTGTCAATTATTCGTCTCAGCCTGTCAGTCGCTCCCTCCGCCTGTCCGTCACCCCCGGTTGCTATGACTCGCGATTGTTACGCAAGCTCCGCCCCGCCCTCCCGCCCACGTGCCCCGGGCCCCGCCCCATAGGTCACCGAGACGTTGCGGAGGGCCGGTGGTGAGTGCGCGCTGTGCTGGGGCCCGCGGCGACAGTGACAGCAGGCGGAACCTCGCCTGTCTCTCGGGCAAGGGCCGGGGGCAGCATCCTGTCCCTTTAAATAGGAGGGGGGGGCTTCCAGGTGAGGGGGAGTGTCCCGGGGGGAGGGGGTCTCGAGGGGAAATTTCTCCCCTCCCCGGGGGGAGGAGGTCTCGAGGGGCAATTTCCCCCCCTCCCGAGAGGAGGGGGTCTCAAGAGGCAATTTTCCCCCGGTGGGAGGGGGCTGAGCCCCAGGAGAGGGGAGGCCCCAGGGAATTAGATAAATACGTAAAGGGTTCACCCCTGCTGGGCTGTGGGTAAAAGTCAATGGAATGGAATTAATTGTTTACCTTGTTCAAAGAGTTGCGGTAGGAACGATGTACTGTTTCATTGTATGACTCTATCTGTGCCTTCAGCTATAGATTTCCCTGAAGTGCTGTTTTAGTGTCCGCAGATGGCGGATCCTGTACCTCGATCTGGCTGCAGTGAGTTGACAAACTAAAGGTAAGAACTGAGTCAGATACTCCCAAACTTGTCAATCGCTCCCAAGGTTGCGGAGGGTGGGGGATGAGGGTAGGATCCCTGTCTGGAGAGAGAAGTGGGACATCCCTACCGGGGGAGAGAGAGGGGACTACCCTAAAGGACATTAGTGAACCAGATGGGTTTTTAAAACAATCTGATAGCTTCGTAGTCACCATTACTGATACTGGCTTTTTATTCCAGATTTATTTAATTAACTGAATTTAAATTCCACGGCTTCCATGGTGGGATGTGAACTCAGGTCTCTGTATTACTAGCTCAGTAACATAACCACTATGCTACTGTTCCAGACAGTTTGCAACCTTTGTGTCCAATTTGACCCTGAAAGGAGCTTTTGACCATAGTTAAAACCACCTATTTCCAATTCCATAACATCGCTCGTCTGCTCCCTTGCCTCAGCTCATCGGCTGCTAAAGCCCTCATCCATGCCTTTGTTACCTTTTAGACTCGACTATTCTAAAGCACTACTGGCTGGCCTCCCACATTCTACCCTATGTAAACTTGAGGTCATCCAAAACACGGCTGCCTGAGTCCTAACTTGCACCAAGTCCCGCTCACCCATCCATCATCATCATCATCATCATTATCGGCAGTCCCTCAAGAACACCATTACAAGAAATAGGAGCAGGAGTGGGCCATTTGACCCCTCAAGCCTGCTCTGCCATTCAATAAGATCATGGACTCAGGTCCACTTCCCTGCCCGCTTCCCATAGCCCTTTATTCCCTTATCACTCAAAAATCTGTCTACCTCCGTCTTAAATATATTCAACGACCCAGCCGCCACAGCTCTCTGGGGCAGAGAATTCCACAGATTTACAACCCTCAGAGAAGAAATTCCTCCTCATCTCAGTTTTAAATGGGCGGCCCCTTATTCTAAGACTATCTTCCATGATTTTAGTTTCCACTCTGAGTGGAAATATCCTCTCTGCATCCACCTTGTCCAGCCCTCTCATTATCTTATATGTTTCGATAAGATCACCTCTCATTCTTCTGAACTCCAATAAGTATAGGCCCAACCTACTCAACCTCTCTTCATAAGTCAACGTAGTCAATCTCCGGAATCAACCTAGTGAACCTTCTCTGAACTGCCTCCAATGCAAGTATATCCTTCCTTAAATACGGAGTCCAAAACTGCATGCAGTACTCCAGGTGTGGCCTCACTAATACCCTGTACAGTTGTAGCAGGATCAAAATCGAGGAAGACTTGTTTCCACACTAAAAGTGAGTTCTCAGGTGACCGTACAGTCCAATACAGGAATTACAGTCTCTGTCACAGGTGAGACAGACAGTGGTTGAAGGAAGAGGTGGTTGGGGAGTCTGGTTTGCCGCACGCTCCTTCCGCTGTCTGCGCTTGGTAAACTGCGCGACAACCACAAGAGAAATGCAGGGAACAGCACCAACCCTTCTACATGGCCTTCTTTGACCTCACCAAGGCCTTTGACGCGGTTAACCATGAGGGAGTATGGAGCGTCCTCCTCCATTTCGGCTGCCCCCATAAGTTTGTCACCATCCTCCACCTGCTCCACGACGACATGCAAGCCTTGATCCTGACTAACGGATCCACCACCGACCCAATCAACGTCCGGACCGGGGTCAAGCAGGGCAGCGTCATCGCGCCAACCCTCTTCTCAATCTTCCTCTCTACTTATCCATCACCCCTGTGCTTGGTGAACTACATTGGCTCCCGGTTAAGCAACTCCTCGATTTCAAAATTCTCATCCTTGTTTTTGTCTCTCTCCGTGACTTCGCCCCTCCCTATCTCTGTAATCTCCTCCAGCTCTGCAACCTCCCCCGCCATTCCCCCCCCCCCCGGTGATGTCTGCGCTCCTTTAATTCTGCCATCTTCAGCATCCCTGATTATAATCACTCAACCATTGGTGGCCGTGCCTTCTGTAGCCTGGGCCCCAAGCTCTGGAATTCGCTTCCTAAACCTCTCCACGTCTCTACCTCCCTTTTGGTCACCTGCCCTAATTTCTCCTTGTGCGGCTTGGCGTCAATTTTTAAAATCTCATAATACTTCTGTGAAGCGCCTTGGAACGTTTCACTACATTAAAGGTGTCTATATAAATACAAGTTGTTCCCTGCAATACATGCAGGAAGACCTGATTTCCTTTGTCATAGTGGTTTGTTACATGCTTCATGGTCACCATTACCGACATTAGCTTTTTATTCCAGACTTGATTAATGGACGTGTTTATTTCTGCTGCCAAAATGGCTGCCATGCTCCACGCATTGTTTGATTAGTCCCCTTGGAGGGTAAGCCACACCCTGAAGTTTCACAGGAATGTATCACTAGAACCGCCCATCCCAAGATCTCACTGACTTTGCAAATTGTAACTCGATCCACTTTGACTTCCTGAAGCGACAGAGGACAGAGCACCCCAGAAAATAGCAAGGGCCAGCCAAAGTCCCATGCCCCAGTAAAAGTACATCCTTCCCAACCCCCCCAACCTCACCATAGATGGCGCATTGTGTACGGATTGTTAACGGGTTTATTGGGTATGAAGTGAATAGTGACAGTGGCGTGCCTTCTGGATATCATCCATTCCAACGATGTCCCGTGTAGGGGGCTGGAAGAACGGACGGCTGTATGTCAAAGAAAAGTGCAGTACAAATAGTTATTTTGTCATTTAATTAACTGTATTGAAACTTCCCAGCTACCATGGTAGGATTTGAACTCGTGTCTCTAGATTATCAGACCAGGCCTCTGGATTTGTGGTCTAGTAAAATGACCGCTATGCTACAGCTCCCTGTAATACACACAGGAAGACCTTAGTCCCGCGAATCAGGAGGCCGCCCTCTGCCTGGACTCCAGATCTGCTCCATCAGCCACACCACGGAGAATGAAGACCCGGCCAGATGCAGCAGGCTTCGGCTCCTGCTGTCTGGATTTATGTGCTCAAACCCCTAGAGTGGGACTTGAACCCACAACCTTCTGACTCCAAGGTGAGTGAGCTACCCACTGAGCCATGGCTGACACCAAATTTCAGCTGACACCTAAGTTTACCCAATTGTGCTCGTTCCACCATCCCTCCCCCCACCCCCACCCCCCCCCCCCCACCCCCGATTCCTGTTTCAGGGGAGTCCGGGGGATGTGCATCAGTTGTAGCTCCGTGGGTAGTACGCTCGCCTTCGAGTCAGAAGGTTGTCCAGAAACTTGAGCACAAACATCAAGTGATGAGGGAGTGCTGCACTGCCGGTGGTGCAACCTTTCGATGAGATGTTAAACCCCACTGTCTGGTCTCTCGGGTGGACGTAAAAGATTCCACGGTCACTATTGGAAGAAGAGCAGGGTAATTCTCCCCGGTGTGCTGGGGCCAATATTTAGCCCTCAACTCGAGTGTAGGGAGCAGCATTGCAGAGTTTGCAGGTGATATGAAACTTGGCAAGGTAGCAGATCATTTGAGGATAGTTTTCAGCTTCAGGCTGACACAGGATGGTGAAACAGGCAGAAGCGGGGCAAATGGAGTTCAGTGTGGATAAGCGTGAAGTGATGCACTTTGGGACAACTAATATGGAAAGACACTATACAATAAATGGCAACTGTAGGTGAGCAGAAATACACACATCCTTACAAGGTGACAGGACAAGATGATAAAGTGGTTAAAAAAGAACATGGGTTACTTAGGTTTATAAATAGAGGAATACAATAGAAATGCAAAGTCTTTTTACGTAGGCCAGCAGGCGAGAAACAGCTGTGGGATCTACCTCATCCCACTCCCTTCACCCCTTGGTCAAATAACCAAGCACCAGTCATGGGATGGGCTGAAACAAACAAGACATGGCCACAGGGTGAAGTGCCGGAGGGTGGCCGGTGCCTGTGGAATCCTCACCCCAGCATAGGTCAGTGCCTTCCGGAGGGAAGGGGTAATCCCAGCTGTTAGAGTACTGCGTGCATTTAAGGAGGGATATACTTGCATTGGAGGCTGTTCAGAGAAGGTTCCTGAGGTTGATTCCTGAGATGACGGGGTTGTCTTATGAAAAAAGTTTGGACCTGTACTCGTGGAGTTTAGACAAATGAGAGGTGATCTTATTAAACATATAAGATTCTGAGGGGGCTGACAGGGTAGATGCAGAGAGGATGTTTGCCCTCATGGGGGAATCGAGAACTAGAGGGCCTAGTTTCAGAATAAGTGGTCGCCCTTTTAAGACGGCGATGAGGAGGAATTTCTTCTGAGGGTTGTAAATCTGTGGAATTCTCTGCCTCAGAGCTGTGGGGGCTGGGTCATTGAATGTATTTAAGGTGGAGATGGACAGATTTTTGAATGATAAGTGAGTCAAGGGTTTATGGGGAGCGGGAACAAGAAGAACATAAGAAGTAGGAGCAGGAGTCGGCCATAAGGCCCCTCGAGCCTGCTCCGCCATTCAACAAGATCGTGGCTGATCTGATCATGGACTCAGCTCCACTTCCCTGCCCGCGCAAGTGGCCAGAACTGGAGAAGCGCAGAGATCTCTGGGAGAGGGGGTGCGGGATTGTGGGGCTGAGAGATTAGAGATAGGGAGGGTCGAGGCCATGGAGTGATTGGAAAACAAAGTTGAGAATTTTAAAATGAAGGCGTTGCTTAACTGGGAATCGATGTAGGTCAGCAAGCACAGGGGTGATTGGTGAGTGGGACTTGGTGCGACTTAGGACACTGAGTTTTGAGTGAGCAAGTTTATCAAGGGTTGGAGACCGGCTAGGTGTGCATTGGAATAGTCGTGTCTGGATGGGTGCCGGTCTCTAAATTTAAAGGGGCCGCTCCCTACCACCCGTCTGCAGAATGGCGGCAGGTCGCTGGCATGTGGTTGGGTTTTTACTCTGTTATTCGTCTCTTGTCTTCTCAGTGCTCCGAGACTGGTGACCGACAGAGGCAGAATGGAGACCGACAATGGCGGACTGACTCGTCCGACGCCCGGGCACCGCTCCAGACTCGCCGAGCCGGCGAGACATCGACTCATCTTCCACAGCCCGGCCCTCTCGGCTGGGCAGCTGCTGACCCCGAGCATCAGCTTGGACAACAGGTTCCTGACCACCTCCTCTGGCAGTTGTACCACCTCCCTGGCTGTCTCCTCGACTCTTCCCCTCCACTTCAGCCAGTCCTTGAGCCCCAAGTTGCCCCAGACCCTCTGCCCTTTGACCTCCCTGCAATGGACCATCTGCCCTTTGACATCCTCTTCCCTGAAGAACAAGGTTGTCTCACCATCACCCTCAGCGGAGAGTGATCGCCAATCCCGGGCACCGACCATGGCCCCTTTCAGCACCGGACAATGGGTAAGAGAGTCATAGCATACATCATCAGGCAGGCTAGAGGGATGATTATAGAGAATAACAGATACCCGGGAGTGAGTTACAGGCTGGAATCTAATCGAGGGGTTCGGGGTGGGGGGAGGGGGGGAGGGTTTATATATAGAATAACAGATCCCTGGGAGTGAGTTACAGGCTGGAATCTAATCGAGGGGTTCGGGGTGGGGGGAGGGGGGGAGGGTTTATATATAGAATAACAGATACCTGGGAGTGAGTTACAGGCTGGAATCTAATCGAGGGGTTCGGGGTGGGGGGAGGGGGGGAGGGTTTATATATAGAATAACAGATACCTGGGAGTGAGTTACAGGCTGGAATCTAATCGAGGGGTTCGGGGTGGGGGGAGGGGGGGAGGGTTTATATATAGAATAACAGATACCTGGGAGTGAGTTACAGGCTGGAATCTAATCGAGGGGTTCGGGGTGGGGGGAGGGGGGGAGGGTTTATATATAGAATAACAGATACCTGGGAGTGAGTTACAGGCTGGAATCAAATCGGGGGGTTTTCAACATAATTTACCAGCTGCAGTTTTTAATGTGTTTCTCTCTTTCAGGCAGCTGAGGACCTAACCGAGGTGACTGTGCTGATGCCCAGTTACAACCTGTCAGCGCAGGAATATGAGGATCTGGAGCAGGCACGAGGGGCACTGGTCGCTGAGGAGCTCCGTGATGTTCCCGAACCTTCACAGAACCAGGATGTCAAACTGCGAGAAAAGAAGGTAAGGGGAATAGTAATCTGGTCATCCGGAAGCCCACCTACCCACCCTCTCCCCGTATCCTCCAATCCCACCTTCTCCCCATATCCCTCAATCCCTCAAACCCACCCTCTCCCCGTATCCCTCAATTCCACCTTCTCACAGTATCCCTCAACCCTTTGTCTCTCTTAACAAACCCATCTACTTGCCCCTTGACCACGTTTATTATTTTGCCCATTTCAACGTCCTTTCCTGGGACTTATCCTGTGGCCGATGACCCTTTTTAGACCATGGGGCATAGTTTAAAAAAGTTAGAGCCAGACCTTTCAGGAGTGAAGTTAGGAGAAACAAAGGGTGGTAGAAGTTTGGAACTTTCTTCTTCAAAATTGATGCTAGATCAGTTATTAATTTTAAATCTCAGATTGACTGATTTTTGTCAACCAAAGGTATGAAGGGTTTGGGGCACAGGTGGAGTTGGGTCACAGATCAGCCATGACCTCATTGAATGGCAGAACAGGCTCGAGGGGCTAAATGGCCTACTCCTGTTCCTTTGTTCCTCCGATGTCCCTCCTCACTCCTAATGTCCTCCTCTGTAACCGGTGTCCCCTGAGCTTTCAACTGTGCACAGTCCATGACTTGTCTGGATTAGCTCAATCCAAATCCCTTTGTAATCTTCAGCACTTTGATTGTCCGTGTCAGCCGTGGCTCAGTGGGTAGCACACTTGCCTCTTAGTCAGAAGGTTGTAGGTTCAATCCCAATCCAGGGACATGAGTACAAAAATCTTGGCTGGCACTCCAGTGCAATGTTGAGGGAGTGCTGCACTGTCAGAGGGGCAGTACTGAGGGAGCGCTGCACTGTCGGAGGGGCAGTACTGAGGGAGCGCTGCACTGTCGGAGGGGCAGTACTGAGGGAGCGCTGCACTGTCGGAGGGGCGGTACTGAGGGAGCGCTGCACTGTCGGAGGGGCGGTACTGAGGGAGCGCTGCACTGTCGGAGGGGCAGTACTGAGGGAGCGCTGCACTGTCGGAGGGGCAGTATTGAGGGAGCGGTGCTGACTTTCGGATGAGACGTTAAACCGAGGCCCTGTCTGCCCCTTCAAGTGGATGTAAAAGATCCCATGGCACTATTTTGAAGAACAGCAGAGGAGTTCTCCCCAGTGTCCTGGCCAATATTTATCCTTCAATCAACAGAACAAAAAAACAGATTATCTGGTCATTATCACAATGCTGTTTATAGGAGCTTGCTTGTGTGCAAATAGGCTGCCACGTTTCCCACATTACAACAGTGACTACACTCCAGAAAGCACTACATTGGCTGTAAAGCACTTGGAGACGTCCGGTGGTCCTGAAAGGTGCTATATAAATCCAAGTCTTTTCTTTTTATTGGGTCACAAAGTTTCTGCTCTTCATAGAATCATACAGCACTGGAGGAGGAGGTCTCTCTGCCCCTGCACTTCTTTAATGTACCATTTAATTTATATTGCCAATCCCTGGATATACTTGCATCAAGGGAGTGCAACAAGGTTCACCAGACTGATTCCTGGGATGGGGGGATTGTCCTGTGGAGAAATTGAGTACACTAGGCCTACATTCTCTGGAGTTTAGAAGAATGAGAGGTGATCTCAATGAAACATACAAAATGCTTACAGGGCTTGACAGGGTAGATGCAGGGAGGATGTTTCCTCTGGCTGAGGAGTCTAGAACCAGGGGTCACAGTCTCAGAATAAGGGGTCAGCCATTTAGGACTGATTAGGAGAAATGTCTTCATTCAGTGTGGTGAAACTCTGGAATTCTCTACCCCAGAGGGTTGTGGAGGCTCAAACATTGAGTATATTCAAGACAGAGGTCAATAGATTTTTGGATATCAAGGGATATGGGGATGGTGCAGGAAAGTGGGGTTGAGGTAGAAGATCAGCCATGATTTTATTGGATGGTGGAGCAGGCTCGAGGGCCCGAATGGCCTACTCCTGCTCCTATTTCTTATGTTCTTATCCCCCACCCTCTAATGCTGATGGCTCTTTTTTACCTTTGTTCCAGGAGACCCTTTTGAACGGGGTCTGCTGCTCCCTGATCGAAGGGGCCAATTTTACAGACACACAGAATCCCACTTGCCTCCACCTGCTGAGCCTGTGCCAGGAGATCGCGGACCAGGACCCCGAGTTCATCCTGAAGGTACAAGAGGAGTAGAATCTGGGAGAGATGAGCTGGAATGTTTAGGCCTTTGAATGTTGGAGGGAGATTTCCTGTGATGTCAGTCTCTGCCCAACTGTCCCACCTGGTGTGGTTTTCCGCACGGAGCAGCAAGTGGCCAAGGTTCCATCCCCACCCACTGCCGGAACCCAGTTAGATGCTAAAGTGTGAGAGAGGGGCCACCCCAAATACAGGAGCATGACCAAGATTGGAGGAATCTCCCCAGATACAGGAGTGTGAGGGGTTAGAGGGACCTCTGCAGATACAGGAGGGCAACAGAGGGACCTGCACAAATACAGAAGTGAGAGAGAGGGGCTAGATACATAAGAACATAAGAAATAGGAGTAGGCCACCTGGCCCCTCAAGCCTGCACCACCATTTAATAAGATCATGGCTGATCTGATCATGGACTCAGCTCCACTTCCCTGCCCGCTCCCCATAACCCTTTATTCCCTTATCGCTCAAAAATCTGTCTACCTCCGCCTTAAATATATTCAATGACCCAGCCTTCCCAGCTCTCTGGGGCATAGAATTCCATAGATTTACAACCCTCGGAGAAGAAATTCCTCCTCATAGTTTTAAATGGGTGGCCCCTTATTCTTAGATTATGTCCTCTAGTTTTAGTTTCCCTTATGAGTGGAAATATCCTCTCTGCCTCCACCTTGTCAAGCCTACTCATTATCGTATATGTTTCGATAAGATCACCCCTCATTCATCTGAACTCCAATGAGTATAGGCCCAACCTATTCAACCTACCCTCATAAGTCAACCCTCTCATCTCCAGAATCAATATAGTGAACCTTCACTGAACAGCCTCCAATGCAAGTATATCCTTCCTTTAAATACGGAGACCAAAACTGATCACAGAAACTTAAAAAATAGGAACAGTAGTCGGCCAGGCGGCCCTTTGAGTCTGCACCGCCATTCAAAATGATCATGGCTGATCCTCTATCTCAACACCATAGTCCTGCTTTTTCCCCCATACCCCTTGATGTCTTTCATTTCTAGAAATCTATCCATCTCCCTCATAAATATATTCAGTGACTTGGCCTCCACAGCCTTCTGTGGTGGAGAATTCCACAAGTTCACCAACCGCTGAGTGAAAAGATCTCTCCTCATCTCGGTCCTAAATTTCCTACCCCATATCGTGAGACTGTGACCCCTTGTTCTAGACTTCCCAGCCAGGGGAAACATCCTCCCCGCATCCAATCTATCCAACCCAGTCAGAATTTTATACGTTTCAATGAGATCCCCTCTCATTCTTCTAAACTGTAGTGAACACAGGCCTCGTCGACCCGATCTATCTTCATACGACAATCCAGCCATCCCAGGAATCAGTCTGGTGAACCTTCGCTGCACTCCCTCAATAGCAAATATATCCTTTCTTGGGTAAGGAGACCAAAACTGCACACAATACTCCAGGTGCGGCCTCACCAAGGCCCTATATAACTGTAGTAAGACATCCTTGCTCCTGTACTCAAATCCTCTTGCAATGAAGGCCAACATACCATTTGCCTTCCTAACTGCTTGCTGCACCTGCATGTTTGCTTTCAATGACTGGTGCATAAGGACACCCAGGTCCCTCTGTACATCGACACTTCCCAAGCCATCACCATTTAAATATACTTTGTTCTTATATTTTTCCTACCAAGTGGATAACTTCACATTTATCCACGTTATACTGCATCTGCTTTGTGTTTGCCCGCTCACTCAACCTATCTAAATCACTTTGCAGTGTCTTTGCATCCTCCTCACAACTCACAATCCCACCTAGTTTTGAGTCGTCAGCAAACTTGGAAATATTACATTTGGTTCCCTCATCCAAATCATTTTTACATGCACACATATATACACACACATACACACATATATACACATATACACACACACACATACACACACATACACATCATTGTGAATAGCTGTGGCCCAAGCACTGATCCCTGTGGTACTAGTCACTGCCTGCCACCCCGAAAAAGACCCGTTTATTCCTACTCTTTCTTGTCAGTTAACCAATTTCTAATCCATGCCAATACATTACCCCCAATCCTATGTGCTTTAATTTTGCACACTAACCTGTTAAGTGGAATTTTATCAAAGGCCTTCTGAAAATCCAAATACACTACATCCACTGGTTCTCCCTTATCTATTCTATCAGTTACATTCTCAAAAAACTCCAGTAGGTTTGTCAAACATGATTTTGCTTTCATAAATCCATGCTGACTTTGTTTAATCCCGCTGATATTATCTAAGTGTGCAGTTATCACATCCTTTATAATGGACTCCAGCATTTTCCCTACTACTGATGTTAGGCTAACCGGTCTGTAGTTCCCTATTTTCTCTCTCCCTACTTTTTTAAATAGGGTTACATTTGCCACCCTCCAATCTGCAGGAATTGTTCCATAATTTATAGAATTTTGGAAGATGACAACCAATGCATCTACTATTTCCATGGCTACCGCTTTTTTAATACTCTGGGATGCAGATCATCAGGCCCTGGGGATTTATCTGCCTTTAGTCCCAATAGTTTCTCCAGCACTATTTTTTTACTAATAATCATTTCCTTTAATTCCTCTTGCTCACTGGACCCTTGGTTCCCAAGCATTTCTGGATGTTATTTGTGTCCTCTTCCGTGAAGACAGAACCGAAATGTGTATTTAATTGTTGTGCCATTTCCTTGTTCCCCATTACAAATTCTCCCATTTCTGTCTGTAAAGGACCTACATTTGTCTTCACTAATCATTTTTTTCTTTTTACATACTTGTGGAAACTTTTGCAGTCAGTTTTTATGTTCCTTGCAAGTTTACTCTCATACTCTCTCTCTTTTTCCCCTCAATCAATCTCTTGGTTCTTTTTTGCTGAATTCTCAACTGTTCCCAATCCTCAGGCTTGCTACTTTTTCTGGCAACTTTGTATAGCTCCTCTTTGGATCTAATACTATCCTTAATTTCTTTTGTGTAGCCATGGTTGGGCCACTTTTCCTTTGTGTTTTTACGCCAGAAAGGAATGTATAACTGTTGCAATTCATGCATTCGTTCCTTAAATATTAGCCATTGCCTATCCACCGTCATGCCTTTTAATGAATCTTCCCAATCTATCATAGCCAATTCATTCTTCATATATTCGTAGTTTCCTTTGTTTAGATTTAGGACCATAGTTTCAGATTGGACTACTTAATTTTCCATCTTAATAATTCAATCATGTTATGGTCACTCTTCCCTAAAGGACCCCGCACAACAAGACTTAATTAACCCTTTCTCCTTACACAATACCCAATCTAGGATAACCTGTTCCCTAGTAGGCTCCTCAACATACTGGTCTTAAAAAACCATCTCGTACACACTCCAGGAATTCATCTGCCACAGTATTATTACTAATTTGGTTTGGCCAGTCTATAAGTAGATTAAAGTCACTTATGTTTACTGTAGTATCCTTGCGATATGCATCTTTAATTCCCTGTTTGATGCCATCCCCTACACTACCACTACTGTTTGGAGGCCTATAGACAACTCCCACCAATGTTTTCTGCCCCTTGGTGCTCCTTAGCTCCACCCAGATTGATTCTACATCTTGACTTTCTGAGCCAATATCCTTTCTCACTATTGCTCTGATTTCATCCTCTGATTTCAATGCCACACTACCCCCTCTTCCTTTTTGCCTGTCCTTCCTAAATATCGAATATCCTTGGATATTCAGTTCCCAACCCTGGTCACCCTGCAACTATGTCTCCGTAATTGCAACTATATCATATCCGTTTACATCTATTTGCGCTGTTAATTACAGATGCTTCATGCATTCAGATACAATGCTTTTAAATTTGTCTCTTTAACATTATTAGTTTGTATTCTTACCTGGACCCTATTTGCTAGTGCATTCTTTTGTTTGTATGCTCTGTCCCTTCCTGATATAATCTGGTTATCCTTACTGCAATCACTTTCCTGCATTGCTTACTTTTCTTTTCTCTTTTAGCATTCTAGATTTCCCTCCACTGGGACCCCCCCCCCACCCCCCCTATTTAGTTTAAAGCCCTGTCTACTTCCCTAGTTACACCAGTTAGAACTCTGGTCCCCACGGAACAGCTCTCTTTCCTGAGTATTGGTGCCAGTGCCCCACGAATCGAAACCCTCTTCTCCCACACCAACCTCTGAGCCATGCATTCATCTCCCTGGATCTATTGACCTTATGCCAATTTGCTCGTGGCTCAGGTAATAATGCAGGTGGGTCTGCTTTTCAATTTAGTCCCTAGCTGTTCAAACTCTCTCAGCAGAACCTCTTTCTATGTCATTGGTACCTACGTGTACCACGACAATGGGATCCTCCCCCTCCAGCCCAGAGGATATGTCCTTTAACCTGGCACCGTGTAGGCATCACAGCCTTCGGGACACACGCTCTCAGCTGCAGAAAACCTTATCTACCCCTTATCTATACTGTCCCCTACTACAACCACCTGCCTCTTTACTCCCCCCACTTGAATGGCTTTCTGCCTTGGTCAGTCTGCTCATCCACCCCGCAGTCTACAATCACTACCAACCACTTGCCTGCCTTACCTGCGATTTCACACAGCAGAGTTCTCCTCACCCGGAGCTGTGCGATCTCCCTGGGACAGGCAAAAAAAACAGATTTAAAAACCCAGGCCAATTGGGGGAAAAATCTGGGAAAATTCCTCTCTGACCCAACCAGGCAATGGAAACTAGTCCAGGAGATCACACTGGCCATATGCTGTGCTCTGCTGTGGCCTTTATCCCCACTCTCGGGCCTTGGTCTGCTCCCACTCAGGTATGCTGCCAATCTGCGGAAAAAATTAGGAAAAACAAGGCAAAGCAACACCTCCCGCCTCCACTTCACTGAACTCTCCCACTTAGCAAACTCTTGTTATCTCACTCTGAGCTGATGCACTCAGTACTCCAGGTGTGGCCTCACCAATACCCTGTACAGTTATAGCAGGACTTCGCTGCTTTTATACTCTATCCCCCATTAAAGGCCAACATCCCATTTGCCTTCCTGATTACTTGCTGTACCTGCATACCAACTTTTTGTGTTTCAAGCACAAGGACCCCCAGGTCCCTCTGTATTGCAGCACTTTACAATTTTTCTCCATTTAAATTATAATTTGCTTTTCTATTTTTTTTCTGCCATCAGCAAACTTGGCTACATTACACTCTGTCTCTTCATCCAAGTCATTAATATAGACTTGGATGAAGGGACAGAGTGTAATGTAGCCAAGTTTTCTGATCCCTGGGGCACCCCTCTAGTCACTATTTGCCAACCGGAAAATGACCCATTTATCCCGATTCTCTGTTTTCTGTTAGTTAGTCAATCCTCTATCCATGCTAATATATTACCCCCAACCCATGAACTTTTATCTTGTGCAGTAACTTTTTATGTGGCACCTTATTGAATGCCTTCTGGAAATCCAAATATACCATATCCATTGGTCCACCCTGCTCATTACATCCTCAAAGAACTCCAGCAAATTTGTCAAACATGATTTCCCTTTCATGCTGACTCTGCTTGACTGTATTATGCTTTTCCAAATGTCCCGCTATTGCTTCCTTAATAATGGACTCCAACATTTTCCCAACCACAGATGTTAGGCTAACTGTTCTATAGTTTCCTGCTTTCTGTCTGCCTCCTTTTTAAAATAGGGACGTTACATTTGTGGTTTTCCAATCCGCTGGGACCGCCCTAGAATCCAGAGAATTTTGGTAGATTACAACCAATACATCCACTATCTCTGCAGCCACTTCTTTTAAGACCCGAGGATGTAAGCCATCAGGTCCAGGGGACGTGTGGGCCTTTAGTCCCATTATTTTACCGAGTTCTACTTCATTAGTGATCGTGATTGTATTAAGTTCCCCTCTCCCTATAGCCCTTGATTATCCACTGTTGGGATGTTTTTAGTGTCTTTTACCTTGAAGACCGATACAAAATATTTGTTCAACGTCTCTGCCATTTCCCTGTTCTCCATTATTAATTCCCCAGTCTCATCCTCTAGGGGACCAACATTTACTTTAGCCACTCTTTTCCTTTTTATGTACCTGTAGAAACTCTTACTATCTGTTTTAATATTTCGTGCTAATTTACTTTCATAGACTATCTTCCCTCTCGCTCTCATTTTTTTAATCGTTCTTTGCTGGCTTTTAAAAGTTACCCAATCCTTTGGCCTCCCATTAGTTTTGGCCACCTTTATGCCCTTGTTTTCAATTTGATAACATCCCTTATTTCCTTAGTTAGCCACGAATGGTTATCCCTTCTCTTACAACCTTTCCTTCTCATTGGGATATATTTTTGTTGCAAGTTATGAAATATCCCTTTAAATGTCTGCCGCTGCTCATCAACCGTCCCACTCGTTAATCTATTTTCCCAGTCCACTTTAGCAACTCTGCCTTCATACCTTTGTAGTCTCATTTATTTAAGCTAAGGACACTGGTTTGAGATCCAACTTTCTCACCCTCCAACTGAATTTGAAATTCACCCATGTTATGGTCACTCATTCCTCGAAGATGCTTTACTTCAAGATCTTTTATTAATCCTGTCTCATTACACAGTACCAGATCTAAGATAGCCTGCCCCCTGGTTGGTTCCGCAACGTACTGTTCAAGGAAACTATCCCAGATACACTATATGAACTCTTCCTCAAGGCTACCCTGGCCAATTTACTTTGTCCATTCAATATGAAGGTTAAAATCTCCCAAGATTATTACCGCTCCTTTTTTTTTTACAAGCCTCCATTATTTATTGATTTATACTCCGTCCAACAGTGTAGCTACCATTAGGGGACCTATAGACTATGCCCACCAGCAACTTTTCCCCCTTATTATTCCTTATCTCCACCCAAATTGATTCAACATCTTGATCTTCTGAGCCAATATCGTTCCTCACTAACGCACTGATCCCATCCTTTATTAACAGTGCTACCCCACTTCCTTTTCCTTTCTCTTTGTCCTTCCAAATTGTCAAATACCCCTCTATATTTAATTCCCAGTCCTGGTCACCTTGCAATCACGTCTCTAATGGCTATCAGATCATACCCATTTGTATCTATTTGTGCCGACAGCTCATCTATTTTGTTACGAAAACTACATGCATTCAGATAAAGAACATTTAAATTTATTTTTCCTGCTTTGACCCCACTTTCTGATTCATCTTTATATTTAGACATTCTGTCCATTCCTGGCACGCTCTGGTTTTCATTTCCCCCAGTGCTCCCCTGCTCTATTGCATTCTATTTATTCTTTGACTTTTTAAATTTTCGCTCACCTGAATCCTCTCAGCACCGCGCCCCCCTCCCCCGGCCCACTAATTCATTTAAAGCCCTCTCTACAGCTCTAGTTATTTGCTTCACCAAGACCCTAGTCCCAGCACGGTCTAAGTAGAGTCTGTCTGAACGGAACAGCATCCTTTTGCCCCAGTACTGGTGCCAGTGACCCATGAACCAAAACCCATTTTCCCCACACCAGTCTTTGAGCCACGTGTTTAACTCTCTGATCTTGTTTGCCCCATGCAAATTTGCTCGTGGCTCAGGTAGTAATCCAGAGGTTATTACCTTTTATGGTTCTGCTTTTTAATTTGGTCCTTAGCTGCTCATAATTCCTCAGCAGAACTTCTTTCTTTCTCACAGGAGTGTAAGATGAGTCTATGTGGGTAGAGCTGCGAAATACCAAAGGGCAGAGAATGTACAATAAGGGTTACAGCAGTTATCATGGGTGACTTTAATCTACATATAGATTGGGCTAACCAAACTGGTAGCAGTACTGTGGAGGATTGTTTTCTAGACCAATATGTCGAGGCACCAACTAGAGAGCTGGCCATCCTACACTGGGTGTTGTGTAATGAGAGGGGATTAATTAGCAATCTGGTCATGTGAGGCCCCTTGGGGAAGAGTGACCATATGGTAGAATTCTTCATTAAGATGGAGAGTGACAGTTAATTCAGAGACTAGGGTCCTGAACTTCAAGAAAGGTAACTTCGATGGTATGAGACGTAAATTGGCTAGGATAGACTGGCGAATGATACTTAAAGGGCTGATGGTGGATAGGCAACGGCAGACATTTAAAAATCACATGGATGAACTACAACAATTGTACATCCCTGTCTGGCATAAAAATAAAAAGGGGAAGGTGGCTCAACCATGGCTAACGAGAAATTAGGGATAGTGTTAAATCCAAGGAAGAGACATACAAGTTGGCCAGAAAAAGCAGGAAACCTGAGAACTGGAAGAAATTCAGCAGAAGAGGACTAAGGGTTTAATTAGGAGGGGGGAAATAGAGTACAAGCGGAAGCTTGCAGGGAACATAAGAACTGACTGCAAAAGTTTCTATAGATATGTGAAGAGAAAAAGATTAGTGAAGACTAATGTAGGTTCCTTGCAGTCAGAATCAGGTGAATTCATAATGGGGAACAAGGAAATGGCAGACCAATTGAACAAATACTTTGGTTCTGTCTTCACCAAGGAAGACAAAAATAACCACCTGAAAATACTAGGGGACCAAGGGTCTAGCGAGAAGGAGGAACTGAAGGGAATCCTTATTAGTCAGGAAATTGTGTTGGGGAAATTGATGGGATTGAAGGCTGATAAATCCCCAGGGCCTGATAGTCTGCATGCCAGAGTACTTAAGGAAGTGGTTCTAGAAATAGTGGATGCATTGATGGTCATTTTCCAACATTCTATAGACTCTGGATCAGTTCCTATGGATTGGAGGATAGCTAATGTACCCCCACTTTTTAAAAAAGGAGGGAGAGAGAAAACAGGGAATTATAGACCGGTTAGCCTGACATCTGTGGTGGGGAAAATGTTGAAATCATTTATTAAAGATGAAATAGCAGCACATTTGGAAAGCAGTGACAGGATCGGTCCAAGTCAGCATGGATTTATGAAGGGGAAATCATGCTTGACAAATCTTCTAGAATTTTTTGAGGATGTAACTAGTAGAGTGGAGAACCAGTGGATGTGGTGTATTTGGATTTTCAAAAGGCTTTTGACAAGGTCCCACAACAAGAGATTAGTGTGCAAAATTAAAGCACATGGTATTGGGGGTAATGTATTGATGTGGATAGAGAACTGGTTGACAGACAGGAAGCAAAGAATAGGAATAAATGGGTCCTTTTCAGACTGGCAGGCAGTGACTAGTGGGGTACCGCAAGGTTCAGTGCTGGAACCCCAGCTATTTACAATATACATTAATGATTTAGAGAAAGGAATTGAATGTAATATCTCCAAGTTTGCAGCTGACACTAAGCTGGATGGCAGTGTGAGCTGTGAGGAGGATGCTAAGAGGCTGCAGGGTGACTTGGACAGGTTAGGTGAGTGGGCAAATGCACGGCAGATGCAGTATAATGTAGATAAATGTGATGTTATCCACTTTGGTGCAAAAACAGGAATGCAGAATATTATCTGTACGGTGACTGATTAGGAAAAGGGGAGGTGCAACGAGACCTGGGTGTCATGGTACATCAGTCATTGAAAGTTGGCATGCAGGTACAGCAGGCGGTGAAGATGGCAAATGGCATGTTGGCCTTCATAGCAAGAGGATTTGAGTATAGGAGCAGGGAGGTCTTACTGCAGTTGTACAGGGCCTTAGTGAGGCCACACCTTGAATATTGTGTACAGTTTTGACCTCCTAATCTGAGGAAGGACATTCTTGCAATTGAGGGAGTGCAGCGAAGGTTCACCAGACTGATTTCAGGATGGCAGGACTGACATATGAAGAAAGACTGGATCGACTAGGCTTATATTCAATGGAATTTAGAAGAATGAGAGGGGATCTCATAGAAACTTAAAATTCTGATGGGATTGGACAGGTTAGATGCAGGAAGAATGTTCCCGATGTTTGGGAAGTCCAGAACCAGGGGTCACCGTCTAAGGATAAGGGGCAAGCCATTTAGGACCGAGCTGAGGAGAAACTTCTTCACTCAGAATTATGAACCTGTAGAATTCTCTTCCGCAAAAAGTTGTTGAGACCAGTTGGTTAGATATATTCAAAAGGGAATTCGATGTGGCCCTTACGGCTGAAGGGATCAAGGGGTAATGAGAGAAAGCAGGAATGGGGTACTGAAGTTGCATGATCAGCCATAATCATATTGAATGGTGGTGCAGGCTCGAAGGGCCAAATGGCCTACTCCTGCACCTATTTTCTATGTTAGAGGGGTCTCCCTAGGTACAGGAGTGTGTGAGAGTAGTTAGAGTGGAGATTCCAGATACAGGAGTGTGAGAGGGATTGGAGGGTCCTCCTCAGATATAGGAATGTGCGAGACGGGTTGGAAGGACCTCCCTAGATACAGGAGTGTGTATGAGAGGGGTTAGAGGGATCTGTCAGGTACAGGAGTGTGAGAGATGGGTCAGAGGAACCTCCCCAAATATGTCTGAAACAAACTGGAATGTTGAACAATGTTGAGGGGTAAAAGGAGATGAATGGTGGTGAGGTAAATGTGGATGTATTGGTGAGGTGAGAAAAGAAATAAAATATCTTGTTTCTTTTGCACCTTTCATGACCTTCAGGTTTTACAGCCAATGAAGCACTTTTGAAGTATAGTCACTGTGGAACTGTAGGAAACAGCGCCGCCAGTTTCTGTACAGCAAGATCCCACAAACAGCAATGTGATAATGAGCTGTTAATCTCTGTTTTTAGCAATGTTGCTTGGGTCATAAATATTGGGCCCAGGGAGAACTCCCTCCTGCTCTTCTTCCAATAGTGGCTGGGAGACCTTTTACATCCACCTGAGAGGGCAGACTGGGCCTCGGTTTAAAATCTCATCCGAAAGACGGCACCTCCGACAGTGCAGCACTCCTTCAGTACTGGCACCGGGAGTGTCAGCCTAGATTTTTGTGCTCCAGCTCCTGGAGTGGGACTTGAACCCACAACCTTTTGACTCGGACGTGAGTGTGCTACCCACTGAGCCGCAGCTACAGTTGTAACTCGGAGTTTAAAGAATGGCCAAGGGCGGCAGTAGACCACGGTGGCTCGTTTGAAGCATTATAATCCTGCTGCGTGACTGCCCCCCCCCCCGCCCTGAAACTCCTGCTGCCAGTACTGATCTGTCGGAGGTGGCATCTTTCTGACGTGACCTTCGAACCAAAGCCCTGTCTGCCCTTTCTGGTACGACACAGAAGGAGGGCATTCGGCACATCGTATCCATGCTGGTCAAAAAAGAGCTCCCAGCCTAATCCCACCTTTCAGCACTAGGTTCTGTAGCCCTGTAGGTTACGGCTCTTTAAATGCAATCTGAGTATTTTTAAATGTGTTGGCCCTGGATTCTGAGGCTCGAGTCCCTGGAGTGGGACTCGAACCCACGACCCTCTGACTCCGAGAAAGTGAGACCGACTGGTGCCGAGCTTTGGTTTTAAATGTCGGTGTCTGTGGGAGGGAGGGGCGCAGCCCGCCGAGGGGTCATTCTCTCCCACACAATGTTCGTGGCGGGGGCTTCCCCCGGCCTCTGATACCCGGTACTGACATGTTTCTCTTCTCCCAGGTCGCTCTGTACACCCGGCAGGAGCTGAACATCCGCAGCACCGCCAACTTCCTGCTGGCCCTGAGCGCCCGGCTCCCCCCGTGCCGGCCCCACCTGCGGCGCTACTTCTGCCGGGCCGTGCGGCTGCCCTCCGACTGGACTGAGGTGCCGAGGATATACCAGGTACACTGCGGGGGGGGCGGGGGGAATATACCAGGTACACTGGGGGGCGGGAAGGGGGGGATATACCAGGTGCACTGCGGGGGTGGGGGGATATACCAGGTACACTGCGGGGGTGGGGGGATATACCAGGTGCACTGGGGGAGGTGGGGCGGAAGATACCAGGTACACTGGGGGGGGTGGGGGGGAATATACCAGGTACACTGCGGGGGGGTGGGGGGAGAGATACCAGGTACACTGGGGGGCGGTGGGGGGATATACCAGGTACACTGCGGGGGGGGTGGGGGGAATATACCAGGTACACTGGGGGGCGGGAAGGGGGGGATATACCAGGTGCATTGGGGGAGGTGGGGCGGAAGATACCAGGTACACTGGGGGGGGAAGGGGGGGATATACCAGGTACACTGCGGGGGGAGAGATACCAGGTACACTGGGGGAATATGCAAGGTAAATGTTGGAGAGAATCGAGCTGCGATCTGCGTCCCTTATCTCAAGGGCGCAGTGTTTTTGAGGTGGGAGGGATAATGTGCTGAGACAATGTGTAAATATTTAGCCGATGGCTCCGTCCCACCACCTTTTCCCTGAGCGCTCCTTTTAATCTTTTCTTTTCCTTCCTTTGTCCCTGCCCCCCAGAGTCTGATGGAGAGCAGCAGGAAGGTGGCTCCCTACCCCTCCTGCCTGCGCCAGGCGCTGGCCGACAGCTTCAAGCTCTTCGACGAGTACCAGCTGGCCAAGTACAACACCAGAAAGCAGCGCTGCAAGGCCGGCCTGAGGGGGCAGAGAAGGGTGAGTATGTTCCACAGTCCAGAGAAAAACCTCCCGGTTAAACTCAAAGGCTGTGGGGATCCAGGGAAGGAAAAAGTGGGCGTAAGGTTCAAACATAAGGCTGATTTTCCAGACTAGAAACTGTGGAGGAGCAGCGGGATTTGGGTGTCCAGGTACGCACATCATTTATAGCCAGTAGACAGGTATAAAGGGCAATCACTCGGGCTAATGGAGTTGACAGCCTTATCTCGAGGGGGCTGGAATACAAAGGGGAGGAAGTTATGCTTCAGTTGTACAGAGCTCTGGTTAGACTACATCTGGAGCACTGCAGTCAGTTCAGGAAGGAGATAGTGGCCTTTTGGAGGGGATGCGCACAGATTCACCAGAATGATATCAGGGCTAAAGGGGTTAAATTATGTGGACAGGTTGCGTAGACTAGGCTTGTATTTGTTTGAGCTTAGAAGGTTGAAGGGAGATCTAATTGAGGTGTTAAAAATGTTGAAAGGGATTCAATAGGATAGACAGAGAGAAACTATTTCCTCTGATGGGTGTTCAGGAGTGGAATCGGGAAGCATTTTTTACCCAAAGGGCAGTGGAAACCTGGAACACTCTTTCCCCCCAAAAGGCTGTGGATGCTGAAGGTCGACTGGAGCTTTCAAGTCTGCAATTGATAGATTTTTGTTGGGCAAGGGTCGAGGGATATGGAGCAAAGGCGGATAAATGGAGTTGGAGTACATATTAGCCATGATCTAATTGAATGAGTAAACAGGCTCAAGGGTCTGAATGGCCTCCTCCTGTTCCTATGGTCCTGTATCACTGTCTGTTCTCTGTCTCTTAGATCCAGAAATTGCCACCTGATTCAGTCATTACCAAGTGGTCTGATTATCTGTCCATCGCAAAGAGTGATACACACCTTGTAAGTACCTCAAAACTGGAATATTAACCCGACTGGAGTAAAGCTTTGCCTGTCCTATAATAAAAACGTTATCACTGATATATCCTCACTGCTTTCCTCTCTCAGCCTCTGCACTGAGTGACTTCTCATCCTCGGTGATTTCAACCTCCATCTCAATTCATCATGCTCTCTCTCCTCTGAGTTCACTATCCTCCTGTCCTCCCTTAATCTCTCCCTCCATGTGAACTCCTCAACCTATACTCACGCCCTCCCCCTTGACCTTGCCATCTCTCGTGGCCTCGATATTCCTACCGTGTCAATTACAGATAAGGCCATCTCTGACCATTTCCTTGTATCGCTCTCCACCCACATGCCCCGTCCCCCACCAAAATCTACTTCCTTCTGCATCCTCCCCTGGAAAAAACTCTCTCCAAACTCTCTCATAGCTGCACTTACCAACTCCAAACTGTCCAGCCTTTGGCCCTCCTTTCACCATGACATTTCTGCAGCCACCGATCTGCTCACCCGCACCCTCACTACCACCTTTGATGCCCTAGTCCCTATTATTACTCTTTCTCACCCTGGCCGTTCCCCTGGTACAGCCCTTATCTGCGCTCCCTCAAGTCCAAGGGGCACAGACTTGAACGGATGTGGCGGACAAGTGGTTTAGTCATTCACCTCCAGATCTGGCTCGACCACATAAAACATTCTCTGGTCCTACTCTTGTCTGCAAAAACTGTTCACTGTTCCAGGGTCATTCTGGAATGCAAAGATAACCCTCAGCTACTATTCTCTACTGCTAAACGTCTCCTTAAACCCCTCTCCCCTGTCTCTATCACACTTGCCTCCAACAACAAGTGTGAGGAGCTCATGGACTTCTTTGTCTCAAAGATTGAGACCATCTGATCGTCTGCCTCTTCCAGTTCCCATCCTTCCCCAACCCCGTGGGGGCAATGTTCCTCTGAGGTTCCCCTTGCCTTAGTTCTAAACTCACATCTTTCTCTAGTTTCTCTCTGATCTCCCCTTGACCTCTCCATGCTTATCATGTCCATGAGACCCACTTCCTGCTCCCTTGACCCTATTCCCACTAAACTGCTGATCACACAACTTCCTGTTTTGGCTCCCATGTTAGCTGACATTGACGGTTCTCTCTCCTCGGGTACTGCCCCTTCGCTTTCAAATCTGCTGTCATCACCCCTCTGAAAAAAGCAACTCTTGACCTCACTGTGCTTGTTAGCTGCCGCCCCATCTCCAACCTCTCTTTCCTCAAGTCCTTGAATGTGTTGTCGCCTCCCAAATCCGTGACTATCTTTCCCGGAATTCCATGTTTGAATCCCTTCAATCTGGTTTCCACCCTTGCCACAGTACTGAAACTGCTCTCACAAAAGTCACAAATGACATTCTTTGTAACTGTGACAAAGGTAAACTATCCCTCCTTGACCTGTCTGCAATCTTTGACACCGTTGACTACTCCATCCTCCTCCAAAGCCTCTCCACCATCGTCCAGCTGGGTGGGGCTCCACTCGACTGGTTCCACTCCTATCTATCTAATCATAACCAGAAAATCTCCTGCAATGGCTTCTCTTCCCGCACCCGCATCATTACCTCTGGTGTTCCCCAAGGATCTATCCTTGGTCCCCTCCTATTTCTCATCTATTGCCCCTTGGTGATGTCATCCGAAAACACGGAGTCAGGTTCCACATGTACGCTGACGACACCCAGCTCTACCTCTCGACCACTTCTCTCGACCCCTCCATGGTCTCTAAATTGTGAGACTGCTTGTCTGACATCTAGTACTGGATGTCAGTACTAGAAATGTTATCCAATTAAATATTGGAAAGACCGAAGCCATTGTCTTTGGTCCACGCCACAAACTGTTCCTCAGCCACTGACTCCATACTTCTCCCTAGCATCTATCTGAGGCTAAACCAGACTGTTCGCAACATAGGCATCATATTTGACCCTGAAATGAGCTTCCAGCCACATATCCATGGCATAACTAAAACTGCCTATTTCTGCCTCCGTAACATTGCCCGCCTCTACCCCGCCTTAGCTCTTCTGCTGCTGAAACCCTCATCCATGCCTTTGTTAACTCTAGAATTGACTAATGCAATGCATGTTTGGCTGGGCTCCCATGTTCTACCCTACGTAAACTTGAGGTCATCCAAAAGTCGTCCCATGTCCTAACTTGCACCAAGTCAGGATCACCCATCACCCATCACCCCTGTGCTTGCTGACCTACATTGGCTCCCTGTTGAGCAACGCCTCGATTTCAAAATCCCAATAACTTGCTCCGGGGACAGTGGTAGGTGGGGAGTTTGACTGGGGCGGTACACCTGACCCACTGTAACGCAGGTGTCCTAAGGCGAGCTCCGGGAGGACTGAAACCTCCCGTGGAGCAGAAGGACTCGGGTACAGCAGAGGAACGGGAAGGTTGGGGCGGAGAAGCGGCGAGAGATCAAGGCAGAAATGCGGCAAATGATCGGGGCGGAGGAGTGGTGAGAGATCGCGGCTGAGATTCGGCGAGTGATCGTGGCAGAGGCAGAGAGAATGTTTGGGGCAGAGGTGCGACAAATGTTTATGATGGAGGAGCGGCGAGATATCGTGGCAGAGGCGTGGCAAATGAGGGTACAGGGCCCAGAAGAGCCAAGGGCCCAGGGGCAGCACTGGCCAGCCCGCACTGCAATGTGTGTGTGCACTAGTTCCGTGCAGCAGAGCAGGTCTCCAGTCGTCCTGGTTAACCTTTGCCACTGGATAAAGACCTAGCTCTATCAAGCCCGTGTGGTGGCTGATGTGCAATAGTCACCACACGTTAAAACAATCCACACACAGGCATCTTCCACCCCTGGAATTCAGGACTGGAATATTGGGTCCTTCATTGAAACATCTGCGAACTCATCCCTTTTGGTGTGAAAGCAAGTCATCCTCGTCCGAGGGACTACCTATGATGATGATGAATCTCTTTCAGCGCCTCAACCCTGCAAGATGTCTGCGCTCCTCTAATTCTGTCTCTTGTGTATCCCTGATTATAATCATTCATCCATCGGTGGCTGGGCCCTAAGCGCTGGAACTCTCTCTCTCTCTCTCTCTCTAAACCTCTCTGCCTCACTATCTCTCTTTCTTCCTTTAAGAGGCTCCTTAAAACCTACCTCTTTAACTAAGCTTTTGGTCACCTGCTGTCATTTCTTTTTCTATGGCTCGGTGTCTGATTTGTCTTATAACACTACTGTGAAGCACCTTGGGATGCTTTACTACATTCTAGGTGCTATATAAATAAAAGTTGTTGTCTGTCCTCACTGCTCTGTCCAGTGCACCTCTCTACTCGTGATTCCTCCAAATTCCCCATCCCACTCATTCTCTCCTCCCAGAGTCCTCACTCTTTCTTACACTAATTCATTCTTTCTTAGGAACCTGAAAAAGTGCAAGTGGTTGTGTCCATTGGGATTATGTACAAAGGGAAGGGGGATGTTTCATGGGACTGTGTATTGGGAGCAAAAGGGAAGCGGTTGGGTCCATTGGGATTGTGTACAGTGGGAGTGAATTTGAAGGGATTGGGTTATTGGGATTGTACAGTGGGAGTGAATTGGAAGGGATTGGGTTATTGGGATTGTACAATGGGAGTGAATGGGAAGGGATTGGGTTATTGGGATTGTGTACAGTGGGAGTGAATGGGAAGGGATTGGGTTATTGGGATTGTACAGTGGGAGTGAATGGGAAGGGATTGGGTTATTGGCATTGTGTGCAGTGGGAGTGAATGGGAAGGGATTGGGTTATTGGGATTGTGTACAGTGGGAGTGAATGGGAAGGGATTGGGTTATTGGGATTGTGTACAGTGGGAGTGAATGGGAAGGGGTTGGGTTATTGGAATTGTACAATGGGAGTGAATGGGAAGGGATTGGGTTATTGGGATTGTGTACAGTGGGAGTGAATGGGAAGGAATTGGGATTATGTACAGTGGGAAGGGGTTGGTCCGTGTTAACTTCACATTGGGTTGATTCCTGGCCTCACGTGGAATGTTAGCTGATGCATGACAAAGGTTTGAACTGTTGCTCCTGTCTCAGGTTGCTGAATCTTCTCCGGCTCTGAAGGAGGACAAGGCAAAGGTGATCGACCAATTCTGTCTGAAGAAGCTGATCCGCTGGCTCCATCTGAAGGAGCCGGCCTATCACATCATGTGCCTGTTGGGTCGAAGGTGAGAGTGGATCACAGGCGGGAGAGGGGTGGGTCACACTCCTGACGGCGAAGCCCCTTGATTGCTAATTGGTTGATGGCTCCACCTTGCGGCAGCCAATCAGTGATGGCGGTTTGAAACCCTTAACCTTTCAGAGACGTGAGTGCAGGTGATGTGTGCCTAGAGTCTACCCTCCGAGAGAGAGGGGAGGTCTTGCGAAGTGAGCTTTGCCAATGGGCATGCCCTGTTTAAGGAGGCTTTCACCATCTGGGCCTGTGCATTGGTTGATCTGATGCTCTTCAAAGATGGAGGATGCCAACGCTGGGAAATTGATGTGCATTTCCCCTTGGCAGGGCAGCCGGAGTCGATGATGGCCAATATGTGGTGATTTGGTTAGGTCAAAATCCGGAGCACTGTGTCCAGTTCTGCCACCCTCACTAAGGAATAAGGCTTATGGTCAGGACGGTTGGAAAAAGCATGACAGCAGTACAAGGAGACAACAACTTGCATTTATACAGAGCATTTAATGTCCTAAAATGTCCCAAGAAGCATCACGTGAGCGATATCAAACAGAAATAGACTCCAAGCCACTTGAGATATTAGGAGAGGTAACTGAAATCTTGGTCAAAGAGGTAGGTGTTAAGGGGGGTCTTAAAGGCGGAGAATCGTTCGGTGGGAATTCCAGAGCTTGGGGTCGAAGCGGCTGCAAATGGTGGAGCGATTAAATTTGGGATTGTGCAAGAGGGAGACCTGGGTATAAGCTGCGAAGAACAATATGTTTAGGTGGGACTGAAGTGAAACATTAGAGAGGGTGATCCGATTCTGAAATACCTTATTGGGGAAGATTGGGCTTTGGTCTCTTCAAAGTTAACTTCGTGAAGTATTTTGAACAAAAATAATGAGTTATTGTTGAGCTTTTCTGTTCTTTCCTTCACTACCAACTGTCTCCTTAAACACTAATAAATCTAATGGGGAATTCAGGAGAAACCTCTACCCAGAGAGTGGTGAGAATGAGGAGCTCGCTATCACAAAGGAGTAGTTCAGGCGAATAGCATCGATGCATTTAAGAGGAGGCTAGATAAGTACGTGAGGGAGAAAGGAATAGAAGGATATTCTGATGGGGTGAGGTGAAATAAGGTCTTACGAGGCTCCTGTGGAGCAGTAACACCAGCATTGGGCCGAATGGCCTGTTTCTGTGCTTACATTCTATGTAAACCTCACTCATCTGTCCCCTGCACACTCTCCAACAACAACTGCTCCCTCTACACTGTCCCATCAAACACTCCAGGGCAGGTTCAGCACGGGTCAGATACAGAGTAAAGCTCCCTCCCTCTACACTGTCCCATCAAACACTCCCAGGGCAGGTACAGCACAGGTTAGAAACACTGTCCCAGGTATCATCTTAGCCCCCACCTTCAAGTTCTCCCTTCTCATCCCCTTGCATTCTAACTGAATTTTCCTGTACCTCCTGCTTCTCCCAGGTACCCGTCCGATCTCCAGTCGTTCGCCCGCAGCCGGTTGCCGGGGCAGTGGGATTCTTGCAGAGCGGGGAAAAGGATGAAGTTGCAAGTGCCGGAGACTTGGGAGAGGCAGCTCTCCCTGCACGGTAGCACCAGGAAAGGCTGGGAAGAGCTGATAGGTACGTCAGTGTGTCTACCGCTGGTCCACTCACAGGCCTGGAATGTGTGTATTACAGTGAACTCCTGGGATCAGCCAGAACATCTCCCCGCACCGCTTGTCCAACTCGGTCAGTCTCGCTCTTAATGAATCAGAAGGTTCCACGATCTGGGCCACGCTCCTGGTGCCTGTACTGAGGGAGAGATGCACTGTCCGAGGATAAGGAACATAGTGATCCTCTCTCTTACTGTCTGCCTTTCATTCTCTGCCTGTCTGTCTCTCTCTCTCACTCACTCCCCTCTCTCACTCTCTCCTCACGCTCTATTTCTCTCCTGTGTGTCTCTCACTCATTCTTCCCCCCCCCCCCCAGACCCCCCACTCTCTCTTGCTCTATTTCTCACCTGTGAGTCTGTCTCGCTCTGCCTCTCATTCTCTCTCTCTCTCTCTCTCTCTCTCTCTCGCTCTCTCTCTCTCTCTCCCCCTCTCTCCCCCACATGAACTCACACTCATTCTTTGTGTCTCTCGCTCTTGTTTTCTCTTTCACTTTTTGTCTTTCTCTCGGTTTCTCTTTCTCTGTATCTTTGTCTCTCTCTCTCTCTCTCTCTCCTCCTGTCTCTCTGTGACTTGCATCTTTCTGTTCTGCCAGTACTGCTTGAAGCATCATCCTCTTGTCCCTCTGAATCCCCCGTCTCCATCACCCTCCATCCTCATTGTGATCAAATGGAGTCTTATGCAGCATCTCCTGCTCGTTTATTCGTTCTTTCCCGGGAACCTCAACCTTTGGACTTCTCACCTCCCTCAGCCTCACGTTTCCCCTACAACCTTCTAAAACCCAAGTTTGGTGCCAATTATCCACTACTACCCGATCAGTGACCCCCGCCACCCCCCCCCACTCCGCCCGCCCCTTTCCTGAAAATGTTGGACTTTTGCTGGGTGACCCCATTCCACAGGGCCACAACCGATTCTTATTTAAGTGATAAACTTGTATCGCAATTTGGTTAGACCACAATTGGAGTGATGTGAGCAGTTCTGGTCTCCATATTATAAAAAGGATATTGAGGCACTGGAGAGGGTGCTCAAAAGATTTACAAGAATGATACAGAACTGAGAGATTCTAACAATCAGGTAAGGCTGAATGGACTGGGTCTCTTTCGGCTGAGGGGTGACCTGATAGAGGTCTTTAAGATTATAGGAACAGGAGTAGGCCATTCAACGCCTTGAGCCTGTTCCGCCATTCAGTGAGATCATGGTTGATCTGCAACCTAACTCCATATACCCGCCATTGGCCCATATCCCTTAGCTTTTGGTTAACCAAAGGTATTATCAATCTCCGATTTAAATTTAGCAATTGAGCTAGTATCAATTGCCTTTTGCGAGGGTTCGATCGGGTAACTGTGGACAAGAGGTTTTCACTTGTGGGGGAAACCAAAACTAGGGACCATAAATATAAGGTAGTCATTAATAAATCCAATCGGCATTTCAGGGGAAAGCTTTTTATCCGGAGAGTGGTGAGAATGTAGAACTCTCGGGGAGGAGTTGAGGTGAATAGCGTAGAAGCATTTAAGGGGAAACTAGATAACTATTTGAGGGAGAAATGTATCAAAGGATATATTGATGGGGTGAGATGAAGTAGGGTAAGAGAAGGCTCGTGTGGAGCATAATGTAATAGAAGTGTGACAACAAGAAGTAACGTTTAGTGAGACAGGAAGTGAATGCAGAGATATTTTTAATATTTGTTTTTTCTTCTCCCTCTTGGTTCTCCCCAGATCACCAGAAGCTCCCGTTCATGGCAATGTTACGCAATTTGCGGAACATGATCGTGGCCGGGATGGGCCGCCGGCACCATGAGCAGAATTTGAAAAGATTGACGGACAGGGTAGGTTCCAGCAGAAAGAGCCCATCACACTCCCTCCTGACTGGAGTCCCAGAGCAGGAAGAGCCCAGGTTCCATCTCCCCACCCCCCATCTTCCCAGCCAGAATTGAGTCATAGCAGGGCTACAATAAAGTAGGAACCTTATAAGAAATAGGAGCAGGAGTTGGCCATTCGGTCCCTTGAGCCTGCTCCACCATTCAATAAGATCATGGCTGATCATCTTCCTCAACCCCACTTTCCTGCACTATCCTCATATCCCGTGATTCCCTTAATATCCAAAAATCTATCAATCTTTGCCTTGAATATACTCAACGACTGAGCATCCACAACCCCCTGGGTAGAGAATTCCAAAGATTCACCACCCTCTGAGTGAAGAAATTTCTACTGATCTCAGTCCTAAATGGCCGACCCCTTATTCTGAGACTGTGACCCCTGGTTCTAGATTCCCCAGCCAGGGAAACAACCTCCCTGCATCTACCCTGTCAAGCCCTGTATTTAAAAAAAAAAAAAAAATTGAATGTTTGTTTCAATGAGATCATCTCTCATTCTTCTAAACTCTAGAGAATGTAGGCCCAATCTACTCAATCTCTCCTCATAGGATAATCCCCCAGGAATCAGTCTATGAACCTTTGTTGCACTCCCTCTATGTCAAGTATATCCTTCCTCGGGTAATGAGACCAACACTGCACACAATACTGCAGGTACAATTGGTACTGAGCTTCACCGAGCAGGAAGGGCCCGGTCTGCAGTGAGGGAGAAATTAGATCCTGATTGCTATCCTGGGCCCTATGCTCTCTGGCTTTAGAAGAATGAGAGGTGATTTAATTGAAACATGTAAGATTCTGAGAGGGATTGATGGTGGTAGATGGTGAGAGGCTGTGTCAGCCTTGACTAGGTTGGTAGCACCCTTGCCTCTTAGTCAGAAGGTTATGGGTTCAAATCCCACTCCAGAGACTGGAGCACAAAAATCTAGGCTGACACACCATTGCAGTGCTGAGGGAGCGCTGCACTGTCTTTTGGATGAGACGTTAAACCGAGGCCCTGTCTGCTCTTCGGTGAATGTAAAAGATCCTATGATACTATTTCGAAGAAGAGCAGGGGAGTTATCCCGGTGTCCTGGCCAATATTTATCTCTCAATCAACATAACAAAAAACGATTATCTGGTGATTATCACATTGCTGTTTGTGGGAGGTTGCTCTGTGCCATTTTGGCTGCCATATTTCCTACATTACAGCTACACTTCAGAAAGTACATCATTGGCTGTAAAGCGCTTTGGGATGTCCAGTAATGGTGAAATGTGCTATATAAATGCACATCTTTCTTTCTGTTACCCCTGATTGGAGAGTCTAGAACTGGGGAGCATAGTCTCAGGATAAGGGGTCGGCCATTTAGGACTGATGAGAAATTTCTTCACTCCAAGACTATTTGGAATTCTCGACCCCAGAGGGCTGTGGATGCTCAGTCTGTGAGTATATTGAAGATAGAGATTGATAGATTTTTGGATATTAAGGCCAGCAAAGGATCTGGAGATGGTACAAGAAAGTGGAGTTGAGGTTGAAGAGCAGGTATGATATTGAATGGTGGAGCTGGCTTGAGGGGCCGTTTAGCCCACTCCTACTCCTATATTTTAATGTCCTAATCCAGTGGTACTTGTGTGGTGATCGGGAGAGAACTGGATCGGGTCAAGATGTGTAGATTGCAATAATCCTCCAGGTATCTCAGTCCAAGTCTTCATATGTGAGATTTACTGGAATGATACCAGGGATAAGGATTTCAATCATGTGGACAAACAGAAGAAGCTGGGATTGTTCTCCTTAGAGAAGAGAAGGTTAAGAGGAGATTTACTAGAAGTATTGAAAATTAGGCGGGCTTTTGGTAGAGTAGATAGGGAGAAACTGTTTTCACTGATCAGCAGGGAGAAGAGGAAGAACGTTTTTAATATGTCCTTAATAAATAGTATAAATGCACATGAGGCCCATACTAGAGAGAAGGTCACTCTGTGACCTGTTACCTTTATTAGCAAGCACTGAAGTGATGAAGGTGGGTGGAGCTTCCCCTTTTATACCTGAAAGTCCAGGTTAGGAGTGTCTCCCACAAGTTCACCACCTAGTGGTTAATGTTCTCACTGTGTACAACTTAGGTCAGTTTATACATGAGTTACAATGACAGTTGAATACATGACAGTTTTTACACAACGAGTTATGATCAGCTGGAAGCAGATTCAATAGTGACTTTCAAAGGGGAGTTGGATAAATACCTGAAAAGGAAATATTTGCAGAGCTAAGGGAAAAGTACAGGGGATGGGACTAATTGGGCAGCTCTTTCAAAGAGCTGGCACAGGCACAATGGGCCGAATAGCTTCCTTCTGATGGGTCTGATTGCAGGACTGGGTACAGGATGGACCCTGGTCCTCTGGCATGGTGCTGTGTTGGAGAGGGGGTGGGGGGAGCGGTGCGGTGCGATGGAAAGATTCTCTAACGTACAAGGCTGATCCCCGGGTAGGGTCCATGTCTGACCAACCTCTGTCTCCCTCTGTCCATAGAACTCGGTGATCCACAGCCGCCAATTCCCATTCCGATTCCTCTCTGCCTACAAAGTTCTCGCTGAGCTGCAGGAAAGGCTGGAGCAGAAAGGTGGGTGGGGGTTTGTACTATCCCATCCGGCCTAGGGGAGGGCAGGGTTTGTTCATCAGATCACCTGTTCTGGGGGCGGGGTGCTTTGATCTATCAGATTGCGGGGGGGGGGGGGGAAGAGAATGGGGAGGGGGCGAGGGAATGGGGAAGGGGGCGAGAGAATGGGGTGGGAATGGCGGGGGGGGGGAAATGGGGGCGAGGGAATGCAAATGGGGAGGGGCGAGGGAATGCAAATGCGGAGGGGCGAGGGAATGCAAATGCGGAGGGGCGAGGGAATGCGAATGCGGAGGGGCGAGGGAATGCGAATGGGCAGGGGGGCAAGAAATGGGAAGGGGGGAATGGGGGGGGAGGGGGAATGGGGAGGAGAGTGGATGGGGAATGGTGGGGGAGTGTGGGTGGGGAATGGGGAGGGAGGGAGTGTGGGTGGGGAATGGGGAGGGAGCGAGTGTGGGTGGGGAATGGGGAGGGAGCGAGTGTGGGTGGGGAATGGGGAGGGAGCGAGTGTGGGTGGGGAATGGGGAGGGTGCGAGTGTGGGTGGGGAATGGGGAGGGAGCGAGTGTGGGTGGGGAATGGGGAGGGTGCGAGTGTGGGTGGGGAATGGGGAGGGAGCGAGTGTGGGTAGGGAATGGGGAGGGAGGGAGTGTGGATGGGGAATGGGGAGGGAGGGAGGGGGAATGGGGAGGGAGGGAGTGAGTGTGGGTGGGGAATGGGGAGGGAGGGAGTGAGTGTGGGTGGGGAATGGGGAGGGAGGGAGTGTGGGGGCGAAATGGGGAGGGAGGGAGTGTGGGGGCGAAATGGTGAGTGAGGGAGTGTGGGGGCGAAATGGTGAGGGAGGGAGTGTGGGGGCGAAATGGTGAGGGAGGGAGTGTGGGGGCGAAATGGTGAGGGAGGGAGTGTGGGGGCGAAATGGTGAGGGAGGGAGTGTGGGGGCGAAATGGTGAGGGAGGGAGTGTGGGGGCGAAATGGTGAGGGAGGGAGTGTGGGGGCGAAATGGTGAGGGGATGGGGGAGGGAGGGAGAAAGAGAGGGGATGGGGGAGGGAGGGAGAAAGAGAGGGGATGGGGGAGGGAGAAAGAGAGGGGATGGGGGAGGGGGGAGGGAGGGAGAAAGAGAGGGGATGGGGGAGGGAGGGAGAAAGAGAGGGGATGGGGGAGGAGGGAGGGAGAAAGAGAGGGGATGTGGGAGGGAGGGAGAAAGAGAGGGGATGTGGGAGGGGGGTGGAGGGAGGGAAAGGGGGGGGGGCGGGCGAAGAGAATGCGAAGTGACTCCGGGGGTGTGGGGGAAGAAGGGGCTGCCGGTTCAATTAGAACTGAGTAGAGCAGGGGGATGCACATATAACGGTGAATAAGCAGGGAAGAAGCATGGAGGACAGAGACTGGGGGGAGATCTCCCCTGGGGTGGAGGACAGAGACTGGGGGAGATCTCCCCTGGGGTGGAGGACAGAGACTGGGGGAGATCTCCCCTGGGGTGGAGGGCAGAGATTGGGGGGAGATCTCCCCTGGGGTGGGGGGCAGGGACTTTGGGCGATCCCCCCCTGGGGTGGGGGCAGGGACTGGGGGCGGTTACCAAAATCCAGGGCCGGCACTCCCAGTGCCAGTACTGAGGGAGTGCTGCAGGAGCTGTCTTTTGGATGATATGTCTCTTCCCTCAACCAACGTCTCTCGAACAGATAATCTGGTCATTGATCATGTTGCTGCTTGTGGGATCTTGCTATGCACAAATCATCGAGTGCATTTTCCAACATTCCCACAATGACCACACCTCAAGTAAAGTCCTTCATTGGCTGTAAGGAGTGTTGGGAAGTCCTGAGGTGGCGGAGGGCGCTGTATAAACACGAGTCTTTCTCTGTGTCCCACGGACAGACAACCCCCTTCCGACGAAGCAGGCCCTGGTCCAACAGGCCCTGGAGTCCATCCGCCTGCCCAAAGGGCGCTCACGGTTCCTGAAGGTCCGGGGCTGGTCGCCAGCCCGCCACAACCGTGTCGAATGCGTCTCCTTCATCTACCGGCTGGTGACCAAGAAGCTGGAGGAGCTGGAGAAACGCAGGTAACCCTGCCGGGTACGGTGCTGGGGTGGTTCTGGGGCAGGGATTTTGGTGGGTGGGTCATCGCCCCCTCATCCCGGGGATGCGGTCGGACGTGCCCTGTGGAGCAGCATTGCCGGGACTACAATTGGTACTGAGCCCCACCCAGAGTTCATCCCACTTAAAGCTCGGGTTGAACAGTTGGACTCTGTGGCCTTGGGAGCAACACATGTCTCTTTCAGCAGCAGAATATTCCGCTCTATATGTAGGGTTTTAAAAAATTCATTCTTGGCATGTGGGCATCACTGGCAAGGCCTGCATTATTGCCCATTTTTAATTGCCCCTAAGAAAATGGCGGGGTGCCACCTTCTTGGACCGCTGCAGTCTGTATGGTGAAGGTGCTCCCACAGTGCTGTTCGGGAGGGAGTTCCAGGATTTTGACCCAGCGTCAATGAAGGAACGGCGATATATTTCCAAGTCAGGATGGTGTGTGACTGGAGGGGAACTTGGAGATGATGCTGCTCCCATGGATCTGCTGCCCTTGTCCTTCTAGTTGGTAGAGGTTGTGGGTTTGGGAGGTGCTGCCGAAGCAGCCTTGGTGAGTTGCTGCAGTGCGTCTTATCGATGGTACACACTGCAGCCGTGGTACGTCGATGGTGGAGGGAGTGGATGTTTAATGGGGTGGCAAACAGCGGGCTGCTTTGTCCTGGATGTTGTTGAGTTTCTTAAGTGTTGTTGGAGCTGCACTCATCCAGGCAAGTGGAGAGTGTTCCCTCACACTCCTGACTTGTGCCTTGTAGATGTCATAGAGGCTTTGTGGAGTCAGGAGGTGGGACACTTCCTGCAGAATACTTGCTGCAGTCCAACACTTGCCTCTATCGGGAGCAGTGCCACGGGGGATCAGCTAATATATATCAGTCAAGGACTGATCCTTAACTTGGGATTTTTCCTTCCTCTGGGACTGACCTTTAATGCTTATCTCTCCCCCTCTCTCCCTCTTCCCCCCACCTTAAACAGGGACGTTCTGTACGACCAGGATCTTCTGGAGATGTACCGAGGAGCCCTGGACATGGCCATCGAGATATCGGCCACGCACAATGTGCCCCGTCTGCCGGGCCGCACGGTCGTCCTTTGCTACGTGGATCAGTCAATGAATGAACCCTGCCTCAGTGCTAAGGGCCTGTATGTTCCCAGGGCCGGGACCCAGGGCGGTCAGGGCGAGACCAAGGGCCCGAAGGTAAGGCTTGGTAGGTGGGGGATAGCTGGTGATGTTGGAGGGTGCGAGTGAGTGGCGATTGACTGCTCCGTTAGCTCAATGGGCATCGGGTCACCTTGTGGTGCTCAGCCCCACCCTTAGCAGCAAGGCCCAGGTTCCCTCCCCTCCCGCCCTCAGCAGCAAGGCCCAGGTTCCCTCCCCTCCCGCCCTCAGCAGCAAGGCCCAGGTTCCGTCCTCCCACCCTGTGCTGAGTTAGCTGGTCCCAGCCAGGGGGAAAGTGGGGGGGGGGGGGGCTGATAATTGGCTCTCGGAGGGGCCAGAGGAAAGCAGTCAGGCTTCCTGCTCCTGATCAGTGCCTAGTTAGTCCTGGTGGGGTGTGGGGTCAGCTGGGAACACGACCGTTGCTTGGTCGTGATACCGTCCATGAGCGAATCTCGTCGTGATCCTAGGGTTCACACATGAAATAGCGGAGGTTCTGACCATTTTCCAAACCTTTCTGGCTACAGCTGTTGTTTAGAAAGGGAGAGACCGAGTAAGGCATAGGCTTGTCAGTGTAACCTCGGTGGTGGCCAAATTATTGGGAACAATTCTGCGGTCATCAGATAGTCTTGTTACAAGTCGAGCACCAGTCGCTACATCAGATGTAGTATAAGTAAGTCCGAGAGACAGTCAGAATTGAAGTCCGAGTCAGGCAGACAAACAGTCTGAAGTTGCAGAGATTCAAAATGTAAATCAAAGCTTATCCTTGGGGGACAACTGTCCTCGGGATCAGCCTAGAGTGAGTCTAAGTTCAACCCCCTGTTTGGAAAGTTCTGTTTGAGAGCGAAGGTATCCTCTTCGAAACAGAAAACAAGAGGTTAAGTTTGATTTATAAATATGGCAAAATAAGTCCATATCTTTTGTTCTGTATAACCATGTAAGTTATGTATGATGATTATTTTGTAACATTTCTCCCTCCTTAATGAAGAAGTAATTGTAATATAGCTCCACCTAGTGGACTACTGCGGTAATGCAACCATTGCTGTAAATACAATAAAATCATCATGTGACTAGGTCGCCTGATAAGTTCCTGTAGAGCCATCTTGTATGTGTGTGCTTTACTGATGTCGTAAAGAATATATCTCAAGAGACAGGAAAAATCTTCATTTAGAAAGACATGGGTTAATCAAGGATTTTTTATGGGAAGGTAGTGTCTGACTAACTTGATTGCATTTTTTTCAGGAGGTAACCAGGAAGGTCGATGAGGGCAGTGTATGATGTAGTCAATATGGATGTTAGCAAGGCTTTTGATAAGGTCCCACGTGGCAGACTGGTCACAAAAGTAAAAGCCCTTGGGATCCAGGGCAAAGTGGCAAGTTGGATCCAAAATTGGCTCAGAGGCAGGACGCAAAGGGTAATGGTTGATGGGTGTTTTTGTGACTAGAAGGCTGTTTCCAGTGGGGTTCCGCAGGGCAGCACTTTTTGTGATGTATATCAATGATTTAGACTTGAATGTAGGGGGTATGATTTAAGAAGTTTGCAGATGATACAAAACTTAGCTGTGTGGTTGTTATTGAGGAAGAAAGCTATAGACTGCAGGGAGATATCAATGGACTAGTCAAGTGGGTGGAAAAGTGGCAAATAGGATTAAATCTGGAGAAGTGTGAGGTAATGCATTTGGGAGGGCTAGCAAGGCAAGGGCATAAAGAATAAATGGTAGGATACTGAGAAGTGTAGAGGAACAGAGAGACTTTATAGCGCATGTCCACACATCCCTGATCAGGTTCCACATGTACCCTAACAGCACCCAGGTCTGTGTCTCTCTCTGTCTGTGTGTCTCTCTCTGTCTGTGTCTCTGTCTCTGTCTCTGTCTCTGTCTCTGTCTCTGTCTCTGTCTCTGTCTCTGTCTCTGTCTCTGTCTCTCCACTGCCTCTGATTTGTCCTGGATGAGCAGAAATTTCCTCCAACTAAATATTGGGAAGAGTGAAGCCATTGGCCCCGCTACAAACTGCGTTCCCTAGCCACTGACAGATGTCTGAGGCTGCACCAGACTGTTCGCAACCGAGGCATCATATTTGACCCTGAAATGAGCTTCTGACTTCCTATCCGTTCCATCACTAAGACCGCCTACTTCCACCTCTAACATCGCCTGACTCTGCCCTTCCTCAGCTCATCCACTGCTGAAAAACCTTATCCATGTCTTTGGTATCTCTAGACATGACTCTTCCAATGTACTCCTGGCTGGCCTCCCATCTTTCACTTGAATTTGTACAAAACTCGGCTGCCCGTGTCCTAACTCGCACCAAGTCCCGTCCACCCATCATCACCCCAGTGCTCGCTGACCTACATTGGCTCCCATTCAGCAAAATATCCATCCTGGTGTTCAAATCGCTCTCTGGTCTCACCCCTCCCTATCTCTGTAGCCACCTCAAGCCCGACAACCTTCTGAGATCTCTGGGCTCCTCCAATTCTGGCCTCTTGTGCATCCCCAGTTTTCGTTGCTCTACCTTTGGTGGCTGTGCCTTCAGCAGCCCAGGCCCAAAGCACTTGAATTCACCCCAACCTCTCCTCCTCTCTGTGCCTCTCTCTTCCTTTTGAGGCGCTCCTTAAAACATACCTCTTTGACCAAGCTTTTAGTGACATGTTGTAATATCATCTTTTGTGACTCGGTGTCAAAACTTTGTTTTATAACGCTCCTGTGAAGTACCCCCTTGGGGCATTTTACTAATTAAAGGCGCAATATATCTGCATCATGTTGTCTCATTTCCCATCTTTGTGTTCCTTCGCTTATGCCTCAGATGCTGGAGGTGGCCGTTCTCCTGGGACTGATGGTGAAACATGTCAGCGAGCACTACCGTCTCGTCCTCTACACCAACACCTCCCACCTCGAGCTTGACGTTGGGTCGGGGTCAATTCTGGGCAACGTGGGTCAGGTGCTGCAAGAGGCTAAGGTAGGGAGCAGCGTTGGTAATGGATGGGGGCAGCGTGGAAGGTCAGACACTGACCTTTCACCCTCTGTGACCAGGGCTCAAATCCAGCCCCAGACACGGGGGATGAATGTTCCCTCTCTCATAGGTGGGGGTGGGGGACTTTCTCTTTAAGCTGGGAGGGAACAGGGGGAGATGGTCTCTCTGAGGCTAATTGTTGGAATTCAGACAGTGGATGGAGAGGGGAGGGGGAGCGGAGGGGAAAGAAGAGAGTCTCTCTCTCTCTGTGGGGGGGGGGTCTCTGTGGAGAGAGGGTCTCTTGGGGGGGGGGGGAAGAGGGAGTCTCTCTGGGGGGAGGGGGTCTCTGGGGAGTCTCTTTGGGGGGGGGAGCAGAGAGGAGAGGGAGTCTCTCGCTGGGGGGGGAGGTGCAGAATCGAGAAGAGAGAGAGTCTCTCTGGGAGAAGGGGGGGAGCGGAGAGGAGAGGGAGTCTCTTTGAGGAGTGGGCGGTGGTGGGGGGGGAGGCGGGGCGGGGAGAGTGTGTGAGAGAGAGCTCTGGGTGAGGGGTGTCTTCCCCCGGGCTGGAGGTGTGGTGTGGATGGGAGCTGGGATGAGCTGATTTTACCCCAGTCTCACTCTGTAACTCGCTGCCTGCTCTCTTGCTGCAGAAACTCCAAGACGCTGCGAGGAGCAAGGCCCTGGGAGGGTGTGGCATGAGCAGCTTCCTGCTGGACTGTGTGCAGGACAACGTGCAGGTACGGGCTGGACCACCGCCAACACTGTGGTGTCACACCGAGTGTGGAGAGTCGACAGAGGCCGGTGTGTGGGGGGCGAGGGAGCACGGTGTCTGCAGGGGGCGGGGGGAGCGGTGTCTGCGGGGGCCGAGGATGGGAGATGGCCGGGGTGACTCATTTGAAGCTTTTCCATTCTCCTCCCTCCCGCTCCCCTCCCCTCCGCCTCTCTCTCTGTCTGTCTTTCTCTCTGTCTCTTCTCTTTCTGACCCCCCCCCCCTCACGCTGCTCTCCCCGATCCCCTATCCCCCTGTTACTATTGAATCTTTCCACCACCCTTTCAGACAGAGTGTTAACAACTCTTTCCTTATGTTCTTTTGGTGTGACTGGGAGAGGTTGGGGGATATGTGGTGGTAGGGTACGGGGAGGTGCAATGCAGTAAGGATTATGGGAGAAGGTGGGATATATTTCTATATCTCCACCTCCTGGACTCAGTGCCCACCTTTCTGTTCCTAGATCGACACCATCCTCCTGCTGGGCTACTATTACCTCTACACATTCAGCAACGCTCTCCAACTCTACCGCTACCACGTCAACCTCGAGCTACTGTTCGTTCACGTGGACCTCTCCGCGACCCGCCCGAGGTACGTGAGGGCATTGGGTCTCTGCAGGCCTGCTTTAGAGTGCAGACACCGCGCTCCAGCTCCCGCACCCCCCCCCCCCCCACCCCTACCCCACAGACACCGCTCTCCCTGGCCCCTCCACAGACTTGAGCCTATAATCCAAGGCCGACACTCCCAGTGCCAGTGCTGAGGGAGCGCTGCACTGTCGGAGCAGCCATCTTTCCAGATAGGGTGTTAAAGCGAGGGCCCCCTTGTCCTCTCCAGTGGATGTAAAAGATCCCACAGGAACTAATTGGAAGAAGAGCAGATGGGAGTTCTCCTCGGTGCCCTGGGACCCAATATTTATCCCTCAACCAAAGTCACTGAAAAACAGATCATCTGGTCATTGATCACGTTGCTGTCTGTGGGATCTTGCTGTGTGCAAATTTGTTGCCGTTTTCTACATTACAACAGTGATGATTTAAATTATTTATTCATTCTGGGGATGTGGACATTGCCCTTACCTAACTGCCCTTGAGAAGGTGGTGGTGAGCCGCGGCCTTGAACCGCTGCAGTCCGTGTGGTGAAGGTGCTCCCATAGTGCTGCTCGGGAGGGAGTTCCAGGATTTTGACCCAGCGGCAATGAAAGAACAGCGATTATATTTCCAAATCAGAATGATGTGTGACTTGGAGGGGAACATGGAGGTGGTGGTGTTCCCATGCGCCTGCTGCCTTTGTCATTCTGGCTGGCAGAGGTCGCGGGTTTGGGAGGTGCTGCCGAAGAAGCCTTGGCGAGTTGCTGCAGTGCATCTTGTGGGTGGTACACACTGCAGCCACGGTACGCCACGAGGGAGCATTGACTAAATGTCAATAAACATACTTTGTTGGCTGCGAAGTGCTTTGGGATGCCCCGGCAATCTTGGGAGTAGAGCGAGCTGCTTCTCTAACCAACCCGATCTGCCTGTGACAGCTCAGGGTGCCAGTACCGATGGGCACCAGCTCATGTGTTGCCGAGGGGCAACGTCTCCAAATCCTGTAAGTTAAATCTACACAGCCGGCCCAAACCCTCACCTCCGAGCCCAGACAGCGAGGGTCAGTGGGCTATTCGTCCATGGGCGATGTCTCTGCTCGACCTGCGCCCACTTTCCAGCAGCTGACACTGGATGGTGATCAGGAGCAGGCACCCTGGCTCAGTTATTGCACCTATCCTTCCCTGTGCTCGCTGACCTACACTGGGTCCCAGTCTAGCAACAGCACAATTGGAAAATTCTCATCCATGTTTACAAATCGCTCTGTGGCCCTCGCCCCTCCCGATCTCTAATCTCCTTCAGCCACACAAACGCCCATCCCCCGCGATGTCTGCCCTCCAGACCATCGCTGATTTATAATCGCTCCACCATCAGTGGCCGGGCCTTCAGCTGCCAGGGCCCTGAGCTCTGGAACTCGCTCCCTCAACCTCTCCACCTCTACTTTTAAAACGCTCCTTGAAATCTATTTCTTTGATCGAGCTTTTGTTCACCTGCACCACTTTCTCCTTATGTGGCTCGGTGTCGGATTTTGTTTGATTCGCTTCTGTGATGTGCCTTTGGATGTTTCACTACATAAATACATTGGCCGAGGAATTCATCTCGGGCTGTGACGCAAAGGGGGCGGTATTGGATCGGCCCAATGTTCAGTTCCAGTACATTCGATCAGTGCTGAGTACAACGGGACCGATCCAATACTGCCCGTTATACACAGTGTCCCGTGTTCAGTACATTCGATCAGTGCTGAGTATAACAGGACCGATCCGATACCGCCCGTTACACAGTGTCCTGTGTTCAGTACGTTCGATCAGTGCTGAGTATAACAGGACCGATCCGATACCGCATGTTATACACACTGTCCTGTGTTCAGTACATTCGATCAGTGCTGAGTATAACGACACCGATCCGATACCACCTGTTATACATTGTCCCGTGTTCAGTACATTCGATCAGTGCTGAGTATAACGGGACCGATCCGATACCGCATGTTATACACACTGTCCTGTGTTCAGTACATTCGATCAGTGCTGAGTATAACGGGATCGATCCGATACCGCCCGTTATACACACTGTCCTGTGTTCAGTACATTCGATCAGTGCTGAGTATAACAGGACCGATCCGATACCGCCCGTTATACACAGTGCGGGGTGTTCAGTACATTCGATCAGTGCTGAGTATAACGACACCGATCCGATACCGCCCGTTATACACAGTGTCCCGTGTTCAATACATTCGATCAGTGCTGAGTATAACAGGACCGATCCGATACCGCATGTTATACACACTGTCCTGTGTTCAGTACATTCGATCAGTGCTGAGTATAACGGCACCGATCCGATACCGCCCGTTGTACAGTGTCCTGTGTTCAATACATTCGATCAGTGCTGAGTATAATGGGACCGATCCGATACCGCCCGTTATACACACTGTCCTGTGTTCAGTACATTCGATCAGTGCTGAGTATAACGGGACCGATCCGATAGCAAGAGAGGTAGATAAGGCATACGGGATACTTGCCTTTATTAGCCGATGCATAGAATGTAAGAGTAGGGAGGTTATACTTGAACTGTATAAAGCACCAGTTAGGCCACAGCTAGAGCACTGCGTGCAGTTCTGGTCACCACATTACAGGAAAGATGTGCTTGCACCAGAGAGGGTACAGAGGAGATTTACGAGGACGTTGTCTGGACTGAATAATTTTAGCTATGAGGAAAGATTGGATAGGCTGGGGTTGTTTTCTTTGGAACAGAGGAGGCTGAGGGGAGACCTAATTGAGGTGTATAAAATTATGAGGGGCCTAGAGAGAGTGGATAGGAATCCCTAATTTCCTTCGCAGAGGGGTCAATAACCAGGGGTCATAGATGTAAAGTAAGTGGTAGGAGGTTTAGAGGGGATTTGAGGAGAAATGTTTTCACCCACGGGGTGGTTGGGGTCTGGAACTCACTGCCTGAAAGGGTGGTAGAGGCAGAAACCCTCCATAGCATTTAAAAAGTATTTGGATAAGCTCGAAGTGTCTTAACCTACAAGGCTATGGCCCAAGAGCTGGAAAATGGGATTAGCCTGGATAGCTCTTTATTAGCCGGCACGGACACGATGGGCCGAATGGCCTCCTTCTGTGCTGTAAATTTCTATGATTCTATGATACCGCCCGTTATACACAGTATCCTGTGTTCAGTACATTCGATCAGTGCTGAGTATAACGGGACCGATCCGATACCGCCCGTTATACACAGTGCGGGGTGTTCAGTACATTCGATCAGTGCTGAGTATAACGGGACCGATCCGATACCGCCCGTTATACACAGTGTCCCGTGTTCAATACATTCGATCAGTGCTGAGTATAACAGGACCGATCCAATACTGCCCGTTATACACAGTGTCCCGTGTTCAATACATTCGATCAGTGCTGAGTAAACAGGACCGATCCGATACCGCCCGTTATACACACTGTCCCGTGTTCAGTACATTTGATCAGTGCTGAGTATAATGAGACCGATCCGATACTGCCCGTTATACACAGTGTCCCGTGTTCAATACATTCGATCAGTGCTGAGTATAATGAGACCGATCCAATACTGCCCGTTATACACAGTGTCCCGTGTTCAATACATTCGATCAGTGCTGAGTATAACAGGACCGATCCAATAGTGCCCGTTATACACAGTGTCCCGTGTTCAATACATTCGATCAGTGCTGAGTATAACAGGATCGATCCGATACCGCCCGTTATACACACTGTCCTGTGTTCAGTACATTCGATCAGTGCTGAGTATAACGGGACCGATCCGACACTGCCCGTTATACACAGTGTCCCGTGTTCAGTACATTCAATCAGTGCTGAGTATAACGGGATCGATCCGATACCGCCCGTTATACAGTGTCCTGTGTTCAGTACATTCGATCAGTGCTGAGTATAACGGGACCGATCCGACACTGCCCGTTATACACAGTGTCCCGTGTTCAGTACATTCGATCAGTGCTGAGTATAACGACACCGATCCGATACCGCCCGTTATACAGTGTCCCGTGTTCAGTACATTCGATCAGTGCTGAGTATAACGACACCGATCCGATACCGCCCGTTATACACAGTGCGGGGTGTTCAGTACATTCAATCAGTGCTGAGTATAACGGGACCGATCCGATACTGCCCGTGTTCAGTCCATGGCCTGAGACGACTTGCTCGGACTAGTTCGTGTTATACCAGGGCTCAATTGTACCCCTGTACCACTAGCACCGTCTGGGATCAGCTCACTAGCACAGAGGGGGAGACTTGTCTCTCCTTCAATTGAAGTGTTTTGTCCAACTGTTGCACCCAGTAAATCCCATCTTTCCTCTTTCAGTGCCCGAAGCAGTACCTTTGGATGCAAGAATGATGTCCTCCTGTCCGGATACAGCGACCAGATCTTGCGGTGAGGAGAGGGGTAGAGAGGGAGCTGCTATTCATCCATCTTTTATATCCACCTGTGAGGGCAGACATGGCCTCAGTTTAATATCTCATCCAAACTGACAGCTCCTCTGACAGTGCAGCACTCTCTCAGTACTGCACTTGGAGAGTGCCTAGATTATGGAGTGGGACTTGATGTCTCAGCTGTTTGACTGTGGGGCATGAGAGGCATTGAACCAAGGCTATCACCTAATGTGCTGTACCTGCCCTGGGATTGATGGACAGTGTAGGGGGAGCTCTACTCTGTATCTAACCCGTGCTGTACCTGCCCTGGGATTGATGGACAGTGTAGGGGGAGCTCTACTCTATCTAACCCGTACTGTACCTGCCCTGGGAGTGTTTGATGGGACAGTATAGAGGGAGCTCTACTCTGTATCTAACCCGTGCTGTACCTGCCCTGGGAGTGTTTGATGGGACAGTATAGAGGGAGCTCTACTCTGTATCTAACTCGTGCTGTACCTGCCCTGGGAGTGTTTGATGGGGGACTCGGTCTGTTTTGTATAAAGCCCATGTACATGAGATGATCTGATGCTCCTTACAGGTTTTTGTGTGAACGAGGGGCCTCTCGACTCCTGGATCACGTGGACAGGATCGACGATGTCTTTCACCTGCCGAGAGCCAGTGAGAGCAGGCGGAGACAGAGGGTGGTGGAGCCCACAGTCCTGAGCCCACTGCTTCAGACTCCGAAACTCAGGTACTGCCTCGCTCTCACTTCACCTGCCTGACCTGAATGGTGCTGAACCCCACCCACCAAGCAGGAAGAGCCCAGGATCCATCGACACCTGCTCACACCCCCCCCTGCAGCGGCTCAGTATGGAGTGAGCTGATCCCAGCCCAGGATAGTCGCTGGGGGGGGGGGCTGCAACTGCCTTGGCTCGCGCGCGCTCTCTCTCTCGCGCTCTCTCTCGCGCTCGCTCTCTCGCGCTCGCGCTCTCTCTCTCTCTCTCTCTCGCGCTCTATGGTGCTCTTTCTGTCTTTCACCCTCACCACTTCTCTGTCTCTCGTTCTCCCCACCCCCCCCCCCCTCCCCAGTCGTGCCCTCGTTTCCTCTCTGTCTCGCTCTGGCACTTGCTGTCTGTCTGTCTCTGTGCTGATCCAAGCCAGTGGCCAAAGGTCTGGTAGGCAGGGCTACAGTTGTCCAAAGTGCATCCTTGGGTGAGGGAGGGGCTGGAAGATCAGCCATCATTCCCCTATCTGATCACCATCCAGTGTGTGAGTGGAGGGCTGGTGCGTGGGGACTTGGCTCAGCTTCACTGCCTGTGTTGGTAGAGGAAGGACTGGGCCCATCCCCAGCGACATCGTGATGGTCGGATAGTGCCTGTGGGACCCGTGGCCCAGGGTGTGAGGACGGGAATGCTGGGACTGTGCCATGGAGGGTGGAGCCAAGTACCTGGCCTCACAGTTCACCTTTCGCACCTCCTGTCCTCCCCTGGTCCTCCCCCCACTGTTTCCCCACCCACCCTCCCCTGGTCCCCCTCCCCTGCCCCCCCCTTTCTCCCTTTCTCCCCCTCTCTCTCCCTCCCTGACGTGTCTCCTCCCACCCCCACAGGTGGCGGACTGTGCGAGTCTTCGTGTCCTCGACGTTCCGGGACATGCAGGCGGAGCGTGACCTCCTGACCCGCTGCGTCTTCCCCGAGCTGCGGGCCCGGGCTGCCCGCCATTTTGTGTGGGTGCAGGAGGTGGACCTGCGATGGGGCATCACCGAGGAGGAGTCCCGCGGGAACAGGTGGGTATCAGTCGCGCCGGGGTATCAGATTTCACAGGGGTTGTCATCATCCATCTGACCCCCTCGTCTATCTGACCCTCGCCCCGTGGGCACAGTGTTCCTCCCCCTGACCCTCTAACCCCTGGGCACAGTGTCCCTCAGACTCCCTGACCCTCGCCCCCTGGGCATGGTGTCCCTCGCCCCTCCCCCCCCCCCCCCCCACCACAGCCTAAGAGAGCCTCCTCCTAACTCATCACTGCAACACCGCACATCGCACACCCAGTCATACAAGAAACTCGGGATATGAAACACTCTCTCTGTCCCTCCGATGATGGTGCTGCCCCACACCGTCCCTGCCCACTCCTGCACTGATTCTCAGTCTGTCCCTCCAAGTATGGCCCTGCCCCGGTCCCGCTCCTGCCCCTGCACCGGCCCCGCCCCCGCACTGCCCCTGCCCCTGCACTGATTCTCTGCTTGTATCCACTCGCAGGCAGTTGGAGCTTTGCCTGTCCGAGGTTTCCCGCTGCCAGCTCTTTGTGGGCATTCTGGGGGAGAGATATGGCCAGATCCTGCAGGAATACTCGTTACCCAACCTGCCTCAGTTTGAGTGGGTAAGGATGCCAGCTCACATACTCCGGTAGCACTTCTGTTCCCGCGGTTTCCGGAATCAGCTCGGGATGATTTCACCATGTGACCGATGGGATCCGGCACCTTGTTCCAGTTACACTGGTGTCCCAGCTCGTTTTAAAGCAAAGACTTGCATTTAGATAGTGCCTTTCACATCCTCGGGACGTCCCAAAGTGCTTTACATCCAATAAAGTATCTTTGAAGTGCAGTGACTGTTGTAATGTAGGAAATGTGATAGCCAATTTTTGCACAGCAAGCTCCCACAAATAGCAATCTGTTTTAGTGAAGTCGGTCGAGAGGAGAACTAGTGTCTTGGGATCTTTTGTGCCCACCTAAAGAGGGGCCCTCGGTTTAACGTCTCATGCAAATTGATGGCACCTCTGACAGCGCAGCGCTCCATCGGTACTGCACCGGGAGAATTGGTCCTCAATTGTGGGGCTTGAGTCTCTGAAGTTGGGACTTGAATCCACAACCTTCTGACTCCAAGGCGAGAGTATTAGCACTAAGCTAGGGCTGACACCGAACCCATGCTGTACTTGGCCTAGTAGTGTTTGATGGGAGAGTGTAGATGGAGCTTTACTCTGTATCTAACCCGTGCTGTACCTGCCCTGGGAGTGTTTGATGCGAATATGCATGTGTGAAATAGCACTATGAATGGGCTCCTTGTTACAGATCTTGCAGGGCTCAGCACTGTGGGAGTCTGACTGACTGAAATCTCCAACTTTCTCCCACTGTATCTCGCAGGTTAAGTCCTATCCACGAGGACGTTCCATCACCGAGTTGGAAATTGTGCAGTTTTTGCAACAGAAGAATGACTGCTCAAGTGAAACGTCTTTCTTCTACACCAGAGACCCTGCCATACTGAGGTAGGAGAGAGTGAGGAGGATCAATTAATGTGATTTTATTGAACTACTGGTCAACCTTGCGTATGAGTGGCTGCAGTTATTTGTAGGAGATTGGCGTGTTTGTTTAGCTTTGTTTGTTGTAACAGGCCAGGGGAGGTTACAGCGCCACCTCTGGAGGATGAAAGAACAACAGGAAAAGAATGCTGCCGATGCTGGAATTAGAAATGAAAACAGAGAATGCTGGAAATACTCAGCAGGTCAGGCAGCCTCTGAGAGAAACAGCGTTAACCATGGCCTTTCATCAGAACTGGGAGATGTCCAAGTTGTTCAGCAAGCACAGAGGCAGGGAGAAGGAAGTGGAAGGATACAAAGGGGAAGGTCTGTGATTGGGTGGAGGGCAGGTAGGTGGACCAAACGCTCAAACCTTCCATATGGCAGCACTCGCCCTGGTGTACTCTACAGCGGAGGGAGCACTGCTCCTCCGGCATGGCCATCAGGTCGGTATGTCAAATCCGTTGATGTCCAGCTGAATTCTACGATGAGAATTATCACTGGTACGCTTTTATCAACACCAACACCTTGGCTGCCCATGCTTGCAAACATCGCACCAGCACACATATGCCGTCTCCAGAGCATACAACCACTACACAAACAAAGACATGCCGATTCAGGCTGACTGGAACAACCTACCACCAACCCGTCTCAAATCTCGATGGCCATTTTGGACCATCGCCAAAGCCCTTCAGCGATTCCCCATGGACTCGATGACTGATGGTGAAATGCTTGGAAGAACTGCGACATACGGAATGGATTCCTTCTAGAGGACCCCACAGTACAACCTATAGGATCAAATATTCCTCGCAAACACTGGACAACCATCAACCGCCTCCGAACCAGTCATGGTAGATGCTGCCACCTTCTCCATAGGTGGAAGATTAGAATATCCCCATCATGCGATTGTGGAGCTCCTAATCAGACCCTGGAGCACATCATTGAGCACTGCCCTCAGAGGGAATTCGCAGGCAGCCTATAAGATATCCACGCTGTTACACCTGAAGCTTTGGCCTGGATATCTGACTTGGATATTGACATTTGATTTGCTTTGCTACTACCATACGGATGGAGAAGGGTGGAGGACAGGTTAGATTAAATGACGAAAGGGACGATGTTGCAAGGCAAAAGGGGGTGCTAACGGGACAAGTAAAGAAACACAAGATGGATCTCGAGGTGACGTAAATGGCAACAGCCGAACCATGACCAGCACCTCCTGTCCGAGATAATGGGAGCGGTGGTTATGATGGGGGATCTGGGTGAGGGAAATAGTGGGTCGCACATTAACCTTTGACCCTCTGGGATCTTGGGGTCAAATCCAGACCCAGACATGGGCGACAAAGCTCTCCTCTGTTGGATGGGGTTAAGAATCCAAGATGTTCTTGTCAATTAAGTTTATTTACAAAACTTAGACAGTCCAACTACCTCTACCACTAGTGAGGACTAAGAGGGGAAACAGCAAGAGAACAGCAACACCTCCAGGATCCGCTCCAACGCACACCTCTCTGCCATGTATCGGTGTTTCTTCCCTTCATTGTTGCAGGATCACTATCCCAGAGCTCCTCACCAATACCGTTGTGGGAGCACTGTCGCCCCAAGGACTGTACCGCTTACACTCTCTGATGGACTCAGTGGGGCAGGGGGACAGACACTGACCTTTAAAGGGGTTTGGGTCCATTGGCGTTGTGTACAGTGGGAGTGAATGGGAAGGGGTTGGGTCCATCATCATCATAGGCAGACCCTCGGAATCGAGGAAGACTTGCTTCCACTCTAAAAGAGTCCTTAGGTGGCTGAACAGTCCAATACGAGAGCCACAGTCCCTGTCACAGGTGGGACAGATAGTTGTTGAGGGAAGGGGTGGGTGGGACTGGTTTGCCGCACGCTCTTTCCGCTGCCTGCGCTTGATTTCTGCATGCTCTCGGCGATGAGGCTCGAGGTGCTCAGCGCCCTCCCGGATGCACTTCCTCCACTTAGGGCGGTCTTTGGCCAGGGACTCCCAGGTGTCAGTGGGGATGTTGCACTTTATCAGGGAGGCTTTGAGGGTGTCCTTGTAACGTTTCCTCTGCCCATCTTTGGCTCGTTTGCTGCGAAGGAGTTCCGAGTAGAGCGCTTGCTTTGGGAGTCTCGTGTCTGGCATGCAGACAATGTGGCCTGCCCAGCGGATCTGATCAAGTGTGGTCAGTGCTTCGATGCTGGGGATGTCGGCCTGATTGAGGACGCGAATGTTGGTGGGTCTGTCTTCCCAGGGGATTTGTAGGATCTTGCGGAGACATCGTTGGTGATATTTCTCCAGCAACTTGAGGTGTCTACTGTACATCGTCAATGCCTCTGAGCCATACAGGAGGGTGGGTATTACTACAGTCGTGTAGCTTATGAGCTTGGTTGAAGTTTTGAGGGCCTATCTTCACACACTCTTTTCCTCAGGCGGCTGAAGGCTTCACTGGCGCACTGGAGGCGGTGTTGAATCTCGTCGTCAATGTCTGCTCTTGTTGATAAGAAGCTCCCGAGGTATGGAAAATGGTCCACGTTGTCCAGGGCCACAACGTGGATCTTGATGACTGGGGGGCAGTGCAATGCGGCAAGGATAGGCTGGTGGAAGACCTTTGTCTTACAGATGTTTAGCGTAAGGCCCATACATTCGTACGCCTCAGTAACTACGTCGACTAGGTCCTGGAATTCAGCCTCTGTGCACAGATGCAGGCGTCGTCCGCATATTGTAGCTCAACGACAGAGGTTGGGGTGGTCTTGGACCTGACCTGGAGACGGCTGTCATGTATCCTACATGTTTACTGCTTGTACTATTACAAGGTGTGCCACCAGAGGGCACGGCAGTGGGAGACTTGTAGGTTACCTGTACAAGTGTGCCAGGCCTAGTATAAAAGGCAGGCCACCGTGTGTGATCCTCACTCTGGAGTTGCATTAAATGGAGTAAGGTCACTGCAGTTCAAGTACAACACATTGTCTCATGGAGTCATGATCAGAGCATCTGAAGACATAACAATTGGCGACGAGATTACGGACTTTCATGCGAAAATGGCTAACTTTGGACGTTGCAGCAGTTCGCCGATGGTGATGATTGGGATGCCTTTGTGGAGAGGCTTGACCATTTCTTCATAGCAAGCGACCTGGCAGGCCACAATCCAGCCACACTGGCTGATAAGCGCAGAGCTATCCTGCTAACCAGTTGTGGGCCCACCGTCTATGGCCTCGTCAGGGACTTGCTGGCACCAGCGAAGACAATGACCAAGACGAGCTTGTAACGCTGATTCAAGAACAACTCAAGCCCAAAGAGAGTATCCTCACAGCCAGACACTGGTTTTATACCCACCGACGGCCCGAAGGCCAGGAGATCACAAAATATGCTGCAGACCTCAGGAGACAGGCTGCACCATGTGACTTCGCCAACCACCTCACCGAAGCACTGCGGGATATCTTTTTCATCAGAATCGGCAACGAGGGCCTTCTTCACAGGCTACTGTCTTCTGCGGATACCACGGTCACACTGCAGAAGGCCATCGCCGTGAGCCAGGCATTCATGACTTCGACCTGCGGCTCTAGGCGGATGACTCATCCTCAGGACTCAAACCCGGCAAGTACTGTACACACAATGGCGCCTTTTAGAGGCTGGACTGTAGAATGTGACTCTCCTCAGGGGAGAGTGAACAGGCCCCCAAGTCCCTTAACGCAGTCCGCCGAGGGGGGCTAATCGAGTAGCACCATGCTGGCATTGCGGAGGAAATCACTAGGTTCACCAGTGCCGTTTTAAAGATTGTGTGTAAAGGCTGCAGCACAAAGGGCCACCTCCAGCGAATGTGTAAAAGAAATACGACTCACTGTGTTGAAGAGTCTGCAGATGGCCATGAATCCAGCGTGGATTATGAAGCGATAGAGAGGTAGCTCAGCCCCACGATGAGGTGTATGGCATGTTTACCTGCACTACAGAATGTTCCCTATTGAGAATGGAAGTCGAAATAAATGGCGTTCCAGTCTTCATGGAAGTGGACATGGGGGCGAGATAGTCAGTAATGAATCAAGAAGCCTTTGAGAGGCTATGGGACAATCAGGCTGAACGACTCAAGTTGGTCCTAGTTCAGGCAAAGTTACGCACCTACACCAATGAACTTATCCCAGTCGTTGGTAGTGCGGATGTAAAGGTACTCCATGATGGCGCGGTGCACAAGTTATCCCTGTGGATTGTTGCAGGTGATGCACCAACGCTACTCAGAAGAAGGTGGATGGAAAAGATCCATTGGAGCTGGGAGGATTTCATCCCTCCAGCAATCGACATCCCTCGTGCTCCGAGGCAGGGCAGGCCCTCACCTGAGGTTGGGTCCGGTGTCGGGGAGCAGACCAGCGTGGTGCCCAGGGCACGCACCTCTCGGCGCGACTGCTTGGAAAGGATCCAGCTGAGACGACCCGAACGCACCTTCCAGGCTCCAATGGAAGGACTCCGGAGGAAGAAAATCAGATCCAAAGGCGACTTCCCAGCCTCGGTGGCAGAACCCAGGGAGAAGAGGATCACGGCAGTCGACATCGTGGATGGAAGAAAGATGGCGCCCAAACCACGAGGTGATGCGCTGAAGAAAAAGATGGCGGCGGCCAGACCACGAGGTGCAGCGCTGATGGAGCAAAGAGGATTGGAGTAAAGATAGCAAGGCTCCCTTCAAGGAGGCCAGCAACACACCACACTTAAAGGGACAGTTCCACATTCTCAATCAATGTAATAGCAACTGAGTTAGATGTAAAATGAGTAATTGACGATCAGAGTTGTGTACATGCAATAAGCAAGGAAATGTACGATTGCGATCGGAGCTACAGTTTATTTACAATGAGTAATGAAACGTTGTGTGATGTAGGATTTCAACTACATTTAGTTAATGCAGTAGGCAAACCCCCATCGGGAGCACATGGCTCCAGCGAGCTTACCCAATGCTGTAGCCTGTGTCCCTGGGACCAGAGTAATGCACCATGGAGTGTGGCCACAAGTAGCTAATATAGACCAGCAGAGCAAGTGATCTCAGGAGATCAACAGCACCGGTATAGATACCCTGCCCCTGATCGGCTCTACCTCTCAGGCACCCGATGGCACCAACTGCCACGGGCCTCAGGCGCAGCCCCCAGACCCTATAGCCACCAAGGCCATACCCGGGAACGAAGAGTCACCCGTAACGGTTCTCCCAAATGGGACCGGGACCAGCCAAGATCCCAAACCAAATAACGCCAGGCAAGCGAGTCAGCAGTTCCCTGTGCACTGCTAGACGACTGCTCCTCAGGGAGCAGCAGCGACCCGGGGTGCAAGGAGAGGACAGGGAGGTCACAGGCACCTGTGAACCTGCCCGACGCTAGGAGCAATGGCAAAAGCCCCGAGAGCAAGCAACTTGAGCCAACTCACTGCCAGCACTGGGCAGTGCACAGTCACCAGACTTCCTGGACACCAGCCAGCAGTTCTGGCACTAGTTTGTCCTCGCGCACCGGTGCTGATCCCTTGTACTTATTCCAAGTATATATCAAGTATGTATCTCACCAGTCAGATGTGCTTACCTCACAACTGTACCACAAATGTAATCATGTAAATGCAGTTTTTTTTTCTGGATTTGAATGTATATGAATGTAATGAGCCACTGGCACAACCTGTATGTGGGGGGTGGGTGGGGGGGAAGAGAATGGAGTGGGCATGGACACACAAACACAAACCACCTCTACTGCCAACGAAACACCAACCACTCACCCGAGATAGAAAAACCTGCCAAGGGTCAACCAGATGGAGCTAAGCCCAGAGCACAGTCAATGCAAAGGCAATTTGCACTAAGGTCCTGGGGGAGAGTGATGTATCCTACATGGTTATTGCTTGTGCTATTACAAGGTGTACCACCAGAGGGCACTGCAGTGGGAGACTTGTAGGTTACCTATTCAGGTGTGCCAAGCCTAGTATAAAAGGCAGGCCACCATGTGTGATCCTCACTCTGGAGTTACATGAAATGGACTAAGGTCACTACAGTTCAAGTGCAATACATTGTCTCATGGAGTCTTTATTGGAGCATCTGAAGACATAACAACGACAAAGGTTAAACAGGTTCTGTAGTTTAGTTCCACTCCAGCGGGGAGCTTGTTGGCTTTGAGGTGGAGCATGTCAGCGAGGAAGATTGAGAAGAGAGTTGGGGCGATGACGCAGCCTTGCTCGACCCCGGATTGGGTCTGTAATGGATCCGTTGGTAAGGATCACGGCCTTCCTGTCGTTGTGGAGCAGGCGGAGGATGGTGCCGAACTTTTAGGGGCATCCGAAACGGAGGAGGACAGTTGGGTCCACTGACTCTCGCGGTTGGATCCATTGGGATTGTGCACAGTGACTGGGAAGGGTTTGGTCCATTGGGATTTGATCTGGAGAATGGGTTGTACCTTCAATCCCAGTTTGATACATGGGTCCCATTCCTGACAGACTCCACTTCTCTTTGGTCAGGTCACTGCCAGAGCAATGGATGTCAGACTTCGCAGCAGAGTCAGAGGAAGGGAAAACAAGGATGGCAGATCTGAAGAATCAAGTGAAGGAAGCAGGGTTACTGGCCCTGGAAAAGTAAGCACGAGTGTTTATTGTCCCTCCGAATCCCTGCCTGCTCCCTCTTACTCCTGTATCTGCACTGTAGAAATTGAGACCGATCGAGCTGTCTCCCACACTAACCCATTTTGCCACAGAAACCTCAGCACTGTGGGATACCTCCCCTCCCTCAGTACTTTGGGACTTCTACTCACTCTGTCTCCGCCACCACCGCCCCCCCCCCCCCCCCCCCCCCAATAGCGCTTGGTTCCCCCCCACCCTCCTATCTCTGTGACAAATTACATCCTTTGTGACTGTGACAAAGGTAAACTATCCCTCCTCTTGGACCTGTCTGCAGCCTTTGACACAGTTGACCACTCCATCCTCCTCCAACGCCTCTCCACCAATGTCCAGCTGGGTGGGACTGCACTCGCCTGGTTCCATTCCTATCTATGTAATCATAAGCAGAAAATCTCCAGCAATGGCTTCTCTTCCCATCCCTGTATCATTACCTCTGGTGTCCCCCAAGGATCTATCCTTGGCCCCCTCCTATTTCTCATGTTGCCCCTTGGCGATGTCATCTGAAAACGCAGGATCAGTTTCCACATGTGTGTTGATGACACCCAGCGCTACCTCACTGCCACTTCTCACAACCCCTCCTCAGTCTCTAAATTGTCAGTCTGCTTGTCCAACATCCAGTTCTGGATGAGCAGAAATTTTCTCCAATTGAATATCGGGAAGACTGAAGCCATTGTCTTTGGTCCACGCCACAAACTCCGTTCCCCAGCCACTGACTCCATCCCTCTCTCCAATTTCTGCCTGAGGCTAAACCAGACTGTTCGTAACCTTGGTGTCATATTTGACCCTGAAATGAGCTTCTGACCATGTGTGACATAACTAAGACCGCCTATTTCCACCTCCATCACATCGCCCGTCTCTGCCCCAGCCTCAGCTCATCTGCTGCTGAAACCCTCATCCATGCCTTTGTTATCTCTAGACTTGACTATTCCAGTGCTCTCCTGGCTGGCCTCCCACATTCCTACATAAACTAGAGGTCATCCAAAACTCGGCAGCCTGTGTCCTAACTTGCACCAAGTCCCGGTCACCCATCACCCCTTTGCTCGCTGACCTATATTGGCTCCCGGTTAAGAGCAACGCCTTTATTTCAAAATGTTCATATTTTCCAATCTCGCCATGGCCTTGCCCCTCCCTATCTCTGTAATCTCCTCCAGCACCCCCCCCCCCCCCCCCCCCGAGTTGTCTGCGCTCCTCTAATTCTGCCCTCCTGACCATCCCTGATTATAATCGCTCCAATCGGTGGCCATGCCTTCTGTTGCCTGGGCCCCAAGCTCTGGAACACCCTCCCTAAACCTCTTCGCCTCTCTATTCTTTTAAGGTGCTCCTTAAAACCTACCTCTTTGACCCAGATTTTGCTCACCTGTCCTAATTTATCCTTATGTGGCTCAGTGTCATTTTGTGTCTTATAACACTCCTGTGAAGCGCCTTGGGATGTTTCACTATATTAAAGGCGCTATATAAATGCAAGTTGTTCTCTGCGCTTCTGCTATTCTGCCCTCTTGCACATCCATGATTTTAATTGCTCCACCATTGGTGGCCGTGCCTTCAACTGCCAAGACCCGAAGCTCTGGAAGTCCCTCCCTAAACCTCTCCACCTCTCTCGCCTCCTTTCTCCTCTGTGTTTCTTGCTCAGCCACCTCCCCGCCTTTGTCTCTCGCGAGGACTCTCTCACTCCGTCTCTCTCTGTTGTTTCCTCTTCCACCACCGGCTGGGTTCAGCTAACACAGCACCAGTGCAAGAGTCCATTTTTTCCATTTTATATATTTCTGAATTTCTTTCAACCAGTTTCTGGTCTGTTTGTTTTCAGCTACGGCAGCGAGTGGGGAGGGGAGGCCCACGGGCGACCGTGCCTGAAGGGATTGGAGGAGTTTGGGACCAGCATCTTCAGCAGTCTCTGGAAGGCCATTGTCAGTCAGCACTGTCAGGTCAGTGCACCCAGCTCAGACCCAGCTCTGCCCAATCTACAAGGGGCAGCCGTTCCTATCGGAGGAGATTTACCCACTGACCCGCCTCTTCGAGGGCGGGAGACTGGGACTACCTGAAGTACTCCTGAAGGTGGCCTGTTACCCGGGCTGCAGTCAGACACGGGGCAGCCTGTTCCCCAGGCTACAGTCAGACACGGTGCGGCCTGTTCCCCGGGCTACAGTCAGACACGGGGCAGCCTGTTCCCCGGGCTACAGTCAGACACGGGGCAGCCTATTGTTTAAATAAGAACATAAACATAAGAAATAGGAGCAAGAGTAGGCCATTTGGCCCGTCGAGCCTACTCCGCCATTCAATAAGAAAATGGCTGACCTGATAATGGACTCAGCTCCATTTCCCTGCCCGCTCCCCATAACCCTTTACTCCCTTATCGCTCAAAAATCTGTCTATCTCCACCTTAAATATATTTAATGACCCAACCTCCACAGCTCTCTGGGTCAGAGAATTCCACAGATTTACAACCATCTGTGAAGAAATTCCTCCTCATCTCAGTTTTAAATGGGCGGCCCTTTATTCTGAGACTATGTCCCCTAGTTTTAGATTTCTCCATGAGGGGAAACATCCTCTCTGTATCTACCCTGTCAATTCCCCTCAGAGTCTTATACGTTTCAATAAGATCACCTCTCATTCTTCTGAACACCAAAGAGTTTAGGCTCAACCTGACCTCATAAGACAACCCTCCCATCTCTGGAATCAACCTAGTGAACCTTCTCCTGAGCTCCCTCCAATGCAAGTTATATCCTTCCTTTAAATGTGGAGACCAAAACTGTGTGCAGGGAATGTCTCGGATTGAAAAGATTGACCAAGTCTCTTGCGATGTAGTCCCACCCTCCATCCAGTATTACACCAGGCTGCCCTGCAGCGAGGCTGAGATTGGATTTTCAGCGGGACATGGAGCTGGGATAACTCCCATCTTCCCAACCCCAGAGTGGGGAGAAGCGGGAACAGGTCAATCGCAAATGTGGCAGCGTTACCGAATGGGCGGGGAGGGGCTCTGAACGGCTCTCGGGGCCCTTTTGCAAACATGGCACCTCAAGAGTGTGCCGCGGCATCAGATCAGACGTTAAACCGAGGGCCCTGTGTGCTCTCGAGTGAACGTAAAAGATCTCACGGCCACTATTTTGAAGAAGAGCTAGGGGGAGTTCTGCCCGGTATCCTGGATGCAATATTTATCCCTCAACCAAACCTAAAAACGGGTGATCTGGTCGTTATCGCACTGCTGTTCTGTGGGATCTTGCTGTGCGCACATTTGCCTGTCACGTTTCCTACATTACAACAGTGACCACACTTCATTAGATGGGAATCCCTTTGGGGCGTGTCGAGGTGATGGAAGGTGGCTGTGTAAATGCAAGGTTCCCGTGCTCTATCTAACGCGCTGGAATTGTTTTCTGTGTCTGACCGACAGGCGGAGTGCGGCCTAGAGGCGAGATTGGCGGCTGATGAAGACGCCCTTCAGGACGGCTTCCTGGAGGCCCAGAGCTGTCGGCAGTACGGCCGTGTCCAGCAGCTGGCCGCGGCCACCTCCGCCATCCGAGAGCGGCGGCAGGGAGGCATCTTTATCGTCCACGGCAGGCCCAGTGAGGGGAAGACCGCCTTCATGGTATGCAACATTCTAGATTATTCCGCTTACTCTCGTCTTTGGATCGAACAACTCCCCTTGACATTCTATGGGCGTCACCATTGTCGAAACCTAACCCACCAGCAGCAACCTGGCCATCACCAATGATCAGAAGCTCCAGCGGACCGGCTGAGTAAATGCCGCAGTTACTGTGTAGACCACGGAGAGTGGTTCACCTCCTGACTCCCCTCAATTCTCGCCGCCCCCTACACGTCCCCATTTACAGTACTGTATTCAGTTCTGGGTACCAAACCGCCAAGGATATACTGGCCTTGGAGGGCGAATGTGCAGCGCAGATTCACCAGAATGGTACTGGGGTTAAAAGGGTTGAATTACAGAGGATTGTATAGGATTACTTTGGATATACTGCACAGAAACAGACCATTCGGCCCAACCAGTCCGTGCCGTTTATGCTCCACTCGAGCCTCCTTCTGTCTTTCCCGATCTAACACTATCAGCATAACCCTCTATTCCCTTCTCCCTCATGTGCTTGTCGAGCCTTCCCTTAAATGTATCTATAGTATTTGCTCCAACCACTCCCTGTGGTAGCAAGTTCCACATTCTCAGCACTCTCTGGGTAAAGGAGTTTCTTCTGAATTCCTCATTGGATTTCCTGGTGACTATCTTATATTGATGGCCTCTAGTTATGCTCTTCCCCACAAGTGGAAACATTCTCTCTGTGTACACTCTATCAAAATCTTTCATAATTTTAAAGACCTCGATTAGTTCACCCCTCAGCCGCCTTTTTTCAAGAGAAAAGAGACCCAGCTTGTTCATCCCTTCCTGATATGTATATCCTCGCATTTCTGGTATCATCCTTGTAAATCTTTGTACCCTCTCCAGTGCCTCTATATCCTTTTTATAATATAGCGACCAGAACTGTACTCTGATCCAAACAAGGTGCATCTGTCTGCGCTCCCTCCCCCCCTCCCGCTCCTGCTGCCCCGTGGTCGGACACTGTGTCAATTCCTCTGCCTCTTCCTCCTCCTTCTCCTCCACATGATGGCCTGATGTGGAGGGTTGATCAGAGGATTGATGCGCCTGTGGCTGGTCATCTGGAAGTAGAAAGCAGCAGAGCAGGGGGCAGGGTGACATGAGGAAGGTCACATGGCACAGACTCATTGGAAGGACCATCACTACTCCATTATATTGAGTCCAGAGACACTGTATTATACTGTCCCGACCCTAGTCCACACCCACTGTATCACATTGCCCCGACCCTGGTCCCCATACACTATCACATTGTCCCAACCCTAGTCCACACACACTGTATCACATTGCCCCAACCCGGCCCAGGCAGTGTGCAGGACTTTCCCTCCATATACAAGCGGGGGTCAGCACCCCCTCGGGCAGTTGCCCGACCTGAGATGTTGATGAGGTCTGCCACTCGCTCCTCCAGGTCGGTAAGTGGCAGGGTCTGAGGCGGACCGCCGCCTGTCCTCACCTGCTCACAGCGACTGTGTGACTTCTTTCCCTGCAAAGATGAAAATGGAAATGGTTACCAGAGGGTCCATGTGCTCTTGTGGCTCACACACACATAGTTACCAAAGCACTTCTATCATACAGTCTGAATGTAACCGATTCCGCTGTTTAATGGCCTTGGAAGTTGCACGTGGTTCATCAGGAGGACATCGAAGTGCGGAAACATCTTATGAGATCTCAAAGCAATAATGTGTAAAGATCATTCGTGGCAAATAGGGTGCCACACTAAGCCAACATGTGTCATGCATTTTAGGAGGCAACCCACAGAGTACTGAGAGACAGCAACAGCATGAGAACAAATAGTGTGTCAGATTTATAATTAAAGTGATAAAGGACTGCATCAATAAAAATTGTACTCACTCTAACGACCCTCGAAAGATCATAAACTTTTTCCGGCACTGCTTCCCACTCCCGGCCACTGTGTCTGAGGCAGTGACCTCCCCTGTAATCTCCCTCCAGATTCTGTTAAATATGTCTGGCAGGGGTCTGGATCCACCCGTCCTGTGTAGTTCCTGCCATCTCCTCTCCACAATCTCCACAAGGGCTTCGTTAGCCTCTTGTAAAAAATCGTCCCGCACACTGCCTGCTGTCTTCCTCCATCATCAAAATCCAATAATAAAATGGTTGGTTCAACTCTGGTTGTACTGCGCACATGCGTGGCCGCGCCCTGCATTAGCATTTCAGATCGGACAGCAGACCAGAAACGCGCGAAGAGGAAAAAAAAAATTGCATATGCGCAGAATGGGTGATTTTTTTTTTTAGGTTTGGAACCTTCGGCAAACGGGCGAAATCGCAAAAAGCCAAAAATGCAGAATGACGTGGAACTGCACCCCAACGAGTAGCGAGATTTCACTAATACACACACTGCACCTTGTCTCCCTCTGTAGGCCAGCCTGGTGACCAAGCTCGGTATCAGTGACATGGAGAAATGTCCGGGGCCGTCCGATCTCCTCTTTCACTTCACAGCGGCCAGCGAGAGAGCTCAGGATGGCACCAGCATGCTTTACCGGCTCTGTGTGTTGCTCAACAACAGGTTGAAAAGACAGCAGGAGGTCCCGAGGAGTTACAGGTGAGGAGGGCACTGTCCCTAGTACTTCAGCAGGGTAAGGGTCGCTCATTGTAATGGTACAGCATCACCTTATTGAGCAGGGTAAAGGTCGCTCACTGTCACTGAACAGAGTTGGTATTTATTGAGCAGGATAAGGATTACTCAGTAACTGTGGAGTCACTGTACAGCAGGGTAAGGATTACTCACTGTGCAACTGTAGAGTCACTGTACAGCAGGGTAAGGATTACTCACTGTGCAACTGTAGAGTCACTGTACAGCAGGGTAAGGATTACTCAGTAACTGTGGAGTCACTGTACAGCAGGATAAGGATTATTCACTGTGTACAGCAGGGTAAGGATTATTCACTAACTGTAGAGTCACTGTACAGCAGGGTGAGGATTATTCACTGTGCACAGCAGGGTAAGGATTATTCACTAACTGTAGAGTCACTGTACAGCAGGGTAAGGATTACTCAGTAACTGTGGAGTCACTGTACAGCAGGGTAAGGATTACTCACTAACTGTAGAGTCACTGTACAAGAGCGTATGGCTCAGACCAGTATCTTCTCCACAGAGGCCTTGTGTTGGAGTTTCATTCTCTCTTGGACCATGTGGCCCATTCTCAGCAGCGACGGCACTTGGTGCTGGTCATCGACGGTGCCGACTGTGTTCAGACCGAAAGAGGCCAACGCACATCGGACTGGATCCCTGAGCACGTGCCACGTGTGAGTATCGACGTGATGTACTCTTGTATTCCAACTCCTGCACTGAGGTGTCATCCATGGCCCAGTGGCTCTCTCTCTCTCGCCTCCGAGATATGTTCAGGTTTCCAATCTAGCTCCGGACGTTTCAGCCCCACAATCCAGGTCGACACACGGTGCCAGTACCCTCCCTCTCTGTGTGTCTCTGTGTGTCTGTCTGACTGTCTCTGTCTGTCTATCTGTCTGTCTCTCTCTCTCGCTCTCTCTCTCCTATTCTATTGTCTGTCTCTCTCTCTCTGTCTCTATAAAACCTGTGACGTTTCTCAGAGTCAAGCAGGTTGATAGTTTGAGCCGCCTGTGTTGTGTCCCTCAGGGTGTGACGCTGGTGCTGAGTGTCACGGAGGACTCCTTGCTGCATTGCGCTCTGGCCAAGAGCAAGGGGGCCGTGACCATCCGCCTGGGCCCACTGGAGCCGCTCGACAGGTCAGAGGTCGTGCGCCAGAGCCTGGCCATCTACGGCAAAAAGCTGGAGGAGTCGGCCTTCAACAACCAGGTGAGGGCGGAGCGGGCGGGCGAGCGCTGGAACATAAACAGGAGCAGGAGTCAGCCATTCGGCCCCTTGAGCCTGCTCCGACATCCAATGAGATCATGGCTGATCTTCGACCTCAGTTCCACTTTCCCGCCCATATCCAACTGGATGGGCCACTTAAATTTCTCATTCTCCATCTCCCCGTATTCAGGCCAACGCTCCCCGTTGGTGTCAGCTGTGGCTCGGTGGGTCCTCTGAGTCAGAAGGTCGTGGGTTCAAGTCCCTGCTCCAGAGACTCCAGTCCCATAATCCAGGGCTGACACCCCCGGAGCCAGTACTGAGGGAGCGCTGCACTGTGGGAGGGGCAGTGCTGAGGGAGCGCTGCACTGTGGGAGGGGCAGTGCTGAGGGAGCGCTGCACTGTGGGAGGGGCAGTGCTGAGGGAGCGCTGCACTGTGGGAGGGGCAGTGCTGAGGGAGCGCAGCACTGTGGGAGGGACAGTGCTGAGGGAGCGTTGCACTGTGGGAGGGGCAGTGCTGAGGGAGCGTTGCACTGTGGGAGGGGCAGTGCTGAGGGAGGGACAGTGCTGAGGGAGCGCTGCACTGTGGGAGGGGCACTGCTGAGGGAGCGCTGCACTGTGGGAGGGGCAGTGCTGAGGGAGCGCTGCACTGTGGGAGGGGCAGTGCTGAGGGAGCGCTGCACTGTGGGAGGGGCAGTGCTGAGGGAGCGCTGCACTGTGGGAGGGGCAGTGCTGAGGGAGCGCTGCACTGTGGGAGGGACAGTGCTGAGGGAGCCTCCGCTGCACTGTGGGAGGGTCAGTGCTGAGGGAGCCTCCGCTGCACTGTGGGAGGGTCAGTGCTGAGGATGCACTGCACTATCGGGGGGGCAGTACGGAGGGAGCGCTGCATTGACGGAGCTGCTGTCTTTCGGATGAGATATTAAACCGAGTCTCCGTCTGCCCTCTTGGGTGGATGTAAAGGATCCCACAGCCGCTATTGGAAGAAGAGCAGGGGGGAATTCGCCCCGGTGTCCTGGGGTCAAGATTTATATTGCAACCAACATCACTGCAACAAATCAAATGGTGAGGTCATTTATCACATTGCTGTTTGTGGGAGGTTGCTGCACACACATTGACTGCCGCATTTCCCACATTACAAGAGTGACTACACTTCAAGAAAAAAAAGTACTTTGTTGGCTGTAAAGCGCTTTGGGACGACCTGAGGCTGTGAAAGGTGCTGTATTAATGTGAATACCTTCAGCTGCCTGGGCCCCGAGCTCTGGAACTCCCTCCCTAAACCTCTCCGCCTCTTTACTACTTTCAAACCCTCCTTAAAACCTACCTCTTTGACCCAGCTTTTGGTCATCTGCCGCAATTTCTTCTTCTGTGACTCGGTGTTAAATTTTTTGTTTCATAATACTCCAGTGAAACACCTTGGGATGTTTTACTACATTAAAGGCGCAATGTAAATACAAGTTGTTGTTGTTGTTGTAGCGTTTCTTTCTCCAGATTCCAACATTATGGCTCCATTTTCCCCAAAGCTTTTTTTTGGTGTACTTGAGTTGGGCCCGAGTACGCCAAACAAATGTTCTAAGTTTCCCGTTGGATTTCTTCATTTTGGTGCAGCCTAACCTGTCCTTTAGTTTTGGGGGTGGAGCCTTGATCGGCGCCAAAATGATCGCATTGCCACGGTAACCAGGGACACAATGTGAGTTGAGGTTGGAAAGTGAAACATACAGCCAGCTCCCAACACATTAAAACACATTGCAGCAACTTGCCTCCAATTATTAAAGTGCCCCAACCCCCCCCCCGCAACCCCAATGCCGGTGCTGATCCCCTCCCCATCCCAGGCCGAAGGGCCTCCCGGTTCGCTCCCCCATCTGCCCCTCGCCCCGAGTTCCTTTCCGGCCCGCCCCGAGCCCCAAGTGCCTTGCTGGACTTCTCGCCTTTCCCTGGCCGAGTGGCCTCCTCCCTCCCAGTCCCCGCACCTAACTATACCCAAAAGGCTTCTCCCTCTCTCACCCCCCCCTCTCTCTCACCCCCCCCTCTCTCTCACCCCCTCCTCTCTCTCTCACCCCCCCCTCTCTCTCTCACCCCCCCCCTCTCTCTCTCACCCCCCTCCTCTCTCTCTCACCCCCTCCTCTCTCTCTCACCCCCTCCTCTCTCTCTCACCCCCCCCTCTTCTCTCACCCCCCCCTCTCTCTCTCACCCCCCCTCTCTCTCTCACACCCCCCCCTCTCTCTCTCACCCCCCCCTCTCTCTCTCACCCCCCCCTCTCTCTCTCACCCCCCCCTCTCTCTCTCACCCCCCCCTCTCTCTCTCACCCCCCCTCTCTCTCTCACCCCCCCCCCTCTCTCTCTCCACCCCCCCCTCTCTCTCTCACCCCCCCCTCTCTCTCTCACCCCCCCCTCTCTCTCACCCCCCCCTCTCTCTCTCACCCCCCCTCTCTCTCTCACCCCCCCCTCTCTCTCTCACCCCCCCCTCTCTCTCTCACCCCCCCTCTCTCTCTCACCCCCCCCTCTCTCTCTCACCCCCCCCTCTCTCTCTCACCCCCCCCTCTCTCTCTCACCCCCCCCTCTCTCTCTCACCCCCCCCTCTCTCTCTCACCCCCCCCTCTCTCTCTCACCCCCCCCTCTCTCTCTCACCCCCCCTCTCTCTCTCACCCCCCCCTCTCTCTCTCACCCCCCCCTCTCTCTCTCACCCCCCCCTCTCTCTCTCACCCCCCCCTCTCTCTCTCACCCCCCCCTCTCTCTCTCACCCCCCCCTCTCTCTCTCACCCCCCCCTCTCTCTCTCACCCCCCCCTCTCTCTCTCACCCCCCCTCTCTCTCTCACCCCCCCTCTCTCTCTCACCCCCCCCTCTCTCTCTCACCCCCCCTCTCTCTCTCACCCCCCCTCTCTCTCTCACCCCCCCTCTCTCTCTCACCCCCCCTCTCTCTCTCACCCCCCCTCTCTCTCTCACCCCCCCTCTCTCTCTCACCCCCCCTCTCTCTCTCACCCCCCCTCTGCTGCACTTGCCGGTGCTGATTTCCTTAACTCTCCAGAAGGTTTTTCTGTAGAGGCCACATACACTGGCCTAAGCAGAACTGGAGTAACTCTCAGCTGGCTAAAGTTGCCTAAGTGTCTAGAATTGGCACAGGTGGCAGGTTACTCCCCCTTTGGCTGAAAAAAAATTACCTACAAAATGGTGACTAACTGAGTTACGCTGGTGCAAATTGATCGGGGAAACTGTGGTTTTTAAACTTAAGCCAAAAAAAACAGCCTGCTCCAAAAAAATGGTGCAGATCACTGGGGAAAATTGAGCTCAACAACAGTGTTTCCCACATTACACAGTGACTACACTCCAAAAGTACTTTATTGGCTGTAAAGAGTTTTGAGACGTCCATTGGTCGCGGAAGGCGCTATATAAATGCAAGTCTTTTTCAGATGCGGCTGTTGGTCATCAAGAAGGAATCTCACAATCCCCTCTTCCTGAAGCTGGCGAGCGAGGTGCTGCGAGAGTTCGGGGTCTTCGAGAAGGTTGGTGTGTCGGTGACCTTTCAACACCCCATGTCCCCTCCTTCCCCCATGTATCTTTGTGGCCTTTCACCTCTGCCCCCTCCCCCATGTGTCTGAGACTTCACCTACCACCCCTCCACCCGTGCGTTTGTGACCTTTCACCTCCCCGTCCCTGCTTCACCACCCCCTACCCCGCCAGCACCGCTTCCCAGTAAAGGACTGCACAATGTTTGACTACTGCCATTCTGTGCTACACAATTAGGTCTGGACTTCACCTCACAAGCCGTGTCATAAAGGACCCGGTCAATCCACAGACTACGGAGATTTGACCCCAGGTCCCAGAGGGTGAAAGGTCAGTGTCTGACCCCACCCAGTTCACCACCAAAGAGAGGAGACCTTCATCCCCTCTGCCTGGGGCTTTGACCCCAGGTCCTGGAATCCAGCTGTGGGCTGTGATTGTTGGCGGGACATTGAAGCCGCACTGATTACAGCGGAGTCCCGATCCTTTCCTGGCCCAGGGGGAGTCGCTGGATAGTGACTGGGAATCCTGGCTAATCCCCCTCCACCCCCACAACCCGGTGAGGGGAATAGAACCTGGGCTCTTCCTACCCTGAGGCACACAATTCACTACCCAGAATTTCCCGCCCTCGCCCCGTCACTGTTTCTCTTGTGGCATTCTCGTGCCTCGCTCGTTCACCAATCCGCCTCCTCTGTCCTTTTCCCAGATTTCGGAGCAGATCCGTGCCCTGCCGACGACACTGCGCCTGTTGATCCAGCACACGCTGGGCTGCCTGGAGGAGCAGCACGGAACGGGAATGGTGACCTTCGCCCTCAGCGCGCTGAGCGCCAGCGGGAAAGGTAAGGGAGCATGTTCATTGTATCGCAGAGCAATTGGGAACAGGAGAAGGCCATTCAGTCCCTTGAGCCTGTTACACCATTCCATTATATCACCTCTGATCTGTAGCCTAACTCATTTTAACTGCCTTGGTTCTGTAACTCTTAATACACTTGCCTAGCAAAAAGCTACCAATCTCGGTTTTGAAATTTTCAATTGACCTCCAGCCTCAACAGCTTTTTCGGGGAGAGAGTGTCAGATTTCCAGCACCCTTTGTGTGAAGCCGTGGTTCCTGAAAGCACCCTCAACAGCCTGGCTCTCATTTTAAGGTGATGCTCTGTTGTTCTGGACTCTCCCACCAGAGGAAATGGTTTACTTTGTTCTGGACTCTCCCACCAGAGGAAATGGTTTACTCCATCGACCATATCGAATCATTTAATCCTCTTAAACACTTCAATTAGTTCAGCCTTTATCCTTCTAAACCCAAAAGTCTATGCAGCCTGTCCTCATTGTTTAACCCTTTCCGCTGGGTCCAGTCGACAGGCAAACCCTCCTCATGGATTGTAAGTTGTCATTTACCCACAGCCAGATGTGAGAGATTGTCCGGGCAGTTAGTGGGCTTCTCATTGGCTTTTACAGGAGAAATTATAAAGAGGAATAAGAAAATGGCAGAGAAATTAAACAAATACTTTGTGTCTGTCTTCACGGAAGAAGATGCAAAATATCTCCTGGAAACTGTGGAGAACCAAGGGTCTAGTGAGCATGAGGAACGGAAAGAAATTAGTAAATTTTATTAATAAAAAAATAATATTGGAGAAATTAATGGGACTGAGCCGATAAATCCCCTGGACCTGATGGCCTACATCCTAGGGTTTTGAAAGAGGTGGGTATAGAGATAGTGGATGCATTGGTTGCCATCTTCCAAAATTCCATCGATTCTAGAACGGTTCCCGTGGTTTGGAAGGTAGCAAATGTAACTGGGCTATTTAAGAAAGGAGGGAGAGAGAAAATGAGGAACTACAGACCAGTTAGCCTGACATCAGTCGGAGGGAAAATGCTCGATTCTGTTATTAAGGATGTGGCAACAGGTCACTTAGAAAATAATAAGATTGGGCAGAGTCAATACTGCTTTATGAAAGGGAAATCGTGTTTGACAACTCTGTTAAATTTGTTAAGGTTGTAACTAATAGAATAGATAAAGGGGAGCCAGTGGATGTGATGTATTTAGATTTTCAGAAGGCATTCGATAAGTTGCCACACAAGAGATAATTAAACAAAATTAGGGCTCATGGGATTGGGGGTCAAATACTAACATGGATTGAGGATTGGTTAATGGACAGAAAACAAAGAGTAGAAATAAACGGGTCATTTTCGGGTTGACAGGCTGTAACTAGTGGGGTGCCACAAGGATCGGTGCTTGGGCCCCAGCTATTCACAATCTATATCAATGATTTGGATGAGGGGACCAAATGTTATCTATCCAAGTTTACTGATGATACAAAGCTAGTTGGGAATGTAAGTTGTGAGGAGGATGCAAAGAAACTTAAAGGGGATATAGACAGACTGAGTGACTGGGCAAGAACATGGCAAATGGAATATAATGCGGAGAAATGTGAAATTATCCACTTTTTTAGGAAAAATAGAGTATTTTTTAAACGCTGAGAGATTAGGAAATGTTGGTGTTCAGCGGGACCTGGCTGTCCTTGTACACGAATCACTGAAAGTTAACCTGCAGGTACAGAAGCAATTAAGAAAGCAAATGGTATGTTGGCCTTTATTACAAGAGGATTTTAGAGTAAGAATAAAGATGTCTTACTTTAAAGTTATTTAGGGCCCTGGTGAGACCACACTTGGAATATTGTGTACAGTTTTGGTCTCCTTACCTAAGGAAGGATATACTCTCCATAGAGGGAGTGCAATGAAGGTTAACCAAACTGTTTCCTGGGATGGTGGGGATTGTCCTATGAGGAGAGATTGAGTAGATTAGACCTATATTCTCTGAAGTTTTGAAGAATGAGATGCGATCTCATTGAAACATACAAAATTCTTACAGGGCTTGGCAGGGTAGATGCAGGGAGGATGTTTTCCCCCTGGCTGAGGAGTCTAGAACCAGAGGTCACAGTCTCAGAATAAGGAGTTGGCCATTTAGGACCGAGATAAGACATTTCTTAATTCAGGGTGGTGAATCTTTGGAATTCTCTACCCCAGAGGGCTGTGGATGCCCGGTCGTTGAGTATATTCAAGACAGATGTTTGAATATCAAAGGATTAGGATTGTCCAGGAAAGTGGAGTTGAGGACGAAGATTAGCCATCTCATTGAATGACGGAGCAGGCTTGAGGGGCTGAATGGCCAACTCCTGCTCCTAATTGTTATGTTCTTTTATCTCCTCCATTAATCCTGCTGAGATACAGCATGGGCACAACTCCCTTACACTCCCTTCACAGATGCTGACTGACCTGCTGAGATTTCCAGCAATTTCTGTTTTTATTCCAGGTACAGCACGGGTTAGATACAGAGTAAAGGTCCCTCTACACTGTTCCATCAAACACTCCCAGGGCAGAGAGAGGAGACGTTCATCTGCTCTGTCTGGGGCTGGACGTGACCACTGCGGCCTGAGTGTGAAAGGTCACTGTCTGACCCATTCCCTCAGCCAGTCCGTGTTTGTTTTCCGATACGTAAGCCTGGTTAAGTTATGACCAAGGTGCATTCCAACTGCGGGAATGTTGATCGTGTGTTCTGTCCGACCTTCCATTCTCAGGTCTGCGGGAGAGAGACCTTTATTCCATCCTGTGCACCAGCAGCGGGCTGCGGACAGGAAGCCCCCCACCGCAGTGGGAGGAAGTGATGCAAGAGACCCTGAAGCCGAGCAGGCCCGTTCCCATGGCGACCTTTGCTGGCCTGCTGCGGAGCCTCCGATGGTAAGGAAACTAACTCCCTCCCTAAAGCTCTCTACCTCTTTGCTCCGCTTCACCAAGCTTTTTGGTCACCTGCCTTAATATCTCCTTTAAATAAACGCACTTGGCGGCCATGTTTTCAGCCACCTGGGCCCTACGCTCTGGAATTCCCTCCTTTAGGGGGGTGGGGGGTGGATGAGGACGAGGACTCCGTAACGGTGATAATCGGACAGAGGGGGCTGAAGGTCTCTCTCTGCTGGGGGACTGGGTGGAGGCGACAGGGTGTCAGGCACACTGACCTTTCACCCTCTGGGACCTGGGGTCAAATCCAGCCGTAGACAGAGAGGGGGGGAAGGTAGGTGTTTAGGGGGCTACCATTGGTACTGAGCCCCACACAGAGCAGGAAGGGACCAGTTCCACCCTGCCAGGCCTGTGCAGTGTGAGCTGATCCTAGCCTGGGGGTGGGTGGTGTAACGGGATGGTAGAGCTTTGTATTCTGGGAGGACGGAGATCCAATGAACAGAGCAACTTCCCTCACCGCTCTGCTGTGGGATGAATGGCTCATTCTCATTCTTTGTTCTCTTGCCTGTGTCTTTTAACTTTGTTCCTGGGATATGGGCGTCGCTGGTAAGACCAGCATTTTTTGCCCATCCCGAATTGCCCTCGAGAAGATGGTGGTGCGCCTCCTTCTTGAACCGCTGCAGTCCGTGAGGTGAAGGTACTCCCACACTGCTGTAGGGGAGGGAGTTCCAGGATTTTGACCCGTTGATTATGAAGAAACGCGATATATTTCCAAATCAGGATGGTGTGTGACTTGGAGGGGAACGTGGAGGTGGTGGTGTTCCCATGCGGCTGCTGCCCTTGTCCTTTTAGGTGGTAAAGGTCGTGGGTTTGGGAGGTGCTGCTGAAGAAGCCTTGGCGTGTTGCTGCAGTGCATCTTGTAGATGGTACACACTGCAGCCACGTTGTGCTGGTGGTGGAGGGGGTGGATGGGATGCCAATCAAGCGGGCTGCTTTGTCCTGGATGGTGTCGAGCTTCTTGAGTGTTGTTGGAGCTGCACTCATCCAGACAAGTGGAAGGTATTCCATCACACTCCTGACTTGTGCCTTGTAGATGGTGGAAAGGCTTTGGGGAATCAGGAGGTGAGACACTCACCGTAGAATACCCAGCCTCTGACCTGCTCTTGTTGTCACAGTATTTATGTGGCTGGTCCAGTTAAGTTTCTGGTCAATGATGACCCCTGGGATATTGATTCTGTCTGTCTCTGTGTGTGTCTCTCTCTCTCTCTCTCCAGTATTCTGGGGGTCTGGGCCCCTGCAGAGACACCCAGCTCTCGGCTCCACCTGTCCAACACCCTGTGGCGGGCGGCTGTGCAGCTGCGGTACCTGAGGGACAATGGTCGAGAGAAGCTGATACATCTCTACCTGTCAGGTGAGCTTGGCCCCTGGTTCGCCGCGGGCTGCGTTCTATTGGAGGGAGTTGTGCTGCGGCTCCCCTGGTGGCTCCGGGCACCACTCAGTGGGTAGCGCACTTGCCTCTGAATCAGAAGGTTGTGGGTTTAAGTCCCACTCCAGGGACTCGAGCACATAAATCTAGGCTGACACTCCAGTGCAGTGCTGAGCGAGCGCTGCACTGTCGGAGGTGACGTCTTTTGGATGAGACGTTAACCGAGGCCCCGAGGTGGACATACAATAAGGACATAAGAATCAGAGAAGCAATAGGCCATTTGCCCTCTCGGCATTCAATAAGATCATGGCTGATCTGATCCTGGCCTCAACTCCATTGAGAAATGTTTAAAAGCCAGCAGAGAACAACTTTAAAAAAAATGATTGAGAGAAGATAGATTATGAAAGTAAACTAGTATGAAATATAAAATCAGAATGTAAGAGTTTCTACAGGTACATAAAAAGAAAAAGAGTGGCTAAAGTAAATATTGGTCCCCTGGAGGATGAGACTAGGGAATTAATAATGGAGAACAGGGAAATGGCAGAGATGTTGAACAAATATTTTATATCGGTCTTCACAGTAGAAGACACAACCCATCCCAATAGTGGATAATCAAGGGGCTATAAGTAGGGAGGAACTTAATACAATCACTATCACTAATGAAGTAGTACATGGTAAAATAATGGGACTAAAGGCAGACAAGTCCCTGGACCTGATGCCTTACATCCTCGGGTCTTGAGAGAGGTGTCTGCCTGAGGAAAAGAGTGTTTGAAAACCAGGCCCTCAAATCTGCCATCAAGCTCATGGTCGACAGGGCTGTATTAATACCCACCCTCCTGTATAGCTCAGAGACATGGACCATGTAAAGTAGACACCTCAAGTCGCTGGAGAAATACCATCAACGATGTCTCTGCAAGATCCAACAAATCCCCTGGGAGGACAGAGACACCAACATCAGCTGGAGTTCATTATTAAGGAAGCAGTAGCGAGACATTTGGAAAAGCATAATTCAATCAAGCAGAGTCAGCATGGTTTTATGAAAGAGAAATCCTGTTTGACAAATTTGCTGGAGTTTTTTGAGCAGGGTGGCTAAGGGGGAACCAGTGGATGTGGTGTATTTGGATTTCCAGAAGGCATTCGATAAGGTGCCACATAAGAGGTTACTGCACAAGATAAAAGCTCACAGGGTTGGGGTAATATATTAGCAAGGATAGAGGATTGGCTAACGAACAGAAAACAGAGTCGGGATAAATGGGTCATTTTCCGGTTGCCAAACAGTAACTAGTAGGGTGCTGCAGGGATCAGTGCCAGGGCCTCAACTATTTACAATCTATATTAATGACTTGGATGAAGGGACCGAGTGTAATGTAACCAAGTTTGCTGATGACACACAGATGGGTGGTAAAGCAAATTGTGAGGAGTACACAAAAAATCAACAAAGGGATATAGACAGGCTAAGTGTGGGCAAAAATTTGGGGTTTAATATGGAAAAATGTGAGGTTATCTACTAAGGCAGAAAAAATAGAAAAGCAAATTATAATTTAAATGGAGAAAAATTGCAAAGTGCTGCAGTACAGAGGGACCTGGGGGTACTTGTGCATGAAACACAAAAAGTTAGTATACAGGTACAGCAAGTGATCAGGAAGTCAATGGAATGTTGGCCTTTATTACAAGGGGGGGATAGAGTATAAATGCAGAGCAATCCTGCTACAACTGTACAGGGTATTGGTAAGGCCACACCTAGATCCTGCGTGTAGTTTTGGTCTCCGTATTTAAGGAAGGATATACTTGCTTTTGGAGGCAGTTCAGAGAAGGTTCACTAAGTTGATTCCAGAGATGAGGGGGTTGACTTGTGAGGAAAGGTTGAGGAGGTTGGGCCTATACTCACTGGAATTCAGAAGAATGAGAGGTGATCTTATCGAAACATATAAGATTATGAGGGGGCTTGACAAGGTGGATGCAGAGAGGATGATTCCACTGATGGCGGAGACTAGAACTCGAGGGCATAATCTTAGAATAAGGGGCTGCCCATTTAAAACAGAGATGAGGAGAAATTTCTTCTCTCTGAGGGTTGTAAATCTGTGGAATTTGCTGACTCAGAGAGCTGTGGAAGCTGGGACATTGAATAAATTTAAGACAGAAATAGACAGTTTCTTAAACGACAAGGGGATAAGGTGTTATCGGGAGTGGGCAGGGAAGTGGAGCTGAGTCCATGATCGAATCAGACATGATCATTTTGAATGGTGGAGCAGGCTCGAGGGGACAAATGGCCGACTCGTTCTCCTATTTCTTATGTTCTTATCGCTCACTCCCACCCTCTCCCCATATCCCTCAATCCCACCGTTATATCTTGTCCTTGTCGCCAACAGCTCACCTGTGGCGACTGATGGACCCTGCGGGGAAGGAGACGTTTACCGACTGTGACCCTGAGGCTCTCGCTGCCCTCCCAGATCATCTGGTATGGAACCTCGCTCAGTCCCAGCTCGTGATGGTGTTAGAGTGTGTGTAATAGTGAGCGAGTATAGGAGTGGGCCCAGTGTGTGTAATAGAGAGGGTATAGGAGTGGGCCCAGTGTGTGTAATAGTGAGAGGGTATAGGAGTGGGCCCAGTGTGTGTAATAGTGAGCGAGTATAGGAGTGGGCCCAGTGTGTGTAATAGTGAGCGAGTATAGGAGTGGGCCCAGTGTGTGTAATAGTGAGCGAGTATAGGAGTGGGCCCAGTGTGTGTAATAGTGAGCGAGTACAGGAGTGGGCCCAGTGTGTGTAATAGTGAGAGGGTTTAGGAGTGGGCCCAGTGTGTAATAGAGAGGGTATAGGAGTGGGCCCAGTGTGTAATAGTGAGAGGGTATCGGAGTGGGCCCAGTGTGTGTAATAGTGAGAGGGTATCGGAGTGGGCCCAGTGTGTGTAATAGTGAGAGGGTATCGGAGTGGGCCCAGTGTGTGTAATAGTGAGAGGGTATAGGAGTGGGCCCAGTGTGTAATAGTGAGAGGGTATAGGAGTGGGCCCAGTGTGTAATAGTGAGAGGGTATAGGAGTGGGCCCAGTGTGTGTAATAGTGAGAGGGTATAGGAGTGGGCCCAGTGTGTGTAATAGTGAGAGGGTATCGGAGTGGGCCCAGTGTGTAATAGTGAGAGGGTATAGGAGTGGGCCCAGTGTGTAATAGTGAGAGGGTATAGGAGTGGGCCCAGTGTGTGTAATAGTGAGAGGGTATAGGAGTGGGCCCAGTGTGTGTAATAGGGAGATGGTATAGGAATGGGCCCAGTGTGTAATAGTGAGAGGGTATAGGAGTGGGCCCAGTGTGTGTAATAGTGAGAGGGTATAGGAGTGGGCCCAGTGTGTAATAGTGAGAGGGTATAGGAGTGGGCCCAGTGTGTAATAGAGAGGGTATAGGAGTGGGCCCAGTGTGTAATAGTGAGAGGGTATAGGAGTGGGCCCAGTGTGTGTAATAGTGAGAGGGTATAGGAGTGGGCCCAGTGTGTAATAGTGAGAGGGTATAGGAGTGGGCCCAGTGTGTGTAATAGTGAGAGGGTATAGGAGTGGGCCCAGTGTGTAATAGTGAGAGGGTATAGGAGTGGGCCCAGTGTGTAATAGTGAGAGGGTATAGGAGTGGGCCCAGTGTGTAATAGAGAGGGTATAGGAGTGGGCCCAGTGTGTAATAGTGAGAGGGTATAGGAGTGGGCCCAGTGTGTGTAATAGTGAGAGGGTATAGGAGTGGGCCCAGTGTGTAATAGTGAGAGGGTATAGGAGTGGGCCCAGTGTGTAATAGTGAGAGGGTATAGGAGTGGGCCCAGTGTGTAATAGTGAGAGGGTATAGGAGTGGGCCCAGTGTGTAATAGTGAGAGGGTATAGGAGTGGGCCCAGTGTGTAATAGTGAGAGGGTATAGGAGTGGGCCCAGTGTGTGTAATAGTGAGAGGGTATAGGAGTGGGCCCAGTGTGTGTAATAGTGAGAGGGTATAGCAGTGGGCCCAGTGTGTGTAATAGTGAGAGGGTATAGGAGTGGGCCCAGTGTGTGTAATAGAGAGGGTATAGGAGTGGGCCCAGTGTGTAATAGTGAGAGGGTATAGGAGTGGGCCCAGTGTGTGTAATAGTGAGAGGGTATAGCAGTGGGCCCAGTGTGTGTAATAGTGAGAGGGTATAGGAGTGGGCCCAGTGTGTGTAATAGAGAGGGTATAGGAGTGGGCCCAGTGTGTAATAGTGAGAGGGTATAGGAGTGGGCCCAGTGTGTGTAATAGTGAGAGGGTATAGGAGTGGGCCCAGTGTGTGTAATAGTGAGAGGGTATAGGAGTGGGCCCAGTGTGTGTAATAGTGAGAGGGTATAGGAGTGGGCCCAGTGTGTAATAGTGAGAGTACAGCACGGGTGTGCAGTAATGAGCATGCACTTGAGGCGCTCGTGTTTGTGATCGAGAGCGGGGGCGTGTGGGCGGAGCGGGGGATGCGAGGCGGGACGGGGCGAGCGAGTGTACAGGAGAAAACCCCGTGGTGTGTGACTGGGAGAGTACGTGGGGAGCTGCTGGGCAATGTGCGCACTGATGATGTGGTCCACGGCTGCTCTCTCTCTCTCCAGACCCTCTGTGGGGAGCTGACCCGCCTCGCCTCACTCCTCACCAACCTGCGCTTCTCCTCGCTGCACGTCAGACTGGGAATCCTCCCACAGCTGGCATCGACCTTCTCCCTGTACTGTGAGTATGCCCCCTCCCCCCTCACCACATGCTGCCTCCCCCCCCACCCCCTCACCACACCCTGTCTCTCTCTCTCTCTCTCTCTCTCTCTCTCTCTTTCCCCCCCCCCCACCCCCTCACCACACCCTGTCTCTCTCTCTCTCTCTCTCTCTCTCTCTTTCTCCCCCCCCCCCCCCCACCCCCTCACCACACCCTGTCTTTCTCTCTCTCTCTCTCTCTCTCTCTCTTTCTCTCCCCCCTCCCCCCTCACCACACCCTGTCTCTCTCTCTCTCTCTCTTTCTCTCCCCCCCCCCCCCCCTCACCACACCCTGTCTCTTTCCCCCCCCCCCCCCCCCCCCCTCACCACACGCTGTACCTTCATTCCCCTCTGATTCACAACACTCAGAAGAAATTCCTCCTCATCTCTGTCTTAAGGTTGAGGAGGTTGGGCCTCTACTCAATGGAATTCAGAAGAATGAGAGGTGATCTTATTGAAACGTATAAAATTATGAGGGGGCTTGACAAGGTGGATGCAGAGAGGATGTTTCCACTGATAGGGGAGACTAGAACTAGAGGGCATAATCTTAGAATAAGGGGCCACCCATTTAAAACTGAGATGAGGAGAAATTTCTTCTTTCGGGGGGTGGGGGGGGGGTTGTAAATCTGTGGAATTCATTGCCTCAGAGAGCTGTGGAAGCCGGGACATTGAATAAATTTAAGACAGAAATAGACAGTTTCTTAAACGATAAGGGGTAATGGGGATGTGAGCTGAGTCCATGATCGGATCAGCCATGATATTGAATGGCGGAGCAGGCTCGAGGGGCCGTATGGCCAACTCCTGCTCCCATTTCTTATGCTGTTAAATGGTCGACCCCTTATTCTGAGACTTTGATCACCAGGTCTAAACTTCTTCACTCAGGGTTTGTAAATCTTTGGAATTTTTTTTATCCCAGACGGCTGTGGATGCCCGGTTGTTGAGTTTATTCAAGACAGTTTATTCAAGACAGTTATCGATAGATTTCTGGATATTAAGGATGGGGATTGTGCAGGGAAGAGGAGTTGAGGTAGAAGATCAGCCATGATCTTATTGGATGGCGAAGCAGGCCTACACCTGCTCCTAATTCTGATGTTGTGAGCTGTGACGGATCGTTCTAATTCTCTGAACCCTCCGTCAGCCTTGTGTAAAAACCCTTCTGTCCTCCAGATGCTGCAGCCTCAGGAGATGGCGGGAGTCACGGATCCCTCCCAGAGGTCAGCCCTTACAGAGACTTCATCGACGCCAACATTCCTGTTCTTTCCCAGAATCCCTCGTTCTTCTGGCAACAGGCCCTCAACCAGCCCGACTCCTCGCCTGTCTGCCGGCAGGCCCAGGGGCTGCTGGGTAAGGACGGCACGCTCCCCCTCCCGTCAGAGAAGGTGCCGGAAGATTTCCGCCTCGTCGAGTGGACCAACAAGCCGCAGGTTGTCAGCGGGACTGAGGGGTAAATGACCTTCTGTTTCTGTCTCGGTGGGGGGCCTCGGGTGGAGTACTGTGTCCAATTCTGGGCACCACACTTTAGGAAGGATGTCAAGGCCTCGGAGATTGACCAGAATGGTACCAGGTGTGAGGGACTTCAGTGGTGTGGAGAGATAAGCTGGAATTGTTCTTCGAGCAAAGAGCATTAAGGGGAGATTCAATGGAGGTGTTCAAAACCGTGAGGGGTTTTGATCGAGTAAATAGGAAGAAGCTGTTTCTACTGACAGAAATACTTGCATTTATATAGCACCTTTCACGACCTTAGGACGTCCCAAAGCGCTTTACAGCCAATTAAGTACTTTTTTTTGGAGTGTTGTAATGTAGGGAAATGCGGCAGCCAATTTGGGCAAAGCAAGATCCCGCAAGCAGCAGTGTGATAACGACCAGATCACCTGTTTTTGGAAATTGAGGGATAAATATTGGCCCCAGGACACTGGGGAGAACTCACCTGCTCTTCTTCCAGTCGTGATCGTGGGATCTTTTGCATCCACCTGAGACTGGGCCTCTGTTTTAACATCGCATCTGAAAGACGACACCTCCAACAGTGCAGCACTCCTTCAGTACGGGCATCGGGAGTGTCGGCCCTGGATTATGGGGCTCGAATCTCTGGAGTGGGGGCTCGAACCCACAACCTTCTGACCCAGAGAGAGGGAGACTGACTGAGCCACGGCTGACGCATGTCAGGGTGGGGAGGGTAATGGTGGCAGTGGGCTGATTACTACTACTACAACAACTTGTATTTATATAGCACCTTTTAACGTCGTGAAACATCCCAAGGCGCTTCACAGGATTATTATGTAATAACAATTTGACACCGAGCCATATAAGTTGAAATTAGGGCTGTTGACCAAAAGCTGGGTCAAGGAGGGTCTTGCAGTAGGAACGAGGTGGAGAGGTTTAGGGAGGGAGTTCCAGAGCTCGGGGCCCAGGCAGCTGAAGGGCTGGACACCGATGGTGGAGCAATTATAATCAGGGATGGTCAAAAGTGCAGAATTAGAAGAAAGCAGACATCTCGGGGGTGTGGGGGGGGGGGGGGAGGGGGAGGTGGTGGTTGGGGAGCTGGAGGAGATTAGAGATAGGGAGGGCGAGGCAATGGAGGGATTTGAAAACGAGGATGAGAATTTTGAAATCGAGGCGTTCCTTAACCAGGAGCCAGTGTAGGTCAGCGAGCACAGAGGTGATGGGCGAGCGCGACTTGGTGCGAGTTAGGATACAGTCCGCCGAGTTTTGGATGATCTCAAGTTTACGTAGGGTAGAATGTGGGAGGCCAGCCAGGAGTGAGTTAGAATAGTCAAGTCTAGAGGTAACAAAGGCACGGATGAGGGTTTCAGCAGCGGATGAGCTGAGGCAGGGACAGAGACGGACGATGTTACGGAGGTGGAAATAGGCAGTCTTACAGGGGAGAAGAGTCCAAGATCTTGCCTTGTCTTTGCTCGCTGACCTTCCTTGTTCCTTCCTTTTCCTCAGCAAGGTGATGACAACTCCGACGGTGCCGCTGTGTGTGAGTATCTCGCCCGCTGGGCTGACGGCGGTCGTGGGCACCAGCGAGGGCTCCCTGCACATCCTGGACCTGGACAGTGGGCAGGTGGGTCTCCAGAAAACCCCCCTTGACGATGTCGGAGAGACACCCAACTCGTACAGATCCAATCCAATTCACTTCAGAGTGAAAATACCCGACTTAGTGAGGGCTCACTGTCCCAGCCAGCATGGGTTACTGAGCCCCACACACGGGGCAGCAAGAGCCCAGATTTCATTCTCCCACCCCACCCCACCCCATATATGCTGAGTTATCATCGTCATAGGTAGTCCCTCGAAGTCGAAGACTTGCTTCCACTCTAAAAGTGAGTTCTCAGGTGACTGTACAGTCCAATACGAGAATTACAGTCTCTGTCACAAGTGGCACAGGCAGACGTTGAAGGAAAGGGTAGGTGGGAGCCTGGTTTGCCGCACGCTCCTTCCGCTGCCTGTGCTTGATTTCTGCATGCTCTCGGCGATGAGACTCGAGGTGCTCAGCACGCTCCCGGATGCACTTCCTCCACTTAGGGCGGTCTTTGGCCATATCCCAGCTGGCGACGAGGGGGGCCAACAATTGGTACTGAGCCTCACACAGGGCAGGAAGCGCTCAATGCAAATTGCCTTTAATTGGATACATTTCTCTTGCTCACTCCATGTGACACTCCATAAAATTCTACATCGGATGTACGGCACAGAAACAGGCCAGTCGGCTCAACCAGTCCATTCCGGTGTTTGTTTCACTCGAGTCTCCTTCCGTCTTTCCTCATCTAACACTATCAGCATAACCCTCTATTCCCTTCTCCCTCATGTTTGTCTAGCCTTCCCTTAAATGTATCTATAGTATTTGTTTCAACCACTCCCTGTGGTAGCGAGTTCCACACTCTCAGCACTCTCTGGGTAAAGGAGTTTCTTCTGAATTCTCTATTGGATTTCTTGGTGACTATCTTATATTGATGGCCTCTAGTTATGCTCTTCCCCACAAGTGGAAACATTCTCTCTCTATTCACTCTATCAAAACCTTTCATAATTTTAAAGACTTCTATCAGGTCACCCCTCAGTCGTCTTTTTTTCAAAAAAAAGAGATTTGGCCTGTTCATCCTTTCCGGATATGTATACCCTCGCATTTCTGGTATCATCCTTGTAAATCTCTCTGCACCCTCTCCAGCGCCTCTATATCCTTTTTATAATATGGTGACCAGAACTTGTGTGTGTGGTCTAACCAAGTTTTTGACACAAGTTTAGCATTACATCCCTACTTTTCAATTCTGTCCCTCTAGAAATAAACCCTAGTGCTTGGTTTGTTTTTTATGGCCTTGTTAACCTGTGTCACAACTTTGTGATTTGCGTATTTATACTCTGAGATCCCTTTGTTCCTCTACCCACCTAGACTCTCACCCTCCAAGTAATAAGTGACCTCTCTATTCTTCCTACCAAAATGTAATACCTCACATTTATCTGTGTTGAACTCCATATGTAGTTGCTAACTAACTCCTGCAGCCCCATAACCCACCCCCAAGATATCTGCGCTTCTCCAATTCTGGCCTCTTGTGCATCCATGATTTTAATTGCTCCACCATCGGTGGCTGTGCCTTCAGCTGCCTGGGCCCTAAGTTCTGGAACTCCCTCCCTGAACCTCGCTGCCTCTCGACCTCTCTTTCCTCCTTTGTAGTGTCAGCTGTGGCTCAGTGGGTAGTGCTCTCGCCTCTGACTCAGAGGTTGTGGGCTGAAGTCCAACTTGACCACCTGAATGGGCTGACACTCCAATGCAGCGATGAGGGAGCGCTGCACTGTAGGAGGAGCTGTCTTTCGGATGAGACAGTAAACCAAGGCCACGTCTGCTCTCTATGTAAAAGATCCCATGGCACTATTTCGTAGAAGAGCAGGAAAGTTCTCCCTGGTGTCCTGGCCACTATTTATCCCTCAATCAACATAACAAAAAACAGATTATCTGGTCATTATCATATTGCTGTTTGTGGGATCTTGCTGTGCGTAAATTGGCTGCCGCGTTTCCCACATTACAATGACGACTACACTCCCAAAAAAAAAGTATTTCATTGGTTGTAAAGCACTTTGAGACGTCCGGTGGTTGTGAAAGCCGCTATATAAATCTTTTTAAAGATGCTCCTTAAAACCTATGATCAAACTTTTGGTCATATATCCTAATATCTCCTTATGTGGCTTGGTGTCCAATTTTGTTTGATTATGCTCCTGTGAAGCATATTGGAATGTTTTACTACGTTAAAGGCGCTATATAAATGCAAGTTGTTATGAGTTAATATACAATACCATATAAGGAGAACGTAATTGGCTTATCCCTTATCAATTACTTTAGTTTTCCTTGATTTAACAAGCTCTTTCTCCGTTGAGCTTACAATATAACTCCTTTACTTTGTTACCTTATCGGTAGTTTCACTCTTGTTGCATGTTCAACCAAGCGAAACCTTTCATTACAAGTTTGTCTCTCTTTCCTGTATCATTCGTACCAATTAAACCAAACCAAAGGATGATGTGTGGCCAGATATTTTCCATTGTGGAACTGACTGTTTCCCCATGCTGCTACCAAATAGAGACTTGCAGCACAGGAGGCCATTCGGCCCATCGTGTCTGTGCTGGTCCTTTGAACGAGTCGTTGTGTTTAGTCCCACTTTCTCGTTTTTTGTCTGTAACTCTGAAAGTTTCTCATCCTCAGGAACCATCCAACTCCCTTCAAATTATTAATGGAATCAGCTTCTACCCCTTTTCAGGTCGAGCGTTCCAGATCCCCACAATTCTGAGTGAAACATTTCTCCACATCTCCCTTCTCGATCTTTTCCCAATGATTTTAAATCTGTGGCCTCTGGTTCTTGACCCACTCAACAGAGGGAATTGCTTTTCTCCTCCTACTCTGAAACCGCTCATCACCTCAAAGCTCGATTAGGTCACTTCTTAACTTTCTTTCAAGGAGAACAGTCCGAACTTGTCCAACCTCTCCTCATAACTGGAGCCCTTCATCCCTGGAAACGTCGTGGTAACCCTCCTCTGTACCTTTTCTAAGGTTTTTACATCTTTCCTGAAGTGTGGTGACCCGAATAGTCCACAATACTCCAGCTGAGGCTTCACCAGCGATTTATAAAGTTTTAGCATGATCTCTTTCCATTTATATTCTATGCCTCTATTTATAAACCCAAGTAGCCCATGTGTTTTTTAAACTAACTTATTAACCAGTCCTGCCACCTTTTAAGGATTTGTGAATATGGACACCAAGGTGTCTCTGCTCATCTACACTTTTTTCAAAATGATTCCACTTATTGTATACTGTATTTCCGTATTGGTCCTTCCCAAAGTGCATCACTTCACACTTCTCCGCATTGAACTCCATCTGCCCTGCTCCTGACCATTTCACCATCCTGTCTGTCATCCTGATGTCGACAACTATCCCCATCACGATCTACTATGTTCGCAAGTTTTGTATCATCTGCAAACTTTACAATGCTGCTCCCTACACCTGAGTCCAGGTGGATTATAAATGATTCAGAGTGCAGTGACAGATTTTTTAGCACTTGATCCTGAGACTGGCCGTTGCTGCAGGGTCAGCCCTGGTCGAATAGCCCAGTGCTACTTTACAACGACTTGTCCTTCCCTGTTCAACAGGCAACGGCTAAAGGTTAACATTACCACACCATGTGCACGTGTAAATGGCAACTTAATTTCAATATAGATCAGTGAGGTGGTGCATTTTGATAGAAAGAAGTAGGAGGCCACGTATTCCTTGGGAAAGAACTTTAAATGGGCTAGAGGAGCAAAGGCATCTAGAGGTACAGTTTCACAAATCACTACATGTTGCGATGCAGATTAATAAGGCCATAAAAAGCAAACAAAGTACTAGGGTTCATTTCTAGAGCCACAGAATTGAAAAGCAGGGAAGTAATAAGTTTGTATCATCCCTTCGTTACACCACACAAGAACATAAGAAATAGGAGCAGGAGTTGGCCATTTGGCCCCTCGAGCCTGCTCTGTCATTCAATGAGATCATGGCTGATCTGATCATGGACTTAGCTCCACTTCTCTGCCTGTTCCCCATAACCCTTTACTCCCTTATTGCTCAAAAATCTGTCTAGCTACGCCTTAAATATATTCAATGACCCAGCCTCCACAGCTCTCTGGGGCAGAGAATTACAAAGATTTACTACTCTGAGAAGAAATTTCTCCTCATCTCAGTTTTAAATGGGCGGCCCCTTATTCTGAGACTATGTCCCCCAGTTTTAGTTTCCCCTGTGTGGAAATATCCTCTTTGCATCCATCTTGTCGAGCAACCTCATCTTGTATGATTCTTCTGAACTCCAATGAGTATAGGCCCAACCTACTCAACCTATCTTCATAAGTCAACCCCCTCATCTCCAGAATCAACCTAGTGAATCTTCTCTGAACAGCCTCCAATGCAAGTATATCCTTAAATACGGAGACCAAAACTGTACGCCGTACTCCAGGTGTGGCCTTACCAATACCCTGTACAGTTGTAGCAGGATTTCTTTGCTTTTATGCTCTATCCTCCTTACAATAAAGGCTAACATTCTAGTTGCCTTCCTGATCACTTGCTGTACCTGCATACTAACGGTTTGTATTTCATGTACAAAGACCCCCAGGTCCCTCTCTACTGCAGCATTTTGCAATTTTTCTCCATTTAAATTATAATTTGCTTTTCTATTTTTTCTGCCAAAGTGAATACCCTCACATTTTCCCACATTATATCCCATCTGCCAAATTTTTGCTCACTCACTTAGCCTGTCTATATCCTTTTGCAGTTTTTTTTTGTGTCCTCCTCACAATTTGCTTTCCCACCCATCTTTTTGTATCATCAGCAAACTTGGTTTCATGACACTCAGTCCCTTCATCCAAGTCGTTAATATAGATTGAGGCCCCAGCACCGATCCCTGCGGCACCCCACTAGTTACTGTTTGCCAACCGGAAAATGACCCATTTATCCCCACTCTCTCTTTTCCGTTAGTTAGCCAATCCTCTATCCAGCTAATATATTACCCCCAACCCCGTGAGCTTTTATCTTGTGCAGTAACATTTTATGTGGCACCTTATCAAATGCCTTCTGGAAATCCAAATACACCACATCCACTGGTTCCCCTTATCCACCCTGCTCGTCACATCCTCAAAGAACTCCAGCAAATTTGTAATAGCATGATTTCCCTTTCACAAAACCATGCTGACTTTGCTTGATTGAATCATGCTTTTCTAAATGTCCTGCTACTGTTTCCTTAACAATGGACTTCAGCATTATCCTAAACACAGATGTTAGTCTAACTGGTCTATAGTTTCCTGCTTTTTGTCTGCCTCCTTTTTTTAATAGGGGCATTGCATTTGCAGTTTCCAATCCGCTGGGATCGCCCCAGAATCCAGGGAATTTTGATAGATCACAACCAGTGCATCCAATATCTCTGCAGCCACTTCTCTTAAAAGATCCTCGGATGTAAGCCATCAGGTCCAGGGGACTTGTCCGCCTTTAGTCCCATTATTTTACCGAGTACTACTACTTTAGTGATAGTGATTGTATTAAGTTCCTTTCTCCCTATAGCCCTTGATTATCCACTATTGGGATGCTTTTAGTGTCTTCTACTGTGAAGACCGATACAACATATTTGTTCAACATCTCTGCCATTTCCCTGTTCTCCATTATTAATTTCCCAGTCTCATCCTCCAGGGGACCAACATTTACTTTAGCCACTCTTCCTTTTTATGTACCTGTAGAAACTCTTACTATTTGTTTTTATATTTCGTGTTAGTTTACTTTCATAATCTATCTTCCCTCTCTTAATCATTTTTTTAGTCGTTCTTTGCTGGCTTTTAAAAGTTTCCCAATCCTCTCGCCTCCCATTAGTCTTGGCCACATTGTATGCCCTCCTTCTCAATTTGATACCATCCCTTATTTCCTTAGTTAGCCACGGATTGTTAGCCCTTCTCTTACAGTCTTTCCTTCTCATTGGGATATATTTTTGTTGCGAGTTATGAAATATCTCCTTAAATGTCTGTCACTGCTCATCAACCGTGCCATACTTTAATATAGTACTTGGAGTACTGTGCACAGTTTTGGTCTCCATATTATAAAAAAGGATATAGAGGCACTGGAGAAGGTGCAAAAAAGGTTCACAAGGGTGATACCAGAACTGAGAGGTTACAACTATCAGAACAGACTGAACAGGTTGGGGCTCTTTTCTCTAGAGAAGAGAAAGCTACCAAGTGACCTGATGGAGGTCTTTAAGTTTATGAAAAAGTTCTATAGGATAGACGTAGAGAAGATGTTTCCACTTGTGTGTGGTGTCCAAAACTAGGGGCCATAAATATAAGCTAGCCATTAATAAATCCAGTAGAGAATTCAGGAGAATTCTTTACACAGTGTGGTGAGATTGTGAAACTCTGGAGTAGGTTTTAAAAATTTGTTCAGGGGATGTGGGCCTCGCTGGCAAGACCAGCATTTATTGCCCATCCCTAATTGCCCTTGAGAATCACCACCTTGAACCGCTGCAGTCCATGTGTTGATGGTAGTTCCACAGTGCTATTAAGGAGAGAGCTCCAGGATTTTGACCGAGCGACAATGAAGGAACGGCGATATACTTCCAAGTCAGGATGGTGTGTAACTTGGAGGGGAACTTGCAGGTGGTGGTGTTCCCATGCACCTGCTGCCCTTGTCCTTCTAGGTGGTAGAGGTCGTGGGTTTGGGAGGTGCTGCCCAAGAAGCCTTGGCGTGTTGCTGCAGTGCATCTTAAGATGGTAAACACTGCAGCCACGGTGTGCCGGTGGTGGAGGGAGTGGATGTTTAAGGTGGTGGATGGGGTGCCAATCAAGCGGGCTGCTTTGTCCTGGATGGTGTCGAGCTTCTTGAGTGTTGTTGGAGCTGCACTCATCCAGGCAAGTGGAGAGTATTCCATCACACTCCTGCCTTATGCCTTATAGATGGTCGAAAGGATTTGGGGAGTCAGGAGGTGAGACACTCACTGCAGAATACCCAGCCTCTGACCTGCTCTTGTGGCTACAGTATTTATGTGGCTGGTCCAGTTAAGTTTCTGCTCACTGGTGACCCCCAGGATGTTGATGGGGGATTCGACGATGGTAATCCTGTTGAATGTCAAGGGTCGGTGGTTAGACTCCCATGTGTTGGTGTTGTATATGTAAACTTGTATTTACTCTGTACAGCCACCAGAGGGTTCATCCCCTGGAGTCCCAAGGGATCCCATAATCCCTTGGGAGTTCAGGTATTTAAAGAGGCTTCGCAGGTTGGAGAGGCACTCTGGAGATCTGCAATAAAAGACTACGGTCACACGTTACTTTGAGCACAGTGTTCAGTCTAACTCTTTCTCCATACACAACAACTGGCGACGAGATCCAATAGCGAACCCAAAGATGCAGAGAACAGTGAGCATCCTGGAGAAATTCTCGGAGGGAGATGATTGGGAAACTTTTGTGGAGCGACTCGACCAATACTTCGTGGCCAACGAGCTAGATGGGGAAGAGAGCACTGCGAAATGAAGGGAGATCCTCCTCACCGTCTGTGGGGCACCAACGTATGGCCTCATGAAGAATCTGCTCACTCCAGCGAAACCCACGGAGAAATCGTATAACGATTTGTGCACACTGGTCCAAGAGCATTTGAACCCGAAGGAAAGCGTTCTGATGGCGAGGTACCAGTTCTACACCTACAAAAGGTCTGAAGGCCAGGAAGTGGTGAGTTATGTCGCCGAGCTAAGACGCCTTGCAGGACATTGCGAATTTGAAGGACATTTAGAGCACATGCTCAGAGACTTTTTCATACTTGGCATTGGCCACGAAACCATACTTTGCAAACTTTTGACTGTAGAGACCCCAAACTTGAGCAAGGCCTTAGCGATAGCCCAGGCGTTCATTGCCACCAGTGACAATATGAAGCAAATATCTCAGCACACAAGTGCTGCTACAAGTACTGTGAACAAAGTGATGTTTTTGAATTGTAACGTACAGGGCAGGTCACACATACCTGCAGCTGCACGTCCACAGATGTCTGAGTCCACTATCAAGGATGATTAATGCAAGGCCATTGACACCTTGTTGGCGTTGCGGGGGTGATCATCATTTCCATTCATGCCGATTTAAAGAGTACGTTTGCAAGGGCTGTGGAACAATGGGATACCTCCGAAGAGTGTGCAGGCGAGCTGCAATGGCTATAAACATGCAAACCACCACGTTGCAGAGGGGGACAGATCCACGGAGGATCACGACGAACCAGCGCCTCAGATCGAGAAGTCAGAGGTACATGGGGTGCACACCACGAATTGTCCCCCGATAATGCTGAATGTTGAACTAAATGAACTCCATATGGAGCTGGACACGGGCGCGAGCCAGTCCATCATGGGCAAAAGGTTGTGGTGCAACAAAGCCTCAAGACCAGCCTTAACTCCAGTTCGCATGAAACTAAGAACTTAAACAAAAGAACTGATTCCTGTAATTGGCAGTGCTACCATAAAGGTCTCCTACGATGGAGCGGTTCACAAGCTACCACTCTGGGTGGTACCGGGCGATGGTCCCACGCTGCTCGGCAGGAGCTGGCTGGGAAAGATACGCTGGAACTGGGATGACGTCCAAGCGTTATCCAGCGCCCACTGATGACACTTCGTGTGCCCAGGTCTTAAACAAATTTCCTTTGCTGTTCGAGCCAGGCATCGAGAAATTCCAAGGAGCAAAAGTGCAGATCCACTTAATTCCGGGGGCGCGACCCATCCATCACAAGGCAAGAGCAGTACCGTACATGATGAGAGAAAGGGTAGAGATCGAGCTAGACTGGCTGCAAAGAGAGGGCATCATTTCCCCGATCGAGTTCAATGAGTGGGCCAGTCCTATTGTCCCCGTCCTCAAGGGAGACGGCGCCGTCAGAATCTGTGGCGATTACAACATAACTATCAATCGTTTCTCCCTGCAGGAGCAATACCACTACCAAAGGCCGATGACCTCTTTGTAACGCTGGTGGGAGGAAAGGCGTTCACGAAGCTGGATCTGACTTCAGCCAACATGACGCAGGAACTGGAGGAATCATCGAAGGCCCTCACCTGCATCAACACACACACACAAAGGTCTTTTTGTTTATAACAGATGCCCGTTTGGAATCCGATCGGCGGCGGCGATATTTCAGAGAAACATGGAAAACCTACTGAAGTCGGTCCCCCACACTGTGGTCTTCCAGGACGACATCTTGGTCACAGGTCGGAACACAGTCGAGCACCTGCAGAATCTGTAGGAGGTTCTTAGTCGACTCAACCGCGTGGGGTTCAGGTTAAAACGTTCGAAGTTAGTTTTCATGGCACCTGAAGTGGAGTTCCTGGGAAGGAGGATTGCGGCGGATGGCATCAGGCCCACCAGTGCAAAGACTGAGGCAATTGAGAATGCACTGAGGCCACAGAACGTGATGCAGCTGTGGTTGTCTCTGGGACTCCTGAACTACTTTGGTAACTTCTTACCGGGTCTCAGCACACTGTTAGAACCACTGCATGTCTTGCTACGATAAAGGACAAATGGGTTTGGGGCAAAAGCCAAGAAAATGCCTTTTTGAAAGCGAGAAAATTGTTATGCTCAAACAAATTGCTTGTGTTGTATGATCCATGCAAGCATTTGGTACGAGCATGTAATGCGTCGTCGTATGGGCGTCGGGTGTGTATTGAAACAAGCTAATGATTTCGGAAACTGCAACCGGTTGCTTATGCACCCAGGAGTCTGTCGAAGGCTGAGAGAGCCTTGCAGCATGATTGAGAAAGAAACGTTAGCGTGTGTTTATGGTGTAAAGAAAATGCATCAATATCTGTTTGGGCTAAAATTCGAATTGGAAACTGACCATAAGCCACTTATATCCCTGTTTTCCCAGAATAAAGGGATAAATACCAATGCATCGGCCCGTATCCAGAGATGGGCGCTCACATTGTCCGCCACAACTACGCCATCCGCCACAGGCCAGGCACAGAAAACTGCGCCGATTCTCTCAGTAGTCTGCCATTACCCACCACGGGGGTGGAAATGGTGCAGCCCGCATATCTAGCCACGGTTATGGAAGCATTTGAGAGTGAAAATTTACCCGTCACTGCCCGGCAGATCAAAACCTGGACAAGCCAGGACCCCTTATTATCTCTAGTCAAAAGCTGTGTTCTTCCCGGGAACTGGTCCAGTGTCCCAGTGGAAATGCAGGAAGAGATAAAGCGTTCTAGCGATTCAAAGATGAAATGTCTATTCAGGCAGACTGCCTTCTGTGGGGCAATCGAGTAATGGTCCCCAAGAAGGCCAGAGACACCTTCATCAATGACCTCCACGGTACCCACCCAGGCACCAAAATGATGAAAGCGATAGCCAGATCCCACGTGTGGTGGCCCGGTATCGATGCGGGCTTAGAGCTCTGCATTCACAGATGTAATACATGCTCGCAGTTAAGCAATGTACCCAGGGAGGCGCTGCTAAGTTTATGGTCTTGGCCCTCCAAACCGGGGTCTTGGGTACACGTCGACTATGCAGGCCCGTTCCTGGGTAAAATGTTCCTTGTGGTTGTAGACGCGTACTCCATGTGGATTGAATGTGAGATTATGTCGGCTAGCACGTCCACTGCCACTACTGAAAGCTTGCGGGCCATGTTTGCCACTCACGGCTTACCCGATGTCCTGGTGAGCGACAACGGGCCATGTTTTACCAGTGCTGAGTTCAAAGAATTCATGACCCATAACAGATCAAACATGTCACATCTGCCCCGTTTAAATTAGCGTCCAATGGTCAAGCAGAGAGAGCAGTGCAAACCATCAAGCAAGGCTTGAAGAGGGTAACTGAAGGCTCACTGCAGACTCACTTATCCCGAGTTCTGCTTAGCTGCCTCACGAGACCCCACTCGCTCACTGGGATTCCACCTGCTGAACTGCTCATGAAAAGAGCACTTAAGACAAGGCTCTCGTTAGTTCACCTTGATCTACATGAACAAGTAGAGAGCAGGCAGCTTCAACAAAGTGCATACCATGATAGCGGAAAAGTGTCACGCGAGATTGAAATCAATGATCCTGTATTTGTATTCAATTATGAACAAGGTCCCAAGTGGCTTCCCGGCACTGTCGTGGCCAAAGAGGAGAGCAGGGTGTTTCGGGTCAAACTTTCAAATGGACTCATTCACAGGAAACACTTGGACCAAATCAAACTCAGATTTACGGACTACCCTGAGCTACCCACCTTGGACCCTACCTTTTTTGATCCCCCAACATACACATCAATGGCAACCGGCACCACGGTTGACCACGGAGCAGAACCCATCATCTACAGCAGCCGAGCAGGGCTCAACAAATGATTCAACAACACCAGCTTTCACACCGAGATGATCAACCAGGACAAGGAGAGCCCCAGATCGACTCACATTGTAAATAGTTACACTATTGAATTTGCGGGGGGGAGGGGGAGGAGAGTGTTGTTATATATGTAGACTTGTAGTTACTCTGTACAGCCACCAGAGGGCTCATCCCCTGGAGTCCCAAAGGATCCCATAATCCCTTGGGAGACAGGTATTTAAGTATGCTTCACAGGTTGGGGAGGCGTTCTGGAGACCTGCAATAAAAGACTATGGTCACACTTTACTTTGAGCTCAGTGTTCAGTCTGACTCTTTCTCCACACACAACAGTTGGAGATAGTCATTGTCTGGCATCAGTTTGTGGAGGAGAGGGAGAGATAGGAACTGACCTGATTTTTCTTCAATGGATGTCTCCCTCTTCCCATACAGGAAGTGAGGTCGCTGGCGAGCGGCTGTGATGGGATCTCGGACTGCGTGTTCCTGGACGAGAGCACGCTCTGCGCCACGTCCTTCAACGGCAAGATTGAGGTGTGGAGCCTCGCTGACGGCTGCAGGTAGGAGGGGGAGGGGAGACCCTCTGGGCAGGGGGTCGGGTGGAGCACAAATGGCAAACAGGACCCGCCCCATTCCCAGTAACTCCAGACGGTTCGGGGGAGGGAGGGAGGGAGGGGGTGGGTGGTGCGTGGGCAGAATGTTGTCAATGGTCAGACCCCACCTGGAGTAAGTGCATCAGTTGTGGCAGCTTACCTTGGGAAGGATATACTGAGCTTGGCAGCCCAGATTCTCCAGAATGACACAGGGGCTAACAGGGTTAAATTATGAGGACAGGTTGAATGGACCAGGCTTGTATTCGCTTAAGTTTAGAAGATCGAGGGAAGATCTAATTGAGGTGTTTAAGATGGTTAAATAAGTTCACTAGGTAGATAGAGAGGAATTAGTGATCAGAACAAGGGGGCACAAGCTTAAAATTGTAGCTCAGCCATTGAGGGGTGATGTCAGGAACCGTTGCTTCACACAAAGCATAGTGGGGATATGGAACTCTGTCCCCAACAAAGCTGATGAGGCTGGGGGTTGAATGAAATTTTCAAAACTGAGCTCGACAGGTTTTGGTTAGGCAAAGGTATTACGGGTAATGGAATGAAGACAGGTAAATGGAGTTAACCGACAGATCAGGAATGATATAATTGAATGGCGGAACAGGCTCGAGGGGCTGAATGACGACTCATAACAAGAAATAGGAGCAAGAGTTAGTCATTTGGCCCACTGAGCCTGCTCCGTCATTCAATAAGATCATGGCTGATCTGATCATAGACTCAGCTCCACTTCCCTGCCCGCTCCCCATAACCCTTTACTGCCTTACGCTCAAGAATCTGTCTATCTCCGCCTTAAATATATTCAATGACCCAGCCTCCACAAATCTCTGGGGCAGAGAATTCCATATATTTACAACCCTCAGAGAAGAAATTACTCCTCATCTCAGTTTTAAATGGGTGGCTCCTTATTCTAAGACGGTGTCCCCTAGTTTTAGTTTCCTCCTATGAGTGGAAATATCCTCTCTGCACCCACCTTGTCGAGCCCCTTCATTATCTTATAAGTTTCAATCAGATCACCTCTCATTCTTCTGAACTATAATATGTATAGGCCCAACCTACTTAACCTATCCTCATAAGTCAACCCCTTCATCTCCGGAATCAACCTAGTGAACCTTCTCTGAACAGCCTCCAATGCAAGTATATCCTTCCTTAAATACGGAGACCAAAACTGTACACAGTACTCTAGGTGTGGCCTCACCAATACCCTGTACAGTTGTAGCAGGATGCTTTTATACTCTATTCCCCCTTGCAATAAAGGGCAATATTCTATTTGCCTTCCTCATTACTTGCTCTACCTGCATGCTAACTTTTTGTGTTTCATGCACAAGGATCCCCAGGTCTCTGTACTGCAGCACTTGCAATTTTTCTCCATTTAAATTATAATTTGCTTTTCTATTTTTTTCTGCCAAAGTGGATAGCCTCACATTTTCCCATATTATACTCCATTTGCCAAATTTTTGCCCACTTACTTAGCCTGTCTATATCCCTTTGCAGATTTTTTGTGTCCTCCTCACAATTTGCTTTCCCACCCATCTTTGTATCATCAGCAAACTTGGTTACATTACACTCGATCCCTTCATCCAAGTCGTTAATATAGATTGTAAATAGTTGAGGACCCAGCACCCCACTCGTCACTATTTGCCAACCGGAAAATGACCCATTTATCCCGACTCTGTTTTCTGTTAGTTAAGCAATCCTCTATCCATGCTAATATATTACCCCCAACACCATGAGCTTTTATCTTGTGCAGTAACCTCTTACGTGGCACCTTATCGAATGCCTTCCAAATACACCACATACACTGGTTCCCCCTTATCCACCCTGTTCGTTACATCCTCAAAGAACTCCAGCAAATTTGTCAAACATGATTTCCCTTTCATAAAACCATGCTGACTCTGCTTGACCAAATTTTGCTTTTCCAAATGTCCCGCTACTGCTTCCTTAATAATGGACTCCAGCATTTTCCCAACGACAGATGTTCGGCTAACTGGTCTATAGTTTCCTGCTTTTTGTCTGCCTCCTTTTTTTAAATAGGGGTATTACATTTGTGGTTTTACAATCTGCTGGGATCTCTCCAGAATCCAAGGAATTTTGGTAGATTACAGCCAGTGGATCCACTATTTCTGCAGCCACTTCTCTTAAGACCCTAGGATTTAAGCCATCAGGTCCAGGGAACTTGTCCGCCTTTAGCCCCATTATTTTACTGAATACTACTTCTACCTATAGCGTCTTGATTATCCACTATTGGGATGTTTTTAGTGTTTTCTACCGTAAAAACCGATACAAAATATTTGTTCAACATCTCTGCCATTTCCCTGTTCTCCATTATTAATTCCCCAGTCTCGCCCTCTAGGGGACCAACATTTACTTTAGCCACTCTTTTCCTTTTTATGTACCTGTAGAAACTCTTACTATCTGTTTTTATATTTCATGCTAGTTTACTTTCATAATCTATCTTCCCTCTCTTAATCATTTTTTTAGTTGTTCTCCATTGGTTTTTAAAAATGTCCCAATCCTCTGGCCTCCCACTAGTTTTGGCCACATTGTATCCCTTTGTTTGCGATTTGATACCATCCCTTATTTCCTTAGTTAGCCATGGATGGTTATCGCTTCTCTGACAGTCTTTCCTTCTTACTGTAACAAGCTCGAGGGACTGAATGGCCGACTCCTGTACCCATGTCTACATTATGGTGGGGATGGTTACAGGATTATTGCTCGATCTCTGAACTCCTCTGATGGTACAACCACCCCCACCCCCCTTCGCCCAAACTCTCTGTTCCTGACTCTCCATACCCCACCCTCTTCACCCCAAACTCTCTGTTCCTGACTCTCCATACTCCACCCCCTTCGCCCAAACTCTCTGTTCCTGACTCTCCATACCCCACCCCCTTTGCCCCAAACTCTCTGTTCCTGACTCTCCATACCCCACCCTCTTCGCCCCAAACTCTCTGTTCCTGACTCTCCATACCCCACCCTCTTCGTTCCTGACTCTCCATACCCCACCCTCTTCGCCCCAAACTCTCTGTTCCTGACTCTCCATACCCCACCCCCTTCGCCCCAAACTCTCTGTTCCTGACTCTCCATACCCCACCCTCTTCGCCCCAAACACTCTGTTCCTGACTCTCCATACCCCACCCTCTTCGCCCCAAACTCTCTGTTCCTAACTCTCCATACCCCACCCCTTCACCCCACCATTGGTGGCCGGGCCTTCAGCTGTCTCAACCCCAAGCGCTGGAATTCCCTGCCCGAACCCCTCCGCCTCTCCATGTGTCTCTCCTCCCCCTTTCAGACCATCCTTAAAACCCACCTCTTCGGTCGATCGTTTGATTACCCCGCCCTTTGACTCGGTGTCAATTTCTGTCACACAGCAGTCCTGTGCAGCACCCTGGGCCGTTTTACTAGGTTAATGGGGCTGTAGAAAGTGAGTCATAGTTCTGTACCTCGCTTCAGCTCCCGTTCCGATGCTGTGGTCTTCCCTTTTAACCACTGATGCCCCCTTCCACACTTTAATCATCTCTGACACTCTCCTTGCCCGGTTTCCTCTCCGCATAATCCCAAACTCATCCAAATATCTGCTCCCGCACTGAGTCTCCCTGTTCCCTCCTCGCTCCCTGACCTCCACTTCATTGTCAAAAATCCTCCTCCTTCGTCTAAAACTCCATCCTCACCGGCCATTCCTCCTCCTGATCCCTCCCTCCCACCTACCCCTTCGTCCGTCCGTCTCCCCTCTCCCCTTCCCCCCCTCTCCCCTCCCCCCCCACCTTCGCCCTCTCTCACTGTCCATAGCAGTAGGAGGAGGCCATTCAGCCCCATCAAGGGGACTGGAACACTTCACTATTTCATTGGTTAGATACAGAATAAAGCTCCCTCTACACTGTCCCGTCAAACTCTCCCAGGGCAGGTACAGCACAGGTTAGAGAGAGTGAAGCTCCAGGTGTGGTCTCCCTGCCTCTAACACCAGGTCTCTGTCTCCACAGGCTATTGCTGATCGATGGCCATGGTGATCGGATAACTGGATGTGCACTAAGTCCTGATGGAAAACATCTGGCTACCTGTTCCTGGGATCAGACGGTGAAGGTAGGTTCTGTGTGCACGGGCATGCCCGGTGACTGGATACTTCACTCCTGTATTCACCCCGTGTCTCCATTCCCACAGCAGGAACAGGGTTTGGTTCTAACTGAGAGATTCCCAATAATGCCCTGCGGGGCTACTTAAATGACATGGAACTTTCAGCACAGGACAAGCCATTCGGCCCAACAGATGTCTATACTCCACTCGGGAATGTGGAGACTGAGAGAAGGGATTCAATTCCCCGTCTGACCTGGAGATTCATCGATGCCATCACACCGGGGAGAGGCCGTTCACCTGCTCTGAGTGTGGGAAGGGATTCACTCAGTCATCCAACCTGCTGAGACACCAGCGAGGTCACAAGTGACTGCAGGGTTTGGATTCTGCTGTTGTTGCTGCTGCTGTTCACATCCCGACTGAACCATGTTCATTCTGTTATTTGGAATTTGTTTCTGCTGATAACCCTTCAACTCGGCAGGAGTTTAATATTTTGATATTTCAAGTAACTGTTGATATTTGATGTCTTGAAGATAAGAGGAGACTAATTAATGTCCTGTTTCTGACTGCTCCATTTTTGATCGGGGCCCAGGAGAGGCGAGGGTTCGGGGCCCAGAAGAGCCGAGGGCCCAGGGGCAGCACAGGCCAGCCCACACTGCAATCTATGGATAGTAGGAGGATGTGTGTGCACTAGGTCTGTGCAACAGAGTCTTGGTTAACCCTTGCCACTGGATCAAAACCTAGCTCTGTCAAGCCCGTGTGGTGGCTGGTGTGCAACGGCCACCCCACGTTAAAAGTCCATGCACAGGCATCTTCCATCCTTCAGCATGGAGTTTGGGACCTAGAATGTCAGGTCCCTCATTGAAATACCTGTGAACATCCCTTTTCGGCGTGGAAACGCGTCATCCTCGATAGGAGGGACTGCCTAATACTATACGAGCCTCTTCCCACCTCTTTCATCTAACTTCTCACTAAAGTCATTCTTACTGTCTCAGTGACAACCGCCAACAGACAAGAGACCCTTTTGTGATATGGATTCAACAAGAACTTGGTGGAGCCAGAACAGCTTCATCACGTTTCTCAGGATTGCATTTGACCCCGAGCTCCCCAGCGGGTGAAAGGTCAGTGCCTGACCCACTGACCTCCCCCCAACCCAGTCCTCCATCAGAGAGAAACCTTCATCCCCAGTGTCGGGGGCTGCATTTCACCCCAGATCCCAGAGGGTCAAAGGTCAGTGACGGCATCGATCCACAACCGTTATTTACAGCTTCAATCGATTTTCTGTTTTAGGTCTGGGTGGTGGTCACAGGGAAGCTCAACGTCGCACTGACCAATCCCCACCCCCTCAACTGTGTGACCTTTCACCCTGAAGGTCAACTGCTGGCTACAGGCAGCTGGGACCGGACAGTCAAAATCTGGAACTGGGTGAGGGCGAGCATCGTGTCGGTGAGTACCAGCGAACGCTCGGGGGAGGGGCCCATGAGTCAGAGGGGGAGGGGAGCGGCCAGTGGATCCCATTGGTCAATGGGGGGGGGGGGGGAGGGCCAGTGGATCCCATGGGTCAGGGGAGGGAGCAGTGGATCCCATGGATCAGTGGGGGAGGGGCCAGTGGATCCCATGGGTCATTGTCGGGGAGGGAAAGGGTCAGTGGATCCTGTACCCCAGTGTGGGGGGGGGCGGTAGAGCCTGTACCCCAGTGTGAGAGGGGGAGGGGCCAGTGGATCCCGTACCCCAGTGTGAGGGGGAGGGGTCAGTGGATCCCGTATCCCAGTGAGGGGGAGGGGCCAATGGATCCCGTACCCCAGTGAGGGGGAGGGGCCAATGGATCCCGTACCCCAGTGTGAGAGGGGGAGGGGCCAGTGGATCCTGTACCCCAGTGTGAGGGGGAGGGGTCAGTGGATCCCGTATCCCAGTGAGGGGGAGGGGCCAATGGATCCCGTATCCCGGTGTGAGGGGGCGGGCTGGTAGCTGATTTGCTGGGAAATACCAGGATGAATCCTAATGCCTGCTCCTCCTCCGCCCCCCCCCCCCCCCCCCCGCCTCGGTTGTTCTCTCTCTCTCTCTCTCTCTCTCTCACCTCCTCCTCCATCCCCTCATCTCCTCTATCCCCTCCCTAGGTGCTACATGGACACCCGGCCTCAGTGCGAGCTGTGACCTTCGCCCCATCTGGAGAGTTCCTCGCCTCGGCCTCGCTGCTGGGAGAGGTGCGGCTCTGGTCGACCGCCTCTGGATTAGCGGTGGCCGGTTACCAGGCCCATCGGGGCCCCGTCACCGCGCTGCGATTCCTTGCCGATGGGCGTTACCTGCTCACCACTGGGGAGGACCATCAGGTAGGATGGCAGATCTCCCAGGACTGTGAATCAGCGTAACGGCGGCGGGGGGGCGGGGGGGGGGGAAAAGAGTGTGTTACGGTCATGATGTCAAGCCCCCAAGAGCGAGCTTTACGCCAATGAAATATATTTGGAGTGTAGTCACTGTTGTAATGTAGGAAACGCGGCAGTCAATTTACACTCAGCAAGCTCCCACAACCAGCAATATGATTATTGATCAGATCATCTGTTTTAGTGATGTTGATTGAGGTATAAATATTGGACCCAGAACACTGGGGGAACATCACTGTGTTCCTCCAATAGTGGCCGTAGGATCTTTTACGTTCTGCTGAGATGGCAAACGGAGCCCTCATTTAACGACACAGCCGAAAGATGTCCCCTCCGACAGTGCGGCGCTCCCTCAACACTGCCCCTCCGACAGTGCGGCGCTCCCTCAACACTGCCCCTCCGACAGTGCGACACTCCCTCAGCACTGCCCCTCCGACAGTGCGGCGCTCCCTTCAGCACTGCACCGGAAGTGTCGGCCCTGGACTATAGGCTCGAGTCTCTGGAGGGGGGGGCTCGAACCCACGACTCTCTGACTCAGAGGCGAGAGTCAGAGCCACTGAGCCACTGTTGACATGCCAGGCATGTAGGCAAGACCAGCACAGAGTAACAATACCAAAATCGGTTGAGAGGGGAAGGGATCCAGGTGTTGTGCACTGATCACTCAAGGTTCACGACCAATGCAGATGAGCCATTGCTAAAGCAGACAGGGGATTAGGTTATATTAATAGAACCATTCTATACAAGTCGAGGAGACCATTCTGTCCGTAAAAGATCCCATGGCGTATTTCGAAGGAGAGACCAACATCCCCAAAACACATGATCTGGTCGTATATCACATTGCTGGTTGTGGGATCTTGCTGTGCGTATATTGGCTGCCGCGTTTCCGACATTACAACGGTGACTATACTTTGAAAGTGCTTCTTTGGCTGTAAAGTGCTTTGAGGTGTCCTGAGGTCATGAAAGGCGCTAGAGAAATGCAAGTTACTTCGATCTTTATCACACTGCAGCTGTTGAGGTTAAATGCCATTTGCTACTCTTTGGCCCAGTTCCCCAGCGTGCCTCAGTCTGTCTCCAGAAGGTTGTACTTCCCGACTGCCTTGGATTAGATTCAGCACTGAGCGGTTGTGTGAAACTTTCTGCAAGGGTTAAATAAGATGGGCCGAATAGCCTCCCTCATCTGTAATAGCAACAATAACTTGCAGTTGTACAACACCTTTAACATAGTGAAACGTCCCAAGGTGCTTCACAGGACTGTAATCACATTAAATTTAACACCAAGCCACATTAGATATTAGGACAGGTGACCAAAAGCTGGGTCAAAGAGGTAGGTTTTAAGGAGCGTCTGAAAGTAGGAAAGAGGCGGAGAGGTTTAGGGAGGGAGTTCCAGAGCTCGGGGCCCAGGCAGCTGAAGGGCCGGACACCGATGGTGGAGCGATTATAATCAGGGATGGTCAAAAGGGCAGAATTTAAGGAGTGCCGACATCTCCAGAGGGTTGTCGGGCTGGTGGAGGTTACAGAGATGGGAAGGGGCGAGGAGAGATTTGAACACCAGGATGAGGATTTTAAAATCAAGGCCTGGCCGGACCGAATGCCAGTGTAGGTCAGTGAGCACACTATGCTGTGATCACTGGGGTCGTGTCAGGATGTGTGGGGGGGGTGTCATGTCAGGATGTAGGGGGCGGGGGGGGAGTAGGGTCAGGATGTGGGGGGGAACAGGGTGGGGAGGTGTAGGGTCAGGATGTGGGGGGGTGTAGGGTCAGGATGTGGGGGGGTGTAGGTTCAGGATGGCGGGTAGGGGGGAACAGGATGGGGGGTTGTAGAGACCAGGGGGTGGGGGGGAGAACAGGATGACGAGAGTTTGGGAGAATGAATCAAGCCCCACACTGGTGTGTTCTGCAGGTTCGGATCTGGTCCGGGACTCTGGGCCGGGCCTGTGGACAGTACATTACAGACCAGACCTCCGCTGCCCTATGTGTGTCTGTCAGTAGGAATGGTGTGCTGATGGCTGTCGGTTACCACAGCAACCAGGTGAAAATCTTTCAGCTTGAAACAGGTACGTGTTACAGGAACGCTGTCATACCGTTCAAGGACCTGGGCTACAATCCAGTGACAGACACAGGAGATGAAGAGCTGTTCTCTCTGATGGGGGACTGGGTGGGGCAGTGGGTCAGACACTGACCTTTCACCCTCTGGGCCTGAGCTCAAATCCAGACTCAGACAGGATGTGAAGGCATCCTCTCTCTGGGGTGGTGGGTGGGAGGACGACTATCATAGAGTATCATAGAATGTACAGCACAGAAACTGGTCGTTCAGCCCAAGCGGTCAATATCGGTCTTTATGTTCCACACGGGTCTCCTCCCACCTTACTTCATCTGTCCTCGTGAGCTTATCCTTGTATTCCTCACGGGTTGGATTGAGAGAAATGGGGAGAGGTTGGGTGGGATTAAGGGACCTTTTACGTTCTCTTGAGACGGCAAATGGGGCCCTCCTTTAACATCCCATCCAGCGCAGCGCTCCCTCGGTACTGCCCCTCCGACAGTGCAGCGCTCCCTCGGTACTGCCCCTCCGACAGTGCAGCGCTCCCTCGGTACTGCCCCTCTGACAGAGCAGCACTCCCTTGGTACTGCCCCTGGGAGTGCCAGCCCTGCATTATCGGCTTGATTTTCTGGAGGGGGGGGCTCGAACCCACGACTCTCTGACTCCAGAGGTGAGAGTGAGAGCCACTGAGCCATCGCTGACATGCCAGGCATGTTGCCAAGACCAGCACAGAGTAACAATACCAAAATCGGTCGAGAGAGGAAGGGATCCAGGTGTGGTGGATTGAGGGATCTGGGGAGAGAGTGGGTGGGATTGAGGGGCAAGGATGTGTTGGGTGGGTGAGATTGAAATTTTCCAGGGACGGGACGGTCTGTGGGCCGTACGCACAACAAACCCCCACCCCCTACCCCCGCCCCTCCTTACTGCCGGTCTGTGGGCCGTACGCCCCCTCTTTCCCCCCCCCCCCCTCACTGCCGGTCTGTGGGCCGTACGCCCCCTTCTCACCCTCCTCACTGCCGGTCTGTGGGCCGTACGCCCCCCTCTGCCCCGGTTCTCACTCTGCCCTCTCTCTGACTAGGTGCCCTGACTGTGGAGTGCGAGGTCCCACAGGTGCCCGTGCGATGCCTGCAGTGGTTGGACGGCGAGGAGCTCCTGGTGTCTGGCTCAGATGACAACGTTCTGCGAGTGTGGCGGGTGCAGGGGTTTGGGGCAAGCTGTGAGCATCGCTGCTGGGGCCACACGAGACCCCCAGTATCCTTTTCTCACTCCCAACAATTCCTGGCTTCAGCCTCAGGTAACGGTTAACACTTTTCATATTGCTCTCCCCCCCCCCCCCCCCTCCGTCTTCTCCTAACCCCCCCCCGGCCACTCCACAGACATTGTATTTCCCTGGGGTGCTGGCACATTTGCCCTTTCCCTGTTGCTCTCTCACCTCCTCCTGTTCCCGTTCCCTGTTCCCCCTCCTATTCCTTTCCCCCTTTCTCTACCTGCCTGATCTCTCCGCTCTCTCTCCCCAGATGATTTCACCGTCCTGCTCTGGACGCTGGCCGAGCTGGTGGACCGGGAAGGCTGCGCGGATGTGACCCCGGCCTGCGTGCTGAGAGGTCACTGCAACTCGGTCACCTGCTGCTCCTTCAGCCCCGATGGGCTGCGGTTGGTGACCAGCAGCAAGGACAAGGTAGGCGAGGGCCTAGTGACAGAGGGAGAAGCGAATCCACCGGCCTACATTCAGATCGTCTACACACACTCTGACCTTTCACCCTCTGCAACCTGGGGTCCAATCCAGAGCCGGGGTGAAGGTCTTCTCATGCTGGGGGTCAGTAGGTCAGACACCTACCTTTCACCCCGTGAGTCCTGGGTTTCTGCTCCTGATCACCAACCAGTGACACCTGCAGGAAAGTGCTGGGGATGGTGGCGGTGGGGGGGGGGGAAGAATCGGACGGAAACCACTTCGGGGCTGGGCTGAGATGGCGCCTCTGTCGTCGAATACCCTGCCGACTCCCAATGTCCAGGCTCCAGCATGCAAGGGAAGGGACATGGGGTGAGGGGTCAGAGGGCGTCCTACTCCGTGGACCAGGGAATGAGTCAGTGCCAGGTGGAATCGGGGGATTGGGCTGCAAACCTTGTCGTGCGAGTCTGACGCCCTGTTTGTTTTGGCAGAGCCTCCTGTTCTGGGACCTCACAACTCTCCCTGTCCACATCTCCCTGTCCCTGCTCTCCTGTCACCAGGACTGGATTACAGGATGTACCTGGGCCCCTCGATACGTGGTGAGTCTGTCATAACCACCTCCAGCCTGACACCCTCCCTATCTCTGTAACCTCCTCCAGCCCCTACACCCTCCCTATCTCTGTAACCTCCTCCTGCCCCTACACCCTCCCTATCTCTGTAACTACCTCCAACCTGACACCCTCCCTATCTCTGTAACCTCCTCCTGCCCCTACACCCCTCCCTATCTCTGTAACCTCCTCCAGCCCCTACACCCCTCCCTATCTCTGTAACCTCCTCCAGCCCCTACACCCCTCCCTATCTCTGTAACCTCCTCCAGCCCCTACACCCCTCCCTATCTCTGTAACCTCCTCCAGCCCCTACACCCCTTCCTATTTCTGTAACCTCCTCCAGCCCCTACACCTCCCTATCTCTGTAACCTCCTCCAGCCCTATACCCTCCCTATCTCTGTAACCTCCTCCAGCCCCTACACCCCTCTCTATCTCTGTAACCCCCTCCAGCCCCTACACCCCTCTCTATCTCTATAATCTCCTCCAGCCCCTACACCCCTCCCTATCTCTGTAACCTCCTCCTGCCCCTACACCCCTCCCTATCTCTGTAACCTCCTCCTGCCCCTACACCCCTCCCTATCTCTGTAACCTCCTCCAGCCCCTACACCCCTTCCTATTTCTGTAACCTCCTCCAGCCCCTACACCTCCCTATCTCTGTAACCTCCTCCAGGCCTACACCCTCCCTATCTCTGTAACCTCCTCCAGGCCTACAACCCACTCTATCTCTGTAACCTCCACCAGCCCTACAACCTCCCAGATGTCTGTAACCTCCTCCACCCCCTACAACCCATTCTATCTCTGCAACCTCCGCCAGCCCAACAACCTCCCAGATATCTGTAACCTCCTCCGCCCCCTACACCCTTCCCTATCTTTGTAACCTGCTCCAGCGTTACAACCCTTCGAGATCTCTGCGTTCCTTCATCCCTGGCCTCTTGAACATCCCTGATTATAATTGCTCCATCAGTGGCCGGGCCTTCAGCTGCCTGGGCCCCGAGCTTTGGAACTCCCTCCCTAAACTCTCCACACCTCTCCTCCTCTAAGACGCTGCTTAACACCTACCTCTTTGACCCAGCTTTTGGTCATCTGTCCTAAAGTCTCCTTATGTGCTTCGGTGTCAAATTTTGTTTGATAATCGTTCCTGTGAAGCGTCTTGGGACCTTTTACGATGTTAAAGGCATTATATAAATGCAAGTTGTTATAACCACTGGTTCCTGCTCTCCGATATTAACCTTGGATCAATGTTTGACTGATGTGTACTTTTTGCCAATGGGAATTTCCAGGAACGTTGGTTGATTGAAGGAGTCATTGGCTTCCTCTTTGCTAATGGCAGTTACCTGGTGAAGGTCATGACCCCACGTGAGGAACACAAGTAAGGTCGTGAAGGGTAGGAGTGCAGATAAGGGAAATCAGGGATCAGATGATGACGAGCTTGATTTTGAGAAACCTGTAGATTGGGAATGAAGAGGGCGTACTGAACGGGGCGTGGGAGGAATGATCTAACTTGTGCTGTACCTGCCCTGGGAGTGTTTGATGGGACAGTGTAGAGGGAGCTTTACTCTGTATCTAACCCGTGCTGTACCTGCCCGGAAAGGTTCCAATCCGATCGCTCATTCTGATTGGCTGTTCTGTCTCTGTGGCGACAGGCCTCTTGCTCCAATGATGGGACGGTTCGTCTGTGGGATCCGAACAATGGAGAATGCATCCGGGAATTAAAGGGACACACGTCCACCGTCAGTGGGGTCTCCATCATGGTGAGTGTCAGCAACACAGGGCTTGTGGGGGGGGGGGTGTTACTGAGTGACAGTGTGAGGAAGCTGGATTAACATCAGTACAGATACAGTCAGTAACACAGAGCACTGGGGGAGGGGTTACTGAGTGAGTGTGAGGGAGCTGCATTAACATCAGTAGAGATACAGTCAGTAACACACAGTGCTGGGGGAGGGGTTACTGAGTGACAGTGTGAGGGAGTTGGATTAACATCAGTAGAGATACAGTCAGTAACACAGAGCACTGGGGTGGGGTTACTGAGTGACAGTGTGAGGGAGTTGGATTAACATCAGTAGAGATACAGTCAGTAACACAGGGTGCTGGGGGAGGGGTTACTGAGTGACAGTGTGAGGGGAGAGCGGACGGGTGGTGGTGGGGGGGAAAAGACCCTGTTGCTATTCTTACCCCGTGCTCCCATCCTTTATATTCCAGGCGGATCTTGTGCTGTCGGTCAGCGGGACTGGGGACCTGGTGGTGTGGAAGGAATCGGGAGCTGCCGTTACCACCATCCACGCCCACCCTCGCCGCATCAATCACCTGGCGGCCTTCAACAAACCAGGGTCTGCGGTGCAAGCAGAGCGCGGTGAGAGAGGGGCTGTTCACCGCACCCTCCCCCACCCCCCCACTCCCCGAGGGGTATCTCCATACCATCAATCTCATAATAGTCCCATAGCCCTATATCAATCCCATAGCCCTGTATCAATCCCAAACTAATCCCACTGTCCCGCTCTCTACCCATAGCCCTGTATCAATTCCAAACTAATCCCACTGCCCCGTTCTCTTCCCATAGCACTATATCAATTCCAAACTAATCCCACTGTTCCGCTCTCTCGGTACCAACGATATAGGTATAAAACGGGATGAGGTCCTACAAGACGAATTTAGGGAGCTAGAAGATAAATTTAAAAAGTAGGACCTCAAAAGTGGTAATCTCCAGATTGCTACCAGTGCCACATGCTAGTCAGAGTAGGAATCGCAGGATTGCTCAGATGAATACGTGGCTTAAGGAGTGGTGGAGAAGGGAGGGATTCAAATTTCTGGGATATTGGAACCGGTTCTGGGGGAGGTGGGACCAGTACAAATTGGACGGGCTGCACCGGAACCAATGTCCTAGAGGGAGTGTTTGCTAGTGCTGTTGGGGAGGGGTTAAACTAATATGGCAGGGGGATGGGAACCGATGCAGGGAGACAGAGGGAAGTAAAATGGGGGCAGAAGCAAAAGACAGAAAGAAGAAAAGTAAAAGTGGAAGGCAGAGAAACTCAAAGCAAAAAGGGCCACATTTCAGCAAACTTCTAAAGGGGCAAAATGTGTTAAAAAGACAAGCCTGAAGGATCTGTGCCTCAATGCAGGACTATTCGGAATAGAGTGATCATGGCTGGGAACTTAACATCCAGGGGTATTCAACATTTAGAAAGGATAGACAGAAAGGAAAAGGAGGTGGGGTGGCGTTGCTGGTTAAAAAGGAAATTAATGCAAGAGTAAGGAAGGACATTAGCTTGGATGATGTGGAATCGGTATGGGTGGAGCTGCGGAATACCAAAGGGCAGAAAACGCTAGTGGGAGTTGTGCACAGAACACCAAACAGTAGTAGTGAGGTTGGGGACAGCATCAAACAAGAAATTAGGGATGCGTGCAATAAAGATACAGCAGTTATCATGGGCGACTTTAATCTACATATTGATTGGGCGAACCAAACTGGTAGCAATGTGGTGGAGGAGGATTTCCTAGAGTGTATTAGGGATGGTTTAATAGACCAATATGTCGAGGAGCCAACTAGAGGGCTGGCCATCCTAGACTGGGTGACGTGTAATGAGAAAGTACTAATTAGCAATCTTGTGCGAGGCCCCTTGGGGAAGAGTGACCATAATATGGTAGAATTCTTAATTAAGATGGAGAGTGATAGTTAATTCCGAGACTAGGGTCCTGAACTTAAGGAAAGGTAACTTCGATGATATAAGATGTGAATTGGCTAGAATAAACTGGCGAGTGATACTTAAAGGGTTGATGGTGGATAGGCAATGGCAAACGTTTAAAGATCACATGGATGAACTTCAACAATTGTACATCCCTGTCTGGAGTAAAAATCAAACGGGGAAGGTGGCTCAACCGTGGCTAACAAGGAAAATTAAGGATAGTGTTAAATCCAAGGAAGAGGCATATAAATTGGCCAGACAAAGCAGCAAACCTGAGGACTGGGAGAATTTTATAATACAGCAGAGGAGGACAAAGGGTTTTATTAGGAGTGGGAAAATAGAATATGAGAGGAAGCTTGCTGGGAACATAAAAACTGACTTCAAAAGCTTCTATAGATATGTGAAGAGAAAAAGATTAGTGAAGACAAACGTAGGTCCCTTGCAGTCAGATTCAGGTGAATTTATAATAGGGAACAAAGAAATGACGGACCAGTTAAACAAATACTTTGGTTCTGTCTTTACGAAGGAAGACACAAATAACCTTCTGGAAATACTAAGGGACCGAGGGTCTAGTGAGCAGGAGGAACTGAAGGAAATCCTTATTAGGTGGGAAATTGTGTTAGGGAAATTGATGAGATTGAAGGGCGATAAATCCCCGGAGCCTGATGGTCTGCATTCCAGAGTACTGAAGGAAATAGTCCTAGAAATAGTGGATGCATTGGTGATCATTTTCCAACGGTCTATCGACTCTGGATCGGTTCCTATAGACTGGAGGGTACCTAATGTAACACCACTTTTTAAGAAGGGAGGGAGAGAGAAAACGGATAATTATAGACCAGTTAGCCTGACATCAGTAGTGGGGAAAATGTTGGAATCAATTATTAAAGATGAAATAGCAGCACATTTGGAAAGCAGTGACTGGATCAGCCCAAGTCAGCATGGATTTATGAAGGGGAAATCCTGCTTGATAAATCCTCTAGAATTGTTTGAGGATGTAACTGGTAGAGTGGACAAGGGAGAATCGGTGGATGTGGTGTATTTGGACTTTCAAAAGGCTTTTGACAAAGGTCCCACACAAGAGATTGGTGTGCAAAATTAAAGCACATGGTATTGGGGGTAATGTACTGACATGGATAGAGAACTGGTTGGCAGACAGGAAGCAGAGATTCGGGATAAACGGGTCCTTTTCAGAATGGCAGACAGTGACTAGTGGGGTGCTACAGGGCTCAGTGCTGGGATCCCAGCTATTTACATTATACATTAATGATTTGGATGAGGGAATTGAGTGTAATATCTCCAAGTTTGCAGATGACACTAAGCTGTGTGGCGGTGTGAGCTGTGAGGAGGATGCTAAGAGGCTGCAGGGTGACTTAGACAGGTTAGTTGAATGGGCAAACGAGTGGCAGATGCAGTATAATGTGGATAAATGTGAGGTCATCCACTTTCGTAGCAAAACCACGAAGGTAGAATATTATTTGAATGGTGGCAGATTAGGAAAAGGGGAGATGCAACGAGACCTGGGTGTCATGGTACATCAGTCATTGAAAGTTGGCAAACAGGTACAGTAGGCGCTGAAGAAGGCAAATGGTAGCTAGGGGATTTGAGTATAGTAGCAGGGAGATTTTACTGAAGTTGTACAGGGCCTTGGTGAGGCCTCACCTGGAATATTGTGTTCAGTTTTGGTCTCTTAATCTGAGGAAGGACATTCTTGCTATTGAGGGAGTGCAGCGAAGGTTCACCAGACTGATTCCCGGGATGGCAGGACTGACATATGAGGAGAGACTGGATTGACTAGGCCTCTATTCACTGGAGTTTAGAAAGATGAGAGGGGATCTCAGAGAGACATATAAAATTCTGATGGGGCTGGACAGGTTAGATGCAGGAAGAATGTTAGGGAAGTTCAGAACCAAGGGACACAGTCTTAGGATAAGGGGTAAGCCATTTAGGACTGAGCGGAGGAGAACCTTCTTCACTCAGAGTTGTTAACCTGTGGATGCCAGTTCATTGGATGTATTCAAGAGGGAGTTAGATATGGCCCTTACGGCTAAAAGGATCAAGGGTTATGGAGAGAAGCAGGAAAGGGGTACTGAGGTGAATGATTAGCCATGATCTTATTGAATGGCGGTGCAGGCCCGAAGGGCCGAATGACCCATGCAAGGTCTGGAGAAAGAGTCAGACTGAATGCTGTGAGCGCAAAGTAAAGTGTGTCCTTAGTCTTTTATTGCAGGTCTCCAGAGTGCCTCTCCAACCTGTGAAGCCCTCTTAAATACTTATGCTCCCAAGGAATTATGAGATCCCTTGGGACTCTGGGGAATGGGCCCTCTGGTGGCTGTACACAATATATACAAGTCCAGATACATAACAACATTCCACCCTAAAGTCAATAGTGTAACTATTTACAATCTGAGTCGATCTGGGGCCCTTCTTGACCTGGTTGATCGTCTCGGTGTGAAGGCTGGTGTTGTTGAGTCATGTGTTGGTCCCTCGCTGGGTTGCTGTGCAGCTGGCCTTGCTGGGCTGCCTGGTGTGTTGGGCCCTGCAGCGCTGCTGTGGAAGATGGTTTCTGCTTTCTGGTCAACCGTGATGCCGGTTCCCACTGGTGTGTGTGTTGGGGGATCAAAAAAGGTATGGTCCAAGATGGGTTGCTCAGGGTAGTCCATGAATCTGAGTTTGATTTGGTCCTGGTGTTTCTGGTGAATGAGTCCATTTGAAAGTTTGATCCAAAACTCTCTGCTCCCCTCTTTAGCCACGACAGTGCCGGGAAGCCACTTGGGACCTTGTCCATAGTTTAATACCAAATACAAGATCATTGACTTCAATCTCGCATGACACATTTGCGCTATAATGGTATGCACTTTGTTGAAGCTGCCTACTCTCTAGCTGTTCATGTAGATCCGGGTGAACTAGCCAGAGCCTTGTCTTAAGTGCTCTTTTCATGAGCAGTTCAGCAGATGGGATCCCAGAGAATGAGTGGGGTCTCATGCGGTAGCTAAGCAGGACTCAGTATAGGGGAGTCTGCAGTGAGCCTTCAGTTACCCTCTTCAAGCCTTGCTTGATGGTTTGCACTGCTCTCTGCCTGACCATTGGACGCAGGTTTAAACGGGGCAGAGGTGACATGTTTGATCCTGTTACGGGTCATAAATTCTTTGAACTCAGCACTGGTAAAACATGGCCCGTTGTTACTCACCAGGACATCGGGTAAGCCATGTGTGGCAAACGTGGCCCGCAGGCTTTCAGTGGTGGCAGCGGAAGTGCTAGCCGACATTATCTCACATTCAATCCACTTGGAGTATGCGTCTCCAACCACAAGGAACATTTTACCCAAGAACACGCCTGCATAGTCGACGTGTACCCTAGACCACGGTTTGGAAAGCCAAGACCATAAACTTAGTGGCGCCTCCCTGGGTACATTGCTTTTAACTGCGAGCTTGTATTACATCTGTGAATGCAGGACTTTTAAGTCCGCATCGATACTGGGCCACCACACATGGGATCGAGCTATCGCTTTCATCATTACGATGCCTGGGTGGGTACTGTGAAGGTCATTGATGAAGGTGTCTCTGCCCTTCTTGGGGACCACTACTCGATTGCCCCACAGAAGGCAGTCTGCCTGTATAGACATTTCATCTTTGCACTTTATCTCTTCCTGCATTTCCACTGGGACATGGACCAGCTCCCGTGAAGCACACAGCTTTTGACTAGAGATAATAAGTGGTCCCGTCTTGTCCAGGTTTTGATCTGCCGGGCAGGGGATGGGTGATTGCTCACTTTCAAATATTTCCATAACCATGGCTATATCTGCGAGCTGCGCCATTTCCACTCCCGTGCTGGGCAATGGCAGCCGACTGAGAGCATCGGCGCAGTTTTCTGTGCCTGGCCTGTGACGGATGGTGTAGTTGTATGCGAACAACGTGAGCGTCCATCTCTGGATGCGGGCTGATGCGTTGGTATTTATCCCTTTGCTCTCGGAAAACAGGGCTATAAGTGGCTTATGGTCAGTTTCCAATTCGAATTTTAGCCCAAACAGGTATTGATGCATTTTCTTTACCCCATAGACACACGCTAACACTTCTTTTTCAATCATGCTGTCAGCTCTCTTGGCCTTAGACAGACTCCTGGATGCATAAGCAACCAGTTGCAATTTCCCGAAATCATTAGCTTGTTGTAATACACACCCGACGCCATATGATGACGCATCACATGCTCGTACCAAAAGCTTACCTGGATCATACAACACAAGCAATTTCTTTGAGCATAACAATTTTCTCGCTTTTACAAAGGCATTTTCTTGGCTTTTGCCCCAAACCCATTTGCCCCCTTTTCATGGTAAGACATGTCGTGGTTCTAGCAGGGTGCTGAGACCCGGTAAGGTGTTACCAAAGTAATTCAAGAGTCCCAGGAACAACCACAGCTCCGTCACGTTCTGTGGCCTTGGTACGTTCTCGATTGCCTCTGTCTTCGCGTTGGTGGGCCTGATGCTGTCCGCCGCAATCCTCCTTCCCAAGAACTCCACTTCAGGCGCCAGGAAAATGCACTTCGAGCGTTTTAACTTGAGCCCCATGCGGTTGAGCCGACTAAGAACCTCCTCCAGGTTCTGCAGATGCTCGACTGTGTTCCGACCTCTGACCAAGGTGTCGTCCTGGAAGACCACGGTGTGTGGGACCAACTTCAGTAAACTTTCCATGTTTCTCTGGAATATCGCCGCCGCTGATCAGATTCCAAATGGGCATCTGTTATAAACAAAAAGACCTTTCTGCATGTTGATGCAGGTGAGGGCCTTCGATGATTCCTCTAGTTCCTGCGTCATGTAGGCAGTGGTCAGATCCAGCTTCATGACTGTCTTTCCTCCCGCCAGTGTTGCAAAGAGGTCGTCGGTTTTTGGAAGTGGGTATTGTTCCTGCAGGGAGAAATGATTAATAGTTACTATGTAATCACCACAGATTCTGACAGTGCCGTCTCCCTTGAGGACTGGGATAATAGGACTGGCCCACTCGCTGAACTCGATCAATGAGATGATGCCCTCTCTTTGTAGTCGGTCGAGCTCAATTTTTATCTGTTCTCTCAGCATGTATGGTACTGCTCTCACCTTGTGATGGATGGGTCGCGCCCCCAGTATTAAGTGGATCTGCACTTTTGCTCCTTGGAATTTCCTGATGCCTGGTTCGAACAGCAAAGGAAATTTGTTTAAGACCTGGACACACGAAGTGTCATCAGCGGGCGATAGCGCTCAGATGTCATCCCAATTCCAGCGTATCTTTCCCAGCCAGCTCCTGCTGAGCAGCATGGGACCATCGCCCGGTACCACCCAGAGTGATAGCTTGTGCACTGCTCCATCGTAGGAGACCTTTACAGTAGCACTGCCGATTATAGGAATCCATTATTTTGTGTAAGTTCTTAGTTTTGTGCGAATTGGAGTTAAGACTGGCCCTGAGGCCTTGTTGCACCACAACCTTTCGAAAGTCTTTTTGCCCATGATGGACTGGCTCGTGCCCGTGTCCAGCTCCATTGACACTGGGAATCCATTTAGTTCAACCTTCAGCATTATTGGGGGACAATTCGTGGTGAATGTGTGCACCCCATGTACCTCTGCCTCCTCTATCAGAGTTTCGTCGTGATCCTCCGTGGATCTGTCCTCCTCTGCAACGTGGTGGTTTGCAGGTTTAGCAGGCCTAGCAGCTCACCTGCACACTCTTTGGAGGTGTCCCATTGTTCCACAGCCCTTGCAAATGTATCCTTTGAATCGGCGTGAATGGAAACAATGATCACCCCCGCAGCGCCAACAAGGTGTTAATGGCCTTGCATTCATCACCCTTGATGGTGGACTCGGACTCTGCGGACGTGTAGCTGCAGGTATGTGAGACCTGCCCTGTCCGTTATGATTCGAAAACAACATCACTTTGTTCACAGTACTTGTAGCAGCACTTGTGTGCTGAGCGATTTGCTTAGTTTAGTATTGTCACTGGTGGCAATGAAAGCCTGGGCTATCGCTGTGGCCTTACTCAAGGTTGGGGTCTCTACAGTGAAATGTTTGCGAAGTGTGGTTTCGTGGCCAATGCCAAGTATGAAAAAGTCTCTGAGCATGTGCTCCAAATGTCCTTCAAATTCGCAATGTCCTGCAAGGTGTCTTAGCTCGGCGACGTAACTCGGCAACATAACTCGCTACTTCCTGGTCTTCAGATCTTTTGTAGGTGTAGAACCGGTACCTCGCCATCAGAACGCTTTCCTTCAGGTTCAAATGCTGTCAGACCAGTGTGCAGAAATCATCGTACGATTTCTCCGTGGGTTTCACTGGAGTGAGCAGATTCATCATGAGGCCATACGCTGGTGCCCCACAGACGTTGAGGATGATTGCTCTGTTTGGCAGTGCTCTCTTCCCCCATCTAGCTCATTGGCCACAAAGTATTGGTCGAGTCGCTTCACAAAAGATTCACAATCATCTCCCTCCGAGAATTTCTCCAGAATGCCCACTGTTCTCTGCATCTTTGGGTTCGTTATCTGTATCTCGTCGCCAGTTGTAGTGTATGGAGAAAGAGTCAGACTGAACACTGAGCTCAAAGTAAAGTGTGACCTTAGTCTTTTATTGCAGGTCTCCAAAGTGCCTCTCCAACCTGTGGAGCCTTCTTAAATACCTGTGCTCCCTTGGGACTCCGGGGAATGAGCCGTCTGGTGGCTGTACAGAGTAAATACAAGTCCAGATACATAACAGTCTACTCCTGTACCTATTTTCTATGTTTCTCTCCCATAGCCCTGTATCAATCCCAAACTAATCATAAAAACATAGAAACATAGAAAATAGGTGCAGGAGTAGGCCATTCGGCCCTTTGAGCCTGCACCACCATTCAATAAGATCATGGCTGATCATTCACCTCAGTACTCCTTTCCTGCTTTCTCTCCATACCCCTTGATCCTTTTAGCAATAAGGGCCATATCTAACTCCCTCTTGAATATATCCAATGAACTGAACTGGCATCAACAACTCTCTTCGGTAGGGAATTCCACAGGTTAACAACTCTGAGTGAAGAAGTTTCTCCTCATCTCAGTCCTAAATGGCTTACCCCTTATCCTTAGACTGTGTCCCCTGGTTCTGGACTTCCCCAACATCGGAAACATTCTTCCTGCATCTAACCTGTCCAGTCCCATCAGCATTTTATATGTCTCTGAGATCCCCTCTCATCTTTCTAAGCTCCAGTCTCTCCTCATATGTCAGTCCTGCCATCCTGGGAATCAGTCTGGTGAACCTTCGCTGCACTCCCTCAATAGCAAGAACGTCCTTCCTCAGATTAGGAGACCAAAACTGAACACAATATTGCTGGTGAGGCCTCACTAAGGCCCTGTACAACTGCAGTAAGACCTCCCTGCTCCTAGACTCAAATCCCCTAGCTATGAAGGCCAACATACCATTTGCCGCCTTCACCACCTGCTGTACCTGCATGCCAACTTTCAATGATTGATGTACCATAACACACAGGTCTCGTAGTGTCATCTGCAAACTTGGAGATATTGCACTGAATTCCTTCATCTAAATCATTAATGTATATTGTAAATAGCTGGGGTCCCAGCACTGAGCCCTGCGGCACCCCACGAGTCACTGCCTGCCATTCTGAAAAGGATCCCACTGCCCCGCTCTCCTCCATAGCCCTGTATCAATCTCAAACTAATCCCACTGCCCTGGTCTCCCCCCATAGTCCTGTATCAATCTCAAACTAATCCCACTGCCCCGCTCTCTCCCCATAGCCCTGTATCAATCCCAAACTAATCTCACTGCCCCGCTCTCTCCCCATAGCCCTGTATCAATCCCAAACAAATCACACTGCCCCGCTCTCCCCCTTGGGGATCGCGCAGGAAGAATGGGGTTCATCAGTGAGATGCCAGGGGCAATCCTGTGTTTGCCCTGTCCCAGCGGTGGCAGGAGGGGGACAGTGCCCCTGTTGTGGGGGGGGGGGGCATGTCAGTGCCCCTGTTGGGGGGCAGTGCCCCTGTTGTGGGGGTGGTGTGACGGGAACAGGTGAGAGGGAGAGTCTCGGAGTGAGTCGGTGCTGAACCGCTCGGTTCCTTCACTCCACAGAACAAGGAGAGCTGCCCGAGACATTAACCGTGGTGACTGCGAGCGATGATGGCTCGGTCAGGATCTGGCAGCCCCTGCAGGTGAGCATTTCAGCTACACTTTAAACACATTTCTGTATTAGTCAACACTCTCTCTCTCTCTCTCTCTCTGCCACTCTCTTCAACTCTGTCTCTCACTCTGTCTCTCACTCTGTCTCTCACTCTGTCTCTCACTCTGTCTCTCACTCTGTCTCTCACTCTGTCTCTCACTCTGTCTCTCACTCTGTCTCTCACTCTGTCTCTCACTCTGTCTCTCACTCTGTCTCTCACTCTGTCTCTCACTCTGTCTCTCACTCTGTCTCTCACTCTGTCTCTCACTCTGTCTCTCACTCTGTCTCTCACTCTGTCTCTCACTCTGTCTCTCACTCTGTCTCTCACTCTGTCTCTCACTCTGTCTCTCTCGCTGTGTCACTCTCACACTTTCACACACTATCTATCTCTCACACACACACTCATTCTCTCACAATGCAGGCTCATTGGCTCACACTCTCTGACACAACTCCCTCCCTCCCGCTCGCTCGCCCACCCGCTCACTCACTCCCTCCCTCCCGCCCTCTCGCACCACTGTGAAGCCTCAGGCTGGATTCCTTGTGGCGAAGGGCACGTGATGGTTGAACTCATTCACCATGGCCTGCACTGGGACATGTCCTGTGAGTGTGTAAAAACCTTGCACTAACGGCTTGTCTCTGCTCCCTCCAGGCGGACGAGGTGTCGACGCTGACGGGTCACAGTGCTCCCGTCTCCAGTGCTGCTGTCAGGGACCGTGTCCCCTTCTTCCTGACCGTCGGGGCTGACCGAACTGTGCGACAGTGGGACGTCCCTCCCGGGAAAGGTAGGTCAGACCCCCACCCCCTGCCCTAACCCTGCTGGGGCGTGTCACAGCAAGCAGTGTGATACGCAGCACCAACCTAACTCCATTTAAAAGTAGCTTTTAAAATTACACTCCCCTCTCTGGTCTGGGATTTCCCAAGCGCATGGTCATGTGATCTTTGTGTGTCATATGTTACTACACCAATATCGTACCCAGCGCTCTGGGGTGTGGGTGGTGTTTATGTCGAAGACCAGGTATATGCTGCACGGTTATCAATAGGTTGCTCTATCTGGACCCCACAAGTCCCAGCCACGGCGGCTGATTGACTAATTCACCCCTCAATCACACCTGGCGATGCACTCCTGTAAGTGACTGGATTAATTTCATGCAGTCATTTGTGTAGGTTGGGCCTGTACTCATTGGAATTCAGAAGAACGAAAGGTGATCTTATCGAAACGTATAAGATTATGAGGGGCCTTGACAGGGTGGATGCAGAGAGGATGTTTCCACTATAGGGGAGACTAGAACTAGATGGCAAGATCTTGGAATAAGGGGCTGCCCATTTAAAACTGAGATGAGGAGAAATTTATTTTGTGTTGTAAATCTGTGGAATTTGCTGCCTCAGAGAGTTATGTTAGCTGGGACATTGAATAAATTTAAGACAGAAATAGACAGTTTCTTAAACAATAAGGGGTTATGGGGAGTGGGCGGGGAAGTGAAGCTGAGTCCATGATCGGATCAGCCATGATCTTATTGAATGGTGGAGCAGGCTCGAGGGGTGATATGGCCTGCTACTGTTCCTATTTCTTGTGTTACATTAACCATCCTTCACACACGTCGTGTTACTGGAGTAATAATCCTGCCTTTATCGGGAGACTCTGCTGTAGTTTGAAGAGGCCCCCGTTTGGAGACACTGGGGCCTAAATTCATGGCCGCCAAAAAGCTGGCGCACATTCTGTTTGTAAAAGTTTTTATCGTCGGGGTGGAAGTGCGGCGGAGGTGGGGGTGGGGGTGGGCCCCAGTCTCCGCCGCTGTCACTCAGGTGGTGACCGTACGTGTGTGCGGCACCACGTGTCTCCCCTCATTTACAGGGGAGAAAGACAGCGTTTTCTTCAGTTGGCCACTGGCCCAGCGAGGGTTTCGGTTGGGTCAGTGAGCTGGCACCCGAGAGGGGCTGCCAGGCTGCCTGTTGGCGGCCTGCCCGAACCCGGGCCATAAATGTCGGGCCAATTGGGAAGTTGGCCAGCAAAAAAAAAAACCCCACCTGGTGGCGGTGATAGTGCGCCCTCCCTCCTGTTGAAGGGCCACCGTGCTGCTGTGGCTCACACACGAGAAACCAGGTGCACTGACACAATGAGCTGTTGGGGGCACTGCGCAGCGGATCGTGGATTTGTTGAGGTAGATTTTGTGGGAGATGCGATGGAAGTGTGGGAGAGCGGCAATGGGCGCTGTCGGCAGCAGCGGGCCGCAAGTGGGGACCGCCCGCAAAACCCCCGGCTGAGTCTGGATCGTGACGGCCAATGGACAGCAACTCGCCGGCCACTCGATTCTGCCTCATGGCTGCTGCACGACGGCAGTAACGGGCTTTACCCGGACCCTGAATTTAGGCCCCACAATGTTTAAAGAGACTCTCTTTGCCATAACTCCTACCCTGCCTCCAGCGCATTGGCTGTGTCAGTAATGTCAATACTCAGTGCATCAATATTTTAAAATCTTAACAGAATAACAGCTGAAGCATAGATATGTTGGCTCAAAACCTGCTAGAATTCTTTACACAAACCCTTTGTTTAAATTGCTTGAAGCCAACGCCTCCTGCTCACTGAGCTTCCCCTGTGGAATCTTAACGGCCAAATCAAAGCCAGGGGTCAGCCCCGAGGGTGGCACTGTCGCCTCAGAGCATCCCGGGTTTGAGTTTCCCCTTCGGAGACTCGAGCCTCATAATCCAGGCCCGACATTGCCGGTGCCTGTACTGAGGCAGCGCCACGCTGTGGGAGGGTCAGTGCTGAGGCAGCGCCGCGCTGTGGGAGGGTCAGTACTGAGGCAGCGCCGCGCTGTGGGAGGGGCGGTACTGAGGCAGCACCGCGCTGTGGGAGGGTCTGTACTGAGGCAGCACCGCGCTGTGGGAGGGTCAGTACTGAGGCAGCGCCGCGCTGTGGGAGGGGCGGTACTGAGGCAGCACCGCGCTGTGGGAGGGTCAGTACTGAGGCAGCGCCGCGCTGTGGGAGGGTCAGTACTGAGGCAGCGCCGCGCTGTGGGAGGGGCGGTACTGAGGCAGCACCGCGCTGTGGGAGGGTCAGTACTGAGGCAGCACCGTGCTGTGGGAGGGGCGGTACTGAGGCAGCACCGTGCTGTGGGAGGGGTGGTACTGAGGCAGCACCGTGCTGTGGGAGGGTCAGTACTGAGGCAGCACCGTGTTGTGGGAGGGGCGGTACTGAGGCAGCACCGCGCTGTGGGAGGGGCGGTACTGAGGCAGCACCACGCTGTGGGAGGGGCGGTACTGAGGCAGCACCGCACTGAGGGAGGGGGCGGTACTGAGGCAACGCCGCACTGAGGGAGGGGGCGGTACTGAGGCAGCACCGCGCTGTGGGAGGGGGCGGTACTGAGGGAGCACCGCGCTGTGGGAGGGTCTGTACTGAGGCAGCACCGCGCTGTGGGAGGGTCTGTACTGAGGCAGCGCCGCGCTGTGGGAGGGTCTGTACTGAGGCAGCGCGGCGCTGTGGGAGGGTCTGTACTGAGGCAGCACCGCGCTGTGGGAGGGTCTGTACTGAGGCAACACCGCGCTGTGGGAGGGTCTGTACTGAGGCAGCACCGCGCTGTGGGAGGGTCGGTACTGAGGGAGCGCCGCGCTGTGGGAGGGGCGGTACTGAGGGAGCGCCGCGCTGTGGGAGGGTCTGTACTGAGGCAGCACCGCGCTGTGGGAGGGTCGGTACTGAGGGAGCGCCGCGCTGTGGGAGGGTCTGTACTGAGGGAGCGCCGCGCTGTGGGAGGGTCTGTACTGAGGCAGCACCGCGCTGTGGGAGGGGTGGTACTGAGGGAGCGCCGCGCTGTGGGAGGGGGCGGTACTGAGGCAGCACCGCGCTGTGGGAGGTTCGGTACTGAGGCAGCACCGCGCTGTGGGAGGGTCGGTACTGAGGCAGCGCCGTGCTGTGGGAGGGGTGGTACTGAGGGAGCGCCGCACTGAGGGAGGGGCGGTACTGAGGCAGCGCCGCGCTGTGGGAGGGTCTGTACTGAGGGAGCGCCGTGCTGTGGGAGGGGTGGTACTGAGGGAGCGTGCACTGTTGGAATGTCAGCACTAAGGGAGCGCCGCGCTGTGGGAGGGGTGGTACTGAGGGAGCGTGCACTGTTGGAATGTCAGCACTGAGGGAGCGCCGCACTGAGGGAGCGTGCATTGTTGGAATGTCAGCACTGAGGGAGCGCCGCGCTGTGGGAGGGGTGGTACTGAGGGAGCGTGCACTGTTGGAATGTCAGCACTGAGGGAGCGCCGCGCTGTGGGAGGGTCGGTACTGAGGGAGCGTGCACTGTTGGAATGTCAGCACTGAGGGAGTGCCGCGCTGTGGGAGGATTGGTACTGAGGGAGCGTGCACTGTTGGAATGTCAGCATTGAGGGAGCGCCGCGCTGTGGGAGGGTCGGTACTGAGGGAGCGTGCACTGTTGGAATGTCAGCACTGAGGGAGCGCCGCGCTGTGGGAGGGTCGGTACTGAGGGAGCGTGCACTGTTGGAATGTCAGCACTGAGGGAGCGCCGCGCTGTGGGAGGGTCGGTACTGAGGGAGCGTGCATTGTTGGAATGTCAGCACTGAGGGAGTGTAGAACTGTTGGAGATGTTGGCTTTTGGATGGATGTTAAACCGGGCCCCTATCTGCCCTGTCAGTTGGACATATTACATCCCACAGCCAATATTCGAAGAGCAGGGGAGTTTTCCCCGATGTCCTGGGGCCAATATTTATCCCTCAACCAACATCACTGAAACACATTATCTGGTCATTATTTCATGCCTGCGGGATCTTGCTGTGAACAAATTGGTTTCCCTGTTTCCGACACTGCAACAGTGACTGCACTTGAAGAGTGCTTCATTAGCTATGCAGTGCTTTGGGACGTCCTGAAGTTTTGAAAGGTGCAGGGCTGTGGGGAAAATGCAGGGTCGTGGGCCGAGCTGAGGTGTTGTAGAGAGTCGGCTCGGGCTCAACGGGCCGAATGGCCTCCTGTGCTGTCACCGTTCTATGATTGTATCCCTCCATGTGTTTGCCTCTATCACACAGCACATTCTCATCACACAAAGATATTCATGCTCACTTCCTATTAGATTACACACTATCCTACACTGCCCTGTAACTCTCTGCAGCCAGGTGTTCTGCTGCTTGACTCCTCTTCCGTTCCCCAATTTGTCTCTCCAGGTTTGGAAGATCCATCATGTCATCGAGGTGCAGTCACTGCCCTCTGCTGGTCACCTTCTGGGACGTTCCTGGTATCCGGCAGTCAGAGTGGAGAACTCAAGGTGTGGAGTTCTGGGATAGCTTTACACAGCATCCAGGTGGGAATCTGTGGCAAACCTTTAGTTTGACATTTTAGTTCCTGACATCCTCCGCATTTGTCCCTTCCCCTGAATAGGGGGTGAAATCACTCACTTAAATATAAATTAATATTCTGTAATAAGTCTGCTTTTGTGGTTTAGCCTGAAACACGATCTGTTTGTCCGAGCAATTGGGAAGCTACAGACCTATTTAAGTTGTAAGGCAGGTCACAGGAGAGTGGGGAACTGGCTTGTTGCTCTGACCACGAATGGAGAGTGTTGGAAGAATCGCAGGTTGTAACCTGAAGTGGCTGATCACTCTGGTCAGGCCCGATGGTGAGTGCTGGTCACTAGGGCCATGAGCTGAATGCCCAGGCACTGGAAGCTTGACACTGATCTTCAACATTGGGGGACTGAGTTCAAAGGCGGTCCCCGTTCACGCCCGGTCTCCCATCTCCCCCCCCCCCCCCCCCGTTCACGCCCCGGTCCCATTTCCGCCTCCACCCCAACGTCCCCTTCTCCTCCCCATCTCCCCCGGTCCCCCGTTTCCCCCCCCCCGTGGTCCCCCGTTCACGCCCAGGTCCCATTTCCGTCCCCTTCTCCCCCCAGTCCCTGTTTTCTCCCCACTCAGACCCCTTTCTCACACAGCACTCCGTCCCGCACCATCCCATTCTCACACCTTATCCCCATTCTGCCCATCACCCCTTTCTCCAGGCCCTTTTAAATGGTTCTATACTCTCGACAAGCTGATCTTGATTCTCATTCACCACTGTTGCTGGCCGCTCATTCCCTGTCCGAGCAAGTTCCCACGACCCTCTCCCTCATTCTTTTGGTGCTGACCTTAAATTGATGCCCTCCAGCTACCCACTCACCCCCTGGCGGGAATCATTTTCTCCAACTTCCTGAACCAAAACCCCTCAGGGTTTTGAACCGCTCTATCAGAACTCCTCAACCTGCTCTGACCTAATGAAACAGTTTGATTCTCTTAGCCCCTCCTGGGATCATTCCACTGAATCTCTTCCCCACCCTCTCCACGGCCTTGACATCCTTCCTAAAGCAAGGCACCAAACCAGGAGGTGAACAAGAGGGGGTCCTTCCATGAGATGAAGTAGGTTCACAAATGTCAAAATGGCCAAACTTCATCTGACACTCCCCCTGCCCGAGCCCTGAACTCGCATCTTTCTCCAGTTTCTCTGATCTCCCCTCTTCATCTCTCCAAGCTCATCTTATCCATGAGACCCACTTCCTGCTCTCTTGACTCTATTCCAACTAAACTGCTGACCACCCAACTTCTTGTTTTGGCTCCCATGTTAGCCGAAATTGTTAACGGTTCTCTGTCCTCAGGCACTGTTCCCTTCTCCTTCAAATCTGCTGTCGTCACCCCTCTCTTCAAAAAAAACAACCCTTTGCTTGCTAGCTATCGCCTCATCTCCAACCTCCCTTTCCGGTCCAGAGTCCTTGAATGTGTTGTCGCCTCCCAAATCTGTGATCATCTTTCCATGAATTCCATGTTTGAATCTCTTCAATCTGGTTTCCGCCCTTGCCACAGAACTGAAACTGCTCTCATCAAAGTCACAAATGACATTCTTTGTGACTCTGACCTGTCTGCAGCCTCTGACACAGTTGACCACTCCATCCTCCTCCAACGCCTCTCCACCATCGTCCAGCTGGGTGGGACTGCACTCGCCTGGTTCCATTCCTATCTATCTAATCATAACCAGAGAATATCGTGCAATGGCTTCTCTTCCTGCCCCCGCATCGTTATCTCTGGTGTTCCCCAAGGATCTGTCCTTGGCCTCCTTTTTATTTCTCATCTACATGCTGCCCCTTGGAGATATGATCCGAAAACACGGAGTCGGTTTCCACGCAAACGACACCCAGCTCTACCTCTCCATCACTTCTCTCGACCCCTCCATGGTCTCTAAATTGTCAGATTGATTGTCCGACATCCAGTACTGGATGAGCAGAAATTTTCTCCAATTAAATATTGGGAAGACCGAAGCCATTATCTTTGGTCCCTGCCTCGAACTGCGTTCCCGAACCACTGACTCCATCCCTCTCCCTAGCATTTGTCTGAGGGTGAACAAGACAGTTCGCAATCTAGATATTATATTTGACTCAAATGAGTTTCCAGCCACATATCCGCAGCATAACTAAAACCGCTTTTTTCCACCTCCGCCCCTGCCTCGGCTCTGCTGCTGCTAAAGCCCTCATTCAGGCCTTTGTTACCTCTGGACTTGACTGCTCCAACTAACTCCTGGCTGCCCTCCCACATTCTACACAATGTAAACTGGAGGTCATTCAAAACTCAGCAGTCCGTGTCCTAACTCACCAAGATCACCCATCACCCCTTTGCTCACTGACCTACATTGGCTCCCGGTTAAACAACACATCGATTTCAAAATTCTCATCCTTGTTTCCGAATCACTCCATGGCCTCACCCCTCCCTATCTCTGTAATCTTTTTCAGCCTCACAACCCCACAAGATGTCTGCGCTCCTCAAATTCTGCCCTCCTGAACATCCCTGATTGTAACTGATCAACCCTCGGTGGCCGTGTCTTCTGTTGCCGAGGCCCTGAGCTCTGGAACTCCCTCCCTAAACCCCTCTGCCTCTTTACCTCGCTTTGTTCCTTTAAGATGCTCCTTAAAACTAGCCTCTTTGATTGAGCTTTTGGTCACCAGCCCGAATGTCCCCTTGTGTGGCTCGGTGTCAGATTTTGTTTGATAACACTCCGGTGAAATGTCTTCGGATGCTTTATGATGTTTAATGTATTTATGCAGCGACTTTTTGTATTTGGAAGTGATCGTAGCTTTAAATTAAATAACAAAAGCAGGCAAGTCGAGTAGAGTTGGTTGGAAACAGATTGTTAAATGAACCCGATGGGCAATGAGGAGAATTTATTTTATGCAGTGAGCTGTTGTTGTCTGAAAGGGCAGTGGAAACAGATTCAATAGTAACTTTCAAAAGTCTCTCTGTCTCTCTCTCTCTGTCTCTCTGCCTCCCCCTCTCTCTGGCGTCTCTCTCTCTCTCTCTCTCTCTCTCTCACAGGCCCACATGAACTGTATCAGTGCTGTCTCCTTCTTTTCTGAGAACGATTTTGCAGTGGGATCGTACGATAAGAGCGTCTCCATCTGGACCCTCCGTCCCCAGCGACAGATGCACTCTGTACGGTAAGGAGCTGCTCCGCACTGAGAGTTACAGGGAAGGTGTGACCTGGGATGTTGGCTCTTACCCTCTCTTCTCTGCTGTGTTTTGCTCAGCGTTGGTTGGTGCATCTTATCAATGTCTTGCTTCTTCCCAGGATGTGTCTCCAGTCTTCATTCACCCTCGATTGGCCAGTCTACTGTCTGAGCATGCTCAGACTGCAGGAGCACCTCCTGGTGGGGGACCTGCTGGGAAACCTCACCATCTGGGCCCCAGAGGGGCGGCACTGGACGGTGCTGGAGGGGTAAGTGTCCCTAATTAAACCGGTGGAGGCGGGGCCCGCGGGGTGGAGGCTGGCCCGGGGGGTGGGGGGGGAAGCGGGGTGGAGGCTGGCCCGGGGGGTGGGGGGGGAAGCGGGGTGGAGGCTGGCCCGGGGGGTGGGGGGGGAAGCGGGGTGGAGGCTGGCCCGGGGGGTGGGGGGGAAGCGGGGTGGAGGCTGGCCCCGGGGGGTGGGGGGGAGGAAGCGGGGTGGAGGGGGAAGCGGGGTGGAGGCTGGCCCCGGGGGCGGGGGGGGGGAAGCGGGGTGGAGGCTGGCCCCGGTGGGGGGGGGGAAAGCGGGTTGGAGGCTGGCCCGGGGGGTGGGGGGGAGGAAGCGGGGTGGAGGGGGAAGCGGGGTGGAGGCTGGCCCCGGTGGGGGGGGGGGGAAGCGGGTTGGAGGCTGGCCCGGGGGGTGGGGGGGAGGAAGCGGGGTGGAGGGGGAAGCGGGGTGGAGGCTGGCCCCGGGGGCGGGGTGGGGGGGAAGCGGGGTGGAGGCTGGCCCCGGTGGGGGGGGGGGAGGAAGCGGGGGGGGGGGGGGAGGAAGCGAGGTGGAGGCGGGGCCTGGGGCGAGGGGGTAGAGAGGGGTGGAGGCGGGGCCCAGGGGTGGGGAAAGACAAGAGAGGGGTGGAGGTGGGGGAAGGGGCGAAGAGAGGGGTGGAGGTGGGGGAAGGGGCGAAGAGAGAGAGGGGCGGAGGCAGGGCCCGGAGGAGGGGGTGTGGGGCAGGGCCCGGCGGGGGAGAGATGGGTGGAGAGGGTTGGAGGCGGGACTCCCGATCTCCCGATCACCACTCACCACCTCCTCTTCCCTCCAGCGGCTTCTACCATTATCCCTTCTCGCGCGTTATTGAGCGGAGCGACGGCTCTTTACTGACGGTGCTGGGGCCACGAAGGACCACACTGATGGCCCTTAAACAACCAGATAACCCAGCCTTGGAGGTAAGGACCAGGGGAGCTTTACTCAGAGCAGAGCAGCCTGGAACACGGAATGTTGGCGATTTCCCCCCCCCCCCCCCCCAATCCCCAGGGAATGATACTGGGGTCACATCCCCCAGGGAATGATGAAGCTCTCCCCTCTCTCATGGAGTATGCTGGGGCAGTGGGTCTGCACTGACCTTTCACATTTTGGGACTTGGATTCAAACCCAGGCCCAGACAGAAGGGATGGTCTCTCCGCTCTCTGGTGGGCGGTGGGGGGGGAACTATCCTGGGACTCCTGCTGGAAAGGTGTGTGGTGATTAGCTGAGGCCAGGATCAGGGCTTTGGGGTGATGCCTCCTCCCACAGTCAAATATCCTGCTAATGCTTACTTTCTGGTGAAGAATGAGGCCACTCGGGTGCTGGTCCATGTGGAACCGAACCTCTGCACGAGTCAACATTTCGGTGTCAGCTACGGCACGGTGGGACTCGCTCTCGACTCCGAGTCAGAAGAGCGAGGGCTTGAGTTCCACCCCAAACACTTGAGCCCCAAAATCCAGGGCCAACACTCCCTAGTGCCAGTAATGAGGGAGTGCAGCACTGTCGAAGGTGCCTAGTTTTGGATGGGATGTTAAACCAAGAGCCTAGTCTGCCCTATCAGGTGGACATAAAAGATCCCGGCCACTATTGGAAGAAGAGCAGGAGAGTTCTCCCCAGTGTCCTGGGGCCGATATTTATTTTTCATTAACATCAATCGAAAAACAACAGGTTATATCTGATTAATAGATCGATGACTGCGGGATCTTGCCATTAGCAAATTGGCTGCCACATTTCCTACATTATAATAATGACTAACCTTCAAAAGTAATTAACTGTCTGTAAAGCACTTTGGGATGTCCTGAGGTGGTGAAAGATACTGAGAAATGCAAAAGGGGTAAGAGAGGTGGTTGGGTGCAAGAATACGAGATTGGTTTAGAAACTGTCGATAAGGATTAGCTTTGTGCTTTCCCGCAGGAGGAGAAGGAACCAGAGCAGCTGACAGTGTGCTTCAGTGTCAGCATGATCCCCTGGTCGGACAGTGGGGAGAAAGTGAACACGTTGGTGTGGTTAACTGTAGTGAAGGAATCTGTCACATCACCCGGAGGAGGTAAGATGGGAATCCCCTCCACCGAGCAATGGGTTAGTCCGGGTATGCACCGAATCGGCATCAAATCCAGCCCAGATAGTGGTCTCCTCTCTCTCTGGGGGACTGGGTGAGGGTCAGTGGGCCTGGCACTGCCCTTCCACTCTCTTGGTACCTGGTTGTGGCAGAAATAACCAATATCTTTCAGCTCGGTATCAACTGCTTCAATTTGTCATGGTGCTTGCCTGTTGCAGGCAATTTGATTGATGAATCAACCAAACCACTCAATTCAAATACGAAGGTGCAGTATGATCTGTCTGATTGGCAGCAACAAGGCAGGTATTTTGTTTTATACGTTCACGGGATGTGGGCGTTGCTGGTAAGGCCAGCATTTATTGCCCATCCTGAATTGACCTTGAGAAGATTGTGGTAAGCCTCCTTCAACCGCTGCAGTCCGTGAGGTGAAGGTACTCCCACAATGCTGTTAGGGAGGGAGTTCCAGGATTTTGACCCAGCGACGATGAAGGAACGGCGATAAACTTCCAAGTCAGGATGGAGAGTCACTTGCAGGTGGTGGTGTTCCCATGCGCCTGCTGCCCTTGTCCTTCTAGGTGGTAGAGGTCGCTGGTTTGGGAGGTGCTGCTGAAGAAGTCTTGGCGAGTTGCTGCAGTGCATCCTGTAGAACACAATCATATCCTTTGTGCTCGGTATGACTCCAGCCAGTAGAGAGTTTTCCCCCTGATTCCCATTTCCCTGACTTCAGTTTTACTAGGGCTCCTTTATGTCACATTCTGTCAAATGCTGCCTTGATGTCGAGGGCAGTCACTCTCACCTCATCTCTGGAATTCAGCTCTTTTGTCCTTGTTTGGACCAAGGCTGTGATGAGGTCTGGAGCCGAGTGGTCCTGGCGGAACCCAAACTGGGTATCGGTGAGCAGGTTATTGGTGAGTAAGTGCCGCTTGATAGCACTGTTGGCGACACCTTCCATCACTTTGCTGATTGAGAATAGACTGATGGGGCAGTTATTGGCCGGGTTGGATTTGTTCTGCTTTTTGTGGACAGGACATACCTGGGCAGTTTTCCACATTGTTGGATAGATGCCAGTGTTGTAGCTGTACTGGAACAGCTTGGCTAGAGGCTCAGCTTTTTCTGGAGCTCAAGTCTTCAGTCAACGGCCGATATGTTGTCAGGGCCCAGAGCCTTTGCTGTATCCAGTGCGTTCTGCCATTTCTTGATATCATGTGGAGTGAATCGAATTGGCTGAAAATTGACTTCTGTGATAGTGGGGACCTCGGGAAGAGGCCGATATGGATCATCCACTCGGCACTTCTGGCTGAAGATGGTTGTAAACACTTTTGCACTCACGTGCTGGACTCCGCCATTATTGAGGATGGGGATATTCATGGAGCCTCCTCCCCCCGTTAATTGTTTAATTGTGCACCACCATTCACGATCGGAAGTGGCAGGACTGCAGAGTTAAATCTGATCTTTTGATTGTGGGATCACTTTGCTTCCTCTGCTTAGCATGCATGTAGTCCTGTGTTGCAGCTTTCCCAGGTTGGCACCTCATTTTTAGGTATGCCTGGTGCTGCTCCTGGCATGCTCTTCTGCACACTGTATCGAACCAGGGTTGGTCCCCAGGCTTGATGGTAATGCTAGAGTGAGGAATATGATGGGCCTTGAGGTTACAGATTGTAATGGAATACAATTCTACTGCTGATGGCCCACTGCGCCTAATGGATGCCCAGTTTTGAGCTGCTAGATCTGTTCTAAATCTATCTCATTTAGCACGATGGGTGCCACACAACATGATGGATGGTGTCTTCTGTGTGAAGACGGGATTTCATCTCCACAATGTGCGGTGGTTGCTGCTACCAATACTATCATGGATAGATGCATCTGCGACAGGTAGATTGGTGAGGACGAGGTCAAGTAGGTTTTTCCCTCCTGTTGCTTCTTTCACCACCTGCTGCCGAACTGGGCCAGCTCAGTCAGTAGTGGTACTACCGAGCCATTCTTGGTGAGGGTCATTGATGTCTCCCACCCAGAGTTCATTCTATACCCTTGCTACTGTGTGCCTCTTTCAAGTGGTGGTCAATGTGGAGGATTCATCAGCTGAGGGAGGGCGGTCGGTGGTAATCAGCAGGAGCTTGACCTGAAGCTATGAGATGTCATGGAGTCCAGAGTCAATGTTGAGGACTCCCAGGGCCACACCCTCTCGACTGTATACTACTGTGCTGCCACCTCTGAGATGGTGATGGAGGAGTCTGGGGCATTGGCTGAAACCTATGATTCTGTGAGTGTGACCATCAGGCTGTTGCTTGACCAGTCTGTGGGACAGCTCTCCCAATTTTGGCACAAGTCAGGAGGACTTTGTGTAGGGTTGATTGGGCTGGGTTTGCCATTGCCGTGTCCGAAGCCGGTGCCGGGGTCGATGCCAGGTGCTCCATCGGGTTTTATTCGTATTATTTCTTGTGGTTTGTGACAACTGAGTGGCTTACTCGGCCATTCGAGAGGGGAGTCAACCACATTGCTGTGGGTCTGGAGTCACATATAGGCCTGACCGAGCAAGAACTGCAGATTTCCTTCCCGAACGGACATGAGTGAACCAAATGGGTTTTTACAACAATCCGGTAGTTTCATGGTCACCATACTGACACTAGCTTTTTATTCCAGATTTATTTATTTATTTATTTATTTATTTATTTATTTATTTATTTAACCGAATTTAAATTCCCAGCTGCCATGGTGGGATACGCCTCCGGACTATTAGTCCAGGCCTCTGGATTACTGGTCCAGTTACGTAACCACTATTGTACCGTTGCCGATAATAAGTCTGGATATCCTATCTGACTCTGTGCTCTCCACTTTCCCCTGCGAGAAACCTTTCGGGTTTGATCTGGTGACTCCGAAGCGAGGTGGCCTGCGCTGGTAGATTAGAAAAGTGAGTGAAATACGCCAGACCAGTGGGTGAGGAAAGGGTTTAAAAACTATCAGCCCCACACAGAGCAGGCAGAGCCCAGGCTCCACCTCCCAGGTCTGCGGTGTGCTACTGATCCCAGTCGGTGTGGTGGGGGTGGGGGGGGGGGGGGGGGGCTACAATTGGTACTGACCCCCCCCCCCCCCCCTCCCCCAGAGAATACAATTGGTACAGATCCCCCTCCCCTCTCCTGGGGACTACAATTGGTACAGACCCCCCCCCCCCCCTCTCCTGGGGACTACAATTGGTACAGACCCCCCCCCTCTCCTGGGGACTACAATTGGTACAGACCCACCCCCCCACCCCTCTCCTGGGGACTACAATTGGTACAGACCTTCCCCCCCCCCCCCCCACCTCTCCTGGGGACTACAATTGCTACTGACCCCCCCCCCCCCCCCCCCGGAGACTACAATTGGGACTGAGCCCTCCCCGGGGAGGTGGGTGGTGGAGGGGCTACAGTTGGTTCTAAGCCACACCCCCAGAGCAGCAAAGATTCAGCTCGAGTATTGTGTCCAATTCTGGGCACCACATTCAAGGAAGGACGTCAAGGCCTTAGACAGGGAGCAAAAGAGATCTATCCAGGGTTGCGGGACTTTGGTTAGGTGGAGAAGCTGGGGTTATTCTCAGAGCAGAGAAGCTAAGGGGAGATTTGATCGAGGTGATCAATATTACAAAGGGTTTAGACAGAGTAGATCAGCAGAAACTGCTTTCACTGGCAGGAGGTCGGCAACAGGAGGACACAGACTTCAGATAATTGGCAAAAGAATCAGTAGAGAGACGAGGAGAATGTTTTTTCCCCGCAGAGTTGTTGTAGTCTGGAATGCACTGACTGAAAGGAGGATGGAGGCCGATTCAATAGTAACTTTCAAAAAAGGAAATGGATAAATATTTGTAAAGGAAAGATTTTCTGGGGTGTGTGGTAAGAGCAGGGGAGTGAGACGAATTGGATGGGACATTACAAGAGCCGACACAGGCACGATGGGCCGAATGGCCACCATCTGTGCTGTACGTGGATATGTATTTCAAAAGCTTACTGTGGCTATACTATCTGGCGACCTACACTGAGAATGATAGAATCTTACAGTACAGAAGGTGGTCATTCGGCCCATCGCACCTGTCCGGTTCTATGATAGAGCTGTGCAGTTAGCCCCACTCCGCCCTGCTCTTACCCCATTGCCCTGCAAATCATTCCTTTTCAACTTTTTATCCAATTCCCTTTTGACGGTCATTATTGCATCTGCTTCCACCACCCTTCCAGGCAATGAATCCCCACGGCTCCAGGTTAGCCTGAGTGTTGCAAGTCGATGTCTGTGGTGGAATTTGACAGGATTTCTCCCTCCTCCTCCAGCTCGTTCAATGCTCTGCGCCGACTCTCAGGGGACCTTATGGTGCTCTGCCTGGGACCCCACCACCATCCAGACAGAGGGATCGTACATTCAGCAATATGGCGAGCTTTCAAACTGGACCCGCAAACAGGTAACACCTCAGCAGCTCTCAGGGCTTCACCCAAACTGTACCTACCCTGGGAGTGTTTGATGGGACAGTACAGAGAGAGATTTACTCAGTATCTAATCCGTGCTGTACCTGCCCTGCGACAAGTTTAATGGGACAGTGTAGAGAGAGATTTACTCTGTATATAACCCCGTGCTGTACCTGCCCTGGGACAAGTTTGATGGGACAGTGTAGAGAGAGATTTACTCTGTATATAACCCCGTGCTGTACCTGCCCTGGGACAAGTTTGATGGGACAGTGTAGAGGGTGCCATACTCTGTATGAGAAGGAAAGACTGTGGCTAACTAAGGAATAAGGGAAGGTATCAAATTGAAAACAAGGATGTACAATGTGGCTAAGACTAATAGGAGGCCAGAGGATTGGGAAACTTTTAAAAGCCAGCAAGGAACAACTTAAAAAAAAAAAAAAAAAAAATGAGAGAGAAGGAAAATAGATTATGAAAGTAAACTAGCAGGAAATATTAAAACAGAGTAAGATTTTCTACAGGTACATAAAAAGGAAGAGTGGCTAAAGTAAATGTTGGTCCCCTGGAGGATCAGACTGGGGAATTAATAATGGGGAACAGGGAAATGGCAGAGACGTTGAACAAATATTTTGTATCAGTCTTCACGGTAGAAGACACTTAAAAAGATCCCAATAGTGGATAATCAAGGGGCTATAGGGAAGGAGGAACTTAATACAATCACTATCACTAATGAAGTAGTACTCTGTAAAATAATGGGACTAAAGGCGGACAAGTCCCCTGGACCTGATGGCTTACATCCCAGGGTCTTAAAAGAAGTGGCTGCAGTGATAGTGGATGCATTGGTTGCAATCTACCAAAATTCCCTGGATTCTGGGGCAGTCCCATCAGATTGGAAAACCACAAATGTAACGCCCCTATTTAAAAAAGGAGGCAGACAAAAAGCAGGAAACTATAGACCAGTTAGCCTATCATCTGTTGTTGGGAAAATGCTGGAGTCCATTATTAAGGAAGCAGTAGCAGGAATTTGGAAAAGCATAATTCAATCAAGCAAAGTCAGTATGGTTTTGTGAAGGGGAAATCATGTTTGACAAATTTGCTGGAGTTCTTTGAGGATTTAAGGAGCAGGGTGGATAAGGGGGAACCAGTTGATGTGATATATTTGGATTTCCAGAAGGCATTTGATAAGGTGCCACATAAAAGGTTACTGCACAAGATAAAAGCTCATGGGATTGGGGGTAATAGATTAGCATGGAAGGACGATTGGCTAAATAATAGAAAACAGAGAGTCGGGATAAATGGGTCATTTTCTGGTTGGCAAACAGTGACTAGTGGAGTGCCATAGAGATCGATGCTGGGATCTCAACTATTTACAATCTATATTAATAACTTGGATGAAAGGACCGAGTGTAATGTTACCAAGTTTGCTGATGATACAAAGATGGGTGGGAAAGCAAATTGTGAGGAGGACACAAAAGATCTGCAATGGGATATAGACAGGCTAAGTGAGTGGACAAAAATTTGGCAGATGGAGTATAATGTGGGAAAGTATGAGGTTATCCACTTTGGCAGACAAAATAAAAAAGCAAATTATAATTTAAATGGAGAAAAATTGCAAAGTGCTGCAGTACAGAGGGATCTGGGTATTGGTGAGGCCACACCTAGAATACTGTGTACAGTTTTGGTCTCTGTATTTAAGGAAGGATACACTTCAGAGGCGTTCAGAGCTGGCTCACTAGATTGATTCCGGAGATAAGGGATGGGCTTATACTCATTGGAGTTCAGAAGAATGAGAGGTGATCTTATCGAAACATATAAGATAATGAGGGGGCTTGACAAGGTGGAGGCAGAGAGGATATTTCCACTCATAAGGGAAACTAAAACTAGGGGAGATAGTCTCAGAATAAGGGGCTGCCCATTTAAAATTGAGATGAGGAGAAATTTCTTCTGAGGGTTGTAAATCTATGGAATTCTCTGCCCCAGAGAGCTGTGGAGGCTGTGTCATTGAATATATTTAAGGTGGAGATAGATAGATTTTTGAGCGATAAGGCAATAAAGGGTAATGGGGAGCGGGCAAGGAAGTGGAGCTGAGTCCATGATCAGATCAGCTATGGCCTTATTGAATGGCGGAGCAGGTTCAAGGGGCTAAATGGCCTACTCCTGCTCCTATTTCTTATGTTCTGTATCTAACCCGTGCTGGGAGTATTTGATGGGACAGTGTAGAGGGAGCTTTACTCTGTATCTAACCCATGCTGTACCTGCCCTGGGAGCTTTACTCTATCTACCACGCTCTGTTGAGAATATTCCTGTTCACATTCTGTCCCCAGGTTCACTCTGATAGGGTGACAGCCGTGACTGAAACCAATGAACTCATTGTGACGACGTCGTACGACCAATCTGTGCGCCTGTGGGATCGCGTGTCCCTGAAACAGGTAAACTCTGCACATTCATCCATTTTCTCTCTCTCTCTCTTGGTCACATTCTCCACCTCTCTCTCTCATAATGCATATTCTCTGTCTCTTGCCTACAGGTGGGTCTCTTTACCTGCCAGGCACCCGTGCTGTGCCTTGAGGCGAATCCTGTCTCCCCCGGGGAGGGTGTCTGTGGGGACTCCTCAGGTAATGTCTACTTCTTGCGCTGGAATAGCCGCCCTGCCAAAGGTTAAACCAGCCCAGTCCCTGGAGCAGAGGAGCATCGCCAGGAGCAACATGACCGTCCTCCGCGACAATACAGTCCCGCCGGGGGAGGGGAGGGGAGAGGACTGGAGCCAACTGCGATTGGAATCATTAATGCATGTGTCCCGTTTACACACTGGGAGGGGAGTCTCTCCCTCAGGGCCCCCTTTTAACAAGGGTTCAACATTAACGTTTTCTGTTGATTTTCTGAATTCGAGGGCAGATTGCTTCCAAATACGGGAGAACATTTAACGGGTGGAGGATTTAGGACCTCTGAGTTTACACATCCTTCACAAACTCAGGCCTGAGGGTTAATTGAAATGCTGCCTATTTCTTTTTGAAGGTAAATAACTAAATGTTTCAATTGATACTTTGCTGATCTCACTGAAAGAGGAGCTCCCTCTAATCTCTCACATTGTGAATTTTGCTGATGCCTGAATCTCCTGCCCAGTGCGGTACGGAGCCCCAAAGGGAGTAGGAAGAGCCCAGGTTCCATCCCCCCCTCCCCCAGTCTGTGCTGAGTTAGCAGGTCCCTGCCGGGTGGTGGGACAGGGGGCTACAATTGGTGGGGAGCGAGCAAGCTTACTCTGATTGCGAGAAACATGGATCAGACTAACTGCAGTGCAAGCATGATTGAATCTGTGTGCAGGATTAATCATCAAATAAAAGGAATGATAACACCCACGTATTGTCTGTGCTTCCAATCTGCCCCAACACCGCACTTCTCACCAGCTTCTTCTCTGCTCGTTCTCAAAACTTACGTGCAGCTTTCTGTGAGGACTGAGCCCAGTGCATTCAGAAATCCCAATTCCAAATCCAGTCCTAGAATGTAGTCTAGATGGGGCAGTGGGGTCAGACACTGACCTTTCACCCTATGGGACCCGAGGTTAAACAGGCTATGTAATGGAACACCCCAATGTCTTCTTGAGCCCATTTGCAGTTTCATTACTCTTTGGCAAACCTCCTACTTATGTGTCATCACCAAATGTTCAGATTCTTCTCCCGACCCCCAAATCTGAATTGACTATAAAATACTGAGAACAAAGGGCCCAGCAATGACCCCTGGGATAACCACTTCTGATCCGACCCTCTGTTTCCTGTCCCTGACCAACTTTCTCCCCACACTTCCATTTCTTTCTAAACTGCCCACCTGAGGACGTTGGACATTCCCCGGGAACCTTCAGACTGTTGCTCACCATTTGCCTCATTTTACTTGAAGTCATCTATAGTCTCACCAAATAGTGTCGGAGCCTCCCGGCCTGAACACCCAGAGGTTTCCGGTTGGCCTCAAGGATTTTCCAGCAGATTTCTTCAAATCCAGTGCTGCTTTTCCTCAAAACTGCTGGAAGTTCTGGCGTGACTTTCCCTGTGGGGGAAAAAAATCACATCAGGTTAGGGGATGGAAGAATTAATGGGCCTTTTCCAGAACTAGATTTGAGTCTTAACTCTGTGCTAATACTCTTACCTAGAGGGTTATAAAGGATGTGGGTTCAAATCCCCACTCCAGAAACTTCAACCTATAATCCAGGCTAACACTCCCAGTATTGAGGGAGGGCTGCACTCCCGGAGGTGTGTCTTTTGGATTAGATTGTTAAACCGAGGCCGCATCTGCCCTCTCAGGTGGATGTAAAAATCCAATGGGCGCTATTGGAAAAAGAGTTGGGGAGTTATGCCCGGTGGCCAATACTTGTTGCTCAACTAAAACTGATGATCTAGTCATTTATCACACTGCTGTTTGTGGGATTATGCTGTGAAGAAATTGGCTGCTGAGTGTCCTAGAATAAAACAGTGGCCTCATTTATAAAGCCCCCACCCCCCGGACATTGGCTGTGAGGATAGGGAAGTACTGAGATGGTGAAAGGCCCTGGAGAAATGCAAGTTCCTTCTGCCACCCTGCCTATGAGGGACCACCAACCCCTCTAATCTCATTCTCTGTCTGTCTGTCCTCTTGCTGACCCCCAGGCTCGGAGACTCTCGGAAAATGCAGGGCCATTTTCAGAGGCCTCCAAGATCACAGTCCTGGGTCAGGGGTCATGGGCTGTACAACCTGGAGCTGTTTAACGCTGAGCAGAGGCTGCAGACAGCCTATGAACCCCGACCCTGAATCAATGGCAGAAACATACCGACATGTTGTGACAGGCGGAAAGCACTGTGGCGTCATCTGCTGCAGGGTAAAGCAGCATCGGCCATGGTTTGTGTGACATACAATTAAAAACAGAAAATGCTGGAAATACTCAGCAGGTCATCGACCTGAACCGTTAACTGTTTCTCTCTCTAGAGACGCTGTCTGATCGACTGAGTATTCCAGCATTTTGTTTTTATTTCAGATTTCCAGCATCTGTAGTATTTTGATTTTGTATGTGTGCAACATGCAGTCGGCCATGTTGGTGTGACATAACCCGCTGTGAATGTCTGCCATTTCTTTAAATCAAACAGCTCAATTAAAGGAAAGGTAACTTCAGTTTCCATCCAAATAATCGCCTGATCTTAATCGATAAAAGTGACAGTTTGGCGTATAGGATCTCATCCAATATAAAGTGAGACAGGGCCTAGTGCAGTAATAATGGTGATAGGATCTTGTGGAATTTAAACAGACATGGTCTGGTGCAGTAATAACTGAGATAGGGCCTCATGTAATATAAATAGACATGGTCTAGTGCTGCAATAATGGATACAGGGCACAATACAATATCAACAAAGACATGATCTAGTGCAGTAATAACAGACAGGGCCTTGTGTAACATAAACATTGACACTTACACTGAGACGCCAAATCCAGGGACCACTTACACTGAGACGCCAAATCCAGGGACCACTTACACTGAGACACCAAATCCAGGGACCACTTACACCTGAGACAACAAATCCAGGGACCACTTACACTGAGACGCCAAATCCAGGGACCAATTATGTCATGTATTCAACTGTCATTGTAACCCATGTATAAACTGACCTAAGTTCTACACCGTGAGAACACTGACCACTAGGTGGTGAACTTGTGGAAGACACTCATAACCTGGACTTTCAGGTATAAAAGGGGAAGCTCCACCCACCTTCTGCACTTCACTGCTGGCTAATAAATGTTACTGGTCACAGAGTGACCTTTTCTCAAGTATGGGCCTCGTGTGCATTTATACTGTATAGTAAGGACATATCATTGGCGACGAGAAACTGGGATTTAAATCATGCGAGCATGGCCACTAGCAGCACAGACGAGAGGTACTGTGTTGGTGATGATTGGAATGATTTTATTGAGACTATAGCAAAGTTTTGTCACTAAGGAATGGTTGGGACAGGATTCGGCCAACAAACGCAGGGCTCATCTGATGGTTTGTGGATCCAGGATGTACTCCCTGATGGAAGGACCTTCTAACGCCAGAGAAACCGTCGGATAAGACTTTTGAAGAGCTCAGTAAGTTGATCGGGGAACACTTTAAACCAGCGAGCAGCATGCACATGGCGAGACACCGGTTTTACATGCACCGGCGGCGAGAAGGGCAAAGCGTTCCAGACTTCGTGGCAGACCTCCGGCGACTGGCGAGACTATGTAAATTCCCAGATGCATGCAGAGGGGAGATGCTGCAAGACTTTTTTTATTGAGGGCATCGGGCACGCTGGGGTTTTCAGGAAACTGATTGAGACCAAAGACTTGACCCTGGAAACGGTGGCTTTGATGGCCCAGACAGTTATCTCAGGAGAGGAAGAGACCAGAATGATGTTTGACAAAAATCTTGGCTTAAATGCAGAAAATGGACAGGGAGTCAACACTGTTAATGCGGCACACAGTTCTCAAGGCAGACAGGGGCAATTGGACATGCCCGAGCATGTAGTCGAACCCAAAGGGGGAATTCAACAGACACAATGGCTAGCTGAATGGCGATTCATGCCATTGCAAGCGACAATGGGGCCATCAACACCTGTCAATGGTGCGCTTAAGGACAGTTACAGAGACAGTCAGACGATCGACTGGTAATGGACCTTTTGTTTCCAACAATGGCTCATATTGGAGGTGTGGAGGTAAACACCCAGCCAGAGATTGCAGGTATCAGCAATATACCTGCAGAAATTGCAATGTCAGCGGTCACTTGGCACGTATGTGCAGGAAGCCTGCAGCCAGGTTGATGTATGAGGAGGACGTGTCCGATGTAAGCCCTACGAGGCCAAATGAACACTGGGGGAAATCGCTAGAAGTTGAAGTTCAGTGAGTTCATGTGGAGCACAAATACAGTTCATACACCAGGACGCCACCGATAATGATAGTGCACCTCAATGGCATCCCAGTATCAATGGAGCTAGACATGGGGACCAGCCAGTCCCTGATTATCAAACAGTTCACCAAGTTGTGGGCGTCCAAGGCCAGGAGGCCAAAATTATTGCCGATTGATGCACAGCTACGGACATATACAAAGATGATCATTCCGGTGCTAGGCAGCGCCACAGTAGTCGTGACCCACAAAGATTCAGAGAACAGATTGTCCCGGGGGATGGTCCCGCACTACTGGGGAGGAGTTGGCTTGCTGTCATGAACTGGAAATGGGGCGATGTAATTGCAATTTCTTCTGTGGAGGAAATATCATGCTCCCAGGTCCTGGACAAATTTGACTCATTCTTTCAACCTGGCATTGGCACTTTCATGGGACCAAGGTAATGATTCAGATAAACCTGGACGCTAGGCCAGTACACCACAAGGCCAGAGCGGTGCCGTACGTGATGCGGGAAAAGATAGAAGGCGAATTGGACCACCTGCTGAGGGAAGGCATCATCTCGCCAGTCGAATTTAGTGACTGGGCGAGCCCGATTGTGCCGGTGCTTAAGTCGGATGGGTCGGTCAGGATTTGTGGTGATTATAAGGCCACCATCAATCGTGTGTCACTCCAAGACCAGTACCATCTACCGAGAGCGGAGGACCTCTTTGCGACGATATCCGGTGGCAAACCTTTTTCAAAATTGGACCTGACCTCAGCTTACATGACCCAGGAGCTGGCGAGTGAGTCAAAGAAGCTGACCACCATCACGACACACAAGTGGTTGTTTGAGTACAACAGATGTCTGTTCAGGATTCGCTCAGCCGCCGCAATCTTTCAATGAAATATGGAAAGCCTCCTCAAGTCGATTCCAAGGACGGTGGTTTTTCAAGAAGACATCCTCATCATGGATTGCGATACTGAAGAACGCCACCACAACCTGGAGAAGGTGCTACACAGACTGGACCGGGTAGGGCTGTGACTGAAAAAGGCGAAGTGCATCTTCCTAGCTCCAGAGGTAGAATTCCTGGGGATGAGGGTAGCAGCTGACGGGATCCAGAGAGCACCCAGACCCTGTAACACGACTGAGCTACGTTCTTTCCTGGGGCTCCTGAACTATTTTGGTAACTTTCTTCCGAAATTGAGCATGCTGTTAGAGCCGCTACACATGCTCCTACACAAAGGTCGCGAATGGGTATGGGGGGACAGCCAGGAAAGGGCTTTTGATAGAGCACGCAATTTGTTATGCTCCAACAATCTGTTAACGCTATATGACCGACGTAAGAAACTTGTTTTAATGTGCGATGTGTTGTCCTATGGGGTCTGGTGTGTGTTGCAGCATGTTAATGCCACGGGTCAGTTACAGCCAGTAACTTATGCCTCCAGAAGTCTGTCCCAGGCAGAAAGGAGCTATGGGATGCAAGAAAAGGAAGTGCTTGCATGTGTATATGCAATAAGAAAAAATGCACCAGTACCTGTTTGGCAGGAAATTTGAGCTAGAGACAAATCACAAACCCCCAACGTCCCTTTTGGCCGACAACAAGGCCATAAATGCAAATGCATCGGCCCGCATACAGAGGTGACCATAAGAACATGAGTAGGCCATCTAGCCCCTTGAGCCTGCTCCGCCATTCAACAAGATCATGGCTGATCTGGCCGTGGACTCGGCTCCACTTACCCGCCCGCTCCTCATAACCAATAAGGGAATTAAGGGTTAAAAATCTATCTATCTGTGATTTGAATACATTCAATGAGCTAGCCTCAACTGCTTCCTTGGGCAGTGAATTCCACAGATTCACAACCCTCTGGGAGAAGAAATTCCTTCTCAACTCGGTTTTAAATTGGCTCCCCCGTATTTTGAGGCTGTGCCCTCTAGTTCTAGTCTCCCCGACCAGTCGAAACAACACCTCTGCCTCTATCTTGTCTATCCCTTTCATTATTTTAACTGTTTCTATAAGATCACCCCTCATCCTTCTGAACTCCAACGAGTAAAGACCCAGTCTACTCAATCTATCATCATAAGGTAACCCCCTCATCTCTGGAATCAGCCTAGTGAATCGTCTCTGTACCCCCTCCAAAGCTAGTACATCCTTCCTTAAGTAAGGTGACCAAAACTGCACGCAGTACTCCAGGTGCGGCCTCACCAATACCCTATACAGTTGCAGAAGGACCTCCCTGCTTTTGTACTCCATCCCTCTCACAATGAAGGCCAACATTCCATTTGCCTTTCTGATTACCTGCTGCACCTGCAAACTAACTTTTTGGGATTCATGCACAAGGACCCCTAGGTCCCTCTGCACCGCAGCATGTTGTAATTTCTCCCCATTCAAATAATATTCCCTTTTACTTTTTTTTCCCAAGGTGGATGACCTCACACTTTCCGACAATGTATTCCATCTGCCAAACCTTAGCCCATTCGCTTAACCTATCTAAATCTCTTTGCAGCCTCTCTGTGTCCTCTACACAACCCGCTTTCCCACTAATCTTTGTGTCATCTGCAAATTTTGTTATACTACACTCTGTCCCCTCTTCCAGGTCATCTATGTATATTGTAAACAGTTGTGGTCCCAGCACCAATCCCTGTGGCACACCACTAACCACCGATTTCCAACCCGAAAAGGACCCATTTATCCTGACTCTCTGCTTTCTGTTAGCCAGCCAATTTTCTATCCATGCTAATACATTTCCACTGACTGCGTACCTTTATCTTCTGCAGTAACCTTTTGTGTGGCACCTTATCGAATGCCTTTTGAAAATCTAACTACACCACATCCATCGGTACACCTCTATCCACCATGCTCGTTATATCCTCAAAGAATTCCAGTAAATTAGTTAAACATGATTTCCCCTTCATGAATCCATTCTGTGTCTGCTTGATTGCACTATTCCTATCTAGATATCCCGCTATTTCTTCCTTAATATTTTCAAGCATTTTCCCCACTACAGATGTTAAACTAACCGGCCTATAGTTACCTGCCTTTTGTCTGCCCCCACTCATGTTGGCCGCCTATGACTATACAATTCGCCACAGACCGGGCACTGAAAACTGCACTCAGCAGGTTCCCACTCGCCACCACTAAGGGGGAAACCAAGCATGCTGCTGAGATGGTCATGGCTGTTGAAGCTTTCGAAAGCGAAGGCTCACCCGTGACAGCCCGTCAGATCAAAGTCTGGACAAATAGAGACCCACTACTGTCTTTCGTCAAGAAATGTGTCCTAAATGGGGACTGGGCAGCCATGTATGGGGCATGCCCTGAGGAGTTCAAACCATTTCACAGGCACAAGGATGAACTCTCGATTCAGGCTGATAGCCTACTGTGGGGAAACCGAGTAGTCATGCCCCAGATGGGCAGAGAGATGTTCATCAGAGAACTCCACAATGAGCACCCGGGCATTGTCATGATGAAGGTCATTGCCAGGAATAGATGTAGACCTGGAACTTTGTGTTCGCAGGTGCAACACGTGTGCCCAGCTGGGGAATGCACCCAGGGAAGCTCCCGTTAGCCCCTGGTCCTGACCCGCCAAGCTATGGTCACGCATCCATGTGGACTACACAGGTCCTTTCATGGGAAAAATGTTTTTGGTTGTCATAGACACCTACTCCAAATGGATCGAGTGTGACATTCTCAATTCAAGCACATCCTCTGCCACGGTAGAACGTCTACGGGCAATATTCACTGCCCATGGTCTACTGGACGTCTTGGTCAGCGACAATGGCCTGTGCTTTACAAGCATTGAATTCCAGGACGTCATGACAGGAAATGGTATCAACCGTGTCAGAACAGCATCGTTCAAGCCGGTCTCAAACGGCCAGGCAGAACGAGCAGTGCAGATAATCAAACCAGGGGATGCTCAGAATCCAAGGGGGTTCCCTACAAAGCCGCTTATCACGCCTCCTGTTGGCCAATAGATCCCGATCACACTCGCACACAGGGGTCCCACCCACAGAGCTGCTAATGAAAAGGATGCTCAAAAGCAGATTATCCCTTATACACCCCACCATGAAAGAAATTGTTGAGAGCAGGCACCAGTCACAATGTGACTATCATGAAGGGAATGCGAGGGCACGATGTATTGATGTCAATGACCCTATCTTTGTCCTCAACTACGCTGCAGGGCCTAAATGGCTCGCAGGCACTGTGATTGCCAAAGAGGGGAATAGGATTCTGGTATTTAAACTTGCCAATGGACAAATCTGCTGCAAACACGTGGATCAAACAAAAAGGAGGTTCAGCAACCCCATAGAAGAAGCAGAGGAACAACACTATATGTAGAGTTCACTCCTCCACAGGTGACCGAACCCCGGAACCAAGCGGAGGAGAGCCCAGTCACTGTGGGCAGTACGCTCAGGCCTGAGGCACCGCGAACAGCAGACACTCAGGCCAGCGCCCAACAACTGGAGCCCCAACTCGGGCGCTCTACAAGGGAGCGTAAACCACCAGAGACTTAACCTGTGATCCCAATAAGACTTTTGGGGAGGGGGAGGGGGGAGGTGATGTCATGTATTCAACTGTCATTGTAACCCATATATAAACTGACCTAAGTTGTACACTGAGAACATTGACCACTAGGTGGTGAACTTATGGGAGACACTCCTAACCTGGACTTTCAGATATAAAAGGGGAAGCTCCAACCACCTTCTTCATTTAAGTGCTGGCTAATAAAGGTTACTGGTCACAGAGTGACCTTCTCTCAAGTATGGGCCTCATGTGCATTTACACTGTTTAGTAAGGACATATCATCTTACATAGAGATATACATGGAAATCAGAGAGCCTCAGTGTGGGGAATGGCCATGGTGGTGGATCCAGCTCTAGTGAGGGTGAAAGGTGGGTAATGGATGAAGAAATGGGGACTGGTGGTGCCTGCTGGAAGATTGTCATCAGAAGCCCTTTTCAAACAGACTGATGATTGGATGTAACCAGCGCACCTGGATCCGCCTATTCTTGTCCCAAAATCCCAAATTATCCCTGATATCTTTTTCTGTGGGAAATGTAGAGAAATGAAAGGGAGAAAATCGACGAGAAAAAAGATTCCTGGAATGACCAATTCATGCGGCTGCTTTCTGAATCATCTGCATGAGTTTACAAAACATGAAATGAAAAAGGAAGCATCTAGTAATAAATCTATGGAATTCCTGCCCCACAGAGCAATGGAGGCTGGGTCATTAAGTATATTTAAGGCAGAGATAGACAGATTTTTGAGCGATAAGGGAGTAAAGGCTTATGGGGAGCGGGCAGGGAGGTGGAGCTGAGTCCATGATCAGATCAGCCATGAAACATAGAAAATAGGTGCAGGAGTAGGCCATTCGGTCCTTCGAGCCTGCACCACCATTCAATAAGATCTTGGCTGATCATTCCCTCAGTACCCCTTTCCTGCTTTCTCTCCATACCCCTTGATCTCTTCAGCCATAAGGGCCATATCCAACTCCCTCTTGAATATATCCAATGAACTGGCATCAACAACTCTCTGCGGCAGGGAATTCCACAGGTTAACAGCTCTCTGAATGAAGAAGTTTCTCCTTATCTCAGTCATAAATGGCCTACCCCTTATCCTAAGACTGTGTCCCCTGATTCTCGACTTTCCCAACATCATGAACATTCCTCCCGCTTCTAACCTGTCCAGTCCTATCAGAATCTTATACGTTTCTATGAGATCCCCTCTCATCCTTCTAAACTCCAGTGTATAAAGGCCCAGTTGATCCAGTCTCTCCTCATATGTCAGTCCAACCATCCCTGGAATCAGTCTGGTCAACCTTCGCTGCACTCCCTCAATAGCAAGAACGTCCTTCCTCAGATTAGGAGAGCAAAACTAAACACAATATTTCAGCTGAGGTCTCACCAAGGCCCTGTACAACTGCAGTAAGACCTCCCTGCTCCTATACTCAAATCCACTAGCTATGAAGGCCAACATACCATTTGCCTTCTTCAACGCCTGCTGTACCTGCATGCCAACTTTCAATGACTGATGAGCCATGACACCCAGGTCTCGTTACACCTCCTTTTCCTAATCTGCTGCCATTCAGATAATATTTTGCCTTCGCGTTTTTGCCCCCAAAGTGGATAACCTTACATTTATCCAAATTATACTGCATCTGCCTTGCATTTGCCCACTCACCTAACCTGTCCAAGTCACCCTGCAGCCTCTTAGCATCCTCCTCATGGCTCACACCGCCACCCAGTTTAGTGTCATCTGCAAACTTGGAGATATTGCACTCAATTCCTTCATCTAAATCATTAATGCATATTGTAAAGAGCTGGGGTCCCAGCACTGAGTCCTGTGGCATTCTGGAAAGAACCTGTTTATCCCGACTCTCTGCTTCCTGTCTGCCAACCAGTTCTCTATCCATGTCAGTACATTGCCCCCAATACCATTTGCTTTGATTTTGCACACTAATCTCTTGTGTGGGACCTTGTCAAAAGCTTTTTGAAAGTCCAAATACGCCACATCCACTGGTTCTCCTTGTCCACTCTGCTAGCTACCTCCTCATAAAATTCCAGAAGATTCGTCAAGAATGATTTCCCTTTCATAAATCCATGCTGACTTGGATCGATCCTGTCACTACTTTACAAATGTGCTGCTATTTCGTCCTTAATTATTGATTCCAACATTTTCCCCACTACTGAAGTCAGGCTAACCGGTCTATAATTACCCGTTTTTTCTCTCGCTCTTGTTTTAAAAAGTGGTGTTACATTAGCTACCCTCCAGTCCATGGGAACTGATCCAGAGTCGATAGACTGTTGGAAAATGATCACCAATGCATCCACTATTTCTGGGCCGCTTCCTTAAGTACTCTAGGATGCTGACTATCAGGCCCCGGGAACTTATCGGCCTTCAATCCCATAAATTTCCCTAACACAATTTCCTGTCTAATAAGGATATCCTTCAGTTCCTCCTTCTCACTAGACCCTCGGTCCCCTAGTACATCCGGAAGGTTATTTGTGTCTTCCTTCGTGAAGACAGAACCAAAGTATTTGTTCAATTGGTCTGCCATTTCTTTGTTCCCCATTATAAATTCACCTGAATCCGACTGCAAGGGACCTACGTTTGTCTTCACTAATCTTTTTCTCTTCACATATCTATAGAAGCTTTTTCAGTCAGTTTTTATGTTCCCGGCAAGCTTCCTCTCATACGCTATTTTCCCCCTCTTAATTTTAACCCTTAGTTCTCCTCTGTTGAATTCTAAATTTTTCCCAGTCCTCAGATTTGCTGATTTTTCTGGCCAATTTATATGCCTCTTCCTTGGATTTAACACTATTCTTAATTTCCCTTGTTAGCCATGTTTGAGCCACCTTCCCTGTTTTATTTTTACTCCAGACAGGGATGTACAATTGCTGAAGTACATTGATGTGATCTTTAAATGTTTGCCATTGCCTATCCACTGTCAACCCTTTAAGTATCATTTGCCAGTCTATTCTAGCCAATTCATGCCTCATTCCGTCAAAGTTACCTTTCCTTAAGTTCAGGACCCTAGTCTCGGAATTAACTGTGTCACTCTCTATCTTAATAAAGAATTCTACCATATTATGATCACTCTTCCCCAAGGGGCCTCGCACAACAAGACTGCCAATTAGTCCCTTCTCATTACACATCACCCAGTGTAGGATGGCCAGCTCCCTAATTGGTTCCTCGACAAATTGGTCTAGAAAACCATCCCTAATGCACTCCAGGAAATCCTCCTCCACTGCATTGCTACCAGTTTGGTTTGTCCAATCAATATGTAGATTAAAGTCGCCCATGATAACTGCTGTACCTTTATTGCACACATCCCTTATTTCGTGTTTGATGCTGTCCCCAACCTCACTACAACTGTTTGGTGGTCTGTACACAGCTCCCACTAACGTTTTCTGCCCCTTGGTATTCTGAAGCTCCACACATACCGATTCCACATCATCCAAGCTAATGTCTTTCCTTACTATTGCATTAATTTCCTCTTTACCAGTAACGCCACCCCGCCTCCTTTTCCTTTCTGTCTATCCTTCCTAAATGTTGAATACCGCTGGATGTTGAGTTCCCTGCCTTGGTCACCCTGGAGCCAATTACATCATATACGTTAACTGCTATCGCGCAGTTAATTCGTCCACCTTATTCCAAATACTCCTCGCATTGAGGCACAGGACCTTCAGGCTTGCCTTTTTAAGCACACTTTGCCCCTTTAGAATTTTGCTGTAATGTGGCCCTTTTTGCTTTTTACCTTGGGTTTCTCTGCCCTCCACTTTTACTATTCTCCTTTCTATCTTTTGCTTCTGCCTCTATTTTATTTCCCTCTGTCTCCCTGCAGAGGTTCCCATCCCCCTGCCATATTAGTTTAACTCCTCCCCAAGAGTACGAGCAAACACTCCCCATAGGACATTGGTTCAGGTCCTGCCCAGGTGACGACCATCCGGTTTGTGCTGGTCCCACCTCCCCCAGAACCGGTTCCAATGTCCCAGGAATTTGAATCCCTCCCTTCTGCACCACTCCTCAAGCCACGTATTCATCTAAGCTATCCTGCAATTCCTTCTCTGATTAGCACGTGGCACTGGAGCAATCATGAGATTAGTACTTTTGAGGTCCTACTTTTTAATTTAGCTCCTAGCTCGCTAAATTCGTCTCGTTGGACCTCATCCTGTTTTTTACCTATATCGTTGATACCTATATCCACCACGAAAATTGGCTGTTCACCCTCCCTTTTCAGAATGTCCTGCACCCGCTCCGAGACATCCTTGACCCTTGCACCAGGGAGGCAACATACCATCCTGGAGTCTCGGTTGTTGCCGCAGAAACGCATATCTATTCCCCTTACAATTGAATCCCCTATCACCATAGCTCTCCCATTCTTTTTGCTGCCTTCCTGTGCAGCAGAGCCACCCACGGTGCCATGAACTTGGCTGCTGCTGCTCTCCCCTGATGAGTCATCCCCCCAACAGTACCCAAAGCGGTGTATCTGTTCTGCAGGGGGATGACCACAGGGGACCCCTGCACTACCTTCCTTGCACTACTCTTTCTGTTGGTCACTCATTCCCTATCTGGCTGTGTACCCTTTACCTGCGGTAAGACCAACTCGCTACACGTGCTATTCATGTCATTCTTAGCATCGTGGATGCTCCAGAGTAAATCTACCCGCAGCTCCAGTGCCGCAATGTGGTCTGTCAGGAGCTGCAGGCGGATACACTTCCCGCACACGTAGTCGTCAGGGACACCAGAAGCATCCCTGACTTCCTACATAGTACAGGAGGAGCATAATACGTGTCCAAGCTCTCCTGCAATGACTTAACCCTTAGATAAACTTAAATTAGCAACAACAATACTAAAAGGCTATTTACTGATAAAGAAAAAGAAAAAGAAAAACTTTTTACCAATCACTTACCCCCTTTGGCTGTGACATCACCTTTCGATTTCTTTCTACTTTTTTGCCTCCCTGCTGCAGCTGCACCAGCTGGCCTCCTCTCCGACGTCACGCTCGAACTCCCGCCGACTGATGGGCCTTTTGTCGGCCTCCCTGGACACCCGCTGTGCCTCCTCTCCAATGTCCCGCTCGAACTCCCGCCAACTGATGGACCTTTTGTAGGCCTCGTTGGACACCCGCTCCGCCTCCTCTCCTTATTAAATGATCTTATTAAATGGCGGAGCAGGCTCGAGGGACCAGGTGGCCTACTCCTCCTATTTCTTATGTTCTTAGTGTCACTAGCATTGTCAAAAGTGGATTCTATCCCTAACCCCTAATCCTAACCCCAAACCGATAACCCCTAATCCTAACCCCAAACCGATAACCCCTAATCCTAACCCCAAACTGATAACCCCTAATCCTAACCCCAACCCCAAACTGATAACCCCTAATCCTAACCCCAAACCGATAACCCCTAATCCTAACCCCAAACCGATAACCCCTAATCCTAACCCCAAACCGATAACCCCTAATCCTAACCCCAAACTGATAACCTCTAATCCTAACCCCAAACCGATAACCCCTAATCCTAACCCCAAACTGATAACCCCTAATCCTAACCCCAAACTGATAACCTCTAATCCTAACTCCAAACCGATAACCCCTAATCCTAACCCCAAACTGATAACCTCTAATCCTAACCCCAAACTGATAACCCCTAATCCTAACCCCAAACTGATAACCCCTAATCCTAACCCCAAACTGATAACCCCTAATCCTAACCCCAAACTGATAACCTCTAATCCTAACCCCAAACCGCAAACTGATAACCTCTAATCCTAACCCCAAACTGATAACCCCTAATCCTAACCCCAAACTGATAACCTCTAATCCTAACCCCAAACCGATAACCCCTAATCCTAACCGCAAACTGATAACCTCTAATCCTAACCTCAAACCAATAACCCCTAATCCTAACCCCAAACCGATAACCCCTAATCCTAACCGCAAACTGATAACCTCTAATCCTAACCCCAAACTGATAACTCAAGCAAGTTTGTAAGATGCAAACTTGTTTTCAAGAAGCCATCTTCAGTATCTCTAATGGGCTTCTCCCTTTCCCTTTCCCTTTCCATTTCCTTTTCCTTTTCCTGGTACAGCATGGGTCAGATACAGAGTAAAGCTCCCTCTACACTGTCCCACCAAACACTGACACGGCAGGTACAGCGCGGGTTAGATACAGAGTAAAGCTCCCTCTACACTGTCATCAAACACTCCCAGAGCAGGTACAGCACGGGTTAGATACAGAGTAAAGCTCCCTCTGCACTGTCCCATCAAACACTCCCAGGGCAGGTACATCACGGGGTTAGACACAGAGTAAGGCTCCCTCTACATGCTCCGCCCCTTCTGCCGCTAAAACCCTCCAGGCTTTTGTCACTTCCTGGCGGGACTGATCTAATGCTGTCCTGTCCCAATTCCCATCTTGCTCCCTCCATAAACTTAAACTCACCCAAACTCTGCTGCATATAACCTAACTCGCACCAAGTCCCTTTCACACGTCACCCCTTGCTTGTTAAACTGCATTGGCTCTCTGTCCAGCAACGTCTCGATTTTAAAATTCTCATTTTCTTGTTCAAATCCCTCCATGTGGTCGCCCCTGCCCTATCCATGAAAAGTCCTCGAGTCCTATAATCCTCCCAGAACTAGGTCCCTTGCTTTTTGTGGTATATATCAATTATTTAGATTTGAATGTCGGGGGTAAGATTAAGATTTCAGGTGATACAAAAATTGGCCGTGCAGTTATAAAGAAGAAGAAAGCTTCAGAATGCAGGAAGATAGCAAGGGACTGATCTGGTGGGCAGAACAGTGGCAAATGGAATTCAATCCAGAGGGAGGGCTAACAAGGCAAGGGAATACACATGAAATGGTAGGATACTGAGAAGTGTAGAGGAACAAAGGGACCTTTGAGTGCATGTCCACAGATCCCTGCAAATAGCAGACTATGTGGATAAGGTGGTTAAAAGGCATATGGGATACTTGATTTTATTAGCCGAGGCATAGAATATAAGAGCTTGAACAGTATGAAACATTACTTAGGCCACAGCTAGAGTACTTCATGCAGTTCTGGTCACCACATTACAAGAAAAATGTGATTGCACCAGAGTGGGTACAGAAGAGATTTACGAGGATGTTGCTGGGACTGGAGAATCTTAGCGATGAGGAAAGATTGGATAAGTTGGGTCTGTTTTCTTTGGAACAGAGGAGGCTGACGGGAGACCTAATTGATGGAGTATAAAATTTTGAGGGGCCTAGATGGAGTTGATATGATGAACCGATTTCCTTTAGCAGATGGGTCAACAACCAGGGGGCATAGATTTAAAGTAATTGGTAGGAGGTTTAGCAGGGATTTGTGGGCAAATAATTTCACTCAGAAGATGGTAGGGGTCTGGAACTCATTGCATGAAACGGTGGTGGAGGCAGAAACTCTGACCACATTTAAAAAATACTTGGATATGCACTTGAAATGTCATAACCTACAGGCCTATGGACCAAGAGCAGGAAAGTGGGACTAGGTTGGATAGCTCTTTGTCAGCCAGCATGGACACGATGGGCCGAATGGCCTCCTTCCGTGCTGTAAATTTCTATGATTTTATGAATTCTGCATTGCTGATTCTCTGGACTCTTGTCCATCCTCCACCTCATCATTGGCGGTTGTCCCTTTACTTGTCTGGGCCCTAATCTCTGGTATTCCCTTCCTAAACCTCTCCATTTCACTCGTCCTTTAAGACCATCCTTAGAACCTATCTCTGACCACACTTTTGGGAACTTGTACTCATCTCTCCTTTGGCTCAGTATATTGTTTTGGCTAATTATGTGAAGCGACTTGGGGTGATTTACTAAGTTAACGGCGCTATATAAATGAACGTGGTAGTTGTTGTAATGAGCAGTCCCTCCTGGCCAATCCCCTCTCCACATGTATCTAGATGGTCCGGTACATTTATAAAGATCAGGTGGGTTTAGCTGCAGTGATCCATCTATGTTATTGCTCAGACCCTCCTGGTCAGTCTCCCACATGTATCTAGGTGGTTCGATCCATTTACACCGATCAGGCTGTACTGAATCCATTAGTGGTACTGAACCGCTGATCATCGCAGTCCAATGGTGCAGCACAGGAAAGGAATCAAACCGTGATTCACAACATGTTCATCTGTAAATAGCTCAATGACTGTTCTGAACTAACGGGCCCTCAACTGCTCCCCGCGGAGTTCACCGTGTCAGGCCGGACTCGGTCTGTGCTGGAGAGAAGTCAGGATGTGGTGGCTCCGAAAGGGGTTGCGGTAATGGTAAAAACAAGAGCGAGGGATGTGAGGCATCGCTTTAATATCCCACAGTGCAGATTATCTGCCTTGTTGGGAGAGACTAAACAACTGATTGACCGCCGGAGCGATGAGAGCCCTGACCACAAACGGGAGCGTGATGGGAAGGATGCAGAGGTGGAGAATATTTCCCCTTTGGATGGTGCCAGCTCCAGCTCGTGGGGTTATGCTGAATATTCGACTGTCCTGTAAAAAGAGCGCATGCCCTTCAGCTGCCAGGACGAAAGAATGAGTTGACATCGAAATCCCGCCTGGGAGTTAAAAAACCGTCAGCTCCAGTTTTATTGGTCAATTACATGTCGTGATGCAACGTGCCCAATTCATTCACGAGAACCTAGTCCAATGTTCAGTGAATCCATAAAACTCAGAACGAACCATTGTGTGCTTTCCGGCAATCCAAACATTACAATAAAATAGGCATTGAGTCGGCGGCAGTCGGGTTGGGAGGATGTGGTGAGCAGACGAAAGAAAGGCTCTCAACCAGCAATCGTACATTATACAGCGGGCCAGGAGAGGGCGCCAGAGAGCCGTGCCGGCTCGAGGCAGATTCAGAGACCCACCGGTGGGGAAAGACCAATCTTACAATACACAGCGGGCCAGGGGAGGGCGCCAGAGAGCCGCGCTGGCCCGAGGCAGGTACAGTGACGCAGCGGTGGGGAAAGAGCCCGAATGCGGTTGAGTCCCTACCAGCAGATGGCGGCAGAGAGCCTCGCCTGCCACAAGTGCAGTGGCCCAGCGGCAGGGAAAGGCCCTGAGGGCGGATCAACCCTTATCGGGCCTGGGCGGTGCGGAGAGAGAACAATGAATGGAGGGAACATTGGGCGAATTCTGTTGCTCCATTCGGATCCTGCTCAACCTGATTTACTCTGTGTGCTCTGTCTAGGCGCTACTTTACTCCCAAATACGGAAAGACAAACATCTGTCCCGGGGGTTGGATTTGATTCCTTGGTTCATAGACATCCAGTGACCCCGCCGTGATCCCGGCAGAGTTTTCTCCGGGTTTCCCGAATCCAATATGTGGCGGAAGCACACGGTCCAGTTACCGCCCGATATTGGGATCCCGCCTTGGATAGGGGCGGGGCGGGGAATCTGGCGGTGAAATCACTGCAGCAATGACATGGGCAATCTGCATTTCGGTTGTGAAAATTTCTGGACCACAGCAGTGTCTGAGGAAGCTGGTTCCTCTCACACTGAAGCCTCACATTCACACACTCTTCAGCTTGTTTTTATTGTGTGAAATACACCCCAGGACCACCTGAGGACAAAAGGCCGATGGAGAACACAGCCCAGGACCAGTAGGAGGAGGTTGTCCTTGGCAGTGAGTGTCACCCCCAGCTCCACCTGGAGTCCGCTCCAAGTGTTGGTCACTCTCTGGGCGGAGAGGAATTCCTGAGATTGGTCCTGTTTATCTTCGCTCAGTGTTACCCCGTGTCCCAGAGTCCTTCTCTCACAATTTAACTTAAAGTGATGTTTTAAAGTCCCGCATAACCACCTTGTTCCGAGCTCCTTCCAGCTTCTCCTTTTCAGTTTGTGAAGTCCATGTTTCCCCAGTCTATCTCAAACCTCAGGCCTTTGACACCAGCATCAGCCTCTGCCTCTTGTCCACACCGCCTCCAGTGGCTGGAGGTCTCACAGCGCCTTGCAGATAATGAGCCATCAGAAATGGCCAGCACTGAGCAGACATCCCACTAAACCTCCGGATGGAAATCTCCTCACAAACAGCAACCTGCCGAGTGGTGAGAGAACTCCAGCAGTGGGGGATAGAGGAATATAAACAGTGACAGTGAATAACAATTGGGGCCTAAGTGTGAGGAGGCAGTGTCTCAGAGACTGGGTGAGACTTGGACACACACTGTCCAAATGTGAGGAGCCAGTGTTTCAGAGACTGGGAGCAGGAGATGTTCCTGGAACGAGTCTGAAGTCCTGCTGTGAAATTAAATCTGGGCCTGGCCTGGCTCAGATCATCTTCCTGCTCCATTAGAGCAGAACTGCCAGCAACAAAGATCCGAAATTTTAACAAGGAACATTTTAATCATAATTCCAATTTAACCTTCTCCAATAATACATCATTGAGAGTCAGTAACAATGAACTGTTCCGTGTTTTAGAATCGAACAGAACCCATTGTCTCCCCGGTTACATCAGTTGTCACCACGGTCCACATGAAGGAAGACTCAGTGTCTGCCCCATGTCTCCCCGCACTGACATGTTGTGCTGGGATTGGTAAGCTCCATCCCTCTTGTTTTATTATCTCATAAAATCAGCGGCAGTTCTTTATATTATCGACCCACACCATGGAAATTACTCCAGACCCTGCAAAACGGGCAGGAAATCCCCCTGAGAGAGACCATAATGGGGCTAGTGTGGGGCATGAAACCAAGTTGTATTGGGAGGCTATCTGGGTCTGTGTCTAAGGCCCATGTGCTGTCTTTGGCCGATACTGCAATGCCGTCCCAGCACAGTGTTAGAGTTTGAAAATTACACCCCGGGAGATGCTGGGTAGATTCAAATTATTGCTGATTGACTGCAACCAGTAAACTCAAAGTCCAACAGTGGGTGAAAGCACTTTGCTCCGGGCTGTAAAAGCGACATTCCTCTGCCGGAATCACTGGCCATGGCGGGGAACAGCTCAGCTTTGCTTAGAGTGGCCAGAGATCAGTGAATTTGGTGAAGAGTGTCTGTGACCAAATTGATCCTGGTGTTGAATTTCCACCAATCAACACTGGACCTCAAAATCCCATTCACCTGTGGACAGACGCCAAGAGCTGTTCCCATGTGTTCTGAATCTCCGGGACTATCCCTTTGTGTATAATGGTTTATTGGGGATATTTCCTCTCTTTAAAGAGCCGTGAAAGAATCCTTCAGTATCTTGCACTCCCTAAATGGTCTATGGGGATCTACAGCCGGATCCTCTGCTGGGATACACTGTAGCGTCTCACGGGAGCAGTCACAACCATCAAGGCCTCACTCCCAGTTTTACTCCTGTGCCCTCAGCCCCACAGGTTTAACTCTATGAACAGTAGGTTCTGGGATGTAATCCTTTTTAATCGGTAGTATTTCTCTATTTGGAGTTCCAGCTCCTACTCACTCCCACAGTTTACCAGGAGTTCACCGATCAGGTTTCTCTTCATTTCTTTGCAATGGTTATTTCCCTCATCCTGGGATCCCGGGTCTGCAGCAGAGGTCACAGCCCATGGTTATAATGGAATGGACACCAGTCTGTCATTCTATATCAGCCCTTCTGTCTGTTTCCTCTGCCTCTCACAGCTGTAAGAGTGGGGCATATTTGCACTTCCAGGAGCACAGCCATTGGTCAGTCTTACCCTCCTGCCCATAACACAATTATTCTCAGACCATTCATCAAGTTCCTCCAAACTCTCCGGGACTCTGGCATTACAATGTGGTACAATACACACAACAATGCCTTGTTATTATCTCATGTGTGTCCTTAATGTGAACCATTACAGCCCAGAATATACGGCAGTTACACCTGATCTGGGCCGCTGGGATTACTGTTTATATTTGTTAACAGACCTGTTTTGTTTATTTGATAACATTCCACCAGTGCACCATGGCTGCAGTGTGTACCATCTACAAGATTCAGCAACTCACCATGGCTTTCATCACCTAGACCTGGGCTGGGCAATTACTTGGACTGGAGGGCCACTTAACAAGTTTTATTGAGCTGTTGAGGGCTGCCCACCAATGTTGGCTCGAAGGTGCATGGCTGCACGGTCAGCAACAATCACATGGTCCTGCGCAGGCCCATCCCCAGCTCCTGCCGCTGAAAGAGACACTGCGCATGTGCGACTGCCTCGTGGCCAAGGACCAAATTTAAAGGGACCACGCATGGAAATCAAATTAGAGGGAACATTTGATAAACATGAACATTGCATAAACATAAATTCAGATAGTAGTCAGATGCTATCTTACATACACAACATGTTGTCGATACCACCTAGAAATGAATCAAAGATAAAAATTGAAAATATTGTGGTATCTTCTGATCTCTGTAAATCATCATCATAGGCAATCCCTCGAAATCGAGGAAGACTTGTTACCACTCTAAAAGTGAGTTCTTAGGTGATTGAACAATCCAATATGGGAATTACAGTCTCTGTCACAGGTGAGACGGACAGTTGTTGGAGGAAAGGGTGGGTGGGACTGGTTTACCGCACACTTCTTCCAGTGTCTGCGCTTGGTTTCTGCATGCTCTTGGCGACGAGACTCGAGATGCTCAGCGGCCTCCCAGATGCACTTCTTTCACTTAGGGTGGTCTTTGGCCAGGGACTCCCAGGTGTCGGTGGGGATGTTGCATTTTATCAAGAAGGCTTTGAGGGTGCCCTTCAAACGTTTCCTCTGCCCACCTTGGGCTCCCTTGCTGTGTAAGCATTCCAAGTAGAGCGCTTGCTTTGGGAGTCTTGTGTCAGGCATGCAGACAATATGGCCCACCCAACGGAGCTGGTCAAGTGTGGTCAGTGCTTTGATGCTGGTGATGACAGCTGCAAGAAAAATGCAGGAAACAGCTTCAGCCCTTGTACATGGCCTTCTTTGAACTTACAAAGGCCTTTGACACTGTCAACCGCAAGGGACTATGGAGCGTCCTCCTCCGCTTCGGCTGCCCCCAAATGTTTGACACCATCCTTCACCTGCTCCACGATGACATGATCTTGACCAACGGATCCACCACAGACCTAATCCACGTCCGGACCGGGGCCAAGCAGGGCTGCGTCATCACGCCAACCCTCTTCTCGATCTTCCTCACTGCAATGCTCCACCTCACACTCAACAAGCTCCCTGCTGGAGTGGAACTAAACTACAGAACCAGTGGGAACCTGTTCAACCTTCGTCGTCTCCAGGCCAGATCCAAGACCGTCACAACCTCTGTGAATCAGTGCTGTGAAACAGAACTGTACCCTCATTAGAGCCTGTGTCAGCATCAATTTCCCACCTCTGTTATCCTCATGTCCCTCTGCAAAGATTATTAATGCCGTCCCAATTGGTGCCATGTGAGAACTCCCCTGCCGTCATACTCTGGATACCAGGAGAGGAAAGATGCAACGCCGGTCACTCTCTTCAGTAAAAGATCTGCGGAGATGAGCAGCCATGACCCCACTCTAAATTGGATAGGGCATATTCTAGTATGCAGTGCATTCTGGGTACTTACATCCGCCATTGGGGCAAGTCTCACGGAATGGATCCTTTTAATCGGCCGGGGTGAATCGATTTTGCGAATTATTATTTTGAATTAAGTATTACTATGGTTTTTCTTTGGCTGCAGTTCGATTCTGTCTCTGACCCATGAGAAGTGAAAGTGGATAGACGAATGTGCAGCTCGAGCTCCGGCTCGCGTTCTATTTCTGTCCCATCCAGCGGACCGGATAGAATGTCTTGGCGGGCCAGATATGGTCCACAGACCATATTTTGCCCACCACTGCTCTACACTGTCCCATCAAACACTCCCAGGTCATGTACAGCTTGGCTTACATACAGTGTAAAGCATATTTAAACTACGCATCAAAACTCACAGGTCAGGTACAGTATGTGTTAGATACAGTGTAAAGCATATTTAAAGTTGCCATAAAACACTCCCATATCAAGTCCAGCACCCAGATAGATACTGAGTAAAGCTCCCTCTAATCTGTCCCATGAAATCCTCCCAGGTCAGGTAAAGGTCCCTCTACAAACTCGTATCAAACACTCCCAGGGCAGGTAAAGCACGGGCTAGATACAGCGTAAAGCTCCCTCTACATAAGATGTGAAATCTGTTACTTTCTGTATCATTCATCATTTTTTTGATCTGATTTAGTAAAAATCCTCCATAAATATTGCATATGACAGGGTAGAGAGAGGAACAAGTGAGTGTACAACTGAACCCAGTCACTATTTCTCCTTCATTTCCCTGTCGTCACGATTTTTCCTTCATTTGCAGATGCTCCCTGACCAGTCCCCATTTATTCATTTACAGATGCTCCCTGACCAGTCACCATTCCTCCTTCATTTACAGGCACCCTCTGACCAGTCACCATTTCTCCTTCATTTACAGATGCTCCCTGACTGGTTTCCATTTTTACTTCATTTATAGATGCTCTCTCACCAGTCACCATTTCCAGTCACTCCCTGACCAGTCAACAATTCTCCATTTACAGACGCTCCCTCACTGGTTTCCTTCATTTACAGACGTTCATTTTCTCCCTCTCCTGGAGTTTGCCGCGGGGCCGCTTTGTAGACCTTTCTGTTGTGGCTTTAAGCAGATGAAACCCTGTGGTGTGGAGCAAACATTGCAACATTTGGTAGTGAAGTGGATTCATTCAGGAGAGACAACAGGGATTATTGCAGAAAATAACACAGTGTGGTGAGAAAGGAAATGCAGTGGATGTTGTGCAGATGGATTGGCAAAACGTGTTTGATAAGGTGCCAGACATGAGGCTTGTTTATCAAATTAAGGCTCACGATATTAAAGGGAGTGGGGCAGTGTGGACAGGAAGTTGGATAAAAGGCAGAAAGCAGAGAGTAGTGGTTAATGGATGTTCTTCAGACTGGGGGAAAGCAAACAGTGGTGTCCCTCAGGGTCAGTGTTGGGACCATTGCTCTTAATATAGAGACAGGATCTGGATTTGGGTATATGGGGCACACGATCAAACTTTCCAGATGACACCAAATCTGGGACCATGACCAACTGTGAGGACTGCAAGTGACTTCTGTGTGAATATACAGGTTAGTAAATGGCTCCGGTAGATGTCAGATAAAATTTAATGCAGAGAAATATGAGGTGATATATTTTGGGAGAAGACAATGGTCGGAAAAGTAGATTTAACGGTAAAAGTGTAAAAGGAGTAGACTGAAACAGTAAAGAGATATCAGATTCTAGCTAATGCCATGTGATATTAATTAGCAGGTTTGAGAATCCAGTTTCAGCAACTTGAAGAAGAAATATAAGATGAGCAGATTTTCTGCCCTGTACTGTATCTTGTATTGATCCATCAATCAGAGTAAACATGCAAGTCCCGCGTGTCCACAGTAACTGACATGAGGTCAGCCCGCTGGATGGAACCTCGGGCACCCTGAGCTTGATCTCCGGTGTCTCCAGTCCCGACTGCCCCCTTACATCAGTCTCCCTTCACTTTTATTCCCTGCAGTGATCCATCCCTGGCTTCTCTGCTGGATTTTGGCAGGAAGCAAGGAAAAGACAGCTGGAACTTGAACGCATTCCCTGGATCCCAGCAGATACTTTTCTTCGGTAATGTTCTCAATATCCCTAAACTACTCTGCCTACTGTTAATTATATTATTTCTTATAGTTTCACAATTATAGGTATAAACATCGCATATTATAATCTAATATATTACCCAATCTGGTTTAAGCTTACATTGTGGTCAATAACAGACAAACCCTGTTCTTTCCCCTGATCTGATTAGAATTTCCAACTAGCCTATTCTGTGGAATAGAATGTCTTACCAGTGTTACCATGGGTCTGCTAATTCCCACGGGCAGATCAGACAAAGTGCTTTTAGTGGGAGGCCCAGCAGTGAAAGTGAAACCAAACCAAAGGGAACAAATAAAGATTTAAACCAAAGGAACAGGAAATGGAACAATGGGAAAAAAAACACAACTGGCCCAAAAGTGTGATTAATTTTCCCAAAAGGTCGGTCTAGACAGTTAGAAACTCCTCCTGGTGAGTGTGTGCCTGCAGGACTCGGCTTCACTCCAGTGTTTAAAGGCACAGAGCGCTGGCCTCACACCCAGGGGGCAATGTGTGGGAATTCCAGGGGCAGTGAGGACACGTCCAGAAATACCCCAGAGCAGTGAATGCCCACTGGGCCCCAGCACATGCTCAGGGGAAACCCCAGGAATGGGCAAAGCCAGAATGCCCACTCTGAACCCAGTTTGCTGCTTCCTCTGTGCCCAGCACTGCCTCCATCCCGGCACACGGAAGTGGAATTTCAGCCTCAGTGTTACAAGTTTCATCGGTTACAGGCAGGAAAGAGGAATAGTTCACACTGACACCGAGCTGTGTGATCGGGTCAGTCTGTATATGACTGACGGGCCCTTTTGAGTGGTCAGGTTTTTAAATTCCCCGTAACTCTAATCCCAGATATAAGAGAGGAGAGATCTGTGTTTAAATCAAAGAGTCTCCTCAGAGATTCTCTGAGAGAAGGAACTGGTCAGCTTTAAACACCAGAAAGAGAAAAAATGTTAGAAATTTCCAATTAGCATTTTTTGACCAATTTCATTTCCCACAGGGATGGGGAATTCTAGAATAAGAAGGAACTGGTCATGATTTGAAAGGTATTGAAGGATTCGAGGAGCTCTTACATTTGGGATATTTATTTTGTCTTCTCAAGGAGTTAGATAACAGACTTCTTGCTGTGAATATAAAGTTGCATTATTGGGCCATGATGTATTTACTTGTTTATGTTTGGTTAAATATATTTTCTGAGTGGATTTAAATTCAAGACAACGTTTTCAGGCATGATGCTCTATTCACACATCGAGGGTGAGAGAGATGCTGTGGGGCACACGCAAAGTCCAGTAGCTGAAAGTGATTCACAGACTGGGTTTTGTGTTTCGTGATCCCGGGCATGTTACCAATACCATCGCTGCATCCCAAGGCTAGGAGAGGCACGCTGGGAGGTATGGGGAGCTGGGACTTGTCCATGAAGTAACTGAAGGTATGAAAACTGAAATAAAGTAGAATTAGAAAGGAGAAAAGGCCCAAAAATGTAGCAGTCAGTAAAAGGACATCAATTAGTCTCCTCTTATCTAGGAGACATTAAATATCGACACACTGTTATTTGAAATATCAAAATATTAAACTCCAGCTCAGTTAAAAGATTATCAACACCAGCAGAAACAAACTCCAACAGTCAGAATGAACATGATTCAATCAGGGATGTGATTAACAGCAGCAACAACAGCAGAATTCAAACCTTGCAGTCACTTGTGAGCTCGCTGGTGTCTCAGTAGGTGGGATGACTGAGTGAATCCCTTCCCACACTCAGAGCAGGTGAATGGTGTCTCCCCAGTGTGAACTCGCTGGTGTTTCAGCAGGTCGGATGACTGAGTGAAACTCTTCCCACACTCAGAGCAGGTAAATGGTCTCTCTCCAATATGAACTCGTTGGTGTCTCAGCAGGCTGGATGACTGAGTGAATCCCTTCCCACATTCAGTGCAGGTGAATGGCCTCTCCCCAGTATGAACTCGCTGGTGTTTCAGCAGGGTGGATGACTGAGTGAAACCCTTCCCACACTCAGAGCAAGTGAACGGCCTCTCCCCAGTATGAACTCGTTGGTGTATCAGCAGGTCGGATGACTTTGTGAAACCCTTCGCACATTCAGAGCAGGTGAACGGCCTCTCCCCAGTGTGAAATCGCTGGTGTGCCAGCAGGTCGGAAGACCGAATGAATCCCTTCCCACACTCGGGGCAAGTGAATGGCCTCTCCCCAGTGTGAACTCGCTGGTGTATCAGCAGGTGAGATGATCGAGTGAATCCCTTCCCACAGTCAGAGCAACTGAACGGTCTCTCCCCAGTGTGCACTCGCTGGTGTGTCAGCAGTTCGGATGACTGAGCGAATCCCTTGCCACACACGGAGCAGGTGAACGGCCTCTCTCCAGTGTGAATTCGCTGGTGAGTTACAAGATGGTATGACCGAGTGAATCCCTTCTCACACACTGCACAGGTAAATGGTCTCTCCCCAGTGTGAACTCGCTGGTGTGTCAGCAGGTCAGATGACCAAATGAAACCCTGCCCACACACGGAGCAGGTGAACGGCCTCTCCCCAGTGTGACTGCGCTTGTGCCTCCCCAGGTTAGATGATAGGCTGAAGCCTTGTCCACACACAGAGCACATATACCGTTTCTCCCTGCTGTGAACGGTGCTTTTAGCTTTCATGCTCAAAGGTCGATCATATTTCGGTCCCAATGTAACGAGTAACTCCGTGAGATCTTGGCGTGACATTTGGTTTGAGATTCCCGTCTGCAAATCCTCCCCTTTTGACACCCTGTAAAATGAATTTCAAACAGGAAACAGAAGGTTGAGAGAGAACCTACCTAAACATAAAGACAGGTTGTGAAATTGAGCTTAATGAATCTGGTCATTTGTTGGGCTGGCACTGGAGAAATGTCACCAAAGAAGCTGCTAGATTGTCGTTAAAAGTCTAACTGGTCACAATGTCCTTCAGGGAAGGGAACCCACCTTTCGTGACAGTCCCACATGGGAAATTATTGGTCCTACTGGGCTCAGAAATACTGGGGGTTAAACCCAGCAACTTCTCCATCTCCAATCCAGCTCAAACTGATGCAACAAACAGACCCACACAGGAGGCCCGGAACCGACCTCCGCATCCAGCGCCCACCCCGACACAGAGCGGCCTGCTGTATAAATGCAAGTTGTCGTTTTCCTTGTGTGGGGGAGGTGCTGCCCCTGGGGCTTCCTGGTGCCGGAGCCCTGGCCGCACGTCCACCAGGCCCTGCGGCTCTGACTCGGGGTCTGAGACCTACATTCAGTGTTGCTGAGGCCGCGCTCGCTCTGCTCAGTCTCCGGGAGCCGCTCCACACAGGAAGGCGCTCTCCGGGATCAGCCCTTCCCGTGCGCTGTCCCCCTGCTGATGGAGATAGGGCATACCCCCCCATGCAGGACACTCTGGGTAAGACTATCTGCCATTGTCGGGGAGTGGTACAACACAGAAGGAGGCCACTCGGCCCATCATGTCTGTGCCGGCCTTTTGGTAGAACTATTCAACGAGTCTCACTCCTCTGCTCTTTACCCGTAGCATAGTATATTTTTCCCTTCAAGTATTTATCCAATTCCCTTTTGAAAGTTACTATTGAATCTTTCAGGCAGAGCATTCCAGATCACAACTAGTCGCTGTGTAACAAATGATTCCACATCTCACCTCCGGTTCTTTTGCCAATAACTGAAGTGCCTCATCCACTCCTTGCTTTGGAGGCAGTTCAGTGAAGGTTCACTAGGTTGATTCCGGAGATGAGGTGGTTGACTTATGAGGAAAGGTTGAGTAGGTTGTCTACTCATTGGAATTCAGAAGAATGAGAGGTGATCTTATCAAAACGTATAAGATTATGAGGCGGCTTAACAAGGTGGATGCAGAAAGGATGTTTCCACTGATGGGGGCGACTAGAACTAGAGAGCATGATCTTAGAATAAGGGGCTGCCCATTTAAAACAGAGATGAGGAGAAATTTATTCTCTCAGAGAGTTGTAAATCTGTGGAATTTGCTGCCTCAGACAGCTGTGGATACTGGGACATTGAATAAATTTAAGACAGAAATAGACAGCTTCTTAAATGATAAGAGGATAAGGGGTTATGGAGAGCGGGCGGGAAAGTGGTGCTGAGTCCATGATCAGATCAGTCATGATCTTATTGAATGGCAGAGCAGGCTCGAGGGGCCATTTGGCCTACTCCTGTTCCTATTTCTTATGTTCTTATCCCTGGCACCATTCCTTCTGCACCCTCTCTAAAAGCTTGGCATCATTCCTAAAGTTTGGGGCCCAGAATTGAACGCAGTACTCCAGCTGAGGTCTAACCAATGTTTTATTAAGGTTTAGCATAACTAAATATCAAATGCTGATATTTCCGTGATGCGGTTTAAATGGTGAGGTATATCCAGTCAGTTGGATTTGTAAATAAGACTGTGAACCGAAAGAAGCACATTTGGAGTGGAGAGCCGTGAGACACGCTGTGTAACCAGGCTCAAACACTCTGCACATCCCAGACATCACTTGGTTCCCACTTGGCATGAAAGGAATATGCTACTTGCAACAATTCATTGGATTTGATTTCAAATATTAGTATAGAAACTGAATCATGTTTCTATGATTGCTTTCCCAACTCAGATTCAAGGCCTCGATTTTTTTCTTTGTCTGTGTACAGTCCCAGCATTCCAACCCTGGGACTGTACATGGAGATTCTAAACCTGGGACTGTACATGGAGATTCTAAACCTGGGACTGTACATGGAGATTCTAAACCTGGGACTATAGACGGGGCATTCCAGCCCTAGGACTATAGAAGGGGACCCATCTCTGGGGCTCTAGCTACAAATGTGTGGGATGTAAACTGAGTAGCATCTTTAGACGAGATGGTGAGGGAAAAGTAACTGAGGCTGCAATTTTCACACGGGCACTTGGCCCCAGTTGGGACCAAACACTGAAGCCCCACCCAGGTTTTGCACCAAGAGAACAGCGCATGCGCTTTACTACTCACTGTTTCAAGATGGCGGAGCGTGGAACCGGCCTTCCTGTACAAAGATGGCGGCAGTTAGCCTGGGCCTGTGAATTGGAGAAAGCCGCGAGCTGCAAACGTGGGGCGATCAGGTTATTATTCCAGGCTTGCGGCATACACCAGTTGTTTATGAAGCCTCTCCGCCCACTCGCGGATCCATTACGCCCCTCCGCCCCATGAATCTTACCGAGTTGTCCGCAGCCTCTCCCTACTGTCTCTCTCCACCATTACACGCAGCGCGGATGCTCCTAACCAAGGCGGATTTCGCGCTTGCGCGCTGGGATCTTGTAGACTGGGTGCGGCACATTCTCCCCCGCGGTGCATGCTGGGGAAGAAACCCGCCATTGAAAGGCCACGTTTGTCAATAGACCTGGATTTATTGTAATTGCTTTGAGCACTGAACCATGTTCATTCTGGCAGCTAGAGTTTGTTTCTTCTGATTTTAATAACCCCTATACCTGGGCTGAAGATTACCATTCCTCATGTTGAGGCTCTATAATTCCCAAGCGGAGCATAAACGCCGGCATGGACTGGATAGTGTATGTGCCGTATATCCTATGTAATTTTGTAGTCTCAGTGCGCAGCACACTCGCCTGTGAGGGAGCACTGCGCTGTAAACCGAGGCCCCGTTTGCCCTTTCAAGTGCGCTAAAAGATCCCATGATACTACATTTATTTCGAAGAAGAGCGGGGGAGTTATCCCCGGTGCCCTGGCCAATATTTATTCCTCAATCAATATAACAAAAAAACAGATTATCTGGTCATTATCACAATGCTGTTTGTGGGAGCTCGCTGTGCGTAAATTGGCTGCCGCGTTTCCCACATTACAATCGTGACTGCACTCCAAAAAGTACTTCATTGGCTGTTAAAAAAAAACTTTGAGACGTCCGGTGGTCGTGAAAGGTTTTATAAATTGGTGTCTCAGTGTAAGTGGTCCCTGGATTTGGTGCTTCAGTGGTTCCAGGTTTTTTGTCACAGTATTGGTAATCCCTGGATTTGGTGTCATGGTGTAAGTTGTCCCTGAATCTAGTTTATCAGTGTAAGTGGTCCATGGATTTGGTGTCATAGAGTAAGTGCCCCCTGGATTTGGGATCACAATGCATGTGGTCCCTGGATTTGGTGTCACAGTATAAGTGGACCCTGGATTTGGTGTCATAATGTAAGTAGTCCCTGGATTTGATGTCAACAACATTTCTTAACTGGGACTGAGGCCAAACCCGCAGCCCAGCAATATGTTCAGCACAGAATGATCCCACACAAATCTATTCCCAAATAACATAGTCCACATTAATTCACCAGAAACAGTTCAATACCCACAATTAACTGCAGCACTGCGCCTAACTTCAGTGAAACACACAATTCAAAATATTTTAAAGAGGAAGTAAACCACATTATAGTGGTCAGGGCATCAAATCCAGATTTCTTATTTTTCAGTACAAGCAATGGCACAAACACCTTGAAGATAAATCTTATCAATTTACTACACTTCCCTGACTTTCACAAGAATTTGCATTAATACCAGATTGCACCCAGATGATTTATGCCAATTCACCCAAGAACAATGATTTAAGAAAAAAATCCAAATTGATGGTGTAATTTTCCTGTTTTCATCTTAAACCTTCATTCACTCCCTTTCATTAACTTTGATACAGTATTCACCATTTCATTCAAGAGCCCCGGAGGAATTTTACTGTCTAATACAATATTATCTTAATATCTTTAAAACATAGATCAAACATTCCCACTTGCTCCAAGTTATAACCCATTTTGTTTGTTTAATTTTATTTAACCATTTTTACTTAACTCTTCTTGGACCTTTTATTCCCCAAAATATGCCAGAGAGCAATTCAGTCTGCGAGATGAAGGATGTTAGTTAATTTTAACACAACAGTCTCCCTCCAAAAACTTCTTTCTGAATATGTAGTTTGGACAAGACTACATTGAATGGCTCTTTTCAAAAAGCAAACTTGATTATCCCCTTAAATTTCAGCTAACTTTCCCTCCTCATGTGCTTGAACAGCACATCAAGTTTTAATTTCACAAACAAATTATGTCCAGACTTTGTGATTTACAAAGAAGACTAAAGCAACAATTGCATTTGGATGCAAGTCATTTATCTCCACCTTCAAGCAGTGTTTCTTGAAAAACTGGATTACATGAGATATACGGTACAAAAACATACCATTCGACCCAACAAGACCATGTTTATTCTCCACTTGAGCCTCCTCTCGCCTGTCCTCATCTAATTCGATCAGCATAACTTGCTATTCCCTTCTCTCTGATACGCTTGACTAGTCTCCCCTTAAATGCTTCTATACTATTTGCTTCAACCACTTCCTGTGGTAGTGAGTTCCACATTTTCACCAATCTTTGGATAAAAAAGTTTGTTCTCAATTCCCTATTTGATTTCTTGGTGACTATCGTATATTGATGGCCTTTGTTATGCTCTTCCCTACAAGTGTAAACATTCATTCTGTAGTGTCCTTACACCTTACTATAGAATGTTTAACTAATTTACTGGAATTCTTTGAGGATATAACAAGCATGGTGGATAGAGGTGTACCGATGGATGTGGTGAATTTAGATTTCCAAAAGGCATTCGATAAGGTGTCACACAAAAGGTTACTGCAGAAGATAAAGGTACACCGAGTCAGAGGAAACGTATTAGCATGGATCGAGAATTGGCTGGCTAACAGAAAGCAGCGAGTCGGGATAAATGAGTCCTTTTCGGGTTGGAAATCAGTGGTTAGTGGTGTGCCACAGGGATCGGTGCTGGGACCACAACTGTTTACAATATACACATATGTCCTGGAAGAGGGGACAGAGTGTAGTGTAACAAAATTTGCAGATGACACAAAGATTAGCGGGAAAGCGGGTTGTGTAGAGGACACAGAGAGGTGCAAAGAGATTTAGATAGGTTAAGCGAATGGGCTAAGGTTTGGCAAATGGAATACAATGTCGGAAAATGTGAGGTCATCCACCTTGGGAAAAAAAACAGTAAAAGGGAATATTATTTGAATGGGGAGAAATTACAACATGCTGCGGTGCAGAGGGACCTAGGGGTCCTTGTGCATGAATCCCAAAAAGTTAGTTTGCAGGTGCAGCAGGTAATCAGGATGGCGAATGGAATGTTGGCCTTCATTGCGAGAGGGATGGAGTACAAAAGCAGGGAGGTCCTGCTGCAACTGTACAGGGTATTGGTGAGGCCGCACCTGGAGTACTGTGTGCAGTTTTGGTCACCTTACTTAAGGAAGGATATACTAGCTTTGGAGGGGGTACAGAGACGATTCACTAGGCTGATACCAGAGATGAGGGGGTTACCGTATGATGATAGATTGAGTAGACTGGGTCTTTACTCGTTGGAGTTCAGAAGGATGAGGAGTGATCTTATAGAAACATTTAAAATAATGAAAGGGATAGACAAGATAGAGGCAGAGAGGTTGTTTCCACTGGTCGGGGAGACTATAACTAGGGGGCACAGCCTCAAAATACGGCGGAGCCAATTTAAAACCGAGTTGAGAAGGAATTTCTTCTCCCAGAGGTTTGTGAATCCGTGGAATTCTCTGCCCAAGGAAGCAGTTGAGGCTAGCTCATTGAATGTATTCAAATCACATATAGATAGATTTTTAACCAAGGGAATTAAGTGTTATGGGGAGCGGGCGGGTAAGTGGGGCTGAATCCATGGCCAGATCAGCCATGATCTTGTTGAATGGCGGAGCAGGCTCGAGGGGCTAGATGGCCTACTCCTGTTCCTAATTCTCATGTTCTTATGTTCTTATTTTTATATACCTGAATGACCAGGTGAGGAGTGACTCCCACAAGTTCACCCCCTGTAGTCAAGGTGTACATTTCTCAGGTGTTTACAGTGTACAGTGTTACATAAAAGGTTACAGTTATATGAAGGTTACAAACATGACATCACCTCCCCTCCATGTCTTTGGGTCAAAGATTGAGTCCTTCAGGCGGTCAATGCTCTCTTGTGGAGCGCCGCAGTTGGGGTCTCGTTGACCTGAGGTGATTCCGGCCTGTCCGGCTGGCCACAGGGACTGTACATGCTGTTGAATGTCCTGTTGCTCGTTCACTGGCAGTGGTGTGGGTAACATCTCATGATCTTCCTCAGGTTCCTCAGTGTCCATGCTAAACCGTTTCTTTACTTGGTCGAGATGTTTGCGGCATATCTGCCCATTGCTAAGTCTGACCACTATGACCCTATTCCCCTCTTTGCCAATTACAGTACCCTCAAGCCACTTGGGTCCCAAAGCATGACTGAGAACGAATACAGGGTCATTGATTTCTATGCATCTCCCAACTGAGTTGCGATCATGGCACTCGATTTGAGACTGGCGCTTGCCCTCAACAATGTCTGACAGGGCTGAATGAATGAGGGACAGCCGCATTTTAAGCATGCATTTAATGAGTAGTTCTGCGGGCGGGACTCCCATGAGCGAATGCGGGCGGGACCTATAGGCCAGCAGGAGGCGCAATAGGTAGTACTGAAGGGAGGTTGCTTGAATCTGGAACATGCCCTGTTTTATGATTTGAACCGTACATTCCACCTGGCTATTGGAAGCCGGCTTGAATGGTGCTGTCCTGACATGTTTGATACCATTACCCGACATAAACTCCTGGAATTCATAGCTAGTGAAACATGGGCCATTGTCGCTAACCAGGATGTCTGGCAAGCCGTGGATCACAAAGACCATATGCAGACTCTCCACAGTGGTGGATGTTGTGCACGAATTCAATATGATGCATCGATCCATTTCGAGTATGCATCGACAACAATCAGGAACATTTTTCCCATGAACGGGCCCGCGTATTCTACATGAATACGTGACCATGGCTTGGTGGGACAGGGCCACGGGCTGAGTGGGGCCTCCCTTGGGGCATTTCACAGCTGAGCACACATCGTGCACCTGCGAACCCCGTGTTCCAGGTCTGAGTCAATTCCCGGCCACCATACATGTGACCGGGCAATGGCCTTCATTAGCACGATGCCTGGGTGCTCGCTGTGGAGTTCCCTGATGAATACTTCCCTACCTTTGTGGGGCATGACTACCCGACTGCCCCATAGCAGGCAGTTGGCTTGGATGAAGAGCTCGTCCATCCTTCTGTGAAATGGTCGGACCTCCTGTGTATGGGCGCCCAATCTCCAGTCAGGAAACATTTCTTTATCAGAGATAGGAAGGGATCTCTGTTGGTCCAGATTTTGATTTGGCGGGCTGTGATGGCGGAGCTTGCGATGTCGAAAGCCTCAACGGTCATGACCATCTCCGCGCTTTGCTCCACCGCCCCCTCAGTGGTCGCCAGTGGGAGCCTGCTGAGCGCGTCAGTGCAATTTTTGGTGCCTGGCCGGTGGCGTATGTTGTAGTCATACGCAGCCAGCGTGAGGGCCCACTGCTGTATGCGAGCTGACGCATTGGCATTGACAGCCTTGCTGTCGGACAACAGAGATGTTAATGGCTTGTGGTCCGTTTCTAACTCGAACCTTCTGCCGAAAAGGTACTAGTGCATCTTTTTCACCCCGTAGACACATGCGAGTGCTTCCTTTTCAACCATCCCATATCCCCGTTCTGCCTGGGAGAGCGAGCTGGAGGCATAAGCCACAGGTTGGAGTTGGCCTTCATCATTACTCTGCTGCAACACACACCCAACCCCATAGGATGATACATCACACGTTAAAACCAGTTTCTTACAGGGGTTGTACAAGGTCAACAGCTTGTTAGAACAAAGCAGGTTCTGCGCCCGATTGAAAGCCCGTTCTTGACAGTCCACCCAAAACCATTCACAACCCTTAGGCAGGAGCACGTGTAGCGGCTGCAACAATGTGCTTAAGTTCGGCAGAAAGTTCCCGAAGTAATTCAAGAGTCCTAGGAAAGACCGCAACTCCGATGTGTTGCCGGCCCTGGGCGCATGACAGATCACCTCCGTTTTGGATTCGGTAGGCCGGATCCCATCTGCGGCAATCCTCCTGCCCAAAAACTCGATCTCTGGGGCCAAAAGCACACACTTGGACTTCTTTAGTCGCAAGCCTACCCAGTCCAGTTGGCGTAGCACCTCCTCCAGGTTGTGGAGGTGTTCCTCGGTGTCTCGACCCGTGATTAGGATGTCATCTTGGAATACGATTGTTCCAGGAATGGATTTAACAAGCTTTCCATGTTCCTCTGGAAGATAGCAGCCGCTGAACGAATGCCAAATGGACACCTGTTGTAAATAAATAGCCCCTTGTGCGTAGTGATGGTAGTCAGAAGCTTGGATTCTTCAGCCAGTTCCTGAGTCATGTAGGCTGAAGTGAGGTTCAACTTGGTGAACAGCTTGCCACCTTCCAGCGTGGCAAAAATATCCTCCGCTCTCAGAAGCGGATATTGGTCCTGTCGTGACATCCGGTTGATGGTGGCCTTGTAGTCGCCACAAATCCTGACTGAGCCATCCGCTTTAAGGACAGGAACGATGGGGCTTGCCCAGTCACTGAATTCAACAGGCGAAATTATGCCCTCTCTTCGCAGCCTGTCCAACTCACTCTCAATTCTCTCATGCATCACATACGGCACGGCTCTGGCTTTGTGGAGCACTGGTCTGGTGTCCGGGGTGATGCGTATCATTACTTTGGTGCCCTTAAAAGTCCCGACACCTGGTTGAAAAAGTGACTCGAATTTCTGTAGGACCTGTGAGCATGAACTTTGCTCAACAGATGAAATGGCGTGCACATCCCCCAATTTCCAGTTCATCTCAGCTAGCCAGCTCCTCCCCAAGAGCGCGGGACCATTCCCCGGGACAATCCAGAGTGGCAGCCGGTTCTCCGATCCGTTGTGTGTGACCACCAAGTTTGCACTGCCTAGCATTGGGATAATCTCTCTGGTGTATGTCCATAACTGCGTGTCAATGCGTTCCAGTTTGGGCCTGTTAGCTTTGAGTGGCCATAGTTTTTCAAATTGTTGGGCACTCATAAGTGACTGGCTGGCTCCTGTGTCCAGCTCCATGCGTACCGGGATGCCATGTAATAGGACTTCCATTATCATAGGTGGCGTTTTGGTATACGAGCTGTGGATGTCTGCCACATGAACCCACTGGACTTCAGCGTCCATAACTTTGCCCCAAGCATCAATCTGCCTTGCAGATCCCTCATCTGGTTCCTCTGCCTTGTAAACTAGCCTCGCAAACTAGCCTCGCTATGAGCTTTCTGCACATTCTGGCCAAATGACCATTGAAGTTACAGTTTCTACAGATAAGTTATTGAAACCTACAGGTTTTCGCAGCATGTCTGCCACCGCACCTCCAGCATGAGCTGAGATTGTTGTGAACAAAGGAACTGTTACCAGGCATTCCTCTCTGATTGTCTCTTTGATTACTCCTGAGCACTCTGTTGGTGAGCGTCAATGGTCCCATCCCGGGATGCATTGTCCCTTGTGATGGCGTGAATTGCCATTCCCCCTGCCATTGTCTCTGTTGCTGGCCCACCCTAGAGTCTGTTGCTGCCTGGGCAGTGTTGAATTGCCTTTGCCTGCCTGTGGGGTTCTGAGTCGCATTTACAATGTTAACTCCCTGGTCCATCGCCACGTTGGAACCAGGGCTGCACGCGTAAATTATCTTGGTCTCCTCTTCCCCTGCCATGAAGGTCTGAGCTATCATTGCTGCCCTTTCTAAAGTCAAGTCCTTGGTCTCAATAAGCTTCCTGAAAATTGCGGCATGACCAATGCCCTCAATGAAGAAATACCTTAATATCTCCCCCCTGCAGGTGTCTGTGAACTTACAGAGGCTGGCAAAACGGCGAAGGTCTGCAAGGAAGTTCAATATGCTTTGTCCCTCCCGACGCCGATGTGTATAGAACCGGTGCCGGGCCATGTGTATACTGCTTGCCGGTTTGAGGTGCTCACCGATCAGTGTGCTGAGCTCTTCAAAAGGACTTGTCTGCCGGCTTCTCGGTTGCGAGCAGGTCTTTCATCAGCGCATATGTCTTGGAACCACAGCTGGTCAATATATGCGCCCTTCGCTTGTCAGTCACTTCCTCTCCCAGCCAGTCCTTCGTGACAAAGCTCTGCTGGAGCCTCTCAACGAAATCGTCCCAGTCCTCACTAACACAGTACCGTTCCTTTGTGCTACCGGTGGCCATCCTCATGGGTCGTTGATTCCCATTTCTCGTCGCCAAATGTAATGTCCTTACACCTTACTATAGAATCACACGAGGCATGTACCGCAGACAAGGTCACTACGTGACCTGAACCTTTATTCCCAGGACCAAGAAGTGCTAACCCTGCATGGGACATCCCTTTATATACCTGGATGACCAAGTGAGGAGTGTCTCCCACAAGTTCACCCCCTGTGGTCGAGATGTGCATTTCTCAGGTGTATACAGTGTTGTTACATAAAAGGTTACAGTTATGTGAAGGTTACAGACATGACACATTCTGTACCTACTCTATCAAAACCTTTCCTAATTTTAAAGAATTCTATTAGGTCACCATTCAGCCTTATTTTTTGAAGAGAAAAGATACCCAGCCTCTCCTTATAGGATAGATATACCCTCATTTCTGCTATCATCCTTGTAAATCTTCTCTGGATCCCTCCAGTGCATCTATATCCTTTTTTTAATATGGCAACTAGATTTGTATTCAGTAGTCTTAAGTACAGTCTAACAATGTTCGATACAGGTTAAGCATAACTTCACTACTTTTCCATTCTATAAGAATTCAATTCTGCAACAGTTCTATAACAATTGATCCCGATAATTTAACCCAATAGGGTAGTTGTATATCCAATTTTGTCAAGACACTGTGACATTCGATGTCTGCAGATAACTAGAGATAAATTCTTAAAACTGCTGAATCTCTTGCTATGCCATCAACCTCTCATCAATCTGGAGCAGGCAGTACCTAATATAGTAGTGCCTGGCTACTACATAGTCTAGAGACACAAGTCTGCATTTTCTTCGACATGCATCAACATTAGAAGCATGCAAAAACACTGTGGCCTTCCTGTGGCAAGCACAAACCACTGGTCTTTAGACATTTCTGATCCCAACATAATATTTCTAATCTAAACATTCTACGATGGGAATATCCACGGCTAGTTGGTTGCAAACACCAACTGTTGCTCAGTGAACTCTGTCTCTCTCTCTCTCTCTCCCTCTCTCTAATGATGCCAACCACATTTTCCCTCGATCAAATGCATTTAACACAAACACCTTTCAGAAGCTGAATTAACCGAGTTCCATATGCCAACATCCCTCTAATCTTCCATTCACTGCAACTGAAAAGAAACCGACAGATTGTATCAGTCAGGATGTGAAACATATTACAACAGATGCTAGATGTTCTTAGAATTAATATTGTTCTCTATTCTGTCCACTCGAGGAGTTTGATAACAGATTATCCTGTGAATATAGAGCTGGTTTATTTGGCCGTGATGTGTTTACTTGTTCATCTTGTTGACTCTAAACCTTTGCCAATTATTTGTTGTGATCAGTTTACTTTTACGTATTTATTTTTTTAATACATTTCCTGAGTGGAATCAAATTTAAATTGAAACCATGTTTGCAGTTGTGATGCTCTGTTGACACATCGAAGGTGAGAGAGATGCTGTGGGGCACACACTAAGTCCAGTAGCTGAAAGTGATCAACAGACTGGGTTCTGTGTTTAGTGATTCCGGGCATGTTACCGATACCATCCCTGGATACCAAGATGAGGAGAGACACTGTGGAAGGAATGGCGAATTGGGACTTGTCCATGAGAGTAACCAAAGGTATGAGAACAGAAATAATATCGAGTTAGAAAGGAGAAAAGGCCAAAAATTGGAGCAGTCGGTAACAGGACAATTAGTCTCCTCTTATCTTGGTGACATCAAATACCGACACACTGTGTTATTTGAAATATCAAAATATTAAACTCCAGCACAGTTACAGGGGCTGTTAACATCAGCAGAAACAAACCCCAACTATCAAAATGGGCACGATGTGATCAACAGCAGCAATAACAGTAGAACACAGCCCCTGCAGTCACTTGTGAACTTCCCAAACCCGTAGGTTGTTGTTCGGGCCTGAGGCCCACCACACCGGGTGTTTGTAAAGTGGATAATGTGGAGTGTTTTCCCTTAGGGCCTGGGGCTCGGGACTCGGGGTCTGGGGCCGCACTCGGTGCTTTTCTCCCAGAGTTTCTCTAACCCACTCCCTGGAGCTCGCTCACCTCCCGTGTTACAGCCTGGCACCGCTGCCCCACAGCGCACTCTCAGCTCACACTGCCCGGTGATTACTGCAGGTCTGGACCAACTCGCTGCGTAAAAATGTTTTTCTTATGTCGCCTTTGGACACAATACTCTAGTTGAGGCCGAACCAGTATTTTATACAGGTTCATCATAATATCCACACTTTTGTACTCTAGCTTCTTCTTAGGCAGTCCCTCGGAGTCGAGGAAGACTTGTTTCCACACTAATGAGTTCTCAGGTGACTTATGAGTCCAATACAGTCTCCGTCACAGGTAGGGCAGATGGTGGTTGATGGGATGTTGATTGAAGGGACAGGTGGGTGGGGTGCTTGGGTCTTCGTGCGCTCCTTCCGCTGTTTGCGCTTGGCTTCCCCGAGCTGAAGGCGAAGAGACTCGAGGTGTTGTCGCCTTCCCGGATCCTTCTCCTCCACTTTAAGTGGTCTTGACCAGGAATTCCCAGGTGTCTGTGGGATATTGCACCTTTTCAAGGAGGCTTTGAGGGCGTCCTTGCAGTGTTTCCTCTGCCCACTTGAGGCTTATTTGCCATGTCGGAGCTCCAAGTAGAGCACTTGTTTTTGGAGTCTCGTATCGAGCATGCAGATAATGTGACCCGTCCATCAGAGCTGATTAAGCATAGTCATAAGAAGATAAGAAGATAAGAACATAAGAATTAGCAACAGGAGTAGGCCATCTAGCCCCTCGAGCCTGCTCCGCCATTCAACAAGATCATGGCTGATCTGGCCGTGGACTCAGCTCCACTTACCCGCCCACTCCCCATAACTCTTAATTCCCTTATTGGTTAAAAATCTATCCATCTGTGATTTGAATACATTCAATGAGCGAGCCTCAACTGTTTCCTTGGGCAGAGAATTCTAGAGATTCACAACTCTCTGCTGGAAGAAATTCCTTCTCAACTCGGTTTTAAATTGGCTCCGCCGTATTTTGAGGCTGTGCCCCCTAGTTATAGTCTCCCCGACCAGTGGAAACAACCTCTCTGCCTCTATCTTGTCTATCCCTTTCATTATTTTAAATGTTTCTATAAGATCACCCCTCATCCTTCTGAACTCCAACAAGTAAAGACCCAGTCTACTCAATCTATCATCATAAGGTAACCCCCTCATCTCTGGTATCAGCCTAGTGAATCGTCTCTGTAACCCCTCCAAAGCTAGTATAGCCTTCCTTAAATAAGGTGAACAAAACTGCACACAGTACTCCAGGTACAGCCTCACCAATACCCTGTGCAGTTGCAGCAGGATCTCCCTGCTTTTGTACTCCATCCCTCTCGCAATGAAGGCCAACATTCCATTCGCCATCCTGATTACCTGCTGCACCTGCAAACTAACTTTTTGGGATTCATGCACAAGGACCCCCAGGTCCCTCTGCACCTCAGCATGTTGTAATTTCTCCCCATTCAAATAATATTCCCTGTTACTGTTTTTTTCCAAGGTGGATGACCTCACATTTTCCGACATTGTATTTCATCTGCCAAACCTTAGCCCATTCGTTTAACCTATCTAAATCTCTTTGCAGCCTCTCTGCGTCCTCTACATAACCCGCTTTCCCACTAATCTTTGTGTCATCTGCAAATTTTGTTACACTACACTCTGTCCCCTCTTCCAGGTCATCTATGTATATTGTAAACAGTTGTGGTCCCAGCACCGATCCCTGTGGCACACCACTAACCACCGATTTCCAACCCAAAAAGGACCCATTTATCCCGACTCTCTGCTTTCTGTTAGCCAGTCAATTCTCTATACATGCTGATACATTTCCTCTGACTCCGCGTACCTTTATCTTCTGCAGTAACCTTTTGTGTGGCACCTTATCGAATGCCTTTTGGAAATCTAAATACACCATATCCATTGGTACACCTCTATCCACCATGCTCGTTATATCCTCAAAGAATTCTAGTGAATTAGTTGAACATGATTTCCCCTTCATGAATCCATGTTGCGTCTGCTTGATTGCACTATTCCTATCTAGATGTCCCGCTAGTTCTTCCTTAATGATAACTTCAAGCATTTTCCCCACTACATATGTTAAACTAACCGGCCTATAGTTACCTGCCTTTAGTCTGCCCCCTTTTTTAAACAGCGGCGTTACATTAGCTGCTTTCCAATCCACTGGTATCTCCCCAGAGTCCAGAGAATTTTGGTAGATTATAACGAATGCATCTGCTATAATTTCCGCCATCTCTTTTAATACCCTGGGATGCATTTCATCAGGACCAGGGGACTTGTCTACCTTGACTCCCATTAGCCTGTCCAGCACTACCCCCCTAATGACAGTGATTATCTCAAGGTCCTCCCTTCCCACATTCCCGTGACCAGCAATTTTTGGCATGGTATTTGTGTCTTCCACTGTGAAGACGGAAGCAAAATAATTGTTTAAGGTCTCAGCCATTTCCACATTTCCCATTATTAAATCCCCCTTCTCAGCTTCTAAGGGACCAACATTTACTTTAGTCACTCTTTTCCATTTTATATATCTGTAAAAGCTTTTACTATCTGTTTTTATGTTTTGCGCAAGTTTACTTTCGTAATCTATCTTTCCTTTCTTTATTGCTTTCTTCGTCATTCTTTGCTGTCGTTTAAAATTTTCCCAATCTTCTAGTTTCCTACTAACCTTGGCCATCTTATATGCATCGGTTTTTAATTTGATACTCTCCTTTATTTCCTTGGTTATCCATGGCTGGTTATCCCTTCTCTTACCGCCTTTTTTTTCATTGGAATATATTTTTGTTGAGCACTTTGAAAGAGTTCCTTAAAAGTTCTCCACTGTTCCTCAATTGTGCCACCGTTTAGTCTGTGTTTCCAGTCTACTTTAGCCAACTCTGCCCTCATCCTACTGTAGTCCCCTTTATTTAAACATAGTATGCTCATTTGAGACACTACTTCCTCACCCGCAATCTGCATTACAAATTCAACCATACTGTGATCACTCATTCCAAGAGGATCTTTTACTAGGAGATTGTTTATTATTCCTGTCTCATTACACAGGACCAGATCTAAGATAGCTTGCTCCCTTGTAGGTTCTGTAACATACTGTTCTAAGAAACAATCCCGTATGCATTCTATGAATTCCTCCTCAAGGCTACCCCATGCGATTTGATTTGATGCAATCGATATGTAGGTTAAAATCCCCCATGATTACTGCCATTCCTTTTTCACATGCCTCCATTATTGTCCGCCCCACCATGAAGTTATTATTTGGGGCGTATAAACTACGCCCACCAGTGACTTTTTCCCCTTACTATCTCTAATCTCCACCCACAATGATTCAACATTTTGTTCATTAGAGCCAGTATCATCTCGCACAACTGCCCTGATATCATCCTTTATTAACAGAGCTACCCCACCTCTTTTCCCTTTTTGTCTATCTTTCCGAATTGTCAGATACCCCTGTGTGTTTAATTCCCAGTCTTGGCCACCCTGCAACCACGTTTCTGTAATGGCCAGCAAATCATACCTATTTGTAATGATTTGTGCCGTCAACTCATTTACTTTATTTTGAATGCTGCGTGCGTTTAGGTAGAGTGTTTTAATACTAGTTTTTAAACCATGATTTTTAGTTTTGACCCCTCCTGCATATTCATACATAATGTCCCTTCCTATCACCTTGTGGTTTACACTTACCCCAGTGCTACTCTGCTCTGTTGCCTCCTGCCTTTTGCATTCTTTCTTGGGGTCCTGTTCATCTGAACTATCACCAACTCTAACTAGCTCAGAGCCCTCTCCTGGGTTCCAAATACTCCTCGCATTGAGGCACCGAGCTTTCAGTCAATGCTTTGATGCTTGGGCTGTTGGCCTGAGCGAGAACACTGATGTTGGTGCACCTATCCTGCCAATAGATTTGCAGGATCTTGCGGAGGCAGCATTGGTGATACTTCTCCAGTGCTTTGAGGTGCCTGCTGCACATTGTCCATGTCTCTGAAGCATATAGGAGGGCGGGTATCACTACTGCTTTGTAGACCATGACTTCTGTGCCGGGTTTGAGGTCCTTGTCTTCAAACACTCTTTTCCTCAGGCGACCGAAGGCTGCACTGGCACACTGAAGGCGGTGTTGGACTCATCATCGATGTCTGTCCTTGTTGACAGTTGGCTCCCGAGGTTTGGGAAATGGTTCACGTTGTCCAAGGCCTCATTGTGGATTTTGATAATCGGGGAATAGTACTGTGTGGCGGGGGCAGGTTGATAGAGGACTTTTGTCTTATGGATGCTTAGTGTAAGGCCAATGCTCCCCTACCCTTCCGTGAAGGTATTGACGATGGTTTGGTGTTCGGCCTCTGACTGCGCAGACACAAGCGTCGTTTGTGTACTGTAATCAATGACAAGAATCCTCCTCAATCACCTTTTCCCTGTGGTTGGAGCACCTCCCAGAGTTGCAATGCAGACTCTGCCCACTCAGGGGAACAATGGATATGATCTTCACAGCGAGTCAAATACAAGAGAAATACAGGGAACAATACCAACCTCTGCACATGGCTTTCTTTGACCTCACAAAGGCTTTCGACACTGTCAACCGTGAGGAATTATGGAGGTTCCTTCTCAAGTTCGGCTGCCCTCCAGAGTTTGTCACCATCCTCTGCCTGCTCTATAATGACATGCAAGCTATGATCCTGACCAACGGATCCACCACAGACCTAATCCACGTTCAGACCGGGGTCAAGAAAGGCTGTGTCATCGCACCAACGCTCTTCTCGTTCTTCCTTACTGCAGTGCTGCATCACACCCTCAGTAACCTCCCCACTGGAGTGGAGCTAGTCTACAGAACAAACGGGAAACTGTTCAACCTCCATCACCTTCAGTCCGGATCCAAGGTCGTCCCATTCTCTGTCATTGTACTCTATACCTCTATTCTTGAAGCCGAAGATCCTGTAAGTTTCTTTAACTGCTTTCTCAACCTATGATTTGTGCACATATACCTCCAGGTCTCTCTGTTCAAGTACCCCTTTAAAATTGTACCTACCAAAATGTATCACTTTGAACGTTTCTGTGTTGAATTTCATCTGTCACGTGTCCGCCCATTTCACCAGCCTGTCTATGTCTTCCTGAAGTCTTTCACTATCCTCCTCACTGTTCACTATACTTGCAAGTTTTGAGTCATCTACAAATTTGGATATTGTACCCTGCACACCCAAGTCTAAGTCATTAATATATATCAAGAAAAGCAGTGGTACCTAGCACTGACCCCTGGGGAACACCACTGCATACCTTCTAGTCTGAAAAACAACCTTTCCCCACTATTCTCTGTTTCTTGTCACTTAGCCAATTCCGGATCCATGCTGCCACTGTCTCTTATATTCCATGGGCTTTAATTTTGCTGGTATTGGTAACAGGTCCAGGATCACAAAATATAAAACCCAGTCGATTAATCACTTTTAGCTACTGGACTTAGCGTGTGCCCCAACAGCATCTCTCTCTCTCCTTCGATGTGTGAATAGAGCATCACGCCGCAAAACTGGTTTACATTTATATCCACTCAGCAAATGTATTTAACAAAAGCCTGTAGGTCGATGAGATCCTGTTAAGATGCCAGTATGCTGCTCTTTTGCTCTGCATTTTGCCTGTAATGGAAACTAGCTGAACATTTCTTTGTTGCAATGAAATGCGTGGCAAATGGAGTATTGGCCTTTATTGCAAGGGGGATAAAAGTTGGGAAGTCTTGCTACACCTGTACAAGACATTGGTGAGGCCACACCTGGAGTACAGGTGGAACCTCCCTTATCCAGCACCCATGGGATCTGGTCTGTGCCGAATGAGGCGTTTTGTCAGATGAGGGAAGGTCATTGGCCCGAGGGGTGGGAAGAGGTCGCTCAAGGTCGGGGGGGGAGGAGGTTGCCCGAGTTCAGGCTCTGAAGTGTCAGTGGGTCAAGCGGGCCCCGAGGTGTCAGTGGGCCCTGAGGTGTCAATAGGCAGAGACGGTCCGAGGTGTCAGTGGGACCAGAGAGCCCCGAGGTGTCGGCGGGATCCAGCGGGCCCCGAGGTGTCAGTGGGCCCCAAGGTGTCGACGGGACCAGCGGGCCCCGAGGGGTCGGCGGGACCAGTGGGCCCCGAGGTGTTCTAGGTTGAGGGGCTTCTGCTACTGCTGATCACTTTCTTTCCAGTAAATGTGTTCGATTTTCTGTTTAGGTGAATGATTTAATTAAATCATAAAGGAAAGGCATCACCATTGTGCCTAAAAAGGGAATGGGAAACCTGGGGGGGTGGGGGCGTGGGTGGTGGGGGGAAACGGGTCGTGTTCTGTGCATGTACCACCCGGATAAGGGAGTCCTGGCTGAGAGAGGTTCAACCTGTACTATGTCCAGTTTTGGTCTCCTTATTTCAGGAATGATATACTTGCACTGGAAGCAGTTCAGAGAAGGTTCACGAGGTTGATTCCTGAGATGAAGAGGTTTCCTTATGAAGATAGGTTAAGTAGGTTGGGACTATTACTCATTGGAGTTTAGAAGAGTGAGGGGTGATCTTATTGAAACGTATAAAATTCTGAGGGGGCTTGACAGGGTAGATGCAGAGAGGATGTTTCCCCTCATGGGGGAATGTAGAACTAGGGGGCATAGTTTCAGAATAAGGGGTCGGCCATTTGGAACTGAGATGTGGAGGAATTTTTTCTCAGAGGGTCGTGAATCTGGAATTCTCTGCCCCAGAGAGCCTTGGAGGCTGGGTCATTGAATGTATTTAAGGTGGAAATAGGCAGATTTTTGAACAATAAGGGTGTCGAGGGTTATCAGGAGGAGGCAGGGAAGTGGAGTTGAGGCCATGATCTTATTGAATGGTGGAGCAGGCTCGAGGGACCAAATGTCCTAACTCCTGCTCCTATTTCTTATGTTCTTATTTCTTTTAATCAGCCTCAGGCCCTTGTTCATGTCTGCTGTAATTGTATAGAAAGGGGATGTGTAAAGAGATGGTGTTTGTATGGAGATGTGAAACAAGGAAACGGTATGTGTCTGTGGGATAGTGACACAGCCTTGTGGTCAGTCAGAGCGATGCACAGATATCTTTCTGGTTATGGTTTGAGCAGGGTCAGTACACAAATGCTCAAGCTAAGAGGTGCCAGGGATTGGGAGCAACAGCAGTAAATAAAATCTAAATGTAAATTCCGATATAGTTTATCTTCATTTATTCTTATGTTAATAACTTTTGCTGAATGTGGCCCACGCCAAGTGCCAGGATATTGGATCATGCCCACCAGAGAAAATGAGTTTGACACCCTTGAGGTAGATATTCACCAACCTAACAACTTCTTTACAAACTCAAGCTAGTTTGTAAGACGTGACCTTGTTTTGTGGAAGCCGCATTCAGTATCTCTAATGGGCTCCTTCACTTTCCCCATGATCGAAAACAGCATCTCCTGGAATCCCTTCAAGCATCTTCCCGGTGATCGAGGTCACATTGATGCACCTTCAGTTCCCGGGCTCGGATTTGTCCCCAATCTGGAAAATGGGAAGTACGTGAGCTGCCTTCCAATCTCAGGGCACAATCCCTGACTCTATTGAGCTGTTGAAGATATGGGCAAGGGGTTCACAGAGCACCCGTCCCATCTCTTTAAACACCCTTAGATGGATATCATCTGGTCCTTAAACACGTCAAGATTAACCTACACAGAGAGTTTGCCGTCAGTGAAGAGAGACGAGAAAGACCAAAGTGCAGTTTGCGCCTCTCAGTGTGGCCCTGAAGGACTGTGTCCAGGCTGAAGTTCTGTTCCCACCGTAGAATCCTCCCTCCAGATTGTCCTTACTGAGCTCCAACCAGGTGATGCTAAACACTCAGGTGGGAAAGATAAAAATCTACAGCAATGTGTTGAAAGTAACACGGATTTATTTACCTATATCCCAAATAGTAAAGTCCAGTCCAGTTACAGGAGTATTATCAGCAGAAACAAACCCCAACTGGAAGAATGAACACGATTCAATCCTGGATTTGATTAACAGCAGAATCCAACTCCTGCAATCACTTGTGAACTCGCTGGTGTGTCAACAGGCTGGATGAATGAGACTCCCTGCCCATACTTGGACCAGATGAACGGTCTCTCCCCAATGTGAGTGCGCTGGTGTAGCGAGGTCAGATAAAAGCCCACCTGAGAGCACCTGAATAGTCTGTAGTCAGTGTGAACACGTTGATGGCACGTCAGTTCCCTGGAACTTTTATCGCACTCCCACAATCCGGGCATTTAAAAGGCTTCTCATCAGTGTGAACTCGCTGGTGTCTCAGCAGGATGTATGATCGAGTAAATCCCTTCCCACACTCTGAGCAGGTGAACAGTCTCTCCCCAGTGTGAACTCGCTGGTGTCTCGACAGGTCAGAGAATCGGTTGAAGCCTTGTCCACAGAGAGCACATGTACCGTTTCGATTCCATGTTCAAATGATATTCAGATCCTGATGTATTGAGTAACACCGTCAGATCTCGATGTGATGTTTGATTTGAACTTCCAGTCCACAAATTGTCCCCTTTTAATACCGTGTAAAATGAATTTCAAACAGGAAAAATGGAGTGAGAGAGAGAACCCACAAAAACATAAAGACAGTTTGTGAAATTGAGCTGAAAAAATCTGGTCATATGTGGGGCCTGCACTAGAAAAAAAGTGACCATAAAAGCTGCCGGATTATCGGAAAAACCCAACTAAAGTTCACGAATGTCCTTCAGGGAAGGGAACCCACCTCCCTCGACAGTCCCACATGGGAAATTGTTGGTCCTACTGGGCTCAGAAGAACTGACCCCCGCCCCCCACCTGATGGAGATAGGGCATATTCCACCATGCGGAGCACTCTGGGTATGGACATCCGCCATAATCATAGAATGGGACAGCACAGAAGGTGGACACTTGAGCCATCATGAGTGCATTCCAGATCACAACTCGCTGTGTAAAAGTTTCCTCATGTTGTCTCTAGTTCTTTTGCCAATCGCCTTAAATCTGTGTCCCCTGGAGACCAATCATTCTGCCAATGGAAACAGTTGCTCCTTATTTACTCGAGCAAAACTGGAAGAACTGCATTTGGAGCGGAGAGCCAGTGACACATTGTGTAGCCAGGCGCAAACACTCCTGCACAGTCCAGACATCACTTGTTTCCCACTTGGCATGAAGTGACCATATTAATTATAATTAATTTCATTTGATTTTAAATAGTTTTGTTAATATATTGAATCATGTTTCTCTAATTGCATTTCCCATCTGTTTCAAAGCCTCATTTATTTCCTTCCTCTGAGCCCCTGAACCTCATCTGGCAGCATAATGTTGGCGAGTGGTGATTGATTGCCCTGGGAACCAACAGGGAGAAAGGTCGGAAGGCCAAGGGAGCAGCGTGTTCTGCAATCAATCGTGGAGCTTGAGGGGTGTAACCTGAGTCGGACAGTCTGGTGAGTCAGTGCGAACCCATCAAACAATTTATGGCTTAAAAACTAACGCAAGATTTCTTTCGTCAACGAAACAGTTTAACATTTGTCACTATTTTGTTTCCCTGATGCGATATTAAAGCTCCTTCCACAGGCAGTGGAGTTTCAGACACTTCAGTGCCAAGTGGACCAGGTGTTGAAAAGATCATTCATTTCCCTCTTTCCATGTCGCTGTGAGTTAAAGGTAGAGATTGATTTCCCCTCATTATGTATCTGTTTGAGGGCAGTGACTGGGGCCGAACCCCAACATCACGCAGCACCTTCAGGAGTGAAATGGAGAAAAATCAGAGCATGAATTGAATCTGGATTTCAAACAGAGAGGATGTGTCGGGGAGAGAGTGCGTTGGACGGGGGACTTATAGCTTAGGGACAAGAGACGAAAGAATGTTTCAGAGAAACTAGAACTATGTGTTCAGAATTTCTACCTTGTACTTAGTGATGACTTTTATAAATTATGGGGCAGGTTATAGAGACTAGGCTTGTATTCCTTTGAATGTAGAAGATTAAAGGGTGATCTAATTGAGGTGTTTTAAGATGATTAAAAGAGATGATAAGGTAGATAAAGAAACTATTTTGGGGGAGTCCAAAACAAGAGGTCATAACCTTAAAATTAGAGCAAGGCCATTTAGTGGTGATGACAGGAAGCACTTCATCACACAAGCTGGAACATGTCCCCGACAGTAACCGAAGGTATGAGAACTGAAATAATCTAGAGTTAGAAGCAGGAAAGGCCCAAAAATGGAACAGTCTGTAATAGGACATCAGGTAGTTTCCTCTTATTTTGGAGATATCCAATGCTCGACAGTGTGTTTGAAAGAAAGCTGATTTACTTGACGTATCAAAAGATTAAACTCCAGCCCAGTTTTAGGGTTATTAACATCAGCAGAAACAAACTCCAACTGTCAGAATGAACATGGTTCAGTCCTGGATGTGATTAACAGCAGAATCGAATCCCTGCAGTCACACGTGAATTTGATGGTGTCTCAGCAGGTGTGATGAACAGGTCAATCTTTCCACACAGGAAGCAGGGGAACGGCCTCTCCCCGGTGTGAACTCCCTGGTGTGTCAGCAGGATAGATGACCGAGTCAATCTCTTCTCACACACTGAACAGGGGAACAGTCTTTCTCCGGTGAGTATATTGGTGTTTCAGCAGGTTGGATGAATCAGTGAATCCCTTCCCACATTCAGAGCAGATGAACGGCCTCTCCCCAGTGTGAACTCGCTGATGTTTCAGCAGGTAGGATGAATTAGTGAATCCCTTCCCACAGTCAGAGCAGGTGAACAGCCTCTCCCCAGTGTGAACTCGCTGGTGTGTCAACAGGTGGGATGATTGAGTGAATCTCTTCCCACACATTGAGCAGCTGAACGGCCTCTCCCCAGTGTGAACTCGCTGGTGTCTTAACAGTAGGGATGACAATGAGAATCCCTTCCCACACACGGAGCAGGTGAACAGTCTCTCCCCAGTATGCATTCGCTGGTGTGTAAGCAGGTTACATGACTGAGCGAATCCCTTCCCACACACGGAGCAGGTGAACAGTCTCTCCCCAGTATGCATTCGCTGGTGTGTAAGCAGGTTGCATGACTGAGCGAATCCCTTCCCACACACGGAGCAGGTGAACGGCCTCTCCCCAGTGTGAACTCGCTGGTGTGTCAGCAGGTGGGATGGGTAAGTGAATCCCTTCCCACACTCGGTGCAGGTGAACGGTCTCTCCCCAGACTGACTGCGTTGGTGTGTCAGTAGATCCCTTGTGCTTTTAAAGTTCTTCTCACAGTCAGAACATTTAAAGGGTCTATCATCAGTGTGAGCAAGTTGGTGTGAAGTGAGGATGGATAACTGTGTGAATCCCTCCCCACATACAGTGCAGGTGAACGGCCTCTCCCCAGTGTGAACTCGCTGGTGTGTCAGCAGGTGGGATGGCAGTGTGAATCCCTTCCCACACTCTGAGCAGGTGAACGCCCTCTCCCCGGTGTAACTGCATCGATGAGTTTCCAGCTCAGACAGGGAATTGAATCCTTTCCCACAGTCCCCACATTCCCATGGTTTCTCCATCGTTTGGGTGTCCTTGTGTCTCTCCAGGTTGGATGATCAGTTGAAGCCTCATCCACACACAGAACACGTGTACGGTTTCTCCCCATTGTGAATGGTGCGATATTTTTTCAGGCTATGTAACTGGTTAAAGCTCTTTACACAGGCAGTTCACTAGAACACTCTCACTCGGGTGTGTATGTCTGGTGCTTTTCCAGTCACACTGATGTTTGAAATCATTTCCCACAGACAGAATAGACAAACATTTCTTCTTCCACATTCACAGGCAGATGATATTCAGGTCCTGATGAATGGAGTAACTGTCAGATCTTGATGTGATGTCTGGTTTGAGTTTCCCGTCTGCAAATCCTCCCCTTTTAATGCCCTGTAAAAGGAGTTTAGAAAAACCATCACTGAATGCAGGATAGAAATTCAGAACAGACAATTGTAGTTTTCATAGAATCATATAAATTTACATCACAGAAGGAGGCCATTCAACCCAGTGTGTGTGTGTGCTGGCTGACAAACAGCTGTACAATCTAATCCCACTTTCCAGCTCATCGTCCGTAGCCCTGTAGGTTATGGCACTTCAAGTGCATATCCAAGTATGTTTTAAATGCGATGAGGGTTTCTGCCTCTTCCACCCTTTCAGGCACTGCTCCAGACCCCCTCCAATTTGTGTGAAATTATTCTCCTGAAATCCCCTCTAAACCTTCAACCAATTACTTTCAATCTATGCCTCCTGGTTATTGATCCCTCTGCTAAGGTGAATAGGTCCCTCCTAGCCACTCGATCTAGGCCCCTCAATTTTATGCACCTCAGCCTCCTCTGTTCGAAAGAAAACAACCCCAGCCTAGCCAATCTTTCCTCATAGCTAAAAATTCACCAGTCCAGGCAACATCCTCATATCTCTTCTGTACCCTCTTGTTTCTGTAATGTGGTGACCAGAACTGCACGCAGTACTCTAGCTGTAGCCTAACTCATGTTTTATACAGTTCAAGCACAACCTCCCTGCTCTTGTCTTCTATGCCTCGGTAAGTATTCCGTATGCCTTCTGCCTTCTTAACCACCTTATTCTATCTGTCCTGCTACCTTCAAGGATTTGTGGACCTGCACATCAAGGTCCCTTTGTTCCTCTACACTTCAATGTCCGACCATTTATTGTGTATTCCGTCACCTTATTAGACCTCCCCATTACCTCACTGCATTACCTCACACTTCTTGAATTCCATTTGACACTGTTCTACCACCTGACCAGTTCATTGATATCTTCCTGCAGTCTGCAGCTTTCTTCTCATCAACTACAGTCAATTTTCATATAATCTGCAAACTTCTTAATCATATCCCCTACATTCAAGTCTAAATCATTGATTATATACCACAAAAAGCCCTGTGGAACCCCACTGGAAACAGCCTTCCAGTCACAAAAACATCCACTAACCATTACCCTTTGCTTCCTGCCTCAGCCAATTTTGGATCAACTTGCCACTTTGCCTCGGATCCCATCAGCTTTTACTTTCATGACCAGTCTGCCATGTGGGACCTTATCAAAAGCCTTGCTAAAATCCTTATAGACTGCATCAAACGCACCACCCTCATCAACCCTCCATGTTACCTCCTTAAAAACTTCAATCAAGTTAGTCAGACACGACCTTCCCTTAACAAATCCATGCTGACTGTCCCTGATTAACCATGTCTTTCTGACTGAACATTTATCCTGTCCCTTAGGATTTTTTCCAATAATTGAAAGTCCAAATTGGGGAAATGAATTGTATTTTGTCATCCCATCGAGATTGGGGGCAGAGGGACAATAAATAATAATAAATTATTTTAAAAATCGGTGAGCAGACAGGTCTGCAGTATGTTCACTATTCAAGCTGACAAAAATCAGGCCGTTTTGATTGGAGTTGGAGACCAAAACTGTAACAAACCCTCAGCGGAGACTCACACCCCATTGAGTAAATTCCAGAAGATATTTTTTCTGGTGATTTCTATTAATTTCGATTTAATGAATGCCGTAACCGACAGGTTCAATTAATGTTTATTTTCCAAATGCAGCTTGTAAGAGCGAGAAACTTTAATTAGGGAGAAAGTAAAACGTTGTAATTAAAATAAATACTGAGAGTAAGGTTTAAAATGCGTTCATGGTAAAATAGCTGAATTAGGCAGAAACACTAAGGTCAGAGAAATTCTCTTGGGAGATAAGAACACCCACAAAATTTATGTAGACAGCTCACAAAAATAATGATAGGAGGCCACGATGTTCCAGCCACAGGAGATAACAGAGACAATGCCTCTTTTAAGCAGAGGGAAGCCATATGTCTGCCAAGGACATCAGTCTGAGAATTAGCCTGGGAAGACGTTCCCAGAAATGTAACACATAACCTGTAGAGGACTATTCCCTAGCAACAGTCGTCAGAACTGAATGTACCAATGGAATCATTAATTTTATTGGTTACAGTAATTTCTAATGTAACTGTAGCACCCAATGAAATTGCTGTAACCTGTATTAACCAATGGAACACTTCCCCGCATAGTTCCACCATTTTGACTGTATCTAAACTGTATAAAAATGTAATTACACAGCTTGTCCTGTGAGATCGATGGTGAGAGCACTCAGTAACGGTACTGATGAGGCTGGATCTCCCTTGATTAATCAGGTTTTAATAAACAACTCTTTTCTCTATAAAAGACCTTTCATGCAAGTGTTATATTTTTAATACCCCCAACATTATGGCGCTGCAAGCAGGGTTACAATGGGCAGCCTACAGACAAATGTAGACGAATCCATCACGAGTATCTTCAACTACCACTCATAATCCGATGTGAGCCGTTACGAGACGTGTCTGTTGCCCCGGGGTATTGAATCTGTGAAAGGTCTGCTATGGTGTAAAAGACTTTGGGGAATTGGGAAGTCACGATAGACACTATCAGAAGGCATCGATGTGGATATGGCCTCTAAGTTCGGATAGAGGAACCATCAGTATCTAGAAGTGGGAAGTCAAGATAGACACTATCAGAAAGCATCGATGTGGATATGGCCTCAAAGTTCAAGGGGAACCGGGTAGAGGAACCATTAGTATCTAGAATACAGATAAATCGATAAGCGAGTCGATGGGATTGCAGGCTCTAGCGGTAAAGGAAACTGACTAGAGGGACAGTCAGTATCTAGAATACAGTTTAATCGATAAGAAGTCGGTGGGACCGTAGACACCGGGGTTAGGTGATACAAGTGGGAAGACAGTCAGCATCTGAGAATACAGTGAAACCGATATAAGGGTAGATGTATCAAAAACTAAGTATGGCGTGTAAAGATATGCTGGACACTGCTCTCTTATGGGGGTTAGGATATTTTTCGGGCGACCATAAAAAACCTGATAGTCACTATCTTAAGTAATGTATGGATCCAAGAATAGAGCCGGCCAAACAATTAATAAGCTTTGTTCAATGAAAAGAGACTTTTGTGAATGTCTGTCTTTGAATGAAAGTGCTTGTGTGATTTGTGACTGCGGAATATTTGAGGTGGGAATTAATGAATTTTTCATGTATCTGAAAGTCTGTTTGAAAGAATGGTGGAGCTGTATGTTTGTTTTAGCTCCTCCCACTTTTCGGACAGAGTAAAAGTTTTTTTTTTAACCCTTTGTAGTGTTGTCCTGTATGTGGGAAGTTTTAAGAAAGTGCGAACCTAGAATTGAATTACATTTTAAGTTGGAAGCGCAGGTGCGGATTTATTCGGATGATAAGTTACGGAGCTAGGAAATTCACAAAAGATAGCTTTGTTAAGCAAAAGGTCAAAAATGCGTGGTCCCGTTGGTTTTTTAAAAAATTTCGACACACTCATTTACTTGTCAAAAGAAAACATAAAATCATTGATTACATTGGGTTGAAAGACAATAAATTTAGTCTAGGAATGAGATAAAGAACAGAGAAGGGAAATTGTAATGCCTTTAAAAAAGCCTGCGGGCTGGGGAAGTACGCCCCCATTTTCCTTTGTGTAAAACCTTGACACGAAAGCTTCTAGCTCAGTAAAAAGAGTTTTAAATAAAAGATTGGCAGTACAATATTTGAATTGGGATCGAGATATTTCAGGTGATTCTCCTTGATAAACATTTTGGTTATATTAGAAAATCTTGGGTTTGGAAGCCTTTTTAATAAAATTACACAACTACTGAGTCAGAAGCCGAAGCTTAAAAAGATGTAATTTATGAAATACTGTATCACAAAATTGAAGTTACAGAGCAAAAGATTAGAGTTTTGATGTTCAGCTTCTAAAACAGAAATTGGGCACACAATTATAAAACCAGAACTTTGCATTCTGTGATCTGTGAATCACTATAAGCAAAATGAGAAGTCCGATTAGCCTGTCCAGCACTACCTCCCTCGTGATAGTGATTGTCTCAAGGTCCTCCCTGGTCACGGGAATGTGGGAAGGGAGGACCTTGAGACAATCACTATCACTAGGGAGGCAGTGCTGGACAGGCTAATGGGACTCAAGGTAGACAAGTCCCCTGGTTCTGATGAAATGCATCCCAGGGTATTAAAAGAGATGGCGGAAATTATAGCAGATGCATTCGTTATAATCTACCAAAATTCTCTGGACTCTGGGGAGGTACCAGTGGATTGGAAAGCAGTTAATGTAACGCCCCTGTTTAAAAAAGGGGGCAGACAAAAGGCAGGAAACTATAGGCCGGTTAGGTTAACATCTGTAGTGGGAAAAATGCTTGAAGCTATCATTAAAGAAGAAATAGTGGGACATCTAGATAGGAATAGTGCAATCAAGCAGACGCAACATGGATTCATGAAGGGGAAATCATGTTTAACTAATTTACTGGAATTCTTTGAGGATATAACAAGCATGGTGGATAGAGGTGTACCGATGGATGTGGTGTATTTAGATTTCCAAAAGGCATTCGTTAAGGTGCCACACAAAAGGTTACTGCAGAAGATAAAGGTACGCAGAGTCAGAGGAAATGTATTAGCATGGATCGAGAATTGGCTGGCTAACAGAAAGCAGAGAGTCGGGATAAATAGGTCATTTTCGGGGTGGAAATCGATGGTTAGTGGTGTGCCACAGGGATCGATGCTGGGACCACAACTGTTTACAATATACATAGATGACCTGGAAGAGGGGACAGAGTGTAGTGTTACAAAATTTGCAGATGACACAAAGATTAGTGCGAAAGCGTGTTGTGTAGAGGACACAGAGAGGCTGCAAAGAGATTTAGATAGGTTAATCGAATGGGCTAAGGTTTGGCAGATGTAATACAATTTCGGAAAATGTGAGGTCATCCACATTGGAAAAAAACACAGAAAAAGGGAATATTATTTGAATGGGGAGAAATTACAACATGCTGCAGTGCAGAGGGACCTGGGGGTCCTTGCGCATGAATCCCAAAAAGTTAGTTTGCAGATGCAGCAGGTAATCAGGAAGGCGAATGCAATGTTGGCCTTCATTGCGAGAGAGATGGAGTACAAAAGCAGGGAGGTCCTGCTGCAACTGTACAGGATATTGGTGAGGCCGCACCTGGAGTACTGCATGCAGTTTTGGTCACCTTACTTAAGAAAGGATATACTAGCCTTGGAGGGAGTACAGAGACGATTCACTCAGCTGATTCCGGAGATGAGGGGGTTACCTTATGATGATAGATTGAGTAGACTGGGTCTTTACTCGTTGGAGTTCAGAAGGATGAGGGGTGATTTTATAGAAACATTTAAAATAATGAAAGGGATAGACAATAGAGGCAGAGAGGTTGTTTCCACTGGTCAGGGAGACTAGAACTAGGGGGCACAGCCTCAAAATACGGGGGAGCCAATTCAAAACCGAGTTGAGAAGGAATTTCTTCTCCCAGAAGGTTGTGAATCTGTGGAATTCTCTGCCCAAGGAAGCAGTTGAGGCTAGTTCACTGAATGTATTCAAATCACAGATAGATAGATTTTTAACCAATAAGGGAATTAAGGGTTATGGGGAGCGGGCGGGTAAGTGGAGCTGAGTCCACGGCCAGATCAGCCATGATCTTGTTGAATGGTGGAGCAGGCTCGAGGGGCTAGATGGTCTACTCCTGTTCCTAATTCTTATGTTCTTATGATTAAAAAAACCAGTATTACTATATTTGACATTTTGTAATCCAACAATAAATACAAATATTACAAAAGGGGAGCAGAGATTAGGATGGGAACAGTGAAGAGTTAATTTTATTGTGAAGGTTTCAAGTACCACGGGTTAAGAGAAGGCACAACAAAATACTGAGATAAATTCAAAATAAAATGTTAAAGCTGATCTCTTTTTTCGAAAGAAATAAAACTAAAATGTTTGGAAACAATCTAGAAATACCTTCGGGGAACAAAGTAATTTTGACAGGCATGCTAATGTGGGAAATACCCAACTACCCGATAAAACAAGAAGCCACACAAGCTGTGAGACAGATAGTGGGGGAGTTACTGGAAAGCGGTATACTCAGAGATAGAGGGAACAACAAATTCCCCTGTCTGGCCCGTGCAACAGCCGGACGGATCATACCGGATAACTATTGATTATACTGCCTTCAATAATGTGACTCTCCGTCAACATCCCATCGTGGCCAGCCCAGCCACAACATTTAATGGATTAAAACCAGAGCATAAGGACTTCACTGTGTAGCCAATGGATTCTGGTCCATGCCCCTGGCAAAAGAGTCCCAAGATAAATTCACCTTCAAAGTCGGCGACCATCAGCACACCTGGACACGGGTCCTACAAGGGTTCCACAGTAGCCCGGCTATATTCCACCAGACTATGAGTTGAGCCATAGAAAAGGTGGATTTAACCCTGTATAGGAGTACAATACTACAATACGTTGATGATCTTACTAATAACATCCGAGGATGATAGGGAGCATACAAGAGCACGTATAGAGATCCTGGAAGTCCTGCAGCACACAGGATTCAAAGTAAATCCCAAAAAAGGCACAAATCGGACAAGCCGTGGTATAGTAACTGGGACACGAAATATCCCAAGGAACTAGGACCATATCCAATGACAGGAAGGAGGCCATTAAGATTATGCCCCTGAGAATGTGTAAAAGGGTTGCGAAAGTGGTAGATGGCTAGAGAAGGTGGCAAAAGGATGGAGATAGGGAATCATGGGAAAATAGCTAAAGAAATGGTCAAGATACAGACAACTGCAGAATCAATAGAAAAAAAAGGGGTTACCAAGAGTTGAAGTTGAGGTTAGACACGGGTCATGAGAAAGCCCAAGGCAGCACAAAGAATGAAAGCAATCCTAGATAGGAAGGGAAAAGTAATAACTTCTACTGATAAGGAGAAAGAGAAACTAATTGGGTTCTTTACTGGTAAGGGAAGACAGTGTAGCAAAGCTATAACTAACCTACCTGAAACCAGCCCTAATTGGGAGACTTTCTTGCCTGCCATTGGATGTACTCGAGGGGGCGGGGGGGAGGCAGAAAGTGATTGGATAGACCAAGTGCTAATCAAATGTGTTCTGTTTTGAAAATGTATATCTATTGTGCTTTTCACGCTGAAAAGGACTTGTCCAGGGGAAGGTAAACAGGCTCTGATTGAGAGTGTCCCTTTGTCTTGACAAGTCCCGGCAGGAGAATCTTCAATAAAGGTCTTTTACAGAAAAGGCAAGAGGTGTTCGCATGTCAGTGTATTTGCTGAAACAGATTGAGGGAAAAAGAATCCGTATTAACGTTTGGTGTCAGAAGTGGGATCTCAACGGACGGCTGCCGAAAGCTTGCGAATTAAGAGCCAGACTAGCCTTGGACGAGACAGGAGGAAAGTGGCCACTGGAGTGAGTACCCTTTAAAATACCACTTCAGTTTCCTTCAGTTCCAAAAGTCTGAGGAAAGTTTGGCCACTCACTGGTTCTCAGGTAGCGTCTGAACGAGATCCAGGTCAATCTGGCGAATACCTTTTAACTTAGGAAATAAGTGTCCAAGTCAGGTACGACGTCAACTTTGTATATCAATTAGTCCGTCCAGGCGCTGATTGGACTTAAATCGCGCAGTGACGCGAATAGGGAAATAGACAATCGCGCGGTGACGCGAACCGCGTGGCGACGCAGAGGGATAGGGAAATAGACAATCGCGTGGCGACGCGAACCGCGCAGCGACGCAAAGGGATAGGGAAATAGACAATCACGCGGCAACGCAAATAGGAGAACTGCGCGGCGACACGGAGGATAGGGAAATAGACAATCATGCGGCGACGTGAATAGGAAAACCTGTGAATGTCTGTTTTTGAATGAGAGTACTTGTGTGTTTTTTTGACTGTGGAATGAATTTTCATGTTTTTTTTAAAAAGCCTGTTTGGAGGAGTGAAGCAGCTGTTTGCTTATTTTAGCTCCACCTACTTCTTCAAACAGTGTGAAAGTTTTTTCAACCCTTTGTAGTGTTGTCCTGTATGTGGGAAGTTTTAAGACATTTTATGTTAGAAACGCAGGTGTGGATTTATTCAGATGATAAGTTACGGAGCTAGGAAATGCACAAAGGATAGGTTTGTTGAGTAAAAGATAAAAAATACATGGTCCCGGTGGTTGAAAAAAAAAGAATTTATTTGACACGCTCACTTACTTGTCGAAAGAAAACATGCAATGATTGATTACATTGGGTTGAAAGACGTAAATTTATTCTTGGAATGAGATAAAGAATGCCTTTTAAAAAAAGCTTCTAACTCAAAAAAAAGTTTTAAATAAAGATTGAAATTACAAAGTTTGAATTGGGATTTTGAGATATTCAGAGAAGGCACAGCAAAATACTGAGGTAGATTCAAAAAAAAATTATTAAATTAAATCTGATCTCAAAGAAAAAAGGAGATATAAAACAAAAGGTTTGGAAACAATCTAGAAATACCTTCAGGGATCAGGTCAAACTCCTGGGTGAGCTATCCGCGAAGGTGTAAAAGGGACTTTTGAAAAATGTTAAAAACAGCAAGTTTTAGCAGTTTAGAAGAGACATTTTAATTACTTTGAAACTGGAGCATTTTGAGATAAGAAAAGCAACCCTCAAAGCCTAATTGCTGGACTCCATTCAAGTTATGGAGAAAAAAAAAGATAAAGACACCACTTTGAAAGTAAACAAATGATTTTAAATTAATTTATGGAGTCACGAGCCCTCCGTGTAAAATACAAAACCTAATTTGAAGAAAGGAGATCTGAAAAAAAAGATGTAACGTAATAAATAAGTGCTGAAAAAAATGTGTTTGTGATGGAAAAAGACATAACTTACTAAATACTAGTTGATGTTTGCTGTGAAAAAGATATTGGTTTAATTAGGAAAAGGAAAAAAAAATTGGAAGAGGTAAAAGACACTCTACAGTGATAATGATTTTAAATTATGAGAAAGTTTCACTCCAGTTTGAAAGATTTCCAAAATGGACGTTGTTTATCAAGAAAAGTCCCGAACAGTCTAAACAAGCAGGAGGGTTTTGAAAATAACGAGGAGAAAAGATCTAAGCTATGCGAACTCAGCACAGAAAGAACTGGGAATTAGAGAATCTTACTAAATTTTAAAATTCTTATAGAAAATGGAACTGGCACGGATGTTTAGATTTTGTGCTGAGAGAGAAATAAAACACAAGATTTGCCCAGTGAACGGGACCGTAAAATAAAACGAAATGTTAGAATGTACACAGCATGTGTGAAAATTGGATTTCAGTAAACAAAATAGCTATTAAAAATGTGTGGTCTCGTTTTAAATCAATCAAAAAAATCTTTGGCAATTAGAAGTTAAGAAAACATTGGAGTTTACTCTAAAATGCCGTCTTCCCTGATGAGAAGGCTTTTATTATGATAGCTTTACGAATGATTTCTGCTGTTTTAACGGATTCCTAATTTCTAAGCAAGTTTTGAAGGCACAAAGGCTTAAAAAAAAAAAGAATTTTCGGATGATTACGTGAAGTCACATAATGACATCAGGCTTTCTTACAAACCTGTAAAGGAGTTAACCCTTTCCATTGACAGCTGTTTTATACTGGACATTATTAATTTGGATTTCTTAATAGAATAAAAAAGACTCACCTAACAGAGGAAATGGTGCGATAGTCAGAATAAAAATAAAAACAGAATTAGCCTATGTAATAATACTCGCCTGATACAAATAAAAGAAAGATACTCAAACAAAGCAAATTCAAGAGTTAAAAGCCAAGATAAATAAGCTGGAAGAGATTTTTTTTAAAACGGGGCCAGACGGATAGTGCAGTGCGCAGACATAGCACCATCACCTATGGCCATAGAGCCAATGTACCCCACGGTGGGCAAGTGTAGTCTACAAACCCAACCTAACCCTTACCTCCGATTTCACAGAGTGACCGCAACATGCATGGATAAAAGATGAGTAGACCAGAACCTAACACCTGGTGACGACCAGGCTATCTGTTTAAAATTTGCAGATAAAACACTCACCGAGATGGGACCGCAGCGGCTACTTCGACTCTGGAGACTCAGGATACTGGGAACCTTGAGGCCCACGCAAGCACTGGATAATACAGATGGACTACGAGAGATATAGCACACGCAGGAAAGACACAACTACATGAACTAGCTTTATTTAATTTGACTGCCGAAATATGCAGCCCAGCAGCCAAGGACTGGAGCAAGGACAGAACTTATTTTAACGCATGGCTATGTATAGTGTATTAAGGTTGTAATGCAGCAGGCTGCCGATGCCATGGGCGCCAGTATATTCCGAGGACAGGAGCAAGTTCATAGGACCAAAAGGGGAAGGGCGCAGAAATCCAACTGGATGGAATTTCAGTTCGAGAAGCTCATGCCTGGGTGGACGAAGCTGCAAACAAGCAGCTAAATCCACCGCAAGAAACAGAGGGGTGGGAACAGAACGGAGCAAAAAGGGGGTGGGACCCCAGGATGTTTAGGGAAACTGGCCAGTGGGATAAAATAAAGACCAAGGGAGGTCTCTGGAATATAAGGTGTATGTCCTAAAGCGTGACACGGTTATAACACGGAGAAGCCGGTATTGATCATGCGCAGCGCAAACAAGAAGGAATACAACCTAAAAAGGGGGGCTAGTAATAAAAGAATCTAAAGAAAGGATATAATTTGGGGTGCGTCAGCGACTACTTAACCTAAACCGAATGGATATCATTTTTCCTAGCTTCTGTGGGAATGAAACTATAAGTCGATACCAGAACCTGGCACAACGGATCCTCGAAGGCCCGGAACCCACTACACTGAGATTTAATGTCAGAAATGGAACAGGGCAAGGTCGAAAAAAAAAGGGGAATACTGGAAACACTAGGCACGGGTTATGCGGCAGGGGTTATGACGATGAATTCCATGGGTCTGTAGGCAATATACGACCGGGTTAACAACTTAATGGCGTAGTCTTGAGTGGTTTAGTGGGGAGGGACTTGGATAACCAAGCCCTACAAGCGCGGTTAGGAGATGGCGCGGAAGGGGAACTGTTACAAGTGGCCCATACATTGCCGAAATGCCAAGACAATAAAATTGATCCACGCAATGGGGAAAGATATAAGTAAACGATTACAGGCTGAGATAGTTTGCTCCGGGTATGGGGCCTGGATATTAAGTGAGGTATAACATAATTTGGGGCAACTCCAGAATGGAGACATACCAGATTGGATTCCAAACAGCATACTTAACAATTGGACTCTAGATAAAAAAATGAATAACACATGCGAGGTACGAAGGAATAGTCACGCATGGGTGCCGAAATTCAGATGTATTACTGGTGAATATGATCGGATTTGTGTTGTCCATATCACAGTATGATGTAACAAAGGGAGACCCCTTATATCAGATCGATAATATTGGTGAAGTGAGAAACCAAACTCGGTTACGTTACCATCAGCCTGACAGACGGGTGATTAAAATTAACAATAGTACCAAAGGCATTGATATAACTGACTGCTATAAAATTAACCAAGTGGTTTTATGTCGAGGTACGCCACGAATGACGAACGATGATTGCAGATTCCACCAAACAAATGGATGCATGCTGAGTAGCACTCCTCTCAAACACGATTCCGAAACAATCGCTGCTCCACAAGGGAATGGAGCACAGGAGCAGCTAACCCGATGATTAAGACCAGGGGAGGAGTCACCCCCTGTGTCATTACCAACCCTAACTTGTGTTTCAGGCCCATGGGAAAAATAGATGTAAATGGATACCACATATATCCCGAGACAACGGAAATCATCCACGGAACAATCACTTCCGAGAAGGGTACGAAGAGGCGGTATGGGAACCGCAAGGCAAACAGATACTGGAACTAAATGAGGAACAATTACGTTTGGTGCAAGGAATCCAGAATCAAACATGACAATATGTCCGGCTGATGGAAGAAATAGACAACTTACAGAGAAACACTAACGCAATGCTGGCTGATCAGCCCCGGTACTCAAAGCTGTAGGACGTTGGACTTAATATTCAAATTCACCCATGGATAAGAATAATATCACATGTACTTGTAGTAATACAGGGTCTGGTTCTGATGGTCATGATGGGATTAACATGTGCACGAATTAAACAGGCCAAACGATAAGTCAGGGCACGCACTATGATTAAGGCCATAAGGGATGAAAATTTCAGTCCTACAGGAAGGACTTACCTTATATAACTCTGTGGGAGGGTTTCAGGAGGTCCCGAAGGTTGGGAGATGGCCACCCAGGTGAACGAACCTATCTGGAACTTTCCTACAGGGAGATAGTTATTGGGAAATATGGCCAGCTTGGCGTATAGCCGAGGCCCAAAAGGGGGGAATTGTAAGAGAAATTTGGCATTAGGGGTACCAGCGGGACAAGGGTTAAAGTGCTGGTTCCTGCACTGGCCCATAAGGAGGTAAAAGGCCTCTCTTCAACCTTGTACTAAGACTCCAGAAGTTATCAATTCAATAATATTCCGACAGGATACGATGTGAGAACCTAAACAGACATTGATAAGACCTGGCGAAGAGGTTCGAGGCGGACTCATAGACAATAAGGAGGATCAGGAAAGAGAATGTGCACGGCTAAACGCGATACTCCTGGAATAAGCACCAGGGTTATCATGGAATGATAAAAGGGGGGAATGAGAATGTGTAAAGAAGGGTTGCGAAGGTGGTAAATGGATAGAGAATGTGGCAAAAGGATGGAGATAGGGAATCATGGGAAAATAGCTAAAGAAATGTCAAGATGCAGACAACTGCAGAACCAACAGAAAAAAAGGGGTTACCAAGAGTTGAAGTTGAGGTTAGACACGGGTCATGAGAAAGCCGCAAGGCAACATAAAGAAAGAAAGCAATCCTAGATAGGAGGGAAAAAGTAATAGCTTCTACTGATAAGGAGGAAGGGAAACTAATTGGGTTCTTTACTGATAAGGGAAGACAGTGTAGCAAAGCTATAAATAACCTGACCTGACACCAGCCCTAATTGGGAGACTTTCTTGCCTGCCATTGGACGTACTCGGGGGGGGGGGGGGGGAGGAGGGGGAGGCAGAAAGGAATTGGATAGACCAAGTGCAAATCAAATGTGTTCTGTTTTGAAAGTGTATAACTGTTGTTGTGTCGCGCTGAAAAGGGGCTTGTCCAGGGGAAGGTAAACAGACTCTGATTGAGAGTGTTCCTTTGTCTTGACAAGTCCCGGCTGGAGAATCTTCAATAAAGGTCTTTTACAGAAAAGGCAAAGAGGTGTTCGCGTATCAGTGTATTCGCTGAAACAGATTGAGGGAAAAAGAATCTGTATTAACAGTACCTGAAATAAAACATTTGCAGGGCTACAGCGAAAGGGCAGGGAGTGGGACTTGCAGAGAGCCAGCACGGGCTCGACGGTCTGAATGGCCTCCTTCTATGCTGTAACCATTCTATGATTCTGATATCCAGAAAATTAAACTCCAGCCCAGTTATAGGGATTAATTACACCAGCAGCAACAAACTCCGAGTGAACATGGTTCAGTCCTGGATGTGATTAACGGCAACAATAAAAGCAGAATCCAACCCCTGCAGTCACTTGTGAACTCACTGGTGTGACTGAAGGTTGGATAAACGAGTGAAGCCCTTCCCACACTCAGAGCAGGTGAATGGTCTCTCCCCAGTGTGAATGCGTTGGTGTGTCAGCAGGTTGGATGAAAGAGTGAAGCCCTTCCCACACTCGGAGCAGATGAACGGCCTCTCCCCAATGTGAGTGCGTTGGTGTTTCATCAGATCATTTCTGCTTTTATAGCTCTTTTCACAGTCAGAACATTTAAACAGTCTCTTATTGGTGTGAACAAGCTGGTATTCAGTGAGGTGGGATGAACGAGTGAATGCCTTCCCACACACAGAACAGGTAAAAGGTCTCTCCCCGGTATGAATATGCTGGTGAGCATGAAGCTCAAATGAATTCGTGAATCCCTTTCCACACACAGAGCAGATGAATGGCCTCTCTCCTGTGTGAGCTCGCTGGTGACTCAGATGATGAGATGATTTAGCAAACCGTTTGCCACACACAGGACAGGTAAATGGCCTCTCCCCAGTGTGAATTCACTGGTGTGCCAGCAGGCTGAATGAACAAGTGAATCCCTTCCCACACACAGTGCAGGTGAACGGCCTCTCCCCAGTGTGAACTCGCTGGTGTTCAGTGAGGTGAGATGAACGAGTGAATCCCTTCCCACACGCGGGGCAGGTGAACGGCCTCTCCCCGGTGTAACTGCGTCGATGAGTTTCCAGCGCAGAGGGGCAATTGAATCCCTTCCCACAGTCTCCACATTTCCACGGTTTCTCCATGGTGCAGGTGTCCTTGTGTCTTCCAGGTTTGACGATCAGTTGAAGCCTCGTCCACACACAGAACACGTGTACGGTTTCTCCCCGCTGTGAATAGTGCGATGTTTTTTCAGGCTGTGTAACTGGTCGAAGCTCTTTCCACAATCAGTGCACTGGAACACTCTCACTCGGGTGTGTGTGTCTCAGTGCTTTTCCAGTCACACTGATGTTTGAAATCTTTCTCCACAGACAGAGTAGACAAACGTTTCTCCTTTCACATTCAAAGGCCGATGATATTCAAGTGAATCGAGTGACTCTGTCAGATCTTGATATGATTGGTTCTAGTTTCCTGTCTGTAAATCCTCCTTTTCTAATATCCCGTAAAAGGTGTTTACGAAAGTCAGCACTGGAAGTGCAGGATAGAAATTGAGGACAGACAATCCTACTTTTTATGGAACATTCTTTCGTCTCTTGTTCCCCAAAGCTGTAAATTCCCATCCCACACACTCTCCCTCCACCCTGTGCTGAAATCCAAACACATCGCACCACCTCCATCATTTCTTTCTTCCATCTGCAGTTTTCTCACTCCCTCTTCTCTGGTTGGGTTCAGTTCTACATTCCGTCTGTGCAGACTGAGAATAAATGAGGAAATGATTTTCTCTCGAGGTCACTGGGACCCTAAAGCCCCGCCTGCCCTCTGCTCCTGTACCAAGATGGCCGCGCAGGCACGCTGATCGTGTCTAAGAATTCGGCTAGTTACCCCGAGCGTCGGGTCCATCACCGCGGGTCAAACATGGGTCCTGCCGGTTCATATTAGGTGCCTGGGGCCTACACCAGGTGTTTATGAAGCTGCCCACCCAGGAGTCCAATTCCTCCGCTGAGCCCACAAGCTCCGACTGACTCGCGGAACGTCTCTTCCGCCTCAGACCACCTCCACCACTGGCACTGCGCTTGCTCAGAGCACAGCCCGGTCCCGTGTCTGGGCTCCTGGTGTCATTGATAGAGCACTTTACCCCTGCGCGGGGGATTCTGGTTACAGAAGTAAACGTCGCAACATTTCGCAGTGAAATGTATTGATTCAGGACAGACAGCAGGGATTATTGCAGGAAATAACACAGTGCAGTGAGAAAGGAAATGCAATGGCTGTTGTGTAGATGGATTGTCAAAAGGTGTTTGATAAGGTGCCGGACAGGAGGCTTGTTGATCAAATTAAGGCTCATGGTATTAAAGGGAGTGGGGCCGCGTGGAGAGGAAGTTGGGTAAAGGGCAGAAAACAGAGAGTAGTGGTTAATGGATGTTCTTCAGACTGGAGGGATGTAAGCAGTGGTGTCCCCCAGGGTCAGTGTTGGGACCATTGCTCTTAATATAGAGACAGGGTCTGGGCTAGGGTATAAGCACATAAGAATTAGAAGCAGGAGTAGGCCCTTTGGCCCCTCGAGCCTGCTCCACCATTCAATAAGATCATATTGATTCATCAATTGATCCACCGCTACGAAAAACAATATTAAGAATAAAACCGGACGGACCACTCGGCATCGACCTCCGCACCAGCTACGGACCCGACAACGGCCCATCCAGCCCAGTCTTTCTCATCAACATCTGGGGACTTGTGCCAAAATTGGAAGAGATGTCCCAGACTAGTCAAGCAACAGCCTGACATAGTCATAATCACAGAATCATACCTTTCAAACAATGTTCCAGACTCCTCCATCGCCATCCCTGGGTATGTCCTGTCCCACTGGTGGCGGTACAGTAGTATACATTCGGGAGGGTGTGGCCCTGGGAGTCCTCAACATTGACACCGTACCCCATTAAGTCTCGTGGCTTCAGGTCAAGCATGGACAAGGAAACCTCCTGCTGATGACCACCTGCCGCCCTCCCTCAGCTGATGAATCAGTACTCCTCCATGTTGAACATCACCTGGAAGAAGCACTGAGAGTAGCAAGGCGCACAGAATGTACTCTGGGTGGGGGACTTCAATGTCCATCAAGACTGTCTCGGTAGCACCACTACTGACCGAGCTGGCCGAGTGCTGAAGGACATAGCTGCTAGACTGGGCCTGTAGCAGGTGGTGAGAGAACCAACACGAGGGGAAAAACCTACTTGCGCCCATCCCTTCGGAAAGGGCACGAGAGCGGGAGCAGTGGCAAGCTTACAAAGGGCGTGAGTCAGCCGAGCAGTGAGACTTCAGAAAGGGCGCGAGAGTGGGAGCAGCGGTAAGCCTACAAAGGGCGTGAGTCAGCCGAGCAGACAGCCGAAACAGCACCAAGTGACCTGGGAGGATAAGAAATAAAAAGATTCAAAGTGTGACATCATAGGAAAGTAGGCAAGTGATTGGTTGGTCAGTTTTTCTCTCTTTTCTTGGCCATTAAATTAAGAGCTGAGATTAAAAATCGAAACTTTCAAAACGTGAAAACTTAACTAAATACATTAGAGATGGCAGGGCAGGCGATGTGTTACTGCTGCTGCACGTGGGAGCTGGTTGACCCGATCGAGGTCCACGGCGACCACATCTGCAGTAAGCGTTGGCTGCTCGAGGAACTTCGGCTCCACGTTGATGAGCTGGAGTCCGAGCTGCAGACACATCAGGGAGGGGGAAGAGTTACCTGGACACTGTGTTCCAGGAGGCATCACACCCCTTAGATTAATTAATTCAAATTTGGCCCGTGGTTAGGGACAGGATGGTGTGACTACGAGCAAGGCAGCTGTGGGGACCCAGGAGGTAGTGATGGAGGAGCCTCAGTCCTTGCAATTGTCCAACAGGTACGAGATTCTTGCTCCCTGCTTGGACGAGGGAAGGGACTGCAGGGAGGATGAGCAAACTGACCACAGCGCCGTGGTACAGGAGGCCATTCATGTGGGGGGAGTAAAAAGAAATGATGTAGTGTTAGGAAACAGTATAGTTTCAGAGATAGATACTGTTCTCTGCAGCCGAGTGTGTGAGTCCTGAAGGCTATGATGCCTGCGCAGTGCCAAGGTTAAGGACATCAAAAAGGAGTTAGATGTAGTCCTTACTACTCGGGGGATCAAGGGGTATGGCGAGAAAGCAAGAATGGGGTACTGAAGTTGCATACATAAGAACATAAGAATTAGGAACAGCAGTAGGCCATCTAGCCCCTCGAGCCTATTCCGCCATTCAATAAGATCATGGCTGATCTGGCCGTGGACTCAGCTTCACTTACCCGCCCGCTCCCCGTAACCCTTAATTCCCTTATTGGTTAAAAATCTATCTATCTGTGACTTGAATACATTCAATGAGCTAGCCTCAACTGCTTCCTTGGGCAGAGAATTCCACAGATTCACAACCATCTGGGAGAAGAAATTCCTTCTCAACTCGGTTTTAAATTGGCTCCCCCGTATTTTGAGGCTGTGCCCTCTAGTTATAGTCTCCCCGACCAGTGGAAACACCTCTCCGCCTCTATCTTGTCTATCCCTTTCATGATTTTAAATGTTTCTATAAGATCACCCCTCATCCTTCTGAACTCCAATGAGTAAAGACCCAGTCTACTCAATCTATCATCATAAGGTAACCCCCCCATCTCCGGAATCAGCCTAGTGAATCGTCTCTGTACCCCCTCCAAAGCCAGTATATCCTTCCTTAAATAATGTGACCAAAACTGCACGCACTACTCCAGGTGCGGCCTCACCAATACTCTATACAGTTGCAGCAGGACCTCCCTGCTTTTGTACTCCATCCCTCTCGCAATGAAGGCCAACATTCCATTCGCCATCCTGATTACCTGCTGCACCTGCAAACTAACTTTTTGGGATTCATGCACAAGGAAGAGTTTTGTGGGAGGACCTGCCGAAGGTCGGCCCGGAGGGCGCCGAAAATCTGGAAGCTCCGCTAAGCCTGGCGGAGCTGACCGGTGCCCTCGCCCGGCTCTCGAGGGGAAAATCCCCGGGGCTGGACGGGCTGACCGTGGAGTTCCACAGGGCGTTCTGGGACGTCCTGGGGAGCGACTACGCGTGGGTCCTGGGGGAAAGTCTGGCGACCGGGGAGATGCCCCTCTCTTGGCGCAGGGCAGTCATCGTCCTGCTGCCTAAGAAGGGCGATCTCCGCCTCCTTAAGAACTGGCGCCCGGTCTCCCTCCTCAGCACGGACTACAAAATCTTCGCCAGGGCGATGTCTGCTCGCCTTGGTGCCGTGCTGGACCACATGATCCACCCCGACCAGTCCTACACGGTCCCGGGCCGGACAATCCACGATAACATCCATCTGGTCCGGGACCTCATCCATTGTTCCCAGGAGGCTGGTCTGTCGGTCGCCTTCCTATCCCTCGACCAAGAGAAGGCGTTCGACAGGGTGGATCACGACTATCTGCTCGGAACTCTGCGCGCTTTCGGGTTCGGGACGCATTTCGTCGCCCGGATCCGACTTTTGTACGCCGCCGCGGAGTGTCTGATTAAGGTTAACGGGTCCTTGACGGCGCCCCTTCGCTTTAGGAGAGGGGTGCGCCAGGGATGCCCCATGTCCGGCCAGTTATATGCTGTTTGCGTGGAGCCTTTCCTGCGCCTCTTGCGGACGAGGTTGACGGGACTGGCTCTGCAAGGGCCGGGCGTGGAGGTCGTCCTCTCGGCTTACGCCGATGACGTGCTCCTCGCGATAGAGGATCCCGCTGACCTGCGGAGGATGCGTGAGTGCCAGGAGATTTACTCGGCCGCGTCCTCCGCCAGGATCAACTGGGAGAAATGTTCCGGACTCCTGGTGGGTCAGTGGCGGGTGGACTCCCTGCCGGAGGAGCTCAGGCCTTTTGCCTGGAGCACGACCCATCTCCTCTATCTGGGAGTCTACCTTAGCCCCGACGAAGGAGCCTGGCCGGCGAACTGGCAGGAGCTGGAGGCCAAGGTCGCCGCTCGCCTAGGGCGCTGGACAGGACTGCTCCGAGTGCTGTCCTACAGGGGTCGAGCGCTAGTCATAAACCAGCTGGTGGCCGCAATGCTGTGGTACCGGCTGGTCACTTTGACCCCTCCCCCTGCGTTTGTCGCCAAGATACAGAAGAAGCTGGTGGACTTCTTCTGGAACAACAGGAAGCACTGGGTCTCTGCCGCGGTCTTGAGTCTCCCGCTTGAGGAGGGCGGTCAGTCGTTGGTGTGCGTCAGCTCCCAGCTCGCGACTTTCCGTCTTCAGACCCTGCAGAGATACCTTTACGTCGAGCCCCCTCCTAGGTGGTGCGCTCTGGCGAGGTATTTCTTCCGCCAGCAGCTCGACCTCAATTATGACACGCAGCTCCTGTTTGTGAACTTGGGGGGTGCCAGGACCGCCCTCCGGGAGCTGCCTGTCTTTTACAGGGAACTCATCAGGGTCTGGAACAAAGTCTCCACCAAGCGCAGCTCTCCGCCGGCTGGAGTGGCGGCCGTCCTGCAGGAGCCGCTGCTCGGGAATCCGTACCTCCACGGCCGAGGCTTCATGTGGCGGTCGGAAGAGAGGGCTGTGGCTGGTGAGGTGACCAGGGTCAGGGACCTGCTCGATGGCGGAGGAGCGGGCTGGATGGCGCCAGACACGCTGGCGCGGCGCCTAAACTCTGCCAACGTCCGCCACGCGGCCGATGCCATCGAGTCGCTAAAAACAGCTCTGGGCCCTGACTCCGTTAGGTGCATCGAGGAGGCTCAAGCACGTGGGGAGATCCCGTCCGAACTGACCCCCGTCCGGACGGAATTCCTCATCGGCGCCAAACTCCGGAACCTCCCTCGGGGGCCGGCGCCTCACAACTTGAGCCGCCTCGGGGAAATCCCCTCCGTGCCTTTCAGTTCCGCGCGGAGGGGTTTCCTGTACGGGCTGCTCCTGCACACCCTCAACTTTGCCATCCTCGCCGGCCGTCCGGACACGCCATGGCGTACCATCTTGCCGTCCGGAGGAGGCGGGGGTCCCCGATGGAGGGCACTCTACGCAGGGGTCCTCCCACTATTCATCGGGGACTTGGCCTGGAGGGTGGTGCACGGAGCAGTGCCGTGCAACAAATTTTTAAGCCGGTTCACGGACTCCCAGGCCGCCTGCAATTTCTGCGGTCTGGAGGAGTCCGTGTTCCATGTTTTTATGGAGTGCACAAGGTTGCAGCCCCTGTTCCATTATTTGAAGGGGCTGCTCCTGAAATTCTGGCTGCACTTCAGTCCCACTCTCCTGATCTTTGGGCACCCTGTGCGGAGGGGAGCGGGTAGGTCCGAAGGCCTCCTCGTAGGACTGCTCCTGGGCACGGCCAAGGGTGCCATCAGCCGGTCCAGGCAGCGGGCGGTCGAGGGGGTCGTTCAACCTGACTGCCTGCCTCTCTTCCGCTCTTACATCCGGTCCAGGGTGTCCTTGGAGATGGAGCACGCGGTGTCCACCGGTACGCTCGCGGCCTTCCGCGAGAGGTGGGCACCGGAGGGACTGGAGTGCATCATCACGCCCGGCAACCAAATTTTAATTTGATTTTACGTTTTTTTAAGTTTAATTTGTTTTAATTGCCGGTGCTTTTAGTGTCCCCCTTCCCTTTTATAGGGGGCACTGGGGAAAATTGTGAATTTAGTGCCCAAAAAAAAAAACCAAAAAAGAAAAACACAAAAAAAAAACAAAAAAAAAAAAAGGGGGGGAAAAAAAAAAGGGCCTTGTAATGTCTGGAGTGTCACCCAGGTCGGGTGGCACCGTTTAATGTTTTTATGTTTTGCAGGTAAACTTAAAAGAGTTTCATGCACAAGGACCCCCAGGTACCTCTGCACCTCAGCATGTTGTAATTTCTCCCCATTCAAATAATATTCCCTTTTACTGTTTTTTTTCCGCAAGGTGGATGACCTCACACTTTCCGACATTGTATTCCATCTGCCAAACCTTAGCCCATTCGCTTAACCTATCTAAATCTCTTTGCAGCCTCTCTGTGTCCTCTACACAACCCGCTTTCCCACTAATCTTTGTGTCATCTGCAAATTTTGTTACACTACACTCTGTCCCCTCTTCCAGGTCATCTATGTATATTGTAAACAGTTGTGGTCCCAGCACCGATCCCTGTGGCACACCACTAACCACCGATTTCCAACCCGAAAAGGACCCATTTATCCCGACTCTCTGCTTTCTGTTCGCCAGCCAATTCTCTATCCATGCTAATACATTTCCTCTGACTCCACGTACCTTTATCTTCTGCAGTAACCTTTTGTGAGGCACCTTATTGAATGCCTTTTGGAAATCTAAATACACCACATCCATCGGTACACCTCTATCCACCATGCTCGTTATATCCTCAAAGAATTCCAGTAAATTAGTTAAACATGATTTCCCCTTCATGAATCCATGCTGCGTCTGCTTGATTGCACTATTCCTATCCAGATGTCCCGCTATTTCTTCCTTAATGATTGTTTCAAGCATTTTCCCCACTACAGATGTTAAACTAACCGGCCTACAGTTACCTGCCTTTTGTCTGCCCCCTTTCTTAAACAGAGGCGTTACATTAGCTGCTTTCCAATCCGCTGGTACCTCCCCAGAGTCCAGAGAATTGTGGTAGATTATAACGAATGCATCTGCTATAACTTCCGCCATCTCTTTTAATACCCTGGGATGCATTTCATCAAGACCAGGGGACTTGTCTACCTTGAGTCCCATTAGCCTGTCCAGCACTACTCCCATAATGATAGTGATTGTCTCAAGGTCCTCCCTTCCCACATTCCTATGACCAGCAATTTTTGGCATGGTTTTTGTGCCTTCCACTGTGAAGACCGAAGCAAAATAATTGTTTAAAGTCTCAGCCATTTCCACATCTCCCATTATTAAATCCCCCTTCTCATCTAATAAGGGACCAACATTTACTTTAGTCACTCTTTTCCGTTTTATATATCGTAAAGCTTTTACTATCTGTTTTTATGTTTTGCGCAAGTTTACCTTCGTAATCTATCTTTCCTTTCTTTATTGCTTTTTTAGTCATTCTTTGCTGTTGTTTAAAATTTTCCCAATCTTCTAGTTTCCCACTAACCTTGGCCACCTTATACGCATTGGTCTTTGATTTGATACTCTCCTTTATTTCCTTGGTTATCCACGGCTGCTTATCCCTTCTCTTACCACCCTTCTTTTTCACTGGAATATATTTTTGTTGCGCACTATGAAAGAGCTCCTTAAAAGTCCTCCACTGTTCCTCAATTGTGCCACCGTTTAGTCTGTGTTTCCAGTCTACTTTAGCCAACTCTGCCCTCATCCCACTGTAGTCCCCTTTGTTAAGCATAGTACGCTCGTTTCTGACACAACTTCCTCACCCTCAATCTGTATTACAAATTCAACCATACTGTGATCACTCATTCCGAGAGGATCTTGTACTAGGAGATCGTTTATTTTACCTGTCTCATTACACAAGACCAGATCTAAAATAGCTTGCTCCCTTGTAGGTTCTGTAACATGCTGTTCTAAGAAACAATCCCGTATGCATTCTATGAATTCCTCCTCCAGGCTACCCCGCGATTTGAGTTGACCAATCGATATGTAGGTTAAAATCCCCCATGACTACTGCCGTTCCTTTTTCACATGCCTCCATTATTCCCTTGATTATTGCTCGCCCCACCGTGAAGTTATTATTTGGGGGCCTATAAACTATGCCCACCAGTGACTTTTTCCCCTTACTATCTCTAATCTCCACCCACAATGATTCAACATTTTGTTCATTAGAGCCACTATCGTCTCTCACAACTGCCCTGATATCATCCTTTATTAACAGGGTTACCCCACCTCCTTTCCCTTCTTGTCTATCTTTCCGAATCGTCAGATACCCCTGTATGTTTAATTCCCAGTCTTGGCCACCCTGCAATCATGTTTCTGCAATGGCCACCATATCATACCCATTTGTAATGATTTGTGCCGTCAACTCATTTACTTTATTTCGAATGCTGCGTGCGTTTAGGTAGAGTATTTTAATCCTAGTTTTTAAACCATGATTTTTAGTTTTGACCCCTCCTGCAGCCCCTTTATATTCAGTAGCCCTTTTTGTTTTTTGCCTTGGGTTTCTCTGCCATCCACTTTTACTCATCTCCTCTGTCTTTTGCTTTTGTCTCCTTTTTGTTTCCCTCTGTCTCCCTGCATTGGTTCCCATCCCCCTGCCATATTAGTTTAACTCCTCCCCAACAGCACTAGCAAACACTCCCCCTCGGACATTGGTTCCGGTCCTGCCCAGGTGCAGACCGTCCAGTTTGTACTGATCCCACCTCCCGCAGAACCTGTTCCAATGCCCCAGGAATTTGAATCCCTCCCTGCTGCACCACTGCTCAAACCATGTATTCATCTGCGCTATCCTGCGATTCCTACTATGACTAGCACGTGGCATTGGTAGCAATCCCGAGATTACTACTTTTGAGGTCCTACTTTTTAATTTAGCTCCTAGCTCCTTAAATTCGTCTCGTAGGACCTCATCCCTTTTTTTTATCTATGTCGTTGGTACCAATGTGCACCACGACAACTGGCTGTTCTCCCTCCCTTTTTAGAATGTCCTGCACCTGCTCCGAGACATCCTTGATCCTTGCACCAGGGAGGCAACATACAATCCTGGAGTCTCGGTTGCGGCCGCAGAAACGCCTATCTATTCCCCTTCCAATAGAATCACCTATCGCTCTCCCACTCTTTTTCCTGCTCTCCTGTGCAGCAGAGCCAGCCACGGTGCCATGAACTTGGCTGCTGCTGCCCTCCCCTGATGAGTCATCCCCCTCAACAGTACTCAAAACGGTGTATCTGTTTTGCAGGGGGATGACCGCATGGGACCCCTGCACTACCTTCCTTGCACTGCTCTTCCTGCTGGTCTTCCATTCCCTAGCTGGCTGTGGACTCTTCACCTGTGGTAAGACCAGCTCGCTATACATGCTACTCACGTCATTCTCAGCATCGTGGATGCTCCAGAGTGAATCCACCTTCAGCTCCAATTCCGCAACGCGGTCAGTCAGGAGCTGGAGGCTGATACACTTCCCACACACGTAGTCGTCAGGGACACTGGAAGTGTCTCTGAGTTCCCACATGGTACAGGAGGCACATATCACGTGACCGAGCTCTCCTGCCATGACTTAACCCTTAGATACACTTAAATTGGCAACAACAATGTTAACAAGTTACTTACTGTCCCTACTCCTGCACCTATTTTCTATGTTTCTTTGTCCTCTAGGCTGAAGAGGAATTGGAGTGGGAGGGGGAAGATCCAGTTGTCGTGGTCCACGTAGGTACCAATGACATAGGCAGAACAAAGAAAGGGGTTCTGCTTAAGGATTTTGAGCAGCTCGGGGCTAAATTAAAAATCAGAACCACAAAGGCAATAATCTCTGGACTACTACCTGAGCCACGAGCAAATATATTTTGGTGAGAAGGAAAGACTTTAAGCGACGGGAGAACTATCCGCGGTTAATGAAGGAAGTAAAGGATGGGATAAAATTGAAAACAATGGCATACAAAGTGGCCAAGGTTAGTGGGAGGCCACTTGAAGGTGCCGTTGAGGAGGAACACGAATCCTTCCTTAGCTCTATAACACTTTATGTCGGTGTTGCTAACACTCGTGAACTGCTTATACCACCATTTGCTAGGTTCCCTTGAATTTGAGCCTGATCCTACCAATTGGTAAGCATCAAACGGGTATGCCCATGTTTCTGAGCTGACATGAGTTCCGTTACACTGACCGCAGATAACTTGCCTTCCTGCGGTCACGTTCAGGCATCTTTGCTCGTTACAGGTACAGGTAAACTGGCCCTTACGCACTCGACAGTGCTGACGGGCACACTGCGTCTGCACACAGGTGGCGTTCCCGGGGACCAGGGCATATACACAACCCCACCCTTGTCCTGAGAAGCAAAGCGGGTAGCTTGCAATGTCTGAGCATACCGCTCCGTTCTTTCCCTGGGATCCCCCGCACTCAGGATTCATGGAGTCTATTAATTCCACACATCTTCCTGGTATACCCCTTCTAGTTCTGCTAGGATAGCACAAGATAGCACAATTATACCTACTAGCTTACACATGTTTAAATAATTTTAGACGATACAATACATTAGTTAACAATAAGATAAGGTCAAATCAAAAACAGCTAAGTCTGTTTGTTCCTTTCTTTTCCCGTGTTCTTGGCGTTTTTCTTCCTGCCCCAAGGATGTGGTTTATTCAGCTATGGTGGAGAGGAAGTCTGGAACAGAAACAAGGGTTAGGACGGCTGATAACATAGGCTTATGTAGTAGCCAGTTTACAGTGGTGCAGGTGAACCCAGGCACTTCTCCCTTCAACCTTAGCTGCGGTGGGGGTAGTGAGTAACACCTGAAAAGGCCCTCCCACAGTGGCTCTAGTCCCTTTCGAATCCATTTCTTAATCAGGACATACTTCCCCGGTGCCACGAGGGATGATTCGGGTAAAACTGGGAGGTCGAGGTGAGCCTCTCGAACCTGGTTGTGAGCTAGTCGCAGAGCCTGAGTCAGAGAAAGAACATAGGTGGGAGGGAGAGAGAAAACAGGGAATTATAGACCGGTCAGCCTGACCTCAGTAGTGGTCAAAATGATGGAATCAATTATTAAGGATGTCATAGCAGCGCATTTGGAAAATGGTGACATGATAGGTCCAAGTCAGCATGGATTTGTGAAAGGGAACTCATGCTTGACAAATCTTCTGGAATTTTTTGAGGATGTTTCCTGTAAAGTGGACAAAGGAGAACCAGTTGATGTGGTATATTTGGACTTTCAGAAGGCTTTCGACAAGGTCCCACACAAGAGATTAATGTGCAAAGTTAAAGCACATGGGATTGGGGCTAGTGTGCTGACGTGGATTGAGAACTGGTTGTCAGACAGGAAGCAAAGAGTAGGAGTAAACGGGTACTTTTCAGAATGGCAGGCAGTGACTAGTGGGGTGCCGCAAGGTTCTGTGCTGGGGCCCCAGCTGTTTACATTGTACATTAATGATTTAGATGAGGGGATTAAATGCAGTATCTCCAAATTTGCGGATGACACTAAGTTGGGTGGCAGTGTGAGCTGCGAGGAGGATGCTATTAGGCTGCAGAGTGACTTGGATAGGTTAGGTGAGTGGGCAAATGCATGGCAGATGAAGTATAATGTGGATAAATGTGAGGTTATCCACTTTGGTGGTAAAAACAGAGAGACAGACTATTATCTGAATAGTGACAGATTAGAAAAAGGGAAGGTGCAACGAGACCTGGGTGTCATGGTACATCAGTCATTGAAGGTTGGCATGCAGGTACAGCAGGCGGTTAAGAAAGCAAATGGCATGTTGGCCTTCATAGCGAGGGGATTTGAGTACAGGGGCAGGGAGGTGTTGCTACAGTTGTACAGGGCCTTGGTGAGGCCACACCTGGAGTATTGTGTACAGTTTTGGTCTCCTAACTTGAGGAAGGACATTCTTGCTATTGAGGGAGTGCAGCGAAGATTCACCAGACTGATTCCCGGGATGGCAGGACTGACATATCAAGAAAGACTGGATCAACTGGGCTTGTATTCACTGGAGTTCAGAAGAATGAGAGGGGACCTCATGGAAACGTTTAAAATTCTGATGGGTTTAGACAGGTTAGATGCAGGAAGAATGTTCCCAATGTTGGGGAAGTCCAGAACCAGGGGTCACAGTCTGAGGATAAGGGGTAAGCCATTTAGGACCGAGATGAGGAGAAACTTCTTCACCCAGAGAGTGGTGAACCTGTGGAATTCTCTACCTCAGAAAGTAGTTGAGGCCAATTCACTAAATATATTCAAAAGGGAGTTAGATGAAGTCCTTACTACTCGGGGGATCAAGGGTTATGGCGAGAAAGCAGGAAGGGGGTACCGAAGTTTCATGTTCAGCCATGAACTCATTGAATGGCGGTGCAGGCTAGAAGGGCTGAATGGCCTGCTCCTGCACCTATTTTCTATGTTTCTATGTTTCTATACCATATCTAGGAACAATTTCCCTCATTAACACCTTAACAACAGTTTGAGCCTTATTATCCAGGGTAGGGTAGGCTTCAATCCATCTGCTAAACATATCTACTATTACCAACACATATTTGTAACACTGAACTTTTTGCAACGCAATGTAGTCCAACTGTAAGGTCTCAAAGGGGCTTTCTGGTAGGGCGTCTTACCCCAATCACAGGGGACTCCCTTCCCTGGATTATGCTGTTGGCAAACAAGGCAGCGACTACTGATGTTCTGGGCTAGCATCTGGAGTCTAGGGTGCCACCAAGTGGCCAAAAGCGTGTCACTTGTTGTCCTCACTCCACAATGAGTAGCAAAATGCATACATTCAATAACCCATAGAGCCAACTCATCAGACATGCAAGTCTGTTCCGCGGGAGTGGTCCAGAGTTTAGAAACATTGTCATAAGTACATCCATAATCTTTCCACAACAGTTTATCTTTTTCAGGAGCGTCCTCCTGTGCTTTAATGACATCTTGGATGGTTGGCATTGGTTTTTCCGAGGCTAACTTATCCTTGGCAGGACTTTTAGTTTGACTCATCATTCTAGGCACCACCATTTGTTCTCTGCAAGAGGCCTGTTTAGCCTCTCTGTCAGCATGGCGGTTTCCTATATCGACCGGAGAGTTTCCGGTAGTGTGGGCAGTGCACTTGACAATAGCAATACGTTTAGGGAGCATGAGGGCTTGCAACAAATCTGATACTAGTTGACTATGAGATATCTCATTCCCCTGTGAAGTTAGGAATCCCCTATTTTTCCATAACTGTCCGAAATCATGGGCTACCCTAAAGGCATACCTAGCGTCGGTATAGATATTGACTTTGAGGTCTTTGGCCAAGATACAGGCTCGGGTGAGGGCGAATAGTTCAGCTTGTTGGGCAGAATAGGCGGTTTCAAAAGCGGCAGATTCCAAGACCTGATTCTCCTGGTTTACTATGGCGTATCCTGGGATTCGTGTACCTTCTGGATTAATAGAAGAACTTCCGTCAACATACATAATACAGTCTGGGTCTTCCATTGGTACGTCAACTAAATCTTCCCTGACCGACGAGGCCTCCTGAATTAAAGATAAACAATCATGACTGGGTTCTTCCTCATCTTGGGGTGGCTCAGTAAGAAAACAGGCCGGATTAATGGCCGTACAGTGCCGAAAGGTCAGCTTAGGATTATTCAGTAGGTAGATCTCTTATCTGCTTTGCCTGACCATGGTAAGGTGTTGAGTCTGCAGTTGGCCCAGGAGGGCAGCTACGGAGTGAGAGGTGTTAAGATAACGGTAGCACAGTCTTTCAGGATTGTACAATAGAGTTGAAAGGGCCGGTCATAGAGGGGCCGGCCCAAAGCCGGAGCTTGCAGCAGGGCTGTCTTTAGTTCCTTAAAGGCTTGGACGTCTGCAGTTTTTATTTCAAAACTGCCTTCCTTATTTGTATACGGGGTAAGGTGCTTAGTCATCAGGGCAACGTTAGGGATCCAGGATCTACGGTAATTGATCATCCCCAACCACTGTCGCATTTGTTTAGCCGTGCTAGGGACTGGAAACCGGCAAATCGATTCGTCATCTGGGGAGGTTCTCTGTACAATCAAGCTACGTAATCGGGGGATGGTTGGCCAAAAGGGTTGTTCTAGGAGAAGTTAATGTAAGATCCCCGTCCTCTCCCCCCTTGCCTCCCTCCTCTTCCTCCTCTTCCTCTTTCGTGCCGACGGGAGGAACACTCTCTACTCCAATGTCCTTCTTGCCCACAATTAAAGCATCCATCTCGTCTTTCCCAGCCCCGACCTCTTTCCATACCAGGCCGGGGACAGTAGGGCGGTCCGTAATTAGCAGGGCCCTGGGCCATTTGGGTGTTGGGTATATCCGTATCCTTGGTTATCCACCCATCCCTATACACAGTACTGTGGTTCCATCTGGTATCCCCTCGGGTCGGACCAGGGTCCTCTCCATGGGGGTTCTTCCTTTCTAGTCACATATTCGGTTTTGACCCGGGTCAGGGGTGCGCCTCCTCCTTCCCCTCCTGCCAGTAATATTTTACCGCTCTTTCCATTTGGGCTCTACTGTTATCTGCCCAATTCATATTATTTGTCCGGATAGCGTGAGCAATCGAATAGGGCAGGCACTGAAGTAGAATAGCGCGGAATTGAGGTGAATTGTCCCCTGCCCTGAAGGCATTATTTCCTGATTGACCTCCGTATATTTCAATAAATCTTTCCATGAATTCGTCGGCAGTTTCTTCTCGTTTGGGTTTAGTTTCTAATACTTTTTTGAGGATGTTTCCAGTAGAGTGGACAAGGGAGAACCAGTTGATGTGGTATATTTGGACTTTCAGAAGGCGTTCGACAAGGTCCCACACAAGAGATTGATGTGCAAAGTTAGAGCACATGGGATTGGGGGTAGTGTGCTGACATGGATTGAGAACTGATTGTCAGACAGGAAGCAAAGAGTAGGAGTAAATGGGTACTTTTCAGAATGGCAGGCAGTGACTAGTGGGGTACCGCAAGGTTCTGTGCTGGGGCCCCAGCTGTTTACACTGTACATTAATGATTTAGATGAGGGGATTAAATGTAGTATCTCCAAATTTGCGGATGACACTAAGTTGGGTGGCAGTGTGAGCTGCGAGGAGGATGCTGTGAGGCTGCAGAGTGACTTGGATAGGTTAGGTGAGTGGGCAAATGCATGGCAGATGAAGTATAATGTGGATAAATGTGAGGTTATCCACTTTGGTGGTAAAAACAGAGAGACAGACTATTATCTGAATGGTGACAGATTAGGAAAAGGGGAGGTGCAAAGAGACCTGGGTGTCATGGTACATCAGTCATTGAAGGTTGGCATGCAGGTACAACAGGCGGTTAAGAAAGCAAATGGCATGTTGGCCTTCATAGCAAGGGGATTTGAGTACAGGGGCAGGGAGGTGTTGCTACAGTTGTACAGGGCATTGGTGAGGCCACACCTGGAGTATTGTGTACAGTTTTGGTCTCCTAACCTGAGGAAGGACATTCTTGCTATTGAGGGAGTGCAGCAAAAGTTCACCAGACTGATTCCCGGGATGGCGGGACTGACCTATCAAGAAAGACTGGATCAACTGGGCTTGTATTCACTGGAGTTCAGAAGAATGAGAGGGGACCTCATAGAAACATTTAAAATTCTGACGGGGTTAGACAGGTTAGATGCAGGAAGAATGTTTCCAATGTTGGGGAAGTCCAGAACCAGAGGTCACAGTCTAAGGATAAGGGGTAAGCCATTTAGGACCGAGATGCGGAGGAACTTCTTCACCCAGAGAGTGGTGAACCTGTGGAATTCTCTACCACAGAAAGTTGTTGAGGCCAATTCACTAAATATATTCAAAAATGAGTTAGATGAGGTCCTTACTACTAAGGGGATCAAGGGGTATGGCGAGAAAGCAGGAATGGGGTACTGAAGTTGAATGTTCAGCCATGAACTCATTGAATGGCGGTGCAGGCTAGAAGGGCCGAATGGCCTACTCCTGCACCTATTTTCTATGTTTCTATGTTTACTGCTGCCATACTGATGGGCTTCTGACGGTTCTTGCTGAGAGCATTAAAGATAGCGTTTAGGCGATCCTGGGCATTATTAGGGTGAGCAGTCACTAATTCATCGTGGGTGGCTCGCCCCAAATTTTCTAAGAACCGGTCGTGTTCAGTCGGGCTCAGGGTCTGCTGCACTAAGGACCACAAGTCTCTTGATTCTGCATTATAAACTCCAATGGTGAGTCGGAGGCGATCTATAAACTTGACAGGTTCTACATCTATGGTGGGGTGTTCTGCAACCTGCTCTGGATTGGGATTTGGCATGGGTCGAACTGGGAACTGCCTAGTTCCTACCCTAGTTTTCTGGACAGAAGTATTATTTCCTGAGGCCGTTTCTCTATCTGAAGAACACTCCGAGCCTGTAGAACTAATGCTGGAGCTTCGGCTATGACAAGTGAGTCGTCGCCAATGGCCTCGAGGTTCGGACTGAGAGCAGGGCTGATGAGAGCGCCCGCATCGCCTCTCTGGACTAGGGGTCTGAACGATCAGGTTACGTCCTTTAGTCTTAGATCTGGTCCTACCGGCCACAGGGTCGGTGAACTGAGGACTTGAGCCACTATCTGAAGAGGAAGAGTCCGTCTGGGCTTGTCGGTTCATTGGTGTGGGTTACGGTTATCATCACCTCCTACCGCCGGAGTGAAGGGTGGAGGTTGGCGGGAAGGGGACTGTGGTGAGGGGCCCGGGGCTGCGGGAGGCGCTGTTGGGGTTGGGCGCCGAGTCAGTGACCATTCATCAAATTCATCAGCAGCCTCGGTCAACGCAAAACCAACCATTCGACCACGTGGTCTATCGGTACCCTTCTCAGAGGTCCCAAGGGATCTCTTAGTACGTTTCTCGTGCGCGCACTCTTTCTTAAAGATGTCTACAGTTTTAACATGTCCTCCTTCTGTCAAGGACAGCCCTAGTTTAGTGGCGTTCTCCTGCCAGCTTGACAGAAGGGATCCATCTTTCAGCTTTTGACAGTACTGTCTCCATTTGGCTATTAAGTCCTTATCCCTTTTTTTTTAACCAATTTTGTTTTTACTCAACAAACCTATCCTTTGTGCATTTCCTGGCTCCGTAATTTATCATCTGACTATACGTAATTCAATAAGGTTCACACTCTTAAACTTCCCACAGGACAACACTACGAAGGGTTAAAAAAAACTTTCACTGTTTGAAAAAGTGGGTGGAGCTAAAGCAAACCACAACTCCCCGGTTTCCCCAACACAAGCTTTCTCATCCACAGTAAAAATCATACAAGCATTTAAAACAGACGTTCACAAGATTTCTTTTTTTTTGGGATCCATGACCTTTCAGGGAATTCGTAGTTTTATCTAAATTACCCATCCTTGTGTCGCCGCACGTTGGATCGGGGTCCTAATTAATCCGAATCGTCCCCACGCCGCCCCGTGGTGATCTCAGTTTAACTTACCCAGAGCCTAGGTGGACCAAGTGATATACAAGATTAACACCGCACCTGGCGTAAGTACAATTTAAAATTTACACAGTCCCGCATAGTCCCGCAGCTTAATTTTACGTAATTCCCTAACCTCCGCGTTTCCCTACGCGGTTCGCGCGATTCTCTATTTACTTGGGCCTCGAACCCACACAGCCTGTTCGTGACGCTGCACGACAATTTACTTAATCTTTCTTGGTTCCCGATTTAAATTTACTTGGGCCTCGAACCCACACAGCCTGTTCGTGACGCTGCACGACAATTTACTTAATCTTTCTAGGTTCCCGATTTAAATTTATTTGGGCCTCGAACCCACACAGCCTGTTCGTGACGCCGCACGACAATTCTTACTTAATTTACTTGGGCCTCGAACCCACACAGCCTGGTCGTGACGCCGCACGACAATTTCCTAAGTTTAGAAAGTGTTCGCCAGAGTGACCTGGATCTCGTTCAGACACCACCTGAGAACCAGCGAGTGGCTAAACTTTCCTCAGACTTTTGAAACCGGAGGAAACTGGAGCAGTATTGAAATTATACTTACTCCAGTGGCCATTTCCCTCTCGTCTCGTCCAAGGCTAGTCTAGCTCTTAATTCGCAAGTTTTCGGCAGTCGTCCGTTGAGATCCCACTTTTGACACCAAATGTTGATACTGGATTCTTTTCCCTTCAATCTGTTTCAGCGAATTCACTGACACATGAACACTTTTAGTCTTAGCAACATAAGACCTTTATTCTGTAGATTCTCCCGGCCGGGACCTGTTAAGATAAAGGGGAACACACTCGAGTCGAGTTTGTCCACCTCTGTCCTGACAAGCTACGTAACAGTACAAAAGCTCAACACTTATATACTGTTACAGCAGAACACATTTGAGTGACACTTAGTTTATACAATCATTGGTCGATTTCCCCCATAGCATACCCAATTGCAGGCTAGCAACTCTCCAAATAGGGCGGGCTCCAGAGATGTGTTTATTGTTTCGAATCTCATCACACTTTCCTATTTTACTGCTGTTTATAGCAGCCCCTCGTCTGAATCATGGCTGACTTTTGCTTTTTCACGTAACTCGTGTTTGACCACAATTCTGAGTAATCCTTAGTTTGTGTCGACAGGGCAAATATCGCAGCTGGACAATTTCTCTTGGCCATTTTCCCATGATCTCTTACTAACACATTCGCAAACCTTCTATCTACATTCTCACAATGACCCAGCCTCCACAACTCTGAGGTAGAGAATTCCAAAGATTCACGACACTCAGATAAGAAATTCCTCCTCATTTCAGTTTTAAACAGGTGACCTCTTATTCTGAAACTATGCCCCCTAGTTCTAGATTCCTCCAAGAGGGGAAACATCCCCTCTGCATCTACAATGTCAAGCCCCCTTAAAATCTTATACGTTTCAATAAGATCACCTCTAAATCTTCTAAACTCCAATGTGTATAGGCCCAACCTGCTTTACCTTCCTTCATATGACAATCCCTTCATCTCAGTAATCAACCTCGTGAACCTCTCTGAACTGCCTCCAATGCAAGTATACCCGTCCTTAAATAAGGAGACCAAAACTGTACGCAGTTCTCCAGGTGTGGTCTTACCAACGACCTGTACAGTTGTAGAAGGACTTTCTTACTTTTATACTCCATCCCCCTTGCAATAAAGGACAACATTCCATTTGCGTTCCTAATTACTTGCTGTACCTGCATGCTAACTTTTTGTGTTTAATGTACAAGGATCCTCAGATCCCTCTGTACCACCGCATTTTGTAATCTCTCCCCATTTAAATAATAATTCTCTTTTTTATTTTTTCTACCAAAGTGGATAACCTCACATTTTCCCACATTATACTCCATCTGCCAATTTTTTGCCCACTCACTTAGCCCCTCTATATCCCTTTGTAGATTCTTTGCGTCCTCCTCACAACTTCCTAGGTTAGCACAGGTTCAGTACACGGTAAATCTCCGTCTACATTAGCCCATCAAACACGCCCAGGACAGGTACAGCACGGATTAGATACATTGTAAAGTTGCCTCTACACTGTCACATCAAGTACTCTCAGAGCAGGTACAGCATGGGTTAGGTACCAATTAAAGCTCCTCTAACCATCCCATCAAACACTGCCAGAGAAGGTGCAGCACTAGTTAGATACAGAGCAAAGCTCCCTCTGCACTGTCCCAAAAACACTGCCAAGGCAGGTACAGTACAGGTCAGATACAGAATAAAGCTCTCTCTACACTGTCCCATCAAACAATGCCAGGGCAGGTATAGCCTGTGTTAGATACAGAATAAACTTCTATCTACACTGTCTCATCCAAAACTCCCAGGGCAGGTATAGCATGGGCCAGATACAGAGTAAAGCTTCCTCTACACTGCCCCATCAAACACTCGCAGGGCATGTATAGCAAGGGTCAGATAGCGAGTATAGTTCCCTCTACACTGTCCCATCAAACACTCCCAGAGCAGGTACAGCACGGGTCAGAAACAGAGTAAGGCTTCGTCTACACTGTCCCATCAAATATTTGCAGGACAGGTACAGCATGGATTAAATAGAATAAACCTCCCTCTATATTGTCCCATCAGACATTCCCAAGAGCAGGTACAGTACTGGTTGGATACTGAGTAAATCTCCCTCTGCACTGCCCCATCAAACACTCACAGGGCAGATACAGCACGGGTTAGGCAGAGGGTAAAGCTCACTCTGCACTGTCCCATCAAATACTCCCAGGGCAGGTACAGCAAGGATTAGACACAGAGTAAACCTCATTCTACACTGTCCCAACAAACACTCCCAGGATAGGTACAGCATAGATTATATACAGCCTAAAGCTCCCGCTACACTGTCCCATCAAACACAACTAGAGCGGATAGAGTACGGGTTGGATACAGAGGAAAGCTCCCCCTACACCAACCCATCAAAGTTCACAGGGCAGGTACAGCACTGATTAGATACAGCATAAAGCTCTCCGTACACAGACCTGTCAAAAACTCCGTGGGCATGTACAGCATGGGTTAGATACAGAGTAAAGCTCCCTCTACACTGTCCCATCAAACACTCAAAGGGCAGGTATGAAACATAAGAAATAGGAGCAGAGTAGACCATTTGGTCCCTCGAGCCTGCTCCGCCATTCAATAAGATCATGGCTAATCAGATTCAGGCCTTAACTGCACTTCCCTGCCCACTCCCCATAATCCTTGACTCTCTTATCTTTCAAAAATCTGTCTATCTCCACCTTAAATACATTTAATGACCCAGCCGCCACAGCTCTCTGAGGTAACGAATTCCAAAGATTCACAACCCTCAGAGAAGAAACACCTTCTGATTTCCCTTTTAAATGAACGACCCCTTATTCTGAAACTATGCCCCCTAGTGTTAGATTCCCCCACGTGGGGAAACATCCTCTCTGTATCTACCCTGTCAAGCCCCCTCACAATCTTATACGTTTCAAAAAGATCACCTCTCCGTCTTCTAAACTCCAATGAGTACAGGCCCAACCTGCTCAACCTTTCTCATTATGACAACCCCTTCATCTCAGCAATCAACCTCGTGAACCTTCTCTGAACTTCCTCCAGTGCAAGTACATCCTTCCTGAAATAAGGAGACCAAAACTGTACGCAGTACTCCAGGTGTGGTCTTACCAACGCCATGTACATTTGCAGCAGGACTTCCCTACTTTTATACTCCATCTCCCTTGCAATAAAGGCCAACATTCCATTTGCCTTCCTAATTAATTGCAGTAACTGCATGCTAAATGTTTGTGTTTCATGTACAAGGAACCCCAGATCCCTCTGTACCACCGCATTTTGTAATCTCTCACAATTTAAATAATAATTTGCTTTTTTGTTATTCCTACTAACGTGGATACCCTCACATTTTCCCACATTATACTCCATCTGCCAAAGCTTTGCCCACTCACTTAGCCTATCTATATTCGTTTGTAAATTCTTTGCGTCCTCCTCACAACTTGCTAGGTTAGCACAGGTTAGATACACAGTAAACCTCGCTCTACATTATCCCATCAAACACTCCCAGTGCAGGTGCAGTACTGGTTAGATATACAGCAAAACTCCCTCTACACTGTCCCATCAAACACTCCCAGGGCAGGTACAGCACGGGGTTAGATACAGAGTAAAGCTCCCTCTACACTGTCCCAACAAACAATCTCAGGGCAGGTACAGGGGCTTAGATACAGAGTAAAGCACTCTCTACACTATCCCATCAAACACTCCCCGGGCAGGTATGGAACATAAGAAATAGGAGCAGAGTAGACCATTTGGTCCCTCGAGCCTGCTCCGCCATTCAATAAGATCATGGCTAATCAGATTCAGGCCTTAACTGCACTTCCCTGCCCACTCCCCACAATCCTTGACTCCCTTATCTTTCAAAAATCTGTCTATCTCCACCTTAAATACATTCAATGACTCAGCCGCCACAGCTCTCTGAGGTAACGAATTCCAAAGATTCACAACCCTCAGAGAAGAAACACCTCCTGATTTCCCTTTTAAATAAGCGACCCCTTATTCTGAAACTATGCCCCCTAGTGTTAGATTCCCCCACGTGGGGAAACATCCTCTCTGTATCTACCCTGTCAAGCCCCCTCACAATCTTATACGTTTCAAAAAGATCACCTCTACGTCTTCTAAACTCCAATGAGTACAGGCCCAACCTGCTCAACCTTTCTCATTATGACAACCCCTTCATCTCAGCAATCAACCTCGTGAACCTTCTCTGAACTTCCTCCAGTGCAAGTACATCCTTCCTGAAATAAGGAGACCAAAACTGTACATAGTACTCCAGGTTGGTCTTACCAAAGCCATGTACATTTGCAGCAGGACTTCCCTACTTTTATATCCCCCTTGCAATAAAGGCCCACATTCCATTTGCCTTCCTAATTAATTGCAGTAACTGCATGCTGAATGTTTGTGTTTCATGTACAAGGACTCCCAGATCCCTCTGTACCACCGCATTTTGTAATCTCTCACAATTGAAATAATAATTTGCTTTTTTATTACTCCTACTAACGTGGATACCCTGACATTTTCCCACATTATACTCCATCTGCCAAAGCTTTGCCCACTCACTTAGCCTATCTATATTCGTTTGTAAATTTTTTGCATCCTCCTCACAACTTGCTAGGTTAGCACAGGTTAGATACACAGTAAACCTCGCTCTACACTGTCCCATCAAACACTCGCAGGGCAGGTACAGCACGGGTTAGATACAGAGTAAAGCTCCCTCTACACTGTCCCATCAAACACTCGCAGGACAGGTATAGCACGGATTGGATACAGAGTAAAGCTCCCTCTACACTGTCCCATCAAACACTCGCAGGACAGGTATAGCACGGGTTAGATACAGAGTAAAGCTCCCTCTACACTGTCCCATCAAACACTCGCAGGACAGGTATAGCACGGATTGGATACAGCGTAAAGTTCCCTCCACACTGTCCCATCAAATACTTCCAAGACGGGTGCAGTACACGTTAGATACAGCATAAAGCCCAATTTACACTGTCCCGTCAAACACTCCCAAGGTAGGTACAGCACGGATTAGATACAGAGTAAACCTCCATCAACACTGTCCCATCAAACAATGCCAGAGCAGGCACAGCACAGATTAGATACTGAGTTTCCCATGTGGTGGCTGGCGTGCAACGGCCACCACACGTTAAATAAAGCCACGCACAGGCATCTTCCACCCTTCAGGATGTAGTTCAGGACCTGGAATATTAGGTCCTTCATTGAAACACCTGTGAACTCATCCTTTTTTGGCGTGGAAGCAAGTCATCCTGGTTTGCAGATGATACTAATCTGGGTGGCAGTGTGAGCTGTGAGGAGGATGCTAAGAGGCTGCAGGGTGACTTGGACAGGTTAGGTGAGTGGGTAAATGCATGGCAGATGCAGTATAATGTAGATAAATGTGAGATTATCCACTTTGGTGGCAAAAACAGGAAGGCAGAATATTATCTGAATGGTGACAGATTAGAAAAAGGGGATTTGCAACCAGACCTGGGTGTCATGGTACATCAGTCATTGAAAGTTGGCATGCAGGTATAGCATGCGGTGAAGAAGGTAAATGGCATGTTGGCCTTCATAACGAGAGGATTTGAGTATAGGAGCAGGGAGGTCTTACTGCAGTTGTACAGGGCCTTGGTGAGGCAACACCTTGAATATTGTGTACAGTTTTGGTCTCCAAATCTGAGGAAGGACATTCTTGCTATTGAGAGAGTGCAGCGAAGGTTCACCAGACTGATTCCCGGGATGGCAGGACTGACATATGAAGAAAGACTGAATCGACTCGGCTTATATTCACTGGAATTTAGAAGAATGAGAGGGGATCTCACAGAAAAATATAACATTCTGATGGGATTGGACAGGTTAGATGCAGGAAGAATGTTCCCGATGTTGGGGAAGTCTAGAACTAGGGGTCACAGCCTAAGGATAAGGGGTAAGCCATTTAGGACCGAGATGAGGAGAAACTTCTTCACTCAGAGAATTGTGAACCTGTGGAATTCTCCACCACAAAACGTTGTTGAGGCCAGTCCGTTAGATATATTCGAAAGGAAGTTAGATGTGACCCTTTTAGCTAAAGGGATCAAGGAGTATGGAGAGAAAGCAGGAATGGGGTACTGAAGTTGCATGATCAGCCATAATTATATTGAATGGTGGTACAGGCTCGAAGGGCCGAATGGCCTACTCCTGCATCTATTTTCTAGGTTTCAAGGGACTGCCAATGATGATGATGAGATACAGAGTAAACCTCTCTCTATACTGTCCCATCAGATACAACTTGGACAGGTAGAGTACAGGTTAGATTCAGAGGAAAGTTTCTCCTACAGCGACCCATCAAAGCTCACAGGGCAGGCAGAGCACGGGTTAGATACAGAGCAAAGCTCCCTCTACACTGTCCCAACAAACAATCCCAGGACAAGTACAGCATGGGTTCGGTAAAGAGCGAAGCTCCCTTTATACTGTCCCATCAAGCACTCCCAGGGCAGGGACAGCACGAATTAGATACACAGTAAATCTGTGTCAGAGGAAACTGTATCCCAGTGAGAGTCAGTGCCAGAGGAAACTGTACCTCAGTGAGAGTCAGTGCCAGAGGAAACTGTACCCCAGTGAGAGTCAGTGCCAGAGGAAACTGTACCCCAGTGAGAGTCAGTGCCAGAGGAAACTGTACCCCAGTGAGAGTCAGTGCCAGAGGAAACTGTACCCCAGTGAGTGTCAGTGCCAGAGGAAACATGCAGCAGAGCCTGGTGTCCAGTCGTCTTGGATCCCCTTGCCATTGGACCAAGACCTTGCTTTGCCAAGTCCGTGTGGTAGCTAATGTGCAAAGGCCACCTCACGTTAAAATAATTCACACTGTTAGCAATACAAAACAATCCTCTTCCTCTGCAGTTATTAATCTATTGCAATTCCCCATGCCTGTAGTTTTGTTATATTACAATTATAAATATCTTCAGTTATCAGCAACAAATTGCATTTATATCGTGCCTTAAACGTAGTAAAATGTCCCAAGGCACTTCACAGGACCGTTAGCAAACAGAATTTAATATCCAGTCACGTAAGGAAATACTACCACAGGATTAAAAGCTTGTTCAAAAGGGTAGGTATTAAGGAGCTTTTTTAAGGTGGAGAGGTTTCGGGAGGGAATTCCAGAGGTTATAGCCTCGGCAGCTGAAGGTATGGCCACCAATGTTGGAGGGATAAAAATTGGGGCTGCTCAAGAGGCCAGAATTGGAGGAATGCAAAGATCTCTGAGGGTTGTAGGGCTGGAGTAGGTTACAGCAATAGGGAGGGGTAAGGTCCTGGACGGATTTCAAAACAAGGATGAGCATTTTGAAATCGATGGAGCAGGAGCCAATGTAGTTCAGCGAGCACAGGGGTGATGGGCGAATGGAAATTGGTACAAGTTGGGATGAGAGGACTGAGGACAGATTGATTCGAATAGGCCTATGTTCTCTGGAGTTTAGAAGAATGGAAGGTGATATCATTGAAACATAGAATTGACACGGGCTGGATAATCTCGAGCTAGGGGTCCTAGTATTGGGATAAGAGATCGGCCATTTCAGACTGAGATGAGATATTTCTTCACTTACAGTTGTGAATCTTTGAAATTCTCTATCGAACAGAGATCTTACTGAATGGCGGAGCAGACGGGAGGGGTCCTATTGCCTACGTCTGCTGCTACTTCTTGTGTTTTTGAGTAAGGATATGGGCAGGAGTGTTTTTGATAAGCGTAAGCTTGCGAGGTGTGAGGCCGATCAGGAGAGCATTGGAATAGTCCAATGTCGTGATAACAGAGGCATGGATGAGGGTTTGAGCAGATGAGCTGAGGAAGGGGCAGAGACCGGCGATGTTATGGAGCTGGAAGTAAACGTACTTGGTGATTGAGGGAATATGGGTTCGGAAGCTCATCTCAGGGTCAAGTACGACGCCAATCAATAAATTGCAACTCTCCATATCTGTGTTTCAGTTTATTCAAATACTACATACCTCAAGTGATCAATGCTTCAATAGTAGTAGTTATCAATATATTTTCTGTTAATTCCAAATGTTCATGAATGAACAATTGATTCTGTCAGTGATAGGCCGTACTGGTATTTCAGATTGGTCTGTGCATTGTGATCAATGAATTGACTATGATGTTTCCAGTTCAACCTTTCCATTGGCTTTCTCACCAGATGGGAAATATTTGAACATTGAGATCTGATGGTGTCGGTGTGAGTTCAGCCCCACCGAATGTACAGAGACGGGTCCATCTGCTGGTCTCTGCCTCAAACTGGAGTCACCTCTGAGATCAAAGCCCTTCACTCTAAAACACACACAAGATTCACTGTGACTGTGTGTTTAGAGACAGAAAGTGATCTCACTTCACATCCCATTGCACGGCCTCATGCTGGATAATTATGCTCGGTGATCAGACTCTCCCAGTCTCATTTCCTGCCTTAACTTGTAACCTGTGTGTACTGTCTACAGGACCGGTGTGTATCTGAGTAAATGGCACTTTCTCTTACATTTCTCCCCAGTCGATCTATTGAAGCGCTTTCAATCGGAAAGGGCTCCCTGGTTGGTGCTCTCACAATCCTGTGCTGGTTTCACCTGCTGTTGTTCCTCGGTCCACAATCCCTGTTTCCTTCCAGCTGTGGAACTTTCTCAATCACTCCACCATTCACCGGGAGATCTAATTATGGCAGGGCAGAAAATTAGAAGAATATTAATGTTGTGAAGTGGAATGTAGTGTAAAGTGTTTTTCCAATGTTTCAGAAAAGTATATGTCCAGTATTTCTGTTTGATTTTATTCTATTCCTCAAGATTCCTGTCCCGCCCGTCTGGACTTACAGAAAATCACCAGATTCTCCCCGGGTTACACACTGACTGATCTCACTGGGCCCATCCTCCCCGGGTTACACGCTGTCTGAGCTCACTGGGCCCCCGGGTTACACACTGTCTGAGCTCACTGGGCCGCCGGGTTACACACTGTCTGAGCTCACTGGGTCCCCGGGTTACACAATGTCTGATCTCACTGGGCCCCCGGGTTACACACTGTCTGATCTCACTGGGCCCCCCGGGTTACACACTGTCTGATCTCACTGGGCCCCCGGGTTACACACTGTCTGATCTCACTGGGCCCACGCCCCGGGTTACACACTGTCTGAGCTCACTGGAAGTTTCAGTCTATCTCCCGCATGTCCCCAAACCCTGAGCTCCGGGGCTGTGTGTTCAGTTCGGTGTTTTCCCTCACAGACTCACCGCACCCTCCCCGCCCGCCGGCCGAGCGCTCTGCCCCGGCCCCGGCCGCCCACCATCAGTCCGGTTCCCTGCGGCCCCCGGTTCCCCACATTGTCTCACCGCTGGTTACAGCAAACTGTCCGGCATCCGGAGACTGGGGGTCGGGGTGGGGAGGGCGGCACCGAGCATGCGTACTGCCGCCACAGTGCGTGTTCCTGCATAAATTAATGACCTTCAGAGAATTCCCGGTCGTCTATTGGTTGCGTGAAGCAGATTGCCAGCCTACTGTACCAATAGGAGCCGGCAGCGCCGCAGAGCCCCGCCCACTGTGATGAAGGCGCGCTGGGCAGTTTGGGGGGTCACGTGGTTCCTGAGTTCAAAAATTGCGATGTTCAACCGTTACCAGGAAACGTCACAGCCCTGCCCACATCGCCTGTGACGTCAATGCTGAGGGACGGCACCACTCCCAATGGGCCGGCGCCGGACTCCCAGCTCACTCAATCCCTCATTCCTGCAGTATTAATAATAACTTTTCTTTATAGAGCGTCTTTAACGTAGTAAAACGTCCCAAGGCGCTTCACAGCAGTGTTACAGGACACAACACATACATTTGACACCGAGCCACAGAAGCAGAAATTGCGGCATGTGACCAAAAGCTGGGTCAAAGAGGTAGGTTTTAAAGGAGGGTCTGAAAGTCGGAGAGAGGCGGAGAGGTTTAGGGAGGGAGTTCCAGAGCTCGGGGCCCAGGCAGCTGAAGGGCCGGACACCGATGGTGGAGCGATTATAATCGGGGATGGTCAAAAGGACAGAATTTGAGGAGTGCAGACATCTTGTGGGCTGCAACAGATTCCAGAGATCGGGAGGGGCGAGGCCCTGGAGTGATTTGTAAAAAGTGACTTGTGATTAACAACAACTTTTAACAGTGAGTCTTGTTTATTTTGTTTATTTGTACATGGGACGTGCTGGCAACGGAAGAATAACCATAATATGATAAAATGTTACATTAAGTTTGAAAGTGATTTTGTTAAATCAGAAACTGGGGTCTTAAATTTAAACAAAGCAAACTTTTTAGGTATGAGGGGTGAGTTGGCTAAGATACATTCGGAAACTACATTAAAAGGTATCAAGATAGATAAGCAATGGCTCGCTGTAAAGAATTAATACATAATTTACAATAATTACATTCCTTTTAAGGCACAAAACCCCCACAGGAAAGGTGGTCCAACTGTAGCTAATAAGTGAAGTTAAAGATAGTTTTAGATCGAAGGAAGAAGCTTATAATGTTGCCAAAAAGAGCAGTAAGCCTGGGGATTGGGACCATTTTAGAATTCGGCAAAGGAGGACCAAGAAAGGGAAAATAGAAAATGAGAGTAAACTAGCGAGAGACACAAAAACAGACTGTAAAAGCTTCTGTAGGTATGTTAAGAAGGAAAAATTAGCAAAAGTAAATGTGGGTCCCCTACAGGCTGAGAAATTATAATGGGGAATAAGGAAATGGCAGAGAAATTAAACCAATACTTTGGGTGGAAAATTGTGGTTGTAAGCTTCTTTTGGGTGAACACATCCGACATGAATTTAAAAAAAAATTGCCTGGTGGTCTCGGAGGAACATAGGATTGTGGTCGGAGTCCGAGTTTCATAGTGCAGTGTACAGGACCATGTCTTCCAGGTATGTATTCGTATCCTGGGATCACGTGGGCCTGAACCACCAATGAACATCATTGATAATAATGGGAGCTCCGGTTGTATGAGCTCCCATTACTTTCAGCAACAACTTTATTTATATACCGCTTTTAACGTAGTAAAATGTCCCAAGGCACTTCAGTGTTATAAGACAAAGCAAATAAATTTGACACCGAGCCACATAAGAAATTACAACAGATGACCAAAGCTGGTCAAAGAGTAGCTTTAAGGGGCATCTTAAAGGGGGAAAGAAATGTCCTTAGGGAGGGAGTCCAGAGCTTCGGGCCCAGGCAGCTGAAGGCACGGCCACCGATGTTGAACAGTTCTAATCAGGAATGCTTAAGAGGGCCAATTTTGAGGAACGCAGACATCACGTGGTATTGTGAGGCTGAAAGAGATTACAGAGATAGGGAGGGGCAAGGCCATGGAGGGATTTGTAAACAAGCATGAGAATTTTGAAATCGAGGCGTTGCTTAACTGGGAGCCAATGTAGGTCAGCGAGCACAGGGGTGATGGGTGATCAGGACTTGGTGCAAGTTAGGACATGGGCTGCCGAGTTTTGAATGACCTCAAATTTACATAAGAACATAAGAAATAGGAGCAAAAGTATGGCCATAGGGCCCCTCGAGCCTGCTCTGCCGTTTAATACGATGATGGACTGAAGTCCACTTCCCTGCCCGCTCCCCATAACCCCCTATTCCATTCTCGGTTAAGAAACTGTCTATCTCTTTTTTAAATTTATTCAATGTCCCAGCTTTCACAGTTGTCTGAGGCAGCGAATTCCACAGATTTACAACCGTCTGAGAGAAGAAATTTCTCCTCATCTCAGTTTTAAATGGGTGGCCCCTTATTCTAAGATTATGCCCCCTAGTTCTAGTCTCCCCCATCAGTGGAAACATTCTCGCTGCATCCTTCTTGTCAAGCCCCCTCATAATCTTACACGTTTCGATAAGATCACCTCTCAATCTTCTGAATTCCAGTGAGTCGAGGCTCAACCTACTCATCATTTCCTCATAAGTCAACCCCCTCATCTCTGGAATCAACCTCGCGAACCTTCTCTGAACAGCCTCCAAAGCAAGTATATCCTTTCATAAATAAGGAAACCAAAACTGTACGCAGTATTCCAGGTGTAGCCTCACCGATACCCTGTATAACTGTAGCAAGACTTCCCTGCTTTTATACTCCATCCCCTTTGCAATAAAGGCCAAGATTCCATTGGCCTTCCTGATTACTTTTGTATTTCATGCACAAGTACCCCCAGGTCTTGCTGTACTGCAGCACTTTGCAATTTTTCTCCATTTATAAAATAACTTGCTCTTTGATTTTTCTTCTGACAAAGTGCATGACTTCACAGTTTCCAACATTATACTCCATCTGCCAAATTTTTGCCCACTCACTTAGCCTGTCTATGTCCTTTTGCAGATTTTTTGTGTCTTCCTCACACATTGCTTTTCCTCCCATCTTTGAATCATCAGCAAACTTGGCTACGTTACACTTGGTCCTTTCTTCCAAGTTAATATAGATTGTAAATAGTTGGGGTCCCAGCACTGATCCCTGCGGCACGCCACTGGTTACTGATTGCCAACCAGAGCATTTATCCCGACTCTCTGTTTTCTGTTAGTTAGCCAAGCCTCTATCCATGCTAATATATTACCCCAACCCTGTGAACTTTTATCTTGTGCAGTAATGTTTTATGTGGCACGTTGTCAAATGCCTTCTGGAAGTCCAAATACATCACATCCACTGGTTCCCCTTAATCCACCCTTCTCGTTACATCCTCAAAGAATTTGACAAAGCAAATTTGTCAAACATTACTTCCCCTTCATACATGCAAATATGTTTGATTAACGTGAAAATATAAATTGTGTTCACCAGCCTCGCTTTGTCTGTCTGTCTCTCTCTCTCTCCTCCTCCTAAACTGAGGGACATTTAACAGTGATCTATCCATCCCATCCTCATCACCCAGAGATGGCTATCGGAGTGAGCGGTGAGAGACAGGCATAGTATCAGTCTTAAACACCCGAACTGTGTCTGCATATTAGGCTCAATACTAGTATCACACATTCATGTATAACATCAGTGGGGAGAGAGAGACACACACATTATCAGTCTTACACTTGGCATCAGTGTCTCCATATTAAGCTCAGTAACAGTGCCACACTGTCATGTATAGCACCAGAGAGAGAAACAGTGTCTGACATATCAAGAAAGACTGGATCAACTGAGCTTGTATTCACTGGAGTTCAGAAGAATGAGAGGGGATCTCATAGAAACATTTAAAATTCTGACGGGTTTAGACAGGTGAGATGCAGGAAGAATGTTCCCAATGTTGGGCAAGTCCAGAACCAGGGGTCACAGTCTAAGGATAAGGGTAAGCCATTTAGGACCGAGATGAGGAGAAACTTCTTCACCCAGAGAGTGGTGAACCTGTGGAATTCTCTACCACAGAAAGTTGTTAAGGCCAATTCACTAAATATATTCAAAAAGTAGTTAGATGTAGTCCTTACTACTGGGGGGATCAAGGGGTATGGCGAGAAAGCAGGAATGGGGTACTGAAGTTGCATGTTCATGAACTCATTGAATGGCGGTGCAGGCTCGAAGGGCCAAATGGCCTACTCCTGCACCTATTTTCTATGTTTCTATGTGTTAGTGTTGTACTCAAGTGTGTCCACATCACATGAAATAGCAGGATCCCGCCTTCACAAACAGTACAAGAAAAAGGGGACAGCAACTGAGAGAGGGAGCTGAGAGAGACAGGAGAGATCGAGGCAGGACGGTGAGACACAGAAACATGCACAGTATCAGTTCCAGACTGACCTGTGAAGTCTGCTTTTATCCTGAAAGTCCCCATTGGAGGGACAGAAGTTAAAGTCTCTCACTGATATTGTACTACAGATAGACACATTATTAATCCCACACTGCGGGACAGTGTCAGAGAGTGAGAGAAACAAGGTCCCACATTTAACCCTCGCTTGCCTGTTGTACTCTCTCTAATCTTGCAGCTCAGGGCCGTTCGGTATTACTCTCAGTGACCGAGTGTTTCACTCTGATTAAATTAATCTGGGACTGTTTCTGTCAGATATTAACTCCTGCACAGTCCCAGAAAACACTCCTGCTCTCTCGTCCCTCGGATGTTTCTGCAGGATTGCTTTGTGAGGACAGGCTCATGAATAGAAATACAATGTGCATGGAATGATCCCAAATTGAGCATCTCAAAGGGACTTTAAACATTCTCTTTCCTTTCCCCCCCAGGCCCAGTTCCTTTGCTCATACTCTGATTAAAGTGAATTGGGAAAGTTCACTTTGCTGATTATAGACTGCGCATGCGCGGTTAAGCCCCGCCCACCGTGTCGATTTCCAGTGAGCAGAAGAGCACATGTGCCCTTCCCTCCCCCAGCCCTGCCTGTGAGCGCCATTCACTCAGTGAGCGGAAGAAGATGGTTTAAACAGCCGGGAATGGAGACACCGCGGCCCCGGGGTAAGGCAGCGAGCAGCAGCCTCCTTACAGCAGCACATCGCTATAGAAACATAGAAAATAGGTGCAGGAGTAGGCCATTCGGCCCTTCTAGCCTGCACCGCCATTCAATGAGTTCATGGCTGAACATTCAACTTCAGTACCCCATTCCTGCTTTCTCGCCATACCCCTTGATCCCCCCAGTAGTAAGGACCTCATCTAACTCCTTTTTGAATATATTTAGTGAATTGGCCTCAACAACTTTCTGTGGTAGAGAATTCCACAGGTTCACCACTCTCTGGGTGAAGAAGTTCCTCCGCATCTCGGTCCTAAATGGCTTACCCCTTATCCTTAGACTGTGACCTCTGGTTCTGGACTTCCCCAACATTGGGAACATTCTTCCTGCATCTAACCTGTCTAACCCCGTCAGAATTTTAAATGTTTCTATGAGGTCCCCTCTCATTTTTCTGAACTCCAGTGAATACAAGCCCAGTTGATCCAGTCTTTCTTGATAGGTCAGTCCCGCCATCCTGGGAATCAGTCTGGTGAACCTTCGCTGCACTCCCTCAATAGCAAGAATGTCCTTCCTCAGGTTAGGAGACCAAAACTGTACACAATACTCCAGGTGTGGCCTCACCAATGCCCTGTACAACTGTAGCAACACCTCCCTGCCCCTGTACTCAAATCCCCTTGCTATGAAGGCCAACATGCCATTTGCTTTCTTAACCGCCTGCTGCACCTGCATGCCAACCTTCAATGACTGATGTACCATGACACCCAGGTCTCTTTGCACCTCCCCTTTTCCTAATCTGTCACCATTCAGATAATAGTCTGTCTCTCTGTTTTTACCACCAAAGTGGATAACCTCACATTTATCCACATTATACTTCATCTGCCATGCATTTGCCCACTCACCTAACCTATCCAAGTCGCTCTGCAGCCTCACAGCATCCTCCTCGCAGCTCACACTGCCACCCAACTTAGTGTCATCCGCAAATTTGGAGATACTACATTTAATCCCCTCATCTAAATCATTAATGTACAGTGTAAACATCTGGGGCCCCAGCACAGAACCTTGCGGTACCCCACTAGTCACTGCCTGCCATTCTGAAAAGTACCCATTTACTCCTACTCTTTGCTTCCTGTCTGACAACCAGTTCTCAATCCATGTCAGTACACTACCCCCAATCCCATGTGCTCTAACTTTGCACATCAATCTCTTGTGTGGGACCTTGTCGAACGCCTTCTGAAAGTCCAAATATACCACATCAACTGGTTCTCCCTTATCCACTCTACTGGAAACATCCTCAAAAAATTCCAGAAGATTTGTCAAGCATGATTTCCCTTTCACAAATCCATGCTGACTTGGACCTATCATGTCACCTCTTTCCAAATGCACTGCTATGACATCCTTAATAATTGATTCCATCATTTTACCCACTACCGATGTCAGGCTGACCGGTCTATAATTCCCTGTTTTCTCTCTCCCTCCTTTTTTAAAAAGTGGGGTTACATTGGCTACCCTCCACTCCATAGGAACTGATCCAGAGTCAATGGAATGTTGGAAAATGACTGTCAACGCATCCACTATTTCCAAGGCCACCTCCTTAAGTACTCTGGGATGCAGTCCATCAGGCCCTGGGGATTTATCGGCCTTCAATCCCATCAATTTCCCCAACACAATTTCCCGGCTAATAAGGATTTCCCTCAGTTCCTCCTCCTTACTAGACCCCCCGACCCCTTTTATAACCGGAAGGTTGTTCGTGTCCTCCTTCGTGAATACCGAACCAAAGTACTTGTTCAATTGGTCCGCCATTTCTTTGTTCCCCGTTATGACTTCCCCTGATTCTGACTGCAGGGGACCTACGTTTGTCTTTACTAACCTTTTTCTCTTTACATATCTATAGAAACTTTTGCAATCCGTCTTAATGTTCCCTTTGGGAGCGTGTCCGCAGATGGGCTCCGAGATCGGCACTGAGTCCGGGGGAAGTTCAGGGGGAGTCGGGGTCTGTGTGTAACAGGCAGAGTGGAGCAAGAATTGGTCTCAGTGCGTGGAGTGAGTGGAGGAAGGGAGAGGCCATTCTCGGGCTGTGTGTGGACAGCGTGTGTCCCGGAAAAGGGAGACAGAATGGGAAGGATCTGCTGTTGACAATCATTGCATTTTTCTCCCTCCAAACCAGTAGTGAACGTTCCTGCTTTAGTTCCAGTCTCACCATGTTTGTTGTTCGAGACTCCCAAAGCAAGTGCTCTACTCGGAACTCCTTCACGGCAATCGAACCAAAGGTGGGCAGCGGAGACATTACAAGGACACCCTCAAAGCCTCCCTGTTAAAGTGCGACATCCCCACTGACACTTGGGAGGCCCTGGCCCAAGACTGCCCTAAGTGGTGGAAGTGCATCCGGGAGGGCGCTGAGCACCACGAGTCTCATCGCCGAGAGCATTCAGAAATCAAGCGCAGGCAGCGGAAAGAGCGTGCGGCAACGAGTTCCCCCCCACCCCCCCCCAAACTCCACTTCCCTCAATGACTATCTGCCCCATCTGTGACAGGGACTCTGGCTCTCGTATTGGACTGTTCAGCAACCAAAGAACTCACTTCAGGAGTGGAAGCAAGTCTTCCTCGATTCCGAGGGACCGCCTGTGATGATCATTGGGCAGTGGAAGCAGAGCCGGACACTGAGGATTTATACAAGGAGCATCTGTTGCAGGCACTGGGTGAGAAATGTGAAGGACACGTTTTAAACAGCGGCTCTTTGTTTTTGGTTGAACGGTTAGTGCCCTGGGAGAGGGGAGTAGCAATCTGAGCTGTGTAAAAGTCCGTGCTCCATCGGGTCGTCCCATTCCTGAAGCAGGGCAGGGGTTGGGTTGTGTCTGGATGTCAGTAAATTGCTGTAAATCTGCCCAACACACTCGGTGTGCAGAAGCTGAGTGCTGCAGTACTGCAGTGGAGTCAGACACTGACACTGTTTGTATCGCTGGCTTCCCTTTGTGAATGTTCATAATGATTACTAATTGAACGATTACATTCATCACTTTCGTCTTTTCTACCTCTCCTATTCTTGAATGATCAGATATTCCTTTTCTTCCTACAGGCAAGGAATTGAAGGAACCGGAACAAATGTGAGGTTTCCACCACCTGAGACATAAGGAACAGTGCAACCAGCTCCTTCTCACACAGTAGGTACGGTACCAATCAGTGTGTGGATACACAGACAGGTTATCCGAAATAAATATGTTTGTGGTGCTGAATGGCTTCCTCCTATTCCTGTGTAACAGGCCTGAGGGGGCTGATGGCCACCTTCTGTTGTTAGTGTAACAGACTGGAGATACTGAGTAACCTTCTCGTGTTCTTAATGTAATAAACACGAGGTTCTTAAAGGCTTGCTCCTATTCATATGTAACAAGCTCTCGGGGCAGAATGACCTTCCCCTGTACCTATGTATCAGGCTAGAATGGAATGGAATAGAATAGCCTCCTTTAGTTCTTATGTAACAGGTTCCAGGGTCTGAATAGCCACTTCTATTCCTGTGTCACAGACTCCAGGGGCTGAATGGCCTCCTCCAGTTCCAATGTAACAAGCTCGAAGGGCTGAATGCCCTTCTCCTGTTCCCATGAAACAGTCCCAAGGGGATGAATGCCCTTGTCCTATTCCTAATGTAACAGACCTGAGGGGCAGAATTGCTTCCTCCGATTGCTTTCCAACTCCAATGGCTGAATGGCCCTCTCCAGTTCCTAATGTAACAGGCTCAAGGAGCAGAATGGCCCTCTCCAGTTCCTATAACATTCTCGGGGGGGTGAATAGCCTCCTCCAGTTCCAACATAACATGCTTGAGGGTCTGAATGGCCTACTCCTGTTCCGATGTGAAAGACTCGAGGTGGCTGAATGGCCTCCTCCTGTTCGAAAGTAAAAGGCTCCAGATGATGAATGGCCTCCTCTATTCATGTGTAACAGTATCCAGTCGATGCATTGCCACCACTAATTCCTTTTCGCAAGGCTGAGGTGCTGAATGCTCACCTCCTGTTTCTATGCAACAAATACAAGGGTCTGAAGGGCATCCTATTCATTTGTAACAGGTTTAAGGGGCTGAATGGTGTCCATTTATTCCTGTAAAGCAGACTCCAGGGCTGAATGGCCCACTCCAGTTCCTAATGTAACAGAGGCGAGGTGCAGAATGGCCGACTGTTCCTATGTAATAGGATCCAGGGTCTGAATGGACCTCCTCCAGTTCCAGTGTAACACGCTCGAGGGACTAAATGGCCTCCCCCTGTTCCAAATGTAACAGACTCGAGGAACTGAATGGCTTCCTCCTGTTCTGTATGTAACAGGCTCGAAGGAATGATTTGCCTTTTTTTAATTTGTTCACTGGATGTCGGTGTTGCTGGCAAGGCCAGCATTTATTGCCCATCCCTAATTGCCCTGGAGAAGATGGTGGTGAACCACCTTCATCAACGGCTGCAGTCCGTGTGATGATGGTACTCCCACAGTGCTGTTAGGGAGGGAGTTCTGTTCCTCTAACAGGTTCCATGTGCTGAAAGGCCTCCTCAAGTTCCCAGATCCAGGGACTGTTCTTCCCCATTGTTTTTGAAATAGCATCGGGCAGTAAACAGGAGCTCAATGCTTCTTGCCTGCCAGCTCTCTGATCATCGCTCCTTGCGCTGATTATGTTTTATCATCTCGCTCAAACGTCCCAAAATGTTGCTTTCTTTTCCATCACCTCTAGGGTTATTAGCCAAGTTTGCATCAAGCAAATCGTGATCTCACCAGTAACAGCACTTTCCCGACTGTTATCCACGAGGCTGCTTCTGACATTTTCTTCTGCGTAAATGTTAACCACGTAAGTAACTGAAAATCTTAATTTCTACAGCAACAACAAACACTTGCATTTATGACAGATACAGAGTGAATCCCACACTCACTCACTGTACCACTGACTGTCAGATACAGTATGAATCCCACACTCACTGTACCACTGACAGATATGGTTTATATAATGTACTAATAGCTCGTCTCTACTCAAATATTTCTGAATCGCATTCGTCCAATATAATGTGCAAAACTATTTTCTGTTGGAGTCATCTCTGATCTGTAAATTTCACAAATATAGAATAAAACCCACTCTCTCATACCAGAAACTAACAGGTACAGAGGAAACACATACTCGCTTACCCCAGAATGAGAGATGCAGAATGAATCCCACATTCACATTGCACAAAACTGACATATAAAGGTTAAAAATCCACACTCAGATATCAGAAACTGACACCCCACACATCTACCACAAACTGACGGTACAGAAAAAAAAACACAATCACATCCCAGAAACTGACAGGTACATATTAATTCCTACACTCACACAGCAGAAACTGACAAGTACAGAATAAAACCCACATTCACAAAGCAGAAACTGACAGGTACAGAATACAATCAACACCCAGATTCCAGAAACTGACAGGTACAGAATTAATCCACACTGAGATACCAGAAAGTGACTGGTACAGATTAAAATCACAGTCACATATCAAAAACTGACAGGTACCGATTCAACCTCATACTCTCATACCGGAATCTGACAGGTACTGAATAAAATCCATACTCCAATCCGAAAAACTGACATACTGGTCAATATCCACTCACATACCAGAAGCTGATGATATAGGTTAAAGTACACACTCACATAACAGAAACTGACAGGTACAGATAAAGATTCGCTTAGATACCAGAAACTGACAGATACAGAATAAAACCTACACTCACATCAAAACTTGACAGGTACAGAATAAATCCCACATTCACAAAGCAGAAACTGACAGGTACTGTATGAAACCCACACCCACGTATCTGAGCAATAATATGCAAGTAAAACCCATACTCGCCAATTGGAAACTGACAGGGAAACACACACACACACAAACCAGAGACTGATGGAACGAGTAGAACAGTTTAGGCACCCTTTCTCCAGTATCAGGCTCACACAATCGTTTTTTCAATGTGGCCCATTTAATTCGTGATAAAAGCAACTTGTGAAACAATCCCATTTTTGCTAATTTAATTTGTGACAAAAAGATGGTCTGAGCATGCACTAAATGCATGCTGCTCCTCCCCTCCACACACAGTGTTTAAACTGACAGGAAGGGCCCATGCGAGCTCCCCTCCTCCAGCTCTGTCGGTGGCTGCTGTTTCCTCTGTGCTGGGCTGATGATCGTTGAACACATCAGGGAGCGGAGATATCCTGGGCCCGAGCAAGGGAGCAAACAGCAGCCTCCTTACAGCAGCTCATCACATTGGGGCTGTGTCCGCAGACGGGCTTTGAGTCGGGGTAAGTTCAGCGGCAGTCGGGGGCTGTCTGTAAGAGGCAGAGTGGAGTAGGAACTAGTTCTGGAACATGGAGTGAGTGGGGGAAGGGGGAGCCCATTCTCGGGCTGTGTGTGTACGGTGTAAGGTAACAGAGAAAGTAAATCACCTCGCTCTTTCAAATCAGTGCTGCTTTCTTTCCCCAAATCAGTAGTGAATGTTCCTGATTCAGTTCCAATCTCACAGTGTCTGTTGTTCTTGGACATTGAACAGTGGAAACACAGCCTGAGAGTGAGGATGTGAGGAGTGTCACAAAGTGCATCTATTGCAGGCACCAGAAGAGGACTGTGATAGGAGACATTTCAAAAATGGGTTATTTTGTTTCGGTGCGTTGAATTCTTCAGAACCATGTTGCTGGTGATCGAGCGATGCATTGTCGCCCCCTCAGATACATCAGCATTTGGTAACTGTGACATTCTGTTAATGATACAGGCTGTTAACTCTGTTTCAATAGACTGAGAACAATTGTTGTATAGCCCAGGTACCTGTGGTTATATTCCAGGAAGAAATTCAGAATTTTACATGTAGTCCCATGGAAGCAGGAGAGATCAACCTGAACTGTGCCAATCGGGTGATCCCATTCATGGACCAGTGCTGGGTTTGGGTTGTGTCTGGATGCTGATAACTTACTATAGAATCGTCCTACACACCTGGTGTGGTGAATCTGAGTGTCGCTGTACTGCAGTGAGATCAGACAAGGACACTATTTGTATCGCAGATTCCTCTCTCCAGATACTTTACTTTATTAAACACAAACACATGAATTATAACTTTATTTTTATAACTCTCCATTGGCTGTCCATATCATAACTAATAGTGTTTTCCTATTATTATTCTCAGAGCAAAATACTTCACCAAGCCAGAATAAATTTGATCTTTCCTCAACCCGGAACACAAGGAACAGTGCAGGCAGCTCCTTCTCACACACAGTAAGTACATTATCACTCAGAACGCAGAGACACAGAACTGACCTCAATCATATTGTCATAGGTAGCAGAAGCTGTCAGTCCCACAGTGATCCAAATTTCCAGAATTATATTATGAATCCCACAGTCACTTGGAGCAGTACAATAATGTGTTGTTTCAAAGTCCAATCATATCTCATTGAAAGGCAGATCCAATTTCACTCCCTTACTCACACACACGAACAGATAGACACTGACAGTGTCAATTCACACTCGTGTCTGTACAATGACTCTCAAACCCAACAGCTAACATACAAGAGCAGAGAAACTGAGGTAATGGACTGAATCAAACCTCCTCCTGAGACAGTCATCGATAATCGCAAACTATCATCCGCCTACAGCAGGTGAGACGGAACCAAATCCAACACTCACACAGAGCAAGAATAGCTCAGTACAAGAGACTGTCAATTACATAATCAATCCCACACTCTCACACACCACCAGTCTAACAGATACATAATCAATCCCACAGTCACACATCACCAGTCTAACAGATACATAATCAGTCCCACACTCTCACACATCACCAGTCTAACAGATACATAATCAGTCCCACACTCTCACACATCACCAGTCTAACAGATACATAATCAATCCCTCACTCTCACACATCACCAGTCTAACAGATACATAATCAATCCCTCACTCTCAAACAGTACCAGAGACTGAGAGAAACAATGATTCATACACTCAGACACATTGAAAAAAAATCACAATCTGTCATTCAATCATTTCCAGTACCTGAGATTGACTGACTGACTGACAGTGAAACCCACACTCCCGTACCAGGCACTTACAGCTACAGACAAATACTCACACTCACATACCAGAGACAGATAGTTAGAGAGTGAACTCCACAGTCACGCACCAGAAACTGACAGGTACAGAAAAAAAACACTTTTGCATTCCAGAGACTGATAGATAGAGTAATACCCACACTCACATTCCAGAGACTGATAGATACAGAGTAATACCCACACTCACATTCCAGAGACTGACAAATACAGACTAAAAACCACACTCCTGTAACAGAATCTTACAGGTACTGATTAAAACCCTTACTCAAATATCAGAAACCGATAGATACAGAATGAAACCTACACTCACTTCTCAGAGACGGACAGATACAGAATAAAACACATATCAGAGAGTGACAGAGCAAAATCAACACTCACCTGAAAGTGACTGACTGATTCAATGTCAAACCCACAATACCACAGCTGTACCAGACACTTAAAGGCACAGAATGAAATCAACATTCATATAATAGCAACTGACGGGTACAGAAAACATACACACATTAACATACCAGTGACAGACAAGTAGAATGTCATAACAGAAACTGTGACATATAGAACATAACCCCACTCATAACAGAAACAGACAGGTACAGCTAAAAAGTGCCACACTCACACACAAGAGACTGACAGGTACAGAGTGAAATCCACATTCACACACTTGAATAAAACACACGTTTGCATAACAGAAACTGACAGGAGGAAAACCCACATACACATACCATAGACTGACATTCACAGAATAATACCCACACTCAGATACCATAGACTGATGGATACAGAGTAAACCCCATACTCACACCAAAGACTAATAGATAGAGTGAAGATCACACTCTCATCCCAGAGAATGACCACTGTAGAGTAAAATCCACACACACAAAAAAGTGAGTGACAGATCAAGAATAAAACCTGCACTCACATCCCAGAGAGTAAAAGATAGACAAAAATACACAATCATGTTACCGAGATTGATACATACAGATAATACCCAAATACATATACCAGAAACTGACAGATACAGAGAAAAACCACACTCAAATCTCAGAGACTGACAGATAAAGAATAAAACTCACACACACATCCTCGAGAGTGATAGATACAGACTTAAATATGCACTCCCTTACCAGAAACTGGGAGTTATTGCACTGATTGAACACTTACTCATGTAACACAAGCTGACAGGTACAGTGAAAAACCCCACACTCCCATTCCTGAAACTGACAGGTACAGCGCTAAAACCCACATTCACATCAGAGAAACTGAAAGTTGCAGAATGAAGCCCCACTCAAATACCAGAAACAGACAGATACAGACAAAAGCCCACATTACCTGAAACTGACCGAGAGTAAAACCCACACTCGCCTACCAGAGATTGAAATTTACAGATACAATCCACACATACCAGAGACTATAAAAGGTAGAGAGTGAAAGCCACACACACACACACCAGTAACTGACGGATACAGATCACAACCCACACTCACATATCAAACACTGACAAATAAAGAGTAAAACCGCACTCACAAAGAAAATCAACACTCAAATACCAAAAATTGAAAGTCCCGGAGGAAAACCCACAATCACAGAGTAGAAACAGACATGAACAGAGTAAAATGCACACTCACATTTCAGAAACCGATGGGTACAGAATACAGCTCGCATTCACATAACAGAAACTGACTGGAATAGAGGAATCGCAAACTAACATACCAGAGACTGACGAGTAGAGTGAAATCCACACACACACACCAAAAACTGTTACATACAGAGTAAAATTCACACTCATATACCAGAGAATGAAAGATACAGAATGAAACCCACACTCACTTACCAGTAATTGACAGGTACAGAGTGAAAACCTCTCTTCCAGACCATAAACTTACAGGTATAAAGGAAAAGCCACACTTGCTAACCAGAGACTAACAGATACAGAATAAATACTACAATCACTGGTGGGCGTAGTCTATAGGCCCACTAACAGTAGCTACACTATTGGATGGAGTATAAATTAAGAAATAATGGAGGCTTGTAAAAAAGGAACAGGAATAATCATGGGCAATTTTAATCTTCATATTGTTTGAACAAATCAAATTGGCCAAGGTAGCCTTGAGGAAGAATTCATAGTGTGTATCCGGGATAATTTCCTTGAACAGTACTTTGCGGAACCAACCAGGGAGCAGGCTATCTTAGATCTGGTACTGTGTAATGAGAACATAAGAAATAGGAGCACGCCATTTGGCCCCTCGAGCCTGCTCTGCCATTTAGTAAGAACGTGGCTGGTCCGATCATGGACTCACCTCCACTTCCCTGTCCACTCCCCATAATCCTTTATTCCCTTAACGCTCAAAAGTCTGTCTATTTTCACCTTAAGTATATTTAATGGCCCAGCCACCACAGCTCTCTGGGACAGAGAATTCCACAGATTTACAACCACCTGAGAGAATAAATTCCTCTCATCTCAGTTTTGAATGGGTGACCCCTTATTCTGAAACTACATCCCCTAGTTCTAGTTTCCCCCTATGAGTGGAAATATCCTCATTGCATCTACCTTGTCGAGCCCCCTCATTATCTTTTATGTTTCAATAAGACCGCCTCTCATTCTTCTGAATTCCAATGAGTATAGGCCCAACCTACTCAACCTATCTTCATAATCAACCCCCTCATCTCCGGAATCAACCTAGTGAACCTTCTCTGAACTGCCTCCAATGCAAGTATATCCTTCCTTAAATACAGAGGTTAAAACTGTATGCAATACTCTAGGTGTGACCTCACCAATACCCTGTACAGTTGTAGCAGGACTTCTCTGCTTTTATACTTCAACCCCCTTGCAATAAAGGTCAACATTCCATTTGCCTTCCTGATTACTTGCTGTACCTGCACACTAACTTTTTGTGTTTCATGCACAAGTACCCCCAGGTCCCTCTACACTGCAGCACTTTGCAATTTTTCTCCATTTAAATAATAATTTGCTTTTTTATTTTTTCTGCCAAAGTTGACAACCTCACATTTTCCCATTATTATATTCGGGACGGACTCCACTTGGAATGTACTGGGGCTAGGGTCCTGGCGAACCGAATAACTGAGGCTGCAGAGAGAGCTTTAACTAATCAGTCGGGGGGAGGGGGTGGGGGCAGGGCACGGCGGGGGCAGGGTTCAGGTGAGCAGAAATCTAAAAGCTTAAAGGACAAGGTGAAGGCAATAGAGCAGGCTAGCATTGAGGGAAACGAAAAGCAAAGCGTGACGGGAAGGGACAGAATCTATAAACATAAGAGTGTATCCGGAAACTGGAGCCGTAGCAGGAGCAAAACCATGCTGACTCTGCTTGACTGAATTATGCTTTTCCAAATGTCCTGCAACAGATGTTAGGCGAACTGGTCTTGTGACACTGTTGTGAAGCGCCTTGGGACGTTGTACTATGTTAAAGCTGCTATATAAATAAAAATTATTATTAACAAAAGGAAAGCTGCAGGTTTGTGCGTCACCATCACGATTCATCGAGGCGTAGAGTGCATGGATGGCCATCTTTGCAGAGCAACAAAGTGTGGGCGTGGCTACAGGGTCCTACTGAACCCAGCCAGAGTCAGCACCTTCAAGGGAGGAGAGGGGAACCAGTGAGTGTAGAACTAAACCCAGCCAGAGTCCGTACCTTCAGGGGAGGAGACGGGAACCAGTGAGTGTAGAACTGAACCTAGACAAAGTAGATGGTGAAAACTGGGAGCGGAGGACATGTTGTTTTCAGACGTGCGATGTGTTTGAATTTCAGGACAGGGAGGACAGACAGTGTATGGGACAGGGATTTACAGCTTTGGAGGAACGAGAGAGGAAAGAATGTTCCATGGAATCTAGAATTGTCTGTTCTGAGTTTGTGTCTGGTAATTGCAGTCATGATTTTTGTAAACTCCTTTTGCAGGGTATAAGAAGGGCAGGATTTGCAGTTGGGAAAATCAAACCAAACAGCACGTCAAGATCTGACAGAATAACACGATTCCTCCGGACCTGAATGTCATCGGCCTTTGACTGTGGAAGGAGAAATGTTTGCCTGTTCTGTCTGTGGGAAAAGATTTCAAACATCACTGTGAGTGGAAAAGCACCGAGACACACACACACCTGAGTGAGAGTGTTCCAGTGCAATGCCTGTTGAAAGAGTTTTAACCAGTTACACAGCCTGAAAAAACATCACACCATTCACAGCGGGGAGAAACTGTACACGTGTTGTGTGTGGACGAGGCTTCAACTGATCATCCAACCTGCAGAGACACATGGACACCCGCACCATGGAGAAACTGTGGGAATGTGGGGACTGTGGGAAGAGATTTAATTACCCGTCAGAGCTGGAAAAACATCGGCGCAGTCACACTGCGAAGAGGCTGTTCATCTGCTCCGTGTGTGGGGATCGATTCACTCAGTCAAGCCACCTGATGGGACACCAGCGAATTCACACCGGGGAGAGGCCGTACACTTGCACCGTGTGTGGGGAGGGATTCACTTGTTATTCCAACCTTCTAACTCACCAGCGAGTTCACACTGGGAACAGGCTGTTCACCTGCTCTGAATGTGGGGAGGAATTCACTTGTTCATCCAATCTTCTAACTCACCAGCGAGTTCACTCTGGGAAAAGGCCGGTCACCTGCTCCGTGTGTGGGGAGGGATTCGCTCGGTCATCCCATCTGCTGACACACCAGCGAGTTCACACTAGGGAGAAGCCGTTCACCTGCTCTGAGTGTGGGAAGGGATTCACTGAGTCATCCCAGCTGCTGATACACCAGCGAGTTCACACTGGGGAAAGGCCGTTCACCTGCTCAGTGTGTGGGAAGGGATACGTTCGGTCATCCAACCTGGTAAGACATCAGCGAGTTCACAAGTGACTGCAGGGTTTGGATTCTGCTGTTACCCCAGACTGAATCGTGTCCATTCTGACAGTTGGGGTTTCTTTCTGCTGATAGTGATTTCCCCCTCTAACTGGACTGGAGTTTAATATTCTGGATATTTGACCAATTAATCAACGGGAAAAGGGTCAGATAAAAATAATTCTAATTTGTGTTTGCATCCATACTTAACTCTTTAAAGGGATTCTTCAAATACTGAAAGCTGCATCAAATGGAGCTAAATGTTGTTAACAATTGATAATAAAATGAATTGAATCTGCAGGTTGATTTTGGATTTCTCTGGGAGGGAGCCGGACGTGATGTGCCTTGAAATACCGCCGGTATCCAGTAGATGATGCGGTCCCTCCTATTAACTCCAACTGAGAGGAGCGTGACTGCCCCCTAGAGCAGGAGGAATAAGGGCAGCTCAGGGTCAGGCACTAAAAATACTGCACCCCACAGGGACATCACTCAGTGCCCCCTCCCTGGGGCAGCTCAGGGTCAGACACTGAAAATACTGCACCCCACAGGAACATCACTCAGTGCCCCCTCCCTGGGGCAGCTCAGGGTCAGACACTGAAAATACTGCATCCCACAGGGACATCACACACTGCCCCCTCCCTGGGGCAGATCAGAGGCAGAACATGGAATGGAAAGGGGAGGTTCCAGTTGTTGTGGACCATGTAGGAACCAATGACCTAGGTAGTACTAGGAATGAGGTTCTGCTGAAAGAGATGGAGGTGTTGGGATTCAAATGAAAAAGCTGAACCTCAAAGGTAATAATCTCTGGATTGTTACCTGAGCCCCACACCAATTATTACAGGGATAAGCAGATTAGAACAGTAAATGCATGGCTCAAAGAGTGGTGTGGGAGGCAGGGGTTTTTCTTTACAGGCACTGGCACCAGCACTGGGCAAAGAGGGAGCTGTTCCCTTGCCATGGGTTCCACTTGAGCTGGGCAGGAACCAGTGTCCTGGCGAATCGAATAACTAGGGCAGTAAACAGGGCTTTAAACTATTGAAGGCTGGGTGGCGAGATCCAGGAAAGTACAGCACGGTTTAGATAGAGAGAAAAAGCAACAAGAGACATGTCAAGGCTCTAGAGCAGAGTTTTGGGTAAAAATAAGCAGAGTGGGTGAGGAAGGGATAGAGAGAGTAACAAAGGTAATCGGGCATTACTGACTAAGGAAAAATAGAAAAAAGCCAAAGCTAAAGGCACGATATCTGAGCGCATGAAGTATTCACAAGAAAATAGATGAATTAATAGTGCAGATAGAAATTAATAGGTTTAATCTGATAACCATTATGGAGCTGTGGTTGCAAAGTGACCACGGTTGAGAACTAAATATTCCGGGATACATAACTTTTAGAAGAGATAGCAAAATTGAAAAGGAGAAGTGGTAGCCCTAATAATAAAGGATGGGATAAAGAATACTGTCTTAGCTCGGAAAATCAAGAAATAGGATCAGTTTGGGTGTGGCTTAGAAACAGCAAGGGCAGAAAACATTGGTGGGAGTTGTTTATAGGCCCCCAAACCATAGTGGTAATGTAAGGCACTGTATAAATCAGGAAATTAGAGGTGCACGAAACAAAGGTAATACAATAATTATGGGGGACTTTAATCTGCATATAGACTGGGCAAACCAAATTTGCAGTAATAGTGTGGAGGACGAATTAATGGAAGGTATACAAGATGGTTTTCTAGATCAGTATTTTGAGGAACCAATGAGAGAACAGGCTATTTTTGATCTAGTAGTGTGCAATAAGAAAGGGTTAATTAATAATGTAGGAAAGTGGCCCTTGGGGAAGAGTAGCCATAACATGATAAAATTTTGCATTAAATTTGAAAGTGATTTAGTTAAACAAAGGAAACTGTGTAGGTATGAGGGGAGAGTTGGCTAAGTAGATTGGGAAACTATATCAAAAGGTATGATGGTAGAAAAGGAATGGCTAGCATTTAAAGAATTAAGTTATAATTTACAACAAACATACATTCATTTAAGGTACAAAAACCCCACAGGAATAGTTATCCAACCGTGGCCAACAAGAGAAGTTAAATATAGTATTAAATGAAAGGAAGATGCTTATAATGTTGCCAAAAAGAGCAGTAAGCCTGGGAAGATTTTAGAATTCAGCAAAGGAGGACCAAGAAATTGATAAAGAAACGGAAACTAGAATATGAGAGTAAACTATCGAGAGACAAAATAACAGACTGCAAAAGCTTCTATATGAAAAGGTATGTGAAAAGGAAAATATTAGCAAAAGTAAATGTGGGTCCCCTACAGGCTGAGACAGGAGAAATTATAATGGGGAACAAGGAAATGGCAGAGAAATTAAATGCATACTTTGTGTCTGTCTTAATGGAAGAAAGCACAAAAAATTTGCCAGCACTACTGGAGAACCAGGGTCCAGTGAGAATGAAGAACTGAAAGAAATTAGTATTAGTAAAGAAAAATGGTACTGGAGAAAATAATGAGACTGAAAGCCAATAAATCATTTGGACCTGATGGCCCACATCCGAGGGTATTGAAAAAGTTAGCTATAGAAATAGTGGATGCATTGGTTATCACCTTCCAAAATTCCATAGATTCTACAATGGTTCCCGTGGTTTAGAAGGTGGCAAATGTAACTGGACTATTTAAGAAAGGAGGGAGAAAGAAAACAGGGAACTACAAAGCAGTTAGCCTGACCTCAGTAGTAGGGAAAATGCTCAATTCTATTATAAGGATGTGGTAACAGGCACTCAGAGAAAAATAATAAGATTGGGCAGAGTCAACACTGCTTTATGAAAGGGAAATTATGTTTGACAAATCTGTTGAGACTTTTTTGAGGTTGTAACTAGCAGAATATTTAAGGAGGAATCAGTGGATGTGGTGTATTTAGATTTTCAGAAGGCATTCGATAAGGTGTCACACGAGGTTATTGAACAAAATTAGGACTCAAGGGATTGGGGGTTAATATACTAGCATGGATTGAGGATTGGTTAATGGACAGAAAACAGAGTAGGAATAAACGGTTCATTTTCAGGTTGGCAGGCTGTAACTGGTCGGGTACTCCAAGGATGGTGCTTGGGCCTCAGCTATTCACAATATATATCAGTGATTTGGATGAGGGGGCCAAATGTTATACAGTTGGACGTCTCTGGTCCGGCATCCTTGGGACCTGACCGGTGCCGGATCAGAGCATTTTCCGGTACTCGGGAGGTCAGCTGCTGACAGCGACCCGGACATGTTCTGTGCATGCATGGGGAGAGAAGCTGCGAGATAGGGAGAGAGCTCAGCCACGGAGCCGAGAGAGAGACAGAACCACCACCCACGCCGGGACTGATGCTGGACCAAGGATGTTTCCAGACGAAAGAGACCCAGACTGGAGAGTACAACCTGTATATCTACATTTGCTAATGATACAAAGCTAGGTGGGAATGCAATTTGTGAGGAGGGTACAAAGAGGCTTCAAGGGGATGTCGACAGGCTAAGTTAGTGGGCAAGAACATGACAAATGGAATATAGTGGAGAAATATGAAGATATCCAGTTTGGTGGGAAAAATAGAAAAGCAGAGTATTTTTTAAAAGGAGAGGGACCTGGGTACAAAAATCACAAATTTAACATCAATTAACAAGCAATCAATTAAGAGAGCAAATTGTATGTTGGCCTTTATTACAAGATGATTAAAGTATAAGAGGAAAGGCTTCTTACTGCAGTTATATAGGGCCCTGGTGAGACCACACCTGGAGTATTGTGTACAGTTTTGATCTCTTTACCTAAAGATGGATATACTTGCCATAGAAGGGGTGCAATGAAGGTTCATCAGACTGTTTCTGGGATGGGAGTGATTGTCCTATCAGAGATTGAGTAGACTAGGCCTACATTCTCTACAGTTTAGAAGAATGAGAGGTGATTGCATTGAAACCAGCAAAATTCTTACAGGGTTTGATAGGATAATTGCAGGAAGGATGTTTCCCCAGGCTAGGGAGTCTAGAACCAGGTGTCTTAGTCTCAGAACAAGGGTATGCAATTTAGGACTGAGGTGAGGAGAAATTTCTTTGCTCAGAAGGTGGTGAATCTTTGGAATATTCTCTCCGAGGGCTGTGGATGTTCAGAAGTTATGTATATTCAAGACAGACATCAATATATTTTTGGATATTAAGGGAATCGAGGGATATGGTGATAGTGCAGAAAAATGAAGTTGAGGTAGAAGATCAGCCATGATCTCATTGAAGGCTCAAGGGGTCAAAGGGCCTACTCCTGTTCCTATTTATTATCTTATGATGACAGTAAGTAACAGGATAGGTAAAGCCAAACTGCAGGTGTACAGATACAACCCAGGGGTCAGTCTGCCCAGTGGCCAGAGGACACAGCAGGTTTACAGGTACAAACCCAGGGTCAGTCCACCCAGTGACCAGAGGACACAGCAGGTTTACAGGTACAAACCCAGGGTCAGTCCGCCCAGTGACCAGAGGACACAGCACGTGTATGGGTAAAAACCCAGGGTCAGTCCGCCCAGTGACCAGAGGACACAGCTGGACATCACGAATTATCCATTCTGCCATCGACATCAGCATTGTGTTGGATCAATTGCTAAAAATGGTTCCTCATTGGTTATCTGCCAGAAATGGAAAACAAAAGCTATACCTGGTTATGAAATAGTCTGTGACTGATTCTGTGGTGAAGTGCAGATCTCCACCCCCATTATATAAGGAGAGCTCGACGTGATGTAACCGAGTACTTTGAACCTCATTGATGCCACAATAGAAACAGTCAGTAATTTATAGAGTGCCAAAATGTGCAAGGAATAAGATCTGGCTATTTCTGTTTCTGTGTTTTCCATCTCTCCTGTCACCTCTCCTCGACATCTCTGCCCCCTTCTCCCTCTCTATCTGTGTGTCTCTTCCTTTGTTTTTTGTTCCTTTTTCTGATCAGCCAGCTCTCTTTGACAGTCATCCACTTTCTACCCATCTGTCCCTCTCTACCTTTTCTCCTTTCTCTCTATGGTCTCTCCCTGGCACGTGGCCCCTATTTCTCTAACACAGCCATACCAGGCCACAATCCCTCAAAAAGGCAATGTCAGGGCGGTGAGGGATCTTCCAAAAGAAACATAAGCAGGAGTAGGCCATTTGGCCCCTGGAGTCTACTCCACCATTCAATATGATCATGGCTGATCTGATCTTGGGCTCAGCTCCACTTCCCTGCCCGCCCCCCATAATCTTTTACTCCCTTATTGCTCAAACATCTGTCTATCTCCGCCTTAAATATATTCAATGACCCAGCCTCCATAGGTCTCTGGTTCAGAGAATTCCACAGATTTACAACCCTCAGAGAAGAAATTTCTCCACATCTCAGTTTTAAATGGGCAGCCCCTTATTCTCAGACTATGTCCCCTAGTTTTAGTTTCCCCTATAAATGTAAATATCCTCTCTGCATCCACCTTGTCAAGCCCCTCACTATCTTATAAGTTTCAATAAGATCACCTCTCATTCTTCTGAACTCCAATGTGTATAGGCCCAACCTACTCAACCTATCATCATAAGTCCGCCCCCTCATCTCTGGAATCGACCTAGTTAACCTTCTCTGAATAGCCTTCAATGCAAGTATATCCTTCCTTAAATACGGAGACCAAAACTGTACAGAGTGCTCCAGGTGTGGCCTCACCAATACCCTGTATAGTTGTAGCATGACTTCTCTGCTTTTATACTCTATCCCTCTTGAAATAAAGGCCAGCATTCCATTTGCCTTCCTGATTACTTGCTCTACCTGCATACTAACTTTTTGTGTTTCATGCATAAGGACTCCCAGGTCTCTGTACTGCAGCACTTTGCAATTTTTCTCAGTTTAAATTATAATTGCTTTTCTATTATTTCTGCCAAAGTGGATAACCTCACATTTTCCTACTTTATACTCCAGCTGCCAAATTTTTGCCCACTCACTTAGCATGTCTATATCACTTTGCAGATTTTTTGTGTCCTCCTCACAGTTTGCTTTCCCACCCATCTTTGTATCATCAGCAAACTTGGCTACATTACACTCTGTCCCTTCATCCAAGTCATTAATATAGATTGTAAATAGTTGAGGACCCAGCACCGATCCCTGCAGAACACCACGAGTCACTGTTTGCCAATCCTCTATCCATGCTAATTATATTACCCCCAACCCCGTGAGCTTTTATCTTGTGCAGTAACTTTTTATGTGGCACCTTATCGAATGCCTTCTGGAAATCTAAATACACCACATCCACTGGTTCTCCCTTATCCACCCTGCTCGTTACATCCTCAAAGAACTCCAGAAAATTTGTCAAACATGATTACCTTTGCCATGCTCCTCCTTTGCTGTATGGGAAATCGGGGATGCTTCCAGTGTCCCTGACTACGATGTGTGCAGGAAGTATGTCCAGCTGCAGCTCCTGACAGACCGCATTGCGGCACTGGAGCTGCGCATGGATTCACTCTGGAGCATCCGCGATGCTGAGGATGTCATGAATAGCATGTTGAGTGAGTTGGTCACACCGCAGGTAAAGGTTACACAGGCAGATAGGAAATGGGTGACCAGCTGGAAGAGCAGTGGAAGGAAGGTAGGTAGTGCAGGGATCCCCTGCGGTCATCCCCCTCCAAAACAGATATACCGTTTTGGGTACTGTTGGGGGAGATGGGGGGCTCATCAGGGGAAGGCAGCAGCAGCCAAGTTCATGGCACCATGGGTGGCTATGCTGCACAGGAGGGCAAGAAAAAGAGTGGGAGAGCTATAGTGGTAGGGGAATAGATAGGTGTTTCTGCGGCCACAATCGAGACTCCAGGATGGTTTGTTGCCTCCTTGGTGCAAGGGTCAAAGATGTCTTGGAGCGGCTGCAGGGCATTCTGGAGGGGGAGGGTGAACAGCCAGTTGTCGTGGTGCATATAGGTACCAACGATATAGGTAAAAAAACGGGATGAGGTCCTACAAGCTGAATTTAGGGAGCTAGGAGTTAAATTTTAAAAGTAGGACCTCGAAGGTAGTAATCTCAGGATTGCTACCGGTGCCACGTGCTAGTCAGAGTAGGAATTACAGGATAGTTAAGATGAATACGTGGCTTGAGAAATGGTGCATGAGGGAGTGATTCAAATTCCTGGGACATTAGAACTGGTTCTGGGGGAGGTGGGACCAGTGCAAACCGGACGGTCTGCACCTGGGCAGGACCGGGACTAATGTCCTAGGGGGAGTGTTTGCTCGGGCTGTTGGGGAGGGTTTAAACTAATATGTTAGAGGGATGGCAATCTATGCAGGAAGACAGAGGGGAGTAAAATGGGGGCAGAACCAAAAGGTAGAAAGGAGATAAGGAAAAGTGGAGGGTAGAAAAATCAACGGCAAAAATCAAAAAGGGCCACATTACAACATAATTCTAAAAGGACAAAGAGTGTTTTTAAAAAAAACAAGCCTGAATGCTCTGTGTCTCAATGTGAGGAGCATTCGTAATAAGGTGGCTGAATTAACTGCGCAGATGGCTGTTAACGGACATGATGTAATTGGAATTACGGAGACGAGGCTCCAGGGTGACCAAGGCTGGGAACTCAACATCCAGGGGTATTCAATATTCAGGAAGGATAGACAGAAAGGAAAAGGAGGTGGGGTAGCGTTGCTGGTTAAAGAGGAGATTAACACAATAGTAAGGAAGGACATTAGCTTGGATGATGTGGAATCTGTATGGGTAGAGCTGTGGAACGCCAAAGGGCAGAAAACGCTAGTGGGAGTTGTGAACAGTCTACCAAACAGTAGTAATGAGGTTGGGGATGGCATCAAACAGGTAATTTGGGATGTGTGCAATAAAGCTACAGCAGTTATCATGGGTGGCTTTAATCTACATATAGATTGGGCTAACCAAACTGATAGCAATACGGTGGAGGAGGATTTCCTGGAGTGTATAAGGGATGGTTTTCTAGACGAATATGTCAAAGAAACAACTGGAGAGCTGGCCATCCTGGACTGGGTGTTGTGTAATGAGAGAGGATTAATTAGCAATCTTGTTGTGCAAGGTCCCTTGGGGAAGAGTCACCATAATATGGTAGAATTCTTCATTAAGATGGAGAGTGACACAGTTAATTCAGAGACTAGGATCCTGAAGTTAAGGAAAGGTAACTTCGATGGTATGAGACGTGAATTGGCTAGGATAGACTGGCGAATGATACTTAAAGGGTTAATGGCGGATGGCAGTGGCAGACATTTAAAGATCACATGGATGAACTTCAATAATTGTACATCTCTGTCTGGCGTAAAAATAAAACGGGGAAGGTGGTTCAACCGTGGCTAACAAGGGAAATTAGGGATAGTGTTAAATCCAAGGGATAGGCATATAAATTGGCCAGAAAAAGTAGCAATCCTGAGGACTGGGAGAAATTTAGAATTCATTATAGGCAGACAAAGGGTTTAATTAGGAGGGGGAAATTAGAGTATAGGAGTAAGCTTGCAGGGAACATAAAAACTGACTGCAAAAGCTTCCATAGATATTTGAAGAGAAAAAGATTAGTCCCTTGCAGTCAGAATCAGATAAATTTACAATGGGGAACAAAGAAATGGCAGACCAATTGAACAAATACTTTGGTTCTGTCTTCATTAACAAAGACACAAATAACCTTCCGGAAATACTAGGGGACCGAGGGTCTAGCGAGAAGGAGGAACTGAAGGAAATCTTTATTAGTCAGGAAATTGTGTTCGGAAAATTGATGGGATTGAAGGCTGATAAATCCTCTCGCTATGAAGGCCAACATACCATTTGCCTTCTTCACCGCCTGCTGAACCTGCATGCCTACTTTCAATAACTGATGAACCATGACACCCAGGTCTCATTGCACCTCCTCTTTTCCTAATCTGTCACCATTCAGATAATATTCTGCCTTCCTGTTTTTGCCACCAAAGTGGGTAACCTCACATTTATCCACATTATACTGCATCCGCCATGCATTTGCCCACTCACCTAACCTGTCCAAGTCACCCTGCAGCCTTTTAACATCCTCCTCACAGCTCACTCTGCCACCCAGCTTAGTGTCATCTGCAAACTTGGACATATTACACTCAATTCCTTCATTCAAATCATTAATGTATATTGTAAATAACTGGGATCCCAGCACTGAGCCCTGCGGCACCCCACTAGTCACTGCCTGCTATTCTGAAAAGGACCCGTTTATGCCGACTCTCTCTGCTTCCTGTCTGCCAACCAGTTCTCTATCCACGTCAGTACATTACCCCCAATACCATGTGCTTTAATTTTGCACGCCAACCTCTTGTGTGGAACTTTGTCAAAAGCCTTTTGAAAGTCCAAATACACCACACCCATTGGTTCTCCCTTGTCCACTCTACTATTACATCCTCAAAAAAATTCTAGAAGATTTGTCAAGCATGATTTCCCTTTCATAAATCCATGCTGACTTGGACCGATCCTGTCACTGCTTTCCAAATGCGCTGTTATTTCATCTTTAACAATTGATTCCAACATTTTCCCCACTCGTGATGTCAGGCGAACCAGTCTTTAATTCCCCGTTTTCTCCCTCTTTTTTTAAAAAGTGGTGTTACATTAGCTACCCTCCAGTCCATAGGAACTGATCCAGTGTCGATAGACTGTTGGAGAATGATCACCAATGCAACCACTATTTCTAGGGCCACTTCCCTAAGTACTCTGGGATGCAGACTATCAGACCCTGGGGAGTTATCGGCCTTCAATTTCCCTAACACAATTTCCTGACTAATAAGAATTTCCTTCAGTTCCTCCTTCTCGCTAGACCCTCAGTCCCTTAGTACTTCCAGAAGATTATTTGTGTCTACCTTAGTGAAGACAGAACCAAAGTATTTGTTCAACTGGTCTGCCATTTCTTTGTACCTCATTATAAATTCACCTGAATCTGACTGCAAGGGACCTATGTTTGTCTTTGCTAATCTTTTTCTCTTCACATATCTATAGAAACTTTTGCAGTCAGTTTTTATGTTCCCGGCAAGCTTCCTCTCATATTTTATTATCCCCCTCCTAATTAAACCCTTTGTCCTCCTCTGCTGAATTCTAAATTTCTCGCAGTCCTCAGGTTTGCTGCTTTTAATTGCCAATTTATATACCTCTTCCTTGGATTTAACACTATCCTTAATTTCCCCTGTTAGCCGAGGTTGAGCCACCTTCCCCGTTTTATTTTTACTCCAGACAGGATGTACAATTTTTGAAGTTCATCATGTGATATTTAAATGTTTGCCATTGCCTATCCACCGTCAACACTTTAAGTATCATTTGCCAGTCTATTCTAGCCAATTCACGTCTCATACCATCGAAATTATCTTTCCTTAAGTTCGAGATCCTAGTCTCTGAATTAACTGTCACTCTCCATCTTAATAAAAAATTCTACCATATTATGATCACTCTTCCCCAAGAAGCCTCGCACAGCAAGATTGCTAATTAGTCCTCTCTCATTACACAACACCCAGTCTAGGATGGCTAGCCCTCTAGTTAGTTCCTTGACATATTGATCCAGAAAACCATCCCTAATACACTCCAGGAAATCCTCCTCCATCGTATTGCGACCAGTTTGGTGAGCCCAATCTATATGTAGATTAATGTGTCCATGATAACTGCTGTACCTTTATTGCACGCATCCCTAATTTCTTGTTGGATGCTGTCCCCAACCTCACTACTACTGTTTGGTGGTCTGTACACAACTCCCGCTAGTGTTTTCTGCCCTTTGGTATTCCGCAGCTCCATTCTTTGCCCTCCACTTTTACTTTTCTTCTTTCTATCTTTTGCTTCTGCCCCCATTCTACTTTCCTCTCTCTCTCTGCAGAGGTTCCCATCCACCTGCCATATTTGTTTAACCCCTCCCCAACTTCATTAGTACATATAGCCCCTTGATTATCCACTATTGGGATGTTCTTCGAGTCTTCTACCATGAAGACCGATACAAAATATTTGTTCAACATCATTTCCCTGTTCTCCATTATTAATTCCCCAATCTTATTCATTTATGGAATGAGGACATTGCTGCAAGGCCAGCATTTATTGGCCATCCCTCATTGCCTGTTGTTGTGTATAGAAGAACTCCATGAGGCTGAGTACTGTGAGCTAAACTTAGCGTGGCCTTAGTCTTTATTACAACTTCAGAGTGCTTAAACAGTATGGCAGCCAAGCCTTTATACTGGCCCTGCACGTATGTGCAGGTGACCATTAGAACTCCAACAGTCGCACCCTCCGATGGCAAGTATTACATTTACATACATGACATCACTTCCCTCCCCCCCAATAGTCTTCGGTCAAGTTATATATACGAGTTGAGGCGATCCTGAGCTCTTCGCTCCCTGGTTAATCATCTAAGTTCAAACCCTGGCGTGTGTGAGTTGGTCGGACCATTAACGCACTGCACTGTAGCTGGTCTGACCGGAACGGTGGGTTCATCCTTGTGATTGGTCGATTGCTGGTTGGGTGTGTGTTAGTGGAACTTCGCTGGTGATGTCCTCTTCATGTCGTTCATGGTTGTCAGTAAATCGTAATTTGGTCTGATCTAAATGCTTTCTGCACATTTGGCCATTTAACAGTTTGATTATAAACACCCTATTCCCTTCCTTGGCCAAAACAGTGTAAGCAACCCACTTGGGACCATGACCGTAATTCAGGACAAACACAAGGTCGTTAACATCAATGTCACGTGAAACAGCCGCGCGATCGTGGTACATGTTCTGCCGGTGTCACTGGGTTTCCACCTGATCATTAAGATCCGGGAGAATGAGAGAGAGCCTGGTTTTGAGGGCTCTCTTCATTAACAATTCTGCCGGGGTTAAGCGACTGATGTTGCGTCTGGTAACTGAGCAGAATGCGAGACAAGCGGGTCTGCAGGGAGCTGTATGTCACGCGTTTCATGCTATGCTTGATTGTTTGGACTGCCCGCTCCGCTTGACCATTAGACGCGGGCTTAAATGGAGCAGACCTGACATGGTTGATGCCATTGCGGGTCATAAACTCGTTGAATTCCAAGCTGGTGAAACATGGTCCATTGTCGCTGACAAGGATGTCGGACAAGCCATGGGTGGCGATCATGGCCCAGAGGCTTTCAATGGTGGCTGTGGACGTGCTGGGTGACATGATTACGCATTCAATCCATTTGGAGTAAGCGTATACTACTACTAAAAACATCTTTCCTTGAAAGGGGCCGGCAAAATCTACGTGGGTTCTGGACCACGGTTTGGAGGGCCATGATCACAGACTTAGTGGAGCCTCCCTTGGTGCATTGCTCAGTTGCGAACAAGTGTTGCACTGATGCATGCATAACTCCAACTCCAAGTCCAAGTCAATGCCGGGCTACCAAACATGCAACCTGGCAATTGCCTTCATCATGACAATGTCTGGGTGGGTACTGTGTAAGTTGTGTATAAACGTTTCTCTGCCTTTTTTTGGCAAAATCACACGATTACCCCATACGATACAATCCGACTGGCTTAATTTCATCTTGCATTTCCCTGGGAACGGCCGACCAGTTCCCATTTAGGATGCAACTCTTTACTAACGATAGCACAGGATCCTGGCTGGTCCAGGTCCTGACCTGGTGAGCCGTGACAGGTGACCCCTCGCTCTCAAAAGCATCCATGACCAGTAGTAAGTCTGTGGGCTGCGCCATTTCAACCCCAGTGGTGGGTAATGGTAGCCAGCTGAGAGCATCGGCACAGTTTTCAGTGCCTGGTCTGTGGCGGATAACATAGTCATAAGCAAATAATGTTAGTGCCCATCTTTGGATGCGGGACGAAGCATTGGTGTTTATACCTTTGCTCTCTGAAAACAACGAAATGAGCAGCTTGTGGTCAGTTTCAAGCTCAAACCGAAGTCCAAGTAGGTATTGGTGCATTTTCTTAACCCCATATACACATGCTAACACCTCTTTCTCGACCATACTATAGGCTCTCTCAGCCTTAGACAGAGTTCTAGACGTGTATGCAACCGGTTGGAGGTTGCCTGATACATTGGCTTCCTGTAACACACAGCCGACCCTGTACGATGAGGCGTCACATGCTAGCACTAAACGTTGACATGGGTCATAGTGTTCAAGTAACTTATTTGAACATAGCAGGTTCCTGGCCTTCTCAAAAGCTGTGTCTTGATTTTTGCCCCAAACCCAGTCATCACCCTTACATAGCAACATGTGCAAAGGTTCTAACAACGTGCTCAAGCCAGGTAGAAAGTTACTGAAATAGTTGAGGAGTCCCAGGAACGAACGCAGCTCCATCACATTCTGTGGTCTGGGTGCATTCTTGATGACCTCTGTCTTTGAGTCTGTGGGTCTGATGCCGTCTGCTGCAATCTTTCTCCCCAAAAATTCGACTTCTGGTGCTAGGAAAACAAACTTGGAGCGTTTCAGCCTGAGTCCCACTCTGTCTAGGCGACTTTGAACATCTTCCAGGTTGTGTAGGTGTTCGATGGTGTCACGACCGGTGATCAGGATTTCATCTTGAAACACAACGGTGTGCGAAACAGATTTCAGCAAACTCTCCATGTTTCTCTGGAAAATGGCTGCAGCCGAGCGAATCCTGAAAGGGCATCTGTGGTATATACACAGCCCTTTGGGTGTGTTGATGCACATCAGTCTTTTCGAAGATTTAGCCAGCTCCTGTGTCATGTCGGCGGAGGTTAGGTCCAACTTGGTGAACGAATTCCCCCCCTCCCCCGCTTAAGTTGCAAACAGGTCATCCGCCTAGGGCAGCGGCTACTGGTCCTGGAGTGAGATTCAGTTAATCGTTACCTTGTAGTCTCCGCAGATTCTGACCGTGCCATCGCTTTTCAACACAGGATCAATTGGACTGGCTCACTCATTGAACTCGACTGGCAATATGATTCCATCGAGTTCGATCTCAACTTTTTCCCTCATCATGGACGGAACTGCCCGAGCCTTGTGATGGACGGGCTGTGCACCGGGGCCTGGATGGATCTGTACCTTGGAGCCTGTGAAGTTGCCGATGCCTGGTTCGAATAGCGAGGGAAACTTGCTCAGCACTTGAGCACATGAGGCGTCATCCACTCAAGATAGTGCTTTGATGTCGTTCCAATTCCATCTAATCTTTTCTAGCCAGCTTCTGCCATAGAGCGTTGGGCCATTGCTTGGAATAATCCACAGTGATACGTCATGCACAGCTCCATCATACGATACCTTCACTGCCGCACTTCCAATGACTGGTATGAGCTCTTTGGTGTAGGTACGCAGCTTTGCATTAATCAGGCTCAGTTTGGGCCTTTGTGCCTTATTGTTCCATAGTTTCTCGAAAGTCTACTGGCTCATTATTGATTGACTTGCACCCGTGTCCAACTCCATAGATACAGGAACGCCATTTAATTTGACTTCCAGCATTATAGGAGGGCTCTTGGTGGTGAAGGTATGTACTCCATACACTTATTCCTTGGGTTGAGTTGCCTGTGCTGCGTGATCGGTGCTGGATCAATCATCATCTGCCACGTGGTGTGTCGCAGCACGTTTGTACATTTGCTGGAGGTGCCCCATTGTTGCGCAGCCTTTGCACACGTAGTGCTTGAACCGACATTGATGGGCCCGATGATTACCCCCGCAGCGCCAACACGGTGCTAATGGATTCACATTCACTCCCGATGGCAGACTCTGAGTCATCACAGGTGTTGCAGCCGCAGACGTATAGGCCCTGCCATATGCAGTTCAGCCTGCTGGCAACATCATTTTATGCACTTGTCGGTGAGCTTCGATGTTGAGAAGATATCTGTTTGGTGTTATCGTCCATGGCCATGCATGCCTGGGCGATCGCGAAGGCCCTGCTCAGGTCTAGGGTTTCGGCAGCCAGCAGCTTTCGAAGAATGACCTCGTGGCTGGTGCCCAGCATGAAAATGTCCCGCAGCATTTCCCCCAACGCAGCTCCAAAATCGCACGGTCCCGCGAGGCATCTCAGGTCGGCGACATAATCCACCACGTCTTGGCCCCCGGAGCGATGGTGCGTGTAAAACGATACTTGGTCATGAGGATACTCTCCTTCGACTTGAGGTGGTCCCGAACTAGAGTGTACAACTCTGTATATTCCTTCTCTGTTGGTTTTGTCGGTGCAAGCAGATTCTTGATGAGGCTGTATATTTTAGGCCCACAGCTGGTGAGGAGAACCGCCCTGCATTTGACCGCATTAGTGTCTCCTTCCAGCTCGTTGGCCATGAAGTATTGGTCGAGATGCTCGACGAGGGCTTCCCAATCATCACCCTCTACGAATCTCTCTAATATTCCAACGGCAGCCATGGTTGCGTGAAGGTTCGTATTCTGTTACTTGTCGCCAATTATTGTGTAGAAGAACTCCACGAGGGTGAGTACTGTGAGCTAAACTTCGTGTGACCTTAGTCATCTTTATTACAACTCCAGAGTGCCTAAACAACATGGCAGCCAACCTTTTATACTGGCCCTGCTCATGTGTGCAGGTGACGATTAGGACTCCAACAGTCGCGCCCTCTGGTGGCAAGTATTACATAGTTACATACGTAACACCGGTGAGAAGATGGTTGTGAGCCACCTCCTTGAACAACTGCAGTCCGTTTAGTGAATATACATCAATGATTTGGATAAAGGAATTGAGTGTAATATCTCCAAGTTTGCAGATGACACTAAACGGGGTGGCGGTGTGAGCTGTGAGGGGGATGCTAAGAGGCTGCAGGGTGACTTAGACAGGTTAGGTGAGTGGGCAAATGCATGGCAGATGCAGTATAATGTGGATAAATGTGAGGTTATCCACTTTGGGGGCAAAAACGCAAAGACAGAATATTATCTGAGTGGTGGCAGATTAGGAAAAGGGGAGGTGCAATGAGACCTGGGTGTCATGGTTCATTAGTCATTGAAAGTTGGCATACAGGTGCAGCAGGCAGTAAAGAAGGCAAATGGTATGTTGGCCTTCATGACTAGGGATTTGAGTATAGGAGCAGGGAGGTCTTACTGCAGTTGTTTCGGGCCTTGGTGAGGCATCACCTGGAATATTGTGTTCAATTTTGGTCTCCTAATCTGAGGAAGGATGTTCTTGCTATTGAGGGAGTGCAGCGAAGGTCCACCAGACTGATTCTTGGGATGGCCGGACTGACATATGAGGGGAGACTGGATCAACTGGGCCTTTATACATTGGAGTTTAGAAGGATGAGAGGGGATCTCATAGAAACATACAAAATTCTGATAGGACGGGACAGGTTAGATGCGGGTAGATTGTTCCCGATGTTGGAAGTCCAGAACCAGGCGACACAGTTTTAGGATAAGGGGTAGGCCATTTAGGACTGAGATGAGGAGAAACTTCTTCACTCAGAGAGTTGTTAACCTGTAGAATTCGCCAGTTCATTGGATATATTCAAGAGGGAGTTCGATATGGCCCTTACAGCTATGGGGATCAACGAGTATGGAGAGAAAGCAGGAAAGGGGTACTGAGGGAATAATCAGCCATGATCTTATTGAATGGTGGTGGAGGCTCGAAGGGCCAAATGGCCTACTCCTGCACTTATTTTCTATGTTTCTATGAGGCGCCTTAGTTTGGTGACATAGCTCGCCACTTCCTGGCCCTCTGCTCATTAACACATGTAGAACTGATATATCGCCATCAAAACGCTTTCCTTAGGATTTAGGTGCTCCCAAACCACCATACACAATTTTTCATAGGATTTAGCTGTTGGTTTTGCCGGTGCTAGGAGATTCTTCATGAGGCCATAGGTTGTTGTCCCACAGCCAGTTAGGAGGATCGCCCTTCGTTTGGCAGCGTTCTCGTCTCCTTCCACCTCGTTGGCCACAAAGTATTGGTCGAGTCTCTCCACGAAGACCTCCCAATCGTCCCATTCTGAGTACTTCTCCAGGATACCAGTTGTTCCTTGCATTTTCACGCTGTTGTTCATTACCTCGTTGCCAATTGATATGTTCATAATAAAGGATGAAACTGAGTACTGTGTACAATGAGCAAGTGTGACCTTGGCTCCTTCAATAAGACTCCAGACTGCAGGTACTTCGTGAGTGGCCTGCTTATATACCGTGCTCCCAAGGGATCCCAGCATCCCTTGGGACTCCAACAGGTAAATCCTCGGGTGGTAGTGTAATACAGGTTACAAGGGGTTAAATACATAACAGTAATGTTTCACATTAAGAACACACAGGAGATAATAACAAGGCATTGTTGTGTGTATTGTACCACATTGTAATGCCAGAATCCCGGAGAGTTTGGAGGGAACTTGATGAATGGTCTGAGAATAATTGTGTTATCGGCAGGAGGTTAAGAGTGACCAATGGCTATGCTCCCGGAAGTGCAAATACACCCCACTGATACAGCTCTGCGGGACAGAGGGAACAGACAGAAGGGCAGACATAGATTGACAGACTTTCCAATCTGGTGTCCATTCCATTATAACCACATATCGCGACCACTACTGCAGACCCGGGATCCCAGGATGGAGAAAATAACAACCTTCACAAAGAAATGAAGGGACACCTGATCAGTGAATTCCTGGTAAACTAGGGGAAGGAGTAAGAGCTGGAACTCCAAATAGAGAAATGCCACTGACTAAAAAGGATTACATTCCAGAACTTACTGTCCATAAAGTTAAACCTGTGGGCTGAGGACACAGGAGTTAATCTATCAGTAAATCTTTGATGGTTGTGATGGCCCCTGTGAGACACCACAGTGGATCCCAGCAGAGGATCCGGCTGTCGATCCACACAGACCATGCAGGGAGTGCAAGGTACAGATGAATTCTTTCATGGCTCTTTAAAGAGAGGAAACATCCCCCTATCGCAGAGGACTTGTGTTATAATTATCTTTTTCTGTTGCATAGTGTCAGAAACAGAAATCAACGGGAGATGATGCCCCACTCTGTAAATGAACTCTTTGACACATTTCCATGCATTTCCTTCCTTAATTTACAAAGATCACAACTCCATTAGTCAACAATCTGCCAGTTTTTAGTGAGACTTGAAAGGTTTTACTGTGAAGCTACACTTGCCCATCTCTCTGTGTGTCACTGTGTTTGGATTGTGTTAGACAACAGTCCTAATATCTCGCCGACATCCATTATAATTTTTGAAATGTTAGATTGTACTTGAAAAAAATTGAGTTTGAATCTGACAATTCTGAATTTGGGAGCTGTTAAATGATTTTTGTTTTGCACATAACTCTATGGTGATGTGATCAGTCAAAGCAAATCAAAAGATGCTGCTATTTATTTAACACTAAATAATTCTACAAGGATGCTATCACAGTCTTCCTCATTATTAACTACACCACCTAATTTTGTGCTATCTGCAAATTTTGAAATTGTACCTCTGATTCTCAAGTCCAAATCAATTATGTAAATGGTGAACGGTGATCCTAGCAGCGATCCCTGTGGAACACCACTTCCCACCACCTGCCCATCTGAGTAAATATCTTTAACTCATCCCATTACTTCGACTGGACATGTCTTCATTCCCGTGCCAACAGGATTGCTGTACCAGACAGGAGGGGCAACACTTAAGGATCTCTGATTCCCATTTCCCTTCTTTCTGGTGGATGATGGAGGTGCCACTGTGTGTAATGTGCATGTCAGTAAGAATTGTCTGCAAAGGATTAATCAGCACTTTCTCATTGGAGATGTTAATCAATGGAACCTTTTAGACACGGAATTATAGATTTTGTACCAAAGATCAATTTAGGATTGAAGTAAAAGGTCATAATTTTATTGTAAAATAATTCAGGGACTCTCATCAGAAATTACGGGGAAAGACCAGACAGTGGTTCTTAAAGGAACACAGCAGCCCGACAATTCAAACAGCTATTTATCCAGAATATTAAACTCCAACCCAGTTATAAGGTTATTAATATCAGCAAAAACAAAACCCAACTGTCATAATGAAGATGGTTCAGTCTTGGATGTGACTAAGAGCAGAATCCAACCCCTGCAGACACAGGTGAACTCGCTGGTGTGTCAACAGGTTATATAATCGATTAAATCCCTTTTCACACACGGAGCAGGTGAACGGCCTCTCCCCAGTGTGAATTCGATGGTGGGCCAGCAGGTTCGATGATCGATTAAATCCCTTTTCACACACAGAGCAGGTGAACGGCCTCTCCCCAGTGTGAATTCGCTGGTGTTTGAGAAGGTCGGATGTACGAGTGAATCCCTTTCCACACACGGAGCAGGTGAATGGCCTCTCCCCAGTGTGAACTCGATGGTGTGTCAGAAGGTTGGATGAATTAGTGAATCCCTTCTGACACACGGAGCAGGTGAATGGCCTCTCCCCGGTGTGAACTTGGTGGTGTGTCAGCAGGTGGGATGACCGAGTGAATCCCTTCCCACACACAGTGCAGGTGAATGGCCTCTCCCCAGTGTGAACTCGCTGGTGTAGAAAGAGGTTGGATGACTGCTTGAACCTCTTCTCACAGTGAGTGCAGCTGAATGGTCTCTCGTCAGTGTGAACTCGCTGATGTGTCTGGAGAATGGACGAGTGAGTGAATCCCTTCCCACACACGGAGCAGATGAATGGCCTCTCCCCGGTGTGACTGCGTTGATGATTTATCAGCTCAGATGAATAATTAAATGCATTTGCACAGTCCCCACATTTCCATGGTTTCTCCATGGTGCAGGTGTTCTTGTGTCTCTCCAGGTTGGACGATCAGTTGAAGCCTCGTCCACACACAGAACACGTGTACGGTTTCTCCCCGCTGTGAATGGTGCGATGTTTTTTCAGGCTGTGTAACTGGTTAAAGCTCTTTCCACAGTCAGTGCACTGGAACACTCTCACTCGGGTGTGTGTGTGTCTCGGTGCTCTCCAGTCACACTGATGTTTGAAATCTTTTCCCACAGACAGAACAGACAAACATTTCTCCTTCCACATTGAAAGGCCGATGATATTGGGTTCCTGATGAATGAAGTGAGTGTGTCAGACCTGGATGTGATGTTGGGTGTGAGTTTGCGGCCTGTAAATGCTGCTCCCCTTCTCTCACAGCCTGGAACAGCAGTTTACAAAAGCTCTGACTGTGAGTCCAGGATAGAAATTCACAACATTCTCTCCTCCTGGTTCCTGGCCCAGGGAAAGGCCGCGCATGCGCCCTGCTGCCCCCTCAGCCTCCCAAGATGGCGGACGTCCCCCGGGCCTGTCACCGGGAGAAAGCCTCGCAGCTGCCCCCGCCTTGCCCGGGGGCCCCGCTCGGGGAAAGGCCGGAGCCGCAGGTTCTTGTTCGGGGCCTGGGCCCGCACCGCCCGCGCATGCTCAGCTCACACTGCCCGGGTGATTGACGGCAGCTCCCAACCAATAGGAAGAGCGGGGGCGGAACTGGAGGACCGAGCGGGCGGTGGGACCTCCAACCAATCAGAGTGTGCGTGGGGCGGGGCTTGCGGCCCCCCCCAGTGGGCGGGGCTGAGCCCGGGTCTCCCTCACTGAGCATGCGCGGGCGGTGAAGACGTAGCTGTGTCGGACATATGCTTCCGGAAGGCGGTAGGAGATTGTAGGCGATGCGGGGAGATATGGACCCGGGGGTGGGCTGGGAATCTTCATAAACACTCGGTGTAGGCCTCACGCATAGAATCAGAATCCGCAGGCCCCCTGTTTGTCCCGCAGTGACAGGCCCGGGTCAGCGGGGTCACTGGCCGCCATCTTCCACAGGCGGAGTCACGGCGCATGCGCGGCCCTTGGCCAGGAACAATGAGTGGGCGGGGCTTCAGGGTTCCAGTCACGTCACAGACAGACCCTCGGAGTGAGGGAGACTTGGTCCACTCAGTGAGTTCTCAGGTGACTGAACAGTCCAATCGGGGAATTACAGTCTCTGTCACAGGTGGGACAGACAGACAGACAGTGGGTGGGTGGGTGGGTGGGGAGTCTGGTTTGCCGCATACTGGTTCCGCTTGATTTCTGCATGCTCTCGGCAACGAGACTCGAGGTGCTCAGTGTCCTCCCAGATGCATAGAAAATAGGGTGCAGGAGTAGGTCATTTGGCCCTTCGAGCCTGCATCACTATTCAATGTGATCATTCACCTCAGTACCCTTTTCCTGCTTTCACTCCATACCCCTTGATCCCTTTAGCAGTCGGGGCCACATCTAACTCCCTCTTGAATATATCCAATGAACTGGCATCAACAACTCTCTGCAGTAGAGAATTCCACAGGTTAACAACTCTCTGAGTGAAGAAGTTTCTCCTCATCTCACCCCTTATCCTTAGACTGTGTCCCCTGGTTCTGGACTTCCCCAACATCGGGAACATTCTTCCTGCATCTAACCTGTCCCGTCCCATCAGAATTTTACCTGTTTCTATGAGATCCCCTCTCATCCTTCTACACTCCAGTGAATACAGGCCCAGTCGATCCAGTCTCTCTTCATATGTCAGTCCTGTCATCCCGGGAATCAGTCTGATGAACATTCGCTGCACTCCCTGAATAGCAAGAACGTCCTTCCTCAGATTAGGAGACCAAAACTGAACACAATATTCCAGTTGAGGCCTCACCAAGGCAATGTACAACTGCAGGAGGACCTCCTTGTTCCTATACACAAATTCTGTAGCTATAAAGGCCACCATGCCATTTGCCTTCTTCACCGCCTGCTGTACTTGCATGCCAAATTTCAATGACTGATGTACCATGTCACCCAGGTCTCGTACCTCCCCCTTTCCTAATCTGCCGCCATTCAGGTAATATTCTGCCTTTGTGTTTTTGCCAGCAAAGTGGATAACCTCACATTTATCCACATTATACTGCATCTGCCATGCATTTGCCCACTCACCTAACCTGTCCAAGTCACTCTGCAGCTTCTTAGCATCCACCCCACAGCTCACACCGTCACTCACTTAGGGTGGTATTTGGCCAGGGACTCCCAGGTGTCGGTGGGGATGTTGCACTTTATCAGGGAGACTTTGAGGGTGTCCTTGAAACATTTCATCTGCCCACCTGGGGCTCGCTTGCTGTGTCGGAGTTCCGAGTAGAGCGCTTGCTTTGGAAATGTTGTGTCAGGCATGCGAACAAAGAGAGGGAAGTAAAATGGGGGCAGAAGCAAAAGGTCGAAGGGAGATAAGGAAAAGTGGAAGGCAGAGAAATCAAAGGCAAAAATCAAAAAGGGTCACAGTACAACATAATTCTAAAAAGGACAAAGTGTGTAAAAGAAAAAAACAAGCCTGAAGGCTCTGTGTCTCAATGCGAGGAGCATTTGTAATAAGGTAGATGAATTAATTGCACAGATAGCTGTTAACGGATATGATGTAATTGGGATTACGGAGACATGGCTCCAGGATGACCAAGGCTGGGAACTCAACAACCAGGGATATTCAATATTCAGGAAGGATAGACAGAAAGGAAAAGGAGGTAGAAACATAGAAAATAGGTGCAGGAGTAGGCCAATCGGCCCTTCTAGCCTGCACCGCCATTCAATGAGTTCATGGCTGAACATGCAACTTCAGTACCCCATTCCTGCTTTCTCACCATACCCCTTGATCCCCTTAGTAGTAAGAACTACATCTAACTCTTTTTTGAATATATTTAGTGAATTGGCCTCAACAACTTTCTGTGGTAGAGAATTCCACAGGTTCACCACTCTCTGGGTGAAGAAGTTCCTCCTCATCTCGATCCTAAATGGTTTACCCCTTCTCCTTAGACTGTGACCCCTGGTTCTGGACTTCCCCAACATTGGGAACATTTTTCCTGCATCTAACCTGTCTAAACCCATCAGAATTTTAAACGTTTCTATGAGGTCCCCTATCATTCTTCTGAACTCCAGTGAATACAAGCCCAGTTGATCCAGTCTTTCTTGATAGGTCAGTCCCGCCATCCCGGGAATCAGTCTGATGAACCTTCGCTGCACTCCCTCAATAGCAAGAATGTCCTTCCTCAGGTTAGGAGACCAAAATTGTACACAATACTCCAGGTGTGGCCTCACCAATGCCCTGTAGCAACACCTCCCTGCCCCTGTACTCAAATCCCCTCGCAATGAAGGCCAACATGCCATTTGCTTTCTTAACCGCCTGCTGTACCTGCATGCCAACCTTCAATGACTGATGTACCATGACACGCAGGTCTTGTTGCACCTCCCCTTTTCCTAATCTGTCACCATTCAGATAATAGTCTGTCTCTCTGTTTTTACCACCAAAGTGGATAACCTCACATTTATCCACATTATACTTCATCTGCCATGCATTTGCCCACTCACCTAACCTATCCAAGTCGCTCTGCAGCCTCATAGCATCCTCCTCGCAGCTCACACTGCCACCCAACTTAGTGTCATCCGCAAATTTGGAGCTCCTACATTTAATCCCCTCGTTTAAATCATTAATGTACAGTGTAAACAGCTGGGGTCCCAGCACAGAACCTTGCGGTACCCCACTAGTCACCGCCTGCCATTCTGAAAAGTACCCATTTACTCCTACTCTTTGCTTCCTGTCTGACAACCAGTTCTCAATCCATGTCAGCACACTACCCCCAATCCCATGTGCTTTAACTTTGCACATTAATCTTTTGTGTGGGACCTTGTCGAAAGCCTTCTGAAAGTCCAAATATACCACATCAACTGGTTCTCCCTTGTCCTCAAAAAATTCTAGAAGATTTGTCAAGCATGATTTCCCTTTCACAAGTCCATGTTGACTTGGACCTATCATGTCACCTCTTTCCAAATGCGCTGCTATGACATCCTTAATAATTGATTCCATCATCTTACCCACTACCGCTGTCAGGCTTACCGGTCTATAATTCCCTGTTTCTCCTCTCTCCCTCCTTTTTTAAAAAGTAGGGATACATTGGCTACCCTCCACTCGATAGGAACTGATCCAGAGTCAATGGAATGTTGGAAAATGACTGTCAATGCATCCGCTATTTCCAAGGCCACCTCCTTAAGTACTCTGGGATGCAGTCCATCAGGCCCTGGGGATTTATCGGCCTTCAATCTCATTAATTTGCCCAACACAATTTCCCGACTAATAAGGATTTCCCTCAGTTCCTCCTCCTTACTAGCACCTCTGACCCCTCTTATATCCGGAAGGTTGTTAGTGTCCTCCTTAGTGAATACCGAACCAAAGTACTTGTTCAATTGGTCCGCCATTTCTTTGTTCCCCGTTATGACTTCCCCTGATTCTGACTGCAGGGGACCTTTTTCTCTTTACTAACCTTTTTCTCTTTACATATCTATCGAAACTTTTGCAATCCGTCTTAATGTTCCCTGCAAGCTTCTTCTCGTACTCCATTTTCCCTGCCCTAATCAAACCCTTTGTCCTCCTCTGCTGAGTTCTAAATTTCTCCCAGTCTCCGGGTTCACTGCTATTTCTGGCCAATTTGTATGCCACTTCCTTGGCTTTAATACTATCCCTGATTTCCCTTGATAGCCACGGTTGATCCACCTTCCCTTTTTTAATTTTACGACAGACAGGAATGTACAATTGTTGTAGTTCATCCATGCGGTCTCTAAATGTCTGCCATTGCCCATCCACAGTCAACCCCTTAAGTATCATTCGCCAATCAATCCTTGCTAATTCACACCTCATACCTTCAAAGTTACCCTTCTTTAAGTTCTGGACCATGGTCTCTGAATTAACTGTTTCAATCTCCATCCTAATGCAGAATTCCACCATATTATGGTCACTCTTCCCCAAGGGGCCTCGCACAACGAGATTGCTAATTAATCCTCTCTCATTACACAACACCCAGTCTAAGATGGCCTCCCCTCTAGTTGGTTCCTCGACATATTGGTCTAGAAAACATCCCTTATGCACTCCAGGAAATCCTCCTCCACTGTATTGCTTCCAGTTTGGTTAGCCCAATCTATGTGCATATTAAAGTCACCCATTATAACTGCTGCACCCTTATTGCATGCTCCCCTAATTTCCTGTTTGATGCCCTCCCCAACATTACTACTACTGTTTGGAGGTCTGTACACAACTCCCACTAACGTTTTTTGCCCTTTGGTGTTCTGCAGTTCTACCCATATAGATTCCACATCATCCAAGCTAATGTCCATTCTAACTATTGCATTAATCTCTTCTTTAACCAGCAATGCTACCCCACCTCCTTTTCCTTTTATTGTACCCTTCCTGAATGTTGAATACCCCTGGATGTTGAGTTCCCAGCCCTGATCATCCTGGAGCCACGTCTCCGTAATCCCAATCACATCATATTTGTTAACATCTATTTGCACAGTTAATTCATCCACCTTATTACGGATACTCCTTGCATTAAGGCACAAAGCCTTCAGGCTTGTTTTTTTAACACCCTTTTTCCTTTTAGAATTTTGCTGTACAGTGGCCCTTTTTGTTTTTTGTCTTGGGTTTCTCTGCCCTCCACTTTTCCTCATCTCCTTTCTGTCTTTTGCTTTTGTCTTCTTTTTGTTTCCCTCTGTCTCCCTGCATTGATTCCCATCCCCCTGCCATATTAGTTTAACTCCTCCCCAACAGCACTAGCAAACATTCCCCCTAGGACATTGGTTCCGGTCCTGCCCAGGTGCAGACCGTCCGCTTTGTACTGGTCCCACCTCCCCCAGAACCGGTTCCAATGCCCCAGGAATTTGAATCCCTCCCTGCTGCACCACTGCTCAAGCCATGTATTCATCTGCGCTATCCTGCGATTCCTACTCTGACTAGCACGTGGCACTGGTAGCAATCCCGAGATTACTACTTTTGAGGTCCTACTTTTTAATTTAGCTCCTAGCTCCTTAAATTCGTTTCGTAGGACCTCATCCCTTTTTTTTTTTACCTATGTCGTTGGTACCAATGTGCACCATGACAACTGGCTGTTCTCCCTCCTTTTTTCGAATGTCCTGCACCCGCTCAGAGACATCCTTGACCCTTGCACCAGGGAGGCAACATACCATCCTGGAGTCTCGGTTGCGGCCGCAGAAACGCCTATCTATTCCCCTTACAATTGAATCCCCTATCACTATCGCTCTCCCACTCTTCTTCCTCCCCTCCTGTTCAACAGAGCCAGCCACGGTGCAATGAACTTGGCTGCTGCTGCCCTCCCCTGATGAGTCATCCCCCTCAACAGTACTCAAAGCAGTGTATCTGTTTTGCAGGGGGATGACCACAGGGGACCCCTGCACTACCTTCCTTGCACTGTTCTTCCTGCTGGTCTTCCATTCCCTATCTGGCTGTGGACCCTTCACCTGCGGTAAGACCAACTCGCTACACGTGCTACTCACGTCATTCTCAGCATCGTGGATGCTCCAGAGTGAATCCACCCTCAGCTCCAACTCCGCAATGCGGTCCGTCAGGAGCTGGAGGCGAACACACTTCCCGCACACGTCGTCGTCAGGAACACTGGACTCGTCCCTGAGTTCCCACATGGTACAGGAGGAGCATAACACACGACCGAGCTGTCCTGTCATGATTTAACCCTTAGATAGGCAACAACAATGCTAAAGTTTACTTACTGTTATAGAAGAGAAGAAAGAAAAACTACTCACCAATCACCAGCCAATCACTTACCCCCTTGGCTGTGACATCACCTTTCTGTTTCTTTCTACTTCTTTTTTGCCTTCTCCCTGTAGCTGCACAAGTACGCCTCTCGCTGCCGCTGGGCCTCTTATAGGCCTCTTATAGGCCTCCGACCCCGGACTCGCGCCTCACCAACTGCCGCCGAATCTCGTGGGGTAGCGTTGCTGGTTAAAGAGTAGATTAATGCAATAGAGTAATGAAGGACATTAGCTTGGATGATTTGGAATCTATAATGGGTAGAGCTGTGGAACACCAAAGGGCAGAAAACGCTAGTGGGAGTTGTGTATGGACCACCAAACGTTATCGTGAGGTTGGGGATGGCATCAAACAGGAAATTAGGGATGTGTGCAATAAAGGTACAGCAGTTATCATGGGTGACTTTAATCTGCATATAGATTGGGCTAACCAAACTGGTAGCAATATGGTGGAGGAGGATTCCCTGGAGTGTATAAGGGATGGTTTTCTAGACCAATATATCAAGAGCCAACTAGAGAGCTGGCCATCCTGGACTGGGTGATGTGTAATGTGTAAAGGGACGGTCTGTGTATGGAGATGTAAAACAAGGAAACGGTGTCTGTGTGTGATAGAGACACAGCCATGTGGTCACAGTCAGAACAATGCACAGATATCCTGGTTATGGTTTGAGCAGGGTCAGATCATGAATGTAGTAAACATAAATATCACTAGTGTAGCCGCAGCTTGTTAGAACAGACCTGGGGAGCAGAGAGCTCTGAATCCACTGTATTATCCCCGTTCTCCGGATCAGGTAACTATACTGTCTGTATTTTGCAGTGCTGTTAATAACATCAGTAAAAGACAATCTATTATGAGCTTGATTATCTTCTGTCTGAAACCACAAGATTAAATATTTAGAGACAATAAGATGAACAAGTAAACACATCATGGCCCAATACTCCAGCTTTTTATTCACAGGAGAAAATTGTTTATCTAACTCCTCGAGTGGACAGAATAAAGAAAGATCCAAACTCTAAAAGCCCCTCGATGCATTTGTAAATATCTTTCAAATTCTGACAGATATCAATTGTCAGTATACGATCCATTCAAGTCAATGGAAGACGAGAGAGGAGTTGGGGTGAGGGGGTTGGAGAGTAGGAGTGAATGAGGAGTTGGGGTGAGGGGGGGTTGGAGAGTAGGGGTGAATGAGGAGTTGGGGTGAAGGGTTCACTGCTCATGAATGGACTGTTGAACTATAATGGGGTTTGTTTTCTCTTTACAATGTTTTGAGTTGTGTGTTTAACTGAAGTCAGACACAGAGCTGCAGTTACTCGCGGGCACTGGGCTGTTTCTAGTGAATGAATGTGGAAAGTGTTAGTGGGGAATAGATTTGTGTGGGATCATTCTGTGATGAACACATTGCTGGGCTGCGAGTTTTTTATTCGATCATGGGATGTGGGTGTCACTGGCAAGGCCAACATTTATTGCCCATCACTAATTGCCCTTGAGAAGATGGTGGTAAGCCACCTTCATGAACCGCTGTTGTCCGTGTGGTGAAGGTACTCCCACAGTGCTGTTAGGGAGGGAGTTCCAGGAATTTGACCCAGCAACAATCAAGGAATGGCAATATACTTCCAAATCAGGATGGTGTGTGACTTGGAGGGGAACGTGGAGGTGGTGGTGTTCCCACGTGCTTGCTGCCCTTGTCCTTCTAGGTGGTAGAGTTCGCGGGTTTGGGAGGTGCTGCTGAAGAAGCCTTGGCGAGTTGCTGCAGTGTATCTTGTAGATGGTACACACTGCAGCCACGTTGCGCCGGTGGTGGAGGGAGTGGATGTTTAAAGTGGTGGATGGGGTGTCAATCAAGCGGGCTGCTTTGTCCTGGATGGTGTTGAGCTTCATTCATCCAGGCAAGTGGAGAGAATTCCATCACACTCCTGACTTATGCCTTGTAGATGATGGAGAGGCTTTGGGGAGTCAGGAGGTGAGACACTCACTGCAGAATACTCAGCCTCTGACCTGCTCTTGTTGTCACAGTATTTATGTGGCTGATCCAGTTAAGTTTCTGGTCAATGGTGACCCCCAGGATGTTAATGGTAGAGGATTCGGCGAGGGTAATGCCATTGAATGTTAAGGGGCGGTGGTTAGACTCTCGCTTGTTGGAGATAGTCATTGCCTGGCACTTGTGTGGCACAAATTTTATTTGCCACATATCAGCCCAAACCTGAATGTTGTCCAGGTCTTGCTGTATGCGGGCATGGACTGCTCCATTATCTGAGGAGTTGCGAATGGAACTGAACACTCTGCAGTCATCAGCAAACATCCCCACTTCTGACCTTATGATGGAAGGAAGGTCATTGATGAAACAACTGATGATGGTTGGGCCTAGGACACTGCCCTGAGGAACTCCTGCAGCGATGTCCTGGGGCTGTGATGATTGACCTCCAACCACCACAACCATCTTTCTTCGTACTAGGTATGACTCCAGCCAGTGGAAAATGTTTCCCCTGATTCCCATTGACTTCAGTTTTACTAGGGCTCCTTGATGCCACACTCGGTCAAATGCCTTGATGTCGAGGGCAGTCACTCTCACCTCACCTTTGGAATTCAGCTCTTTTGTCCATGTTTGGACCAAGGCTGTAATGAGGTCTGGAACTGAGTGGTCTTGGCAGAACCCAAACTGAGTATCAGTGAGCAGGTTGTTGCTGAGTAAGTGCTGCTTGATAGAACTGTTGACACCTTCCATCACTTTGCTGATGATTGAGAGTAAACTGATGGGGGCGGTAATTGGCTGGATTGGATTTGTCCTTTTTGTGGACCAGACATACCTGAGCAGTTTTCTATATGTTGGGTAAATGCCAGTGTTGTAGCTGTACTGGAACAGCTTGGCTAGAGTTGCAGCTCGTTCTGGAGCACGTCTTCAACACAACAGCCGGGATGTTGTCGGGGCCCATAACCTTTGCTGTATCAGTGCATTCAGCCGTTTCTTGATATCGTGGTGAATCGAATTGGCTGAAGACTGGCTTCTGTGATGGTGGGGACCTCAGGAGGAAGCCGATATGGATCACTTGACACTTCTGGCTGAAGATGGTTGTAAACACTTCAGCCTTTTTTCTTTTGCACTTATTTGCTAGGCTCCGCCATCATTGAGGATGGGGATATTCATGGAGCCTCCTCCTCCCGTTAACTGTTTAATGGACCACCACCATTCACGACTGGATGTGGCAGGATTAGAGCTTTTATCTGATCCGATGGTTATGGGATTGCTTAGCCTTGTCTATAGTATGCTGCTTCTGCTTTTTAGCATGCATGTAGTCCTGTGTTGCAGCTTCCCCAGGTTGGCACCTTATTTTCAGGTGTGCCTGGTGCTGTTCCTGGCATGCTCTTCTACACTCTTCATTGAACCAGGGTTGGTCCCCAGGCTTTATAGTAATGGTAGAGTGAGGGATATGCCGGGCCTTGAGGTTACAGATTGTGATGGAATACAATTCTGCTGCTGCTGATGGCCCACAGCGCCTCATGGATGCCCAGTTTTGAACTGCTAGATATGTTTTGCATCTATCCCATTTAGCACGGTGGTAGTGCCACACAACACAATGGAGGGTGTCCTCCGTATCAAGACGGGACTTCATCTCCACAATGACTCTGCAGTGGTCGCTGCTACCAGTGCTGTCATGGACAGATGCATCTGCAACAAGTAGATTGGTAAGGACGACATCAAGTAGGTTTTTCCTCTCGAGTTGGTTCTCACCATCTGCTGCAGGCCCAGTCGAGCAGTTATGTCCTTCAGGACTCGGCCAGCAGTGGTGCTACCGAGCCACTCGATGATGGACATTGAAGTCCCTCACCCAGAGTACATTCTGTGACCTTGCTACTCTCAGTGCCTCTTCCACGTGGTGTTCAACATGGAGGAGTACCGATTCATCAGCTGAGGGAGGGCGGTAGGTGGTAATCAGCAGGATATTTCCTTATCCATGCTTGACCTGAAGCCATGAGACTTCATGGGGTCCGGAGTTTTACCTATTACTGATGTCAAACTGATGGGCCTATAGCTACCCGGGTCTGCATTGTCACCTTTTTTAAAAATGGGGAATACATTAGTCTCCTTCCAATCTGTAGGAACCATTCCAGAGTGCAGTGAGCAATTAAAAATACAGGCAATTACCGATAATTAATCCCTGCCCGTCAGCTTGGTCCACTTGAACCCAGATCACTTCAGCTGTGCCTAATGAGGCAATATCAAGTCTCTCTAGCTGTTCGATTCTCACTGATTGAAATAGCAACCCCAGCTCCCCTTTGACCTACACTATCCTTTCTCAAACCATTGTAGACCTTTAGGTGAATGTCTGCCATCATTGTCATCTAGTCATGTCTCAGAAATACACAATACGTCAAAATTCTCCAACACAGCACAGGATTACAATTCTAACAATTTGCTTCCAACACTCCTTGCATTTACATAAAGGCAATTTAAAGGTCTCCCATCTATTTCTTAGTTATTAATTCTTGCTTGCTTCCTAACTGGTTTAACTTCATGCTTTGCTTCTATGTAATTATCACGTGCAATAAGGCTAACTTTGAACTTATCTACACTATCCCCTTGCTGAACTCTGGGATAATTCAGCACCCTCTGCCAACCTTTTAGCTCCCAAGAAGTTAAGATGGAGGTTGTCTCTCCTAAACAACTTGCCTCGTCCAGCGAAAACCTCCCAATTATTGATGAAGTGAAGCTGCTTCTTTTTGCAGAGGTCCTGAAACCAGATGTTGAATCCCAAGGTTTTGGCTATTTCTCTCCATCGATCGGGACATGACTGGTAACGTAGAAACATAGAAAATAAGTGCAGGAGTAGGCCATTCGGCCCTTCGAGCCTGCACCACCATTCAATAAGATCATGGCTGATCATTCACCTCAGTACCCCTTTCCCCCCCTCAGCCCGGAGACTACTACCCTTGCATCCCTTTGCTGAAGGACATTTATGAGACTTTTGTAGGAATCCTGCATCACAAATGGACTTCTATCCATGATATCATTATTTCCAATATGTAAACCTACTAAATATCTTGGCACTCACCTTTCATTAGTTCTTCCACACGGTGCTGGAGATCAGTTACCTTGGTCTCTGGAAAACAGAAGACTGCTCTTGACAGAGCCTTACCTCTACATAGGCTGCTGCCTGTGTGCCTGATGGTGGAGTCCCCAATGAGGATTGCCCATTGCCTCTTGCTCTTGCTCTGGCTGTTCAAACAATGTCCTCTTGGACTTTTCAGCCTTCCTCTTACCTTTTCCAAGATGCTGATATTAGGATTGAGGTTCGGTATCACTGGTGCTGACCTCACTGCCTGTCGTGTTCTCCAAATCACAAAGCGGGGCATACCGGTTTGAAGTAATAAGAGAATCCAAAGAAACTGTCCCTTTAAATGGGCACAGAGACTCTCTCCCTTTAAACAGGCACAGAAACTATGTGAAACTAAGAAAGAAGCATTATTGGCCAACTAAAAGTAAACCAGATGCTGGAGCCTGTAAGTAGCGCTCCACCAGCCGACATGCTACTGAAGCCCGACTGCTATCATCATCAGTGCCAGGCACAGGACCCAGGGGCGAGGGACAATTTTTGGTCCGGGGTGCTGTTCATGGTGATGACGTCAGCATCACGGAGCACAGCAGAGCGGGGTGCAACGTCTTACCGTCGCTGCAAAACTCCCGGCAAATTTAGCGGAAAGTGCTGTTCTCACCGCGCCCAGTCGCAAACTCATTTGCACCCATTATCGCCAGCTGGGAGTGTTAATGGGAGATACAAAGTAGCAAAATTTCACCCTCTCTCCCTTTAAACAGGCACAGGGATACTGCAAATTTAAACAAACGCAGATACACTTCCCCTTTAAACATGTACAGAGACACTGCCCATTTAAACAGGGACACTGCACCTTTGTGAGTCTCAGAGACACTGCCTCTTTAAACAGGCAGTGACACCCTCAAAGCCACCTTGAACAAGTGCATCATCATCATCATAGGCAGTCCCTCAAAATCGAGGAAGACTTGCTTCCACTCTAAAAGTGAGTTCTTAGATGACTGAACAGTCTAATATGGGTATTACAGTCTCTGTCACAGGTGGGACAGACAGTCGTTGAAGGAATGGGTGGGTGGGACTGGTTTGCCGCACGTTCTTTCCGCTGCCCGAGTTTGTTTTCTGCATGCTCTCGGCGACGAGACTCGAGGTGTTCAGCACCCTCCCGGATGCACTTCTTCCACTTAGGATGGTCTTTGGCCAGAGACTCCCAGGTGTCGGTGGGGATGTTCCATTTTATCATGGAGGCTTTGAGGGTGTTACTGAATTGCTTCCTCTGCCCACCTGAGGCTCGCTTGCCATGTAGGAGTTCTGAGTAGAGCGCTTGCTTTGGGAGTCTTGTGTCAGGCATGTGAACGATGTGGCCCACGCAGCAGAGCTGGTTGAGTGTGGTCAGTGCTTCGATGCTGAAGATGTTGGCCTGATCGAGGACGCTAACGTTGGTGTGTCTGTCCTTCCAGGGGATTTGTAGGATCTTGCGGAGACATCGTTGGTGGTAATTCTCCAGCGATTTGAGATGTCTACTGAATACGGTCCACGTCTCAGCCATACAGGAGGGCAGGTATCACTATGGCCCTGTAGATCATGAGCTTGGTGGCAGATTTGAGGGCATGATCTTCGAACACTCTTTTCCTCAGGCACTCGAAGGCTGCGCTGGCGCACTGAAGGCGGTGTTGAATCTCGTTGTCGGTGTCTGCCCTTGCTTCTAATAGGCTCCCGAGGTATGGAAAGTAAGTGGTCCATGTTGTCCAGGGCCGCACCATAGATCTTGATGACTGGGGGGGGGGCGGGGAGGGGCAGTGCTGTGTGGTGGGGTCACGTTGGTGGAGGACCTTTGTCTTACGGATGTTTCGTGTCAGGCCTATGCTTTCGTAGGCCTCAGTGAAGATGTTGACTATGACTTGGAGTTCAGTCTCTGAATGTGTGCCGATGCAGAAGAAGTGCAACATCCCCCACCGACACCTGGGAATCCCTGGCCCAAGACCGCCCTAAGTGGAGGAAAGGCATCCGGGAAGACGCTGAGCACCTCGAGTCTCTTCGCCGGGAGCAAGCTGAAGCCAAGAGTCGACAGTGACACCCGTTCCTTCAAACACCATCTGTTCCCACCTGTGACAGAGACTGTAAGTCCCGCATTGGACTCTTCAGTCACCTGAGAACTCATTTTTAATGTGGAAGCAAGTCATCCTCGACTCTGAGGGACTGCCTCAGAAGAGAAGCCCCAGCCCCTTTAAACAGGCACAGTGACCCTGCCCCTTTAAACAGGCACAGTGACCCTGCCCCTTTAAACAGGTTCTGCTCACACAATCAGAGAATGGAAGAAGCCCATTTAGCCCGTCGAGCCCGTGCCGGCTCCCAGCTCGTCCCACACTCTCACCCTTTCCCCCGATCTTTGCAAATGTTTTTCTTTCAGATACTTATCCAATTCCCTTTTGGAAGTTGTGATTGAGTCTGCCTCCACCACCCTTTCAGGCCGTGCATTCCAGATCCTAGCCACTCGCTGTGTACAAAAGTTTTTTCTTGCATCGTCTTTGGTTCATTTGCCACTAAGGGTGGGGGGTGGCGGTGTTTGGGGTGTGTTGTGGTCTCTATGAGGGGGTCAGGTTCCCTTCTGACCAACTTGAGCAGTTTCGAATCGCTCCCTCTCTCTTGGGTTCTGTACTCTGGATTTATTTGGGGGTGTGACAAAAGTGCAGGGGACACTGGTTTGATGCAAAGAATGTTGGTTTTATTACAGTCCAGGTAATACAGGCTTATTACTCTAGTAAGAAAATACACAGCCAAACTTACAATCACTCTAATAAAGAACAATACAAGGAAAGGTACAAGGTCAAACTTATAATCACTCTAATAAAGTACCTTACACTCCACATTCAAAGGGGGTTGCAATAAAATTATACCTCCCACCTCCCAATACCTAATTCTAGCTTGGTTAGACTCCAGGGCAGGGACTTATGCTTACCAATCCTTTTGATAGTTAATGGTAGATGGTGATGTTCTTCCTTCCTTCAGGACTTCAAGCCTTCGAGGCTGGAGAAGTTAGTTTTACAACTGTCATGTTGGTTTCGCTCCTTGTCTTGATGAGGTAGTAGCGACCACCCCTCTCCCCCACCAACATCGGTTGAAAACAGTGGCCAGTTATACGATTTCAGTGTTCTAATCTTGCCACCAAATCTCTTCACAATCCTTTGTATAATTTTGGCGGGCTTGGTTCTTCTTTGTAATATTTTGTCAGGCTCGTTAAAGTTGATAATGTCTTGGGTGGGTTGATCTTCGAAAAACTGTTTCCTGATGGAAATATTAGTTTGGTAATTGCAATGTCCTTTTGTGCTTAGTCTTTCGCATACAGGCTGGATTGGGCCTCTTTGTGATGTTTCTGCTGAAAGTGGTTTGTCCAGACCCATGTTGATGGGGAGCTATCTCTGGGTGATACTGTGATGGTAATGTCTCTTGTGGAGAAAGATTTCCAAATACTCATTCTTCCAGACAGGTTAACCCAGTCCTCACACCCAGACAGTCCCAATAATCAAGTGGACTTCTTTAGTTCCCTAGGTCCGCCCACAGGCTTGAATTTGTCTTGTAAAAGTTCATAATTCTATTAAAGTTTGTAGTTTCTTCCATAAGCACTTTGGAGTTCCAAACTTTTCGGTAGATAGTCCCAAATTAAATTTCCTTTCAAATGAGCCCAAATACAGGGAGAGGTGGGGGGGGGGGGGGGGGTTCTGGTGAATTTTGCTCTCTGCTGTCTCCTCAGCTTCTCTCTCTACCCTGTCCAGACCCTCATGATTTTGAATACCTCTATCTAATCACCTCTTAACTTTTTCTGCTCCAAGGAGAACAACTCCAGTTTCTTTAGTCGACCCACGTAACTGAAATCCCTCATCTCATGAATCATTCTTGTAAATCTTTTCCGCACCCTCTAAGGCCTTCACATCCTATTGTGCGGTGCCCAGAATTGGACACAATACCCCAGTTGAGGTCGAACCAGTATTTTATAAAGGTTCATCATAACCTCCTTGCTTTTGTACTCTATGATGCCCAGGATCCCGTAAGCTTTATTAACTGATTTCTCAACCAGTCCTGTCACCTTCAGAGATTTGTGCACATATACCCGCAGATCTCACTGTTCATGCACCCCCTTTAGGATTGTACTCTTTCGTTTATTTTGCCTCTTCTCGTTCATTTAATCATGCTTCTCCAATTTTATTTCTTTACTCAGGTTCACGGCCTCATTTTATTTCTTCCTCCGAGCTTCTCAACTTAATCTGGCAGCGTAATGTTGGTGAGTGGTGATTGATTGCCCTGGGAACCAACAGGAAGAGAGGTCAGAGGGCCCAGGGAGCAGCGTGTTCTGCAACCAATCGCGGTGCTTGAGGGTTGGATCCTGAGTCAGCCAGTCAGGTGAGTCTGTGTGAACCCCTGTTAAACAATTTATCTTTTAAAAGTTAGATCACAATTTCTTTTCTCAACAAAACAGTTTAACATTTGTCAGTATTTTGGGTCCCTGGAGTTCCTATTATAAGTTTCAGGTACTTCAGTGCCAAGTGGATTAGGTGTTTAAAGGTCATTCAATTCCCTCTTTCCACTTTGCTGTTAGTTAAATGTACAGTGATTGATTTCCTCTCATTATTCATTCATAGTAGTTAAAGTAACATCCTTCCTGTTGGTATTGAGTCACATTCTGTGCTGGGCGAGATAGCTGGTGGCATTAACCTTTAAAATTGTCATCCTCTTGTTCAAATCTCTCCAGGATCTCGCCCCTCCCTATCTCTGCAACCTCCTCCTGCCCACCAACCCTCTTAATTAGGATGGGTTTGTTTTCTTTGAAACAGAGGAGTATGTGGGGAGACCTTAATGAGGTCTATAAAATTTTGAGGGGCCTAGATAGAGCGGATAGGAAGGACCTGTTTCCCTCAGCACAGGGGTCAACCACTAGGGTGTATAGGGTTAAAGTAATTGTGGGGGAGGTTTAGAAGCGATTTGAGGGGAAATTTCTTCACCCAGAAGGTGGTGGGGGTCTGGAACTCACTGCCTGGAAGGGTGGAAGGTTCAGAAACCCTCACCACAGTGCATCCGCGAGACTGAGAACTTTGTAGATAGCATGTTTCAGAGGGTGTTCACCCTGCAGCTTAAGTGAGTGCAGGTATAGGAGGGAATGGGTGACCGCCAGACAGACAAGAAGGACCAGGCAGGTGGGGCAGGAGTCCCCTGACTCGCTAACCGGTTTTCAGTTCCGGATACTGGTGAGCCCGATGTTTGCTCTGGGGAGTGCAACCAATGCCAAGTCCACGGTACCACGGGTTGCTCAGCTGCCGGCAGATTTTAGGGAGCTAGGAAAGCGATTAAAAGCACGACCTCAAAGGTCATAGGGCCCAAGTTTCCACATGATTTGCGCCTGATTTTTAGGAGCAACTGGTGGAGAACGGACTATCTTAGAAATCGCAATTCTCCACATTTTTTTTTCTGCAGTTCTAGTCAGGTAGAACAGTTCTACTTTGGAACAGAATGTTTTTTTCAAAAGGGGGCGTGTCCGGCCACTGACGCCTGATTTCAAAGTTTCCACAGTGAAAACGTACTCCAAACTAAAGTAGAATGGAGCCAGTGAAGATTTTTGTAGAACTGAAAAACCTGTTCTACATATTAAAAAATCAGGCGCAGGTTACAAATTAGGCGTCCAGAACGAGGTGGGGGGGGAAGGGAACTCATTAAATTCTACAATAAATCCTTATTTATACTTCTACAAATATTATACAAATAAATCCAACCTGAATAAACATTTATAAGCCAAGAAAAGATTAAATAAACCATCTTCCTACCTGTGTGAAAGTGCTTCAGCCAGGGAGAATTCTGCAGCCGTTCGTGCCGCCAAGCGGGAGGGGGTGGGGGGGGGGGGTAGAAAGCCGTTCGTGTTGCTGAGCGGGAGGAGGAGTGGGGGGGGGGAAGAAAGCTGTTCGTGCCGCTGAGCGGGAGGAGGAGGGGGGGAAGAAAGCCGTTTGTGCCGCTGAGCGGGAGAGGGAGAGAGAGGGGTATGGAGGGAGAGAGGGAGAGAGGGAGGGGGGGGGAAGGAAGAGAGGGAGGGAGAAAGGGAGGGAGGGGGGAGGTCAGGTCGGATCGGATCCAGTCTGGGAGCGGGAGTCGGGCCCAGTGTGGGGGGGAACGGGAGCGCGGGTCGGGTTGGGTCCAGTCGGGGTGGGGGGGAGCAGGAACAGGAGCGCGGGTCGGGTCAGTCGGGGGGTTGGGGGAGCGGGTGTCGGGTCGGGGGGGGAGTAGGAGATGGCCGTGGGAGGAGCCTTATTCACGCAGCCCCAGTGAGGCCATTCAGCCAGGGCTAGGGGCTGCGTGCTTCGGGCCCCTCCCACACAGTTCGGCACCTGGAGCTACTGCACTTGTGTGCCCACTGTAGCGCACATGTGCAGAGGTCCCGGCACTGTTTTCAGCGCAGGGACCTGGCTCCGCCCCCCCCATAACTCGTGCTGGCTGCGCCGAGGGCCAGAGGACCTGCAGGTAGATGGAGAATACCGAGGATTTTTTTAGGCGCCGTTTTAGGCGCGAAAAACGGGCGCCCAGCTCAGAGGGGCGCCCGTTTTTTTTCTTGTGGAAACTTGGGCCCATAATCTCTTGATTACTCCTGGTGCCACGTACTAGTGAGTACAGAAATAGGAAGATAGAACAGATGAATGCACAGCTGGAGAGATAGTGCAGGCGGGAAGCCTTTAGATTCCTGAGACTTTGGGACTATTTCTGGAGGAGGTGGGACCTGTACGTGTCGGGCGGGTTGCCCCTCAACAGGACCGGGACCGATATCCTCACCGGGGGTTTTGCTAATGTTTGGAAGGCAAAGGAAACAAAGGCGAGAAAATAGACAACAAGGGAGTTTGGCAGTGCTAAATGCCAGTGCCGGTATGTTTCGGTGCGATCACCTCTCATTCTTCTCAACTCCAGAGTGTATAGGCCCATTCTACACACTCTCTAATCATAAGACAGCCCTCTTCAGAAACACTTCAATGCCAGTGCATGGAGTCTAGGAAATGATGGCAAATGAGATGAGGGCACTGATGGACATGTGTGAGTATGATATTGTAGCTATTAGTGAGACATGGCTAAAAGAACTGCAGGAATGGCAGCTCAACATTCCTGGTTACAGCGTTTTAAGACGAGATAGAGAGAAGGATAAAAAAAGGAGGTGGGGGGTCGCAATATTAATTAAAAAAACAATTACAGCTGTGAGGAGGGATGATATGTTAGAGAGGTCATCAAATGAGGCCAAATGGGATGAACTGAGGAACAAAAAATGGGCAATCACACTGCTGGGGTTGTACTATAGACCCCCAAACAGTCAGAGGGAGATAGAAGAGCTAAGCGCAAAAATGTTAGGCCAGTAATACTAGGGGATTTCAACTACCCTAACATTAACTGAGATAGAAGTAGTGTGAAAGGTATAGAGGGAGCAGAATTCTTAAAATGCACTCAGGAGAACTTTTTTAGCCAGGACGTAGCAAGCCCAACAAGAGCGGGGCGGTTCTGGATTTAGTTTTAAGGAATTAAGTTTGGGCAGGTGGAAGAGCATTTTTAGTGCTGGTGATCATAATTCAGTTAGATTTAAAGTAGTTATGGAAAAGGACAAAGATAGACCAGAAATAAAAGTTTTCAATTCAGGAAAAGTTAATTTTACTAAGCTGAGATGTGACTTAGCCAAAGTGGACTGGAAACAGCAATTTGAAGGTAAATCAGTGTCAGAGCAGTGGGAGGCATTCAAGGAGGAGATAGTGAGGGTTCAGAGCAAGTATGTTCCGTTAAGAAAAAAAGGTGGGACTAATAAATCTAGAGCCCCTTGGATGTCAACATAACAAATAGGAGCAGGAGTAGGCCATACAGCCCCTCGAGCCTGCTCCGCATTCAGTAAGAACATCAATCTCAACACCACTTTCCTGCCTGATCTCTATATCCTTTGATTCCCCTAGAGTGCAGCGAAGGTTCACCAGACTGATTCCTGGGATGGCAGGACTGTCATATGAGGAGAGATTGGGTCGACTGGCCTGTATTCACTAGAGTTGAGAAGAACGAGAGGGGATTTCATTGAAACGTATAAAATTTTGACTGCGTTAGATAAACTGGATGCGGGGAGGATGTTTCCCATGGCTGGGAAGTCGAGAACAATGGGTCACAGTCTCAGGATACGAGGTAGGAAATTTAGGACTGAGACGAGGAGACATTTTTTCACTCAGAGGGTGGTGAACCTGTGGAATTCTCTTCCACAGAAGGCTGTGGAGGCCAAGTCACTGAATATGTTTAAGAGGGAGATATATAGATTTCTAGAAACCAAAGGCATCAAAGAGTATGGGGAAAAAACGGGGATATGGTATTGAGATAGAGGATCAGCCATGATCATATTAAATGGCAGTGCAGACTCGAAGGGCCGAATGGCCTACTACTGTTCCTATTTTCTACATTTCTATGAGTCCAAAAATCTATATATCTGAGCCTTGAATATACTCAGAGACTCGGCAACCACAGTCCTCTGGGGCAGAGAATTCCAAAGATTTACAACCCACTGAGTGAAGAAATGCCTTCTCATCTCTGTCTTAAATGGCCTACCCCTTATCCTGAGACTGTGCCCCCTAGTTCCATCCAGGGGAATCAACCTCTCAGCATCTACCCTGTCAATCCTCTTCAGAATCTTGTATGTTTCAATGAGATCACCTCTCATTCTTCTAAACTCCAGAGAGTATGGGCCCATTCTACACAATCTCTCATCATAAGACAGCCCTCTCATCCCAGGAATTAATCGTGTACCTTTGTTGCACCGTCTCCAAGGCAAGTATATCCTTCCTTAGATAAGGAGACCAAAACTGTGCACAGTGCGCTAGGTGTGGACTCACCAAGACCCTGTACATTTGTAGCAAGACTTCCTTACTCTTATACTCCACCCCTTGCAATAAAGGACAATGTGCCATTTGCCTTCTTTATTGCTTGCTGTACCTGCATGCTAGCTTTCAGTGTTTCTTGCACGAGGACACCCAAATCTCTCTGAACACCAACATTTAAAAGTTTCTCACCATTTAAAAGATATTCAGTTATTCTAGTCGTCTTACCAAAGTGAACAATCTCACATTTCCCTACATTATACTCCATTTGCCACCTTACTGCCCACTCACATCGTCTATCTATATATCTCTTTGCAGACTCTTGTGCTCCTCACAGCTTACTGTTCCATCTAGTTTTGTATCATCAGAAAACTAAGTTACATTACACTCGGTCCCTTCATCTAGATCATTAAATAGCTGAGGCCCCAGCAATGATCCTTATAGCACCCCACTTGAATAACGGGGATCGTTCTAGGAACTAAGGAATTTTGGAAGATCAAAACCAATGCATCGACTATCTCTGCAGCCATGTCTTTTAGAACCCGAAGATGTAGGCCGTCCGGTCCAGTGATTTGTCAGCTTTTAGTCTCATTCCTCACCCTCATTAGACCCTAGGTTCCCCAACATTGTAGGTATGTTTTATACGTCTTCTACTGATACAAAATATTTGTTTAATGTTTCTGTCATTTCCTTATTCCCCATAATAATTAATAATGTGGAAGTTCCATCAACACACGGACTGCAGTGGCTCAAGATGGTAGCTCACCACCATCTTCTCAAGGGCAATTAGGGGTGGGCAATTAATGCTGGCCTTGCCAGTAACACCCACCTCCCGTGAACAAATACAAAAATAAATAAAAATTCTCCTGTCTCAGCCTCTAAGAGACCAACGTTTATTTTTTCTATTCTACTTTTGCATACTTGAAGAACCTCTTACAATCTGTTTTTATATTTCTGACTAGTTTTCTCTTGTTTCCCTTTTTATCAATTTTTTGGTCATCCTTTGCTGATTTCTGAAACTCGCAATCCTCAGGCTTACTACTATTCTTTACAACAATATAAGCTTCTTTCAATCCAATGCTATATTTAACTTCTTTAGTTAGCCACAGATGGATCACTTTTCCTGTGGACTTTTGTTTCTCAATGGAATGTATTTTTGTTGAGAATTATATCTTTAAATACTAGCCACTGCTTATCAACTGCTATACCTTTTAATTTATTTTTCCAATCTACCTCAGCCAACTTGCCCTTCAAACCTATGTAATTGGCTTTATTTAAGTTTAAGACTCTAGTTTCAGACTTGGGTAAGTCACACTCAAATATAAGGGGCATACAGGGTAGGATAAAGAAATCAAGACAACCTTATGACAGATACCGAGCGCACAATACTGCAGAACCCCGAGAGGAGTATAGAAAGTGCAGGGGTGAAATTAAAAAGGAAATTAGGAAAGCAAAGAGAGGACATGAAAAAATATAGGCAAGTAAAATCAATGAAAATCCAAAGATGTTTTATAAATATATTAAGAGCAAGAGGTTAGCTAAAGAAAGAGTAGCGCCTATTAGGGACCTGAAAGCAAACGTGTATGGAGGTGGAAGATGTGGGTATGGTTCGAAATGAATACTTTGTGTCTGTTTTCACAAAAGAGAGGAACGAAGCAGACATTGCAATCGGGGACGATGAGTGTGGAATATTAGATGAAATAAACATAATGAGAGGAAGTATTAATGGGTTTAGCATCTTTGAAAGTGGATAAATCCCCAGGCCCGGATGACATATATCCAGGATGTTAAGAGAAGCAAGAGAAGAAATATCAGAGGCTCTGGCCATCAGTTTCCAATCCTCTCTGGCTACAGGTGTGGTGCCGGAGGACAGGAGGACTGCTAATGTGGTACCATTGATTAAAAAGAGAGAAAAGGATAGACCGAGTAATTACAGACCAGTCAGCTTAACCTCGGTGGTGGGAAAATTATTGGAAAAATTTCTAAAGGACCGGATAAATCTTCATTTCGAAAGACACGGATTAATCAAGGACACTCAGCACGGATCTTTTATGGGAAGGTCATGTCTGACTAACTTGATTGAATTTTTTCGAGGAGGTAACCAGGAGCGTCGATGAAGGCATTGCATTTGATGTAGTCTATGTAGATTTTAGCAAAGCTTTTGATAAGGTCGCACGTAGCAGACTGGTCACAAAAGTAAAAGCCCATTGAATCCAATGCAAAGCGGCAAGTTAGATCCAAAATTGGCTGAGGCAGGAAGCAAAGGGTAATGGTCGATGGGTGTTTTTGTGACTGGAAGGCTGTTTCCAGTGGGGTTCTGCAGAGCTCAGTACTAGGTCCCTTGTTTTTTGTGGTATATATCAATGATCTAGAATATAGGGGGTACGATTAAGAAGTTGGCAGACGATACAAAAATTGACCGTGTGATTGATGATGAAGAAGAAAGCTGTAGACTGCACGAAGATATCAATGGACTGGTCAGTGGCAAATGGAATTCACTCTGCAGAAATGTGAGGTAATGCATTTGGGGAGGGCTAACAAAGAAAGGGAATACACATTAAATGGTAGGATACTGAGACGTGTAGAGGAACAGAGGCACCTTGGCGTGCATGCCCACAGATCCCTGAAAGTACCAGGCCAGGTAGATGAGGTGGTTAAGAAGGCATTCGGGATACTTGCCTTTATTACCTGATGCATAGAATATAAGAGCAGGGAGGTTATGCTTGAACTGTATAAAACACTAGTTAGGCTACGGTCACCACATTGAAGGAAAGATGTGATTGCACTGGAGAGGGTACAGAGAAGATTTACAAGAATGTTGCCTGGACTGTTAGCTATGAGGTGAGATTGGATAGGCTGGGGTTATTTTCTCTGGAACAGAGGAGGCTGACGGAAGATTGTGTCCGTGCCGGCCGACAATCGGCCAAATGGCCTCCTTCTGTGCTGTAAATTTCTATGATTCTATGAAAATTAGAATTGTCTGTTCTGAATTTCTAACCTGTAGTCAGTGGTGATTTTTGTAAACCCCTTTTACAGGGTATCAGAAGGGGAGGATTTGCAGACAGGAAACTCAAACCAAACATCTTGTCAAGATCAGATAGTCACTCAATTCATCAGGACCTGAATATCGTCGGCCTTTGAATGTGAAAGGAGGAATGTTTGTCTGTTCTGTCTGTGGGAAAAGATTTCAAACAACTGACTGGAAAAGCACCGAGACACACACACTCGAGTGAGAGTGTTCCAGTGCACTGACTGTGGAAAGAGCTTTAACCAGTTACACAGCCTGAAAAAACATCACACCATTCACAGCGGGGAGAAACCGTACACGTGTTCTGTGTGTGGACGAGGCTTCAACTGATCGCCCAACCTGGAGAGAGACAAGGACACCCGCACCATGGAGAAACCGTGGGAATGTGGGGACTGTGGGAAGGGATTCATTTCCCCGTCTGAGCTGGAACTTCATCGACACAGTCACACCGGGGAGAGGCCGTTCACCTGCTCTGAGTGTGGGAAGGAATTCACTTACTCATCTGCCCTTCTGAGACACCAGCAGATTCACACTGGGGAGAGGCCGTTTACCTGCTCTGATTGTGGGAAGGGATTCACTCAGTCATCCAACCTGCTGGCACACCAACAAATTCACACAAGGGAGAGGCCGTTCACCTGCTCTGAGTGTGGGAAGGAATTCACTTACTCATCCAACCTGCTAAGACACCAGCGAGTTCACACTGGGGAAAGGCCATTCACCTGCTCTGATTGTGGGAAGGGATTCACCCAGTTAACCAACCTCACTTCACACCAACTTGTTCACACTGATAATAGACCTTTTAAATGTTCCGACTGTCCGAAGAGCTTTAAAAGCAAAATGGATGTACTGATACACCAGCGCAGTCACACTGGAGAAAGACCATTTACCTGCTCCGTGTGTGGGAAGAGATTCAGTCGTACATGCCACCTGCTGGTACACCAGCGAGTTCACACTGGGGAGAGACCGTTCACCTGCACTGTGTGTGGGAAGGGATTCACTCAGTCATCCGACCTGCTGATACACCAGCGAGTTCACACTGGGGAGAGGCCATTCACCTGCACCGAATGTGGGAAGGGATTCGCTCAGTCATCCCACCTGCGGACACACCAGCAAGTTCACACTAATAAGAGACCTTTTAAATGTTCTGACTGAAGAGTTTTAAAAGCAAAAAGGATCTGTTGACACACCAGTGAGTTCACACTCAGGAGAGGCCGTTCACCTGCTCCATGTGTGAGAAGAGGTTCATTCAGTCATCCCACCTGCTGAGATGCCATCAAATTCACACATGATTGCAGTGGTCGATTCTGCTGTTAATCCAGGACTAAACCATGTTCATTCTGACCGTTGGGGTTTGTTTCTGCTGCTATTAATAACCACTGTAACCGGGCTGGAGTTTAATATTTTGATATCTGTCGAATAAATCAGCTTTCTTTCAAACAGTATTTGATGTCTCCAAGATAAGAGGAAACTACCTGATGTCCTATGACAGACTGTTCCATTTTTGGGCCTTTCCTGCTTTCTATCTCTAGATTATTTCAGTTCTCATACCTTTGGTTACTCTCTGACATGTTCCAGCTTGTGTGATAAAGTGCTTCCTGTCATCACCACTAAATGGCCTAGCTCTAATGTTAAGGTTATGACCTCTTGTTTTGGACTCTCCCACCACAGGAAATAGTTTCTTTATCTACCCTATCATAAAACACCTCAATTAGATCACCCTTTAATCTTCTATATTCAAGGGAATACAAGCCTAGTCTCTACAACCTGCCCTCATATTTTATTAAAGTCATCACTAAGTACAAGGTAGAAACTCTGAACACACAGTTCTAGTTTCTCTGAAACATTCTTTCATCTCTTGTCCCTAAGCTGCAAGTCCCCCGTCCAACGCACTCTCTCCTCGTCACATCCTCTCTGTTTGAAATCCAGATTCAATGCATGCTCTGATATTTTTCCATTTCACTCCTGCAGGTGCTGCGTGATGTTGGGGTTCGGCCCCAGTCACTGTTTGCCCTCAAACAGATACATAATGAGGGGAAATCAATCTCTTCCTTTAACTCACAGCGACATGGAAAGAGGGAAGTGAATGATCTTTTCAACACCTGGTCCACTTGGCACTGAAGTGTCTGAAACTCCACTGCCTGTAGAAAGAGCTTTAACCAGTTACACAGCCTGAAAAAACACCAGGGAAACAAAATAGTGACAAATGTTGAATTGTTTGGTTGACAAAAGAAATCTTGCATTAGTTTTTAAACTATAAATTATTCAATGGGTTCACACTGATTCATGTGACTGTCCGACTCAGGTTTCACCCCTCAAGCTCCACGATTGGTTGCAGAACATGCTGCTTCCTGGGCCCTCCGGCCTCTTCCCTGTTGGTTCCCAGGGCAATCAATCACCACTCGCCAACATTATGGGGCTCAGAGGAAGAAAATAAATGAGGCTTTGAAACTGAGATGGGAAATGCAATTAGAGAAACATGATTGAATATATAAAAACTATTTAAAATCAAATGAAATGAATTATAATTAACATGTTCACTTCATGCCAAGTGGGAAACAAGTGATGTCTGGACTATGCAGGAGTGTTTGCACCTGGTTACACAATGTGTCACTGGCTCTCCACTCCAAATGCAGTTCTTCCAGTTTTGCTGGAGTAAATAAGGAGCAACTGTTTCCATTGGCAGAATGATTGGTCACCGGGTGACACAGATTTAAGGTGATTGGCAAAAGAACTAGAGACAACATGAGGAAACTTTTTTACGCAGCGAGTTGTGATCTGGATTGCACTCAAGATGGCTCAAGTGTCCACCTTCTGCACTGTCCCATTCTATGATTATGGCGGATGTCCATACCCAGAGTGCTCCGCGTGGTGGAATATGCCCTAGCTCCATCAGGTGGGGGGCGGGGGACAGTACTTCCGAGTCCAGTAGGACCAACAGTTTCCCATGTGGGACGGTCAAGGGAGGTGGGTTCCCTTCCCTGAAGGACATTAGTGAACCAGTTGGGTTTTACGACAATCATGGTCACTTTTTCCTAGTGCAAACCCCACAAATGACCAGATTCTTTCAGCTCAATTTCACACCGTGTCTTTATGTTTTTGTGGGTTCTCACACTCCATTTTTCCTGTTTGAAATTCATTTTACAGGGTAGTAAAAGGGGGCGATTTGTGCACTGGAAGCTCAAATCAAACATCACATCAAGATCTGACAGAGTTATTCAATACTCTGACCTGTCGAGACACCAGAAAATTCACACTAGAGAGACGCTGTTCGCCTGCTCAGAGTGTGGGAAGCGATTCACTCGGTCATCTACCCTGCTGAGACACCAGCGAGTTCACACTGATGAGAAGCCTTTTAAATGCCTGGATTGTGGGAAGTGCTATAAAAGTTCCAGGGAACTGATGTGCCATCAACGTGTTCACACTGACTAGTGCTTTCAGGTGGGCTTTTATCCCACCTTACTGTACACCAGCGCACTTACACTGGTGAGAGGCAGTTCACCTGCTGAGTGTGGGCAGAGAGTGTCAGTCATCCAGCCTGCTGACACACCAGCGAGTTCACAAGTGACTGCAGGAGTTGGATTCTGCTGTTAATCAAATCCAGGACTGAATCGTGTTCATTCTGCCTGTTGGGGTTTGTTTCTGCTGATAATACTCCAGTAACTGGACTGGACTTTAATATTTGGGATATAGGTAAATAAATCAGCGTTACTTTCAACACATTGCTGTAGATTTTTGTCTTTCCCACCTGAGTGTTTAGCATCACCTGGCTGGAGGACAATCTGGGGGGGAGGATTGTGCGGTGGGAACAGAACTTCAGCCTGGACAGAGTCCTTCAGGGCCACACTGAGAGGAGCAAACGGCACTTTGGTCTTTCTCGTCTCTCTTTATTGACAGCAAACTCTCTGTGTAGGTTAATCTTGACGCGTTTAAGGACCAGATCATATCCACCCAAGGGTGTTTAAAGAGATGGGACGTGTGCTCTGCTAGCCCCGTCCCCTTTCTATACAATTACAGCAGACAGGAACAAGGGCCTGAGGCTGATTAAAAGAAATAAGAACATAAGAAATAGGAGCAGGAGTAGGGCATTTAGCCCCTCGAGCCTGCTCCACCATTCCACAAGATCATGGCCTCAACTCAACTTCCCTGCCTGCTCCTGATAATCCTCGACACCTTTATTGTTCAAAAATCTCCATATCTCCACCTTAAATACATTCAATGACCCAGCCTCCACAGCTTTCTGGGGCAGAGAATTCCAGATTCACAACCCTCTGTGAAAAAATTCCTCCACATCTCAGTTCTAAATGGCCGCCCCCTTATTCTGAAACTATGCCCCCTAGTTCTAGATTTCCCCATGAGGGGAAACATCCTCTCTGCATCTACCCTGTCAAGCCCCCTCAGAATTTTATGTTTCAATAAAATCACCCCTCAGTCTTCTAAACTTCAATGGGTAATAGGCCCAACCTACTTAACCTCTCTTCATAAGGCAACCCTTTCATCTCAGGAATCAACCTCGTGAACCTTCTCTGAACTGCTTCCAGTGCAAGTATATCCTTTCTGAAATAAGGAGACCAAAACTGTACACAGTCAGGTTGAACCTCCCTTATCTGGGACTCCCTTATCCGGCACCAACCCTCGTCCGGCACGATTCCCGGTCGCCGGGTGGTGCATGCACAGAACTCCAATCCAACGCCCCCCCCCCCAGGTTTCCCATTCCCTTTTTAGGCACAACGATGATGCCTTTCCTTTATGATTTAATTAAATAATTCACCTAAACAGAAAATCAACATTTACTAGAAAGAAAGTGATCAGCAGTAACAGAAGCCCCTCAACCGGCGCCCACTGGTCCCACTGACACCTCCGGGGCCCACTGGTCCCACTGACACCTCCAGGCCCGCTGGTCCCACTGACACCTCCGGGGCCCGCTGGTCCCTCCGACACCTCGGGGCCCACTGGTCCCACTGACACCTCGAGGCCCGCTGGTCCCACTGACACCTCCGGGGCCCGCTGGTCCCTCCGACACCTCTGGGCCCGCTGGTCCCTCCGACACCTCGGGTCCCACTGACACCTCGAGGCCGGCTGGTATACTGACACCTCCGGGGCCCACTGGTCCCACTGACACCTCGAGGCCCGCTGGTCCCACTGACACCTCCGGGGCCCGCTGGTCCCTCCGACACCTCGGGGCCCGCTGGTCCCTCCGACACCTCGGGGCTCACTGGATCCGCCGACTCCTCAGGGCCCTCTGGTCCCACCGACACGTTGGGGCCCTCTCAGCCTACTGACAGCTCAGGGCCCACTGGTCCCACTGACACCTCGGGACCTGCTAGTCCCACCGACACTTCGGGGCCTGCTGGTCCCACTGACACCTCGGGGCCCTCTGGTCCCACGGACACCTCGGGGCCCGCTGGTCCCACCGACACCTCGGGGCCCGCTGGATCCGCTGACTCCTCAGGGCCCGCTGGTCCTACCGACACCTCGGGGCCCACTCGATCCACTGAAACTTCAGGGCCCGACCTCGGGCAACCTCCTCCCCCCCCCGACCTTGAGCGACCTCCCACCCCTCGGGCCGATTACCTCCCCTCATCTGATAAAACCCCTCATCCGGCACAGGCCAGGTCCCAAGGGTGCCGGAAAAGTGAGGTTCCACCTGTACTCCAGGTGTGGCCTCACCAATGCCCTGTACAGTTGTAGCAAGACTTCCAGACTTTTATCCCCCTTGCAATAAAGGCCAATATTCCTTTTGCCACGCATTTCATTTCAGCATAGGTTATACTGGGAGAAATGTTCAGCTAGTTTTCATTACAGGCAAAATGCAGAGCAAAAGAGCAGCATACTGGCATCTTAACAGTGTCTCATCGGCCTACAGGCTTTTGGTAAATACATTTGCTGAGTGGATACAAATGTAAATCAGCTTTGCAGGCGTGATGCTCTATTCACACATCGAAGGGGAGAGAGAGAGATGCTGTTGGGGCACACGCTAAGTCCAGTAGCTGAAAGTGATTAACCAACTGGGTTTTATATTTTGTGATCCTGGACCTGTTACCAATATCAGCAAAATTAAAGCCCATGGAATATAAGGGATAGTGGCAGCATGGATACGGAATTGGCTAAGTGACAGGAAACAGAGTAGTGGGGAAAGCTTGTTTTTCAGACTGTAGAAGGTATGCAGTGGTGTTCCCCAGGGTCAGTACTAGGTACCACTGCTTTTCTTGATATATATTAATGACTTAGACTTGGGTGTGCAGGGTACAATATCCAAATTTTCAGATGACTCAAAACTTGGAAGTATAGTAAACAGTGAGGAGGATAGTGAAAGACTTCAGGAAGACATAGACAGGCTGGTGAAATGGGCGGACACGTGACAGATGAAATTTAACGCAGAAAAGTTCAAAGTGATACATTTTGGTAGGAAGAATTAGGAGAGGAAATATAAATGAAAGGGTACAATTTTAAAGGGGTGCATGAACAGAGTGACTTGGGGGTATATGTGCACAAATCATTGAAGGTGGCAGCGCGGGTTGAGAAAGCAGTTAAAGAAACTTACGGGATCTTGGGCTTCAAGAATAGAGGTATAGAGTATAATGACAGAGGATGGGACGACCTTGGATCTGGACTGAAGGTGATGGATGTTGAACAGTTTCCCGTTTGTTCTGTAAACTAGCTCCACTCCAGTGGGGAGGTTACTGAGGGTGTGATGCAGCACTGCAGTAAGAAAGAACGAGAAGAGCGTTGGTGCAATGACACAGCCTTTCTTGACCTGGGTCTGAACGTGGATTGGGGCTGTGGTGGATCCGTTGGTCAGGATTACAGCTTGCATGTCATCATGGAGCAGGCAGAGGATGGTGACAAACTTGGAGGGCAGCCGAACTTGAGGAGGAACCTCCATAATACCTCACGGTTGACAGTGTCGAAAGCCTTTGTGAGGTCAAAGAAGGCCATGTACAGAGGTTGGTATTGTTCCCTGCATTTCTCTTTAATTTGACTCGCTGTGAAGATCATGTCCATTGTGCCCCTTAGTGGGCGGAATCTGCATTGCGACTCTGGGAGGAGCTATTCAACCACAGGGAAAAGGCGATTGAGGAGGATTCTTGTCATTGAATTACAGTATGCAGACGATGCTTGCGTCTGCGCACACTCGGAGGCCGAACACCAAACCATCGTCAATACCTTCACAGAAGGGTAGGGGAGCATGGGCCTTACACTAAACATCCATAAGACAAAAGTCCTCTCCCAACCTGCCCCCACCACACAGTACTGTCCCCTGATTATCAAAATCCACAATGAGGCCTTGGACAACGTGAACCATTTCCCAAACCTCGGGAGCCTACTGTCAACAAGGGCAGACGTCGATGATGAGTCCAACACCGCCTTCAGTGTGTCAGTGCAGCCTTCGGTCACCTGAGGAAGAGAGTGTTTGAAGACAAGGACCTCTGTGCCGGCACAGAGATCATGGTCTCCAGAGCAGTAGTGATACCCGCCCTCCTATATGCTTCAGAGACATGGACAATGTGCAGCAGGCACCTCAAAGCAGTGGAGAAATATCACCAACGCTGCCTCCGCAAGATCCTGCAAATGTATTGGCAGGATAGACGCACCAACGTCAGTGTTCTCGCTCAGGCCAACATCCCAAGCATCAAAGCATTGACTATGCTCAATCAGCTCTGATGGACAGGTCACATTATCTGCATGCTCGATATGAGACTCCAAAAACAAGCACTCTACTCGGAGCTCTGACATGGCAAATGAGCCCCAAGTGGGCAGAGGAAACACTTCAAGGACACCCTCAAAGCCTCCTTGAAAAGGTGCAACATCCCACAGACACCTGGGAATCCCTGGCCCAAGACCACTCAAAGTGGAGGAGAAGCATCCGGGAAGGCGCCAAACACCTCGAGTCTCTTCGCCTGGAGCTAGCGGAATCCAAGCCCAAACAGTAGAAGGAGCGCACAACAACCCAAGCACCCCACCCACCTGTCCCTTCAAATAACATCCCGTCAACCACCATCTGCCCCACCTGTGACAGAGACTGTATTAGACTCATTAGTCACCTGAGAACTCATTAATGTGGAAGCAAGTCATCCTCGACTCCGAGGGACTGCTTAAGAAGAAGCTAGAGTACAAAAGTGTGGATATTATGATGAACCTGTATAAAATACTGGTTCGGCCTCAACTGGAGTATTGTGTCCAAAGGCAACATAAGAAAAACATTTTTACGCAGCGAGTTGGTCCAGACCTACGTTCATCACTCGGGCAGTGTGAGCTGAGAATGTACGGTGGGGCAGCGGCACCAGGTGGTAACACGGGAGGTGAGCGAGCTCCAGGGAGTGGGTTAGAGAAACTCTGGGGGGTAAGCATCGAGTGTGGCCCCAGGCCCCGAGCCCCAAGCCCCAGGCCCCAAGGGAAAACAGTCCACATTATCCACTTTATAAACACCCGGTGTGGTGGGCCTCAGGCCCGAACAAGATCCTACGGGTTCGGGAAGTTCACAAGTGACTGCAGGGGCTGTGTTCTATTATTGCTGCTGTTAATCACATCGCACTCATTTTGATAGTTGGGGTTTAATCTGCTGATGTTAACAACCCCTATCACTGGGCTGGAGTTTAATATTTTGATATTTCAAATAACACAGTGTTGGTATTTGATGTCACCAAGATAAGAGGAGACTAATTGATGTCCTGTTACCGACTGCTCCAATTTTGGGCCTTTTCTCCTTTCTAACTCGATATTTTTTCTGTTATCATACCTTTGGTTACTCTCATGGACAAGTCCCAATTCCTCATTCCTTCCAGAGTGCCTTTCCTCGTCTTGGTATCCAGGGATAATATCGGTAACATGCCCAGAATCACTAAACACAGAACCCAGTCTGTTGATCACTTTCAACTACTGGACTTAGTGTGTGCCCCACAGCATCCGTCTCACCTTCGATTTCTCAACAGAGCATCACACCTGCAAACATGGTTTCAATTTAAATTTGATTCCACTCAGGAAATGTATTTAAAAAATAAATACGTAAAAGTAAACTGATCATATCAAATAATTGGCAAAAGTTTAGAGTCAACAAGATGAACAAGTAAACACATCACAGCCCAATAACCCAGCTCTATATTCACAGGATAATCTGTTATCAAACTCCTCGAGTGGACAGATTAGAGAACAATGCTAATTCTAAGAACATCTAGAATCTGTTATAAATATCTTTCACATCCTGACTGGTACAATCTGTCGGTTTCTTTTCAGTTGCAGTGAATGGAAGATTAGAGGGATGTTGGCATATGGAACTCGGTTAATTCAGCTTCTGAAAGGTGTTCGTGTCAAGTTCATTTGATAGAGGAGAAAATGTGGTTGGTATCATTAGAGAGAGGGAGAGAGAAAGAGACAGAATTCATTGAGCAACAGTTGGTGTTTGCAACCAATTAGCCGTGGATATTTCCATCGTAGAATGTTTAGATTAGAAATATTATGTTGGGATCAGAAATGTCTAAAGACCAGTGGTTTGTGCTTGCCACAGGAAGGCCACAGTGTTTTTACGTGCTTCTAATATTGATGCATGTTGCAGAAAATGCAGACTTGTGTCTCTAGACTATGTAGCAGCCAGGGACTACTATATTAGGTACTGCCTGCTCCAGTTTGATGAGAGGTTGATGGCATAGCAAGAGATCCAGCAGTTTTAAGAATTTATCTCCAGTTATCTGCAGACATCGAATGTCACAGTGTCTTTACAAAATTTGACATAAGATTACGCTATTGGGTTAAATTATCGGGATCAATTGTTATAGAACTGTTACAGAATTGAATTCTTATAGAATGGAAAAGTAGTGAAGTTATGCTTAACTTGTATCAAACATTGTTAGACTGTACTAAAGACTACTGAATACAAATCTAGTGCCATGTTAAAAAAAAAGGATATAGATGCACTGGAGGGGGTCCAGAGAAGATTTACAAGGATGATAGCAGAAATGAGGATATATCTATTCTATAAGGAGAGGCTGGGTCTCTTTTCTCTCCAAAAAAAAAGGCTGAATGGTGACCTAATAGATTTCTTTAAAATTATGAAAGGTTTTGATAGAGTAGATACAGAATGAGTGTTTCCACTTGTAGGGAAGAGCATAACTAGAGGCCATCAATATACGATAGTCACCAAGAAATCAAATAGGGAATTGAGAAGAAACTTTTTTACCCAAAGATTGGTGAGAATGTGGAACTCGCTACCACAGGAAGTGGTTGAAGTGAATAGTATAGAAGTATTTAAGGGGAGACTAGTCAAGCATTTGAGGGGGAAGGGAATAGAGAGTTATGCTGATAGAATTAGATGAGGACAGACGGGAGGAGGCTTGAGTGGAGTATAAACGCCAGTATGGTCTTGTTGTGCTGAATGGTATGTTTTTGTGTCGTATATCCCATGTAATCCTGTTTTCCAAGACACACTGCTTGAAGGTGGAGATAAATGACTTGCATCCAAATGCAATTGTTACTTTGCTCTTCTTTGTAACATCACAAAGTTTGGACAGAATTTGTTTGTGAAATTAAAATTGATGTGCTGTTCAAGCACATGAGGAGGGAAAGTTAACTGAAATTTAAGGGGATAATCAAGTTTGGTTTATGAAAAGATCCAATCCATGTGGTCTTGCTCAAACTGCATATTCAGAAAGAAGTTTTTTGAGGGAGACTGTTGTGTTAAAAGTAACTAACATCCTTCATCTTGCAGACTGAATTGCTCTCTGGCATATTTTGGGGAATAAAAGGTCCAAGAAGAGTTAAGTAAAAATGGTTAAATAAAATTAAACAAACAAAATGGGTTATAACTTGGAGCAAGTGGGAATGTTTGATCGATGTTGTAAAGATATTATGATAATATTGTATTAGACAGTAAAAATTCCTCCTGGGCTCATGAATGAAATGTTGACTACTGTATCAAAGTTGACGAGAGGAAGTGAGTGAAGATGTAAGATGAAAACAGGAAAATTACACCATCAATTTGGATTTTTTCTTAAATCATTGTTCTTGGGTGAATTGGCATAAATCATCTGGGTGCAATCTGGTATTAATGCAAATTTTTGTGAAAGTCAGGGAAGTGTAGTAAATTGATAAGATTTCTCTTCAAGATGTTTGTGTCATTGTCTGTACTGAACAACAAGAAAACTGGATTTGATGGCCTGACCACTATGATGGGGTTTATTTTCTCTTTAAAATGTTTTCAATTGTGTGTTTTACTGAAGTTAGGTGCAGTACTGAAGTTAATTGTGGGTGCTGACCTGTTTCTGGTGAATTAATGTGGACTGTGTTAATTGGGAATAGATTTGTGTGGGATCATTCAGTGCTGAACACATTGTTGGGCTGTGGGTTTGTCCTCAGTCCCAGTTAAGAAATGTTGTTGACACCAAATCTAGGGACCACTTACATTATGACACTAAATCCAGGGTCCACTTATACTGTGACACCAAATGCAGGGACCACATGCATTGTGACACCAAATTCAGGGATCACTTACATTCCGACAGTAAAACCAGGGACCACTTGTATTGTGATCTCAAATCCATTGACCACTTACCCTATGACACTAAATTCATGGACCACTTACACTGATAAACTAGATTCAGGGACTACTTACACCATGACACTAAATCCAGGGATTACCAATACTGTGACACAAAATTCAGGAACCAGTTACACTGAAGCACCAAATCCAGGGACCACTTACACTGAGACACCAATTTAGATAGCGCCTTTCACGACCACCGGACATCTCAAATTTTTTTTGCAGCCAATAAAGTACTTTTTGGAGTGTAGTCACTGTTGTAATGTGGGAAACTCGGCGGCCAATTTGCGCACAGCGAGCTCCCACAAACAGCATTGTGATAATGACTAGATAATCTGTTTTTTTGTTATGTTGATTGAGGGATAAATATTGGCCAGGGCACCGGGGATAACTGGCCCGCTCTTCTTTGAAATAAATGTAGCATCACGGGATCGTTTAGCGCACTTGAAAGAGCAACCGGGGCCTCGGTCTTCACAGTGGAAGACAAAAACCATGCCAAAAATTGCTGGTCACAGGAATGTGGGAAGGGAGGACCTTGAGTCAATCACTATCACTAGGGGGCTAGTGCTGGACACGCTAATGGGATTCAAGCTAGACAAGTCCTCTGGTCCTGATGAAATGCATCCCAGGGTATTAAAAGAGATGGCGGAAGTTATAGCAGATGCATTCGTTATAATCTACCAACATTTTCTGGACTCTGGGGAGGTACCAGTGGATTGGAAAGCAGCTAATGTAATGCCTCTGTTTAAAAAAGGGGGCAGAAAAAGGCAGGTAACTATAGGCCGGTTAGTTTAACATCTGTAGTGGGGAAAATGTTTGAAGCTATCATTAAGGAAGAAATAGCGAGACATCTAGATAGGAATAGTGCAATCAAGCAGACGCAGCATGGATTTATGAAGGGAAAATCATGTTTAACTCATTTACTGGAATTCGTTGAGGATATAACAAGCATGGTGGATAGAGGTGTACCGATGGATGTGGTGTATTTAGATTTCCAAAAGGCATTCGATAAGGTGCTACACAAAAGGTTACTGCAGAAGATAGAGGTACGCGGATTCAGAGGAAATGTATTAGCATGGATAGACAATTGGCTGGCGAACAGAAAGCAGAGAGTCGGGATAAATGGGTCCTTTTCGGGTTGGAAATCGGTGGTTAGTGGTGTGCCACAGGGATCGGTGCTGGGACCACAGCTGTTTACAATATACATAGATGACCTGGAAGAGAGGACAGAATGTAGTGTAACAAAATTTGCAGATGATACTAAGGTTAGTGGGAAAGTGGGTTGTGTAGAGGACACAGAGAGGCTGCAAAGAGATTTGGATAGGTGAAGCGAATGGGCAACGGTTTGGCAGATGGAATACAATGTCAGAAAGTGTGAGGTCATCCACCTTGGGAAAATTATTTGAATGGGGAGAAATTACAACATGCTGAGATGCAAAGGGACCTGGGGGTCCTTGTGCATGAAACTCTTTTGAGTTTACCTGAAAATAAACATAAACATTAAACCGTGCCACCCGCCTGGGTAACACAGCAGACATTTTCAAGGCCCCTTTTTTTTTTTGGCGCTAAAATCAAATTTTTTCCAGTGCCCCCTATAAAAGGAGAGGGGGACACTAAAAGCACCGGCAATTAAAACAAATTAAACTTTAAAACGTAAAATCAAATTAAAATTTGGTTGTCCTTGTGCATGAAACTCTTTTTGGAGTTCACCTGCAAAACATAAAACGTTAAACGTCCTTGTGCATGAATCCCAAAAAGTTAGTTTGCAGGTGCAGCAGGTAATCAGGAGGTGAATGGAATGTTGGCCTTCATTGCGAGAGGGATGGAGTACAAAAGCAGGGCGTTCCTGCTGCAACTGTATAGGATATTGTTAAGGCCGCACCTGGAGTACTGCGTGCAGTTTTGGTCACCTTACTAAAGGAAGGATATACTGGCTTTGGAGGGGGTACAGAGATGATTCACTGGGCTTATTCCGGAGATGAGGGGGTTACCTTATGATGATAGATTGAGTAGACTGGGTCTTTACTCGTTGGAGTTCAGAAGGATGAGGGGTGATCTTATAGAAACATTTAAAATCATGAAAGGGATAGACAAGATAGAGGCAGAGAGGTTGTTTCCACTGTTAGGGGAGGCTAGAACTAGGGGGCACAGCCTCAAAATACGGGGGAGTCCATTTAAAATCGAGTTGAGAAGGAATTTCTTCTCCCAGAGGGTTGTGAATCTGTGGAATACTCTGCCCAAGGAAGCAGTTGAGGCTGGCTCATTGAATGTATTCAAGTCACAGATAGATAGATTTTTAACCAATAAGGGAATTAGAGGTTACGGGGAGAGGGCGGGTCAGTGGAGCTGAGTCCACGGCCATATCAGCCATGATCTTATTGAATGGCGGAGCAGGCTCGAGGGGCTAGATGGCCTATTCCTGTTCCTAATTCTTATGTTCTTATGTTATGTTCTTATGTTCTCAATTTACAGTGCAGTGCACCCCCGACCTTATGACTCAGAGACGAGTGTGCTGCGCAGTGCTTACACTGAGACTACAAAATTACAAAGGGTATACGGCACATAAACGGGTCATTCTGACTATTCAGTCCATGCCGGCGTTTATGCTCCGCTCGGGAATTATCGAGCCTCAACATGAGGAATGGTAATCTTCAGCCCAGGTATAGAGGTTATCAAGATTAGAAGAAACAAACTCTAGCTACCAGAATGAACATGGTTCATGCTCAAAGCAATCACGATAAACCAGGTCTATTCACGAACGTGGGCTTTCAATGGTGGGGCTTTTCCCCAGCATTCACCGCGGGGGAGAAGGTGCTGCACCCAGCCTACAGGAGCCAAGTGCGCACGCGCGGGACCCGCCTTGGTTTGGAGCATGCGCGGTGAGTGGCATGGTGGATGGAGACAGTATCAAGCTGCTGCGGACGAATCGGTAATATTCAGCGGAGAGGAGAGGCGTAATGGATCCGCGAGTGGCTGGAGAGGGTTCCTAAACAACTGGTGTATGCCGCAAGCCCGGAATAATAACCTGATAGCCCCACGTTTGCAGCTCGCGGCTTTCTCCAGGTTACAGGCTCAGGCTAACGGCCGCCATCTTTGTGCAGGAAGGCCGGTTCAGCGCTCCGCCATCTTGAAACAGTGAGTGGCAAAGTGTGGGTGGGGCTTCAGTGTTTCGTCCCAACTGGGTCCCAGTGCCCGTGGATAGGCTTAATGCCTCAGTTACTTTTCTCTCACTCTCCACACGTTAGATTTCTCACCATCTCTCCGAAAGATGCTCCTCAGTTCACATCTCACACATTTGTAGCAAGAGCCCCAGAGATGGGTCCCCTTAGAAACATAGAAAATAGGTGCAGGAGTAGGCCATTCGACCCTTCTAACCTGCACCGCCATTCAATGAGTTCATGGCTGAACATGCAACTTCAGTACCCCATTCCTGCTTTCTCACCATACCCCTTGATTCTCCTAGTAGTAAGGACTTCATCTAACTCCTTTTTGAATATATTTAGTGAATTGGCCTCAACAACTTTCTGTGGTAGAGAATTCCACAGGTTCACCACTCTCTGGGTGAAGAAGTTCCCCCTCATCTCGGTCCTAAATGGCTTACCCCTTATCCTTAGACTGTGTCCCCTGGTTCTGGACTTCCCCAACATTGGGAACATTCTTCCTGCATCTAACCTGTCTAAACCCGTCAGAATTTTAAACGTTTCTCTGAGGTCCCCTCTCATTCTTCTGAACTCCAGTGAATACAATCCCAGTTGATCCAGTCTTTCTTGATAGGTCAGTCCTGCCATCCCGGGAATCAGTCTGGTGAACCTTCGCTGCACTCCCTCAATAGCAAGAATGTCCTTCCTCAGGTTAGGTGACCAAAATTGTACACAATACTCCAGGTGTGGCCTCACCAAGGCCCTGTACAATTGTAGCAACACCTCCCTGCCCCTGTACTCAAATCCCCTCGCTATGAAGGCCAACATGCCATTTGCTTTCTTAACCGCCTGCTGTACCTGCATGCCAACCTTCAATGACTGATGTACCATGACACCCAGGTCTCTTTGCACCTCCCCTTTTCCTAATCTATCACCATTCAGATAATAGTCTGTCTCTCTGTTTTTACCACCAAAGTGGATAACCTCACATTTATCCACATTATACTTCATCTGCCATGCATTTGCCCACTCACCTAACCTATCCAAGTCGCTCTGCAGCCTCATAGCATCCTCCTCGCAGCTCACACTGCCACCCAACTTAGTGTCATCCGCAAATTTGGAGATACTACATTTAATCCCCTCGTCTAAATCATTAATGTACAGTGTAAGCAGCTGAGGCCCCAGCACAGAACCTTGCGGTACCCCACTAGCCACTGCTTGCCATTCTGAAAAGTCCCCATTTACTCCTACTCTTTGCTTCCTGTCTGACAACCAGTTCTCAATCCATGTCAGTACACTACCCCCAATCCCGTGTGCTTTAACTTTGCACATTAATCTCTTGTGTGGGACCTTGTTGAAAGCCTTCTGAAAGTCCAAATATACCACATCAACTGGTTCTCCCTTGTCCACTCTACTGGAAACATCCTCAAAAAATTCCAGAAGATTTGTCAAGCATGATTTCCCTTTCACAAATCCATGCTGACTTGGACCTATCATATTACCTCTTTCCAAATGCACTGCTATGACATCCTTAATAATTGATTCCATCATTTTACCCACTACCGATGTCAGGCTGACCAGTCTATAATTCCCTGTTTTCTCTCTCCCTCCTTTTTTAAAAAGTGGGGTTACATTGGCTACCCTCCACTCTATAGGAACTGATCCAGAGTCAATGGAATGTTGGAAAATGACTGTCAATGCATCCACTATTTCCAAGGCCACCTCCTTAAGTACTCTGGGATGCAGTCCATCAGGCCTTGGGGATTTATCGGCCTTCAATCCCATCAATTTCCCCAACACAATTTCCCGACTAATAAGGATTTCCCGCAGTTCCTCCTCCTTACAAGACACTCCGACCCCTTTTATATCGGAAGGTTGTTTGTGTCCTCCTTCGTGAATACCGAACCAAAGTACTTGTTCAATTGGTCCGCCATTTCTTTGTTCCCCGTTATGACTTCCCCTGATTCTGACTGCAGAGGACCTACGTTTGTCTTTACTAACCTTTTTCTCTTTACATATCTATAGAAACTTTTGCAATCCGTCTTAATGTTCCCTGCAAGCTTCTTCTCGTACTCCATTTTCCCTGCCCTAATCAAACCCTTTGTCCTCTTCTGCTGAGTTCTAAATTTCTCCCAGTCCCCGGGTTCGCTGCTATTTCTGGCCAATTTGTATGCCACTTCCTTGACTTTAATGCTATCCCTGATTTCCCTTGATAGCCACGGTTGAGCCACCTTCCCTTTTTCATTTTTACACCTGACAGGAATGTACAATTGTTGTAGTTCATCCATGCAGTCTCTAAATGTCTGCCATTGCCCATCCACAGTCAACCCCTTCAGTATCATTCGCCAATCTATCCGAGCCAATTCATGCCTCATACCTTCAAAGTTACCCTTCTTTAAGTTCTGGACCATGGTCTCTGAATTAACTGTTTCATATAGTCCCTTCTATAGTCCTAGGGCTGGAATGCCCCGTCTACAGTCCCAGGGTTAGAATCCCCATGTACAGTCCCAGGTATAGAATCCCCATGTACAGTCCCAGGATTGGAAGCCCCATGTACAGTCCCAGGGTTAGAATCCCCATGTACAGTCCCAGAGTTGGAATTCCCATGTACAGTCCCAGGGTTAGAATCACCATGTACAGTCCCAGGGTGAGAATCTACATATACAGTAGCAGGGGTAGAATCCCCATGTACAGTCCCAGGGTTAGAATCACCATGTACAGACCCAGGGTTAGAATCCCTATATACAGTCCCAGGGTTAGAATCCCCATGTACAGTCCCAGGGTTAGAATTCCCATGTACACTCCCAGGATTGGAATCTCCATGTATAGTCCCAGGGTTGGAATCCTGGGACTGTACACAGACAAATAAAAAAAGAGAGGCCTTGAATCTGAGTTGGGAAAACAATCATAGAAACATGATTCAGTTTGCATACTAATATATTTGAAATCAAATCCAATGAATTGTTGCAAGTAACATATTCCTTTCATGCCAAGTGGGAAACAAATGATGTCTGTGATGTGCAGAGTGTTTGCACCTGGTTACACAGCATGTCTCCTGCCCGCTCCCCATAACCCTTATCCCCTTATCATTTAAGAAACTGTCTATTTCCGTCTTAAATTTATTCAATGTCCCAGCATCCACAGCTCTCTGAGGCAGCAAATTGCACAGATTTACAACTCTCTGAGAGAATAAATTTCTCCTCATCTCTGTTTTAAATGGACAGCCCCTTATTCTAAGATCATGCCCTCTAGTTCTAGTCTCTCTCATTAGTGGAAACATCCTCTCTGCATCCACCTTGTCAAGCCCCCTCGTAATCTTATACGTTTCGATAAGATCACGTCTCATTCTTCTTAATTCCAATGAGTAGAGGCCCAACCTACTCAACCTTTCCTCATAAGTCAACCCGCTCATCTCCGGAATCTACCTAGTGAACCTTCTCTGAACTGCCTCCAAAGCAAGGAGTCGATGAGGAACTTCAGTTATGTGGAGAGACTGGAGAATGTTTCCTCCGGAGAGCAAAAAAGGATAAAAGGAGATTTGATAGAGATGTACAAAAAGAATAAATATGGAGAAAGTGTTTCCAGTGGCAGAAGGGTAGGTAACCAGAGGAGTCAGACTTCAGATGATTGGAAAAAGAACCGGGGGTGAGATGTGGAATCATTTGTTACACAGTGACTAGTTGTGACTTGGAATGCTCTGCCTGAAAGGGTGGTGAAAGGAGATTCAATAGTAACCTTTGAAGGGGAAAATATACCATGCTACGGGTAAAGAGCAGAGGAGTGAGACTCGTTGAATAGTTCTACCAAAAGGCTGGCACAGACACGATGGGCTAAATGGCCTCCTTCTGTGCTGTACCACTCTCCGACAATGGCAGATAGTCTTACCCAGAATGCCCTGCGTGGGGGAATGTGACCTATCTCCATCAGCAGGGGGGGGGGGCAGCGCACGGGAAGGGCTGATCCCAGAGAGTGCTTTCCTGCGCAGAGCGGCTGCTGGAGACTGAGCAGAGCGAGCGCGGTCTCAGCAACACCGAGTGCAGGTCTCAGACCCCGAGTCAGAGCCACAGGGCCTGGTAGACATGCGGCCAGGGCTCCGGCACCAGGAAGCCCCAGGGGCAGCACCTCCCCCACACAAGGAAAACAACAACAACAACAACAACAACGACAATCTGGCAGCTTTTATGGTGACATTTCTCCAGTGCCAGCCCTACAAATGACCAGATTCATTAAGCTCAATTTCACAACCTGTCTTTATGTTTTGGTAGGTTTTCTCTCAAGCTTCCTTTTTCCTGTTTGAAATTCATTTTACAGGGTGTCAAAAGGGGAGGATTTGCAGACGGGAATCTCAAACCAAATGTCACATCAAGATCTCATGGAGTTACTCGATTACATCGGGACGGAAATATGATCGGCCTTTGAACATGAAAGCTAAAAGCAACGTTCACAGTGGGGTGTGTGGACAAGGCTTCAGCCTATCGTCTAACCTGGAGAGACACAAGTGCAGTCACACTGGGGAGAGGCCATTCACCTGCTTCGTTTGTGGGCAGGGTTTCATTCGGTCATCCAACCTGCTGACACACCAGCGAGTTCACACTGCGGAGAGGCCGTTCACCTGCTCCGTGTGTGGCAAGCGATTCGCTCAGTCATCCGAACTGCTGATACACCAACGAGTTCATACTGGGGAGAGGCCGTTCACTTGCTCTGAGTGTGGGAAGGGATTCAATCGGTCATCTCACCTGTTGATACACCAGCGAGTTCATACTGGGGAGAGGCCGTTCACCTGCTCTGAATGTGGAAAGGGATTCACTCAGTCATCCAGCCTGCTGAAACACCAGCGAGTTCATACTGGAGAGAGACCGTTCACCTGCTCTGAATGTGGGAAGAGTTTCACTCAGTCATCCGACCTGCTGAGACACCAGCGAGTTCACACTGGGGAGAGACCGTTCACATGCTCTGAATGTGGGAAGGGGTTCAATCAGCCATCCCACCTGCTGAAACACCAGAGAGTTCACAAGTGACTGCAAGGTTTGGATTCTGCTGTTGTTGCTGCTGTTAATCACATCCTGGATTGAATCATGTTCATTCTGACTGTTGGAGTTTGCTTCTGCTGGTGTTGATAATCTTTTAACTGAGCTGGAGTTTAATATTTTGATATTTCAAATAACACAGTTTGTCAATATTTAATGTCTCCAAGATAAGAGGAGACTAATTGATGTCCTTTTACTGACTGCTACATTTTTGGGCTTTTTCTCCTTTCTAACTCCACATTATTTCAGTTTTCATACCTTCAGTTACTTCATGGACAAGTCCCAGCTCCCCATACCTCCCAGTGTACCTCTCCTATCCTTGGAATGCAGCGATGATATCGGTAACATGCCTGGGATCACGAAACACAAAATCCAATCTGTTAATCACTTTCAGCTACTGGACTTTGCGTGTGCCCCACAGCATTTCTCACCTTTGATGTGTCAATAGAGCATCACGCTTGCAAACCTCATCTTGAATTTAAATCCACTCATAAAATATATTTAACCAAATATAAACAAGTAAATACATCATGGCGCAATAATGCAACTTTATATTCACAGCAAGAAGTCTGTTATCTAACTCCTCGAGTGGACAAAATAAATATCCCAAGAGCTCCATGAATCCTTCAATACCTTTCAAATCGTGACCAGTTCCTCCCTATTCTAGAATTCCCCATTCCTGTGGGAGTCGATATTGATCAAAAACTGCTAATTGGAAATTTGTAACATTTTTTCTCTTTCTGGTGTTTAAAGCTGACCAGTTCCTTCTCTCAGAGAATCTGCAAGGAGACTCTTTGATTTAAACACAGATCTCCCCTCTCTTATAGCTGGTATTAGAGTTACTGGGAATTTGAATACCTGACCACTCAAAAGGGCCCGTCAGTCATACGCAGACTGAACCAATCACACAGCTCGGTGTTAGTGTGAACTATTCCTCTCTCCAGCCTGTAACCAATAAAACTTGTAACACTGAGGCTGAAATTCCACTTCCATTTGCCGGGGGTGCAGGCAGTGCTGGGCACAGAGGGAGCAGCAAACCGGGTTCAGAGTGGGCATGCTGACTTTACCCTTTCCCGGGGTTTTCTCCTGAGCATGTGCTGAGGCCCAGTGCTTTCACTGCTCTGGGGTATTTCTGGACGTGTCCTCACCGCCCCTGGAATTCCCACGCATTGCCCCCTGAGTGTGAGGCCAGCGCTCTGTGCCTTTAAACAATGGAGTAAAGCCGAGTCCTGCAGGCACACAGTCACCAGGAGGAGTTTCTAACTGTCTATATTGACCTTTTGGGGAAATTAATCCCACTTTTGGGCCAGTTGTGTTTTTTTCCCATTGTTCTGTTTCCTGTTCCTTTGCTTTAAATCTTTATTTGTTCCCTTTGGTTTGGTTTCACTTTCACTGCTGGGCCTCCCACTAAAAGCACTTTGTCTGAGATGCCCTTGGGAATTAGCAGACCCATGGCAACACTGGTCAGACATTCTATTCCACAGAATAGGCTAGTTGGAAATTCTAATCAGATCAGGGGAAAGAACAGGGTTTGTCTGTTATTGACCACAATATAAGCTTAAATCAGAGTGGGTAATAGATTATAATGTGCGATGTTTTCACCTTTAATTGTGAAACTATAAGAAATAATATAATTAACAGTAAGCAGAGAAGTTTAGCGATATTGAGAACATTACTGAAGAAAAGTATCAGCTGGGATCCAGGGAATGTGTTCAAGTTCCACCTGTCTTTTCCTTGCTTCCTGCCAAAACCCAGCAAAGAAGAGTCCAGTGCCAGAGGTGGATCACTGCAGGGTATAAAAGTGAGGGGAGACTGATGTAAGGGGGCAGTCGGGATTGGAGACACTGGAGATCAAGCTCAGGACGCATGCGGTTCCATCCAGTGGGCTGACCTCGTGGCAGTTACTGTGGACACGTGGGACTTGCATGTTTACTCTGATTGATGGATCAATACAAGATACAGTACTGGGCAGAAAATCTGCTCATCATATATTTCTTATTAAAATTGCTGACACTGGATTCTCAAACCTACTAATTAATATCACATGGCATTAGCTAGAATCTGACAACTCTTTACTGTTCCACTCTACTCCTTTTACATTTTTACCATTAAATCTACTTTTCTGACCATTGTCTTCTCCCAAAATATATCACCTCATATTTCTCTGCATTAATTTCATCTGACATCGACCGAACCCATTTACTAACTTGTGTATTCACACAGAAGTCACTTGCAGTCCTCACAGTTGGTCATGGTCCCAGATTTGGTGTCATCTGGAAAGTTTGATCGTATGCCCCAGTCCAGATCCTGTCTATATTAAGAGCAATGGTCCCAACACTGACCCTGGGGGACACCACTGTTTACATCCCTCCAGTCTGAAGGGCATCCATTAACCACTACTCTCTGTTTTCTGCCTTTTACCCAGCTTCCTGTCCATACTGCCCCACTCCCTTTAATATCGTGAGCCTTCATTTGATAAACAAGCCTCCTGTCCGGCACCTTATCAAACACGTTTTGCCAATCCATCTGCACAACATCCACTGCATTTCCTTTCTCACAACACTGTGTTATTTTCTGCAATAATCCCTGCTGTCTGTCCTGAATGAATCCATTTCACTACCAAATGTTGCAATGTTTGCTCCACAACACAGGGTTTCATCTGTTTAAAGCCACAACAGAAAGGTCCACAAAGTGGCCCCGTGGCAAACTCCAGGAGAGGGAGGAAATGAGCGTCTGTAAATGAAGGAGACCGGTGAGGGAGCGTCTGTAAATGGAGAATTGTTGACTGGTCAGGGAGTGTCTGGAAAATTGTGACTGGTGAGGGAGCATCTGTAAATGAAGGAAAAATGGAAACCAGTCAGGGAACGTCTGTAAATGGAGGAGAAATGGTGACTGGTCAGGGAGTGTCTGTAAATTAAGGAGGAATGGTGACTGGTCAGGGAGCATCTATAAATGAAGAAATGGGAACTGGTCAGGGAGCATCTGCAAATGAAGGAAGAATGGGGACTCGTTAGGGAGTGTCTAAATGAAGGAAAAATCGTGACTGGCTTCAGTTGTACACTCACTGGTTCCTCTCTCTGTCGAATCTGTCATATACAATATTTGTGGACGATTTTTACTAAATCAGATTTAAAAAATGATAAATGATACAGAAAATAACTGATTTCACATCTTATGTAGAGGGAGCTTTACGCTGTATCTAGTCCGTTCTGTACCTGCCCTGGGAGTGTTTGATAGGAGTTTGTAGAGGGACCTGACCTGGGAGGATTTCATGGGACAGATTAGAGGGAGCTTTACTCAGTATCTATCTGATGCTGGGCTTGACGTGGGAGTGTTTTATGACCACTTTAAATATGCTTTACACTGTATCTAACACATACTGTACCTGACCTGGGAGTGTTTGATGCGTAGTTTAAATATGCTTTACACTGTATGTAATCCATGTCCTGGTTGTGTTTGATGGGACAGTGTAGAGCAGTGGTGGGCAAAATACGCTCCGTGGGCCATATCCGGCCCGCCAAGACATTCTATCCATCCCGCTGGATGGGACAGAAATAGAACGCGAGCCGGAGCTCGAGCTGTACATTCGTCTATCCACTTTCACTTATCATGGGTCAGACACAGAACCAAACTGCAGCCAAGGAAAAACCATAGTAATACTTCATTCAAAATAATTCGCAAAATCGATTCTCCCCGGCCGATTAAAAGGATCCATTCCGTGAGTCTGGACCCCAATGGTGGACGTAGGTACCCAGAATGCACTGCATACTAGAATATGCCCTATCCAATTTAGAGTAGGGTCATGGCTGCTCATCTCCACAGATCTTTTACTGAAAAAAGTGGCCGGCGCTGCAACTTTCTTTTGCCGGTATCCATAGTATGACGACAGGGGAGTTCTCATCTGACATCAATTGGGACGGCATTAGTATTCTTTGCAGAGGGACATGAGGATGACTGAGATGGGGAATTAATGCTGACACAGGCTCTAAAGAGGGTACAGTTCTGTTTCACAGCACTGATTTACAGAGCTTGGGACAGTCTTGGATCTGGCCTGGAGACGACGAAGGTTGAATAGGTTGCACTGGTTCTGTAGTTTAGTTCTACTCCAGCGGGGAGCTTGTTGAGTGTGAGGTGGAACATTGCAGCGAGGAAGATCGAGAAGAGGGTTGGTGTGATGACGCAGCCATGCTTGACCCCGGTCCGGACGTGGATTGGGTCTGTGATGGATCCGTTGGTCAGAATCATGTCATCGTGGAGCAGGTGGAGGATGGTAACAAACTTTTGACGGCAGCCAAAACGGAGGAGGACGATCCATAGTCCCTCGCGGTTGACAGTGTCAAAGGCATTTGTAAGGTCAAAGAAGGCCATGTACAAGGGTTGGTGCTGTTCCCTGCATTTCTCTTGCAGCTTTCATCGGCAGCATCAAAGCACTGACCACACTCGACCAGCTCCATTGGGCAGGCCACATTGCTCACATGCCTGACACAAGACTCCCAAAGCAAGCGTTCTACTTGGAACTCTTACATGGCAAGCAAGTCAAGGTGGGCAGAGGAAATATTTCAAGGACACCCTCAAAGCCTCCTTGATGAAATGCAACAGCCCCACCGACACCTGCGAGTCCTTGGCCAAAGATCACCTTAAGTGGAGGAAGTGCATCCAGGAGGGCGCTGAGCATCTCGAGTCTCGTCGCTGAAAGCATGCAGAAAACAAGTGCAGCAGAGGAAAGAGAGCGCAGCCAAACAGACTCCCCACCCACCCTTTCCTTCAACGACTGTCTGTCTCATCTGTGACAGAGACTGTAATTCCCATATTGGACTGTTCAGTCACCTAAGAACTCATTTTTAGAGTGGAAATAAGTCTTTCTCGATTTCGAGGGACTACCTATGATGATGACAATGATTTACAAAGACCAGAAGATACCACAACATTTTCAACTTTTATCTTTGATTCATTTCTAGGCAGTATTGAATTCATGTGTATGGAGTATAGCATCTGACTACGATCTGAATTTATGTTTATGCAATGTTCATGTTTATCAAATGTTCCCTCTAAATCTTTTTCTGTGTATGTTCCCTTTAAATTTGCTGCTCGGCCACTAGGCAGCCGCACATGTGCAGTGTCACTTCCAGCGACAGGACCTGGGGAGCGGCCTGCGTGGGACCGCGCGATTGTAGCTTGACCGTGCGGCCACGTGCCTTAGGGCCAACATTGGTGGGCAGCCCTCAACAACTCAACAAAACTCATTAAGTGGCTCTCCCGCCCAAATAATTGCCCACCCCAGGTCTAGGTGATGGAAGCCTTGGCAAGTTGCGGCATCTTGTAGATGGTACACACTGCAGCCACGGCACACCGGTGCAATGTTACCGAATAGACAAAAACCGGTCTGTTAACAAATATAAACAGCAATCCCAGCTGCCCAAATCAGGTGTAACTGCCATCTATTCTGGGTTGTAATGGTTCACATTAAGGACACAAATGAGGTAATAACAAGGCATTGTTGTGTGTATGGTACCACATTGTAATAACATAAGAACATAAGAAATAGGAACCGGAGTAGGCCATACAGCCCCTTGAGCCTTGTCCGCCATTTAATAAGATCATGGCTGATCTGACCATCGACTCAGGTCCACTTCCTTGCCTGCTCACCACAACCCCTTATTCCCTTATCGGTTAAGAAACTGTCTATCTCTGTCCTAAATTTATTCGATGACCCAGCTTCCACAGCTCTCTGAGGCAGAAAATTCCACAGATTTGCAACTCTCTGAGAAAATAAATTCCTCCTCATCTTAGTTTTAAATGGGTGACCCGTTATTCTAAGATTATGCCCTATAGTTCTAGTTTCCCCTATCAATGGAAACATCCTCGCTGCATCTACGTGTCAAGCCCCCTTATAATCTTATACACCTCTCATTCTTCTGAATTCCAATGAGTAGAGGCCCAACCTACTCAACCTTTCTTCATAAATCAACCCCCTCATCTCGGAATCAACCTAGTGAACCTCTGAACTGTCTCTAAAGCAAGTATATCCTTTCTTAAATATGGGAACCAAAACTTTATGCAGTATTCCAGGTGTAGCCTCACCAATACCCCGTATAACTGTAGCAAGACTTCCTTCCTTTTCTGCTCCATCCTCTTTGCAATAAAGGCCAAGATACCATTGACCTTCCTGATCACTTGCTGTACCTGCATATTAACCTTTTTTGTGTCATGCACAAGGACCCCCAGGTCCCGCTGTACTGCGGCACCTGGGGCTAGATTTACCTATCATTTTCTGTGGGTTCTCGGTGATTTTCTTGGTGGTACAGCTGTTTTTCCACCTGGCGAATGTTTCCCCCTTAGTTTTTTAATGGTATCACTCACATCTGAACATGCCTGCCAGGACCAAACCGCCGATGTGCAATGGCGAGAAAAATCACCACGACGTAAATTTGGCCTCAATGGAAGCCTGTCCAGATCGCTAAGGGAACTGTCCTGTAAAAGCTACTTAAACAGGCGGAACGTGAGTACTCTGCAAAGAAAGGTAAGTTAGAGGTTCTTTATTTTGTTTTTATTTTAAAACGGCAAATGGTGTAAAAGTGTCTTGGGAATGCTTTTTATGAATTTTTTTTAAATTGAATTAAAAAAAAAAAGTTTTTCCACCTCCCTAGGCCCAACCACAGCCTCGGATGAAATTTTAAATATTTACCATCCATTCCAGAAAGAATCGCCCATTTTACTTAGTTTCCCCTTAACCACCGAGAAAGCCGCCAATAATAATGGTGTAATGCCCATTTTCTCACCGGGTGATTAATTTTAATTAGTTTCAACATAAAAGTGGAAATTCTCACCAGCATTATTCACCAAACATTAGCGTTTTTTCAGAGCGGACAATCAGGCATTGAGGGGCTCAGAGGAAAGTATAGCACTTTGCAATTTTTCTCCATTTAAATAATAACTCGCTCTTTGATTTTTTTCTGCCAAATTTCATAACCTCACACTTTCCAACTTTTTTTGCTCCATCTGCCAAATTTTTATCCACTCACTTAGCCTCTCTATGTCCTTTTGCAGGTTGTTTGTGTCCTCCCCACACATTGCTTTTCCTCCCATCTTTGTATCACCAGCAAACTTGGCCACGTTACACTCGGTCCCTTCTTCCAAGTCATTAATATAGATTGTAAATAGTTGGGGTCCCAGAACTGATCATTGCGGCACTCCATTAGTTACTGAGAATGAACCATTTATCCCGACTCTCTGTTTTCTGTTAGTTAGCCAATCCTCTATCCATGCTAATATATTACCCCAACCCCTTTTATCTTGTGCAGTAACCTTTTATGTGGCACCTTGTCAAATGCCTTCTGGAAGTCCAAATACACCACATCCACTGGTTCCCCCTTATCCAACCGGTTCATTACAACCTCAAAGAATTCCAGAAAGTTTGCCAAACATGACTTTCCTTCCATAAATCCTTGTGGACTCTGCCTGGCTGAATTGTGTTTTTCCAAATGTCATGCTACTGCTTCTTTAATAATGGACTCCAACATTTTCCCAACCACAGCTGTTAGGCTAACTGGTCTATAGTTTCCTGTTTTGTCTGCCTCCTTTTTTAAATAGGGACATTACATTTGCAGTTTTTCAATCTGCTGGCACCTCCCCAGAATCCAGGGAGTTTTGGTAAATTGCAACCAATTTTCTGTGGTGTGGGCTGATAATATAAAGAATTGACGCTGATTTTATGAAATAATAAAACAAAAAGGATGGAGTTTACCAATCCCAGCACACGATGACCCCTCTGTACTGTGCGGGGAGTTGTGGGGCAGACACCAGGACTTCCTTCCTGTGGACCATGGCCACAACTGATGTAACCGGGGAGACAATGGGTTCTGTTCGATTCTAAAACATGGAACAGCAGCAGGACCAGAGTGTCTGAGGATAGAGCAGGCCGTTCCTTCTCACAGTGGGAAACACAACCTGTCAGCTCAAATTTAATTCACAGCATTGGCATTTGCTTAATGGAAGGATGTTTGTATGAAAGATTATAATATTCCTTATTCCCGACTGTCAATGATATATTACTGGAGTAGATGAAATTGCAATTAGGATTAAAATGTTCCTCGATAAAGATTTCAGATCAGTGTTGCTGGCAGTTCTGCACTAATCCAGAAGGAGAATGATCCAAGCCAGGCCTGGTCCAGATTTAATTTCACAGCAGGACTTCAGACTGGTTTCAGGAACATTTCCTGCTCCCAGTCTCTGAGACACTGGCTCCTCACACTTGGACACTGTGTGTCCACAATCTTACCCAGTCTCTGAGACACTGGCTCCTCACACTTGGACACTGTGGACCCACAATCTTACCCAGTCTCTGAGACACTGGCTCCTCACACTTGGACAATGTGTACCCACAGTCTCACCCAATCTCTGAGACACTGGCTCCTCACACTTGGATCCCAATTGTTATTCGCTGTCCCTGTTTATACTCCTCTATCCTCACTGCTGGTGTTCTCTCACCACTTGACAGGTTGCTGTTTGCGAGGAGATTTGCCTCTGGAGGTTTAGCGGGATGTCTGCTCAGTCCTGACCATTTTCTGGATGGCTCATTGTCTGCAAGGTGCTGGGGAGACATCCAGACATTGGAGGCGGTGCGGGTAAGGGGCAAAGGCTGATGCTGGTGCCAAAGGATTGAGGTGTGAAGTAGACTGCGGAAACATGGGCTGCACAGACTGAAAAGGAGAAGCTGGAAGGAGCTCAGAAAAAGGTGGTTATGCGGGTGGAAAAGTGGGACTTCGAAACATCACTTTAAGTCAAATTTTGAGAGAAGGATTCTGGGACATGGGGTAACACTGAGTGAAGATAAACTTAGGACTGATCTCAGGAATTCTTCTCCACCCAGACAGTGATCAATACTTGGAGCGGACTCCAGGTGGAGCTGGGGGTGACACTCAATGCCAAGGACAACCTCCTCCCACTGGTCCTGGGTTGTATTCTCCATCAGCTTTTTGTCCTCAGGGTGGTTCTGTGTTGTATTTCACACAGTAAGAACAAGCCGAAGAGTGTGTGAATGTGAGGCTTCAATGTGAGAGGAATCAGCTTCCTCAGACAGTGCTGTGGCCTAGAAAGTTTCACAACTGAAATGCAGATTGCCCATGTCATTGCTGCAATGATTTCACCGCCAGATTCCCCGCCCCCGCCCCCACCCAAGGCGGGATCCCAATATCGGGCAGTAACTGGACCGTGTGCTTCTGCCACATATTGGATTTGGGAAACCCAGAGAAAACTCTGCCGGGATCACGGCCGGGTCACTCTGAATGGCTAAGAACCAAGGGATGAAATCCAGCCCCCGGGTCAGATGTTTGTCTTTCCATATTCGGGAGTAAAGTAACGCCTACACAGAGCGCACAGAGTAAAACAGGTTAGCAGGATCCGAATGGAGCAACGGAACTCGTCCAATGTTCCCTCCATTCATTCTTCTCTCTCCGCACCGCCCAGGCCCTAAAGGGTTGATCCGCCCTCAGGGCCTTTCCCTGCCGCTGGGTCACTGCACTTGTGGCAGGCGATGCTCCCTGGCGCCATCTGCTGGTAAGGACTCAACCGCCGTCGGGCTCTTTCCCCACCGGTGGGTCTCTGGACCTGCCTCGGGTGGGCGTGGCTCTCTGGCGCCCTCCCCTGGCCCGCTGTATGATTGCTGGTTGAGAGCTTTTCTTTAGTCTGCTCACCACATCCTCCCAACCCGACGGCCGCCGACTCAATGCCCATTTTATTGTATTGTTTGGATTGCCGGAAAGCACACAGTGGTTTGCTCTGAGTTTTATGGATTCACTGAACATTGGACTAGGTTCTCGTGAATGAATTGGGCACGTTTCATCACGACATGTAATTGACCAATAAAACTGGAGCTGATGGTTTTTTAACTCCCAGGCGGGGTTTCAGTGTCAACTCATTCTTTCGCCCTGGCAGCTGAAGGGCATGCGCTCTTTTTATGGGACAGTCGAATATTCAGCAAAACCCCACGAGCTGGAGCTGGCACCATCCAAAGGGGAAATATTCTCCACCTCTGCATCCTTCCCATCACTCTCCAGTTTGTGGTCAGGGCTCTCATCGCTCCAGCGGTCAATCAGTTGTTTATTCTCTCCCAGCAAGGCAGATAATCTGCACTGTGGGATATTAATGCGATGCCTCACATCCCTTGCTCTTGTTTTTACCATTACCACAACCCCTTTTGGAGCCACCACATCCTGACTTGTCTCCAGCACAGACCGAGTCTGGCCTGACACGGTGAACTCTGCAGGGAGCAGTTGAGGGCCAGTTAGTTTAGAACAGTCATTGAGCTGTTTACAGATGAACATGTTGTGAATCACAGTTGGATTCCTTTCTTGTGCTGCACCAGTGGACTGTGATGATCAGCGGTTCAGTACCACTAATGGATTCAGTACAGCCCAACCCTGATCAGTGTAAATGGATCGAACCACCTAGATACACGTGGGAGACTGACCAGGAGGGTCTGATCAATAAAATAGAGGGATCACTGCAACTAAACCCACCTGATCTTTATAAATGCACCGGACCATCTAGAGACATGTGGGGATGGGATTGGCCAGGATGGACTGCTCATTACAACAACTACCACGTTCATTTATATAGCGCTGTTAACTTAGTAAATCACCCCAAGTCGCTTCACATGAGTGTAATTAGACAAAACAATATAGTGAGCCAATGAAGGAGACAGGTTACCAAAAGTGTGGTCAGAGATAGGTTCTAAGAATGGTCTTAAAGAAGGAGTGAAATGGAGAGGTTTAGGAAGGGAATACCAGAAATTGGGGCCCAGACAAGTAAAGGGACAACCGCCAATGATGAGGTGGAGGATGGACAAGAGTCCAGAGAATCAGCAATGCAGAATTCATACAATCATCTAAATCTACAGTACGAAGGAGGCCATTCGGCCCATCGTGTCCATGCTGGCTGACAAAGAGCTATCCAACCTAGTCCCACTTTCCAGCTCTTGGTCCGTAGGCCTGTAGGTTATGGCACTTCAAGTGCATTTCCAAGTATTTTTTAAATGTGGTCAGAGTTTCTGCCTCCACCACCGTTTCATGCAGTGAGTTCCAGATCCCTACCACATTCTGAGTGAAATAATTTGTCCTCAAATCCCCGCTAAACCTCCTACCAAATGCCCCCTGATTGTTGACACATCTGCTAAAGTAAATTGGTTCATCATAGCAACTCCATCTAGGCCCCTCATAATTTTATACTGCTCAATTAGGTCTCCTGTCAGCCTCCTCTGTTCCAAAGAAAACAGACCCAACTTATCCAATCTTTCCTCATCGCTAAGATTCTCCAGTCCCAGCAACATCCTCGTAAATCTCCTCTGTACCCTCTCTGGTGCAATCACATCTTCCCTGTAATGTGGTGACCAGAACTATATGCAGTACTCTAGCTGTGGCCTAAGTAATGTTTCATACTGTTCAAGCATAACCTCCCTGCTCTTGTATTCTATGCTTCAGCTAATAAAGTCAAGCATTCCGTATGCCTTGTTAACCACCTCATCCACCTGGCCTGCTACGTTCAGCGATCTGTGGACAGCTGTTGGAGGCGTGGCCTGATCATTTGGAGCCTGGAGCAGTGAGAGAAGAAGCTCCCTGCTGTTGCTTCTGCCTGGAAGGGCTTTGTGAGCCCTGTGAAACAGCCCAGGAAGAGGAGGAAGGGGCTTACTTCATTACATTCCATCCAGAGGGAGAGGAGGAGAGCAGAAAATTTAAAACAACTTCATTACTTCTACAGAGCGTTGGAGAGAGGGGGAAAAAGAACAACTATCCAGTGTGGAAGGAGGGAGACTTCATCATCCAAAGGTGGGTGTATATTGGTGCATTCTCCTAAGGACTTTGTTGTATCAGTGGGGGGAGAAAAGAAGATTTCTTCGAGGCCCGGAACATCGCGGGGTGTGTGTGTGTGTGGAAGTGTGTGTGGGGGTCTTGCTTACAGCTAGGCCCCACACACCACTGAAGCACCCCTCCCCCATTGCCTAGCCTGGGATAGCTGGAGCTACCTGGCTGAATAATTATTAATCACCTATTTAACATCGTTGTGAGTATGTGCCTGGGTGGCTCCAGCTGCCCCAGGTGAAGACATCTTCTCCCCCTACCCGAAGACCATCTACAAAGACTGTGTTTGTTTTGCCATCATCTGGGGAGTGCACCCCAAGAAAGACACACACCCATCGCTGTGAGGGGAGACCTGCCCTCGCAGCTTCCCTCTTTCCCACCCCCTCGCTCTTTCTCTCTCTCTCTGTCTCTCCCCTCTCTCTCTGAGAGCCCTTTCCTCCTAATTGTAAAAACAATTAAGACAACTGAGCAGAGGGAGCAAGGCCCCTCCCCAATTGTCAACTAGGGGAGAGGTGTGCCTCTTTTAGAGCTCCCTCTGTTCAAACACCAATGAGGCCATTTAAGACCATTAAGGCCTGTGACTTAAAGGGACCCCGTGATGGCGACCCCATCCACGCCGGTGGCAGGGCCAGCAAAGACATATGCGCAGGCAGCGTCCACATCCACGGCGCCTCCTGCGCCTCCTGCTGCCCTGCCACCATTCAGACTAATAACAAAGAATCACGGGGTCAAGAGCTACACTCACCCCACAATGAGCATTGAGGAGTGCGTGCGGGCGATGGCTGGGGTAGTCGGCCCCTCGGCCATTGTCGCAGCCTCCAAGATGTCTGGGAAGGCTGTATTCTTCCTGGGGTCGGAGCGGGCGGTGTCCCTGGCCCTTGAAAAGGGGCTCACGGTGGGCGGGACATTCCTGCTGGTGGACCTTCTTGAGGCCACCGCGCAGAGGGTCATCATTTCTAATGTCCCGCCCTTTGTTCCCGCTGGGCTCCACCTCCCTCAACTGGGGGAGGTAAGGTCAGGGATTAACCCCATACCGCTCGGCCTCAGGGAGAGCAGCCTGCGCCACATCTTCTCCTTCCACCGCCAGCTCTTTGTCCGGCTGGCACGGGAGGAGACGACAGAGGGAAGTTTTAATGTGGTGCAGGAGGGGACTGCCTACCGCATCTTTTGGACGGCGTGCGGTGGCATGCCTGCAGGGAGGTGGGCACGTTCGCAAGAACTGCTCTGCCTCCAAGGCTGCCAAACTACCGAAGGCGGTCAAGGCTGGTGCCACCGCCACCCCTCCTCCTATTTGCGTCCACGTGCCGGGAGCTGTAGGTGTGCGGGCATTGTCGGGGCCCTTTGTTTTCACGGCCTCTGGTGGGGGGCAGGGAGAACGACCGATCGGAAAGAAGGCGCGGAGGAAGGCAAAACATTTCGAAGCTGGTCCCCTCAGTGCGCCAGACAATTTGATCACCGCGCTCAGCCCAACCCTGACACCGGCGAGCATGTGGTGCCCTGAGCCCGTGCCCGAGTCCTTGACCAATATCACAGAGGGGCTCTGGCGTGGGCAAGAAAAGAAAAAGGGGGGAGTGGAGTGGGAGGCCTCGGTAGACATGGAGGTCTCCCTTCCTCCGTGCACCCCCAGGAATAAAAGGAGGCGCTGCTCCAATGAGGCGGAGGGGGAACAACATCCCTCCACGGAGGAGTCGGTGCCCGCTGCGTGTCCCGGATCCCCCACCAGCACCCCCAAACTGCGCCGTAGGCGAGAGGAGTCTGTCCCCGGGAAGGGTGAGACAGTCGAGGCTGCCCAGCCTCTGCCTCCGGGGGATGGCGTGGAAGATCTGCCTGTCATGGGGGGCGTGCGGCCAGTGGAGGAATGCGTAGCCACCGGGTCGAGCGTCCCGGGGACTGAGGCGGGCGGGGCCGAAAAGGCCGAATCTGAGCCCGCCCAGTTATTAACCAACTTCCCCCAGGAGTCGCTCGACCCGGCAGAATCTGAAAATGCTAATAATTTTACAGAACATCCACACACTGGGCTGGGTGGTGGCGGCGGGGAGGGGGAAGAACAACAACCCTCGCCCCCTACTTTGGAGCTGGGGTACTTGGAGGACCTGGAACATTACTTTGGCCAGGTCTCTCCGTGTTCCCCGGTTCCTGGGGCAGAGGAGGAACCCCTCCCGCTGTCGCTTCCTGACCCAGCACCACTTTTAAAAGAGCCCAGTGGGGACTTCTCTGCCGACGATCCTGGGGGTGGGATCGGGGCAGAGCCAGGGTCGGATGGAGCGGCCGGGCCGTTTGCCGTACCTCGTGCGGTCGACGTGCAGGCTGCTGTTGGCGACCTCCCTGAGGGGGACGGGGACTCGGTGGGGGACGAGGGAGAAGATCTCGAGTCCATCGCCAGTGAGGTGGTGGATCTCCTCGTGCCCGCCGCTGAGTCCCCCCTCATTCCTGCAAAGGAACTCCGGGACTTTTTGGTCCCAAGCTAGGGTCGCCGCAACCGAGCCTATCTGGCCATGGAAAGATGGTCCGAGCCAGGGCTGCTCGTCGCGTCCGTCCGCGCCGCCGCTAAAACCATGGCCGCGGGCGGGCCCTTATCAAAGGCACAAGGCTTTGAGCTGCACCGGCTCAAAAGGTTCCTCGTTGGGCTGCTGAAGGAGTGGAGGTCAACAAACGACTCCACTCCCCCGCCCCCACAATAGGTTAGGTAGAGGTTGCACTATGCTTTTTCATGAAGATAACCATAGCCAGCCTCAACATCAATGGCGGCAGAGAGGCACACCATAGATTTAACCATTTTTCGCTCCTGCGGGAGGGGAAATATGCGGTGTGATTCCTGCAAGAAACCCACACCATTCCGGGAGACGAAGCCACGTGGCTCCTGGAATGGCAAGGAGAGGTCCGCATTAGCCATCTCACAACCACTTCTTGTGGGGTGGCCATCTTGTTGGCCCCGCATTTTCAGCCGGAGATCTTGGGGGTCGAGGAGCCCGTGCCAGGCCACTTGGTGCACGTCACGGTTCACCTGGGGGACGTGCCGCTCCATCTCGTGAACGTGTACGCCCCTCATCCCGGCCCGCAGCAAACGCGCTTCTTCGAAAAGGTGTCCGCTCTCCTTGGCTCCGTCGATGTCGGCGACTGCATTGTTCTTGGGGGGGATTTTAATTGCACCCTCGAGGCAAGGGACCGCTCCGGTGCCCCGCAGAGCATGACGGCGATGGAGAAGTTGAGGGACCTGATCGGGTCCTTCGACTTGGTGGATGTCTGGCGAAATCTCCATCCCGACTCCAGCGCCTTTACTTGGGTGAGGCCTGGAGTAGGATGGTCCAGAGTCGACCGCCTTTACGTGTCTCGGGCATACGTTTCCTGCATTCCGGCGGCCTCCATGTGACCGGTGCCGTGTTCGGACTACCACCTGGTGTGGGCGGAGCTCACTTCGCTCCGCGCAAGGACGGTGTCCACGTACTGGCATTTTAACAACCAGCTGCTGGAGGACGTGCGGTTCCAGGACTCGTTCCGTCATTTCTGGGCTGACTGGAGAAGGAAGCAGGGGGGCTTCCCCTCCTTGAGGCTATGGTGGGACGTGGGCAAGGCTCACGTCTGCATCTTCTGTCAAGAGTATGCGAGGGGGTCGACCAAGAGGTGGGCGGCCAGGGTCAGGCGCCTAGAAAAAGAGGTGCTCGAACTGGAGTCCCATCTCGGTCAAGTCGTCGAGGACCCGGCCCTGCAGATGGTGTCCGAAGTGAAGAAGTCTGCGCTGAAGGACCTGCAGCTCGTCGGGTCCCAAGGCGCATTCGTGAGGTCACGGATCAGGTTCCTGCGGGATCTGGACCACGGCTCCCCCTTCTTCTACTTGCTGGAAAAAAGACAGAGTGTCCCTAAGCAGCTCTTGACGCTGCTGGCCAACAATGGCTCTCTCGTCCCGGATCCGGAGGGCGTCAACAACAGGGCCCGTGAATATTACGGGGCTCTGTTCTCTCCGGAGCCGTCCAGCGAGGAAGTGCGTAGAGTTTTGTGGGAGGACCTGCCGAAGGTCAGCCTGGAGGTTGCCGAAAATCTGTAAGCTCCGCTAAGCCTGGCGGAGCTGACCGGCGCCCTTGCCCGGCTCTCGAGGGGAAAAGCCCCGGGGCTGGACGGGTTGACCGTGGAGTTCCACAGGGCATTTTGGGACATCCTGGGGGGTGACTACGCGCGGGTCCTGGGGGAAAGTCTGGCGACCGGGGAGATGCCCATCTTTTGGCACAGGGCAGTCATCGTCCTGCTGCCGAAGAAGGGTGATCTCTGCCTCCTTAAGAACTGGTGCCCGGTCTCCCTCCTCAGCACGGACTACAAAATCATCGCCAGGGCGATGTCTGCTTGCCTTGGCGCCGTGCTGGACCACATGATCCACCCCGATCAGTCCTACACGGTCCCAGGCCGGACAATCCACGATAACATCCATCTGGTCCGGGACCTCATCCATCATTCCAAGGAGGCTGGTCTGTCGGTCCCCTACCTATCTCTCGACCAAGAGAAGGCGTTCGACAGGCTGGATCACGACTATCTGTTCGGAACTCTGCGCGCTTTCGGGTTCGGGACGCATTTTGACGTCCGGATCCGACTTTTGTACGCCGCCGCGGAGTGTCTGATAAAGGTTAATGGGTCCTTGATGGCGCCCCTTCATTTTGGGAGAGGGGTGCGCCAGGGATGCCCCATATCCGGCCAGTTATATGCCATCTGCGTGGAGCCTTTCCTGCACCTCCTGCGGACGAGGTTGACGGGACTGGCTCTGCAATGGCCGGGCGTGGAGGTCGTCCTCTCGGCTTACGCCGATGATGTGCTCCTCGAAGTAGAGGATCCCGCTGACCTGCGGAGGATGCGTGAGTGCCAGGAGATTTACTCGGCTGCATCCTCCGCCAGGATCAACTGGGAGAAATGTTCCAGACTCCTGGTGGGTCAGTGGCGGATGGACTCCCTGCCGGAGGAGCTCAGGCCTTTTGCCTGGAGCACGACCCATCTCCTCTATCTGGGAGTCTACCTTAGCCCCGACGAGGAAGCCTGGCCGGCGAACTGGCAAGAGCTGGAGGCCAAGGTCGCCGCTCGCCTAGGGCGCTGGACAGGACTGCTCTGAGTGCTGTCCTACAGGGGTCGAGCGCTACTCATAAACCAGCTGGTGGCCGCCATGTTGTGGTACCGGCTGGTCACTTTGACCCCTTCCCCTGCGTTTGTCACCAAGATACAGAAGAAGCTGGTGGACTTCTTCTGGAACAACAGGAAGCACTGGGTCTCTGCCGCAGTTTTGAGTCTCCCGCTTGGGGAGGGTGGTCAGTCGTTGGTGTGCGTCAGCACCCAGCTCACGACTTTCCGTCTTCAGACCCTGCAGAGATACCTTTGCGTCGAGCCCCCTCCTAGGTGGTGTGCTCTGGCGACGTATTTCTTCCGCCAGCAGCACGGCCTCAACTACGACACGCAGCTTCTGTTTGTGAGCTTGGGCGGCGTAAGGACAGCCTTCCAGGAGCTGGCTGTCTTTTACAAGGAACTCACCAGGGTCTGGAACAAAGTCTCCACCAAGCGCAGCTCTCCACCGGCTGGAGTGGCGGATGTCCTGCAGGAGCCACTGCTCGGGAATCCGTACATCCATGACTGAGGTTTTAGGTGGCGGTCGGACGAGAGGGCTGTGGCTGGTGAGGTGACCAGGGTCAGGGACCTGCTCGATGGTGGAGGAGCGGGCTGGATGGCGCCAGACACGCTGGGGCGGCACCTAAATTCCGCCAACGTCCGCCGCGCAGCCGATGCCATCGAGTCGCTAAAAACAACTCTAGGCCCTGACTCCATTAGGTGCATTGAGGAGGCTCAAGCACGTGGGGAGATCCCGTCCGAACTGACCACCATCCGGATGGAATTCCTCATCAGCGCCAAACCCCGGAACCTCCCTCGGGAGCCGGTGTCTCACAACTTGAGCCGCCTCGAGGAAATCCCCTCCGTGCCTTTCAGTTCTGCGCAGAGGGGTTTCCTGTACGGTCTGCTCCTGCACACTCTCAATTTTGCCATCCTCGCCTGCCATCCGGACACGCCATGGCATACCATCTTGCCATCTGGAGGAGGTGGGTGTCCCCGATGGAGGGCACTCTACGCGGGAGTCCTCCCAGTATTTATCGGGGACTTGGCCTGGAGGGTGGTGCACGGAGCAGTGCCGTGCAATAAATTTTTAAGCCGGTTCACGGGCTCCCAGGCCGCCTGCAATTTCTGCGGTTTGGAAGAGTCCGTGTTCCATGTTTTTACCGAATGCACGAGGTTGCAGCCCCTGCTTTATTATTTAAAGGGGCTGCTCCTGAAATTCTGGCTGCACTTCAGCCCCACACTCCTGATCTTTGGGCACCCTGTGCGGAGGGGAGCGGGTACGTCCGAGGGCCTCCTCGTAGGACTGCTCCTGGGCACGGCCAAGGGTGCCTTCAGCCGGTCCAGGCAGCGGGCGGTCGAGGGGGTCGTTCAGCCTGACTGCCTGCCTCTCTTCCGCGCGTACATCTGTGCCAGGGTGTCCTTGGAGATGCAGCACGCGGTGTCCACCAGTACGCTCGCGGCCTTCCGCGAGAGGTGGGCGCCGGAGGGACTGGAGTGCATCGTCACCCCCGTCAACCAAATTTTAATTTGATTTTATGTTTCAAAGTTTTTTTGTTTTAATTGCCGGTGTTTTTAATGTCCCCCTCCCCTTTTATATGGGGCACTTGGGGAAAAAAATATGATTTTAGTGCCCAAAAAATAAAAAACAAAAACAAAATAAAAACACAAAAAAAACACAGAACCCCCCCCCAAAAACGCTGAAAAAAGTGCCTTGTAAATATGGTGCGTCCCCCGGATCGGGAGGGCTACGATTTAATGTTTTAGTTTCCTCCAAAAAGAGTTCTGTGGACAGCTGTTGGAGGCGTGGCCTGATCATTTGGAGCCTGGAGCAGTGAGAGAAGGAGCTACCTGCTGTTGCTTCTGCCTGGAAGGCCTTTGTGAGCCCTGTGAAACAGTCCAGGAAGAGGAGGAAGGGGCTTACTTCATTACAATCCATCCAGAAGAAGAGGAGGAGAGCACAAAATTCAACAACTTCATTACTTCTACAGAGAGTTGGAGAGAGGGGGAAAAAGAACAACAACTATCCAGTGTGGAAGGAGGGAGAGACTTCATCATCCAAAGGTGGGTGTATATTGGTGCATTCCCCTAAGGACTTTTTTGTATCGGTGGGGGGAGAAAAGAAGATTTCTTCGAGGCCCGGAACATCGCGGGGTGTGTGTGTGTGTGGAAGTTTGTGTGGGGGTCTTGCTTACAGCTAGACTCCACACACCACTGAAGCACCCCTCCCCCATTGCCTAGCCTGGGATAGCTGGAGCTTCCTGGCTGAAGAATTATTAATCACCTATTTAACATCGTTGTGAGTATGTGCCTGGGTGGCTCCAGCTGCCCCAGGTGAAGACATCTTCTCCCCCCACCCGAAGACCATCTACAAAGATAGTGTTTATTTCGCCATCTGGGGAGTGCACCCCAAGAAAGACACCCACCCATCGCTGTGAGGGGAGACCTGCCCTCACAGCTTCCCACTTTCCCACCCCCTCCCTCTTTCTCTCTCACTGTCTCTCCCCTCTCTCTCTGAGAGCCCTTTCCTCCTAATTGTAAAAACAATTAAGACAACTGAGCAGAGGGAGCAAGGCCCCTCCCCAATTGTCAACTAGGGGAGAGGTGTGCCTCTTTTAGAGCTCCCTCTGTTCAAACAATCAACGAGGCCATTTAAGACCATTAAGGCCTGTGACTTTGGGGTGGGTGTGGCCCTTAAACGGACCTCGTGATGGCGACCCCATCCACGCCGGTGGCAGGGCCAGCAAAGACATATGCGCAGGCGGCGTCCACATCCATGGCGCCTCCTGTGCCTCCTGCTGCCCTGCCACCATTCAGACTAATAACAAAGAAACACGGGGTCAAGAGCTACACTCACCCCACAATGAGCATTGAGGTGTGCGTGCAGGCGATGGCTGGGATAGTCAGCCCCTCGGCCATTGTTGCAGCCTCCAAGATGTCTGGGAAGGCTGTATTCTTCCTGGGGTCGGAGCGGGCGGTGTCCCTGGCCCTTGAAAAGGGGCTCACGGTGGGCGGGACGTTCCTGCTGTTGGACCCTCTCGAGGCCACCGCGCAGAGAGTCATCCTTTCTAACGTCCCACCCTTTGCTCCCGCTGGGCTCCTCCCTAACCTAAACCAACTGGGGGAAGTAAGGTCAGGGATCAACCCCATACTGCTCGGCATCAGGGAGAGCAGCCTGCGCCACATCTTCTCCTTCCGCCGCCAGCTCTTTGTCCGGCTGGCACGGGAGGAGACTACAGAGGGAATTTTAATGTGGTGCATGGGGGGACTGCCTACCGCGTCTTTTGGACGTCGGACGGCGAGCGGTGCCATGCCTGCAGGGAGGTGGGGCACGTTCGCAAGAACTGCCCCGACTCCAAGGCTGCCAAACCACCAAAAGCGGCCAAGGTTGGCGCTGCCACCACCCCTCCCCCTAGTAGCGTCCACGTGCCGGGAGCTGTGGGTGCGCGGGCATCGTCGGGGGCCTTTGTTTTCATGGCCTCCGGCGGGGGGAGGGAGAGCGTCCGATCGGAAGGAAGGTGCGGAGGAAGGCGAAACATCTCGAGGTGGGTCCCCTCAGTGCGCCAGACAATTTGATGCCCGCGCTCAACCCAACCCTGTCACCGGCGAGCATGTGGTGCCCTGAGCCCGTGCCCGAGCCCTTGACCAATATCACAGAGGGGCTCCGGCGCGGGCAAGATAAGAAAAAGTGGGGAGTGGAGCGGGAGGGCTCGGCAGACATGGAGGTCTCCCTGCCTCCGTGTCCCCCCAGGAATAAATGGAGGCTGCGCTCCAATGAGGCGGAGGGGGAACAACATCCCTCCGCAGAGGAGTCGGTGCCCGCCGCGTGTCCTGTGTCCCCCACCAGCGCCCCCAAACTGCACTGTAGGCGAGAGGAGTCTGTCTCCGGGGAGGGTGAGACAGTCGAGGCTGCCCAGCCTCTGCCTCCCGGGGATAGCGTGGAAGATCTGCCTGTCGTGGGGGGCGTGGGGCCAGCGGAGGAATGTGTAGCCGCCGGGTCGAGCGTCCCGGGGACTGAGGCGGGCGGGACCGAAAAGGCCGAACCTGAGCCCGCCCAGCTATTAACCAACTTACCCTGGGAGTCGCTCGACCCGGAAGAAACAAAATATGTTAACAATTTTAATGATTCTGTACACGCTGGGCCGGGAGGTGGCAGCGGGGAGGGGGAAGAACAACAACCCTCGCCCCCTACTTTGGAGCTGGGGTACTTGGAGGAACTGGAACATTTCTTTGACTGGGTCTCTCCGCGTTCCCCGGCTCCTGGGGCGGGGGAGGAACCCCTCCCGCTGTCGCTTCCTGACACAGCACCGCTTTTAAAAGAGCCCAGTGGGGACTCCTCTGCCGACGATCCTGGGGGTGGGATCTGGGCAGAGCCAGAGTCGGATGGCCGGGCCGTTTGCCGTACCTCATGTGGTCGACGGGCCGGCTGCTGGCGGCGACCTCCCGGAGGGGGACGTGGACTCGGTGGGGGGTGAGGGAGAACATCTCAAGTCCATCGCCAGTGAGGTGGTGGATCTCCTCGTGCCCGCCGCTGAGTCCCCCCTCATTCCTGCAAAGGAACTTTGGGACTTTTTGGTCCAGAGCCAGGGTCTCCGCAACCGAGCCCATCTAGCCCTGGAAAGATGGTCTGAGCCGGGGCTGCTCATCGCGTCCATCTGTGCTGCCGCTAAAGCCATGGCCGCGGGCGGGCCCTTATCAAAGGCACAAGGCCTTGAGCTGCGCCGGCTCAAAAGGTTCCTCGCTGGGCTGCTGAAGGAGTGGAGGTCAACAAACGACTCCACTCCACCCCCACAATAGGTTAGGTAGAGGTTGCACTATGCTCTAGTCATGAAGATAACCATAGCCAGCCTCAACATCAACGGCGGCAGAGAGGCACGTCGTAGATTTAACAAGTTTTCACTCCTGCGGGAGGGGAATTAGGCGGTGTGCTTCCTGCAAGAAACCCACACCGTTGCAGGAGATGAAGCCACGTGGCTCCTGGAATGGCAAGGAGAGGTCCGCATGAGCCACCTCACCGCCACTTCTTGTGGGATGGCCATCTTGCTGGCCCCGCATTTTCAGCCGGAGATCTTGGGGGTCGAGGAGCCCATGCCAGGCCGCTTGCTGCACGTCACGGTTCGCCTGGGGGACGTGCTGCTCCATCTCATGAACGTGTACGCCCCTCAGCCCGGCCCGCAGCAAGCGTGCTTCTTCGAAGAAGTGTCCGCTCTTCTTGGCTCCGTCGACGTCGGCGACTGCATTGTCCTCGGGAGGGATTTTAACTGCACCCTCGAGGCGAGGGATTGCTCCGGTGCCCCGCAGATCATGACGGCAATTGAGAAGTTGAGGGACCTGGTCGGGTCCCTCGACTTGGTGGACGTCTGGCGAAATCTCTACCCCGACTCGAATGCCTTTACTTGGGTGAGGCCTGGAGTAGGATGGTCCAGAATCGACCGCCTTTACTTGTCTCGGGAGTACGATTTCTGCGTCCCGGCGATCTCCATGCAGCCGGTGCCGTGTTTGGACCACCACCTGGTGTGGGCGGAGCTCGCTTCACTCTGCGCAAGGACGGGGTCCGCGTCCTGGCATTTTAACAACAAGCTGCTGGAGGACGTGCGGTTCCAGGACTCGTTCCGTCGTTTCTGGGCCAACTGGAGAAGGAAGCAGGGGGGCTTCACCTCCTTGAGGCTATGGTGGGACGTGGACAAAGGCTCACGTCTGTGTCTTCTGTCAAGAGTATGCGAGGGGGTCGCCCAAGAGGCGGGCGGCCAGGGTCGGGCACCTAGAAAAAGAGGTGCTCGACCTGGAGTCCTGTCTCGGTTAAGTCGTCGAGGACCCAGCCCTGCGGATGGTGTACAAAGCGAAGAAGGCCGCGCTGAAGGACCTGCAGCTCGTCGGGTCCCGAGGTGCATTCGTGAGGTCGCGGATCCGGTTCCTGCGGGATGTGGACTGCGGCTCCCCCTTCTTCCACTCGCTGGAAAAAAGACAGAGTGTCCGTAAGCAGCTCTTGACGCTGCTGACCGACGACGGCTCTCTCGTCTCGGATCCGGAGGGCGTCAACAACAGGGCCCGTGAATATTATGGGGCTCTGTTCTCTCCAGAGCCATCCAGCGAGGAAACGCGTAGAGTTTTGTAGGAGGACCTGCCGGGGGTCGGCCCGGAGGGCGCCGAAAATCTGGAAGCTCCGCTAAGCCTGGCGGAGCTGACCGGCGCCCTCGACCGGCTCTCGAAGGGAAAAGCCCCGGGGCTGGACGGGCTGACTGTGGAGTTCCACAGGGCGTTCTGGGGGAAAGTCTGGCGACCGCGGAGATGCCCCTCTCTTGGCGAAGGGCAGTCATCGTCCTGCTGCCCAAGAAGGGCGATCTCTGCCTCCTTAAGAACTGGCACCCGGTCTCCTTCCTCAGCACGGACTACAAAATCTTTGCCAGGGCGATGTCTGCTCGCCTTGGCGCTGTGCTGGACCACATGATCCACCCCGACCAGTCCTACACGGTTACGGGCCGGATAATCCACGATAAAATCTATCTGGTCCGGGACCTCATCCATCATTCCCAGGAGGCTGGTCTGTTGGTCGCCTCCTTATCTCTCGACCAAGAGAAGGCGTTCGACAGGGTGGATCATGACTAACTGTTCGGGACTCTGCATGCTTTCGGGTTCGGGAAGCATTTCGTCGCCCGGATCCGACTTTTGTATGCCGCCGCGGAGTGTCTGATTAAGGTTAACGGGTCCTTGCCGGCGCCCCTTCGCTTTGGGAGAGTGGTGCGCCAGGGATGCCCCATGTCTGGCCAGTTATATGCCATCTGCGTGGAGCCTTTCCTGCGCCTCCAGCGGATGAGGTTGATGGGACTTGCTCTGCAAGGGCCGGGCGTGGAGGTCGTCCTGTCGGCTTACGCCGAAGACGTGGTCCTCGCGGTAGAGGATCCCACTGACCTGCGGAGGATGCGTGAGTGCCAGGAGATTTACTCGGCCGCATCCTCTGCAAAGATCAACTGGGAGAAATGTTCCGGCCTCCTGGTGGGTCAGTGGCGAGTGGACTCCCTGCCGAAGGAGCTCAGGCCTTTTGCCTGGAGCACGACCCATCTTCTCTATCTGGGGGTCTACCTTAGTCCCGACAAGGAAGCCTGGCCGGCGAACTGGCAAGAGCTGGAGGCCAAGGTCGTCGCTCGTGTAGGGCGCTGGATAGGACTGGTCTGAGTGCTGTCCTACAGGGGTCGAGCGCGAGTCATAAACCAGCTGGTGGCCGCCATGCTGTGGTACCAGCTGGTCTCTTTGACCCCTACCCCTGCGTTTGTCACCAAGATACAGAAGAAGCTGGTGGACTTCTTCTGCAACAACAGGAAGCATTGGGTCTCTGCCGTGGTCTTGAGTCTCCCGCTTGGCGAGGGCGGTCAGTCGTTGGTGTGCGTCAGCACCCAGCTCGCGACGTTCCGTCTTCAGACCCTGCAGAGATACCTTTGCGTCAAGCTCCCTCCTAGGTGGCATGCCCTGGCGACATATTTCTACCACCAGCAGCACGGCCTCAACTACGACACGCAGCTCATCTTTTTGAGCTTGGGGGGCGTCTGGACCGCCGTCCAGGAGCTGCCTGTCTTTTACAATGAACTTACCAGGATCTGGAACAAAGTCTCCACCAAGCGCAGCTCTCCACCGGCTGGAGTGGCGGACGTCCTGCAGGAGCCGCTGCTTGGAGTCCGTAACTCCACGACCGAGGTTTGTGGCTGGTGAGGTGACCAGGGTCAGGGACCTGCTCGATGGTGGAGGAGCAGGCTGGATGGCGCCAGACACGCTGGCGTGGCACCTAAATTCGGCCGACGTCCGCCGCACGGCCGATGCATCGAGTCGCTAAAAACAGCCCTGGGCCCTGACTCCGCTACGTGCATCGAGGAGGCTCAAGCACGTGGGGAGATCCCGTCCGAACTGACCCCCGTCCAGACGGAATTCCTCATCGGCGCCAAACCCCGGAACCTCCCTCGGGAGCCGGCGCCTCAAAACTTGAGCCACCTCGAGGAAATCCCCTCCATGCCTTTCATTTCCATGCGGAGGGGTTTCCTGTATGGGCTGCTCCTGCACACTCTCAACTTTGCCATCCTCGCCTGCCGTCTGGACACGCCATGGCAAACCATCTTGCCATCCAGAGGAGGCGGGGGTCCCCGATGGAGGGCACTCTATGCGGAAGTCCTCCCACTATTTATCGGGGACTTGGCCTGGAGGGTGGTGCACGGAGCAGTGCCGTGCAATACATTTTTAAGCCAGTTCACGGGCTCGCAGGCCGTCTGCAATTTCTGCGGTCTGGAAGAGTCCGTGTTCCATGTTTTTATCGAATGCACGAGGTTGCAGCCCCTGTTTTATTATTTAAAGGGGCTGCTCCTGAAATTCTGGCTGCACTTTAGTCCCACACTCCTGATCTTTGGGCATCCTGTGCAGAGGGGAGCGGGTAGGTCCGAGGGCCTCCTCGTAGGACTGCTCCTGGGCACGGCCAAGGGTGCCATCAGCCAGTCGAGGCAGCGGGCGGTCGAGGGGCTCATTCAGCCTGACTGCCTGCCTCTCTTCCGTGCATACTTCCACGCCAGGGTGTCCTTGGAGATGCAGCACACGGTGTCCACTGGTACGCTCACGGCCTTCCACAAGAGGTGGGCGCCGAAGGGACTGGAGTGCATCGTTACCCCCGGCAACCAAATTTTAAATTGATTTTATTTATTTTACAGTATGATTTGTTTTAATTGCTGGTTTTAGTGTCCCCCTCCCCTTTTATGAGGGGCACTTGTAGAATTAATGATTTTATGGCCCCAAATTTTTTTTTTAAGTTTTTAAAAAGTTTAAAAAAAAACAAAAAAAGGGCAGTTTGAAAAATATTTTGAGTGTCCCCCATATTGGGGGGCATTTGATTTAATGTTTATTTCGTTATCCAACCAAAAAGAGTTCTGTGGACAAGGGTGGAGCTGTTGGAGGCGTGGCCTGATCATTTGGAGCCTGGAGCAGTGACGGAAGGAGCTCCCTGCTGTAGCTCCTGCCTGAAGGCCTGGAGAGAACCCTGAGACCAGCCCAGGAAGAGGAGGAAGGGGCTTACTTCATTACAATCCATCCAGAGGGAGAGGAGGAGAGCAGAAAATTCAACAACTTTATTACTTCTACAGAGAGTTGGAGAGAGGGGGAAAGAACAACAACCTGTGTGGAAAGAGGGAGACTCTACAACAGTCTACAGGTGGGTGTGCTGGTGCATTCCTCTAAGGACATTGTTTTATTGGTGGGGAGAGAAAAGTAGATTTCTTCAAGGCCTGGATCATCGCGGGGCGTGTGTGTGTATGGAAGTGTGTGTGGGGGTCTTGCTTACAGCTAGGCCCCACACACCACTGAAGCACCCCTCCCCCATTGCCTAGCCTGGGATAGCTGGAGCTACCTGGCTGAAGAATTATTAATCACCCTATTTAACATCGTTGGGACTGTGTGCCTAGGTGGCTCCAGCTGCCCCAGGTGAAGACATCGTCTCCCCCCACCCGAAGACCATCCTACAAGACTGTGTCTTGTTTTTCCATCATCTGGGGAGTGCACCCCAGAAAACAGCCACACACCACTGTGAGGGGAGACCTGCCCTCAAAGCTTCCCTCTTTCCCAGACCCCACTCTCTCACTCTGTCATTCTCTCTGTCTCTCCCCTCTCTCTCTGAGAGCCCCTTTCCTCCTTAATCAAAATTAAATTAAAACAACTGAGCAGAGGGAGCAATGCCCCTCCCCAATCGTTAACTAGGGGAGAAGTGTGCCCCACTAAGAGCTCCCTCTGCTCAAACACCAATGAGGCCAATTCAAGACCATTAAGGCCTGTGACTTTGGGGTGGGTGTAGCCCTTAAAGGGACCCCGTCATTGCGACCCCACCCACGCCGGTGGCAGGGCCAGCTAAGATGTACTTGCAGGCGGCGTCCACATCCACAGCGCCTCCTGCTGCCCTGCCACCATTTAAACTAATCACGAAAAAACATGGGGTCAAGAGCTATACTCACCCCACAATGTGCATTGAGGAGTGCGTGCGGGCGATGGCTGGGGTAGTCGGCCCCTCGGCCATTGTCGCAACCTCCAAAATGTCTGGGAAGGCGGTCTTCTTCCTGGGGTCGGAGCAGGCTGTGTCCCTGGCCCTTGGAAAGGGGCTCACGATGGGCGGGACATTCCTGCCGGTGGACCCTCTCGAGGCCACCGTGCAGAGGGTCATCCTTTCCAACGTCCCGCCCTTTGTTCCCGCTGAACTCCTCCTCCCTCACCTACACCAACAGGGATGCCCCATGTCCGGCCAGGTATATGCCATCTGCGTGGAGCCTTTCCTGTGCCTCCTGCGGACATGGTTGACGGGACTGGCTCTGCAAGGGCCGGGCGTGGAGATCGTCCTCTCGGCTTACGACGATGACGTGCTCCTCGTGGCAGAGGATCCCGCTGACCTGCGGAGGATGCGTGAGTGCCAGGAGATTTACTCGGTCGCATCCTCTGCCAGGATCAACTGGGAGAAATGTTCCGGACTCCTTGTGGGTCAGTGGCAGGTGGACTCCCTGCCGGAGGAGTTCAGGCCTTTTGCCTGGAGCACGACCCATCTCCTCTGTCTGGGAGTCTACCTCAGCCCTGACGAGGAAGCCTGGCCGGCGAACTGGCAAGAGCTGGAGGCCAAGGTCGCCGCTCGCCTAGGGCGCTGGACAGGACTGCTCCGAGTGCTGTCCTACAGGGGTCGAGTGCTAGTCATAAACCAGCTGGTGGCCGCCATGCTGTGGAACCGGCTGGTCACTTTGACCCCTCCCACTGTGTTTGTCACAAGATACAGATAAAGCTGGTGGACTTCTTCTGGAACAACAGGAAGCACTGGGTCTCTGCCGTGGTCTTGAGTCTTCCGCTTGGGGAGGGCGGTCAGTCATTGGTGTGCGTCAGCACCCAGCTCGCGACTTTCCGTCTTCAGACCTTGAAGAGATACCTTTACGTCGTGCCCGCTCCTAGGTGGCATGCTCTGGTGACGTATTTCTTCCACCAGCAGCACGGCCTCAACTACGACATGCAGCTCCTGTTTGTGAGCTTGGGGGGTGTCAAGACCGCCGTCCAGGAGCTGCCTGTCTTTTACAACGAACTCACCAGGGTTGGAACAAAGTCTCCACCAAGTGCAGCTCTCCACCGGCTGGAGTGGCGGCTGTCCTGCAGGAGCCGCTGCTCGGGAATCCGTACTTCCACGACCGAGGTTTTAGGTGGCAGTCGGACGAGAGGGCTGTGGCTGGTGAGGTGACCAGGGTCAGAGACATGCTCGATGGCGGAGGAGCGGGCTGGATGGCGCCAGACACGCTGGCGCGGCGCCTAAATTCGGTCGACGTCTGCCGCGTGGCCGATGCCGTCGAATCGCTAAAAACAGCTCTGGGCCCTGATTCCGTTAGGTGCATTGAGGAGGCTGAAGCACGTGGGGAGATCCAGTCCGAACTGACCCCCGTCCAGACGGAATTCCTCATCGGCGCCAAAAGCCGGAACCTCCCTCGGGAGCCGGCGCCTCACAACTTGAGCCGCCTCGAAGAAATTCCCTCCATGCCTTTCAGTTCCGCGCGGAGGGGTTTCCTGTATGGGCTGCTCCTGCACACTCTCAACTTTGCCATCCTTGCCTGCCGTCCGGACACGCCATGGCATACCATCTTCCCGTCCGGAGGAGGCGGGGGTCCCCGATGGAGGGCACTCTATGCGGGAGTCCTCCCACTATTTATCAGGGACTTGGCCTGGACAGTGGTGCACGGAGCAGTGCCGTTGTATAAATCTTTAAGCCGCTTCACAGGCTCCCAGACCGCCTGCAATTTCTGCGGTCTGGAAGAATCCGTGTTCCATGTTTTTACCGAATGCACGAAGTTGCAGCCCCTGTTTTATTATTTAATGGGGCTGCTCCTGAAATTCTGGCTGCACTTCAGTCCCACACTCCTGATCTTTGGGCACCCTGTGCAGAGGGGAGCGGGTAGGTCCGAGGGCCTCCTCGTAGGACTGCTCCTGGGCACGGCCAAGGGTGCCATCAGCCGGTCCAGGCAGCGGGCGGTCGAGGGGGTCGTTTAGCCTGACTGCCTGCCTCTCTTCCACGCGTACATCCGTGCCAGGGTGTCCTTGGAGATGGAGCATGTGGTGTCAACTGGTACGCTCGCGGCCTTCTGCGAGAGGTGGGCGCCGGAGGGACTGCAGTGCATCGTTACCCCCTGCAACCAAATTTTAGTTTGATTTTAGTTATTTTACAGTTTGATTTGTTTTAATTGCCGGTTTTAGTATCCCGCTCCCCTTTTATAGGGGGCACTTGTAGAATTAATGATTTTATGGCCCAAAAACAATTGGAAAAAAAGTCCCCCAAAAAAAGTCAAAAAAAGCAAACAAACAAAAAAGGGCAGTTTGAAAAATGTTTGGAGTGTCCCCCAGATTGGGGGGCATTTTATTTAATGTTTATTTCGTTGTCCAACCAAAAAGAGTTCTGTGGACAAGGGTGGAGCTGTTGGAGGCATGGCCTGATCATTTGGAGCCTGGAGCAGTGAGGGAAGGTTCTCCCTGCTGTAGCTTCTGCCTGAAGGCCTGGAGAGAACCCTGAGACCAGCCCAGGAAGAGGAGGAAGGGGCTTATTTCATTACAATCCATCCAGAGGGAGAGGAGGAGAGCAGACAATTCAACAACTTTATTACTTCGACAGAGAGTTGGAGAGAGGGGGAAAGAACAACAACCTGTGTGGAAGGAGGGAGATTCTACAACATTCTACAGGTGGGTGTACTGGTGCATTCCCCTAAAGACATTGTTATATTGGTGGGGGGAGAAAAGAAGATTTCTTCGAGGCCCGGAACATCGCGGGGGGTGTGTGTGTGTGGAAGTGTGTGTGGGGGTCTTGCTTACAGCTAGGCCCCACACACCACTGAAGCACCCCTCCCCCATTGACTAGCCTGGGATAGCTGGAGCTACCTGGCTGAAGAATTATTAATCAGCTTATTTAACATCGTTGAGAGTGTGTGCCTGGGTCGCTCCAGCTGCCCCAGCTGAAGACATCTTCTTCCCCCATCCGACGACCATCCTATAAGACTGTGTCTTGTTTTTCCATCATCTGGGGAGTGCACCCCAGAAAATACCCACCCATCGCTGTGAGGGGAGACCTGCCCTCAGAGCTTCCCTCTTTCCCACCCCCCACCCTTTCACTCTGTCATTCCCTCTGTCTCTCCCCTCTCTCTCTGAGAGCCCATTTCCTCCTTAATTAAAATTAAATTAAGACAACTGAGCAGAGTGAGAAAGGTTCCTCCCCAATCGTTAACTAGGGTAGAGGTGTGCCCCACTAAGAGCTCCCCCTGCTCAAACACCAACGAGGATAATTTAAGACCATTAAGGCCTGTGACTTTGGGGTTGGTGTAGCCCTTAAAGGGACCCCGTCATGGCGACCCCATCCACGCCGGTGGCTGGGCCAGCTAAGACGTACGTGCAGGCGGCGTCCACATCCACGGCGCCTCCTGCGCCTCCTGCTGCCCTGCCACCATTTAAACTAATTACGAAAAAACATGGGGTCAAGAGTTACACTCACCCCACAATGAGCATTGAGGAGTGCGTGCAGGCGATAGCCGGGGAAGTCGGCCCCTCGGCCATTGTCGCGGCCTCCAAAATGTCTGGGAAGGTCGGAGCGTGCGGTGTCCCTGGCCCTTGAAAATGGGCTCACTGTGGGTGGGACGTTCCTGCCGGTGGACCCTCTCGAGGCCACCGCACAGAGGGGCATCCTTTCCAACGTCCTGCCCTTTGTTCCCGCTGAGCTCCTCCTCCCTCACCTACAACAACTGGGGGATTAACCCCATACTGCTCGGCCTCAGGGAGAACAGCCTGCGCCACGTGTTCTCCTTCCGCCGCCAGCTCTTTGGCCGGCTGGCGTGGGAGGAGATGACAGAGGGCAGTTTTAATGTGGCGCACGAGGGGACTCCCTACCGCATCTTTTGGACATCGGACTGCGTGCGGTGCCATGCCTGTAGGGAGGTGGGGCACGTTCGCAAGATCTGCCCCGCCTCCAAGGCCACCAAACCACCGAAGGCAACCAAGGCTGGCGCCGCCGCCACCTCACCCCCTAGTTGCGTCCGCGTACCGGGAGCGGTAGGTGCGCGGGCATCGTCGGAGACCTTTGTTTTCACGGCCTCCGGCGAGAGGGAAGGAGAAGGTCCAGTCGGAAAGAAGACGCGGAGGAAGGTGAAACACCTCGAGGCTGGTCCCCTCAGTGCGCCAGACAGTCTGATCACCACGCTCAGCCCAACCCTGTCACTGCTGAGGGGCTTGGGCGTGGGCAAGAAAAGAAAAAGGGGGAAATGGAGCGGGAGGCCTCGGCAGACATGGAGGTCTCCCTGCCTCCGCGCCCCCCCAGGAACAAAAGGAGGCGCCGTTCCAATGAGGCGGAGGGAGAACAACATCCCTCCGCAGAGGAGTCAGTGCCCGCTGCGTATCCCGCGTTCCCCACCGGCGCCCCCAATCTGCGCCGTAGGCGAGAGGAATCTGTCCCCAGGGAGGGTGGGGCAGTCGAGGCTGTCGTGGGGTGCGTGGGGCCAGCGGAGGAATGCGTTGCCACCGGGTCGAGCATCCCGGGGACTGAGGCGGGCGGGGCCGAAAAGGCCAAACCTAAGCCCGCCCAGCTATTAACCAACATACCCCGGGAGTCGCTTGACCCGGAAGAAATACAAAGTGTTAACAATTTTAATGATTCTGCAGACGCTGGGCCGGGGGGTGGCGGCGTGGAGGGGGAAGAACACCAACCCTCCCCCCCTACTTTGGAGCTGGGGGTATTGGAGGACCTGGAACACTTCTTGGACCAGGTCTCTCCAGTTTCCCCGGTTCCTGGGGCGTAGGAGGGACACCTTCCGCTGTCGCTTCCTGACCCAGCACCACTTTTAAAAGAGCCCAGTGGGGACTCCTCTGCCGACGATCCTGGGGGTGGGAAGGGGCAGAGCCAGGCTCGGATGGAGCGGCCGGGCCGTTTGCCGTACCTCGTGCGGTCGACATGCAGGCTGCTGTTGGCGACCTCCCTGAGGGGGACGGGGACTCGGTGGAGGATGGGGGAGAAGATCTAGAGTCCATCGCCAGTGAGGTGGTGGATCTCCTCGTGCCCGCCGCTGAGTCCCCCCTCATTCCTGTAAAGGAACTCCGGGACTTTTTGATCCAGAGCCAGGGTCGCCGCAACCGAACCCATCTGGCCATGGAAAAATGGTCCGAGCCGGTGCTGCTCATCGCGTCCATCCGCGCCGCCGCTAAAACCATGGCCGCGGGCGGGCCCTTATCAAAGGCGCATGGCCTTGAGCTGTGCTGGTTCAAAAGATTCCTCACTGGGCTGCTGAGGGTGTGGAGGTCAACAAACGACTCCACTCCCCCCCCCCCCACAATAGTTTAGGTAGAGGTTGCACTAGGCTTTTGTCATGAAGATAATCAAAGCCAGCCTCAACATCAACGGCGGCAGAGAGGCTCGTCGTAGATTTAACAATTTTTAGCTCCAGAGGGAGGGGAAATATGCGGTGTGCTTCCTGCAAGAAACCCACACCGTTCCGGGAGACGAAGCCAGTGGCTCCTGGAATGGCAAGGAGAGGTCCGCATGAGCCACCTCACCGCCACTTCTTGTGGGGTGGCCATCTTGCTGGCCCCGCATTTTCAGCCGGAGATCTTGGGGGTCGAGGAGCCCGTGCCAGGCCGCTTGCTGCACGTCACGGTTCGCCTGGGGGACGTGCCGCTCCATCTCGTGAACGTGTACGCCCCTCATCCCGGCCTGCAGCAAACGCGCTTCTTCGAAGAAGTGTCCGCTCTTCTTGGCTTCGTCGACATCGGCGACTGCATTGTCCTCGGGGGGGATTTTAACTGCACCCTCGAGGCGAGGGACCACTCCGGTGCCCCGCAGAGCATGACGGCGACCGAGAAGTTGAGGGACCTGGTCGGGTCCTTTGACTTGGTGGACATCTGGCGAAATCTCCATCCCGACTCCAGCGCCTTTACTTGGGTGCGGCCTGGAGTAGGATGGTCCAGAATCGACCACCTTTACGTGTCTCGGGCATATTTTCCCTGCGTCCCGGCATGTGACTGGTGCAGTGTTCGGACCACCACCTGGTGTGGGCGGAGCTCGCGGCGCTCCGCGCGAGGACGGGGTCCACGTACTGGCATTTTAACAACCAGCTGCTGGAGGATGAGCGGTTCCAGGACTTGTTCCATCGTTTCTGGGCCGACTGGAGAAGGAAGCAGGGTGGCTTCCCCTCCTTGAGGCTATGGTGGGACGTGGGCAAAGCTCACGTCCACGTCTTCTGTGAAGAGTACACGAGGGGGTCGACCAAGAGGCGGGCAGCCATGGTCGGGCGCCTAGAAAAAGAGGTGCTCGACCTGGAGTCCCGTCTTGGTCAAGTCGTCGAGGACCCGGCCCTGTGGACAGTGTACGAAGTGAAGAAGGACGCGCTGAAGGACCTGCAGTTCGTCAGCTGCTGAGGCGCGTTCGTGAGGTCGTGGATCCGAATCCTGCGGGATCTGGACCGTGGTTCTCCCTTCTTCCACTCGCTGGAAAAAAGACAGAGTGTCCGTAAGCAGCTCTTGATGCTTCTGGCTGACGATGGCTCTCTCGTCTCAGATCCGGAGGGCGTCAATAACAGGGCCCGTGAATATTACGGTCTCTGTTCTCTCCGGAGCTGTCCAGCGAGGAAGCGCATAGAGTTTTGTGGGAGGACCTGCCGAAGGTCAGCCCGGAGGGCGCCGAAAATCTGGAAGCTCCGCTAAGACTGGCGGAGCTGACCAGCGCCCTCTTCCGGCTCTCGAGGGGAAAAGCTCCTGGGTTGAACCGGCTGACCGTGGAGTTCCACTGGGCGTTCTGGGACGTCCTGGGGGGCGACTACACGCGGGTCCTGGGGGAAAGTCTGGCGACCGGGGAGATGCCCCTCTTTTGGCGCAGGGCAGTGATCGTCCTGCTGCCGAAGAAGGGCGATCTCTGCCTCCTTAAGAACTGGCGCCCGGTCTCCCGCCTCAGCACGGACTACAAAATCTTCATCAGGGTGATGTCTGCTCGCTTTGGCGCCGTGCTGGACCACATGATCCACCCCGATCAGTCCTACACGGTCCCGGGCCGGACAATCCACGATAACATCCATCTGGTCCAGGACCTCATCCGTCATTCCCAGGAGGCTGGTCTGTCGGTCGCCTTCCTATCTTTCGACCAAGAGAAGGCATTCGACAGGGTGGATCACGACTATCTGTTTGGGACTCTGCGCGCTTTCGGGTTCGGGACGCATTTCGTCACCCGGATCCGACTTTTGTATGCCGCCGCGGAGTGTCTGATTAAGGTTAATGGGTCCTTGATGGCGCCCGTTCGCTTTGGGAGAGGGGAGCGCCAGGGATGCCCCATGTCCAGCCAGTTATATGCCATCTGCGTGGAGCCTTTCCTGCGCCTCCTGTGGACGAGGTTGATGGGACTTGCTCTGCAAGGGCCGGGCGTGGAGGTCGTCCTCTCGGCTAATGCCAATGCCATGCTCCTCGCGGTAGAGAACCCTGCTGACCTGCGGAGGATGCGTGAGTGCCAGGAGATTTACTCGGCCGCATCCTCTGCAAGGATAAACTGGGAGAAAAGTTCCGGACTCCTGGTTGGTCAGTGGTGGGTGCACTCCCTTCCAGAGGAGCTCAGGCCTTTTGCCTGGAGCACGACCCATCTCCTCTATCTGGGAGTCTACCTTAGCCCCGACGCGGAAGCCTGGCCGGCGAACTGGCAAGAGCTGGAGGCCAAGGTCGCCGCTCGCCTAGGGCACTGGACAGGACTGCTCCGAGTGCTGTCCTACAGGGGTCGAGCGCTAGTCATAAACCAGATGGTGGACGCCATGCTGTGGGACCGGCTGGTCACTTTGACCCCTCCCGCTGCATTTGTCACCAAGATACAGAAGAAGCTGGTGGACTTCTTCTGGAACAACAGGAAGCACTGGGTCTCTGCCGCGGTCTTGAGTCTCCCGGTTGGGGAGGGCGGTCAGTCGTTGGTGTGTGTCAACGCCCAGCTCGCGACTTTCCGTCTTCAGACCCTGCAGAGATACCTTTACGTCGAGCCCCCTCATAGATGGCGTGCTCTGGCGATGTATTTCTTCCGCCAGCAGCACGGCCTCAACTACGACACGCAGCTCCTGTTTGTGAGCTTGGGGGGCGTCAGCACCGCCGTCCAGGAGCTGCCTGTCTTTTACAAGGAACTCACCAGGGTCTGGAACAAAGTCTCCACCAAGTGCAGCTCTCCACCGACTGGAGTGGCGGCTGTCCTGCAGGAGCCGCTGCTCGGGAATCCATACCTCCACGACCGAGGTTTTAGGTGGCAGTCGGACGAGAGGGCTGTGGCTGGTGAGGTGATCAGGGTCACTGACCTGCTCGATGGCAGAGGAGCGGGCTGGATGCTCCAGATACGCTGGCGCGGCGCCTAAATTCGGCCGACGTCCGCCGCGTGGCCGATGCCATCGAGTCGCTAAAAACAGCTCTGGGCCCTGAATCCGTTAGGTGCATCGAGGAGGCTCAAGCATGTGGGGAGATCCCGTCTGAACTGACCCCCGTCCAGACGGAATTCCTCATTGGCGCCAAACGCCGGAACCTCCCTCGGGAGCAGGCGCCTCACAACTTGAGCCGCCTCGAGGAAATTCCCTCCATGTCTTTCAGTTCCGCGCGGAGGGGTTTCCTGTATGGGCTGCTCCTGCACACTCTCAACTTTGCCATCCTTGCCTGCCATCCGGACACGCCATGGCATGCCATCTTCCTGTCCGGAGGAGGCGGAGGTCCCCGACGGAGGGCACTCTACGCGGGAGTCCTCCCACTATTTATCAGGGTCTTGGCCTGGACAGTGGTGCACGGAGCAGTGCCATTGTATAAATCTTTAAGCCAGTTCACAGGCTCCCAGGCCGCCTGCAATTTCTGCAGTCTGGAAGAGTCCGTGTTCCATGTTTTTACCGAATGCACGAGGTTGTAGCCACTGTTTTATTATTTAAAGGGGCTGCTCCTGAAATTCTGGCTGCACTTCAGTCCCACACTCCTGATCTTTGGGCACCCTGTGCAGAGGGGAGCGGGTAGGTCCGAGGGCCTCGTCATAGGACTGCTCCTGGGCACGGCCAAGAGTGCCATCAGCCGGTCCGGGCAGCGGGCGGTCGAGGGGGTCGTTCAGCCTGACTGCCTGTCTCTCTTCCACGCGTACATCCGTGCCAGGGTGTCCTTGGAGATGGAGCATGTGGTGTCCACTGGAACGCTCGCGGCCTTCTGTGAGAGGTGGGCGCCGGAGGGACTGGAGTGCATTGTTACCCCCTGCAACCAAATTTTAATTTGATTTTAGTTAATTTACAGTTTGATTTGTTTTAATTGCCGGTTTTAGTATCCCGCTCCCCTTTTATAGGGGGCACTTGTAGAATTAATGATTTTATGGCCCCAAAAAATTGGAAAAAAAGTCCCCAAAAAAAAAGTCAAAATAAGCAAACAAAAAAAAAAGGGCAGTTTGAAAAATGTTTGGAGTGTCCCCCAGATTGGGGGGCATTTGATTTAATGTTTATTTCGTTGTCCAACCAAAAAGAGTTCTGTGGACAAGGGTGGAGCTGTTAGAGGCATCATGGACTGATCATTTGGAGCCTGGAGCAGTGAGGGAAGGAGCTCCCTGCTGTAGCTCCTGCCTGAAGGCCTGGAGAGAACCCTGAGACCAGCCCAGGAAGAGGAGGAAGGGGCTTACTTCATTACAATCCATCCAGAGGGAGAGGAGGAGAGCAGACAATTCAACAACTTTATTACTTCGACAGAGAGTTGGAGAGAGGGGGAAAGAACAACAACCTGTGTGGAAGGAGGGAGACTCTACAAAATTCTGCAGGTGGGTGTGCTGGTGCATTCCCCTAAAGACATTGTTATATTGGTGGGGGGAGAAAAGAAGATTTCTTCGAGGCCCGGAACATCGCGGGGGGTGTGTGTGTGTGGAAGTGTGTGTGGGGGTCTTGCTTACAGCTAGGCCCCACACACCACTGAAGCACCCCTCCCCCATTGCCTAGCCTGGGATAGCTGGAGCTACCTGGCTGAAGAATTATTAATCACCCTATTTAGACATAGACATAGACATGGAAAATAGGTGCAGGAGTAGGCCATTCAGCCCTTCTAGCCTGCACCGCCATTCAATGAGTTCATGGCTGAACATGAAACTTCAGTACCCCCTTCCTGCTTTCTCGGCATACCCCTTGATCCCCCGAGTAGTAAGGACTTCATTTAACTCTCTTTTGAATATATTTAGTGAATTGGCCTCAACTACTTTCTGTGGTAGAGAATTCCACAGGTTGACCACTCTTTGGGTGAAGAAGTTTCTCCTCATCTCCGTCCTAAATGGCTTACCCCTTATCCTTAGACTCTGACCCCTGGTTCTGGACTTCCCCAACATTGGGAACATTCTTCTTGCATCTAACCTGTCTAAACCCGTCAGAATTTTAAACGTTTCTCTGAGGTCCCCTCTCATTCTTCTGAACTCCAGTGAATACAAGCCCAGTTGATCCAGTCTTTCTTGATAGGTCAGTCCCACCATCCCGGAAATCAGTCTGGTGAATCTTCGCTGCACTCCCTCAATAGCAAGAATGTCCTTCCACACGTTAGGAGACCAAAACTGTACACAATACTCCAGGTGTGGCCTCACCAAGGCCCTGTACAACTGTAGCAACACCTCCCTGCCCCTGTACTCAAATCCCCTCGCTATGAAGGCCAACATGCCATTTGCTTTCTTAACCGCCTGCTGTACCTGCATGCCAACTTTCAATGACTGATGTACCATGACACCCAGGTCTCGTTGCACGTTCCCTTTTCCTAATCTGTCACCATTCAGATAATAGTCTGTCTCTCTGTTTTTACCACCAAAGTGGATAACCTCACATTTATCCACGTTATACTTCATCTGCCATTCATTTGCCCACTCACCTAACCTATCCAAGTCACTCTGCAGCCTCATAGCATCCTCCTCGCAGCTCACACTGCCACCCAACTTAGTGACATCCGCAAATTTGGAGATACTACATTTAATCCCCTCGTCTAATTCATCAATGTACAATGTAAACAGCGGGGCCCCAGCACAGAACCTTGCGGTACCCCACTAATCACTGCCTGCCATTCTGTAAAGTACCATTTACTCCTACTCTTTGCTTCCTGTCTGACAACCAGTTCTCAGTCCACGTCAGCACACTACCCCCAATCCCATGTTTTTTAACTTTGCACATTAATCTCTTGTGTGGGACCTTGTCGAAAGCCTTCTGAAAGTCCAAATATACCACATCAACTGGTTCTCCTTTGTCCACTTTACTGGAAACATCCTCAAAAAATTCCAGAAGATTTGTCAAGCATGCTTTCCCTTTCACAAATCCATGCTGACTTGGACCTATCATGTCACAATTTTCCAAATGCGCTGCTATGACATCCTTAATAATTGATTCCATCATTTTACCCACTACTGAGGTCAGGCTAACCGGTCTATAATTCCGTGTTTTCTCTTTCCCTCCTTTTTTAAAAAGAGGGGTTACATTGGCTACCCTCCACTCGATAGGAACTGATCCAGAGTCAATCGTTGGGTGTGTGCACCTGGGTGGCTCCAGCTGCCCCAGGTGAAGACATCTTCTCCCCCCACCCGAAGACCATCATATAAGACGGTGTCTTATTTTTCCATCATCTGGGGAGTGCACCCCAGAAAGACACCCACCCATCACTGTGTGGGGAGACCATCCCTCACAGCTTCCGTCATTCCCACCCACCCGTTTTTCTCTGTCACTCTCTCTGTCTCTCCCCTGTCTCTCTGAGAGCCCCTTTCCTCCTTAATCAAAATTAAATTAAGACAACTGAGCAGAGGGAGCAAGGCCCCTCCCCAATCGTTAATTAGGGGAGAGGTGTGCCCCACTAAGCACTCCCTCTGCTCAAACACCAACGAGGCCAATTTAAGACTATTAAGGCCTGTGACTTTGGGGTGGGTGTAGCCACTAAAGGGACCCCGTCATGGCGACCCCATCCACGCCGGTGGCAAGGCCAGCTAAGATGTACGCGCAGGCGGCGTCCACATCCTCGGCGCCTCCTGCTGCCCTGCTACCATTTAAACTAATTACGAAAAAACACGGGGTCAAGAGCTACACTCACCCCACAATGAGCATTGAGGAGTGCGTGCGGGTGATGGCTGGGGTATTCGGCCCATTGGCCATTGTCGCGGCCTCCAAAATATCTGGGAAGGCGGTGTTCTTCCTAGGGTCGGGGCGGGCGGTGTCCCTGGCCCTTGAAAAGTGGCTCACGGTGGGTGGGATGTTCCTGCTGGTGGACCCTTTCGAGGCCACCGCACAGAGGGTCATCCTTTCCAACGTCCCGCCCTTTGTTCCCGGTGAGCTCCTCCTCCCTCACCTACATCAGCTGGGGGAGGTAAGGTCAGGGATTAACCCCATACCACTCGACCTCAGGGAGAACAGCCTGCGCCACGTGTTCTCCTTCCGCCACCAGCTCTTTGTCCGGCTGGCGTGGGAGGAGACGACAGAGGGCAGTTTTAATGTGGCGCACAAGGGGACTGCCTCCCGCGTCTTTTGGACATCGGACGGCGTGCGGTGCCATGCCTGTAGGGAGGTGGGGCACGTTCGCCAGAACTGCCCTGCCTCCAAGGCCGCCAAAGCACTGAAGGCGGCCAAGGCTGGCGCCGCTTCCAGCCCTTCCCCTAGTTGCATCCGTGTACCAGGAGCTGTCGGTGCGTGGGCATCGTTGGAGGCCTTTGTTTTCACGGCCTCCGGCGGGGGGAAGGGAGAGCGTCCGGTGGAAAGAAGGCGTGGAGGAAGGCAAAACATCTCGAGGCGGGTCCCCTCAGTGCGCCAGACATTCTGATCACCGCGCTCAGCCCAACCCTGTCACCAGCGAGCGCGGGGTGCCCTGAGCCCGTGCCCGAGCCCCTGACCAATACCGCAGAGGGGCTTGCAAGCGGGCAAGAAAAGAAAAAGGGGGGAGTGGAGCGGGAGGCCTCGGCAGACATGTAGGTCTACCTGGCTCCGCACCCCCCCAGGAACAAAAGCAGGCGCCGCTCCAATGAGGTGGAGGGGGGACAACATCCCTCCGTGGAGGAGGCGGTGCCGCCGCGTGTCCCGCATCCCCCACCAGTCCCAAACTGCGCCGTAGATGAGAGGAATCTGTCCCCGGGGAGGGTGGGGCAGTCGAGGCTGCCCAGCCTCTGCCTCCCGGGGATGGCGTGGAAGATCTGCCTGTCATGGACGGCGGGGGGCCAGCAGAGGTATGCGTTGCCGCAGGGTCGAGCGTCCCGGGGACTGAGGTGGGCGGGGCCGAAAAGGCCGAACCTGAGCCCGCCCAGCTATTAACCGACTCCCCCCGGGAGTTGCTCGACCCGGAAGAAATACAAAGTTTTAACAATTTTAATGATTCTGTACACGCTGGGCCGGGGGTTGGCGTGGGGAGGGGGAAGAACACCAACCCTCGCCCCCTACTTTGGAGCTGGGGGACTTGCAGGACCTGGAGAATTTCTTAAACCAGGTCTCTCCGTGTTCCCCGTTTCCTGGGGCGGAGGAGGATCCCCTTCCGTTGTCGCTTCCTGACCCAGCACCACTTTTAAAAGAGCCCAGTTGGGACTCCTCTGCCGACGATCCTGGGGGTGGGATCGGGGCAGAGCCAGGGTCAGATGGAGCGGCCGGGCCGTTTGCCATACCTCGTGTGGTCGACGGGCCGGCTGCTGGCGGCGACCTCCCGGAGGGGGACGAGGACTCGGTGGAGGACGCGGGAGAAGATCTCGAGTTCATCACCAGTGAGGCGGTGGATCTCCTCGTGCCTGATGCTGAGTCCCCCCTCATTCCTGTAAAGGAACTCCGGGATCTTTTGGTCCAGAGCCAGGGTCGCCGCAACCGAGCCAATCTGGCCCGGGAAAAATGGTCCGAGCCAGTGCTGCTCATCGCGTCCGTCCGCGTCGCCGCTAAAATCAATGTCGCGGGCGGGCCCTTATCAAAGGCACAAAGCCTTGAGCTGTGCCGGCTCAAAAGGTTCCTCACTGGGCTGCTGAGGGAGTGGAGGTCAACAAACGACTCCAATCCCCCCCCCCCCCACAATAGGTTAGGTAGAGGTTGCACTATGCTTTTGTCAAGAAGAGAGGCACGCCGTAGATTTAACAATTTTTCGCTCATGCCGGAGGGGAAATATGCGGTGTGCTTCCTGCAAGAAACCCACACCATTCTAGGAGACGAAGCCACGTGGCTCCTGGAATGGCAAAGAGAGGTCCGCATGAGCCACCTCACAGCAACTTCTTGTGGGGTGGCCACCTTGCTGGCCCCGCATTTTCAGCCGGAGATCTTGTGGATCGAGGAGCCTGTGCCAGGCCACTTGGTGCACGTAACGGTTCGCCTGGGGGACGTGCCGCTCCATCTCGTGAACGTGTACGCCCCTCAGGCCGGCACGCAGCAAGAGTGCTTCTTTGAAGAAGTGTCCACTCTTCTTGGCTCCGTCAACGTCGGCGACTGCATTGTCCTCGGGGGGGATTTTAACTGCACCCTCGAGGCGAGGGACCGCTCCGGTGCCCCGCAGAGCATGATGGCGATCGAGAAGTTGAGGGACCTGGTCGGGTCCTTCGACTTGGTGGACGTCTGCCGAAATCTCCACCCCGACTCCAGCGTCTTTACTTGGGTGAAGCCTGGAGTAGGATGGTCCAGAATCGACCGCCTTTACGTGTCTCGGGCGTACGTTTCCTGTGTCCCAGTGGCCTCCATGTGGCCGGTGCTGTGTTCGGACCAGCACCTGTTGTGGGCGGAGCTCGCTTCGCTCCGCGCAGGGACGGCGTTCGCGTAATGGCATTTTAACAACCAGCTGCTAGAGGACGAGCGGTTCCAGGACTCGTTCCGTCGTTTCTGGGCCGACTGGAGAAGGAAGCAGGGTGGCTTCCCCTCCTTGAGGCTATGGTGGGATGTGGGCAAGGCTCACATCTGCGTCTTCTGTCAAGAGTACGCGAGGGGGTCGACCAAGAGGCGGGCGGCCAGGGTCGGGCGCCTAGAAAAAGAGGTGCTCGACCTGGAGTCCCGTCTCAGTCAAGTCGTCGAGGACCCGGCCCTGCGGACGGTGTATGAAGCGAAGAAGGCCGCGCTGAAGGACCTGCAGTTCGTCGCATCCCGAGGCATGTTCGTGAGGTCGCGGATCCGATTCCTGCGGGATCTGGACCGCGGCTCCCCCTTCTTCTATTCGCTGGAAAAAAAACAGAGTGTCCGTAAGCAGCTCTTGACGCTGCTGGCCGACGATGGCTCTCTCGTCTCGGATCTGGAGGGCGTCAACTACAGGGCCCGTGAATATTATGGGGCTCTGTTCTCTCCGGAGCCATCCAGCGAGGAAGTGCGTCGAGTTTTGTGGGAGGACCTGCCGAAGGTCAGCCCGGAGGGCGCCGAAATTCTGGTAGCTCCGCTAAGTCTGGCGGAGCTGACCGGCACCCTCGACCGGCTCTCGAGGGGAAAAGACCCGGGGCTGGATGGGCTGACCGTGGAGTTCCACAGGGCATTCTGGGATGTCCTGGGGGATGACTACACGCGGGTCCTGGGGGAAAGTCTGTCGACCGAGGAGATGCCCCTCTCTTGGCGCAGGGCAGTCATCGTCCTGCTGCCTAAGAAGGGCGTTCTCTGCCTCCTTAAGAACTGACGCCCGGTCTCCCTCCTCAGCACGAACTACAAAATATTTGCAAGGGTGATGTCTGCTCGCCTTGGCGCCATGCTGGACCACATGATCCATCCCGATCAGTCCGACACGGTCCCAGGCCGGACAATCCACGATAACATCCATCTGGTCTGGGACTTCATCCATTATTCCCAGGAGACTGGTCTGTCGGTCGCCTTCCTATCTCTCGACCAAGAGAAGGTGTTTAACAGGGTGGATCACGACTATCTGTTCGGAATTCTGTGCGCTTTCGGATTTGGGACGCATTTCGTTGACCGGATCCGACTTTTGTACGCTGCCACGGAGTGTCTGATTAAGGTTAACGGGTCCTTGATTGCGCCGCTTCGCTTTGGGAGAGGGGTGCGCCAGGGATGCCCCATGTCTGGCCAGTTATATGCTATCTGCGTGGAGCCTTTCATGCGCCTCCTGCAGACGAGGTTGATGGGACTGGCTCTGCAAGGGCCGGGCGTGGAGGTCGTCCTCTCGGCTTACGCCGATAACATGCTCCTCATGGTAGAGGATCCCGCTGACCTGCGGAGGATGCGTGAGTGCCAGGAGATTTACTCGGCCGCATCCTACGCCAGGATCAACTGGGAGAAATATTGCGGACTCCTGGTGGGTCAGTGGCGGGTGGACTCCCTGCCGGAGGAGCTCAGGCCTTTTGCTTGGAGCACGACCCAGCTCCTCTATCTGGGAGATTACCTTAGCCCCGACGAGGAAGCCTGGCCAGCGAACTGGCAAGAGGTGGAGGCCAAGGTCGCCGCTCGCCTAGGGCGCTGGATAGGACTGCTCTGAGTGCTGTCCTACAGGGGTCGAGCGCTAGTCATAAACCAGCTGGTGGCCGCCATGCTGTGGTACCGGCTGGTCACTTTGACCCCTCCCGCTGCGTTTGTCGCCAAGATACAGAAGAAGCTGGTGGACTTCTTCTGGAACAACAGGAAGCACTGGGTCTCTGCCGTGGTCTTGAGTCTCCCGGTTGGGGAGGGCGGTCAGTCGTTGGTGTGTGTCAGCGCCCAGCTCGCGACTTTCCGTCTTCATACCCTGCAGAGATACCTTTACGTCGAGCCCCCTCCTCGGTGGCGTTCTCTGGCGACGTATTTCTTTCGCCAGCAGCATGGCCTCAACTACGACATGCAGCTCCTGTTCGTGAGCTTGGGGGGCGTCAGGACCGCCGTCCAGGAGCTGCCTGTCTTTTACAAGGAACTCACCAGGGTCTGGAACAAAGTCTCCACCAAGCACAGCTCTCCACCGGCTGGAGTGGCGGCTGTCCTGTACCTTGACGACCGAGGTTTTAGGTGGCAGTCGGACGAGAGGGCTGTGGCTGGTGAGGTGACCAGGGTCAGGGACCTGCTCGATGGCAGAGGAGCGGGCTGGATGGTGCCAGATATGCTGGCGCAGCGCCTAAATTCGGCCGACGTCCGCCGCACGGCTGATGCCATCGAGTCGCTAAAAACAGCTCTGGGCCCTGACTCCGTTAGGTGCATCGAGGAGGCTCAAGCATGTGGGGAGATCCCGTCCGAACTGACCCCCGTCCGGACGGAATTCCTCATCGGCGCCAAACTCCGGAACCTCCCTCAGGAGCCGGCGCCTCACAACTTGAACCATCTCGGGGAACTCCCCTCCATGCCTTTCAGTTCTGAGCGGAGGGGTTTCCTGTATGGGCTGCTCCTGCACACTCTCAACTTTGCCATCCTCGCCTGCCATCCAGACACGCCATGGCATACCATCTTGCCATCCGGAGGAGGCGGGTGTCCCCGATGGAGTGCACTCTATGCGGGAGCCCTCCCACTATTTATCGGGGACTTGGCCTGGAGGGTGGTGCACGGAGCAGCGCGGTTCACGGGCTCCCAGGCCGCCTGCAATTTCTGCGGTCTGGAAGAGTCCGTGTTCCATGTTTTTATCGAATGCACGAGGTTGCAGCCCCTATTTTATTATTTAAAGGGGCTGCTCCTGAAATTCTGGCTGCACTTCAGTCCCACACTCCTGATCTTTGGGCACCGTGTGCGGAGGGGAGCAGGTAGGTCCGAGGGCCTCCTCGTAGGACTGCTCCTGGGCATGGCCACGGTGCCATCAGCCGGTCCAGGCAGCGGGCGGTCGAGGTGGTCGTTCAGCCTGACTGTCTGCCTCTCTTCCATGCGTATATCCATGCCAGGGTGTCCTTGGAGATGGAGCACGTGATGTCCACCGGTATGCTCACAGCCTTCCGCGAGAGGTGGGCGTCGGAGGGACTAGAGTGCATCATTACCCCCGGCAACCAAATTTTAATTTGATTTTATTTATGATGCAGTTTGATTTGATTAAATTGCCGGTTTTAGTGTCCCCCTCCCCTTTTATAGGGGGCACTTGTAGAATTAATGATTTTATGGCCCCAAATTTTTTTTAAAATTTAAATTAAAAAAAAGTAAAAAAAAAAAACAAACAAAAAAAACAAAAAAAGTGCAGTTTGAAAAATGTTTGGAGTGTCCCCCAGATTGGGGGGCATTTGATTTAATGTTTATTTCGTTATCCAACCAAAAAGAGTTCTGTGGATAAGCACTCCTAGGTCCCTTTGTTCATCTACACTGTTAAGTGGCCTACCACTTAATGTTTATTCCCTTTCCTTATTAGCCCTCCCAAAGTGCATCACCTGACAATTCTCTGAATTAAATTCCATTTGCCATTGCTCTTCCCACCTGACTAGTAGTTTGATATTCTCCCGTAGTCCATCACTTTCCTCTTCATTATCAACCACACAACCAATTTTAGTGTCGTCTGCAAATTTATAATCATGCTCCCTATATTCACATCTAAATCGTATATATAATCCACAAAAAGCAAGGGTCCCATTATAGAGCCCGGCGGATCCCCACTGGAAACATCCTTCCAATCATAAAAACATCCATTAATCATTACCCTTTACTTCCTACCTCTTATTTCCTACCTTCCTTCACTAGAGATGGTGCAGAGGAGATTTACTAGGATGCTTTCTGGAATGGAGAATCTTAGTTATGAAGACAGATTGGATAGGCTAGGTTTGTTCTCATTGGAACAGAGAAGGTTGAGAGGAGACCTCATTGAGGTGTGCAAAATATTGAGGGGCCTGCACATAGTGGAGAGTAAAGGGCTATTTCCATTGATGGACAGGTCTATTACGAGAGGGCATAGATTTAAGGTGGTTGGTTGAAGGTTTCGAGGGGATTTGAGGAGGGGCTACTTTACACAGAGGGTTGTGGGGATCAGGAACTCGCTACCTGGAACAGTGGTGGATGCAGAAACCCTCACCACTTTTAGGAGATGGTTTGATGAGCGCTTAAAGTGCCGTAACCTGCAGGGTTATGGACCTCGAGCTGGTATTTGGGATTAGAGTGGATGACCTTTTGTTGGACGGCGCAGATATAGTTAAGTGATGCAGGGAATAGCATATGACCAGGGTGATCTCCTGGACTAGTTTCGATCGTTTGGATGGGTCGGAGAGGAATTTTCCGATATTTTTCTCCCTAAATTGACCTGGGTTTTTAATCTGTTTTTTGCCTCTCCCAGGAGATCACATAGCTCCGGTTGGGTGGAGTGTAGCATGTTTCCGTTTAAGAGTTGTCGTCGTTGTGCGAGGTGGGGTGGTTGGGCTTGTTGCTTTTTGTCTTTCCGTCATTGTTTATAGGTTTATATGTAACATTTAGGGCTGCTGACCAAGGGCCGTGTGGCTCTTTGTTGGCCGGCGTGGACACGATGGGATGAAATAGCATCCTACTGCACTGTAAATTTCGATGTTTCTATGTGACCACCGGTTATGTTAGAGTAAGATCAGCACCTGTAATGTTATCGTACAGTCAACACCAAAATGATAGAGTTGAGTTACCATCAGTAATGTTAGAGTAGAGTCACCACCAATAATGTTAAAGTAGTTTCAACACCAGTCATATTGGCGTTCGATCACCACCAGTAATGTTAGTGTAGGGACAAAACCAGTAATCTTAGTTTAGGTTAACCAGCAGTACTTTAGAGTGTAAGAACAGCGTCACCACAAGTATGGTGGAGCAGGGTCACCAACAATAAGTTTGGAAAGGGGTCATCATCAGTAATGTAATAGTCGGCTCAAAATCAGTAATAATAGCGTCGGGTCATCAGCAGTAATGTTAGAGTAGGACCATAATCAGTAATGTTAGATTAGGGTCACCACTAGTAACTTTATAGTTGGTTCACCACCACTAATGTTGGAGTAGATTCAACACCAGTAATGTCAGAGTAGAATCAGCACCAATAAGTTTGTAGTTGGGTCAATAATGTTAGGCTAGGCTCAATATTATTAATGTTAGATTAGGGTCAATAACATTATGGTCAGTGTAGAATCTGCACCATTAACAGAAAAGTAGAATCTTCACCAGTAATGGAAGTGTAGAGTCATCACCAATAACGTTATTGTAGGGCCACCACCAGTAATTGTAGAGTGGAGCCACCACCAGTAATGTTAGAATCACAACCAGTAATCTTAAAGTAGCGTAATCTCCAATAATGTTAGTGTAGGACCACCAACAGTAATTGTAGAGTGGAGCCACCATCAGTAATGTTCGAGTAAGATCACCACCAGTAATGTTAGAGTAGCTTCACCACCTGTGATGTTACAGTACGGTCACCACCAGTAATGTTAGAATCACAACCAGTAATTTTAGAGAAGCGTCATCTCCAGTAATGTTAGTATAGGGGCACACCAGCAATGTTGAAGCCGATTCATAATCACAATACAAAGCAATTGTAATTATGTACAGCGTTCACTGAAGTAAGATGAGGCCCCAATAACCTAATGTAGAATGCGGGAGGGATCTTTCCCTGAGGGTAAGTTCCCTCTCGGTTTATTTTCCGTTCATTGATTTAATGGATGGAGGTTCACTAGCGGAGTTGTACAATTTCCCCATAGGCGTCCGGCCGCGCTGCAGTGGAAAATCTAGCCTTGTTTGTTAAGTGACTGGAACTAACGCCAATTATTGTATAACCTGATTTTCTCTCAGGGGCACCGATTGTCCTATAAAGGACGAGCGATAACGGATCTCAGAAGAACTACAGTCAGAATCGTGAAGCCGGACAGCAGTCAGATATTCTTCCACAAAATGGCACGGCCAACAATTCTGCAGTTTGTGGACATTTACTATCCTTTTCTCGCAACATTCGGTGTTCCCGGTAAGTCAATATATCGTGTTGCCTAACAGCTTTTGACAACGTCACTGTTAATGATTAGAAAACAGATTCCGAGAATTCCTTCATTGCAGTCATTGATCCACTGGGAGAATTCGGTGAATATCAGAGGGAATCCTCAGAATCCGCCCGGCCGCTGAGGCGCTGTTCTGGTTGCTGATGCGTGGGTGCCGGGAGCTCAAATTTGCTCCGTATACTGATGGAGGGCGAGGCTGAGGCCCCGACCGCTCGAACAGTACATAGTTCACTACAGCTTAGTAGCCATAGTAATCATCCAACATGTGCCTTTGCTGCAAATATCATTGAGAATGATATTTGCAGCAATAATTGCCGCTGAGGGAGCTGCTACCATTCCCTCGGCTGCCAAGAACCTTCGTGGCTCCACGAGTTCCTGCTCTGTTACCGAACAGCTCCCTCCGGGCGATTGTAAATAGAAAAAGCACGGAGTTTTGACTTAAAGTTAATGTTTGTCTCAGCTGGATACTTTTTTGAAGTGATATATTTCTAGCAATTGTTTGAAATTATATTTAATACAGCTGACACCCGATGCCACTCCTGGGACCCACTTGGCCAATAAAACCGATGAAATTCAATGTAAAATCCCATCGAATAATCCTTGCGGTAGTACCTTATAAAACTGGCTCCTTGCATCACACGGTACCAGCCTCATGGTGGGATTGGTTAAGCGCTCCACACTGCTTTGAAATATGTGCTTGGATGTAGCTAAGGGAATCCGCTTCATTATTGTCTCTCGAATATGAACAAGTTACAGAACGATCCAAGATCCACTTTTAGGGGCTTTGATCTGTAACTGTACCACCCCTGCGAAGTACTGCAACTTGGCTTGGAACGCAAAGTTAGAATGTGTATAGAGCCTCAAACTGGCGTCAGGGGCGATAGCGATTGGAATAACGATCGGGAGAGATGTATGACTGAAGTAAAAACAGAAAATACTGGAAATCTCAGCGGGTCAGGCAGCATCTTTGGAGAAAGAAACGGACTTAACGTTTTAGGTCGATGGCCCTTCGTCAGAACAGGCAATAGTTCGAAAAGTAACAGATTCTGAAAGAAGTGCTGGGGCCCTGAAAAGGGGAGGAGGGGCTAGGTGGAAAGAACAAAATGGAAGGTTATATGATAGAGTGGAATGCAGAAGGGCTTTGAGAAACAAAGAGAATGATGGGCTGAATTGAGATGGTAATAGCACAAGTTAGGAAACAAAATATGATCGTAGATGGGGTGTGAATGGCGGAATAATTGCCAGCTACCATGGAAAACAGAGGGAATCAAATATAAATAAAGGAGGGGGAAAGGTATTGTTAAAAAAGCGAGGAAAGGGAGCAAAGTATAGGGAGAGATTTTGGTCTGAAATTGTTGAACTCGATGTTGGGTCCAGAAGGCTGTAAAGTGCCTAAAGAAAAGATGAGGTGTAGTTCCTAGAGCTTGCCTTCAGCTTCATTGGGACAGTGTAGAAGGTTGAGGACGGAGAGGTCAGAGTGGGAGTGGAGCGGAAAGTTATAGTTACAGGCGACCGGAAGCTCGGGGTCATGCTTACGGACTGAACAGAGATTTTCCGCAAAGCAGTCAACCAATCTGCATTTGGTCTCCCCCAATGTAGAGGAGAAAGTCTGACTGCAGTGTGTTGGACTGCGGGTTCTCAGTCCCTCGATATTGAGTGTGCAATGATGTAATACTTTGCACCACATGTCATCACCACTCGACTTTATAAAAATGTAATAGGACGACATCTTAACATCTCCCTAAAATATGCTGTAAGATACACCTGAGTGCGCTGTTACTGACCTCTTGTCCCTCTCTCTTACAGCGAACCTACTGACAATCGTGATCCTCTCCCGAGGAAACTGCGGCCTTTCGATATCTGTCTCTGTCTACATGGTGGCCATGGCAACAGCAGATCTACTGGTCATGATCTTCAATGTAATAGTGTATCACATTTGTACATATCACTTTCCACATTCCGTCCTGAACTACACTGTCATTTGTAAGTTAATTGTTTACATCAAATCTACCAACCTAAATCTGTCGGTGTGGTTTACAATCTTGTTCACAGTTGACCGATTTGTAGTTATATGTTGTCAAAACTTTAAAACAAAGTATTGTACAGTGAGAACGGCAGCCGCGGCTATAACAACGGCCACTGTCCTAATCTATTTCCAGAGTATCCCATATTTGTTTGCGTATAAATTTGAACGAATAATTAACAATATTCATTGGGGTTGTCGCCCCAGAATTGACTTTTTTGGTACGCCTGCAGGCGTCGGATTCATATGGATACAAATTGTATTAACGACATTGTTTCTGTTTGCTCTGATATTACTGCTTAATTGCTTGACAGTCAGACGTATTTTAATGGCCAGTAGAGCCCGCAGGGGACTCCGGACTCACAGCAGTGAGAATCAGAGTGATCCCGAGATGGAGAACCGAAGGAAATCTATTATTTTATTGTTCAGTGTATCAGGCAGTTTTATAGTGTTGTGGCTATCAGCTACAGTTAGTCCTTTAGCTACCGGACTGTGGAACACGGCGGATTACCGAGGTGATTATACAGCTCCTGCATACATCGCCGTAGAAACCGCATATATGCTCATGTATTTGAGTTCATGTACAAACACGTGTATCTATGCAACTACTCAAACTAAATTCAGGGAAGAGCTGAAGAACGTGGTGAAATCTCCTTGGACATTGATTCGGACATTGATTAAAAAATAAAGAATAGAACCAATGTAACCTGTCCTAACTAGAGCTAAATTACAGCAGGTGATCCAGTTTAAAATGGCCGTCTTTCTGTTCAGACGAAAATGGTTTGTTTTTATGATAATGAACAGGTATCAGAAAGCATTTCTCCCACTTTCTGCCATACATGTGAAGTCTGCTGCTTTCCCCGGCTGAACATTCTCGATCCCGCTGAAACAGCTTTCAAGATTCAAAGAGATTTCCTATAAATGCAAGTTGATGTTTTAGACTACTTGAAAAGATGTTGTTTGCTATGACCAGTCAAAAGCTCCGTTATCAGCAATAACAAGACTCACAAATGGCACAGATTAACAAAGCCATAAAAAAAAAAACAAGCACTGGGGTTCATTTCTATGGGGATAGAATGGAAAACAGAGAAGTTATGTTGAAATGCATGGAAACGTGGTTAGACCGTACGTGGAGTACTGAGCATAGAGGTGGTCTCCATAGTATAAAAAGGGTATGCAAGCGCTCTAGAAGGTGCAAAAACGACTGACCAGAACTACGTATTATATCTACCAGGAAAGTTTGATCAGGCTGCAGGGTGACTTTATAGAGGTCTTTAAGATTATAAAACGGTTTGATAGGGTAGACTTAGAGAAGGTGTTTCCACTTGCGGCGAGACCAGAATTAAGGGCCATACATATGGGATATTCATTAATATTTCCAATAGGGAATTCAGGAGAAACTTATTTACCCAGAGACTGGTGAGAATGTAGAAATCGCTATCATATAGAGCAGTTCAAGCGAATAGAATAAATGCAATTAAGGGAAGCCGGATAAGCATTGGGGGAGAAAGGGAGAAAAGGATATGTTGATGGGGTTAAAGGAAGAAGGGTGGGAGGAGGCTCCTGTGGTACATAAACACCGGAATTAACCGTTGGGAGGAATGTTCTGTTTCTATGCTGTAAATACTATGTTAGACTATGCAAAAACAGTCATGACTGAGCTTCAGCAGTGGAGTAGACATGCGGACGTCAGCGTTAACGACCTCCCTGCAGGGACTGGAATGTGTTGTTAAGTTTAACTAACAGCTAACTTTTCATTTAGTGTCTCCAAACTGCAAAAAATCTACGAACCTACGTGATGATCCTGGATCCACGGAGACTCACGTTCCTGGGCCTCAATGAATAGCCATGAGTAAAGGCCCACGAATCCCAGGAACACAAGCGGTTTGCAAGCGCCCCTGGAATATGTGGGCCGGCCCAACCAATGAACGAGGATAATTCCCATTCATGCATAAGGGATTCAAACTCCATAAGCATGAATGGGTATCACATAAAAGCACATTCACATAACAAATAAACACAAATAATATATTTAAAATTAGTTAAATTACAATTTAATTAATTAAACATACAAAACCTAAATTTTATTTTTGAAAAATTAACTTAAATGTTTTTAAGGGTCTCAAAGTAAATGTAACTTATTTTACAGCCGCTTTAATGTTTAAATAATAAATTTTTAAAAATATGTATTACCCTTACGCTGGTAAAAGCAGGCCTTATGTCTACTCTTATCAAGCGTACGAATTTCAAGGGCATTAGATGGGCAGCGGTTGGAGAAATAGTTCAAATCTCTGCCTGTCCATACCCTCTTCTGGAGGATGTGGATGATTTGTCAAGCAGATGCATGATGGATTGCATGTTCCAGATTTCTCCGCATGCGCTGTCAAACAAAAACCCGAAACTTGTGCGGTCCTTAAAGGTGCATATGCACCTTGTACGCATCCAGAAGGGGTTATTTGTCATTCTCTAATCTTGCTCTTAATGTTGCACGCGCTAGTCCCCCATCAGACTCCGCCCTCATTGTCTCCTGGACCAATATAACAGAGCCCTGTCTCCTGATCAGTGTCTAATGATGGAGACAGTAGGAACTTGACTCCTCAATGTGGCCTTAGGCATCTTTGTTCACAGATATTTGCGAAACATCTCAACTGATCATCGCAATGTTGAAATGTTCAAACACGGGAATTACCCAGTCGACCCAACCAGTCCTCATCGGCGTTTTCCGAACACGCTAAACAATATTTTCAATCTATTTTATCGGCTCTGTCTCAAAATCCCTTCAACCTACATTTCTTTAATGACCTTCTCAATTTAATCTTGAAGATTGACATATTTTCTGACTCGGTTATCGCCACTATGCCACAACTCTCCCTGTAAGAGGGTTCTCCAACTATCAATAATCAATCGCTTACATTTATTCTTTAATCCATGCACTTCTTTACAGATTCCACAACTAATGGAAGTAGCCTGCTTTTACCTGCCCTGTCCCATCCCTTCTTAAAGTAAATCACCTGTGTACTACTGGACAAATGATATCAGCATGCTATTAATGCACAATCTATTAAAAGTTAGAAAAGTGTAGCTAAAATTGTTAATTGATACCTTCCTTGTGGAGATGGTTGTGTCCTTGCTTGTCCTGAACAGTGGGAAGAATGTATTTGATAGCTTGATCACTAAAAAAAATCAGGACATTCAAGAGGAGATTCCAGTCAAACATGCCCAGATCCCGCATCCATTTATAGGTCACCAAAAAAGGCAGCTATGGCTTGTATGAGATATTTGGTGCTGCCTGATCTTAATATATTGGCGGGCAGGGGGAGTTGCGGTTGGAGTCTTCCTTCGGATGAATGAATCCGACCCGAAACAAATCTACAAAACTACCTGTTCGTCCCAGAGAAACGTAGGTTCTGAGGCCTTCTGAGGCTGGTCTGAGGCCCTCATTCACTTTGCACGCAGATATGACTTTCACGTACAGACGTCTATTTTGCAATCACGTGGGCCTGGAACACCAATCACTATCTAGAATTTTCACTGATATAAATGGGAACTTCCTTCGTACGAGTTCCCATTACTATCAATGAGAATAACCCTTAAAATAAGAAACACAGTGCAAAAAAATAAAAAAAAACACTTCACATACTTAAAAATTATTGATATTAAATGTAATTAAATGTTTTAGAAAAAACTTTTGGGGATTTTGTTGTGTTTTAATCGGGCTAAAAATAAACTTACCTTAATGGACAGGGGTTTTAACATAAAAATGAATGATTAAATTAAATGTTCTATGTTTTAAAAGTGTTACGCTGGTAAAATGTAAACTATGCACCTGCTTTTACTAGATGTAAAAGTCTGAAGGAGATTCGCTGGGCATGAGTTGGGCAATCTCTACCACGTGGATGTCCTTCTCCCGCGAATGCATTCCATTTGTCTAGAGATATTTTGACAGACCGGAAAAGCCGGTTTTCGGTGCATGCATATTGCTCCCTGAAATCTGGCTTTTGTGAGGCCTCTCTGGGACCGTGCACACTTTGCATGGACCCGGCGAGACCGCAATTATCGGCCCATTGTAGTATGTGCAGAAATAATGTGTGGTGCTTGAAGCAACCAGCATGTGATATGCATGAAGAATCTGTCCTGAGGAATGGTTCCAAAACATGATCAGTCACGCTGACAACACCATTGCATGAAATGGTTAATGTGGCTCGAGAGAGTGAGCACATCTGTAAAGCCAAAGGGTGGAGATCTGTGTAAGAGTGGAGATAGATATATGATAATGATGAGATGTTGTTTCGTGATAGCCTTAAGTATTCTAATGTCAACAGAGGAGGCATAGTAAGGAAAGGATTAATCAGACTGCCGTGAACTGTGATAATGTTATGCTGTATTGGTTTCTCTTTATATTGCAGTAATGCCAATCTTTAGCCTTTGCATGTTAAGTAGGGAAGTATACATCACTCGAAAGTGCCACTTGGCTGATTGGTCAAGGCTTACTGCAGGATTAAAGACTAAGAGATTTAATTAACTGTATACAGATTGATAAATCTCAGAGAAAGTTAATCATTTCAGAACGTGTGGGATGCTGTTGGTCTGCAAGGGAAAACATCTGGGCACACATCAGCATTTTTATTGACATCAATGAAACATAAACAAAGCAAGACTCATAATTCAACGTTTTACTTGGTAGGATTGCAATTATATTGATCAAGAGTGAAACTATCGATAAGCAAACGAGCTAAGATTATAAAGCAACTGAAGAAATAAAGGACGGTATCCAATTAAAAACAAGGACATACAAAGCGGCCAAAACTAGTGGGAGGACAGAAGATTTGGAAGCTTTTAAAAGCCAGCAAAAAATGACAAAAAAAATTATTAAGAAAGGGAAGATAGACTATGAAAGTAAATTAGCACAAAATATAAAAACAGATAGCAAGAGTTTATACAGGTATATAAAAAGAAAAAGAGTCGCTAAAGTAAATGTTGGTCCCTTTGAGGACGAACAGGGGAATTAGTAATGGGGAACATGGAGATGGCAGAAACTCTAAACAAGTATTTGTATCAGTTTTTACGGTAGAGGACACGGACAATATTGCTAAAGCGGATAGTCAAAGGGCTATAGGGGGTTGGGGAGCGGGGGTGGGGGGAACTTAACACAATCACAATCACTGAGGAGGTGGTACTCAGTAAGATAATGGGACTAAAGGCAGATAAATCCCCTGGACCTGATGGCTTGCATCCTCGAGTCGTAAAACTGCAAATGTAATGCCCCTATTCAAAAAAGGAGGCAGACAAAAAGCAGTAATCTATAGACCAGTTAGCCTAACATCTGCGGTTGGGAAATGTTGGAGTCCATTATTAAAGAAGCAGTAATAGGAGATTTGGAAAAGAAAAATTTGGTCAGGCAGAGTCAGCATGGATTTATGAAGGGGAAGTTATGTTTGACAAATTTGCTGGAATTCTTTGTGGATGTAACGAACGGGGTGGATAACAGGGGAACCAGTGGATGTGATGTATTTGGACTTCCAGAAGGCATTTGACAAGGTGCCACACAAAAGATTACTGCATAAGATAAAAGTTCACGGGGTTGGGGGTAATCTATTAGCATGGATAGAAGATTGGCGAACAAACAGAAAACAGAGAGTCAGGATAAATTGTTCATTCTCTGGTTGGCATCAGTAATGAGTGGGGTACCATAGGGATCAGTGCTGGGACCCCAACTATTAAAATCTATATTAACAACTTGGAAGAAGGGACTGAGTGTAACGAAGCCAAGTTTGCTAACGATACAAAGATAGGATGAAAAGCAATGTGTGAGGAGGACATAAAAAAGTTGCAAAAGGATATAGACAGGCTAAGTGAGTGGGCAAAATTTTGGCAGATGGAGTGTAATGTTGGAAAGTGTGAAGGCATGCACTTTGGCAGAAAAAATCAAAGAGAAAGTTATTTGTTAAATGGAGAAATATTGCAAAGTGTTGCAGTACAGCGGGACCTGGGGGTATTTGTGCATGTAACAGAGAAGGATAGTATGCAGGTACAGCAAGTGATCAGGAAGGCCAATGGAATCCTGGCCTTTATTGAAAAGGGGATGGAATATAAAAGCAGGGAAGTCTTGTTACAGCTGTACAGAGTATTGGTGAGGCCACAGCTACAATACTGCGTGCAGTTTTGGTTTCCATATATACGAAAGAATATACTTGCTGTGGAGGCAATTCAGTGAAGATTCACTAGGTTGATCCCAGGGATGAGGTGGTTGACTTATGAGGAAAAGTTGATTAGGTTGGGCCTCTACTTATTGGATTCAGACGAATGAGAGGTGATCTTATAGAAACGTGTAAGATTATCAGGGGACATGACAAGGTGGATGCAAAGAGGATGTTTCCACTGGTGGGGGAGACTAAAACTAGAGGGCATGAATTTAGAATTACGGGCCGCCCATTTAGAACTGAGTTGAGGAGAAATTTATTCTTTCAGAGCATTGTGAATCTGTGGAATTCGCTGCCTCAGAGAGTTGTGGAAGCTGGGACATTAAATAAATTTAAGACATAAATAGACAGTTTCTTGAACGATAAAGCGATAAGGGGTTATGCGGAGCAGGCAGGGAAGTGGAGATGAGTCCATGATCAGATCAGCCATGAACTTATTGAATGGCAGAGCAGGCTCGAGGGGCCTGATGGCCTAGTCTGCTCCTATTTCTTATTTTGTTATGTTCTTATTTTACTTCTTAGACCAATGGGGAAAACAGCTTGTTTAGCAAGAAAACTATTGTGATTGATAACAGATATGTAATTTAATTTTCTTTATATTGCGTTGAATTTTAACTGTTATACAATTATATAATATAGAATTGTGTGGTGGGGGAATGAGAGCAATTTAAAGAAAATAGCGGTTTGTAATGAATAGTAGACATTTTAAAAGCCTAAGATACTCAGCTCAGAACGGTGACACATTTGAGCCATCAAACAACCATCATCAGAAGTGGATGCAGTGTGCACTTTTAAATGTGAGTTTAAGTACTATTGCATGTACTGTGTGTTCAACATACCTATACCACCTCACTTCAATGTTGAAGAACCTTATTGAAAACCTCCCTCTAACAATAGCCTCAGTACTTTAAATGTCAATGGACTAAATTTATTAATTGTGATTAAGTGGACACATTACCCGTCTCACTTTAACATTCCACTTTTTCCTGAGATTCCACAAAACCACACTCAACATGGTGGCAGGCCGCTGTGCATCCAAGGCTCTGCCAGTCCAGCTGGCAACTAGCTCCTGGGGAAAGTGCGAGTGTGTTGTGGGCAGTTTTATGCAATAGGTACATTCTCATTGAACGTGCAACAATATTTAAGCCCAACTGGCAACAGGCAGAGGTTTTAATTCCGTCAGGCAGCGAAGGATCTGCAAGCAGATGCCGTCATGAGAAGCCGAGGTGCAATGGACCATATCATCCACTATGTACAGGTATAATACAAATCAAAGTTTACCATTACATTATCTGTCACACTCCATCCCATACATTCATTGCCCCTGGTTCTAATTAAACTGTTGACGTGTTGCCTTGACTTTCTCTATTTATAATGAATGAGTTAATATGAAACCCTGACAGTCCCGTTTCTCTATTTGTTATGAAACTGTTAAAATCTTCCCATGTACTCTATTTCTAAATAAATGGTTTATCTGCCACACCATGTCCCTATTTCTAATAAACCAGCTGCAGCATTCCCCTAACTTCCCCTCTTTGTTTCGACTTAAATATTTACTGCGTTCCACTAACTTTTCCCATTTTCTCTTTCTATTTAAACAGTCACTGTGTTCCCCTTACTGCCCCCAATATTTATTTCTAATTAAACAGTCACTGTGTTCCCCTTACTGTCCCCACTCTCTATTTCTAACTAAACAGTCACTGTGTTCCCCTGACTGCCCCAGCCCACTGGCGATAATTAAACAGTCACTGTGTTCGCCTTACTGCCCCCAATTTCTATTTCAAACTAAACAGTCACTGTGTTCCCCTTACTGCCCCAGCCCTCTGGCTATAATTAAACAGTCACTGTGTTCCCCTAAGTGCCCCAAACCTCTGGTTTTAATTAAACAGTCACTGTGTTCCCCTTACTGCCCTTACTCTCTATTTCTAATTAAATATTCACTGTGTTCCCCTCACTGCCCCAGACCTCTGGTTTTAATTAAAGAGTCACTGTGCTCCCCTTACTGCCCCAGACCTCTGGTTCTAATTAAACAGTCACTGTGTTCCCCTTACTGCCCCAGACCTCTGGTTCTAATTAAACATTCACTGTGTTCCCCTTGTTGTCCCCATTCTCTATTTCGAATTAAACAGTCACTGTGTTCCCCTTACTGTCCTCACTCTCTAATTCTAATTAAACAGTCGCTATGTTCCCCTTACTGTCCTCATTCTCTATTTCTAATTAAAGAGTCACTATGTTCCCCTTACTATCCCCACTCTCTATTTCTAATTAAACAGTCACTGTGTTCCTCTTCCTGTCCCCACTCTCTATTTGTAATTAAACAGTCACTGTGTTCCCCTTACTGTCCTTACTCTCTATTTCTAATTAAACAGTCGCTATGTTCCCCTTACTGTCCTCATTCCCTATTTCTAATTAAACAGTCACTGTGTTCCCCTTACTATCCCCTCTCTCTATTTCTAATTAAACAGTCACTGTGTTCCTCTTACTGTCCCCACTCTCTATTTGTAATTAAACAGTCACTGTGTTCGCCTTACTACCCCAGACCTCTGGCTATAATTAAACAGTCACTGTGTTCCCCTTACTGCCCCAGACCTCTGGCTATAATTATAAAGTCACTGTGTTCCGCTTACTGCCCCTGACCTCTGGCTCTAATTAAACAGTCACTGTGTTCCCCTTACTGTCCCCACTATCTATTTCTAATTAAACAGTCACTGTATTCGCCTTACTGCCCCAGACCTCTGGTTCTAATTAAACAGTCACTGTGTTTCCCTTACTGTCCCCACTCTCTATTTCTAATTAAACAGTCACTGTGTTCCCCTTACTGCCCCAGCCCTCTGGCTATAATTAAACAGTCACTGTGTTCCCCTTACTGCCCCAGACCTCTGGTTTTAATTAAACAGTCACTGTGTTCCCCTTACTGTCCCAGACCTCTGGTTCTAATTAAACATTCACTGTGTTCCCCTTACTGTCCCCATTCTCTATTTCGAATTAAACAGTCACTGTGCTCCCCTTACTGTCCTCACTCTTTATTTCTAATTAAACAGTCACTATGTTCCCCTTACTGTCCCAATTCTCTATTTCTAAGTAGAAACATAGAAACATAGAAACATAGAAAATAGGTGCAGGAGTAGGCCATTCAGCCCTTCTAGCCTGCACCGCCATTCAATGAGTTCATGGCTGAACATGCAACTTCAGTACCCCTTTCCTGCTTTCTAGCCATACCCCTTAATCCCCCGAGTAGTAAGGACTCCATCTAACTCCCTTTTGAATATATTTAGTGATTTGGCCTCAACTACTTTCTGTGGTAGAGAATTCCACAGGTTCACCACTCTCTGGGTGAAGAAGTTTCTCCTCATCTCGGTCCTAAATGGCTTACCCCTTATCCTTAGACTGTGACCCCTGATTCTGGACTTCCCCAACATTGGGAACATTCTTCCTGCATCGAACCTGTCTAAACCCGTCAGAATTTTAAACGTTTCTATGAGGTCCCCTCTCATTCTTCTGAACTCCAGTGAATACAAGCCCAGTTGATCCAGTCTTTCTTGATAGGTCAGTCCCACCATCCCGGGAATCAGTCTGGTGAATCTTCGCTGCACTCCCTCAATAGCAAGAATGTCCTTCCTCAAGTTAGGAGACCAAAACTGTACACAATACTCCAGGTGTGGCCTCACCAAGGCCCTGTATAACTGTAGAAACACCTCCCTGCCCCTGTACTCAAATCCCATCGCTATGAAGGCCAACATGCCATTTGCTTTCTGAACCACCTGCTGTACCTGCACGCCAACCTTCAATGACTGATGTACCATGACACCCAGGTCTCGTTGCACCTCCCCTTTCCCTATCTGTCACCATTCAGATAATAGTCTGTCTCTCTGTTTTTACCACCAAAGTGGATAACCTCACATTTATCCACATTATACTTCATCTGCCATGCATTTGCCCACTCATCTAACCTATTCAAGACGCTCTGCAGCCTCATAGCATCCTCCTCGCAGCTCACACTGCCACCCAACTTAGTGTCATCCGCAATTTGGAGATACTACAATTAATCCCCTCGCCTAAATCATTAATGTACAATGTAATGCTGGGGCCCCAGCACAGAACCTTGCGGTACCCCACTAGTCACTGCCTGCCATTCTGAAAAGTACCCATTTACTCCTACTCTTTGCTTCCTGTCTGACAACCAGTTCTCAATCCACGTCAGCACACTACCTCCAATCCCATGTGCTTTAACTTTGCACATTAATCTCTTGTGTGGGACCTTGTCAAAAGCCTTCTGAAAGTCCAAATATACCACATCAACTGGTTCTCCCTTGTCCACTTTACTGGAAACATCCTCAAAAAATTCCAGAAGATTTGTCAAGCATGATTTCCCTTTCACAAATCCATGCTGACTTGGACCTATCATGTCACCATTTTCCAAATGCACTGCTATGACATCCTTAATCATTGATTCCATCATTTTACCCACTACTGAGGTCAGGCTGACCGGTCTATAATTCCCTGTTTTCTCTCTCCCTCCTTTTTTAAAAAGTGGGGTTACATTGGCTACCCTCCACTCGATAGGAACTGATCCAGAGTCAATGAAATGTTGGAAAATGACTGTCAATGCATCCACTATTTCCAAGGCCACCTCCTTAAGTACTCTGGGATGTAGTGCATCAGTCCCTGGGGATTTATCGGCCTTCAATCCCATCAATTTCCCCAACACAATTTCCCGACTAATAAAGATATCCCTCAGTTCCTCCTCCTTACTAGACCCTCTGATCTCTTTTATATCCGGAAGGTTGTTGATGTCCTCCTGAGTGAATACCGAACCAAAGTACTTGTTCAATTGGTCTGCCATTTCTTTGTTCCCCGTTATGACGTCTCCTGATTCTGACTGCAGGGGACCTACGTTTGTCTTTACTAACCTTTTTCTCTTTACATATCTATCGAAACTTTTGCAATCCGCCTTAATGTTCCCTGCAAGCTTCTTCTCATACTCCATTTTCCCCGCCCTAATAAAACCCTTTGTCCTCCTCTGCTGAGTTCTAAATTTCTCCCAGTCCCCGGGTTCGCTGCTATTTCTGGCCAATTTGTATGCCACTTCCTTGGCTTTAATACTATCCCTGATTTCCCTTGATAGCCACGGTTGAGTCACCTTCCCTTTTTTATTTTTACGCCAGACAGGGATGTACAATTGTTGTAGTTCATCCATGCAGTCTCTAAATGTCTGCCATTGCCCATCGACAGTCAACCCCTTAAATATCATTCGCCAATCTATCCGAGCCAATTCACGCCTCATACCTTCAAAGTTACCCTTCTTTAAGTTCTGGACCATGGTCTCTGAATTAACTGTTTCATTCTCCATCCTAATGCAGAATTCCACCATATTATGGTCACTCTTCCCCAAGGTGCCTCGCACAATGAGATTGCGAATTAATCCTCTCTCATTACACAACACCCAGTCTAAGATGGCCTCCCCCCTAGTTGGTTCCTCGACATATTGGTCTAGAAAACCATCCCTTATGCACACCAGGAAATCCTCCTCCACCGTATTGCTTCCAGTTTGGCTCGCCCAATCTATGTGCATATTAAAGTCACCCATTATTGCATCTTTATTGCATGCACCCCTAATTTCCTGTTTGATACCCTCCCCAACATCACTACTACTGTTTGGAGGTCTGTACACAACTCCCACTAACGTTTTTTGCCCTTTGGTGTTCTGCAGCTCTACCCATATAGATTCCACATCATCCAAGCTAATGTCCTTCCTAACTATTATATTAATCTCCTCTTTAACCAGCAATGCTACCCCACCTCTTTTTCCTTTTATTCTATCCGTCCTGAATGTTGAATACCCCTGGATGTTGAGTTCCCAGCCCTGATCATCCTGGAGCCACGTCTCCGTAATCCCAATCACATCATTTTTGTTAACATCTATTTGCACAGTTAATTCATCCACCTTATTGCGGATACTCCTTGCATTAAGACACAAAGCCTTCAGGCTTGTTTTTTTAACACTCTGTCCTTTTAGAATTTTGCTGTACAGTGGCCCTTTTTGTTCTTTGCCTTGGGTTTCTCTGCCCCCCACTTTTCCTCATCTCCTTTCTGTCTTTTGCTTTTGTCTCCTTTTTGTTTCCCTCTGTCTCCCTGCATTGGTTCCCATCCCCCTGCCATATTAGTTTAACTCCTCGCCAACAGCACTAGCAAACACTCCCCCTCGGACATTGGTTCCGGTCCTGCCCAGGTGCAGACCGTCCGGTTTGTACTGGTCCCACCTCCCCCAGAACCTGTTCCAATGCCCCAGGAATTTGAATCCCTCCCTGCTGCACCACTGCTCAAGCCACGTATTCATCTGCACTATCCTGCAATTCCTGCTCTGACTAGCACGTCGCACTGGTTGCAATCCCGAGATTACAACTTTTGAGGTCCAACTTTTTAATTTAGCTCCTAGCTCCTTAAATTCGTTTCGTAGGACCTCATCTCTTTTTTACCTATGTCGTTGGTACCAATGTGCACCACGACAACTGGCTGTTCTCCCTCCCTTTTCAGAATGTCCTGCACCCGATCCGAGACATCCTTGACCCTTGCACCAGGGAGGCAACATGCCATCCTGGAGTCTCGGTTGCGGCTGCAGAAACGCCTATCTATTCCCCTCACCATTGAATCCCCTAGCACTATCGCTCTCCCACTCTTTTTCCTGCCCTTCTGTGCAACGGAGCCAGCCACGGTGCCATGAACTTGGCTGCTGCTGCCCTCCCCTGATGAGTCATCCCCCCCAACAGTACTCAAAGCGGTGTATCTATTTTGCAGGGGGATGACCACAGGGGACCCAAGCACTCCCTTCCTTGCACTACTCTTCCTGCTCGTCTTCCATTCCCTATCTGGCTGTGGACCCTTCTCCTGCGGTAAGACCAACTCGCTACACGTGCTACTCACGTCATTCTCAGCATCGTGGATGCTCCAGAGTGAATCTACCCTCAGCTCCAACTCCGCAACGCCAACAAACAGACACTGTGTTCCCCTGACTGTCCCCACTCTCTATATCTAATTAAAGAGTCACTGTGTTCCTCTTACTGTCCCCACTAGCTATTTCTAATTAAACAGTCACTGTGTTCCCCTTACTGCCCCAGACCTCTGGCTATAATTAAACAGTCACTGTGTTCCCATTACTGCCCCAGACCTATGGCTATAATTAAACAGTCACTGTGTTCCCCTTACTGCCCCAGACCTCTCGCTATAATTAAACAGTCACTGTGTTCCCCTTACTGCCCCCACTCTCTATTTCTAATTCAACAGTCACTGTGTTCCCCTTACTGTCCTCACTCTCTATTTCTAATTAAACAGTCACTATGTTCCCCTTATTGTCCCCACTCTCTATTTCTAATTAAACAGTCACTGTGTTCCCCTTACTGCCCCTGTCCTTTGGTTCTAATTATAAAGTCACTGTGTTCCCCTTACTGCCCCTCTCCTTTGGTTCTAATTATAAAGCCACTGTGTTCCCCTTACTGCCCCTGACCTCTGGCTCTAATTAAACAGTCACTGTGTTCCTCTTACTGTCACCATTCTTTATTTCTAATTAAACAGTCACTGTGTTTCCCTTCCTGCCCCCACCCTCTATTTCTAATTAAACATTCACTGTGTTCCTCTTACTGTCCCCACACTCTATTTCTAATTAAACAGTGTTAGCGTTAGTGTTTTCTTAGAAGAATCACTCAACACTCAGGGTCGGTTCCAATGCTGAAGCAGCTTTTATAACGCTCAGCGGGAAGGAAAAACTCAGGACCGTATCCAGGTTTCTCTTCACAGAACAAAGAGTTACATGTACCTTTATATGTTTCACAACAGTTACAAAACAGTTTACTACAGTTACACAGCCCATCACGGCTGGACACAAGCCAATCACAACGATTATAGATTACATATAGGTTCTTTTAACCCAATAGAATTCTCCTAGTATCCAGGGAACCATATGTTCGGTTATTGTCAGCTTGGGCTGATCGATGGCTTTATAGGTTCTCTCCCTAGTTCTTTCATCTGGGAGAAATAATTGGTATATAGCCTTGTTTACAGCAAATGGTTTCCCTCTTATCTTTCTTCCTGGGGAATTAATTGGTTTATGGCCTTGTTCACAGGAGATGGTTTCCTTCTTATCTCTGTCTTCCCAGGCATTCCTACAGTGGGCCTCACAGGGTTATTGCTCAGTCAGTGAACGTTCAACAGTTCATAGTTTGACTACCTGATTTCCCATCATGCCTGGGCAGCCATTTTATGTGTGTGTCCATTTAAGCTTATGTGAGTTTTAAATATCCAGCAGGTGCCTAATGCCTAAGTCTATATATTATTTCTACTCTCTACAACAATTCCCCCTTTCGGTAAAGGGACTAGTCCTAGTCCCCTTTTAACCGAAATACTGCCTTTATCTGATATTTGTGCACGGCCCGGTATTCCTTGCCTCAATATGCTGGCCAGTCACGCGGTTTCAGGAGTTCCGGTTGCTTAAATCAAATTAACAAAGGCTAGCTCCTCCCGTCCCCTTATCAAACAGGCTTGTTTAATATCCAGGGAACGGTGATTAGTCCGTTTCCGCCGTTTGTGGCGCCTGCATCCCTGGCAGGCCATCACGCCCCATGTTATTGCTAAGATTAATTGTATACCGACCAGTGTGTGTGAAATAATTCGGATCCATGGGTGGATGTTCACATTTATTCCCCAGTCCCAGACCTTTCTCTACCAACTCTGACTTTGTAAGTCTACCTCGGTATCTTCTTCCAGTTCTTTGATTTTAGTTTGTAGCTGGTGATAGATTTTTACGGATTGCCCCACTCTGAGCCTTAACTCCCGTAATACTTCGGTTAGATGTGGGATAGGGACCATGATCTGGCTCGTCATAATCCTGTAAATGATCATGGAGCTGATCAGTTACTTCAATAACTTCGGACTTCCGGCGCCTAACCTGGGTGATATGCGCTTGCCCGATCGCGACAGGTCGTAGTGGTGTAAAGCAAAAGTTTGGCTGCGGTATAGGGCACTGCAGGTCATTATACTGGTATGAACGCTCTGTGGTAGAGACGCAGTATCTTCCCCTCCCTCCGTAGCCTGCCCTCGCGAAGTGCATGTGTGCGGGCACTATTTCTAGTACACACCCGTTGGTTCGGTTAAACCCGCACTCGTCTAGCTCCCCTCGGCCCACCGGGTGAGGGCATACTGTGATTTCCCCCCTCTGCTTGCAATCTGCTAGGGAAATCCCAGTAAGTATGTTGTTTCGACGAACGGCAGAGGTGGTGGTTAGGTAGTAGCATATGGAGACATTTTCCCGTATTACCCCGATATTCTCTAGTTGGTATAAGGGGAACGGCCCTGAGTCCGGCGTTGCTATAGGGATCAACAGGACTATCCCTATCCCGGTAGTCCTACCCATCTGGCAATCTGGAATTGCGGGGTATACTCGGGTCAGTCCCTTCAGAGTACAATTATCCAGTGTCCCCCTTTGGTTCGCCAACTGAGCCAAATGTGAACTGTCTATCCAATCGGGTACTTCCCCGCGTTGGATCTGGTCGAGGTTGTGGCGGATCTGTCCCACCATCCACAGACCATAAGCATGACAGAGTTGCCCCTGTCTTTGCTTTATTGTATCTTCTTGTTCTCTATCAATGAGGTGATTGATGGTTTTAGCGTGAGCTTCCAGGACTGAGATGCCATCCAACTGGATTTTGGCACCCTCCTTTCCTAGCTTGGCCTGGTCTTCCTGGGTTTGCTCCACCCTCTCCAATAACCCCTTCATCACCCCTCTAAGCTGTTCCACCCTTTCATTTAATCCTTGTATGTCTATCGAGTTCACTACGGAGGTCTCTGTATTGAAAACGGTAGCAACATCATTAACTATTTCCCTCTTCATCCTGGGGCTAACCCCTGTCCCCGGAACCTACTGGCACCCATTGCATCGGCAGCCTGCTGCATTACAACTTTACTTAATACATTGTACATCTTCCTTGACTGTTCTGTACCGTACTCCAGCATCTGGATGCCTGAAATATTGATCAGAACAGGCACAATTTCATGTCTAACATTATCATACAACAGTTCCCCCTCGCTGTACATTACAATCCCATTCTCTGGTCCCTTTGTAGTTATGGGGCAAGGCAGTTCCTCGGGCAATGTAGTGATTCTTATGGGGCGCGGTGTCGGAGGGGGTGAGAAACATACATACAATGATATTGCAGCCGCCCCCACCTCCTCGTAATACCCACACAGCCCCACTCCCTTCTTGCGGATGACTGATTGCTGGGATTGTCCCGGAGGCGCGCAAATTATGCCGAAAGTACATTCATCAGGCCCTTTGACATCCCTCCGTTTAATGCATCTGCTCCTTATACCCGTAGAGCACTGTACACATACTCTTATTCTTATTAGGATTCTTATTAGGATTCACTTGTAACCATGCATTAAAATAAGTCCTGTCCTTGCTCCAGTCCTTGGCTGCTGGGATGCACATTCCGGCCGTTAAATTAAACAAGACACCATAGTTCATATAGTTGTTTATTTCCAGCGTGCTCTGCTGTCCGTCGGTGTTGCCCAGGGTACGTGCATGTCGCAGGGCTATCCAGATTACGAGTAGCGCCGTTCGTATTCCCATTCCGGTAAGTATTATCTGTAATTTTAAACAGACGGCCTGGTCGTCACCAGGGGTTAAGTTTTTTGCTCTACGAGAGTCCCTGTCACCCTGCAAAATCAGAAGCACAAGGTTATAATCGAACCATTTCGAGCTGAATCTGTAGGGCGTGCGCCCGTGTCTTTACTCACTTAAATATTACCCAAACTCCTATGACCAAGGCCAAAGCTATTCCTCCAAACATCGCTGTCTGCTTTACCATTAGGTTGGGTTTGTGGACTACACCTACCCACCGTGGGGTACATTGGCTCTATTGCCAGAGGTGACGGTGCTATGGCTGCGCACTGCACTATCCGTCTAGTCCCGTTATCTCTTCCAGCCTGTTTATCTTCGCTTTTAACTCTTCAATTTTTTTTATTGAATATCTATTTCTTTATTGTATCAGGCAAGTATTATTACATAAGCTAGTTCTGTTTTTATTTTTGTTTCCTCTGTTAGGTGAGTCTTTTTTTTTTCCCTATTAAGAAATCCAAATTAATAATGTTCAGTATAAAACGGCTGTCAATGGAAAGGGTTAACTCCTTTCCAGGTTTGTAAGAAGACCTGATGTCATTACGTGACTTCACGTAATCATCTGAAAAAAAAAGTCTTTGTGCCTTCAAAACTGGCTTCGAAATTAGGAATCCGTTAAAAACAGCATAAATCATTAGAGTAAACTCCAATGTTTTCTTAACTTCTAATTCAAGTACTTGCCAAAGAATTTTTTTTTTTTTAATTGTTTTAAAACAAGACCACACATACAATAGCAATTTTGTTTACTGAAATTCAATTCTGTTTTTTTTTATTTCTCTCTTTCTCCTCGTTATCTTCAAAACCCTCCTGCTTGTTTAGACTGTTCGGGACTTTTTTGATAAACACTGTCCATTTTGGAAATCTTTTCAAACTGCATTGAAACTTTTTCATAATTGAAAATTCGAATCCATGTAGAGTGTTTTTTACTTATTCCAATTTTTTTTCTCTTCTAATTAAACCAATATCTTTTTCACAGCAAACATCAACTAGTATTTAGTAAGTTATGTCTTTTTCCATTTAGTCCGTTACATCTTTTTTTTCCTTTCTTCAAATTAGGTTTTGTATTTTACACGGAGGGTTCGTAACTCCATAAAGTTGTTAATTTAAAATCATTTGTTTACTTTCAAAGTGGCGTCTTTATCTTTTTCTTTTTCTCCATAACTGGAATGGAGACCAGCTTTGAGAGTTTGAGTGCTGCCTTTCGTTATCTCAAAATGCTCCAGTTTCAAAGTCGTTACTAAAGCTTGCTGTTTTTTAACATTTTCCAAAAGTTCCTTTTACACCTTCGCAGATAGCTCGCCACTTGCCCAGGAGTTTGACCTGATCAGATTTAATTTAATCTTTTTCTTTTTTTTTTAAATCCACCTCAGTATTTCCTGTGCCTTCTCTGAATATCTCAAAATCCCAATTCAAACTTTGTAATTTCAATCTTTATTTAAAACTTTTTTTTTAGAAGCTCTCTTTTTTTTTTAAGCATTCTTTATCTCATTCCGAGACCAAATTTATGTCTTTCAACCCAATCAATCATTGCATGTTTTCTTTCGGCAAGTAAGTGAGCATGTCAAATAAATATTTTGCTTAACATACCTATTCTTTATTTGTTTATTTTCCTAGCTCCGTAACTTATCATCCGAATAAATCCACACCTGCGTTTCTAACTTAAATGTCTTAAAACTTCCCACATACAGGACAACATTACAAAGGGTTTAAAAAAAGACTTTCACTCTGTTTCTAAAATAAACAGACACTTGCATTCCTCTTCCAACCAGGCTTTCGGAACATGAAAACATAAAAAAATTCATTCTGCAGTCAAAAATCACACAGACACTTCTCACTCAACGATTTACAACAGTCTCTCTTCTTGTTTTGGCCGGCTCTATTTTTGGATCCATGACCTTTCAGGGAATTCGTAGTTTTTATCTAAATAATTCCTCACATAACTAATTCCTGAGGATTCCACCCTGCTTTAATCATTTTTTTCAATTAGCTTCTTTTGTTTTTCCGCCAGGTGGCGGGTAAGCGACCCTTCTGGTCCCCACTCGAGTTTACTTGTTTTCATGGCCATTCCTGGGTAGGACTAGTACCGTTAGGAATCTACTCTCAGAGGTCCGCTTTCTTTCTAGCGCGACTTGTAGTAAACTGTCTCTTGGCTACTGTCAGGTCACAAGTTCTGCTGTTACACAAACTTATACAATTCTTAAAAACGCGTTTAAGCAATTCCCGCAGTGCTCTACGTATCCTTAACGACTACCTACCACCGCTCAGCCCGTTGGTCCGACCCTGTTCACAGGTTTGGATTCCGTTAGCCGCTGTACACCGCTTGGTTCTACCCCGGGGTATTTCAAATTACACTACTGGGTCCGGAAGATGTCTCTCGGTATCACGATCCCACGGTCTAAGTGTGTTCCCATGCCTACTTGGTTCCTGGCCGTCACGTGGGACAAAAGTCCTCTTAATTCAGGCTCAGGCTAGGCGTTTGAGATATTAGACCGTCTCCTCATGTCGATCAACCAGCTTCCACCTTCCGCACCCTTTATACTTAAAAATTGTTTTTTATACTCACCCGGGTTTTTTCCAAGGGCGTCCAGCGACTCCGGGAAATCCCGTCGACTACGCCATTGTTAGCGTTAGTGTTTTCTTAGAAGAATCACTCAACACTCAGGGTCGGTTCCAATGCTGAAGCAGCTTTTATAACGCTCAGCGGGAAGGAAAAACTCAGGACCGTATCCAGGTTTCTCTTCACAGAACAAAGAGTTACATGTACCTTTATATGTTTCACAACAGTTACAAAACAGTTTACTACAGTTACACAGCCCATCACGGCTGGACACAAGCCAATCACAACGATTATAGATTACATATAGGTTCTTTTAACCCAATAGAATTCTCCTAGTATCCAGGGAACCATATGTTCGGTTATTGTCAGCTTGGGCTGATCGATGGCTTTATAGGTTCTCTCCCTAGTTCTTTCATCTGGGAGAAATAATTGGTATATAGCCTTGTTTACAGCAAATGGTTTCCCTCTTATCTTTCTTCCTGGGGAATTAATTGGTTTATGGCCTTGTTCACAGGAGATGGTTTCCTTCTTATCTCTGTCTTCCCAGGCATTCCTACAGTGGGCCTCACAGGGTTATTGCTCGGTCAGTGAACGTTCAACAGTTCATAGTTGGACTACCTGATTTCCCATTATGCCTGGGCAGCCATTTTATGTGTGTGTCCATTTAAGCTTATGTGAGTTTTAAATATCCAGCAGGTGCCTAATGCCTAAGTCTATATATTATTTCTACTCTCTACAACAAACAGTCACTGTGTTCCCCTTACTGCCCCAGACCTCTGGCTATAATTAAACAGTCACTGTGTTCCCATTACTGCCCCAGACCTATGGTTATAATTAAACAGTCATTGTGTTCCACTTACTGCCCCAGACCTCTGGTTTTAATTAAACAGTCACTGTGTTGCCCTTACTGTCCCCACTCTCTATTTCTAATTAAATAGCCACTGTTTTCCCCTTACTGCCCCAGACTCTGGTTTTAATTAAACATTCACTGTGTTCCGCTTACTGCCCCAGACCTCTGACTATAATTAAACAGTCACTGTGTTCCCCTTACTGCCCCAGACCTCTGGTTTTAATTAAACAGTCACTGTGATCCCCTTACTGCCCCCACTCTCTATTTCTAATTAAATAGTCACTGTGTTCCCCTTACTGTCCGCACTCTCTATTTCTAATTAAACATTCACTATGTTCCCCTTACTGTCCCCATTCTCTATTTCTACTTCAACAGTCACTGTGTTCCCCTTACTGTCCCCATTCTCTATTTCTACTTCAACAGTCACTGTGTTCCCCTTACTGTCCCCATTCTCTATTTCTACTTCCAACAGTCACTATGTTCCCTTTACTGTCCCCACACTCTATTTCTAATTAAACAGTCACTGTGTTCCCCTTACTGCCCCAGACCTCTGGTTCTAATTAAACAGTCACTGTGTTCCCCTTACTGTCCCCACTCTATTTTTCTAATTAAATAGTCACTGTGTTCCCCTTACTGCCCCAGCCCTCTGGTTTTAATTAAACAGTCACTGTGTTCCCCTTGCTGCCCCCACTCTGTTTCTAATTAAACAGTCACTGTGTTCCCCTTACTGTCCCCATTCGCTATTTCTAATTAAACAGTCACTGTGTTGCACTTACTGTCCCCACTCTCTATTTATAATTAAATAGTCACTGTTTTCCCCTTACTGCCCCAGACCTCTGGTTTTAATTAAACAGTCACTGTGTTCCGCTTACTGCCCCCACTCCCTATTTGTAATTAAACAGTAACTGTGTTCCCCTTACTGCACCTGTCCTTTGGTTCTAATTATAAAGTCACTGTGTTCCCCTTACTGCCCCTGACCTCTAGCTCTAATTAAACAGTCACTGTGTTCCCCTTACTGGCCCCACGCTCTATTTCTAATTAAACATTCACTGTGTTCCCCTTACTGCCCCAGACCTCTGGCTCCAATGAAACAGTCACTGTGTTCCCCTTACTGCCCCAGACCTCTGGCTATAATTAAACAGTCACTGTGTTCCCATTACTGCCCCAGACCTATGGTTATAATTAAACAGTCATTGTGTTCCACTTACTGCCCCAGACCTCTGGTTTTAATTAAACAGTCACTGTGTTGCCCTTACTGTCCCCACTCTCTATTTCTAATTAAATAGCCACTGTTTTCCCCTGACTGCCCCAGACTCTGGTATTAATTAAACATTCAATGTGTTCCGCTTACTGCCCCAGACCTCTGGCTATAATTAAACAGTCACTGTGCTCCCCTTACTGCCCCAGACCTCTGGTTTTAATTAAACAGTCACTGTGATCCCCTTACTGCCCCCACTCTCTATTTCTAATTAAATAGTCACTGTGTTCCCCTTACTGTCCTCACTCTCTATTTCTAATTAAACAGTCACTATGTTCCCCTTACTGTCCCCATTCTCTATTTCTAATTAAATACACACTATGTTCCCCTTACTGCCCCTGTCCTTTGGTTCTAATTATAAAGTCACTGTGTTCCCCTTACTGCCCCTGTCCTTTGGTTCTAATTATAAAGTCACAGTGTTCCCCTTACTGCCCCTGACCTCTGGCTCTAATTAAACAGTCACTGTGTTCCTTTTAATGACCCCATTCTCTATTTCTACTTCAACAGTCACTGTGTTCCCCTTACTGTCCCCATTCTCTATTTCTACTTCAACAGTCACTGTGTTCCCCTTACTGTCCCCATTCTCTATTTCTACTTCAACAGTCACTATGTTCCCTTTACTGTCCCCACACTCTATTTCTAATTAAACAGTCACTGTGTTCCCCTTACTGCCCCAGACCTCTGGTTCTAATTAAACAGTCACTGTGTTCCCCTTACTGTCCCCACTCTATTTTTCTAATTAAATAGTCACTGTGTTCCCCTTACTGCCCCAGCCCTCTGGTTTTAATTAAACAGTCACTGTGTTCCCCTTGCTGCCCCCACTCTGTTTCTAATTAAACAGTCACTGTGTTCCCCTTACTGTCCCCATTCGCTATTTCAAATTAAACAGTCACTGTGTTGCACTTACTTTCCCCACTCTCTATTTATAATTAAATAGTCACTGTTTTCCCCTTACTGCCCCAGACCTCTGGTTTTAATTAAACAGTCACTGTGTTCCGCTTACTGCCCCCACTCCCTATTTTTAATTAAACAGTAACAGTGTTCCCCTTACTGCACCTGTCCTTTGGTTCTAATTATAAAGTCACTGTGTTCCCCTTACTGTCCCTGACCTCTAGCTCTAATTAAACAGTCACTGTGTTCCCCTTACTGGCCCCACTCTCTATTTCTAATTAAACATTCACTGTGTTCCCCTTACTGCCCCAGACCTCTGGCTCCAATGAAACAGTCACTGTGTTCCCCTTACTGCCCCAGACCTCTGGCTATAATTAAACAGTCACTGTGTTCCCATTACTGCCCCAGACCTATGGTTATAATTAAACAGTCATTGTGTTCCACTTACTGCCCCAGATCTCTGGTTTTAATTAAACAGTCACTGTGTTGCCCTTACTGTCCCCACTCTCTATTTCTAATTAAATAGCCACTGTTTTCCCCTTACTGCCCCAGACTCTGGTTTTAATTAAACATTCACTGTGTTCCGCTTACTGCCCCAGACCTCTGGCTATAATTAAACAGTCACTGTGTTCCCCTTACTGCCCCAGACCTCTGGTTTTAATTAAACAGTCACTGTGTTCCGCTTACTGCCCCCACTCCCTATTTGTAATTAAACAGTAACAGTGTTCCCCTTACTGCACCTGTCCTTTGGTTCTAATTATAAAGTCACTGTGTTCCCCTTACTGCTCCTCACCTCTAGCTCTAATTAAACAGTCACTGTGTTCCCCTTACTGGCCCCACTCTCTATTTCTAATTAAACATTCACTGTGTTCCCCTTACTGTCCCCATTCTCTATTTCTACTTCAACAGTCACTGTGTTCCCCTTACTGTCCCCATTCTCTATTTCTACTTCAACAGTCACTGTGTTCCCCTTACTGTCCCCATTCTCTATTTCTACTTCAACAGTCACTATGTTCCCTTTACTGTCCCCACACTCTATTTCTAATTAAACAGTCACTGTGTTCCCCTTACTGCCCCAGACCTCTGGCTATAATTAAACAGTCACTGTGTTCCCATTACTGCCCCAGATCTATGGTTATAATTAAACAGTCATTGTGTTCCACTTACTGCCCCAGATCTCTGGTTTTAATTAAATAGTCACTGTGTTGCCCTTACTGTCCCCACTCTCTATTTCTAATTAAATAGCCACTGTTTTCCCCTTACTGCCCCAGACTCTGGTTTTAATTAAACATTCACTGTGTTCCGCTTACTGCCCCAGACCTCTGGCTATAATTAAACAGTCACTGTGATCCCCTTACTGCCCCCACTCTCTATTTCTAATTAAACAGTCACTATGTTCCCCTTACTGTCCCCATTCTCTATTTCTAATTAAATACACACTATGTTCCCCTTACTGCCCCTGTCCTTTGGTTCTAATTATAAAGTCACTGTGTTCCCCGTACTGCCCCTGTCCTTTGGTTCTAATTATAAAGTCACAGTGTTCCCCTTACTGTCCCTGACCTCTGGCTCTAATTAAACAGTCACTGTGTTCCTTTTAATGTCCCCATTCTCTATTTCTACTTCAACAGTCACTGTGTTCCCCTTACTGTCCCCATTCTCTATTTCTACTTCAACAGTCACTGTGTTCCCCTTACTGTCCCCACACTCTATTTCTAATTAAACAGTCACTATGTTCCCTTTACTGTCCCCACACTCTATTTCTAATTAAACAGTCACTGTGTTCCCCTTACTGCCCCAGACCTCTGGTTCTAATTAAACAGTCACTGTGTTCCCCTTACTGTCCCCACTCTATTTTTCTAATTAAATAGTCACTGTGTTCCCCTTACTGCCCCAGCCCTCTGGTTTTAATTAAACAGTCACTGTGTTCCCCTTGCTGCCCCCACTCTGTTTCTAATTAAACAGTCACTGTGTTCCCCTTACTGTCCCCAATCGCTATTTCTAATTAAACAGTCACTGTGTTGCACTTACTGTCCCCACTCTCTATTTATAATTAAATAGTCACTGTTTTTCCCTTACTGCCCCAGACCTCTGGTTTTAATTAAACAGTCACTGTGTTCCGCTTACTGCCCCCACTCCTTATTTGTCATTAAACAGTAACAGTGTTCCCCTTACTGCACCTGTCCTTTGGTTCTAATTATAAAGTCACTGTGTTCCCCTTACTGCCACAGCCCTCTGGTTTTAATTAAACATTCACTGTGTTCCCCTTACTGCCCCAGAACTCTGGCTCCAATGAAACAGTCACTGTGTTCCCCTTACTGCCCCAGACCTCTGGCTATAATTAAACAGTCACTGTGTTCCCATTACTGCCCCAGACCTATGGTTATAATTAAACAGTCATTGTGTTCCACTCACTGCCCCAGACCTCTGGTTTTAATTAAACAGTCACTGTGTTGCCCTTATTGTCCCCACTCTCTATTTCTAATTAAATAGCCACTGTTTTCCCCTTACTGCCCCAGACTCTGGTTTTAATTAAACATTCACTGTGTTCTGCTTACTGCCCCAGACCTCTGGCTATAATTAAACAGTCACTGTGTTCCCCTTACTGCCCCAGACCTCTGGTTTTAATTAAACAGTCACTGTGATCCCCTTACTGCCCCCACTCTCTATTTCTAATTAAATAGTCACTGTGTTCCCCTTACTGTCCTCACTCTCTATTTCTAATTAAACAGTCACTATGTTCCCCTTACTGTCCCCATTCTCTATTTCTAATTAAATACACACTATGTGCCCCTTACTGCCCCTGTCCTTTGGTTCTAATTATAAAGTCACTGTGTTCCCCTTACTGCCCCTGTCCTTTGGTTCTAATTATAAAGTCACAGTGTTCCCCTTACTGCCCCTGACCTCTGGCTCTAATTAAACAGTCACTGTGTTCCTTTTAATGTCCCCATTCTCTATTTCTACTTCAACAGTCACTGTGTTCCCCTTACTGTCCCCATTCTCTATTTCTACTTCAACAGTCACTGTGTTCCCCTTACTGTCCCCATTCTCTATTTCTACTTCAACAGTCACTATGTTCCCTTTACTGTCCCCACACTCTATTTCCAATTAAACAACACTGTGTTCCCCTTACTGCCCCAGACCTCTGGTTATAATTAAACAGTCACTGTGTTCCCCTTACTGTCCCCACTCTATTTTTCTAATTAAATAGTCACTGTGTTCCCCTTACTGCCCCAGCCCTCTGGTTTTAATTAACCAGTCACTGTGTTCCCCTTGCTGCCCCCACTCTGTTTCTAATTAAACAGTCACTGTGTTCCCCTTACAGTCACCATTCGCTATTTCTAATTAAACAGTCACTGTGTTGCATTTACTGTCCCCACTCTCTATTTCTAATTAAATAGTCACTGTTTTCCCCTTACTGCCCCAGACCTCTGGTTTTAATTAAACAGTCACTGTGATCCGCTTACTGCCCCCACTCCCTATTTGTAATTAAACAGTAACAGTGTTCCCCTTACTGCACCTGTCCTTTGGTTCTAATTATAAAGTCACTGTGTTCCCCTTACTGCCCCTGACCTCTAGCTCTAATTAAACAGTCACTGTGTTCCCCTTACTGGCCGCACTCTCTATTTCTAATTAAACATTCACTGTGTTCCCCTTACTGCCCCAGACCTCTGGCTCCAATGAAACAGTCACTGTGTTCCCCTTACTGTCCCAGACCTCTGGTTCTAATTGAACATTCACTGTGTTCCCCTTACTGTCCCCATTCTCTATTTCTAATTAAATAGTCACTATGTTATCCTTACTGTCCCCATTCTCTATTCCTAATTAAACAAATACTGTGTTCCCCTTACTGTCCCAACTCTCTATTTCTAATTAAACAGTCACTGTGTTCCCCTTACTGCCCCAGACCTCTGGTTCTAACTAAACAGTCACTGTGTTCCCCTTACTGCCCCCAATCTCTATTTCTAATTAAACAGTCACTGTGTTCCCCTTACTGTCCCAGACCTCTGGCTCTAATTAAAGAGTCACTATGTTCTCCTTACTGCTCCAGACCTCTGGCTCCAATGAAACACTCACTGTGTTCCCCTTACTGCCCCCAGACCTCTGGTTCTAATTGAACATTCACTGTGTTACCCTTACTGTCCCCATTCTCTATTTCGAATTAAACAGTCACTGTGTTCCCCTTACTATCATCACTCTCTATTTCTAATTAAACAGTCAATATGTTCCCCTTACTGTCCCCATTCTCTATTCCTAATTAAACAAATACTGTGTTCCGCTTACTGCCCCAGACCTCTGGCTATAATTAAACAGTCACTGTGATTCCCTTACTGCCCCCACTCTCTATTTCTAATTAAATAGTCACTGTGTTCCCCTTACTGTCCGCACTCTCTATTTCTAATTAAACATTCACTATGTTCCCCTTACTGTCCCCATTCTCTATTTCTACTTCAACAGTCACTGTGTTCCCCTTATTGTCCCCATTCTCTATTTCTACTTCAACAGTCACTATGTTCCCTTTACTGTCCCCACACTCTATTTCTAATTAAACAGTCACTGTGTTCCCCTTACTGCCCCAGACCTCTGGTTCTAATTAAACAGTCACTGTGTTCCCCTTACTGTCCCCACTCTATTTTTCTAATTAAGTAGTCACTGTGTTCCCCTTACTGCCCCAGCCCTCTGGTTTTAATTAAACAGTCACTGTGTTCCCCTTGCTGCCCCCACTCTGTTTCTAATTAAACAGTCACTGTGTTCCCCTTACTGTCCCCATTCGCTATTTCTAATTAAACAGTCACTGTGTTGCACTTACTGTCCCCACTCTCTATTTATAATTAAATAGTCACTGTTTTCCCCTTACTGCCCCAGACCTCTGATTTTAATTAAACAGTCACTGTGTTCCGCTTACTGCCCCCACTCCCTATTTGTAATTAAACAGTAACTGTGTTCCCCTTACTGCACCTGTCCTTTGGTTCTAATTATAAAGTCACTGTGTTCCCCTTACTGCCCCTGACCTCTAGCTCTAATTAAACAGTCGCTGTGTTCCCCTTACTGGCCCCACGCTCTATTTCTAATTAAACTTTCACTGTGTTCCCCTTACTGCCCCAGACCTCTGGCTCCAATGAAACAGTCACTGTGTTCCCCTTACTGCCCCAGACCTCTGGCTATAATTAAACAGTCACTGTGTTCCCATTACTGCCCCAGACCTATGGTTATAATTAAACAGTCATTGTGTTCCACTTACTGTCCCAGACCTCTGGTTTTAATTAAACAGTCACTGTGTTGCCCTTACTGTCCCCACTCTCTATTTCTAATTAAATAGCCACTGTTTTCCCCTTACTGCCCCAGACTCTGGTTTTAATTAAACATTCAATGTGTTCCGCTTACTGCCCCAGACCTCTGGCTATAATTAAACAGTCACTGTGTTCCCCTTACTGCCCCAGACCTCTGGTTTAATTAAACAGTCACTGTGTTCCCCTTACTGGCCCCACTCTCTATTTCTAATTAAACATTCACTGTGTTCCCCTTACTGCCCCAGACCTCTGGCTCCAATGAAACAGTCACTGTGTTCCCCTTACTGCCCCAGACCTCTGGTTCTAATTGAACATTCACTGTGTTCCCCTTACTGTCCCCATTCTCTATTTCTAATTAAATAGTCACTATGTTATCCTTACTGTCCCCATTCTCTATTCCGAATTAAACAAATACTGTGTTCCCCTTACTGTCCCAACTCTCTATTTCTAATTAAACAGTCACTGTGTTCCCCTTACTGCCCCAGACCTCTGGTTCTAACTAAACAGTCACTGTATTCCCCTTACTGCCCCCAATCTCTATTTCTAATTAAACAGTCACTGTGTTCCCCTTACTGCACCAGACCTCTGGCTCTAATTAAAGAGTCACTATGTTCTCCTTACTGCTCCAGACCTCTGGCTCCAATGAAACACTCACTGTGTTCGCCTTACTGCCCCCAGACCTCTGGTTCTAATTGAACATTCACTGTGTTACCCTTACTGTCCCCATTCTCTATTTTGAATTAAACAGTCACTGTGTTCCCCTTACTATCCTCACTCTCTATTTCTAATTAAACAGTCAATATGTTCCCCTTACTGTCCCCATTCTCTATTCCTAATTAAACAAATACTGTGTTCCGCTTACTGCCCCAGACCTCTGGCTATAATTAAACAGTCACTGTGTTCCCCTTACTGCCCCAGACCTCTGGTTTTAATTAAACAGTCACTGTGATCCCCTTACTGCCCCCACTCTCTATTTCTAATTAAATAGTCACTGTGTTCCCCTTACTGTCTGCACTCTCTATTTCTAATTAAACATTCACTATGTTCCCCTTACTGTCCCCATTCTCTATTTCTACTTCAACAGTCACTGTGTTCCCCTTACTGTCCCCATTCTCTATTTCTACTTCAACAGTCACTGTGTTCCCCTTACTGTCCCCATTCTCTATATCTACTTCAACAGTCACTATGTTACCTTCACTGTCCCCACACTCTATTTCTAATTAAACAGTCACTGTGTTCCCCTTACTGCCCCAGACCTCTGGTTCTAATTAAACAGTCACTGTGTTCCCCTTACTGTCCCCACTCTATTTTTCTAATTAAGTAGTCACTGTGTTCCCCTTACTGCCCCAGCCCTCTGGTTTTAATTAAACAGTCACTGTGTTCCCCTTGCTGCCCCCACTCTGTTTCTAATTAAACAGTCACTGTGTTCCCCTTACTGTCCCCATTCGCTATTTCTAATTAAACAGTCACTGTGTTGCACTTACTGTCCCCACTCTCTATTTATAATTAAATAGTCACTGTTTTCCCCTTACTGCCCCAGACCTCTGGTTTTAATTAAACAGTCACTGTGTTCCGCTTACTGCCCCCACTCCCTATTTGTAATTAAACAGTAACTGTGTTCCCCTTACTGCACCTGTCCTTTGGTTCTAATTATAAAGTCACTGTGTTCCCCTTACTGCCCCTGACCTCTAGCTCTAATTAAACAGTCACTGTGTTCCCCTTACTGGCCCCACGCTCTATTTCTAATTAAACTTTCACTGTGTTCCCCTTACTGCCCCAGACCTCTGGCTCCAATGAAACAGTCACTGTGTTCCCCTTACTGCCCCAGACCTCTGGCTATAATTAAACAGTCACTGTGTTCCCATTACTGCCCCAGACCTATGGTTATAATTAAACAGTCATTGTGTTCCACTTACTGCCCCAGACCTCTGGTTTTAATTAAACAGTCACTGTGTTGCCCTTACTGTCCCCACTCTCTATTTCTAATTAAATAGCCACTGTTTTCCCCTTACTGCCCCAGACTCTGGTTTTAATGAAACATTCAATGTGTTCCGCTTACTGCCCCAGACCTCTGGCTATAATTAAACAGTCACTGTGTTCCCCTTACTGTCCCCATTCGCTATTTCTAATTAAACAGTCACTGTGTTGCACTTACTGTCCCCACTCTCTATTTATAATTAAATAGTCACTGTTTTCCCCTTACTGCCCCCACTCCCTATTTGTAATTAAACAGTAACTGTGTTCCCCTTACTGCACCTGTCCTTTGGTTCTAATTATAAAGTCACTGTGTTCCCCTTACTGCCCCTGACCTCTAGCTCTAATTAAACAGTCACTGTGTTCCCCTTACTACCCCAGACCTCTGGCTATAATTAAACAGTCACTGTGTTCCCATTACTGCCCCAGACCTATGGTTATAATTAAACAGTCACTGTGTTCCCCTTACTACCCCAGACCTCTGGCTATAATTAAACAGTCACTGTGTTCCCATTACTGCCCCAGACCTATGGTTATAATTAAACAGTCATTGTGTTCCACTTACTGCCCCAGACCTCTGGATTTAATTAAACAGTCACTGTGTTGCCCTTACTGTCCCCACTCTCTATTTCTAATTAAATAGTCACTGTGTTCCCCTTACTGTCCTCACTCTCTATTTCTAATTAAACAGTCACTATGTTCCCCTTACTGTCCCCATTCTCTATTTCTAATTAAATACACACTATGTTCCCCTTACTGCCCCTGTCCTTTGGTTCTAATTATAAAGTCACTGTGTTCCCCTTACTGCCCCTGTCCTTTGGTTCTAATTATAAAGGCACAGTGTTCCCCTTACTGCCCCTGACCTCTGGCTCTAATTAAACAGTCACTGTGTTCCTTTTAATGTCCCCATTCTCTATTTCTACTTCAACAGTCACTGTGTTCCCCTTACTGTCCCCATTCTCTATTTCTACTTCAACAGTCACTGTGTTCCCCTTACTGTCCCCATTCTCTATTTCTACTTCAACAGTCACTATGTTCCCTTTACTGTCCCCACACTCTATTTCTAATTAAACAGTCACTGTGTTCCCCTTACTGCCCCAGACCTCTGGTTCTAATTAAACAGTCACTGTGTTCCCCTTACTGTCCCCACTCTATTTTTCTAATTAAATAGTCACTGTGTTCCCCTTACTGCCCCAGCCCTCTGGTTTTAATTAAACAGTCACTGTGTTCCCCTTGCTGCCCCCACTCTGTTTCTAATTAAACAGTCACTGTGTTCCCCTTACTGTCCCCATTCGCTATTTCTAATTAAACAGTCACTGTGTTGCACTTACTGTCCCCACTCTCTATTTATAATTAAATAGTCACTGTTTTCCCCTTACTGCCCCAGACCTCTGGTTTTAATTAAACAGTCACTGTGTTCCGCTTACTGCCCCCACTCCCTATTTGTAATTAAACAGTAACAGTGTTCCCCTTACTGCACCTGTCCTTTGGTTCTAATTATAAAGTCACTGTGTTCCCCTTACTGCCCCTGACCTCTAGCTCTAATTAAACAGTCACTGTGTTCCCCTTACTGGCCCCACTCTCTATTTCTAATTAAACATTCACTGTGTTCCCCTTACTGCCCCAGACCTCTGGCTCCAATGAAACAGTCACTGTGTTCCCCTTACTGCCCCAGACCTCTGGCTATAATTAAACAGTCACTGTGTTCCCATTACTGCCCCAGACCTATGGTTATAATTAAACAGTCATTGTGTTCCACTTACTGCCCCAGATCTCTGGTTTTAATTAAACAGTCACTGTGTTCCCCTTACTGTCCCAACTCTCTATTTCTAATTAAATAGCCACTGTTTTCCCCTGACTGCCCCAGACTCTGGTTTTAATTAAACATTCACTGTGTTCCGCTTACTGCCCCAGACCTCTGGCTATAATTAAACAGTCACTGTGTTCGCCTTACTGCCCCAGACCTCTGGTTTTAATTAAACAGTCACTGTGATCCCCTTACTGCCCCCACTCTCTAGTTCTAATTAAATAGTCACTGTGTTCCCCTTACTGTCCTCACTCTCTATTTCTAATTAAACAGTCACTATGTTCCCCTTACTGTCCCCATTCTCTATTTCTAATTAAATACACACTATGTTCCCCTTACTGCCCCTGTCCTTTGGTTCTAATTATAAAGTCACTGTGTTCCCCTTACTGCCCCTGTCCTTTGGATCTAATTATAAAGTCACAGTGTTCCCCTTACTGCCCCTGACCTCTGGCTCTAATTAAACAGTCAATGTGTTCCTTTTAATGTCCCCATTCTCTATTTCTACTTCAACAGTCACTGTGTTCCCCTTACTGTCCCCATTCTCTATTTCTACTTCAACAGTCACTGTGTTCCCCTTACTGTCCCCATTCTCTATTTCTACTTCAACAGTCACTATGTTCCCTTTACTGTCCCCACACTCTATTTCTAATTAAACAGTCACTGTGTTCCCCTTACTGCCCCAGACCTCTGGTTCTAATTAAACAGTCACTGTGTTCCCCTTACTGTCCCCACTCTATTTTTCTAATTAAATAGTCACTGTGTTCCCCTTACTGCCCCAGCCCTCTGGTTTTAATTAAACAGTCACTGTGTTCCCCTTGCTGCCCCCACTCTGTTTCTAATTAAACAGTCACTGTGTTCCCCTTACTGTCCCCATTCGCTATTTCTAATTAAACAGTCAATGTGTTGCACTTACTGTCCCCACTCTCTATTTATAATTAAATAGTCACTGTTTTCCCCTTACTGCCCCAGACCTCTGATTTTAATTAAACAGTCACTGTGTTCCGCTTACTGCCCCCACTCCCTATTTGTAATTAAACAGTAACTGTGTTCCCCTTACTGCACCTGTCCTTTGGTTCTAATTATAAAGTCACTGTGTTCCCCTTACTGCCCCTGACCTCTAGCTCTAATTAAACTTTCACTGTGTTCCCCTTACTGCCCCAGACCTCTGGCTCCAATGAAACAGTCACTGTGTTCCCATTACTGCCCCAGACCTATGGTTATAATTAAACAGTCATTGTGTTCCACTTACTGTCCCAGACCTCTGGTTTTAATTAAACAGTCACTGTGTTGCCCTTACTGTCCCCACTCTCTATTTCTAATTAAATAGCCACTGTTTTCCCCTTACTGCCCCAGACTCTGGTTTTAATTAAACATTCAATGTGTTCCGCTTACTGCCCCAGACCTCTGGCTATAATTAAACAGTCACTGTGTTCCCCTTACTGCCCCAGACCTCTGGTTTAATTAAACAGTCACTGTGTTCCCCTTACTGGCCCCACTCTCTATTTCTAATTAAACATTCACTGTGTTCCCCTTACTGCCCCAGACCTCTGGCTCCAATGAAACAGTCACTGTGTTCCCCTTACTGCCCCAGACCTCTGGTTCTAATTGAACATTCACTGTGTTCCCCTTACTGTCCCCATTCTCTATTTCTAATTAAATAGTCACTATGTTATCCTTACTGTCCCCATTCTCTATTCCGAATTAAACAAATACTGTGTTCCCCTTACTGTCCCAACTCTCTATTTCTAATTAAACAGTCACTGTGTTCCCCTTACTGCCCCAGACCTCTGGTTCTAACTAAACAGTCACTGTATTCCCCTTACTGCCCCCAATCTCTATTTCTAATTAAACTGTCACTGTGTTCCCCTTACTGCACCAGACCTCTGGCTCTAATTAAAGAGTCACTATGTTCTCCTTACTGCTCCAGACCTCTGGCTCCAATGAAACACTCACTGTGTTCGCCTTACTGCCCCCAGACCTCTGGTTCTAATTGAACATTCACTGTGTTACCCTTACTGTCCCCATTCTCTATTTTGAATTAAACAGTCACTGTGTTCCCCTTACTATCCTCACTCTCTATTTCTAATTAAACAGTCAATATGTTCCCCTTACTGTCCCCATTCTCTATTCCTAATTAAACAAATACTGTGTTCCGCTTACTGCCCCAGACCTCTGGCTATAATTAAACAGTCACTGTGTTCCCCTTACTGCCCAGACCTCTGGTTTTAATTAAACAGTCACTGTGATCCCCTTACTGCCCCCACTCTCTATTTCTAATTAAATAGTCACTGTGTTCCCCTTACTGTCCGCACTCTCTATTTCTAATTAAACATTCACTATGTTCCCCTTACTGTCCCCATTCTCTATTTCTACTTCAACAGTCACTGTGTTCCCCTTACTGTCCCCATTCTCCATTTCTACTTCAACAGTCACTGTGTTCCCCTTACTGTCCCCATTCTCTATTTCTACTTCAACAGTCACTATGTTACCTTCACTGTCCCCACACTCTATTTCTAATTAAACAGTCACTGTGTTCCCCTTACTGCCCCAGACCTCTGGTTCTAATTAAACAGTCACTGTGTTCCCCTTACTGTCCCCACTCTATTTTTCTAATTAAGTAGTCACTGTGTTCCCCTTACTGCCCCAGCCCTCTGGTTTTAATTAAACAGTCACTGTGTTCCCCTTGCTGCCCCCACTCTGTTTCTAATTAAACAGTCACTGTGTTCCCCTTACTGTCCCCATTCGCTATTTCTAATTAAACAGTCACTGTGTTGCACTTACTGTCCCCACTCTCTATTTATAATTAAATAGTCACTGTTTTCCCCTTACTGCCCCAGACCTCTGGTTTTAATTAAACAGTCACTGTGTTCCGCTTACTGCCCCCACTCCCTATTTGTAATTAAACAGTAACTGTGTTCCCCTTACTGCACCTGTCCTTTGGTTCTAATTATAAAGTCACTGTGTTCCCCTTACTGCCCCTGACCTCTAGCTCTAATTAAACAGTCACTGTGTTCCCCTTACTGGCCCCACGCTCTATTTCTAATTAAACTTTCACTGTGTTCCCCTTACTGCCCCAGACCTCTGGCTCCAATGAAACAGTCACTGTGTTCCCCTTACTGCCCCAGACCTCTGGCTATAATTAAACAGTCACTGTGTTCCCATTACTGCCCCAGACCTATGGTTATAATTAAACAGTCATTGTGTTCCACTTACTGCCCCAGACCTCTGGTTTTAATTAAACAGTCACTGTGTTGCCCTTACTGTCCCCACTCTCTATTTCTAATTAAATAGCCACTGTTTTCCCCTTACTGCCCCAGACTCTGGTTTTAATGAAACATTCAATGTGTTCCGCTTACTGCCCCAGACCTCTGGCTATAATTAAACAGTCACTGTGTTCCCCTTACTGTCCCCATTCGCTATTTCTAATTAAACAGTCACTGTGTTGCACTTACTGTCCCCACTCTCTATTTATAATTAAATAGTCACTGTTTTCCCCTTACTGCCCCCACTCCCTATTTGTAATTAAACAGTAACTGTGTTCCCCTTACTGCACCTGTCCTTTGGTTCTAATTATAAAGTCACTGTGTTCCCCTTACTGCCCCTGACCTCTAGCTCTAATTAAACAGTCACTGTGTTCCCCTTACTACCCCAGACCTCTGGCTATAATTAAACAGTCACTGTGTTCCCATTACTGCCCCAGACCTATGGTTATAATTAAACAGTCACTGTGTTCCCCTTACTACCCCAGACCTCTGGCTATAATTAAACAGTCACTGTGTTCCCATTACTGCCCCAGACCTATGGTTATAATTAAACAGTCATTGTGTTCCACTTACTGCCCCAGACCTCTGGATTTAATTAAACAGTCACTGTGTTGCCCTTACTGTCCCCACTCTCTATTTCTAATTAAATAGTCACTGTGTTCCCCTTACTGTCCTCACTCTCTATTTCTAATTAAACAGTCACTATGTTCCCCTTACTGTCCCCATTCTCTATTTCTAATTAAATACACACTATGTTCCCCTTACTGCCCCTGTCCTTTGGTTCTAATTATAAAGTCACTGTGTTCCCCTTACTGCCCCTGTCCTTTGGTTCTAATTATAAAGGCACAGTGTTCCCCTTACTGCCCCTGACCTCTGGCTCTAATTAAACAGTCACTGTGTTCCTTTTAATGTCCCCATTCTCTATTTCTACTTCAACAGTCACTGTGTTCCCCTTACTGTCCCCATTCTCTATTTCTACTTCAACAGTCACTGTGTTCCCCTTACTGTCCCCATTCTCTATTTCTACTTCAACAGTCACTATGTTCCCTTTACTGTCCCCACACTCTATTTCTAATTAAACAGTCACTGTGTTCCCCTTACTGCCCCAGACCTCTGGTTCTAATTAAACAGTCACTGTGTTCCCCTTACTGTCCCCACTCTTTTCTAATTAAATAGTCACTGTGTTCCCCTTACTGCCCCAGCCCTCTGGTTTTAATTAAACAGTCACTGTGTTCCCCTTGCTGCCCCCACTCTGTTTCTAATTAAACAGTCACTGTGTTCCCCTTACTGTCCCCATTCGCTATTTCTAATTAAACAGTCACTGTGTTGCACTTACTGTCCCCACTCTCTATTTATAATTAAATAGTCACTGTTTTCCCCTTACTGCCCCAGACCTCTGGTTTTAATTAAACAGTCACTGTGTTCCGCTTACTGCCCCCACTCCCTATTTGTAATTAAACAGTAACAGTGTTCCCCTTACTGCACCTGTCCTTTGGTTCTAATTATAAAGTCACTGTGTTCCCCTTACTGCCCCTGACCTCTAGCTCTAATTAAACAGTCACTGTGTTCCCCTTACTGGCCCCACTCTCTATTTCTAATTAAACATTCACTGTGTTCCCCTTACTGCCCCAGACCTCTGGCTATAATTAAACAGTCACTGTGTTCCCATTACTGCCCCAGACCTATGGTTATAATTAAACAGTCATTGTGTTCCACTTACTGCCCCAGATCTCTGGTTTTAATTAAACAGTCACTGTGTTCCCCTTACTGTCCCAACTCTCTATTTCTAATTAAATAGCCACTGTTTTCCCCTGACTGCCCCAGACTCTGGTTTTAATTAAACATTCACTGTGTTCCGCTTACTGCCCCAGACCTCTGGCTATAATTAAACAGTCACTGTGTTCGCCTTACTGCCCCAGACCTCTGGTTTTAATTAAACAGTCACTGTGATCCCCTTACTGCCCCCACTCTCTAGTTCTAATTAAATAGTCACTGTGTTCCCCTTACTGTCCTCACTCTCTATTTCTAATTAAACAGTCACTATGTTCCCCTTACTGTCCCCATTCTCTATTTCTAATTAAATACACACTATGTTCCCCTTACTGCCCCTGTCCTTTGGTTCTAATTATAAAGTCACTGTGTTCCCCTTACTGCCCCTGTCCTTTGGATCTAATTATAAAGTCACAGTGTTCCCCTTACTGCCCCTGACCTCTGGCTCTAATTAAACAGTCAATGTGTTCCTTTTAATGTCCCCATTCTCTATTTCTACTTCAACAGTCACTGTGTTCCCCTTACTGTCCCCATTCTCTATTTCTACTTCAACAGTCACTGTGTTCCCCTTACTGTCCCCATTCTCTATTTCTACTTCAACAGTCACTATGTTCCCTTTACTGTCCCCACACTCTATTTCTAATTAAACAGTCACTGTGTTCCCCTTACTGCCCCAGACCTCTGGTTCTAATTAAACAGTCACTGTGTTCCCCTTACTGTCCCCACTCTATTTTTCTAATTAAATAGTCACTGTGTTCCCCTTACTGCCCCAGCCCTCTGGTTTTAATTAAACAGTCACTGTGTTCCCCTTGCTGCCCCCATTCGCTATTTCTAATTAAACAGTCACTGTGTTGCACTTACTGTCCCCACTCTCTATTTATAATTAAATAGTCACTGTTTTCCCCTTACTGCCCCAGACCTCTGATTTTAATTAAACAGTCACTGTGTTCCGCTTACTGCCCCCACTCCCTATTTGTAATTAAACAGTAACTGTGTTCCCCTTACTGCACCTGTCCTTTGGTTCTAATTATAAAGTCACTGTGTTCCCCTTACTGCCCCTGACCTCTAGCTCTAATTAAACTTTCACTGTGTTCCCCTTACTGCCCCAGACCTCTGGCTCCAATGAAACAGTCACTGTGTTCCCCTTACTGCCCCAGACCTCTGGCTATAATTAAACAGTCACTGTGTTCCCATTACTGCCCCAGACCTATGGTTATAATTAAACAGTCATTGTGTTCCACTTACTGTCCCAGACCTCTGGTTTTAATTAAACAGTCACTGTGTTGCCCTTACTGTCCCCACTCTCTATTTCTAATTAAATAGCCACTGTTTTCCCCTTACTGCCCCAGACTCTGGTTTTAATTAAACATTCAATGTGTTCCGCTTACTGCCCCAGACCTCTGGCTATAATTAAACAGTCACTGTGTTCCCCTTACTGCCCCAGACCTCTGGTTTAATTAAACAGTCACTGTGTTCCCCTTACTGGCCCCACTCTCTATTTCTAATTAAACATTCACTGTGTTCCCCTTACTGCCCCAGACCTCTGGCTCCAATGAAACAGTCACTGTGTTCCCCTTACTGCCCCAGACCTCTGGTTCTAATTGAACATTCACTGTGTTCCCCTTACTGTCCCCATTCTCTATTTCTAATTAAATAGTCACTATGTTATCCTTACTGTCCCCATTCTCTATTCCGAATTAAACAAATACTGTGTTCCCCTTACTGTCCCAACTCTCTATTTCTAATTAAACAGTCACTGTGTTCCCCTTACTGCCCCAGACCTCTGGTTCTAGCTAAACAGTCACTGTATTCCCCTTACTGCCCCCAATCTCTATTTCTAATTAAACAGTCACTGTGTTCCCCTTACTGCACCAGACCTCTGGCTCCAATTAAAGAGTCACTATGTTCTCCTTACTGCTCCAGACCTCTGGCTCCAATGAAACACTCACTGTGTTCGCCTTACTGCCCCCAGACCTCTGGTTCTAATTGAACATTCACTGTGTTACCCTTACTGTCCCCATTCTCTATTTTGAATTAAACAGTCACTGTGTTCCCCTTACTATCCTCACTCTCTATTTCTAATTAAACAGTCAATATGTTCCCCTTACTGTCCCCATTCTCTATTCCTAATTAAACAAATACTGTGTTCCGCTTACTGCCCCAGACCTCTGGCTATAATTAAACAGTCACTGTGTTCCCCTTACTGCCCCAGACCTCTGGTTTTAATTAAACAGTCACTGTGATCCCCTTACTGCCCCCACTCTCTATTTCTAATTAAATAGTCACTGTGTTCCCCTTACTGTCCGCACTCTCTATTTCTAATTAAACATTCACTATGTTCCCCTTACTGTCCCCATTCTCTATTTCTACTTCAACAGTCACTGTGTTCCCCTTACTGTCCCCATTCTCCATTTCTACTTCAACAGTCACTGTGTTCCCCTTACTGTCCCCATTCTCCATTTCTACTTCAACAGTCACTATGTTACCTTCACTGTCCCCACACTCTATTTCTAATTAAACAGTCACTGTGTTCCCCTTACTGCCCCAGACCTCTGGTTCTAATTAAACAGTCACTGTGTTCCCCTTACTGTCCCCACTCTATTTTTCTAATTAAGTAGTCACTGTGTTCCCCTTACTGCCCCAGCCCTCTGGTTTTAATTAAACAGTCACTGTGTTCCCCTTGCTGCCCCCACTCTGTTTCTAATTAAACAGTCACTGTGTTCCCCTTACTGTCCCCATTCGCTATTTCTAATTAAACAGTCACTGTGTTGCACTTACTGTCCCCACTCTCTATTTATAATTAAATAGTCACTGTTTTCCCCTTACTGCCCCAGACCTCTGGTTTTAATTAAACAGTCACTGTGTTCCGCTTACTGCCCCCACTCCCTATTTGTAATTAAACAGTAACTGTGTTCCCCTTACTGCACCTGTCCTTTGGTTCTAATTATAAAGTCACTGTGTTCCCCTTACTGCCCCTGACCTCTAGCTCTAATTAAACAGTCACTGTGTTCCCCTTACTGGCCCCACGCTCTATTTCTAATTAAACTTTCACTGTGTTCCCCTTACTGCCCCAGACCTCTGGCTCCAATGAAACAGTCACTGTGTTCCCCTTACTGCCCCAGACCTCTGGCTATAATTAAACAGTCACTGTTTTCCCCTTACTGCCCCCACTCCCTATTTGTAATTAAACAGTAACTGTGTTCCCCTTACTGCACCTGTCCTTTGGTTCTAATTATAAAGTCACTGTGTTCCCCTTACTGCCCCTGACCTCTAGCTCTAATTAAACAGTCACTGTGTTCCCCTTACTACCCCAGACCTCTGGCTATAATTAAACAGTCACTGTGTTCCCATTACTGCCCCAGACCTATGGTTATAATTAAACAGTCACTGTGTTCCCCTTACTACCCCAGACCTCTGGCTATAATTAAACAGTCACTGTGTTCCCATTACTGCCCCAGACCTATGGTTATAATTAAACAGTCATTGTGTTCCACTTACTGCCCCAGACCTCTGGATTTAATTAAACAGTCACTGTGTTGCCCTTACTGTCCCCACTCTCTATTTCTAATTAAATAGTCACTGTGTTCCCCTTACTGTCCTCACTCTCTATTTCTAATTAAACAGTCACTATGTTCCCCTTACTGTCCCCATTCTCTATTTCTAATTAAATACACACTATGTTCCCCTTACTGCCCCTGTCCTTTGGTTCTAATTATAAAGTCACTGTGTTCCCCTTACTGCCCCTGTCCTTTGGTTCTAATTATAAAGTCACAGTGTTCCCCTTACTGCCCCTGACCTCTGGCTCTAATTAAACAGTCACTGTGTTCCTTTTAATGTCCCCATTCTCTATTTCTACTTCAACAGTCACTGTGTTCCCCTTACTGTCCCCATTCTCTATTTCTACTTCAACAGTCACTGTGTTCCCCTTACTGTCCCCATTCTCTATTTCTACTTCAACAGTCACTATGTTCCCTTTACTGTCCCCACACTCTATTTCTAATTAAACAGTCACTGTGTTCCCCTTACTGCCCCAGACCTCTGGTTCTAATTAAACAGTCACTGTGTTCCCCTTACTGTCCCCACTCTATTTTTCTAATTAAATAGTCACTGTGTTCCCCTTACTGCCCCAGCCCTCTGGTTTTAATTAAACAGTCACTGTGTTCCCCTTGCTGCCCCCACTCTGTTTCTAATTAAACAGTCACTGTGTTCCCCTTACTGTCCCCATTCGCTATTTCTAATTAAACAGTCACTGTGTTGCACTTACTGTCCCCACTCTCTATTTATAATTAAATAGTCACTGTTTTCCCCTTACTGCCCCAGACCTCTGGTTTTAATTAAACAGTCACTGTGTTCCGCTTACTGCCCCCACTCCCTATTTGTAATTAAACAGTAACTGTGTTCCCCTTACTGCACCTGTCCTTTGGTTCTAATTATAAAGTCACTGTGTTCCCCTTACTGCCCCTGACCTCTAGCTCTAATTAAACTTTCACTGTGTTCCCCTTACTGCCCCAGACCTCTGGCTCCAATGAAACAGTCACTGTGTTCCCCTTACTGCCCCAGACCTCTGGCTATAATTAAACAGTCACTGTGTTCCCATTACTGCCCCAGACCTATGGTTATAATTAAACAGTCATTGTGTTCCACTTACTGTCCCAGACCTCTGGTTTTAATTAAACAGTCACTGTGTTGCCCTTACTGTCCCCACTCTCTATTTCTAATTAAATAGCCACTGTTTTCCCCTTACTGCCCCAGACTCTGGTTTTAATTAAACATTCAATGTGTTCCGCTTACTGCCCCAGACCTCTGGCTATAATTAAACAGTCACTGTGTTCCCCTTACTGCCCCAGACCTCTGGTTTAATTAAACAGTCACTGTGTTCCCCTTACTGGCCCCACTCTCTATTTCTAATTAAACATTCACTGTGTTCCCCTTACTGCCCCAGACCTCTGGCTCCAATGAAACAGTCACTGTGTTCCCCTTACTGCCCCAGACCTCTGGTTCTAATTGAACATTCACTGTGTTCCCCTTACTGTCCCCATTCTCTATTTCTAATTAAATAGTCACTATGTTATCCTTACTGTCCCCATTCTCTATTCCGAATTAAACAAATACTGTGTTCCCCTTACTGTCCCAACTCTCTATTTCTAATTAAACAGTCACTGTGTTCCCCTTACTGCCCCAGACCTCTGGTTCTAGCTAAACAGTCACTGTATTCCCCTTACTGCCCCCAATCTCTATTTCTAATTAAACAGTCACTGTGTTCCCCTTACTGCACCAGACCTCTGGCTCCAATTAAAGAGTCACTATGTTCTCCTTACTGCTCCAGACCTCTGGCTCCAATGAAACACTCACTGTGTTCGCCTTACTGCCCCCAGACCTCTGGTTCTAATTGAACATTCACTGTGTTACCCTTACTGTCCCCATTCTCTATTTTGAATTAAACAGTCACTGTGTTCCCCTTACTATCCTCACTCTCTATTTCTAATTAAACAGTCAATATGTTCCCCTTACTGTCCCCATTCTCTATTCCTAATTAAACAAATACTGTGTTCCGCTTACTGCCCCAGACCTCTGGCTATAATTAAACAGTCACTGTGTTCCCCTTACTGCCCCAGACCTCTGGTTTTAATTAAACAGTCACTGTGATCCCCTTACTGCCCCCACTCTCTATTTCTAATTAAATAGTCACTGTGTTCCCCTTACTGTCCGCACTCTCTATTTCTAATTAAACATTCACTATGTTCCCCTTACTGTCCCCATTCTCTATTTCTACTTCAACAGTCACTGTGTTCCCCTTACTGTCCCCATTCTCCATTTCTACTTCAACAGTCACTGTGTTCCCCTTACTGTCCCCATTCTCTATTTCTACTTCAACAGTCACTATGTTACCTTCACTGTCCCCACACTCTATTTCTAATTAAACAGTCACTGTGTTCCCCTTACTGCCCCAGACCTCTGGTTCTAATTAAACAGTCACTGTGTTCCCCTTACTGTCCCCACTCTATTTTTCTAATTAAGTAGTCACTGTGTTCCCCTTACTGCCCCAGCCCTCTGGTTTTAATTAAACAGTCACTGTGTTCCCCTTGCTGCCCCCACTCTGTTTCTAATTAAACAGTCACTGTGTTCCCCTTACTGTCCCCATTCGCTATTTCTAATTAAACAGTCACTGTGTTGCACTTACTGTCCCCACTCTCTATTTATAATTAAATAGTCACTGTTTTCCCCTTACTGCCCCAGACCTCTGGTTTTAATTAAACAGTCACTGTGTTCCGCTTACTGCCCCCACTCCCTATTTGTAATTAAACAGTAACTGTGTTCCCCTTACTGCACCTGTCCTTTGGTTCTAATTATAAAGTCACTGTGTTCCCCTTACTGCCCCTGACCTCTAGCTCTAATTAAACAGTCACTGTGTTCCCCTTACTGGCCCCACGCTCTATTTCTAATTAAACTTTCACTGTGTTCCCCTTACTGCCCCAGACCTCTGGCTCCAATGAAACAGTCACTGTGTTCCCCTTACTGCCCCAGACCTCTGGCTATAATTAAACAGTCACTGTGTTCCCATTACTGCCCCAGACCTATGGTTATAATTAAACAGTCATTGTGTTCCACTTACTGCCCCAGACCTCTGGTTTTAATTAAACAGTCACTGTGTTGCCCTTACTGTCCCCACTCTCTATTTCTAATTAAATAGCCACTGTTTTCCCCTTACTGCCCCAGACTCTGGTTTTAATGAAACATTCAATGTGTTCCGCTTACTGCCCCAGACCTCTGGCTATAATTAAACAGTCACTGTGTTCCCCTTACTGTCCCCATTCGCTATTTCTAATTAAACAGTCACTGTGTTGCACTTACTGTCCCCACTCTCTATTTATAATTAAATAGTCACTGTTTTCCCCTTACTGCCCCCACTCCCTATTTGTAATTAAACAGTAACTGTGTTCCCCTTACTGCACCTGTCCTTTGGTTCTAATTATAAAGTCACTGTGTTCCCCTTACTGCCCCTGACCTCTAGCTCTAATTAAACAGTCACTGTGTTCCCCTTACTACCCCAGACCTCTGGCTATAATTAAACAGTCACTGTGTTCCCATTACTGCCCCAGACCTATGGTTATAATTAAACAGTCACTGTGTTCCCCTTACTACCCCAGACCTCTGGCTATAATTAAACAGTCACTGTGTTCCCATTACTGCCCCAGACCTATGGTTATAATTAAACAGTCATTGTGTTCCACTTACTGCCCCAGACCTCTGGATTTAATTAAACAGTCACTGTGTTGCCCTTACTGTCCCCACTCTCTATTTCTAATTAAATAGTCACTGTGTTCCCCTTACTGTCCTCACTCTCTATTTCTAATTAAACAGTCACTATGTTCCCCTTACTGTCCCCATTCTCTATTTCTAATTAAATACACACTATGTTCCCCTTACTGCCCCTGTCCTTTGGTTCTAATTATAAAGTCACTGTATTCCCCTTACTGCCCCTGTCCTTTGGTTCTAATTATAAAGGCACAGTGTTCCCCTTACTGCCCCTGACCTCTGGCTCTAATTAAACAGTCACTGTGTTCCTTTTAATGTCCCCATTCTCTATTTCTACTTCAACAGTCACTGTGTTCCCCTTACTGTCCCCATTCTCTATTTCTACTTCAACAGTCACTGTGTTCCCCTTACTGTCCCCATTCTCTATTTCTACTTCAACAGTCACTATGTTCCCTTTACTGTCCCCACACTCTATTTCTAATTAAACAGTCACTGTGTTCCCCTTACTGCCCCAGACCTCTGGTTCTAATTAAACAGTCACTGTGTTCCCCTTACTGTCCCCACTCTATTTTTCTAATTAAATAGTCACTGTGTTCCCCTTACTGCCCCAGCCCTCTGGTTTTAATTAAACAGTCACTGTGTTCCCCTTGCTGCCCCCACTCTGTTTCTAATTAAACAGTCACTGTGTTCCCCTTACTGTCCCCATTCGCTATTTCTAATTAAACAGTCACTGTGTTGCACTTACTGTCCCCACTCTCTATTTATAATTAAATAGTCACTGTTTTCCCCTTACTGCCCCAGACCTCTGGTTTTAATTAAACAGTCACTGTGTTCCGCTTACTGCCCCCACTCCCTATTTGTAATTAAACAGTAACAGTGTTCCCCTTACTGCACCTGTCCTTTGGTTCTAATTATAAAGTCACTGTGTTCCCCTTACTGCCCCTGACCTCTAGCTCTAATTAAACAGTCACTGTGTTCCCCTTACTGGCCCCACTCTCTATTTCTAATTAAACATTCACTGTGTTCCCCTTACTGCCCCAGACCTCTGGCTCCAATGAAACAGTCACTGTGTTCCCCTTACTGCCCCAGACCTCTGGCTATAATTAAACAGTCACTGTGTTCCCATTACTGCCCCAGACCTATGGTTATAATTAAACAGTCATTGTGTTCCACTTACTGCCCCAGATCTCTGGTTTTAATTAAACAGTCACTGTGTTCCCCTTACTGTCCCAACTCTCTATTTCTAATTAAATAGCCACTGTTTTCCCCTGACTGCCCCAGACTCTGGTTTTAATTAAACATTCACTGTGTTCCGCTTACTGCCCCAGACCTCTGGCTATAATTAAACAGTCACTGTGTTCGCCTTACTGCCCCAGACCTCTGGTTTTAATTAAACAGTCACTGTGATCCCCTTACTGCCCCCACTCTCTAGTTCTAATTAAATAGTCACTGTGTTCCCCTTACTGTCCTCACTCTCTATTTCTAATTAAACAGTCACTATGTTCCCCTTACTGTCCCCATTCTCTATTTCTAATTAAATACACACTATGTTCCCCTTACTGCCCCTGTCCTTTGGTTCTAATTATAAAGTCACTGTGTTCCCCTTACTGCCCCTGTCCTTTGGATCTAATTATAAAGTCACAGTGTTCCCCTTACTGCCCCTGACCTCTGGCTCTAATTAAACAGTCAATGTGTTCCTTTTAATGTCCCCATTCTCTATTTCTACTTCAACAGTCACTGTGTTCCCCTTACTGTCCCCATTCTCTATTTCTACTTCAACAGTCACTGTGTTCCCCTTACTGTCCCCATTCTCTATTTCTACTTCAACAGTCACTATGTTCCCTTTACTGTCCCCACACTCTATTTCTAATTAAACAGTCACTGTGTTCCCCTTACTGCCCCAGACCTCTGGTTCTAATTAAACAGTCACTGTGTTCCCCTTACTGTCCCCACTCTATTTTTCTAATTAAATAGTCACTGTGTTCCCCTTACTGCCCCAGCCCTCTGGTTTTAATTAAACAGTCACTGTGTTCCCCTTGCTGCCCCCACTCTGTTTCTAATTAAACAGTCACTGTGTTCCCCTTACTGTCCCCATTTGCTATTTCTAATTAAACAGTCACTGTGTTGCACTTACTTTCCCCACTCTCTATTTCTAATTAAATAGTCACTGTTTTCCCCTTACTGCCCCAGACCTCTGGTTTTAATTAAACAGTCACTGTGTTCCGCTTACTGCCCCCACTCCCTATTTGTCATTAAACAGTAACAGTGTTTCCCTTACTGCACCTGTCCTTTGGTTCTAATTATAAAGTCACTGTGTTCCCCTTACTGCCCCTGACCTCTAGCTCTAATAAAACAGTCACTGTGTTCCCCTTACTGGCCCCACTCTCTATTTCTAATTAAACATTCACTGTGTTCCCCTTACTGCCCCAGAACTCTGGCTATAATTAAACAGTCACTGTGTTCCCATTACTGCCCCAGACCTATGGTTATAATTAAACAGTCATTGTGTTCCACTTACTGCCCCAGACCTCTGGTTTTAATTAAACAGTCACTGTGTTGCACTTACTTTCCCCACTCTCTATTTCTAATTAAATAGTCACAGTTTTCCCCTTACTGCCCCAGACCTCTGGTTTTAATTAAACAGTCACTGTGTTCCGCTTACTGCCCCCACTCCCTATTTGTCATTAAACAGTAACAGTGTTTCCCTTACTGCACCTGTCCTTTGGTTCTAATTATAAAGTCACTGTGTTCCCCTTACTGCCCCTGACCTCTAGCTCTAATTAAACAGTCACTGTGTTCCCCTTACTGGCCCCACTCTCTATTTCTAATTAAACAGTCACTGTGTTCCCCTTACTGCCCCAGACCTCTGGATATAATTAAACAGTCACTGTGTTCCCATTACTGCCCCAGACCTATGGTTATAATTAAACAGTCATTGTGTTCCACTTACTGCCCCAGACCTCTGGTTTTAATTAAACAGTCACTGTGTTGCCCTTACTGTTCCCACTCTCTATTTCTAATTAAATAGCCACTGTTTTCCCCTTACTGCCCCAGACTCTGGTTTTAATTAAACATTCACTGTGTTCCGCTTACTGCCCCAGACCTCTGGCTATAATTAAACAGTCACTGTGTTCCCCTTACTGCCCCAGACCTCTTGTTTTAATTAAACAGTCACTGTGATCCCCTTACTGCCCCCACTCTATATTTCTAATTAAATAGTCACTGTGTTCCCCTTACTGTCCTCACTCTCTATTTCTAATTAAACAGTCACTATGTTCCCCTTAATGACCCCATTCTCTATTTCTAATTAAATACACACTATGTTCCCCTTACTGCCCCTGTCCTTTGGTTCTAATTATAAAGTCACTGTGTTCCCCTTACTGCCCCTGTCCTTTGGTTCTAATTATAAAGTCACAGTGTTCCCCTTACTGCCCCTGACCTCTGGCTCTAATTAAACAGTCACTGTGTTCCTTTTAATGTCCCCAATTTTCTATTTCTACTTCAACAGTCACTGTGTTCCCCTTACTGTCCCCATTCTCTATTTCTACTTCAACAGTCACTGTGTTCCCCTTACTGTCCCCATTCTCTATTTCTACTTCAACAGTCACTATGTTCCCTTTACTGTCCCCACACTCTATTTCTAATTAAACAGTCACTGTGTTCCCCTTACTGCCCCAGACCTCTGGTTCTAATTAAACAGTCACTGTGTTCCCCTTACTGTCCCCACTCTATTTTTCTAATTAAATAGTCACTGTGTTCCCCTTACTGCCCCAGCCCTCTGGTTTTAATTAAACAGTCACTGTGTTCCCCTTGCTGCCCCCACTCTGTTTCTAATTAAACAGTCACTGTGTTCCCCTTACTGTCCCCATTCGCTATTTCTAATTAAACAGTCACTGTGTTGCACTTACTGTCCCCACTCTCTATTTATAATTAAATAGTCACTGTTTTCCCCTTACTGCCCCAGACCTCTGGTTTTAATTAAACAGTCACTGTGTTCCGCTTACTGCCCCCACTCCCTATTTGTAATTAAACAGTAACAGTGTTCCCCTTACTGCACCTGTCCTTTGGTTCTAATTATAAAGTCACTGTGTTCCCCTTACTGCCCCTGACCTCTAGCTCTAATTAAACAGTCACTGTGTTCCCCTTACTGGCCCCACACTCTATTTCTAATTAAACATTCACTGTGTTCCCCTTACTGCCCCAGACCTCTGGCTCCAATGAAACAGTCACTGTGTTCCCCTTACTGCCCCAGACCTCTGGCTATAATTAAACAGTCACTGTGTTCCCATTACTGCCCCAGACCTATGGTTATAATTAAACAGTCATTGTGTTCCACTTACTGCCCCAGATCTCTGGTTTTAATTAAACAGTCACTGTGTTCCCCTTACTGTCCCAACTCTCTATTTCTAATTAAATAGCCACTGTTTTCCCCTGACTGCCCCAGACTCTGGTTTTAATTAAACATTCACTGTGTTCCGCTTACTGCCCCAGACCTCTGGCTATAATTAAACAGTCACTGTGTTCGCCTTACTGCCCCAGACCTCTGGTTTTAATTAAACAGTCACTGTGATCCCCTTACTGCCCCCACTCTCTAGTTCTAATTAAATAGTCACTGTGTTCCCCTTACTGTCCTCACTCTCTATTTCTAATTAAACAGTCACTATGTTCCCCTTACTGTCCCCATTCTCTATTTCTAATTAAATACACACTATGTTCCCCTTACTGCCCCTGTCCTTTGGTTCTAATTATAAAGTCACTGTGTTCCCCTTACTGCCCCTGTCCTTTGGATCTAATTATAAAGTCACAGTGTTCCCCTTACTGCCCCTGACCTCTGGCTCTAATTAAACAGTCAATGTGTTCCTTTTAATGTCCCCATTCTCTATTTCTACTTCAACAGTCACTGTGTTCCCCTTACTGTCCCCATTCTCTATTTCTACTTCAACAGTCACTGTGTTCCCCTTACTGTCCCCATTCTCTATTTCTACTTCAACAGTCACTATGTTCCCTTTACTGTCCCCACACTCTATTTCTAATTAAACAGTCACTGTGTTCCCCTTACTGCCCCAGACCTCTGGTTCTAATTAAACAGTCACTGTGTTCCCCTTATTGTCCCCACTCTATTTTTCTAATTAAATAGTCACTGTGTTCCCCTTACTGCCCCAGCCCTCTGGTTTTAATTAAACAGTCACTGTGTTCCCCTTGCTGCCCCCACTCTGTTTCTAATTAAACAGTCACTGTGTTCCCCTTACTGTCCCCATTCGCTATTTCTAATTAAACAGTCACTGTGTTGCACTTACTTTCCCCACTCTCTATTTCTAATTAAATAGTCACTGTTTTCCCCTTACTGCCCCAGACCTCTGATTTTAATTAAACAGTCACTGTGTTCCGCTTACTGCCCCCACTCCCTATTTGTCATTAAACAGTAACAGTGTTTCCCTTACTGCACCTGTCCTTTGGTTCTAATTATAAAGTCACTGTGTTCCCCTTACTGCCCCTGACCTCTAGCTCTAATTAAACAGTCACTGTGTTCCCCTTACTGGCCCCACTCTCTATTTCTAATTAAACATTCACTGTGTTCCCCTTACTGCCCCAGAACTCTGGCTCCAATGAAACAGTCACTGTGTTCCCCTTACTGCCCCAGACCTCTGGCTATAATTAAACAGTCACTGTGTTCCCATTACTGCCCCAGACCTATGGTTATAATTAAACAGTCATTGTGTTCCACTTACTGCCCCAGACCTCTGGTTTTAATTAAACAGTCACTGTGTTGCCCTTACTGTTCCCACTCTCTATTTCTAATTAAATAGCCACTGTTTTCCCCTTACTGCCCCAGACTCTGGTTTTAATTAAACATTCACTGTGTTCCGCTTACTGCCCCAGACCTCTGGCTATAATTAAACAGTCACTGTGTTCCCCTTACTGCCCCAGACCTCTGGTTTTAATTAAACAGTCACTGTGATCCCCTTACTGCCCCCACTCTCTATTTCTAATTAAATAGTCACTGTGTTCCCCTTACTGTCCTCACTCTCTATTTCTAATTAAACAGTCACTATGTTCCCCTTAATGACCCCATTCTCTATTTCTAATTAAATACACACTATGTTCCCCTTACTGCCCCTGTCCTTTGCTTCTAATTATAAAGTCACTGTGTTCCCCTTACTGCCCCTGTCCTTTGGTTCTAATTATAAAGTCACAGTGTTCCCCTTACTGCCCCTGACCTCTGGCTCTAATTAAACAGTCACTGTGTTCCTTTTAATGTCCCCATTCTCTATTTCTACTTCAACAGTCACTGTGTTCCCCTTACTGTCCCCATTCTCTATTTCTACTTCAACAGTCACTGTGTTCCCCTTACTGTCCCCATTCTCTATTTCTACTTCAACAGTCACTATGTTCCCTTTACTGTCCCCACACTCTATTTCCAATTAAACAACACTGTGTTCCTCTTACTGCCCCAGACCTCTGGTTCTAATTAAACAGTCACTGTGTTCCCCTTACTGTCCCCACTCTATTTTTCTAATTAAATAGTCACTGTGTTCCCCTTACTGCCCCAGCCCTCTGGTTTTAATTAAACAGTCACTGTGTTCCCCTTGCTGCCCCTACTCTGTTTCTAATTAAACAGTCACTGTGTTCCCCTTACTGTCCCCATTCGCTATTTCTACTTCAACAGTCACTATGTTCCCTTTACTGTCCCCACACTCTATTTCCAATTAAACAACACTGTGTTCCTCTTACTGCCCCAGACCTCTGGTTCTAATTAAACAGTCACTGTGTTCCCCTTACTGTCCCCACTCTATTTTTCTAATTAAATAGTCACTGTGTTCCCCTTACTGCCCCAGCCCTCTGGTTTTAATTAAACAGTCACTGTGTTCCCCTTGCTGCCCCTACTCTGTTTCTAATTAAACAGTCACTGTGTTCCCCTTACTGTCCCCATTCGCTATTTCTAATTAAACAGTCACTGTGTTGCACTTACTGTCCCCACTCTCTATTTCTAATTAAATAGTCACTGTTTTCCCCTTACTGCCCCAGACCTCTGGTTTTAATTAAACAGTCACTGTGATCCGCTTACTGCCCCCACTCCCTATTTGTAATTAAACAGTAACAGTGTTCCCCTTACTGCACCTGTCCTTTGGTTCTAATTATAAAGTCACTGTGTTCCCCTTACTGCCCCTGACCTCTAGCTCTAATTAAACAGTCACTGTGTTCCCCTTACTGGCCCCACTCTCTATTTCTAATTAAACATTCACTGTGTTCCCCTTACTGCCCCAGACCTCTGGCTCCAATGAAACAGTCACTGTGTTCCCCTTACTGCCCCAGACCTCTGGTTCTAATTGAACATTCACTGTGTTCCCCTTACTGTCCCCATTCTCTATTTCTAATTAAATAGTCACTATGTTATCCTTACTGTCCCCATTCTCTATTCCTAATTAAACAAATACTGTGTTCCCCTTACTGTCCCAACTCTCTATTTCTAATTAAACAGTCACTGTGTTCCCCTTACTGCCCCAGACCTCTGGTTCTAACTAAACAGTCACTGTGTTCCCCTTACTGCCCCCAATCTCTATTTCTAATTAAACAGTCACTGTGTTCCCCTTACTGCCCCAGACCTCTGGCTCTAATTAAAGAGTCACTATGTTCTCCTTACTGCTCCAGACCTCTGGCTCTAATGAAACACTCACTGTGTTTCCCTTACTGCCCCCAGACCTCTGGTTCTAATTGAACATTCACTGTGTTACCCTTACTGTCCCCATTCTCTATTTCGAATTAAACAGTCACTGTGTTCCCCTTACTATCCTCACTCTCTATTTCTAATTAAACAGTCAATATGTTCCCCTTACTGTCCCCATTCTCTATTCCTAATTAAACAAATACTGTGCTCCCCTTACTGTCCCAGCCCTCTGGCTATAATTAAACAGTCACTGTGTTCCACTTTCTGCGCCCACTCTCTATTTCTAATTGAACAGTCACTGTGTTCCCCTTACTGTCGCAGACCTCTGGCTCCAATTAAAGAGTCACTGTGATCTCCTTACTGCCCCAGAGTTCTGGCTGCAATGAAACAGTCACTGTGTTCCCCTTACTGCCCCAGACCTCTGGTTCTAACTAAACAGTCACTGTGTTCCCCTCACTGTCCTCACTCTCTATTTCTAAGTAAACAGTCACTATGTTCCCCTTACTGTCCCCATTCTCTATTTCTAATTAAACAGATACTGTGTTCCCCTTACTGTCCCCATTCTCTATTTATAAATAAACAGTCACTGTGTTCCACTTACTGCCCCAGCTCTCTGGCTATAATTAAACAGTCGCTGTGTTCCCCTTACTGCCCCAGACCTCTGGTTTTAATTAAACAGTCAGTGTGTTCCCCTTACTGCCACCAATCTCTATTTCTAATGAAACAGTCACTGTGTTCCGCTTACTGCCCCAGACCTCTGGCTCTAATTAAAGAGTCACTATGTTCTCCTTACTGCTCCAGACCTCTGGCTCCAATGAAACACTCACTGTGTTCCCCTTCCTGCCCCAGACCTCTGGTTCTAATTGAACATTCACTGTGTTCCCCTTACTGTCCCCATTCTCTATTTCGAATTAAACAGTCACTGTGTACCCCTTACTATCCTCACTCTCTATTTATAATTAAACAGTCACTGTGTTCCTCTTACTGTCCCCACTCTCTCTTTCTAATTAAACAGTCACTGTGTTCCCCTTACTGCCCCACACCTCTGGTTATAATTAAACAGTCACTTTGTTCCCATTACTGCCCCAGACCTCTGGTTTTAATTAAACAGTCACTGTGTTCCCATTACTGCCCCAGACCTCTGGTTTTAATTAAACAGTCACTGTGTTCCCATTACTGCCCCAGACCTCTGGTTTTAATTGAACAGTCACTGTGTTCCCCTTACTGTCCCCACTCTCTATTTCTAATTAAACAGTCACTGTGTTCCCCTTACTGCCCCAGACCTCTGGTTATAATTAAACAGTCACTTTGTTCCCATTACTGCCCCAGACCTCTGGTTTTAATTAAACAGTCACTGTGTTCCCATTACTGCCCCAGACCTCTGGTTTTAATTAAACAGTCACTGTGTTCCCATTACTGCCCCAGACCTCTGGTTTTAATTAAACAGTCACTGTGTTCCCCTTACTGTCCCCACTCTCTATTTCTAATTAAACAGTCACTGTTTTCCCCTTACTGCCCCAGACCTCTGGCTCTAATTAAAGAGTCACTCTGTTCTCCTTACTGCCCCAGATCTCTGGCTCCAATGAAACAGTCACTGTGTTCCCCTTACTGCTCCAGACCTCTGGTTCTCAGTAAACAGTCACTGTATTCCACTTACTGTCCTCACTCCCTATTTCTAATTAAACAGTCACTATGTTGCCCTTACTGTCCCCATTCTCTATTTCTAATTAAACAGTCAATGTGTTCCTCTTACTCTCTCCACTCTCTATTTCTAATTAAACAGTCACTGTGTTCCCCTTACTACCCCAGACCTCTGTCTATAATTAAACAGTCACCGTGTTCCCATTACTGCCCTAGACCTATGGATATAATTAAACAGGCACTGTGTTCCCCTTACTGCCCCAGACCTCTGGTTTTAATTAAACAGTCACTTTGTTCCCCTGACTGCCCCAGACCTCTGGTTCTAACTAAACAGTCACTGTGTTCCCCTTACTGTCCTGACTCTCTATTTCTAATTAACAAGTCACTATGTTCCCCTTACTGTCCCCATTCTCTATTTCTAATCAAACAGATACTGTGTTCCCCTTACTGTCCCCACTCTCTATTTATAAATACACAGTCACTGTGTTCCACTTACAGCCCTAGCTTTCTGGCTTTAATTAAACATTCGCTGTGTTCCCCTTACTGCCCAGACCTCTGGTTTTAATTAAACAGTCACTGTGTTCCCCTTACTGCCCCCAATCTCTATTTCTAATTAAACAGTCACTGTTTTCCCCTTACTGCCCCAGGCCTCTGGCTCTAATTAAAGAGTCACTATGTTCTCCTTAGTGTTCCAGACCTCTGGCTCCAATGAAACAGTCACGGTGTTCCCCTCACTGCCCCAGACCTCTGGTTCTAATTGAACATTCACTGTGTTCCCCTTACTGTCCCCATTCTCTATTTCGAATTAAACAGTCACTGTGTTCCCCTTACTATCCTCACTCTCTATTTCTAATTAAACAGTCACTATGTTCCCCTTACTGTCCCCATTCTCTATTCCTAATTAAACAAATACTGTGTTCCCCTTACTGTCCCAATTCTCTATTTCTAATTAAACAGATACTGTGTTCCCCTTACTGTCCCCACGCTCTATTTATAAATAAGCAGTCACTGTGTTGCTCTTACTGTCCCCACTCTCTATTTCTAATTAAACAGTCACTTTGTTCCCCTTACTGCCCCAGACCTCTGGTTTTAATTAAACAGTCACTGTGTTCCACTTTCTGCCCCCACACTCTATTTCTAATTAAACAGTCACTGTGTTCCCCTTACTTCCCCAGACCTCTGGCTCTAATTAAAGAGTCACTGTGTTCTCCTTACTGCCCCAGACCTCTGGCTCCAATGAAACAGTCACTGTGTTCCCCTTACTGCCCCAGACCTCTGGTTCTAACTAAACAGTTACTGTGTTCCACTTACTGTCCTCACTCTCTATTTCTAATTAAACAGTCACTATGTTGCCCTTACTGTCCCCATTCCCTATTTCTAATTAAACAGTCAAAGTGTTCCTCTTACTCTCTCCACTCTCTATTTCTAATTAAACAGTCACTGTGTTCCCATTACTGCCCCAGACCTATAGATATAATTAAACAGTCACTATGTTCCCCTTACTGTCCCCATTCTCTATTTCTAATTAAACAGTCACTGTGTTCCCCTTACTGCCCCTGTCCTTTGGTCCTAATTATAAAGTCACTGTGTTACCCTTCCTGCCCCTGACCTCTGGCTCTATTTAAACAGTCACTGTGTTCCCCTTACTGTCCCCATTCTCTATTTCTAATTATCAGTCACTGTGTTCCCCTTCGTGTCCCCATTCTCTATTTCTAATTAAACAGTCAGTGTGTTTCCCTTACTGTCCCCACACTATATTTCGAATTAAACAGTCACTGTGTTCCCCTAACTGCCCCTGTCCTTTGGTTCTAATTATAAAGTCACTGTGTTCCTCTTACTGCCCCTGTCCTTTGGCTACAATTATAAAGTCACTGTGTTCCCCTAACTGCCCCTGACCTCTGGCTCTAATAAAACAGTCACTGTGTTTCCATTACTTCCCCCACTCTCTATTTCTAATTAAACAGTCACTGTGTTCCCCTAACTGCCCCTGTCCTTTGGTTCTAATTATAAAGTCACTGTGTTCCTCTTACTGCCCCTGTCCTTTGGCTACAATTATAAAGTCACTGTATTCCCCTAACTGCCCCTGACCTCTGGCTCTAATTAAACAGTCACTGTGTTCCCCTTACTGTCCCCAGTGTCTATTTCTAATTAAACTGTCACTGTGTTCCCCTTACTGTCCCCATTCTTTATTTCTAATTAAACAGTCACTGTGTTTCCATTACTTCCCCCACTCTCTATTTCTAATTAAACAGTCACGGTGTTCCCCTTACTGCCCCTGTCCTTTGGTTCTAATTATAAAGTCACTGTGTTCCTCTTACTGCCCCTGTCCTTTGGTTCCAATTATAAAATCACTGTGTTCCCCTTACTGCCCTTGACCTCTGGCTCTAATAAAACAGACACTGTGTTGCCCTTACTGTCCCCATTCTCTATTTCTAATTAAACAGTCACTGTGTTCACCTTACTGTCCCCATTCTCTATTTCTAATTAAAAAGTCACTGTGTTCCCCTTACTGTCCCCATTCTCTATTTCTAATTAAACAGTCACTGTGTTCCCCTTACTGCCCCTGTCCTTTGGTTCTAATTATAAAGTCACTGTGTTCCTCTTACTGCCCCTGTCCTTTGGTTCCAATTATAAAATCACTGTGTTCCCCTTACTGCCCTTGACCTCTGGCTCTAATAAAACAGACACTGTGTTCCCCTTACTGTCCCCATTCTCTATTTCTAATTAAACAGTCACTGTGTTCCCCTTACTGTCCCCATTCTCTATTTCTAATTAAAAAGTCACTGTGTTCCCCTTACTGTCCACATTCTCTATTTCTAATTAAACAGTCACAGTGTTTCCCTTACTGTCCCCATTTTCTATTTCTAATTAAACAGTCACTGTGTTCCCCTTACTGTCCCCATTCTCTATTTCTAATTAACAGTCACTATGTTCCCCTTACTGTCCCCATAATCTTTATTTGATGAAACAATCACTATGTTCCCCTTACTGTCCCCATTCTCTATTTCTAATTAAACAGTCACTGTGTTCCCCTTACTGTCCCCATTTTCTATTTCTAATTAAACAGTCACTGTGTTCCCCTTACTGTCTGCATTCTCTATTTCTAATCAAACAGTCACTGTGTTACCCTTCCTGCCCCTGACCTCCGGCTCTATTTAAACAGTCACTGTGTTCCCCTTACTGTCTCCATTCTCTATTTCTACTTAAAGAGTCACTATGTTCCCCTTACTGTCCCTAATCTCTATTTTAAATTATCAGTCACTGTGTTCCCCTTACTGTCCCCATTCGCTATTTCTAATTAAACACTCACTATGTTCCCCTAACTGCCCCTGTCCTTTGGTTCTAATTATAAAGTCACTGTGTTCCTCTTACTGCCCCTGTCCTTTGGTTCCAATTATAAAATCACTGTGTTCCCCTTACTGCCCCTGACCTCTGGCTCTAATTAAACATTTACTGTGTTCCCCTTACTGTCCCCATTTTCTATTTCCAATTAAACAGTCACTGTGTTCCCCTTACTGCCCCATTCTCTATTTCTAATTAAACAGTCACTGTGTTCCCCTTACTGTCCCCATTCTCTATTTCTAATTAAACAGTCACTGTGTTCCCCTTACTGTCCCCATTTTCTATTTCTAATTAAACAGTCACTGTGTTCCCCTTACTGTCCCCATTCTCTATTTCTAATTAAACAGTCACTATGTTCCCCTTACTGTCCCCATAATCTTTATTTAATTAATCAGTCACTATGTTCCCCTTACTGTCCCCATTCTCTATTTCTAATTAAACAGTCACTGTGTTCCCCTTACTGTCCCCATTCTCTATTGCTAATTAAACAGTCACTGTGTTCCCCTTACTGCCCCATTCTCGATTTCTAATTAAACAGTCACTGTGTTCCCCTTACTGTCCCCATTCTCTATTTCTAATTAAACAGTCACTGTGTTCCCCTAACTGTCCCCATTTTCTATTTATAATTAAAAAGTCACTGTGTTCCCCTTACTGTCCCCATAATCTTTATTTAATTAAACAGTCACTATGTTCCCCTTACTGTCCCCATTCTCTATTTCTAATTAAACAGTCACTGTGTTCCCCTTACTGTCCCCATTCTCTATTTCTAATTAAACAGTCACTGTGTTCCCCTAACTGTCCCCATTTTCTATTTATAATTAAAAAGTCACTGTGTTCCCCTTACTGTCCCCATTCTCTTTATTTAATTAAACAGTCACTGTGTTCCCCTTACTGTCCACATTCTCTACTCCTAATTAAACAGTCACTGTGTTTCCATTACTTCCCCCACTCTCTATTTCTAAATAAACAGTCACTGTGTTCCACTTACTGCCCCTGTCCTTTGGTTCTAATTATAAAGTCGCTGTGTTGCTCTTACTGCCCCTGTCTTTTGGTTCCAATTATAAAATCACTGTGTTCCCCTTACTGCCCCTGACCTCTGGCTCTAATTAAACAGTCACTGTGTTCCCCTTACTGTCCCCATTTCCTATTTCCAATTAAACAGTCACTGTGTTCCCCTTACTGTCCCCATTCTCTATTCCTAATTAAACAGTCACTGCGTTTCCATTACTTCCCCCACTCTCTATTTCTAATTAAACAGTCACTGTGTTCCCCTTACTGCCCCTGTCCTTTGGTTCTAATTGTAAAGTCACTGTGTTCCTCTTACTGCCCCTGTCCTTTGGTTCCAATTATAAAATCACTGTGTTCCCCTCACTGCCCCTTACCTCTGGCTCCAATTAAACAGTCACTGTGTTCCCCTTACTGTCCCCATTCTCTATTTCTAATTAAACAGTCACTCTGTTCCCCTTACTGTCTTCACTCTCTAGTTCTAATTAAACAGTCACTGTGTTCACCTTCCTGCTCCTGTCCTTTGCTTCTATTTATAAAGTCACTGTGTTCCCCTTACTACCCGTGTCTTTTGGTTGCAATTATAAAGTCACTGTGTTCCCCTTACTGCCCTCACTCTCTATTTCTAATTAAACAGTAACTATGTTCCCCTTACTGTCCCCATTCTCTATTTCTATTTAAATAGTCACTGTGTTTCCCTTACAGTCCCCACTCTCTATTTCTAATTAAACAGTCACTGTGTATTCCGCTTACTGTCCCCAATCTCTTTTTCTAATTGAACAGTCACTGTGTTCTCTTTACTGCCCCAGCCCTCTGACTATAATTAAAAAGTCACTGTGTTCCCCTTACTGCCCCCATTCTCTATTTCTAATTAAACAGTTACCGTGTTTCCCTTACTGTCTCCACACTCTACATCTAATTAAACAGTCACTGTGTTCCCCTTACTGTCCCCATTATCTATTTCTAATTAAAAAGTCACTGTGTTTCCCTTACTGTCCCCAGTCTCTATTTCTAATTAAACAGTAACTGTGTTTCCCTTACTGTCCCCATTCTCTATTTCTAATTATACAGTCACTGTGTTCTCCTTACTGCCCCAGCTCTCTGGCTATAATTAAAAAGTCACTGTCTTCCCCTGACTGCCCCCACGCTCTACATCTAATTAAACAGTCACTGTGTTCCCCTTACTGTCCCCATTCTCTATTTCTAATTAAACAGTCACTGTGTTTCCCTTACTGTCCCCAGTCTCTATTTCTAATTAAAAAGTAACTGTCTTTCCCTTACTGTCCCCACGCTCTATTTCTAATTATACAGTCACTGTGTTCTCCTTACTGCCCCAGCCCTCTGGCTATAATTAAAAAGTCACTGTGTTCCCCTTACTGCCCCAGAACTCTGGTTTTAATTAAACAGTCACTGTGTTCCCCTAACTGCCCCCACTCTCTATTTCTAATTAAACAGTCACTGTGTTCCCCTTACTGTCCCCATTATCTATTTCTAATTAAAAAGTCACTGTGTTTCCCTTACTGTCCCCAGTCTCTATTTCTAATTAAACAGTAACTGTGTTTCCATTACTGTCCCCATTCTCTATTTCTAATTAAACAGTCACTGTGTTCCCCGAACTGCCCCCACTCTCTATTTCTAATTAAACAGTCACTGTATCCCCCTTACTGTCCTCACTCTCTAGTTCTAATTAAACAGTCACTATGTTCCCCTTAATGTCCCCATTCTCTATTTCTAATTAAACAGTCACTGTGTTCCCCTTACTGCACCTGTCCTTTGGATCTAATTATAAAGTCACAGTGTTCCCCTTACTGCCCCTGACCTCTGGCTCTAATTAAACAGTCACTGTGTTCCTCTTACTGCCCCCACTCTCTATCTCTAATTAAACAGTCACTGTGTTCCCCTTACTGTCCCGATTCTCTATTTCTAATTAAACAGTCACTGTGTTCCTCTTCCTGTCCCCATTCTTTATTTCTAATTAAACAGTCACTGTGTTTCCATTACTGTCCCCATTCTCTATTTCTAATTAAACAGTCACTATGTTCCCCTTACTGTCCCCACTCTCTATTTCTAATTAAACAGTCACTATGTTCCGCTTACTGCCCCTGACCTCTTGCTCTAATTTAACAGTCGCTGTATTCCCCTTAATGTCACCCTTCTCTATTTCTTATTAAACAGTCACTGTGTTCCCCTTACTGTCCCCATTCTCTATTTCTAATTAAACAGTCACTGTGTGCCCCTTACTGTCCCCATTTTCTATTTCTAATTAAACAATCACTGTGTTCCCCTTACTGTCCCCGTTCTCTATTTCCAATTAAACTGTCACTGTGTTCCCCTTACTCTCCCCATTCTCTATTTCTAATGAAACAGTCACTGTGTTCCCCTTAATGTCCCCATTCTCTTTATTTAATTAAACAGTCACTGTGTTTCCCTTACTGTCCCCATTTTCTATTTCTAATTACACATTCACTTTGTTCCCCTTACTGTCCCCATTCTCTATTCCTAATTAAACAGTCACTGTGTTCTCGTTACTGCCCCAGCCCTCTGGCTATAATTAAAAAGTCACTGTCTTCCCCTTCCTGCCCCAGAACTCTGGTTTTAATTAAACAGTCACTGTGTTCCCATTACTGCCCCCACTCCCTATTTCTAATTAAACAGCCACTGTATTCCCCTTACTGTCCTCGCTCTCTATTTCTAATTAAAAAGTCACTATGTACCACTTACTGTCCCCATTCTCTATTTCTAATTAAAAAGTCACTGTGTTCCCCTTACTGCACCTGTTCTTTGGATCTAATTATAAAGTCACTGTGTTCCCCTGACTGCCCCTGACCTCTGGCTCTAATTAAACAGCCACTGTGTTCCTCTTACTGCCCCCTCTCTATTTCTAATTAAACAGTCACTGTGTTCCCCTTACTGTCCCCACACTCTATTTTTAATTAAACAGTCACTGTGTTTCCCTTACTGCCCCCACGCTCTATTTCTAATTAAACAGTCATTGTGTTCGCCTTACTGCCCCTGACCTCTGGCTCTAATTAAACAGTCACTGTGTTCCACTCACTGTCCCCATTCTCTATTTCTAATGAAACAGTCACTGTGTTCCCCTTACTGTCCCCATTATCTATTTCTAATTAAACAGTCACTGTGTTCCCCTGACTGTCCCCGTTCTCTATTTCTAATTAAACAGTCACTGTGTTCCCCTTACTGTCCCCATTCTCTGTTTCTAATTAAAAAGTCACTGTGTTCCCCTTACTGCACCTATTCTTTGGATCTAATAATAAAGTCACTGTGTTGCCCTGACTGCCCCTGACCTCTGGCTCTAATTAAACAGTCACTGTGTTGCTCTTACTGCCCTCTCTCTATTTCTAATTAAACAGTCACTGTGTTCCCCGCACTGTCCCGATTCTCTATTTCTAATGAAACAGTCACTGTGTTCCCCTTACTGTCCCCATTTTCTACTTCTAATTAAAAAGTCACTGTGTTCCTCTTACTGTCCCCATTCTTTATTTCTAATTAAACAGTCACTGTGTTTCCATTACTGTCCCCATTCTCTATTTCTAATTACACAGTCACTATGTTCCCCTTACTGTCCCCACTATCTATTTCTAATTAAACAGTCACTGTGTTCCCCTTACTGCCCCTGTCCTTTGGTTCTAATTATAAAGCCACTGTGTTCCCCTTACTGCTTCTGACCTCTTGCTCTAATTGAACAGTCGTTGTGTTCCACTTACTGTCTCCATTCTCTATTTCTAATTAAACAGTCACTGTGTTCCCCTTACTGTCCCCATTCTCTATTTCTAATTAAACAGTCACTGTGTTCCCCTTACTGTCCCCATTCTCTATTTCTAATTAAACAGTCACTGTGTTCCCCTTACTGTCCCCATTCTCTATTTCTAATTAAACAGTCACTGTGATCCCCTTACTGTCCCCAATTTCTATTTCTAATTAAACAGTCACTGTGTTCCCCTTACTGTCCCCGTTCTCTATTTCCAATTAAACTGTCACTGTGTTCCCCTTACTGTCCCCATTCTCTATTTCTAACTAAACAGTCACTGTGTTCCCCTGACTGTCCCCATTCTCTATTTCTAATTAAACAGTCACTGTGTTCCCCTTAATGTCCCCATTCTCTTTATTTAATTAAACAGTCACTGTGTTCCACTTACTGTCCCCATTTTCTATTTCTAATTACACATTCACTTTGTTCCCTTTACTGTCCCCATTCTCTATTCCTAATTAAACAGTCACTGTGTTCTCGTTACTGCCCCAACCCTCTGGCTATAATTAAAAAGTCACTGTGTTCCCCTTACTGCCCCAGAACTCTGGTTTTAATTAAACAGTCACTGTGTTCCCCTTACTGTCCCCATTCTCTGTTTCTAATTAAAAAGTCACTGTGTTCCCCTTACTGCACCTTTTCTTTGGATCTAATTATAAAGTCACTGTGTTGCCCTGACTGCCCCTGACCTCTGGCTCTAATTAAACAGTCACTGTGTTCCTCTTACTGCCCTCTCTCTATTTCTAATTAAACAGTCACTGTGTTCCCCGTACTGTCCCGATTCTCTATTTCTAATTAAACAGTCACTGTGTTCCCCTTACTGTCCCCATTTTCTACTTCTAATTAAACAGTCACTGTGTTCCCCTTACTGCCCCTGTCCTTTGGTTCTAATTATAAAGCCACTGTGTTCCTCTGACTGCTCCTGACCTCTTGCTCTAATTTAACAGTCGTTGTGTTCCACTTACTGTCTCCATTCTCTATTTCTAATTAAACAGTCACTGTGTTCCCCTTACTGTCCCCATTCTCTATTTCTAATTAAACAGTCACTGTGTTCCCCTTACTGTCCCCATTCTCTATTTCTAATTAAACAGTCACTGTGTTCCCATTACTGTCCCCATTCTCTCTTTCTAATTAAACAGTCACTGTGTTCCCCTTACTGTCCCCATTCTCTATTTCTAATTAAACAGTCACTGTGATCCCCTTACTGTCCCCATTTTCTATTTCTAATTAAACAGTCACTGTGTTCCCCTTACTGTCCCCGTTCTCTATTTCCAATTAAACTGTCACTGTGTTCCCCTTACTGCCCCCACTCTCTATCTCTAATTAAACAGTCACTGTGTTCCCCTTACTGTCCCGATTCTCTATTTCTAATTAAACAGTCACTGTGTTCCTCTTCCTGTCCCCATTCTTTATTTCTAATTAAACAGTCACTGTGTTTCCATTACTGTCCCCATTCTCTATTTCTAATTAAACAGTCACTATGTTCCCCTTACTGTCCCCACTCTCTATTTCTAATTAAACAGTCACTATGTTCCGCTTACTGCCCCTGACCTCTTGCTCTAATTTAACAGTCGCTGTATTCCCCTTAATGTCACCCTTCTCTATTTCTTATTAAACAGTCACTGTGTTCCCCTTACTGTCCCCATTCTCTATTTCTAATTAAACAGTCACTGTGTTCCCCTTACTGTCCCCATTCTCTAATTCTAATTAAACAGTCACTGTGTTCCCCTTACTGTCCCCATTCTCTATTTCTAATTAAACAGTCACTGTGTTCCCATTACTGTCCCCATTCTCTATTTCTAATTAAACAGTCACTGTGTTCCCCTTACTGTCCCAATTCTCTATTTCTAATTAAACAGTCACTGTGTGCCCCTTACTGTCCCCATTTTCTATTTCTAATTAAACAATCACTGTGTTCCCCTTACTGTCCCCATTCTCTAATTCTAATTAAACAGTCACTGTGTTCCCCTTACTGTCCCCATTCTCTATTTCTAATTAAACAGTCACTGTGTTCCCCTTACTGTCCCCGTTCTCTATTTCCAATTAAACTGTCACTGTGTTCCCCTTACTCTCCCCATTCTCTATTTCTAATGAAACAGTCACTATGTTCCCCTTACTGTCCCCATTCTCTATTTCTAATGAAACAGTCACTATGTTCCCCTTACTGTCCCCATTCTCTATTTCTAATTAAACAGTCACTGTGTTCCCCTTAATGTCCCCATTCTCTTTATTTAATTAAACAGTCACTGTGTTTCCCTTACTGTCCCCATTTTCTATTTCTAATTACACATTCACTTTGTTCCCCTGACTGTCCCCATTCTCTATTCCTAATTAAACAGTCACTGTGTTCTCGTTACTGCCCCAGCCCTCTGGCTATAATTAAAAAGTCACTGTCTTCCCCTTCCTGCCCCAGAACTCTGGTTTTAATTAAACAGTCACTGTGTTCCCATTACTGCCCCCACTCCCTATTTCTAATTAAACAGCCACTGTATTCCCCTTACTGTCCTCGCTCTCTATTTCTAATTAAAAAGTCACTATGTACCACTTACTGTCCCCATTCTCTATTTCTAATTAAAAAGTCACTGTGTTCCCCTTACTGCACCTGTTCTTTGGATCTAATTATAAAGTCACTGTGTTCCCCTGACTGCCCCTGACCTCTGGCTCTAATTAAACAGCCACTGTGTTCCTCTTACTGCCCCCTCTCTATTTCTAATTAAACAGTCACTGTGTTCCCCTTACTGTCCCCACACTCTATTTTTAATTAAACAGTCACTGTGTTTTCCTTACTGCCCCCACGCTCTATTTCTAATTAAACAGTCATTGTGTTCGCCTTACTGCCCCTGACCTCTGGCTCTAATTAAACAGTCACTGTGTTCCACTCACTGTCCCCATTCTCTATTTCTAATGAAACAGTCACTGTGTTCCCCTTACTGTCCCCATTATCTATTTCTAATTAAACAGTCACTGTGTTCCCCTGACTGTCCCCGTTCTCTATTTCTAATTAAACAGTCACTGTGTTCCCCTTACTGTCCCCATTCTCTGTTTCTAATTAAAAAGTCACTGTGTTCCCCTTACTGCACCTATTCTTTGGATCTAATAATAAAGTCACTGTGTTGCCCTGACTGCCCCTGACCTCTGGCTCTAATTAAACAGTCACTGTGTTGCTCTTACTGCCCTCTCTCTATTTCTAATTAAACAGTCACTGTGTTCCCCGCACTGTCCCGATTCTCTATTTCTAATGAAACAGTCACTGTGTTCCCCTTACTGTCCCCATTTTCTACTTCTAATTAAAAAGTCACTGTGTTCCTCTTACTGTCCCCATTCTTTATTTCTAATTAAACAGTCACTGTGTTTCCATTACTGTCCCCATTCTCTATTTCTAATTACACAGTCACTATGTTCCCCTTACTGTCCCCACTATCTATTTCTAATTAAACAGTCACTGTGTTCCCCTTACTGCCCCTGTCCTTTGGTTCTAATTATAAAGCCACTGTGTTCCCCTTACTGCTTCTGACCTCTTGCTCTAATTTAACAGTCGTTGTGTTCCACTTACTGTCTCCATTCTCTATTTCTAATTAAACAGTCACTGTGTTCCCCTTACTGTCCCCATTCTCTATTTCTAATTAAACAGTCACTGTGTTCCCCTTACTGTCCCCATTCTCTATTTCTAATTAAACAGTCACTGTGTTCCCCTTACTGTCCCCATTCTCTATTTCTAATTAAACAGTCACTGTGATCCCCTTACTGTCCCCAATTTCTATTTCTAATTAAACAGTCACTGTGTTCCCCTTACTGTCCCCGTTCTCTATTTCCAATTAAACTGTCACTGTGTTCCCCTTACTGTCCCCATTCTCTATTTCTAACTAAACAGTCACTGTGTTCCCCTGACTGTCCCCATTCTCTATTTCTAATTAAACAGTCACTGTGTTCCCCTTAATGTCCCCATTCTCTTTATTTAATTAAACAGTCACTGTGTTCCACTTACTGTCCCCATTTTCTATTTCTAATTACACATTCACTTTGTTCCCTTTACTGTCCCCATTCTCTATTCCTAATTAAACAGTCACTGTGTTCTCGTTACTGCCCCAGCCCTCTGGCTATAATTAAAAAGTCACTGTGTTCCCCTTACTGCCCCAGAACTCTGGTTTTAATTAAACAGTCACTGTGTTCCCCTTACTGTCCCCATTCTCTGTTTCTAATTAAAAAGTCACTGTGTTCCCCTTACTGCACCTTTTCTTTGGATCTAATTATAAAGTCACTGTGTTGCCCTGACTGCCCCTGACCTCTGGCTCTAATTAAACAGTCACTGTGTTCCTCTTACTGCCCTCTCTCTATTTCTAATTAAACAGTCACTGTGTTCCCCTTACTGCCCCTATCCTTTGGTTCTAATTATAAAGCCACTGTGTTCCCCTTACTGCTTCTGACCTCTTGCTCTAATTTAACAGTCGTTGTGTTCCACTTACTGTCTCCATTCTCTATTTCTAATTAAACAGTCACTGTGTTCCCCTTACTGTCCCCATTCTCTATTTCTAATTAAACAGTCACTGTGTTCCCGTTACTGTCCCCATTCTCTATTTCTAATTAAACAGTCACTGTGTTCCCCTTACTGTCCCCATTCTCTATTTCTAATTAAACAGTCACTGTGATCCCCTTACTGTCCCCAATTTCTATTTCTAATTAAACAGTCACTGTGTTCCCCTTACTGTCCCCGTTCTCTATTTCCAATTAAACTGTCACTGTGTTCCCCTTACTGTCCCCATTCTCTATTTCTAACTAAACAGTCACTGTGTTCCCCTGACTGTCCCCATTCTCTATTTCTAATTAAACAGTCACTGTGTTCCCCTTAATGTCCCCATTCTCTTTATTTAATTAAACAGTCACTGTGTTCCACTTACTGTCCCCATTTTCTATTTCTAATTACACATTCACTTTGTTCCCTTTACTGTCCCCATTCTCTATTCCTAATTAAACAGTCACTGTGTTCTCGTTACTGCCCCAGCCCTCTGGCTATAATTAAAAAGTCACTGTGTTCCCCTTACTGCCCCAGAACTCTGGTTTTAATTAAACAGTCACTGTGTTCCCCTTACTGTCCCCATTCTCTGTTTCTAATTAAAAAGTCACTGTGTTCCCCTTACTGCACCTTTTCTTTGGATCTAATTATAAAGTCACTGTGTTGCCCTGACTGCCCCTGACCTCTGGCTCTAATTAAACAGTCACTGTGTTCCTCTTACTGCCCTCTCTCTATTTCTAATTAAACAGTCACTGTGTTCCCCGTACTGTCCCGATTCTCTATTTCTAATTAAACAGTCACTGTGTTCCCCTGACTGTCCCCATTTTCTACTTCTAATTAAACAGTCACTGTGTTCCCCTTACTGCCCCTGTCCTTTGGTTCTAATTATAAAGCCACTGTGTTCCTCTGACTGCTCCTGACCTCTTGCTCTAATTTAACAGTCGTTGTGTTCCACTTACTGTCTCCATTCTCTATTTCTAATTAAACAGTCACTGTGTTCCCCTTACTGTCCCCATTCTCTATTTCTAATTAAACAGTCACTGTGTTCCCCTTACTGTCCCCATTCTCTATTTCTAATTAAACAGTCACTGTGTTCCCATTACTGTCCCCATTCTCTATTTCTAATTAAACAGTCACTGTGTTCCCCTTACTGTCCCCATTCTCTATTTCTAATTAAACAGTCACTGTGATCCCCTTACTGTCCCCATTTTCTATTTCTAATTAAACAGTCACTGTGTTCCCCTTACTGTCCCCGTTCTCTATTTCCAATTAAACAGTCACTGTGTTCCCCTTACTGTCCCCATTCTCTATTTCTAATTAAACAGTCACTGTGTTCCCATTACTGTCCCCATTCTCTATTTCTAATTAAACAGTCACTGTGTTCCCCTTACTGTCCCCATTCTCTATTTCTAATTAAACAGTCACTGTGTTCCCATTACTGTCCCCATTTTCTACTTCTAATTAAACAGTCACTGTGTTCCCCTTACTGCCCCTGTCCTTTGGTTCTAATTATAAAGCCACTGTGTTCCTCTGACTGCTCCTGACCTCTTGCTCTAATTTAACAGTCGTTGTGTTCCACTTACTGTCTCCATTCTCTATTTCTAATTAAACAGTCACTGTGTTCCCCTTACTGTCCCCATTCTCTATTTCTAATTAAACAGTCACTGTGTTCCCCTTACTGTCCCCATTCTCTATTTCTAATTAAACAGTCACTGTGTTCCCATTACTGTCCCCATTCTCTATTTCTAATTAAACAGTCACTGTGTTCCCCTTACTGTCCCCATTCTCTATTTCTAATTAAACAGTCACTGTGATCCCCTTACTGTCCCCATTTTCTATTTCTAATTAAACAGTCACTGTGTTCCCCTTACTGTCCCCGTTCTCTATTTCCAATTAAACTGTCACTGTGTTCCCCTTACTGTCCCCATTCTCTATTTCTAATTAAACAGTCACTGTGTTCCCCTGACTGTCCCCATTCTCTATTTCTAATGAAACAGTCACTGTGTTCCCCTTAATGTCCCCATCTTCTTTATTTAATTAAACAGTCACTGTGTTCCCCTTACTGTCCCCATTTTCTATTTCTAATTACACATTCACTTTGTTCCCTTTACTGTCCCCATTCTCTATTCCTAATTAAACAGTCACTGTGTTCTCGTTACTGCCCCAGCCCTCTGGCTATAATTAACAAGTCACTGTGTTCCCCTTACTGCCCCAGAACTCTGGTTTTAATTAAACAGTCACTGTGTTCCCCTTACTGCCCCCACTCCCTATTTCTAATTAAACAGCCACTGTATTCCCCTTACTGTCCTCACTCTCTATTTCTAATTAAAAAGTCACTATGTACCACTTACTGTCCCCATTCTCTGTTTCTAATTAAACATTGACTGTGTTCCCCTTACTGCACCTGTTCTTTGCATCTAATTATAAAGTCACTGTGTTCCCCTGACTGCCCCTGACCTCTGGCTCTAATTAAACAGTCACTGTGTTCCTCATACTGCCCCCTCTTTATTTCTAATTAAACAGTCACTGTGTTCCCCTTACTGTCCCCACACTCTATTTCTAATTAAACAGTCACTGTGTTTCCTTTACTGCCCCCACGCTCTATTTCTAATTAAACAGTCATTGTGTTCGCCTTACTGCCCCTGACCTCTGGCTCTAATTAAACAGTCACTGTGTTCCACTCACTGTCCCCATTCTCTATTTCTAACTAAACAGTCACTGTGTTCCCCTTACTGTCCCCATTCTCTATTTCTAATTAAACAGTCACTGTGTTCCCCTTACTGTCCCCATTCTCTATTTCTAATTAAACAGTCACTGTGTTCCCCTCACTGTCCCCATTCTCTGTTTCTAATTAAAAAGTCACTGTGTTCCCCTTACTGCACCTGTTCTTTGGATCTAATTATAAAGTCACTGTGTTCCCCTGACTGCCCCTGACCTCTGGCTCTAATTAAACAGTCACTGTGTTCCTCTTACTGCCCCCTCTCTATTTCTAATTAAACAGTCACTGTGTTCCCCGTACAGTCCCGATTCTCTATTTCTAATTAAACAGTCACTGTGTTCTCCTTACTGTCCCCATTTTCTACTTCTAATTAAACAGTCACTGTGTTCCTCTTACTGTCCCCATTCTTTATTTCTAATTAAACAGTCACTGTGTTTCCATTACTGTCCCCATTCTCTATTTCTAATTAAACAGTCACTATGTTCCCCTTTATGTCCCCACTATCTATTTCTAATTAAACAGTCACTGTGTTCCCCTTACTGCCCCTGTCCTTTGGTTCTAATTATAAAGCCACTGTGTTCCCCTTACTGCTCCTGACTTCTTGCTCTAATTTAACAGTCGCTGTGTTCCCCTTACTGTCTCCATTCTCTATTTCTAATTAAACAGTCACTGTGATCCCCTTACTGTCCCCATTTTCTATTTCTAATTAAACAGTCACTGTGTTCCCCTTACTGTCCCCATTTTCTATTTCTAATTAAACAGTCACTGTGTTCCCCTTACTGTCCCCATTCTCTTTATTTAATTAAACAGTCACTATGTTCCCATTACTGTCCCCATTCTCTATTTCTAATTAAGCAGTCACCGTGTTTCCCTTACTGTCCCCACTCTCTACATCTAATTAAACAGTCACTGTGTTCCCCTTACTGTCCCCACTCTCTATTTCTAATTAAACAGTCACTGTGTTCCCCTCACTGCACCTGTCCTTTCGATCTAATTATAAAGTCACAGTGTTCCCCTTACTGCCCCTGACCTCTGCCTCTAATTAAACAGTCACTGTGTTCCTCTTACTGCCCCCACTCTCTATTTCTAATTAAACAGTCACTGTGTTCCCCTTACTGTCCCGATTCTCTATTTCTAATTAAACAGTCACTGTGTTCCCCTTACTGTCCCCATTTTCTATTTCTAATTAAACAGTCACTGTGTTCCCCTTACTGTCCCCATTCTCTTTATTTAATTAAACAGTCACTATGTTCCCCTTACTGTCCCCATTCTCTATTTCTAATTAAACAGTCACTGTGTTCCCCTTACTGTCCCCACTCTCTATTTCTAATTAAACAGTCACTGTGTTCCCCTTACTGCACCTGACCTTTGGATCTAATTATAAAGTCACAGTGTTCCCCTTACTGCCCCTGACCTCTGGCTCTAATTAAACAGTCACTGTGTTCCTCTTACTGCCCCCACTCTCTATTTCTAATTAAACAGTCACTGTAGGTTCCCCTTACTGTCCCGATTCTCTATTTCTAATTAAACAGTCACTGTGTTCCTCTGACTGTCCCCATTTTCTATTTCTAATTAAACAGTCACTGTGTTCCCCTTACTGTCCCCATTCTCTATTACTAATTAAACAGTCACTATGTTCCCCTTACTGTCTTCACTCTCTAGTTCTAATTAAACAGTCACAGTGTTCACCTTACTGCTCCTGTCCTTTGCTTTTATTTATAAAGTCACTGTGTTCCCCTTACTACCCGTGTCTTTTGGTTGCAATTATAAAGTCACTGTGTTCCCCTTACTGCCCTCACTCTCTATTTCTAATTAAACAGTCACTATGTTCCCCTTACTGTCCCCATTCTCTATTTCTAATTAAACAGTCACTGTTTTCCCCTTACTGTCCCCATTCTCTATTTCTAATTTAACAGTCACTGTGTTCCCCTTACTGTCCACCTTCTCTATTTCTAACTAAACAGTCACTGTGTTCCCCTTACTGTCCCCATTCTCTATTTCTAATTAAACAGTCACTGTTTTCCCCTTACTGTCCACATTCTCTATTTCTAATTAAACAGTCACTGTGTTCCCCTTACTGTCCCGATTCTCTATTTCTAATTAAACAGTCACTGTGTTCCCCTTACTGTCCCCATTTTCTATTTCTAATTACACATTCACTTTGTTCCCCTTACTGTCCCCATTCTCTATTCCTAATTAAAAGTCACTGTGTTCTCGTTACTGCCCCAGCCCTCTGGCTATAATTAAAAAGTCACTGTGTTCCCCTTGCTGCCCCAGAACTCTGGTTTTAATTAAACAGTCACTGTGTTCCCCTTACTGCCCCCACTCCCTATTTCTAATTAAACAGCCACTGTATTCCCCTTACTGTCCTCACTCTCTATTTCTAATTAAAATGTCACTATGTACCACTTACTGTCCCCATTCTCTATTTCTAATTAAAAAGTCACTGTGTTCCCCTTACTGCACCTGTTCTTTGGATCTAATTGTAAAGTCACTGTGTTCCCCTGACTGCCCCCACGCTCTATTTCTAATTAAACAGTCACTGTGTTCCTCTTACTGCCCCCTCTCTATTTCTAATTAAACAGTCACTGTGTTCCCCTTACTGTCCCCACACTCTATTTCTAATTAAAAAGTCACTGTGTTTTCCTTACTACCCCCACGCTCTATTTCTAATTAAACAGTCATTGTGTTCGCCTTACTGCCCCTGACCTCTGGCTCTAATTAAACAGTCACTGTGTTCCACTCACTGTCCCCATTCTCTATTTCTAATTAAACAGTCACTGTGTTCCCCTTACTGTCCCCATTCTCTGTTTCTAATTAAAAAGTCACTGTGTTCCCCTTACTGCACCTGTTCTTTGGATCTAATTATAAAGTCACTGTGTTCCCCTGACTGCCCCTGACCTCTGGCTCTAATTAAACAGTCACTGTGTTCCCCTTACTGTCCCCATTCTCTATTTCTAATTAAACAGTCACTGTGTTCCCCTTACTGTCCCCATTCTCTATTTCTAATTAAACAGTCACTGTGTTCCCCTTACTGTCCCCATTCTCTGTTTCTAATTAAAAAGTCACTGTGTTCCCCTTACTGCACCTGTTCTTTGGATCTAATTATAAAGTCACTGTGTTCCCCTGACTGCCCCTGACCTCTGGCTCTAATTAAACAGTCACTGTGTTCCTCTTACTGCCCCCTCTCTATTTCTAATTAAACAGTCACTGTGTTCCCCTTACTGTCCCCATTCTCTATTTCTAATTAAACAGTCACTGTGTTCCCCTTACTGTCCCCATTTTCTATTTCTAATTAAACAGTCACTGTGTTCCCCTTACTGTCCCCATTCTCTTTATTTAATTAAACAGTCACTATGTTCCCCTTACTGTCCCCATTCTCTATTTCTAATTAAACAGTCACTGAGTTCCCCTTACTGTCCCCACTCTCTATTTCTAATTAAACAGTCACTGTGTTCCCCTTACTGCACCTGTCCTTTGGATCTAATTATAAAGTCACAGTGTTCCCCTTACTGCCCCTGACCTCTGGCTCTAATTAAACAGTCACTGTGTTCCTCTTACTGCCCCCACTCTCTATTTCTAATTAAACAGTCACTGTGTTCCCCTTACTGTCCCGATTCTCTATTTCTAATTAAACAGTCACTGTGTTCCTCTGACTGTCCCCATTCTTTATTTCTAATTAAACAGTCACTGTGTTCCCCTTACTGTCCCCATTTTCTATTTCTAATTAAACAGTCACTGTGTTCCCCTTACTTTCCCCATTCTCTATTTCTAATTAAACAGTCACTGTGTTCCCCTTACTGTCCCCATTCTCTATTACTAATTAAACAGTCACTATGTTCCCCTTACTGTCTTCACTCTCTAGTTCTAATTAAACAGTCACTGTGTTCACCTTACTGATCCTGTCCTTTGCTTCTATTTATAAAGTCACTGTGTTCCCCTTACTACCCGTGTCTTTTGGTTGCAATTATAAAGTCACTGTGTTCCCCTTACTGCCCTCACTCTCTATTTCTAATTAAACAGTCACTATGTTCCCCTTACTGTCCCCATTCTCTATTTCTAATTAAACAGTCACTGTTTTCCCCTTACTGTCCCCATTCTCTATTTCTAATTTAACAGTCACTGTGTTCCCCTTACTGTCCACCTTCTCTATTTCTAATTAAACAGTCACTGTGTTCCCCTTACTGTCCCCATTCTCTATTTCTAATTAAACAGTCACTGTGTTCCCCTTACTGTCCCCATTCTCTATTTCTAATTAAACAGTCACTGTGTTCCCATTACTGTCCCCATTCTCTATTTCTAATTAAACAGTCACTGTGTTCCCCTTAATGTCCCCATCTTCTTTATTTAATTAAACAGTCACTGTGTTCCCCTTACTGTCCCCATTTTCTATTTCTAATTACACATTCACTTTGTTCCCTTTACTGTCCCCATTCTCTATTCCTAATTAAACAGTCACTGTGTTCTCGTTACTGCCCCAGCCCTCTGGCTATAATTAACAAGTCACTGTGTTCCCCTTACTGCCCCAGAACTCTGGTTTTAATTAAACAGTCACTGTGTTCCCCTTACTGCCCCCACTCCCTATTTCTAATTAAACAGCCATTGTATTCCCCTTACTGTCCTCACTCTCTATTTCTAATTAAAAAGTCACTATGTACCACTTACTGTCCCCATTCTCTGTTTCTAATTAAACATTGACTGTGTTCCCCTTACTGCACCTGTTCTTTGCATCTAATTATAAAGTCACTGTGTTCGCCTGACTGCCCCTGACCTCTGGCTCTAATTAAACAGTCACTGTGTTCCTCATACTGCCCCCTCTTTATTTCTAATTAAACAGTCACTGTGTTCCCCTTACTGTCCCCACACTCTATTTCTAATTAAACAGTCACTGTGTTTCCTTTACTGCCCCCACGCTCTATTTCTAATTAAACAGTCATTGTGTTCGCCTTACTGCCCCTGACCTCTGGCTCTAATTAAACAGTCACTGTGTTCCACTCACTGTCCCCATTCTCTATTTCTAACTAAACAGTCACTGTGTTCCCCTTACTGTCCCCATTCTCTATTTCTAATTAAACAGTCACTGTGTTCCCCTTACTGTCCCCATTCTCTATTTCTAATTAAACAGTCACTGTGTTCCCCTCACTGTCCCCATTCTCTGTTTCTAATTAAAAAGTCACTGTGTTCCCCTTACTGCACCTGTTCTTTGGATCTAATTATAAAGTCACTGTGTTCCCCTGACTGCCCCTGACCTCTGGCTCTAATTAAACAGTCACTGTGTTCCTCTTACTGCCCCCTCTCTATTTCTAATTAAACAGTCACTGTGTTCCCCGTACAGTCCCGATTCTCTATTTCTAATTAAACAGTCACTGTGTTCTCCTTACTGTCCCCATTTTCTACTTCTAATTAAACAGTCACTGTGTTCCTCTTACTGTCCCCATTCTTTATTTCTAATTAAACAGTCACTGTGTTTCCATTACTGTCCCCATTCTCTATTTCTAATTAAACAGTCACTATGTTCCCCTTTATGTCCCCACTATCTATTTCTAATTAAACAGTCACTGTGTTCCCCTTACTGCCCCTGTCCTTTGGTTCTAATTATAAAGCCACTGTGTTCCCCTTACTGCTCCTGACTTCTTGCTCTAATTTAACAGTCGCTGTGTTCCCCTTACTGTCTCCATTCTCTATTTCTAATTAAACAGTCACTGTGATCCCCTTACTGTCCCCATTTTCTATTTCTAATTAAACAGTCACTGTGTTCCCCTTACTGTCCCCATTTTCTATTTCTAATTAAACAGTCACTGTGTTCCCCTTACTGTCCCCATTCTCTTTATTTAATTAAACAGTCACTATGTTCCCATTACTGTCCCCATTCTCTATTTCTAATTAAGCAGTCACCGTGTTTCCCTTACTGTCCCCACTCTCTACATCTAATTAAACAGTCACTGTGTTCCCCTTACTGTCCCCACTCTCTATTTCTAATTAAACAGTCACTGTGTTCCCCTTACTGTCCCCATTCTCTGTTTCTAATTAAAAAGTCACTGTGTTCCCCTTACTGCACCTGTTCTTTGGATCTAATTATAAAGTCACTGTGTTCCCCTGACTGCCCCTGACCTCTGGCTCTAATTAAACAGTCACTGTGTTCCCCTTACTGTCCCCATTCTCTATTTCTAATTAAACAGTCACTGTGTTCCCCTTACTGTCCCCATTCTCTATTTCTAATTAAACAGTCACTGTGTTCCCCTTACTGTCCCCATTCTCTGTTTCTAATTAAAAAGTCACTGTGTTCCCCTTACTGCACCTGTTCTTTGGATCTAATTATAAAGTCACTGTGTTCCCCTGACTGCCCCTGACCTCTGGCTCTAATTAAACAGTCACTGTGTTCCTCTTACTGCCCCCTCTCTATTTCTAATTAAACAGTCACTGTGTTCCCCTTACTGTCCCCATTCTCTATTTCTAATTAAACAGTCACTGTGTTCCCCTTACTGTCCCCATTTTCTATTTCTAATTAAACAGTCACTGTGTTCCCCTTACTGTCCCCATTCTCTTTATTTAATTAAACAGTCACTATGTTCCCCTTACTGTCCCCATTCTCTATTTCTAATTAAACAGTCACTGAGTTCCCCTTACTGTCCCCACTCTCTATTTCTAATTAAACAGTCACTGTGTTCCCCTTACTGCACCTGTCCTTTGGATCTAATTATAAAGTCACAGTGTTCCCCTTACTGCCCCTGACCTCTGGCTCTAATTAAACAGTCACTGTGTTCCTCTTACTGCCCCCACTCTCTATTTCTAATTAAACAGTCACTGTGTTCCCCTTACTGTCCCGATTCTCTATTTCTAATTAAACAGTCACTGTGTTCCTCTGACTGTCCCCATTCTTTATTTCTAATTAAACAGTCACTGTGTTCCCCTTACTGTCCCCATTTTCTATTTCTAATTAAACAGTCACTGTGTTCCCCTTACTTTCCCCATTCTCTATTACTAATTAAACAGTCACTATGTTCCCCTTACTGTCTTCACTCTCTAGTTCTAATTAAACAGTCACTGTGTTCACCTTACTGATCCTGTCCTTTGCTTCTATTTATAAAGTCACTGTGTTCCCCTTACTACCCGTGTCTTTTGGTTGCAATTATAAAGTCACTGTGTTCCCCTTACTGCCCTCACTCTCTATTTCTAATTAAACAGTCACTATGTTCCCCTTACTGTCCCCATTCTCTATTTCTAATTAAACAGTCACTGTTTTCCCCTTACTGTCCCCATTCTCTATTTCTAATTTAACAGTCACTGTGTTCCCCTTACTGTCCACCTTCTCTATTTCTAATTAAACAGTCACTGTGTTCCCCTTACTGTCCCCATTCTCTATTTCTAATTAAACAGTCACTGTGTTCCCCTTACTGTCCCCATTCTCTATTTCTAATTAAACAGTCACTGTGTTCCCATTACTGTCCCCATTCTCTATTTCTAATTAAACAGTCACTGTGTTCCCCTTAATGTCCCCATCTTCTTTATTTAATTAAACAGTCACTGTGTTCCCCTTACTGTCCCCATTTTCTATTTCTAATTACACATTCACTTTGTTCCCTTTACTGTCCCCATTCTCTATTCCTAATTAAACAGTCACTGTGTTCTCGTTACTGCCCCAGCCCTCTGGCTATAATTAACAAGTCACTGTGTTCCCCTTACTGCCCCAGAACTCTGGTTTTAATTAAACAGTCACTGTGTTCCCCTTACTGCCCCCACTCCCTATTTCTAATTAAACAGCCATTGTATTCCCCTTACTGTCCTCACTCTCTATTTCTAATTAAAAAGTCACTATGTACCACTTACTGTCCCCATTCTCTGTTTCTAATTAAACATTGACTGTGTTCCCCTTACTGCACCTGTTCTTTGCATCTAATTATAAAGTCACTGTGTTCCCCTGACTGCCCCTGACCTCTGGCTCTAATTAAACAGTCACTGTGTTCCTCATACTGCCCCCTCTTTATTTCTAATTAAACAGTCACTGTGTTCCCCTTACTGTCCCCACACTCTATTTCTAATTAAACAGTCACTGTGTTTCCTTTACTGCCCCCACGCTCTATTTCTAATTAAACAGTCATTGTGTTCGCCTTACTGCCCCTGACCTCTGGCTCTAATTAAACAGTCACTGTGTTCCACTCACTGTCCCCATTCTCTATTTCTAACTAAACAGTCACTGTGTTCCCCTTACTGTCCCCATTCTCTATTTCTAATTAAACAGTCACTGTGTTCCCCTTACTGTCCCCATTCTCTATTTCTAATTACACAGTCACTGTGTTCCCCTCACTGTCCCCATTCTCTGTTTCTAATTAAAAAGTCACTGTGTTCCCCTTACTGCACCTGTTCTTTGGATCTAATTATAAAGTCACTGTGTTCCCCTGACTGCCCCTGACCTCTGGCTCTAATTAAACAGTCACTGTGTTCCTCTTACTGCCCCCTCTCTATTTCTAATTAAACAGTCACTGTGTTCCCCGTACAGTCCCGATTCTCTATTTCTAATTAAACAGTCACTGTGTTCTCCTTACTGTCCCCATTTTCTACTTCTAATTAAACAGTCACTGTGTTCCTCTTACTGTCCCCATTCTTTATTTCTAATTAAACAGTCACTGTGTTTCCATTACTGTCCCCATTCTCTATTTCTAATTAAACAGTCACTATGTTCCCCTTTATGTCCCCACTATCTATTTCTAATTAAACAGTCACTGTGTTCCCCTTACTGCCCCTGTCCTTTGGTTCTAATTATAAAGCCACTGTGTTCCCCTTACTGCTCCTGACTTCTTGCTCTAATTTAACAGTCGCTGTGTTCCCCTTACTGTCTCCATTCTCTATTTCTAATTAAACAGTCACTGTGATCCCCTTACTGTCCCCATTTTCTATTTCTAATTAAACAGTCACTGTGTTCCCCTTACTGTCCCCATTTTCTATTTCTAATTAAACAGTCACTGTGTTCCCCTTACTGTCCCCATTCTCTTTATTTAATTAAACAGTCACTATGTTCCCATTACTGTCCCCATTCTCTATTTCTAATTAAGCAGTCACCGTGTTTCCCTTACTGTCCCCACTCTCTACATCTAATTAAACAGTCACTGTGTTCCCCTTACTGTCCCCACTCTCTATTTCTAATTAAACAGTCACTGTGTTCCCCTCACTGCACCTGTCCTTTCGATCTAATTATAAAGTCACAGTGTTCCCCTTACTGCCCCTGACCTCTGGCTCTAATTAAACAGTCACTGTGTTCCTCTTACTGCCCCCACTCTCTATTTCTAATTAAACAGTCACTGTGTTCCCCTTACTGTCCCGATTCTCTATTTCTAATTAAACAGTCACTGTGTTCCCCTTACTGTCCCCATTTTCTATTTCTAATTAAACAGTCACTGTGTTCCCCTTACTGTCCCCATTCTCTTTATTTAATTAAACAGTCACTATGTTCCCCTTACTGTCCCCATTCTCTATTTCTAATTAAACAGTCACTGTGTTCCCCTTACTGTCCCCACTCTCTATTTCTAATTAAACAGTCACTGTGTTCCCCTTACTGCACCTGACCTTTGGATCTAATTATAAAGTCACAGTGTTCCCCTTACTGCCCCTGACCTCTGGCTCTAATTAAACAGTCACTGTGTTCCTCTTACTGCCCCCACTCTCTATTTCTAATTAAACAGTCACTGTAGGTTCCCCTTACTGTCCCGATTCTCTATTTCTAATTAAACAGTCACTGTGTTCCTCTGACTGTCCCCATTTTCTATTTCTAATTAAACAGTCACTGTGTTCCCCTTACTGTCCCCATTCTCTATTACTAATTAAACAGTCACTATGTTCCCCTTACTGTCTTCACTCTCTAGTTCTAATTAAACAGTCACAGTGTTCACCTTACTGCTCCTGTCCTTTGCTTTTATTTATAAAGTCACTGTGTTCCCCTTACTACCCGTGTCTTTTGGTTGCAATTATAAAGTCACTGTGTTCCCCTTACTGCCCTCACTCTCTATTTCTAATTAAACAGTCACTATGTTCCCCTTACTGTCCCCATTCTCTATTTCTAATTAAACAGTCACTGTTTTCCCCTTACTGTCCCCATTCTCTATTTCTAATTAAACAGTCACTGTGTTCCCCTTACTGTCCCCACTCTCTATTTCTAATTAAACAGTCACTGTGTTCCCCTTACTGCACCTGACCTTTGGATCTAATTATAAAGTCACAGTGTTCCCCTTACTGCCCCTGACCTCTGGCTCTAATTAAACAGTCACTGTGTTCCTCTTACTGCCCTCTCTCTATTTCTAATTAAACAGTCACTGTGTTCCCCGTACTGTCCCGATTCTCTATTTCTAATTAAACAGTCACTGTGTTCCCCTTACTGTCCCCATTTTCTACTTCTAATTAAACAGTCACTGTGTTCCCATTACTGCCCCTGTCCTTTGGTTCTAATTATAAAGCCACTGTGTTCCTCTGACTGCTCCTGACCTCTTGCTCTAATTTAACAGTCGTTGTGTTCCACTTACTGTCTCCATTCTCTATTTCTAATTAAACAGTCACTGTGTTCCCCTTACTGTCCCCATTCTCTATTTCTAATTAAACAGTCACTGTGTTCCCATTACTGTCCCCATTCTCTATTTCTAATTAAACAGTCACTGTGTTCCCCTTACTGTCCCCATTCTCTATTTCTAATTAAACAGTCACTGTGATCCCCTTACTGTCCCCATTTTCTATTTCTAATTAAACAGTCACTGTGTTCCCCTTACTGTCCCCGTTCTCTATTTCCAATTAAACTGTCACTGTGTTCCCCTTACTGTCCCCATTCTCTATTTCTAATTAAACAGTCACTGTGTTCCCCTGACTGTCCCCATTCTCTATTTCTAATGAAACAGTCACTGTGTTCCCCTTAATGTCCCCATCTTCTTTATTTAATTAAACAGTCACTGTGTTCCCCTTACTGTCCCCATTTTCTATTTCTAATTACACATTCACTTTGTTCCCTTTACTGTCCCCATTCTCTATTCCTAATTAAACAGTCACTGTGTTCTCGTTACTGCCCCAGCCCTCTGGCTATAATTAACAAGTCACTGTGTTCCCCTTACTGCCCCAGAACTCTGGTTTTAATTAAACAGTCACTGTGTTCCCCTTACTGCCCCCACTCCCTATTTCTAATTAAACAGCCACTGTATTCCCCTTACTGTCCTCACTCTCTATTTCTAATTAAAAAGTCACTATGTACCACTTACTGTCCCCATTCTCTGTTTCTAATTAAACATTGACTGTGTTCCCCTTACTGCACCTGTTCTTTGCATCTAATTATAAAGTCACTGTGTTCCCCTGACTGCCCCTGACCTCTGGCTCTAATTAAACAGTCACTGTGTTCCTCATACTGCCCCCTCTTTATTTCTAATTAAACAGTCACTGTGTTCCCCTTACTGTCCCCACACTCTATTTCTAATTAAACAGTCACTGTGTTTCCTTTACTGCCCCCACGCTCTATTTCTAATTAAACAGTCATTGTGTTCGCCTTACTGCCCCTGACCTCTGGCTCTAATTAAACAGTCACTGTGTTCCACTCACTGTCCCCATTCTCTATTTCTAACTAAACAGTCACTGTGTTCCCCTTACTGTCCCCATTCTCTATTTCTAATTAAACAGTCACTGTGTTCCCCTTACTGTCCCCATTCTCTATTTCTAATTAAACAGTCACTGTGTTCCCCTCACTGTCCCCATTCTCTGTTTCTAATTAAAAAGTCACTGTGTTCCCCTTACTGCACCTGTTCTTTGGATCTAATTATAAAGTCACTGTGTTCCCCTGACTGCCCCTGACCTCTGGCTCTAATTAAACAGTCACTGTGTTCCTCTTACTGCCCCCTCTCTATTTCTAATTAAACAGTCACTGTGTTCCCCGTACAGTCCCGATTCTCTATTTCTAATTAAACAGTCACTGTGTTCTCCTTACTGTCCCCATTTTCTACTTCTAATTAAACAGTCACTGTGTTCCTCTTACTGTCCCCATTCTTTATTTCTAATTAAACAGTCACTGTGTTTCCATTACTGTCCCCATTCTCTATTTCTAATTAAACAGTCACTATGTTCCCCTTTATGTCCCCACTATCTATTTCTAATTAAACAGTCACTGTGTTCCCCTTACTGCCCCTGTCCTTTGGTTCTAATTATAAAGCCACTGTGTTCCCCTTACTGCTCCTGACTTCTTGCTCTAATTTAACAGTCGCTGTGTTCCCCTTACTGTCTCCATTCTCTATTTCTAATTAAACAGTCACTGTGATCCCCTTACTGTCCCCATTTTCTATTTCTAATTAAACAGTCACTGTGTTCCCCTTACTGTCCCCATTTTCTATTTCTAATTAAACAGTCACTGTGTTCCCCTTACTGTCCCCATTCTCTTTATTTAATTAAACAGTCACTATGTTCCCATTACTGTCCCCATTCTCTATTTCTAATTAAGCAGTCACCGTGTTTCCCTTACTGTCCCCACTCTCTACATCTAATTAAACAGTCACTGTGTTCCCCTTACTGTCCCCACTCTCTATTTCTAATTAAACAGTCACTGTGTTCCCCTCACTGCACCTGTCCTTTCGATCTAATTATAAAGTCACAGTGTTCCCCTTACTGCCCCTGACCTCTGGCTCTAATTAAACAGTCACTGTGTTCCTCTTACTGCCCCCACTCTCTATTTCTAATTAAACAGTCACTGTGTTCCCCTTACTGTCCCGATTCTCTATTTCTAATTAAACAGTCACTGTGTTCCCCTTACTGTCCCCATTTTCTATTTCTAATTAAACAGTCACTGTGTTCCCCTTACTGTCCCCATTCTCTTTATTTAATTAAACAGTCACTATGTTCCCCTTACTGTCCCCATTCTCTATTTCTAATTAAACAGTCACTGTGTTCCCCTTACTGTCCCCACTCTCTATTTCTAATTAAACAGTCACTGTGTTCCCCTTACTGCACCTGACCTTTGGATCTAATTATAAAGTCACAGTGTTCCCCTTACTGCCCCTGACCTCTGGCTCTAATTAAACAGTCACTGTGTTCCTCTTACTGCCCCCACTCTCTATTTCTAATTAAACAGTCACTGTAGGTTCCCCTTACTGTCCCGATTCTCTATTTCTAATTAAACAGTCACTGTGTTCCTCTGACTGTCCCCATTTTCTATTTCTAATTAAACAGTCACTGTGTTCCCCTTACTGTCCCCATTCTCTATTACTAATTAAACAGTCACTATGTTCCCCTTACTGTCTTCACTCTCTAGTTCTAATTAAACAGTCACAGTGTTCACCTTACTGCTCCTGTCCTTTGCTTTTATTTATAAAGTCACTGTGTTCCCCTTACTACCCGTGTCTTTTGGTTGCAATTATAAAGTCACTGTGTTCCCCTTACTGCCCTCACTCTCTATTTCTAATTAAACAGTCACTATATTCCCCTTACTGTCCCCATTCTCTATTTCTAATTAAACAGTCACTGTTTTCCCCTTACTGTCCCCATTCTCTATTTCTAATTTAACAGTCACTGTGTTCCCCTTACTGTCCACCTTCTCTATTTCTAACTAAACAGTCACTGTGTTCCCCTTACTGTCCCCATTCTCTATTTCTAATTAAACAGTCACTGTTTTCCCCTTACTGTCCCCATTCTCTATTTCTAATTAAACAGTCACTGTGTTCCCCTTACTGTCCCGATTCTCTATTTCTAATTAAACAGTCACTGTGTTCCCCTTACTGTCCCCATTTTCTATTTCTAATTACACATTCACTTTGTTCCCCTTACTGTCCCCATTCTCTATTCCTAATTAAAAGTCACTGTGTTCTCGTTACTGCCCCAGCCCTCTGGCTATAATTAAAAAGTCACTGTGTTCCCCTTGCTGCCCCAGAACTCTGGTTTTAATTAAACAGTCACTGTGTTCCCCTTACTGCCCCCACTCCCTATTTCTAATTAAACAGCCACTGTATTCCCCTTACTGTCCTCACTCTCTATTTCTAATTAAAATGTCACTATGTACCACTTACTGTCCCCATTCTCTATTTCTAATTAAAAAGTCACTGTGTTCCCCTTACTGCACCTGTTCTTTGGATCTAATTGTAAAGTCACTGTGTTCCCCTGACTGCCCCCACGCTCTATTTCTAATTAAACAGTCACTGTGTTCCTCTTACTGCCCCCTCTCTATTTCTAATTAAACAGTCACTGTGTTCCCCTTACTGTCCCCACACTCTATTTCTAATTAAAAAGTCACTGTGTTTTCCTTACTACCCCCACGCTCTATTTCTAATTAAACAGTCATTGTGTTCGCCTTACTGCCCCTGACCTCTGGCTCTAATTAAACAGTCACTGTGTTCCACTCACTGTCCCCATTCTCTATTTCTAATTAAACAGTCACTGTGTTCCCCTTACTGTCCCCATTCTCTATTTCTAATTAAAAAGTCACTGTGTTCCCCTTACTGCACCTGTTCTTTGGATCTAATTATGAAGTCACTGTGTTCCCCTGACTGCCCCTGACCTCTGGCTCTAATTAAACAGTCACTGTGTTCCTCTTACTGCCCCCTCTCTATTTCTAATTAAACAGTCACTGTGTTCCCCTTACTGTCCCCATTCTCTATTTCTAATTAAACAGTCACTGTGTTCCCCTTACTGTCCCCATTTTCTATTTCTAATTAAACAGTCACTGTGTTCCCCTTACTGTCCCCACACTCTATTTCTAATTAAAAAGTCACTGTGTTTTCCTTACTACCCCCACGCTCTATTTCTAATTAAACAGTCATTGTGTTCGCCTTACTGCCCCTGACCTCTGGCTCTAATTAAACAGTCACTGTGTTCCACTCACTGTCCCCATTCTCTATTTCTAATTAAACAGCCACTGTATTCCCCTTACTGTCCTCACTCTCTATTTCTAATTAAAATGTCACTATGTACCACTTACTGTCCCCATTCTCTATTTCTAATTAAAAAGTCACTGTGTTCCCCTTACTGCACCTGTTCTTTGGATCTAATTGTAAAGTCACTGTGTTCCCCTGACTGCCCCCACGCTCTATTTCTAATTAAACAGTCACTGTGTTCCTCTTACTGCCCCCTCTCTATTTCTAATTAAACAGTCACTGTGTTCCCCTTACTGTCCCCACACTCTATTTCTAATTAAAAAGTCACTGTGTTTTCCTTACTACCCCCACGCTCTATTTCTAATTAAACAGTCATTGTGTTCGCCTTACTGCCCCTGACCTCTGGCTCTAATTAAACAGTCACTGTGTTCCACTCACTGTCCCCATTCTCTATTTCTAATTAAACAGTCACTGTGTTCCCCTTACTGTCCCCATTCTCTGTTTCTAATTAAAAAGTCACTGTGTTCCCCTTACTGCACCTGTTCTTTGGATCTAATTATGAAGTCACTGTGTTCCCCTGACTTCCCCTGACCTCTGGCTCTAATTAAACAGTCACTGTGTTCCTCTTACTGCCCCCTCTCTATTTCTAATTAAACAGTCACTGTGTTCCCCTTACTGTCCCCATTCTCTATTTCTAATTAAACAGTCACTGTGTTCCCCTTACTGTCCCCATTTTCTATTTCTAATTAAACAGTCACTGTGTTCCCCTTACTGTCCCCATTCTCTTTATTTAATTAAACAGTCACTATGTTCCCCTTACTGTCCCCATTCTCTATTTCTAATTAAACAGTCACTGAGTTCCCCTTACTGTCCCCACTCTCTATTTCTAATTAAACAGTCACTGTGTTCCCCTTACTGCACCTGTCCTTTGGATCTAATTATAAAGTCACAGTGTTCCCCTTACTGCCCCTGACCTCTGGCTCTAATTAAACAGTCACTGTGTTCCTCTTACTGCCCCCACTCTCTATTTCTAATTAAACAGTCACTGTGTTCCCCTTACTGTCCCGATTCTCTATTTCTAATTAAACAGTCACTGTGTTCCTCTGACTGTCCCCATTCTTTATTTCTAATTAAACAGTCACTGTGTTCCCCTTACTGTCCCCATTTTCTATTTCTAATTAAACAGTCACTGTGTTCCCCTTACTTTCCCCATTCTCTATTTCTAATTAAACAGTCACTGTGTTCCCCTTACTGTCCCCATTCTCTATTACTAATTAAACAGTCACTATGTTCCCCTTACTGTCTTCACTCTCTAGTTCTAATTAAACAGTCACTGTGTTCACCTTACTGATCCTGTCCTTTGCTTCTATTTATAAAGTCACTGTGTTCCCCTTACTACCCGTGTCTTTTGGTTGCAATTATAAAGTCACTGTGTTCCCCTTACTGCCCTCACTCTCTATTTCTAATTAAACAGTCACTATGTTCCCCTTACTGTCCCCATTCTCTATTTCTAATTAAACAGTCACTGTTTTCCCCTTACTGTCCCCATTCTCTATTTCTAATTTAACAGTCACTGTGTTCCCCTTACTGTCCACCTTCTCTATTTCTAATTAAACAGTCACTGTGTTCCCCTTACTGTCCCCATTCTCTATTTCTAATTAAACAGTCACTGTTTTCCCCTTACTGTCCCCATTCTCTATTTCTAATTAAACAGTCACTGTGTTCCCCTTACTGTCCCGATTCTCTATTTCTAATTAAACAGTCACTGTGTTCCACTTACTGTCCCCATTTTCTATTTCTAATTACACATTCACTTTGTTCCCCTTACTGTCCCCATTCTCTATTCCTAATTAAAAGTCACTGTGTTCTCGTTACTGCCCCAGCCCTCTGGCTATAATTAAAAAGTCACTGTGTTCCCCTTGCTGCCCCAGAACTCTGGTTTTAATTAAACAGTCACTGTGTTCCCCTTACTGCCCCCACTCCCTATTTCTAATTAAACAGCCACGGTATTCCCCTTACTGTCCTCACTCTCTATTTCTAATTAAAAAGTCACTATGTACCACTTACTGTCCCCATTCTCTATTTCTAATTAAAAAGTCACTGTGTTCCCCTTACTGCACCTGTTCTTTGGATCTAATTGTAAAGTCACTTTGTTCCCCTGACTGCCCCCACGCTCTATTTCTAATTAAACAGTCACTGTGTTCCACTCACTGTCCCCATTCTCTATTTCTAATTAAACAGTCACTGTGTTCCCCTTACTGTCCCCATTCTCTATTTCTAATTAAACAGTCACTGTGTTCCCCTTACTGTCCCCATTCTCTATTTCTAATTAAACAGTCACTGTGTTCCCCTTACTGTCCCCATTCTCTGTTTCTAATTAAAAAGTCACTGTGTTCCCCTTACTGCACCTGTTCTTTGGATCTAATTATAAAGTCACTGTGTTCCCCTGACTGCCCCTGACCTCTGGCTCTAATTAAACAGTCACTGTGTTCCTCTTACTGCCCCCTCTCTATTTCTAATTAAACAGTCACTGTGTTCCCCGTACGGTCCCGATTCTCTATTTCTAATTAAACAGTCACTGTGTTCCCCTTACTGTCCCCATTTTCTACTTCTAATTAAACAGTCACTGTGTTCCTCTTACTGTCCCCATTCTTTATTTCTAATTAAACAGTCACCGTGTTTCCATTACTGTCCCCATCCTCTATTTCTAATTAAACAGTCACTATGTTCCCCTTTATGTCCCCACTATCTATTTCTAATTAAACAGTCACTGTGGTCCCCTTACTGCCCCTGTCCCTTGGTTCTAATTATAAAGCCACTGTGTTCCCCTTACTGTCCCCATTTTCTATTTCTAATTAAACAGTCACTGTGTTCCCCTTACTGTCCCCACTCTCTACATCTAATTAAACAGTCACTGTGTTTCCCTTACTGTCCCCACTCTCTACATATAATTAAACAGTCACTGTGTTCCCCTTACTGTCCCCACTCTCTATTTCTAATTAAACAGTCACTGTGTTCTCCTTACTGCCCCTGTCCTTTGGTTCTAATTATAAAACCACTGTGTTCCCCTTACTGCTCCTGACCTCTTGCACTAATGTAACAGTCGCTGTGTTCCCCTTACTGTCTCCATTCTCTATTTCTAATTAAACAATCACTGTGTTCCCCTTACTGTCCCCATTCTCTATTTCTAATTAAACAGTCACTGTGTTCCCCTTACTGTCCCCATTCTCTATTTCTAATTAAACAGTCACTGTGTTCCCCTTACTGTCCCCATTCTGTATTTCTAATTAAACAGTCACCGTGTTTCCCTTACTGTCCCCACTCTCTCCATCTTATTAAACAGTCACTGTGTTCCCCTTACTGTCCCCATTCTCTATTTCTAATTAAACAGTCACTGTGTTTCCCTTACTGTCCCCACTCTCTATTACTAATTAAACAGTCACTGTGTTCCCCTTACTGTCCCCATTCTCTATTTCTAATTAACCAATCACTGTGTTCCCCTTACTGTCCCCATTCTGTATTTTAATTAAACAGTCACCGTGTTTCCGTTACTGTCCCCACTCTCAACATCTAATTAAACAGTCACTGTGTTCCCCTTACTGTCCCCATTCTCTATTTCTAATTAAACAGTCACTGTGTTTCCCTTACTGTCCCCACACTCTATTTCTAATTAAACAGTCACTGTGTTATCCTTACTGCCCCAGCCCTCTGGCTATAATTAAAAATCACTGTGTTCCCCTTACTGCCCCAGAACTCTGGTTTTAATGAAACAGTCACTGTGTTCCCCTTACCTCCCCCACTCTCTATTTCTAATTAAACAATCACTGTGTTCCCCTTACTGTCCTCACTCTCTATTTCTAATTAAGCTGTCACTATGTTCCACTTACTGTCCCCATTCTCTATTTCTAATTAAACAGTCACTGTGTTCCCCTTACTGCACCTGTCCTTTGGATCTAATTATAAAGTCACTGTGTTCCCCTGACTGCCCCTGACCTCTGGCTCTAATTAAACAGTCACTGTGTTCCGCTTACTGTCCCCACACTCTATTTCTAATTAAAAAGTCACTGTGTTTTCCTTCCTGCCCCCACGCTCTATTGCTAATTAAACAGTCATTGTGTTCGCCTTACTGCCCCCACGCTCTATTTCTAATTAAACAGTCACTGTGTTCCACTCACTGTCCCCATTCTCTATTTCTAATTAAACAGTCACTGTGTTCCCCTTACTGTCCCCATTTTCTATTTCTAATTAAACAGTCACTGTGTTCCCCTTACTGTCCCCATTCTCTATTTCTAATTAAACAGTCACTGTGTTCCCCTTACTGTCCCCATTTTCTATTTCTAATTAAACAGTCACTGTGTTCCCCTGACTGTCCCCACTCTCTACATCTAATTAAACAGTCACTGTGTTTCCCTTACTGTCCCCACGCTCTACATCTAATTAAACAGTCACTGTGTTCCCCTTACTGTCCCCATTTTCTATTTCTAATTAAACAGTCACTGTGTTCCCCTTAATGTCCCCATTCTCTTTATTTAATTAAACAGTCACTGTGTTCCACTTACTGTCCCCATTTTCTATTTATAATTACACATTCACTTTTTTCCCTTTACTGTCCCCATTCTCTATTCCTAATTAAACAGTCACTGTGTTCTCGTTACTGCCCCAGCCCTCTGGCTATAATTAAAAAGTCACTGTGTTCCCCTTACTGCCCCAGAACTCTGGTTTTAATTAAACAGTCACTGTGTTCCCCTTACTGTCCCCATTCTCTGTTTCTAATTAAAAAGTCACTGTGTTCCCCTTACTGCACCTGTTCTTTGGATCTAATTAAAAGTCACTGTGTTGCCCTGACTGCCCCTGACCTCTGGCTCTAATTAAACAGTCACTGTGTTCCTCTTACTGCCCTCTCTCTATTTCTAATTAAACAGTCACTGTGTTCCCCTTACTGTCCCCATTTTCTATTTCTAATTAAACAGTCACTGTGTTCCCCTTAATGTCCCCATTCTCTTTATTTAATTAAACAGTCACTGTGTTCCACTTACTGTCCCCATTTTCTATTTCTAATTACACATTCACTTTTTTCCCTTTACTGTCCCCATTCTCTATTCCTAATTAAACAGTCACTGTGTTCTCGTTACTGCCCCAGCCCTCTGGCTATAATTAAAAATTCACTGTGTTCCCCTTACTGCCCCAGAACTCTGGTTTTAATTAAACAGTCACTGTGTTCCCCTTACTGTCCCCATTCTCTGTTTCTAATTAAAAAGTCACTGTGTTCCCCTTACTGCACCTGTTCTTTGGATCTAATTAAAAGTCACTGTGTTGCCCTGACTGCCCCTGACCTCTGGCTCTAATTAAACAGTCACTGTGTTCCTCTTACTGCCCTCTCTCTATTTCTAATTAAACAGTCACTGTGTTCCCCGTACTGTCCCGATTCTCTATTTCTAATTAAACAGTCACTGTGTTCCCCTTACTGTCCCCATTTTCTACTTCTAATTAAACAGTCACTGTGTTCCCCTTACTGCCCCTGTCCTTTGGTTCTAATTATAAAGCCACTGTGTTCCCCTTACTACTCCTGACCTCTTGCTCTATTTTAACAGTCGTTGTGTTCCACTTACTGTCTCCATTCTCTATTTCTAATTAAACAGTCACTGTGTTCCCCTTACTGTCCCCATTCTCTATTTCTAATTAAACAGTCACTGTGTTCCCCTTACTGTCCCCATTCTCTATTTCTAATTAAACAGTCACTGTGTTCCCCTTACTGTCCCCATTCTCTATTTCTAATTAAACAGTCACTGTGATCCCCTTACTGTCCCCAATTTCTATTTCTAATTAAACAGTCACTGTGTTCCCCTTACTGTCCCCATTCTCTATTTCTAATTAAACAGTCACTGTGTTCCCCTTACTGTCCCCATTCTCTATTTCTAATTAAACAGTCACTGTGTTCCCGTTACTGTCCCCATTCTCTATTTCTAATTAAACAGTCACTGTGTTCCCCTTACTGTCCCCATTCTCTATTTCTAATTAAACAGTCACTGTGATCCCCTTACTGTCCCCATTTTCTATTTCTAATTAAACAGTCACTGTGTTCCCCTTACTGTCCCCGTTCTCTATTTCCAATTAAACTGTCACTGTGTTCCCCTTACTGTCCCCATTCTCTATTTCTAATTAAACAGTCAAAGTGTTCCCCTGACTGTCCCCATTCTCTATTTCTAATTAAACAGTCATGTGTTCCCCTTAATGTCCCCATCTTCTTTATTTAATTAAACAGTCACTGTGTTCCCCTTACTGTCCCCATTTTCTATTTCTAATTACACATTCACTTTGTTCCCTTTACTGTCCCCATTCTCTATTCCTAATTAAACAGTCACTGTGTTCTCGTTACTGCCCCAGCCCTCTGGCTATAATTAAAAAGTCACTGTGTTCCCCTTACTGCCCCAGAACTCTGGTTTTAATTAAACAGTCACTGTGTTCCCCTTACTGCCCCCACTCCCTATTTCTAATTAAACAGCCACTGTATTCCCCTTACTGTCCTCACTCTCTATTTCCAATTAAAAAGTCACTATGTACCACTTACTGTCCCCATTCTCTGTTTCTAATCAAAAATTCACTGTGTTCCCCTTACTGCACCTGTTCTTTGCATCTAATTATAAAGTCACTGTGTTCCCCTGACTGCCCCTGACCTCTGGCTCTAATTAAACAGTCACTGTGTTCCTCATACTGCCCCCTCTCTATTTCTAATTAAACAGTCACTGTGTTCCACTCACTGTCCCCATCCTCTATTTCTAACTAAACAGTCACTGTGTTCCCCTTACTGTCCCCATTCTCTATTTCTAATTAAACAGTCACTGTGTTCCCCTTACTGTCCCCATTCTCTATTTCTAATTAAACAGTCACTGTGTTCCCCTCACTGTCCCCATTCTCTGTTTCTAATTAAAAAGTCACTGTGTTCCCCTTACTGTCCCCATTCTCTATTTCTAATTAAACAGTCACTGTGTTCCCCTTACTGTCCCCATTCTCTATTACTAATTAAACAGTCACTGTGTTCCCCTTACTGTCCCCACTCTCTATTTCTAATTAAACAGTAACTGTGTTCCCCTTACTGCACCTGTCCTTTGGATCTAATTATAAAGTCACAGTGTTCCCCTTACTGCCCCTGACCTCTGGCTCTAATTAAACAGTCACTGTGTTCCTCTTACTGTCCCCATTCTTTATTTCTAATTAAACAGTCACTGTGTTCCCCTTACTGTCCCCATTTTCTATTTCTAATTAAACAGTCACTGTGTTCCCCTTACTGTCCCCATTCTCTATTTCTAATTAAACAGTCACTGTTTTCCCCTTACTGTCCCCATTCTCTATTTCTAATTTAACAGTCACTGTGTTCCCCTTACTGTCCACCTTCTCTATTTCTAATTAAACAGTCACTGTGTTCCCCTTACTGTCCCCGCTCTCTATTTCTAATTAAACAGTCACTGTTTTCCCCTTACTGTCCCCATTCTCTATTTCTAATTAAACAGTCACTGTGTTCCCCTTACTGTCCCGATTCTCTATTTCTAATTAAACAGTCACTGTGTTCCCCTTACTGTCCCCATTTTCTATTTCTAATTACACATTCACTTTGTTCCCCTTACTGTCCCCATTCTCTATTCCTAATTAAAAGTCACTGTTTTCTCGTTACTGCCCCAGCCCTCTGGCTATAATTAAAAAGTCACTGTGTTCCCCTTGCTGCCCCAGAACTCTGGTTTTAATTAAACAGTCACTGTGTTCCCCTTACTGCCCCCACTCCCTATTTCTAATTAAACAGCCACTGTATTCCCCTTACTGTCCTCACTCTCTATTTCTAATTAAAAAGTCACTATGTACCACTTACTGTCCCCATTCTCTGTTTCTAATTAAAAATTCACTGTGTTCCCCTTACTGCACCTGTTCTTTGCATCTAATTGTAAAGTCACTGTGTTCCCCTGACTGCCCCTGACCTCTGGCTCTAATTAAACAGTCACTGTGTTCCTCTTACTGCCCCCTCTCTATTTCTAATTAAACAGTCACTGTGTTCCGCTTACTGTCCCCACACTCTATTTCTAATTAAAAAGTCACTGTGTTTTCCTTACTGCCCCCACTCTCTATTGCTAATTAAACAGTCATTGTGTTTGCCTTACTGCCCCTGACCTCTGGCTCTAATTAAACAGTCACTGTGTTCCACTCACTGTCCCCATTCTCTATTTCTAATTAAACAGTCACTGTGTTCCCCTTACTGTCCCCATTTTCTATTTCTAATTAAACAGTCACTGTGTTCCCCTTACTGTCCCCATTCTCTATTTCTAATTAAACAGTCACTGTGTTCCCCTTACTGTCCCCACTCTCCACATCTAATTAAACAGTCACTGTGTTTCCCTTACTGTCCCCACTCTCTACATATAATTAAACAGTCACTGTGTTCCCCTTACTGTCCCCACTCTCTATTTCTAATTAAACAGTCACTGTGTTCTCCTTACTGCCCCTGTCCTTTGGTTCTAATTATAAAGCCACTGTGTTCCCCTTACTGCTCCTGACCTCTTGCACTAATTTAACAGTCGCTTTGTTCCCCTTACTGTCTCCATTCTCTATTTCTAATTAAACAATCACTGTGTTCCCCTTACTGTCCCCACTCTCTACATCTAATTAAACAGTCACCGTGTTTCCCTTACTGTCCCCACTCTCTACATCTTATTAAAGAGTCACTGTGTTCCCATTACTGTCCCCATTCTCTATTTCTAATTAAACAGTCACTGTGTTTCCCTTACTGTCCCCACTCTCTATTTCTAATTAAACAGTCACTGTGTTCCCCTTACTGTCCCCATTATCTATTTATAATTAAACAGTCACTGTGTTCCCCTTAATGTCCCCATCTTCTTTATTTAATTAAACAGTCACTGTGTTCCCCTTACTGTCCCCATTTTCTATTTCTAATTACACATTCACTTTGTTCCCTTTACTGTCCCCATTCTCTATTCCTAATTAAACAGTCACTGTGTTCTCGTTACTGCCCCAGCCCTCTGGCTATAATTAAAAAGTCACTGTGTTCCCCTTGCTGCCCCAGAACTCTGGTTTTAATTAAACAGTCACTGTGTTCCCCTTACTGCCCCCACTCCCTATTTCTAATTAAACAGCCACTGTATTCCCCTTACTGTCCTCACTCTCTATTTCTAATTAAAAAGTCACTATGTACCACTTACTGTCCCCATTCTCTATTTCTAATTAAACAGTCACTGTGTTCCCCTTACTGCACCTGTTCTTTGGATCTAATTGTAAAGTCACTGTGTTCCCCTGACTGCCCCTGACCTCTGGCTCTAATTAAACAGTCACTGTGTTCCTCTTACTGCCCCCTCTCTATTTCTAATTAAACAGTCACTGTGTTCCCCTTACTGTCCCCACACTCTATTTCTAATTAAAAAGTAACTGTGTTTTCCTTACTGCCCCCACGCTCTATTTCTAATTAAACAGTCATTGTGTTCGCCTTACTGCCCCTGACCTCTGGCTCTAATTAAACAGTCACTGTGTTCCACTCACTGTCCCCATTCTCTATTTCTAATTAAACAGTCACTGTGTTCCCCTTACTGTCCCCACACTCTATTTCTAATTAAACAGTCACTGTGTTCCCCTTACTGTCCCCATTCTCTATTTCTAATTAAACAGTCACTGTGTTCCCCTTACTGTCCCCATTCTCTGTTTCTAATTAAAAAGTCACTGTGTTCCCCTTACTGCACCTGTTCTTTGGATCTAATTATAAAGTCACTGTGTTCCCCTGACTGCCCCTGACCTCTGGCTCTAATTAAACAGTCACTGTGTTCCTCTTACTGCCCCCTCTCTATTTCTAATTAAACAGTCACTGTGTTCTCCGTACGGTCCCAATTCTCTTTTTCTAATTAAACAGTCACTGTGTTCCCCTTACTGTCCCCATTTTCTACTTCTAATTAAACAGTCACTGTGTTCCTCTTACTGTCCCCATTCTTTATTTCTAATTAAACAGTCACCGTGTTTCCATTACTGTCCCCATCCTCTATTTCTAATTAAACAGTCACTATGTTCCCCTTTATGTCCCCACTATCTATTTCTAATTAAACAGTCACTGTGGTCCCCTTACTGCCCCTGTCCCTTGGTTCTAATTATAAAGCCACTGTGTTCCCCTTACTGTCCCCATTTTCTATTTCTAATTAAACAGTCACTGTGTTCCCCTTACTGTCCCCACTCTCTACATCTAATTAAACAGTCACTGTGTTTCCCTTACTGTCCCCACTCTCTACATATAATTAAACAGTCACTGTGTTCCCCTTACTGTCCCCACTCTCTATTTCTAATTAAACAGTCACTGTGTTCTCCTTACTGCCCCTGTCCTTTGGTTCTAATTATAAAACCACTGTGTTCCCCTTACTGCTCCTGACCTCTTGCACTAATTTAACAGTCGCTGTGTTCCCCTTACTGTCTCCATTTTCTATTTCTAATTAAACAATCACTGTGTTCCCCTTACTGTCCCCACTCTCTACATCTAATTAAACAGTCACCGTGTTTACCTTACTGTCCCCACTCTCTACATCTTATTAAAGAGTCACTGTGTTCCCCTTACTGTCCACATTCTCTATTTCTAATTAAACAGTCACTGTGTTTCCCTTACTGTCCCCACTCTCTATTTCTAATTAAACAGTCACTGTGTTCCCCTTACTGTCCCCATTATCTATTTCTAATTAAACAGTCACTGTGTTTCCCTTACTGTCCCCACTCTCTATTTCTAATTAAACAGTCACTGTGTTCCCCTTACTGTCCCCATTCTCTATTTCTAATTAACCAATCACTGTGTTCCCCTTACTGTCCCCATTCTGTATTTTAATTAAACAGTCACCGTGTTTCCGTTACTGTCCCCACTCTCAACATCTAATTAAACAGTCACTGTGTTCCCCTTACTGTCCCCATTCTCTATTTCTAATTAAACAGTCACTGTGTTTCCCTTACTGTCCCCACACTCTATTTCTAATTAAACAGTCACTGTGTTATCCTTACTGCCCCAGCCCTCTGGCTATAATTAAAAATCACTGTGTTCCCCTTACTGCCCCAGAACTCTGGTTTTAATTAAACAGTCACTGTGTTCCCCTTACCTCCCCCACTCTCTATTTCTAATTAAACAATCACTGTGTTCCCCTTACTGTCCTCACTCTCTATTTCTAATTAAACTGTCACTATGTTCCACTTACTGTCCCCATTCTCTATTTCTAATTAAACAGTCACTGTGTTCCCCTTACTGCACCTGTCCTTTGGATCTAATTATAAAGTCACTGTGTTCCCCTGACTGCCCCTGACCTCTGGCTCTAATTAAACAGTCACTGTGTTCCGCTTACTGTCCCCACACTCTATTTCTAATTAAAAAGTCACTGTGTTTTCCTTACTGCCCCCACGCTCTATTGCTAATTAAACAGTCATTGTGTTTGCCTTACTGCCCCTGACCTCTGGCTCTAATTAAACAGTCACTGTGTTCCACTCACTGTCCCCATTCTCTATTTCTAATTAAACAGTCACTGTGTTCCCCTTACTGTCCCCATTTTCTATTTCTAATTAAACAGTCACTGTGTTCCCCTTACTGTCCCCATTCTCTATTTCTAATTAAACTGTCACTGTGTTCCCCTTACTGTCCCCATTCTCTATTTCTAATTAAACAGTCACTGTGTTCCCCTTACTGTCCCCACTCTCTACATCTAATTAAACAGTCACTGTGTTTCCCTTACTGTCCCCACTCTCTACATATAATTAAACAGTCACTGTGTTCCCCTTACTGTCCCCACTCTCTATTTCTAATTAAACAGTCACTGTGTTCTCCTTACTGCCCCTGTCCTTTGGTTCTAATTATAAAGCCACTGTGTTCCCCTTACTGCTCCTGACCTCTTGCACTAATTTAACAGTCGCTGTGTTCCCCTTACTGTCTCCATTCTCTATTTCTAATTAAACAGTCACTGTGTTTCCCTTACTGTCCCCACTCTCTATTTCTAATTAAACAGTCACTGTGTTCCCCTTACTGTCCCCATTATCTATTTCTAATTAACCAATCACTGTGTTCCCCTTACTGTCCCCATTCTGTATTTTAATTAAACAGTCACCGTGTTTCCGTTACTGTCCCCACTCTCAACATCTAATTAAACAGTCACTGTGTTCCCCTTACTGTCCCCATTCTCTATTTCTAATTAAACAGTCACTGTGTTTCCCTTACTGTCCCCACACTCTATTTCTAATTAAACAGTCACTGTGTTATCCTTACTGCCCCAGCCCTCTGGCTATAATTAAAAAGTCACTGTGTTCCCCTTACTGCCCCAGAACTCTGGTTTTAATTAAACAGTCACTGTGTTCCCCTTACCTCCCCCACTCTCTATTTCTAATTAAACAATCACTGTGTTCCCCTTACTGTCCCCATTCTCTATTTCTAATTAAACAGTCACTGTGTTCCCCTTACTGCACCTGTCCTTTGGATCTAATTATAAAGTCACTGTGTTCCCCTGACTGCCCCTGACCTCTGGCTCTAATTAAACAGTCACTGTGTTCCGCTTACTGTCCCCTCTCTATTTCTAATTAAACAGACACTGTGTTCCTCTTACTGTCCCGATTCTCTATTTCTAATTAAACAGTAACTGTGTTCCCCTTACTGTCCCCATTCTCTACTTCTAATTAAACAGTCACTGTGTTTCCATTACTGTCCCCATTTCGTTTTTTAAGGTCCCATTCACTGAGCAAATCTTGTATTTTATTTCTCTCGGCACAAAAGCTGAAACTTCCGTGCTGATCCCATGTTTTTGAAACAATTGCCCTCTCAGCAACATTTTCTAATTCCCAGTTTTTTTCCCCTTCATTGGCTGAGTTCACATAACTTAGATTCTTTCCTCCTCGTGATCTCCAAAACCCTCTCTTGCTTGTTTAGACTGTTCGCAACTTTTTCTCGATGAGCACCGTCCATTTTGAAAAGGTTTTCAAACCTTAAATTTAAATCTCCTTTACTGCAGTGAAACTTACTCGTAATTTAAAATAATTATCAACATAAAGTGTATTTTATCTCTTTTCCAATCTTTTCTCCTTTCTTCAAATTAGGTTTTGTATCTAACAAACATTTTACACAGAGAGCCTGTGTCTCCATTAATTTCTCCATTTAAACCTCATAACACAATCACAAACACTTTTTTCCAATTAGACGTTAAATTTGTTTTCCTTCTAGCAATCTAGTTTCAGTGTTGCATCTTTATCTTTTGATTAAAAATAAGCTGTCCTTTATGAATTTAATACAGCTTATACTATGTATTTTCCAGCCACTTAATGCATGCCATTTTTCGTCTGGGTAAGTTTACCTCTCTACCATATTCCACGTACTGTTTCCAAGCATTTGGTCTCATCTAACATCCAGCAGGACCAACAATACTGCTTGCCTCCCTAATCTGGTTACTATGACTGGAAGAGTCGGTTTTATTTGTTGTCTTTCCTGCTAGCATTTATACACGGGACCCTTTTCGTCCATATCTCAGAGAACCCCTTTTGTCTTCATTTTATCCCACTGGCCCGTTTTCCTAAACATCCTGGGGTCCCAGCCCCTTCTTTTTCAGACAATACATCTATCTCTTGATCATTGTTCTACACCCCTTTAGTTTGCATTCCTTCTTTTTCAGGCAATACACCTATCCCCAACCTTGTTTTTCGTCCTTCCGTGGTTCGCTACAACATTGTCCTACCACTTAGCCCCTTCTAGTTCTTTATACAGATTACCTCCTTCCCCGTCAATGCTACAGCTGCAGGTGGTGCAAAAACATACTCACTGCCATTGCTAGCTGTCACATCATCCAGGTTGGAGGGCCTGCACCCTGCTCGCAGCGCCAATTGTTGGGGTAAAAGGAAGAATTCTCTCCCTCGGGGCGGACTACCTGATATCGGTAATTGACACCTCGCCCGTCGCTCTCCGTATAACGACCACGGAATTAAACAACTGGCTTTATTTTGACCAAGTGTAAGGGAGGGTTCAATCGTGGAACCTTCAAAATACAAGAGGTTTCGAATATAATTTATACAGGTTTTGGAGAGGAGCTGCCCTCCTGCAAAATCATCGATAGGTCTAATGCTATCAGCTGAGTTACATTGATTTGTCTACTCTTATCAGACTGGCTCTGAGTGGTACATGCAATTGTCCCTCTCCCATCATATATTAATTGCCTTCTTCCATGATTTTCACTTTGCGATGATCTATTAGTCACCTGAAGTAACTGTTCCAAAATACTGGCTTTTTTTATCTCTTCCTCAGAGACTTCTAATCAAAATTGTAACTGCAGACGTCGGCTGTTGTGTTAAGTGTTACTAAAGTTAACCATACAGATGTAATGCATTATAAGTGCGCTATACCTACAAAAGCAAGTGTTACATACATCGTCAATTATTCCTCAGACCCTCCTTATACTGATTAGTTCACTATCTTCAGCACTGTGTTATGACTACCTATCTGTCTGCTCTTTGCCAGCTACAATTCTATATCCCTTACGTGGCACCTTGTCAAATGCGTTCTGAAAGTCCAAATACACCACATCCATTGGTTCCCCTATATGCACCCTGTTTGTTATATTCTCAAAGAATTCCAGCAAATTTGTCAAACATGACTTCCCCTTCATAAATTCCTGCTGATTCTACCTGACTGAATTTTGCTTTTTCAAATGTCCTGCTACTGCTTCTTTAATAATGGACTTCAACATTTTCCCAACCAGAGAACTTAGGCTAACTGATGTATAGTTTCCTCCTTTTTGTCTGCCTCCTTTTTTAAATAGGGACGTTACATTTGCAGATTTCCAATCTTCTGGGAGCTCCCCAGAATCCAGGGAATTTTGTTAAATTACAACCAATGCATTCACAATCCCTACCGCTACTTCTCTTAAGACCTTAGGATGCAAGCCATCTGGTCCAGGGAATTTATCTGCCTAATGTTACGTATCGAACTTACTCGACTATTTGGTAGAAAAAAAAAGAAAGCAGAATATTTCTAAATGCTTAGCGATTGGAAAATGTTGATTTTAAGAGGGACCTATATGTCCTTGTAAACAAATCACTGAAAGTTAACATGCAGGTACAGCAAGAAAGAAAATGGTATGGTGGCCTTTATTATAAAGGGATTTGAGTATAAGAGTAATGATGTCTTGCTGAAATTATATAGGGAAATGGTGAAATCACCACCAGTTATGTTAGAGTAGGATCACCACCAGAAATGTTGGAGTAGGGTTACCTCAAGTAATGTTACGGTAGGGTCACCACAAGTAATGTTAGTGCACGATCATTACGAGTAATGTTATAGTAGGGAAGCACTAGTAATATTCGAGAAGTGTCAAAGCCATTAATGTTATTTTACAATCACCACCATTAAGGTTGGAGTAGGATCACCAACATTAACATTCATATCGGGTCACAACCAGTAAGGTTAGAGCCGGATCACCACCGGTAAAGTTAGAGTAGAGTCACGGCCAATGAAGTTGGATTAGTATCACCAACAGTTATGTTACATAAGGATCACAGGCAGTAATATTGGAGTAGATTCTCTCCCAGTAATGTTACAGTAGAGTGACCACCAGTAAGGTTGGAGTAGGGTCACCACCAGTAATGTTAGATTAGGGACACCACTCGTAGTGTTAGAGAAATGTAAATACTAGAGGTGTTAGAGTAGTATCTCCACCAGTATTGTTAGTGTAGAGTCACGACCAATAATGTTGGAGTAGAGTCACTGCCAGTAAGGCTAGAGTAAGGTTACCTCCTTTAATGTTAGAGCAGGGACACCATTAGTAATGTTGAGAATGTAAGTACTAGAAACGTTAGAGTAGGATCACCACCATTAATGTTAGATTAGGGTCATCACCAGTAACGAGCCAAAGATGGGGAGAGGTTATGCTTTAAAATTGTTGAAATCAGGTTTGAGTCCAGAAGGCTGTAAAGTCCTTCAACGAAAGATGAGGTGCTGTTCCTCGAGCTTACGTTAAGATGCATTTGAAAAGTGCAGGAGTCCGACCATGGATATAGCAGAATTAGAGGGGAGTGGAGAATTAAAGTGACAAAAGCTCAGGGTCACACTTATGTACTGAACCGACGTGTTCGATTAGAGTCACCACCTATAATATTAGTGTCGTATCAACACCAGTAATGTTAGAGTCGGGCCAATACCAATCATTTTAGAGTAGAGTCACGACCAGTGAGAGTGGAGTAGCATCACCACTAGTAACGTTAAATTAGGCTCACCACTCGTAATCTTAGAGTAGGCTCAAAACCAGTCATGTTAGAATAGCATCACTGCCAGTAATATTAGAATAGGGCCAATACCAATAACATTGGAGTAGATTCTCCAACAGATCTGTCGGGTTAGGTTAACAACCAGGGTTGTAAGCGTACAATCACCACCAGTAGGTTAGAGTCGGATCACCAACAGCAATGTCAGTGTAGGGACACCACTAATAATGTTAGATAATTATCAATACCAGTATTGTTAGACTAGGATCACCACCAGTAATGATAGTTTAGGAGCACCAGCAGAAAGGTTGAAGTAGGGTCCCCAACATTAATGTTCGAGCAGGATCAGCACCATTAACGTTAGAATAGGGTCACACCAGTAATTTTTCAGTAGGATCACGACAAGAAATGTTAGAGTGGAGTCACCACCATTAATGTTGCAGTAGAGTCAATACCGACATTGTTAGATTAGGTTGACCATTAACACCAGTAATGTTAGAGATGGACCAATATCAGTAATGTTAGAGTTGGGTCACACCAGTAATGTGAGAGTAGAATAATCACCATTAATGTTAGAGTAGGGTCGCCACCAGTAATCATAGAATCATAAACATTTACAGCATGAAAGGAGATTATTTCTGCCCATCGTGTCCATGCCAGCCGACCAAAAGCTATCCAGCCTAATCCCATTTTTCAAGTCTTGGCCCGTAGCCCTGCAAGTGACGGCACTTTAAGTGAACATCCAAGGATTTTTTTTCAGGCAGGGAGTTCCAGACCCCAACCGCCTTCTTGGTGAAGAAATGTCCCCTCATAACTCATCAATTGCTGCCCCCAATTTCTTTAAGTCTATGCCCCCTAATTGTTGGCCCCTCTGCCAAGGAAACAAGTCATTCTGTCCACTCTAGCCAAGCCCTTCATAACATTGTACTCCTCACTCATGTCTCCCCTTAGCCTCCTCCGTTCCAAAGATTAAAAAAACAGCATTGCCAACCCTTTCTCATAGCCAAAATTCTCCAGTCCTCGTAACATTCTTGTAGATCTCCTCTGCACCCTTTCCAATGCAATCTCATGTGTCCTGTAATGTGGTGACTAGAACTGCATACATTACTCTAGCTGCGGTCCAAACAGTGTTTTATACAGTTGAAGCATTACCTCCTTGCTCTTGTATTCCATGTCTCGACTAATAAAGGCAAGAATTCCACATGTATTCTTAAACACATTATCTACCTTGCCTGTTACCTACAGGGATCTGTCGAGCTGCATACCAAGTTCCCATTGTTCCTCTATACTTTTCAGTGTCGCACCATTTAATGTGTATTCCCATGCATTGTTAGAACTCACCAGATGCATTACCACAAACTTAGCCGGATTGATTTACATTTGCCATGTTCTGCCCACATGACCAGTGCATTGATATCTTCCTGCAGTCTGCAGCTTTCTTCTTCATTATGAAACACACAGCTTATTTTAGTGTAATGTTAGAGTATGGTCGTCCCCAGGAATGTTAGAATAGAGTCACCACCAGTAATGTTAGAATGGGGTCACCAGCAGTAATGTTAGATTAGAGTAAATACCAGCATTGTTAGATTAGAGTGAGCATTAACACTAGTAATGTTAGAGTAGGGTCACCACCAATAATGTTAGAGTAGGATCACGACCAGAAATTTTAGAGTAGAGTCAATACCGACATTGTTAGATTAGAGTCAATACTGGCATTGTTAGACTAGAGTGACCATTAACACCAGTAATGCTAGAGTAGAACCAATACCAGTAATATTAGAGATGGACCAATACCAGTAATATTTGCGTAGATTCACCACCAGATTTGTTAGAGCACGGTAACCACCAGGAGTGTTCGAGTAGTGTCACTGCAAGTATGATTGCAGTAGGTTCACCGCCAGTAATTTTAGACAAGTGTCAATACCAGTAATGTCACAGTGGAGTCACTACCAGCAAGTGTAGAATAGTTTCTCCACGTATAATGTTAGCTAGAGATATCACCAGTACTGTTAGAATAGGATCAGCACCAGTAATGTTAGAGTAGAGTCACCAAGACTAAGGTTGGAATAGAGTCATCACCAGTAATGTTATAGTAAGGTCACCACCAGTAATATCAGAGTAGGGTCACCAGCAGTAATGTTAGAGTAGGATCACGAGCAAAAATGTTAGAGTAGGTTCACCACCAATAAAGGTAGAGTAGGGTCACCACCGGTAATGTTAGAGTAGGATCACCACCAGCAATATTAGAGTAGAGTCACGAGCAGAAATGTCAGAGTTGAGTCAACACCATTAATTTTAAATTAGAGTCAATACCAATATTGTTGGATTAGTGTGACCACCAATAATGGTAGAGTTGTATCAACACTTCTAATGTTAGAATAGGACCAATACCAGTAATGTTAGCTAGGGGCACCACTAGAAATGTTAGAATAGGTTCACCAACAGTAACGTTTGAGTAGGTCCATCAAGAATAATGTTGGAATACAGTCATCACCAGTAATATTGTAGTCGGGTCACTACCTGTAATATTAGAGTAGGATCACCAACAGCAACGTTGGAGTAGGATTACCTCTAGTGATGTTAGAGTAGGGTCACCACCAGTAATGTGAGAGTTGGTACACCACCAGTAATGTTAGAGTAGGGTCACCACCAGTAATCTGAGAGTAGGTTCACCGCCAATAATGGTACAATAGGGTCAATATCAGTAATGTTGGATTAGGGTCAATACCAATATTGTTAGAGTAGAATCAACACCATTAACGTTAGAGTAGAATCTCCATCAGTAACTATAGAGTAGGTTCACCATCATTAATGTTAGGGTAGAGGCTCCACCAGCAATGATAGTGTAGGGTCAGCACCAGTAATGTAACTGTAGGATCACCACCGGTAATGATAGAATAGGGTCACCACAAGTAATACTAGAGTAGCATCACGACCAGTAATGTTAGAGTGGATTCAACGCCAGTAATGTTAGATTATAGGGTCAATACCAATAATGATAGATTAGAGTCAACATCAATAATGCTACGCCCCTCCTTGCGGAATCATTCCATCCACGTGGTACCAGAAGCAGGACCAGAGAGCCCGAATCTTTCCCCCTCTCACAACCGACCTACACCCGATAATGGCGGAAGGGTGCCGATGACAGCGGGCTGCTGCTCCTCAGCGAGCCTACTCCTCTGGCCCACAGAGCCTCCCGTGAACCGCGAGCCCCGACGGGGGGAGATTAGCTGCAGTGGCCAGGGGGGCGGGGGATTAGGGGCTGCGAGTCGGACGGCCTTGGGACCGAATATGGGAGGGCCTCGAGGCAGAGAGTCAGAGGGCCTTGGGGCTGTGAGTGAGACAGGCTGGGGGAGAGGAAGAGAGGCTGGGGTGGGGGAATCGCAGGGGTAAATGGGAACTTAGGAAAGACAGATCACCTTCTTCTAACCCCCTACAAGAGCTATCGTTGGGGTGGATGGTATCCAGAAGTCACGATACTATCAATGTTCACTTCATACCCAATAAACCTGTCAACAATCGATGTACAATGCCCCATCTATGGGGGATGGCGGAGGATGCACTTGCGCTTGGCTAAGGCAATTTGGGTGGGGAGGGAAGTACTTCGACTGTGGTAAGCCACTTCGGCTGGGGGAGGCATACACTCAGAAAGGGGTACGGGACTTTGGCTGGGGGAGGGATGCATTTGCACTGGGGTACGTCACTTTGACTGGAGAGGGAAGTACTTGGACTGGGGTAAGGCACTTTGGCTGGGGGAGGGATGTACTTGGACTGGTGTATGGGACTTTGGCTGGGGGAGGGATGTACTTGTACAAGGGTGTGGGAATTTGGTAGGCCCTTGCTGTCTTCTGGGGTGCTCTGTTCTCTATAGCTTCAGGAAGTCAAAGTGGATCGAGTTCAAATTTGCAAACTTCAGTAGACCTTGGGATGGGCAGATCCAGAGACACAATCCTGTGAAACTTCAGGGTGTGGCTTATCCTCCAAAGCGACCAATCAGAAATAAGCGGTGAAGCCTGTAGACCATTTTTTGCAATGCAAATAAGCGCGTTTTGCTTTTGTATTAGCTGGTAATGTTAGAGTCGGGTCACCATCAGTAATGTTAGAGTAGAGTCACTACAAGTAATGTCAAAGTAGGGTCATCACCAGTCATGTTAGACTCAGATCATCACCATTCATGTTAGATTAGCGTCGCCACCAGTAGTGCTAGATTAGATTACGGACACGCTTATTTGAACTGCAAAAACGGCCAACAGGATCCACCATTTATTTCTGATTGTTCCCCCTGGAGGGCAAGCCACGCCCTGAAGTTTCACAGGAATGTGTCACCAGATCCGCTCATCCCAAGGTCACCTCCAGGACTGTTAGAGTAGAGTCACCACCAGCAATGTTAAAGTAGAGACACCACTAATAATGTTAGAGAATTGTCAATACCAATATTGTTAGAGTTGGATCACCACCAGTCAGGTTTGGGTAGGGTTACCACCGGTCATGTTAGAGTAGGAACAGCACTATTAATGTTTTTGTGCAGTCACCACCAAAACGATAGAGTTGAGTCACTATCAGTAATGTTAGATTAGAGTCACCGCCAATCATATTAGAGTAGTATCAACACCAGTCATGTTGGCGTTGAATCACCACCAGTAATGTTAGAGGACGGACACCACTACTACTGTTATAAAAGTGTCAATACCAGTACTGTTAGCGTTGGATCAACACCAGCAATGTTAGAGTAGAGTCCCCACCTGTAAGATTGGAACAGGGTCACCACAAGTAATGTTAAAGTAGGGGCACCACCAGTAATGCTATAGAATCACCAATAATAAGTTTGGAATAGGGTCATCAGCAGTAATGTAATAGTCGGCTCAAAACCAGTAATAAGAGAGTTGTGTCACCAGCAGTAATGTTAGAGTAGGACCATAATCAGTAATATTAGAGTAGGGTGACCACGAGTAATGTTAGAGTAGGGTCAGTACCAGTAATGTTAGAGTAGGGTCAGTACCAGTGATGTTAGAGTAGGGTCACCACCAGTAATATTAGAGTAGATTCAACACCAGTAACGTCAGAGTAGAGTCACCAGCAATAATGTTGTAGTTGGGTCACCATCAGTAATGCTAGGCAAGGGTCAATATCAGTAATGTTAGATTCGGGACAATAACATTATTGTCAGTATAGAATCTGCACCATTAACGTTGAAGTAGAATTTTCACCAGTAATGGAAGTACAGAGTCATCACCAATAATGTTAGAGTCGGGTGACCATCTGTAATGTTAGTGCAGCGTCACCAGCAATAATTATAAAGTGGCGCCACCACCAGTAATGTTAGAGTAAGGTCAAAACCAGTACTGTTAGAGTAGCTTCACCACCAGTGATGTTACAGTGCGGTCACCACCAGTAATGTTAGAATCACAACCAATGATGTTACAGTACGGTCACCACCAGTAATATTAGAATCACAACCAGTGATGTTACAGTACGGTCACCACCAGTAATGTTAGGATAGGGGCACACCAGCAACGTTAAAGCTGATTCATAATCACAATACAAAGCAATTGTAATTATGTACAGCTTTCACTGAAGTAATATGAGGCCTCAAGAACCTAATGCAGAATCCGGGAGGGATATTTCCTTGAGGATATGTTCCCTCTGGGTTTATTTTCTGTTCATTGATTTAATGGATGGAGGTTCACTTATGGAGTTGTACATAGGCGTCCGGCCGCTCTGCAGTGGAACATCTAGCCTTGTTTATTAAGTGACTGGAACTAACGCCAATTATTGGGTAACCTGATTTTCTCACAGGGGCAACGATTGTCCTATAAAGGGCGAGCGATAACGGATCTCAGAGGAACTACAGTCAGAATCGTGAAGCCGGACAGCAGTCAGATATTATTCCAAACATGGTACAGCCAACAATTCTGCGGTTTAGCGACATTTACTATCCTTTCCTCGCAGCATTCGGTGTTCCCGGTAAGTCAATATATCCTGTTGCCTAACAGCTTTTGAGAACGTCACTGTTAATGATTATATAACAGATTCTGCAAATTTCTTAATTGCAGTCATTGATCCACTGGGAGAATTCGGTGAATATCAGAGGGAATTCTCCCAATCCGCGGTGCCGCTGAGGCACTGTTCTGGTTGCTGGTGCGTGGGTGCCTGGAGCTCGGGTGGTGGAGCAGCGTTGGTGAGGCCTACATGAGGCCAGCGTTGAGTCAGGATGCCCAGCAGTGAGTCGGGAGGCGGAGCAGCGTTGGTGAGGCCTACAAGAGGCCAGTGTTGAGTCCGAAGGCCCAGCAGGGAGGCGGAGCATCATGGGTGAGGCCTACATGAGGCCAGCGTTGGGTCAGGATGTCCAGCAGTGAGTCGGGAGGCAGAGCAGCGTTGGTGAGGCCTACAAGAGGCCCGCGTACCGTCGGGAGGCACTGCAGGGAGTCGGGCAGCGGAGCAGCATTGGTGAGGCCGACAAAAGGCCCGCATACAGTCGGGAGGCACTGCAGGAAGTCGGGCGGTGGAGCAGCGCTGGTGAGGCCGACAAAAGGTCAGCTGATGCAGCAGGGAGAAAAGGCAAAAAAGAAGTAGAAAGAAATCGAAAGGTGACGTCACAGCCAAGCGGGTAAATGATTGGCTGGTGATTGGCAAGTAGATTTTCTTTATCTTTTCTATATCAGTAAGTAACTTTTGGCATTGTTGTTGCCAATTTAAGTATATCTAAGGGTTAAGTCATGGAACATGAGCTCGGACATCTGTTATGCTCCTCCTGTATTATGTGTGACGCTTCCGGTGTCACTGACGACTATGTGTGCGGGAAGTGCATCCACCTCCAGCTCCTGACAGACTGCATTGTGGCACTGGAGCTGTGGGTTGAATCACTCTGGAGCATGCACGATGCTGAGAATGACGTGAATAGCACGTTTAGTGAGTTGGTCTAACCGCAGGTAAAGGATACACAGCCAGATAGGGAATGGGTCACCAACAGGAAGAGCAGTGCAAGGAAGGTAGTGCAGGAGTCCCCTGCGGTCATCCCCCTGAAAAACAGATACAACGCTTTGTGTACTATTGAGGGGGATGACTCATCAGGGAAGGGAAGCAGCAGCCAAGTTCATGGCACTGTGGGTGGCTCTGCTGCACAGGACGGCAGGAAAAAGAGTGGGAGAGCCATAGTGATAGGGGATGCAATTATAAGGGGAATAGATAGACGTTTCTGTGGCCGCAACTGAGACGCATGAATGGTATGTTGCCTCCCTGGTGCAAGGGTCAAGGACGTCTCGGAGTGGATGCAGGGCATTCTGAAAAGGGAGGGTGAACAGCCAGTTGTCGTGGTGTATATAGGTAAAAAGAAACTGGGATGAGGTCCTACAAGACAAATTTAGGGAGCTAGCAGCTAAATTAAAAAGTAGGACCTCAAAAGTAGTAATCTCAGGATTGCTACCAGTGCCACGTGCTAGTCAGAGTAGGAATCACAGTAAAGCTCAGATTAATACGTGGCTTCAGGAGTGCTGCACAATGGAGGGATTCAAATACCTGGGACATTGGAACCGGTTCTGGGGGAGGTGGGACCAGTACAAACCGGACGGTCTGCACCTGGGCAGGACCGGAACCAATGTCATTGGGGGAGTGTTTGCTAGTACTGTTGGGGAGGAGTTAAAAACCTCCCCAGGCGACCGGAAGCTCGGGGTCACGCTTACGGACTGAACAGAGGTTTTTCGCAAAACGGTCACCCAATCTGCATTTGGTCTCCCCCATTGTAGAGGAGAACGCCCGACTGCAGTGTGCTGAAATGCCGGTTCTCAGTCCCTCGATATTGAGTGTGGAATGATGTAATACTTTGCACCACATGTGATCACCATTGACTTTATAAAAATGTAATCGGGCGACATCTTAACATCTCCCTAAAATATTCTGTAAGATACACCTGCGTGCGCTGTTAATGAACTCTTGTCCCTCTCTCTTACAGCGAACCTACTGACAATCGTGATACTCTCCCGAGGAAACTGCGGCCTTTCCAAATGTATCTCTGTCTACATGGTGGCCATGGCAACAGCAGATCTACTGGTCATGATCTTCAATGTAATAGTGTATCACATTTGTACATATCACTTTCCACATTCCTTCCTGGCCTACACTGCCATTTGTATATTCACTATTTAGCTCGTATCTACCAGCCTAAATCTGTCGGTGTGGTTTACAATCTTGTTCACAGTTGACCGATTTATAGCTGTATGTTGTCAAAAGTTTAAAAGAAAGTATTGCACAGTGAGAACGGCAGCCGCGGCTATAACAACGATCTCTGTCCTGATCTATTTCCAGAGCATACCATTTTTGTTTGCCTATAAATTTCAACGAATAATTCATATTCATTGGGGTTGTCACCCGAGAATTGCCAATTTTACTTCGCCCGCAGGCGTCGGATTCATAACGATGCAAATTGTATTAACGACATTGTTTCCGTTGGCTCTGATATTACTGTTTAATTGATTGACAGTCAGACGTATTTTAGTGGCCAGTAGAGCCCGGTGGGGACTCCGGGGTCACAGCATTGAGAATCAGAGCGATCCCGAGATGGAGAACCGAAGGAAATCTATTATTTTATTGTTCAGTGTATCGGGCATTTTTATAGTGTTGTGGCTGGTAGCTACGTTTAGTCCTTTAACTAGCGGACTGACAAACACTGCGTATTAACGAGGTGATTATTCAGCTCCTGCATACATCGCCACAGAAACCGGATATTTGCTCATATATGTGAGTTCATGTACAAACACGTGTATCTATGCAGCTACTGAAACTAAATTCAGAGAGGAGCTGAAGAAGGTGGTGAAATCTCCTTGGACATTGATTCTGATATTGGTTAAAAAAATAAAGAATGAAACCAATGTATCCTGTCCTAACCAGAACTAAATTACAGCCCGTGTTCCAGTTTAAAATGGCCGTCTTTCTGTTCGGACGAAAATAGTTTGTTTTTGTGATAATGAACAGGTATCAGCAAACATTTCTCCCACTTTGTGCCGTACGTGTGAAGTCTGCTGCTTTCCCCGGCTGAACATTCTCGACTCCCGCTGAAACAGCATTCATCCCGTTCAAGATTCAAAGAGATTTCCTATAAATGCAAGTTGATGTTTTAGACTAATTGATAAGAGGTTGTTTGCTGTGACTAGTCAACAGCTCCGTTATCAGCAATAAGAAGATTCACAAATGGCACAGATTAACAACACCATAACAATGCAAACCAAGCATCGCGGTTCATTTCTATGGGGATAGAATGGAAAACAGAGAAATTATGTTGGAATGCATGGAAACGTGGTTAGACCATATTTGGAGTACTGGGTACAGCAGTGGTCACCATATTATAAAAAGAGTGTATACGCACTCGAGAAGGTGCAAAAACGACTGACCAGACTAGAGTTATACCTACCAGGAAAGTTTGATCAGGCTGCGGGGTGACTTTATAAAGGTCTTTAAGATTATAAAACGGTTTGATAGGGTAGACTTAGAGAAGGTACTTCCACTTGGGGGGAGACCAGAATTAAGAGCCATACATATGAGATATTCACTAATATTTCCAATAGGGAATTCAGGAGAAATGTATTTACCCAGAGAGTGGTGAGAATGTGGAACTCGTTACCATATAGAGCAGTTGAAGCGAATAGTATAGATGCAATTAAGGGAAGCCGGATAAGCACATGGGGGAGAAAGGGAGAGAAGGATATGTTGATGGGGTTAAAGGAAGAAGGATGGGAGGAGCCTCCTATGTACATAAACACCGGAATTAACCCGTTGGGACGAATGTCCTGTTGCTGTGCTGTAAATACTGCGTAATACTTTACAAAAGCAGTGGAGTCGAACATGTAGACGTCAGCGTTAACTACGTCGCACCGCAGGGACTGGAATGTCATGTTCAGTTTAATTAACAGATAACTTTTCTTTCAGCGTCTCCAAACTGCAAAAAATCTACGAACCCACCTGATGGTCCTGGATCCACGGAAACTCACGTTCCTGGGCCTCTATAAATAGCCATGAGTAAAGGCCCACGTATCCCAGGAACACCAGCGATTTGCAAGCGCCCCTGGAATATGTGGGGCGGCCCAACCATCCATGCATAAGGATATTGAAACCACATAAACATGAATGGGGATCAAATAAATGCATATTCACATAACAAATAAACAAAAAATAACATATTTAAAATTAATTAAATTACAATTTAATTAATTAAACATCTAAAACATAAATGTTGCTTTTTTAAACACATCCATCCTATTGCACGACATCACATTACATGTTAATTTAAATGTTTTTAAGGGGCTGAAAGTAAACGTACCTTATTTAACTGCCGTTTAAACTGTATGTTTAAATAATAGATTTTTAAAACATGTGTATACACTTACGCTGGTAAAAGCGGGCCTTGTGTATACTCCTACCAGGCGTAGTAATTTCACGGGCAATCGTTGAGCAGCGGTTGGGGAAATAGCCCAAATCTCCACCTGTCAATAACTTCATCCAGGGGATGCGGATGATTTGTCAAGCAGATGCATGACGGATCACAAGTTCCAGATTTCCGCGCTTGCGCTATCACACAAAAACCCGAAACTTATGCGGCCCTGACAGGTACATATGCTCCTCGTACGCATCCGGAAGAGGCCGACATGTGTTACAATCCTGGTTATTTGTCATTCTGTAATCTTGCTCTTAATGTTGCAAGCGCTCGTCCCCCCAGCAGACTCCACCCCCTTTGTCTCCTGGACCAATACAACGGAGCCCTGTCTGCGGATCAGTGTCCAATGTTGGAGACAGTAGGAACTTGATTTCTCAATGTGGCCTTCGACATCTTTGTTCATAAATATTTGCGAAGCATCTCAACTGGCCATTACAAAGTTGAAAGGTTCGAACACGGGAATTACCCAGTCGACCCAACCAGTCCTAGTCGGCGTTTACCGAACACCCTAAAAATATTTTCAATCACAGGGATCGATGCTGGGACCACAACTATTTACAATATACATAGATGACCTGGAAGAGGGTACAGAGTTTAGTGTAAAAAAAATTGCAGATGACACAAAGATTAGTGGGAAAGCGGGTTGTGTAGAGGACACAGCGAGGCTGCAAAGAGATTTAGATAGATTAAGCGAATGGGCTAAGGATTGGCAGATGGAATACAATGTCGGAAAGTGTGAGGCCATCCACCTTGGGAAAAAAAAACAGTAAAAGGAATATTATTTGAATGGGGAGGAATTACAACATGCTGCGGTGCAGAGGGACCTAGGGGTCCTTGTGCATCAATCCCAAAAAGTTAGTTTGCAAGTGCAACAGGTAATCATTGAGAGAGGGATGGAGTACAAAAGCAGGGAGGTCCTTCGGCAACTGTATAGGGTATTGGTGAGGCCGCACCTGGAGTACTGCGTGCAGTTTTGGTCACCTTACTTAAGGAAGGATATACAAGCTTTGGAGGGGGTATAGAGACGATTCACTAGGCTGATTCCGGAGATGAGGGGGTTACCTTATGATGATAGATTGAGTAGACTGGGTCTTTACTCGTTGCAGTTCAGAAGGATGAGGGGTGCTCTTATAGAAACATTTAAAATAATGAAAGGGATAGACAAGATCGAGGAAGAGAGGTTGTTTCCACTGGTCCGGGAGACTAGAACTAGGGGACACAGCCTCAAAATACGGGGGAGCCAATTTAAAACCGAGTTGAGAAGGAATTTCTTCTCCCAGAGGGTTGTGAATCTGTGGAATTCTCTGCCCAAGGAAGTAGTTGAGGCTAGCTCATTGAATGTATTCAAGTCACAGATAGATAGATTTTTAACCAATAAGGGAATTAAGGGTTATGGGGAGCGGGCGGGTAAGTGGAGCTGAGTCCACAGCCAGATCAGCCATGATCTTGTTGAATGGCAGAGCAGGCTCGAGGTGCTAGATGGCCTACTCCTGTTCCTAATTCTCATGTTCTTTTGTTCTTATGATTGGCCCTGTTTCTTCAAAGTATTTTGCCGCTCCCAGGAGATCACATTGAGGTGGTGATCATCTTCAAAAAAGGGGACAAGTCCGACTGCAGTATCTGCAGACGAATCTCCCTGCTGTCGGCCACAGGGAAAGTCATTGCAAGAATCCTCCTCAATCGTATTTTCCCTGTGGCTGAAGAACTCCTCTCAGAATTGCAATGCGGATTCCGTCCACTAAGGGAACAACAGACATGATTTTCACCACGTGGCAACTACAAGAGAAATCCAGGGAACAGCTCCAACATGGTCTTCTTTGACCTCACAAAGCATTTGACACTTTCAACTGTGAGGAATTATTGAGCATCCTCCTCTGTTTTGCCTGCCCTCAAAAATGTTCACCTTCCTCCGTCTGCTCCACGAAGACATGCAAGCTGTGATCCTGACCAATGGATCCACCACAGACCCAATCCAAGTCCAGAGCAAGGTTAAGCAAGGCTGCATCATCACACCAATGATCTGTTCGATCTTCCTTGCTGCAATGCTACATCTCACTCTTACCAAGCTCCCCATCAGAGTGGAGCTAAATTATAGAACAGATGGGAATCTGTTCAACTTCCGCCGCCTCCAAGCCAGATCCTTAGCTGTCCCATCCTATGTCATTGGACTACTGTATGCAGATGACGCTTGCATCTGCACACAACTTGGAGGCCGAAATCCAAGCCATCATCAACACCTTCACCGAAGCGTACGAGAGCAAGGGACTCACGCTAAACATTTGTAAGACAAAGGTCCTCTACAAACCTGATTCCACCACACAGTACTACCACCCGATTATCAAAATCAACAGCGCAGCCTTGGACAACGTGGACCATCTTACTGTCAGCAAGAATAGACATTGATGCTGAGGTCCAACACTGCCTTCAGTGTGCCAGTGGAGCCTTCAGTCGCCGGAGGAAGATAATTTTTGAAGAATAGGATCTCAAATCCGGCACCAATCTCATGATCCACAGGGCAGTAGTGAAAACTGCATCCTATACAGCTCAGACTATATACAGCAGACACCTCAAATCGCTGGAGAAGTACCACCAGCGCTGCCTCCGCAACATCCTGCAAATGCCCTGGCAGGACAGATGCACCAACGTCAATGTTCTCGCTCAGGCCACCATCCCCAGCATCGAAGCATTGACTATGCTCTATCAGCTCCGTTGGGCGGGCCACATCATCCGCATGCCCGACACGAGACTCCCAAAGCAAGCGCTCTATGCAGAGCTTCGACACAGCAAGCGAGCCCCAGGTGTGAAGAGGAAACGCCTCAAGGACAAGCTCAAAGCCTCTTTTAGAAAGTGCAACATCCCCACCGACTCCTGGGACTCCCTGGCCAGGAACGCTCAAAATGGAGGAAGAGCATCCGGAACGGCACTGAGCATCTCGAGTCCCATCGCCAAGAACAAGCAGAAATGAAGCATAATCAGCGGAAGGAGCCTGCGTCAACCTAGCTCCGCATCCACCCTTTCCTTCAACCACTGTCTGCCCCACCTGTGACAGAGACCGTAATCCCGCATTGGACTCCTCAGTCACCTGAGAACTCACTTTTATAGTGGAAGCAAGTCATCCTCAACTCCGAGGGACTGCGATGATGACATTGAGCTAGAAAGTACTGATGCTACAAGCATGTGCACTCAGGATTGATGGGCCAGCTGGTCTTTTCCTCGGCCAGCATGTTCTTGAAACACCTCTAAAACTTTAATAGTGTGAATTATCCTTGCAATTTTCTCGGGGTCGTGTTCTCTGACCGCGGATCACATCCACGTGGCTTCTTTCTACCCCGCTCCAGGCGTGGATGCTACCTTTGAACATGAGTGACCAGAAGTAAGGTCAATACCCAGGATCAATCCTGAATGGAGCACCTCACAGCTGCAGCGTTAGAGTCTGAAGCGTCAAGTTGATTGGACGATGTAGCTCAGCCCTCTGTTGATTTGGCTGCTGCTTCACAGCGCTCAGTGTACGCGCTCTCCTCAGTCACATCACCATTCAATAAATGCTCACTGTTTGATCCGTCCGAGAACAGTTTTGTATTCTATGCTTATCAAAGAAAGACTTGCTTTGATGGAGCGCTTTGGACGAGCTCAGGACATCCTAAAGAATTTTACAGTCAATTAATTAATTTTGAGGTGCATTACAGACGTTGTGCAGGAAATGTGGCAGCCAATTTGCATAAGTATATTCTCACAATGTGATAATGATCAGATAATCTGTTTTAATTCTATTGCTGAAGACACGGGGGCAGAACTCAACTGCTGTTCTTCACAATAGTTCCATGGGATATTTAACTCCAGCCAAGAGGTCAAAGGGGGCATCGAGTTAACTTCGCTTCAGACAGTCTCCCGTCCACTAGATAGTGTGTTGAAGTCTCTGGAGTGGGGATTGAAACGACATCCTGCTAAATTAAAATCGCTATTTCTAACACAGTGCCATGGCTGGCACTGCATCTACAGCGATCATCGCTGTGTAATGGTAAACCATTGATTAATCCCCATTCCCACACACCCACATGGTCCCCAGGTGCAGTCTGAAAACCGTACATCCTGTCCTTTTAGAAAAAAAATGAATAAAGGCCGAGAGAGATTGCTGCATATTCAAATAAGAATAAAAGATCATGTGAAACTCGGTGTCAGTAAATATGAGCTGGAATGTTTGTAAATGATTTGATATTAATTACTCTGTTAAAGAGCAATCTGGGCGACGTGGAAGAGTAGAGGGATTGCGGGTGCAAGGGAATGTCCAGATGACCGTAAAAGCAGATCCTCAACTGGAAATGGCCATTATTAACAAATAGATTACTGGGATTTACGGAACAGCTGTAGATTATAAAAGTACAGTTGTATACACAGATGTACAACATCAAAGTAATTCTGTACATAACAGTTGAGAACATCATGCCGTTTTGGGCTCCACACATTAGGAAGTTTATTGCAGCGATAGCATGGGGGAATTTGATGGAGATGTTTAAAATTATTTTTTAAAATTATTGTACTGAGCAAATAGATGGGATTTTCTATTTTGTTCAAGAGGCTGCAACGATAGGACATAGATATCAGATTTAATGCTCGGAATTAAGACAGGAAGAGTGGACGGGGATACTGCTGTTGATGCTATGTATATGGATAGTCAAAAGGTGCTTGATAAAGTACCCCATAATAGACTTGCGAGCAATATTGAAGCCCATGGGATTAACGAGACAGTGGCATCACTGCGTGGATAAGAAATAGGCTATGGAACAGAAAACAGTGAATAGGGTTGAACGTTCTTAGTCAGACTGGAGGGAAGTATGCAGTGTCCCCCATGGTTTGGTGTTGAGACCACTGCTAATTTTGATATATATATGACCTGGACATGGTATACAAGTGACGGCAGGATATCAATGTTCACAGATGATACGGAACTCTATCAAACCTAGTGTGAGGAGGTTTGTAATATACTTAAATAGGTCATAGACAGGCTGCTAAAGTGGACAGACATGCAGCAGTAACATTTAACGTGGAAAAGTGTGAATTGGTTTCTTTGGCTGGTAAGAATGCAGAGAGGCAATATAAACTACATGGTACATCTAACTTAAAGGGGGTGAAGAAAGAAAGCAACCTGAGGATTTATGTGCACAGGTCTTTGAAGGTGGCAGGGCAATTTAAGAAGCCTGTTAAAAAGGCACACTGCATCCTTGGCTTTATAAAGAGAGGCATGGAGTACAAAACCAAGGCATATGCTAATCTCTTCAAAAACACTGCATTGGACTCAGGAGTATTGTGGCCAGTTCTGGTGCCCACATTTTAGGGACCATAGAATGCATGCAAAGGAGATTTACAAGAATGGTACCAGGAATGAATGAATTTAGTTATGTGGCGATACTAGAGAAACTGGGTGGTTCTACTTGGTGTAGAGAAGGATCAGGTGAGATACTAATAGAGGTGTTTAAAATCATCAGGCGATTCTAAAGAATAAATAAGGAGAAACTGTTTCCAGTGGCCGAAATGTCATTAACATAAGGATACAGATTTAAGATAATTGGCAAAAAAAACAGAGGTGACCCAAGTAAATAGTTGCTTCGACAGCATTGTGTTATGATCTAAGATGAACTGCCTGAAAGATTGGTGGAAGCAGATTCAATTATATATTTCAAAAAAGAGTTGGATACATACTTGAAGAAGAACATTTTCCAGAGCTAATGAGGAAAGAGCAAGCTAATGGAATAGGATGCATAGTGTTCCAAAGAGCCGGGACAAGAATAATGGGCCGAGCGTTCTCTGTCTGTGCTATATTGTTCTACGATTCAATTCAACTTTTTTTACAGAGTTGTGAGGCTGTGGATTTCTCAACTAGATTTAGGGACCGAAATTGCTCCTTTTTTGCGCTCCATTAGCACTACTGGGGGCAATAACGGGGGCACAATGGTATTATCAGCTGGGGGACGGGTGCGTGTGCCCCCTGGGAAATTGCCCCTGAATTATGTGTTGTGCTGTCCCGGCAGCAAAGCACACTGCAACTAGCGCCTTGGACGGTCATCCATTACTGACTGTTAACTGACCTGTGAAATGGCCCTGCAAAAGGATCCAGTTGAATAAAACTCTGACCAGTGGTTCAGGAATGAGGCCTACTGCATCTTCTCATGGTAATTTTGATAGGCAGTAACTGACAATATTTCAGAATAAATTTCAAAATGTCAATGTCAAAGAATAGATTAGTTAGTTGGTTGAAGTAAAGTGAGCTAAAGTGATATGGGATCTGAGTGAGCACATAGAATTCTAAATACTGCTCATGGATAAACTGTATAGAATGGTTGGGCCTATTCCACGTTGAAATTAATATGTGATTCTGACTTAGGACCCCTTGTTCTTGGGGGGAGGCATTGTTTGCTCCCTTTGAATTAGCACTTTGGTACTCTCAAAATATATTTGGATTTGAGCAATCGCAGAAAACAAAGCAGACACCGTGCTCAGGGAATGTAGGAAACAGTAAAGGCGGTACAGATAGGAAACAATAAGCTTAGATAAAAGGAAACCGGAATAACAATAATCACAGGGAAAGGGAAACAGTAAACATTGGAAGGAAAGAAACATAGGAAATATTAAACATAGAAAACAAGTAATGTAGGAAACAGGATACTAAGATAACATTAAACATAGGAAATAAGAAAATTAATAAGCAATAAACATAGTTAACTAGAAACATCCTGACAGGAAACGAAGTAATCAATAAACAAAGAAAAACATACATGAAACATAGAAAAGGGGAAACGAAGGTAGGACAAAGTAAACATAGGAAACAGGAGACACAGTAAACAGGAAACAGAGGAACAGGAGTACGCCATTCAAACTTTCGTGTTTGTTCCGCATTCAGTAGCATCGTGGTTAATCTGCAATCAACTCCATTTAACCGCATTTTCTCAATACCACTCAATACCCTTACCTACAAAAACGTTATCGATGTCACGCTTGAAAATCATTGGATCTTGGAAACGATTGTAATTCGGAAATGATGAGAGAGAAAAGCGAACAATTTTCCCCCAGAAGGTTACAAAATAGCAGTGATTATGTATAAATGCATTTCATGGAGGGAGGGAGGTTAGCGAGGGCATCCTTTGTGGTTTGGAGTATGGAAATATTAAAGGCATCGAAGAGGTTTTCAGCGAGGACGGCCTGAGGTAGTTGTAATGTAATGTTACAATTAATGTTACGGTAATGTTACAATAACTACCACTAATGGTACAGTAGAGTCATGAACAATGGTAGAGAGTTACCACCAGTACCGTTAGAGTAGAAAAGTAATGTTGGCAGTTAACAAACGTGCAAGTTCCAAAAGACATTCAGTTCTCAAAACGGTTAATCTCTGCCATTTCACCAGTGCGACATACCATGGAAAAGCAATATCATTTGTTATTTTTTATTGCAATTCAATAAAGCTTATCGAAATTACTGTTGGTGACAATACTCCAACATTATGAGTTCTAACTTTTGCATTACTGGTGCCTGCCTTGTTAGTGACATTACTGTTACTAACTCTATGCTAATATTAAGGATGATGTTCCTACTCTAACATTACCAGTGGTGATCTTAGTCTAATACAACAGATGGTTTACTGTACTCTAATATTACTTGAGGCGACCCCTTCTCGAACATTACTGGTGATAACTCTATTCTAGCATTATTTGAGGTTAACCGTATACTAACATTATCGGTGGTGAATTACTACAACATCTTTGATGGTGGCACAACTCTAACATAGCTGGCGATTACTCTATTCTAACATTACTGGTGATGAATCTACTCTAACATCACTGGTGGAGATCCTGCTCTCACATTAATGGTGATGAATCTACTCTAACATTACTAGTGGTGACCCCACTCGATTTTATTAGTGGCGATCCTACTCTAACATCACTGGTGGTGATCCTAATCTAACATTACTGGTGGTGACCCTACTCTAACATCACTGGTGGTGACCCTACTCGAACATTACTTGTCCCAGGTGTCCCAACACTAATGTTAATGATAGTGACCCAAAAATAACGTTACAGGTCGTGACGCTACCTCAACTTGGCTGAAGCTATTCTAACTTTACCGGTGATGACGACATTCTAACATTACTGATGGTGGTTAATATAGTAACGGTGTTGGCGCTAGGTGATGTTAATGGCCCGAGAGTGCGGCTGTCTCTGCGATGCAGAAGATCTGTTTCAGAAACTCAGCTCAGAGTTGAACACAACATCAAGGTGGAAACAACCTGACTCAGCTTGAGATACTGAATGTGTATCAGAACACGAATGTTGATAACGACTTGGTGCAGGCTGGGGCACTGGTTCCGGAGCAGGATGGAGTGAGTGCCGAGGGACGGGAATGTGGGGAGTGACCAAAGCAGCTGATTCCTCAGGATATCTGCAAAATTTGCATCATCACCATCTGCAGTAAGGTCATCAGCTATATAGTGGGAAAACAGAATAAACAGCAGAAGTGTGACAGTGTAATTACCACCAGTACTGTTAGAATACAGTCAATGTCAATAATGTTACGTATCGAACTTATTCGAGCATTTGGCAGAAAAAAAAGAAAGCAAAGCATTTCTAAATGCTTAGCGATTGGAGAATGTTGGTATTCAGAGGGATCTATGTGTCCTTGTAAACGAAACTCTGAAATTTAACTTGCAGGTACAGCAAGGAATCAAGGAAGAAAATGGCATGTTGGCCTTTATTACAAAGGGATTTGAGTATAAGAGTAATGACGTCTTACTGCAATCATATAGGAAAATGGTGCGATCACCACCAGTCATATTAGAGTCGGATCACCACCAGAAATGTTGGTGTAGGGTCACCTCAATAATGTTACGGTAGGGTCACCACAAGTAATGTTCGAGCAGGATCACCATGCGTAATGTTACAGCAGGGACACCACTAGTAATGTTCGAGAAATGTAAATACCAGTAATGTTAGAGTAGGAGCGCCATCATTAATGTTATTGTACAATCACCATCATTAATGTTGGAGTAGGGTCACCAACATTAACGTTCATATAGGGTCACAACCAGTAAGGTTAGAGCAGGATCGCCACTGGTAATGAGTAGAGTCACGGCCAATAAGGTTGGAGTAGTATCACCGACAGTTATTTTGCATAAGGGTCACCAGCAGTAATACTGGAATAGATTCTCTCCCAGTAATGTTACAGTAGAGTCACCACCAGTAATATTAGAGTAGGGTCAACATCAGTAATGTTAGATTAAGGACACCGCTCGTAATGTTGGAGAAATGTAAATACTAGGGTCGTTAGAGTAAGATCACCACCAGTATTGTTAGTGTAGAGTCACGAAAATAATGTTGGAGTAGGGTCTCTGCCAGTAAGGCGAGAGTAAAATTACCACCTGTAAAGTGCTTAAACGAAAGATGAGGTGCTATTCCGCGAGCTTACATTAAGCTGCATTCGAAAAGTGCAGGAGTCCAACCATGGGGATATCAGAGTGGGAATGAAGTGAAGAATTAAAGTGACGGATGACCAGAAGCCCAAGATCACACTATGGACTGAACGGTCATGTTCCATTAGAGTCACCACCTATAATGTTAGTGTAGTATCAACATCAGTAATGTAAGAGTAGGGCCTATACCAGTAATGTAAGAGTAGAGTCACGACCAGTGATGGTGGAGTAGGGTCACCACCCTAACGTTAGAATATGGTAAATACCAGTAATATTAGATTAGAGTCACCACCAATAAAGTTGGTGTAATATCACCACAAGTTACATTAAAGTAGGGATATCAGCAGTTGTGTTAAAGAAATATCAATACCACAATTGTTAGAGTAGAGTTACCACCAGTAATCTTAGAGTAGGGTCAAAACCAGTCATGTTAGAGTAGGGTCACCGCCAGTAATATTAGAGCAAGACCAATACTAATACAGTTGGAGTAGATTCCCCAACAGATCTGTCGGGTTAGGGTAACCACCAGGATTGTTTGAGTAGAGTCACCACCAGTAAGGTTCAAGTAGAATCACCACCAGTAATGTTAGCGTAGGGACACCACTAATAATGTTAGATCATTATCAATATTATTATTGCTAGACTAGGCTCACCACCAGTAATGATAGTGCAGTGCCACCAGCTGAAGGTAGGAGTAGAGTCCCCAACAGTAATATTAGAGCAGAGTAGGCACCATTAATATTAGAGTAGGGTCACCATCAGTAATGTTAGAGTACGTTCACATCAGTAATGATAGAGTAGAGTCAACAACAGTAATGTTAGAGTAGGGTCACCACCAGTAATGTTAGATTAGAGTGACCATTAACACCAGTAATGTTAGATTGGGGTCACCACATGTAATGTTAGAACAGGATCATCACCATTAATGTTAGAGTAGGATAACCACCAGTAATGTTGGAGTACAGTCACCACAATTAATGTTAGAGTAGAGTCAATACCAACATTGTTAGCTTAGAGTGACCACCAATGATGGTAGATTAGTACTAACACGAATAACGTTAGAGTAAGACCAATACCAATAATATTAGAGATGAACTAATACCAGTAATGTTCACGTAAATTCTCAACCAGATCTGTTAGATTAGGTTAACCATCAGGAATGTTAGAGTAGTGTCACCGTAAGTATGGGTGCAGTAGGTTCACCGCCAGCATTGCTGGAGTAGAGACTACTACCTTTAGACAAGTGACAATACCAGTAATGTTAGAGATGAATCACCACCATTAATGTTAGAGTAGAGTCACCACCAGTAAGTATAGAATAGTTTCTCCACGTGTAATGTTAGCTGGAGTTACCATCTAGTCTAATGTTAGAATAAGATCAGCACCAGTAATATTAGAGTAGGGTCAAATACACTAAGGTTGGAATAGAGTCATCAGCAATAATGCTTTAGTAAGGTCACCACTAGTAATATTAGAATAAGGTCACCAGCAGTAATGTTAGAGTAGGGTCACCAGCAATAATATTAGAGTAGGATTCCCATGAGTAATGTTAGAGTAGGGTCACCAGCAGTAATGTTGGAGTAGGGTCACCAGCACTAATGTTAGAGTAGGGGCACCACCAGACCACCAGTAATGTTAGCATAGGGTCACCACCAGACCACCAGTAATGTTAGCATAGGGTCACCACCAGTAATGTTGGAGTAGGGTCACCATCAGTAATGTTGGAGTAGGGTCACCACCAGTAATGTTGGAGTAGGGTCACCACCAGTAATGTTGGAGTAGGGTCACCAGCAATAATGCTGGAGTAGGATTCCCACCGGTAATGTTATATTACCACCAGTAATGTTAGAGTAGGGTCAACACCAGCAATATTAGAGTAGGGTCACCACCAGGAATGTTAGAGTAGCGTCACCACCAGTAATGTTAAAGTAGGGTCACCACCAGTAATGCTAGAGTAGAGTCAACACCATTAATTTTAAAGAAGTATCAATACCGGCGTTGTTAGATTAATGTGACACCAATACTGGTAGAGTAGTATCAACCCTTTAATGTTAGAATAGGACCAATACCAGTAATGTTAGAGTAGAGTCACCACCAGTAAGGTGGAATAGATTCATCAACAGTAAGGTTAGAATACAGTCATCACCATTAATATTAGAGTAGGATCACCAGCAGTAACGTTGGAGTAGGATCACCTCTGGTAATGTTAGAGTAGGGTCACCACCATTAATGTGAGAGTATGTTCACCGCCACTAATGGTAGAATAGGGTCAATATCATTAATGTTAGATTAGGGCTAATACCAATAATTTTCGAGTAGAATCAAGAACATTAACGTTAGAGTATAACCTCCATCAGTAATTTCGAGCAGTTTCAAAAATCACGAAAAAGGATAGCCAAGTTTGCTGACGATACAAAGATGGGAGGCAAAACAATGTGTGAGGAGGACACAAAAAATATGCAAAAGGAAATAGACAGGCTAAGTGAGTGGGCAAACATTTGGCAGATGGAGTATAATGTTGGAAAGTGTGAGGTCATGCACATTGGCAGAAAAAAACATTAAAGAGCAAGTTATTATTTAAATGGCGAAAGATTGCAAAGTGCAGCAGTACAGCGGGACCTGGGGGTGCTTGTGCATGAAGCAAAAACACGTTAGTATGCAGGTACAGAAAGTGATCAGGAAGGCCAATGGAATATTGGCCTTTATTGCAAATGTGATGGAATATAAAAACAGGGAAGTGTTGCTACAGTTGTGCAGGATATTGGTTGAGGTCACACCTGTAATACTGCGTGAAGTTTTGGTTTCCATATTTACGAAAGGATTTACTTGCTTTGGAGGCAGTTCAGAGAAGGTTCACTAGGTTGATTCCGGAGATGAGGCGGTTGGCCTATGAGGAAAGGTTGAATATGTTGGGCGATTAATCATTGGAATTTAGAAGAATGAGAGGTGATCTTATCGAAAGGTATAATATTATGAGGGGGCTTGACAAGTTGGATGCAGAAAGGATGTTCCACTGATAGGGAGACTAGAACTAGAGGGCATAATCTTAGAATTAGGGGCCACCCATTTATAAGTGAGATGGGGAGACATTTCTTCTCTCAGAGGGTTGTGGATCTGTAGAATTCGCTGCCTCAGAGAGCTGTGGACGCTGGGATATTGTATAAATTTAAGACAGAAATAGACAGTTTCTTAAACGATTTCTATTTCTTAAACGGCTTCTATTTCTTATGTTCTTATGTTCTTATAGTAATGTTAGAGTAGAGGCTCCACCAACAATGTTAGTGTCGGGTCAGCACCTGTAGGATTACCAGTGGTAATGATAGAATAAGTTCACCTCAATTAATAATAGAGTAGAGTCACCACCAGTAATGTTAGCGTGGATTCACCGCCAGTAATGTTAGATTATAGGGTCAATATCAATGATGATAGATTAGAGTCAACACCAATAATGATAGCGTAATTTCAACACCAGTAATTTTAGAATAGCATCAATACGACCGATTAATAAACATATAAGAACATAAGAAATAGGAGCAGAAGTAGGCCATATGGCCCCTCGAGCCTGCCCCGCCATTTAATACGATCTTGGCTGATCCGATCATGAATTCAGGTCCACTTTCCTGCCCGCTCCCCATAGTCCCTTATTCGCTTATCGGTTAAGAAACTGTCTATCTGTGTCTTAAATGTATTCAATGACCCAGATTCCACAGCTTTCTGAGGCAGTGAATTCCACAGATCCACAACCTTCTGAGAAAAGAAATTTCTCCTCATCTCAGTTTTCGATTGGTGGCCCCGTATTCTAAGATTATACTTTCTAGTTCGAGTCTCCACAATCAGTGGAAACATTCTCTCTGCATCCACCTTGTTAAGCCACCTCATAATCTTATACTTTTCGATAAGATCACCTATCAATCTTCTGAATTCCAATGAGCAGAGGCCCAACCTACTCAACCTTTCCTCATAAGTCAATCCCCTCATCTCCAAAATCAACCTAGTGAATCTTCTCTGTACTGCCTCCAAAGCAAGTATATCCTTTCGTTAATATGGAAACCAAAACTGCACGCAGTATTCCAGGTGTGGCTGCACTAATACCCTGTATAACTGTAGCAAGACTTCCCTGCTTTTATACTCCTTCCCCTTTTCAATAAAGGCCAAGTTTCCATTGGCCTTCTTGATCACTTGCTGTACCTGTATACTAACCTTTTGTGTTTCCTGCACAAGTGCGCCCAGGTCCTGCTGTACTGCAGCACTTTGCAATCATTCTCTATTTAAATAATAACTTTCTCTTGCTTGATTTTCTTTCTGCCAACGTGCATGACCTCACACTTTCCAACATTATACTCCATCTGCCAAATTTTTGCCCAACAAAATGTTGAGTAGATTCTCCACCAGTAATTTTAGAATAGGATCAGCACTATTACGGTTATATTTGGGTCGATGTTACCTATGTGAAAGTAGAGTCTCCACCAGTAATATTGGAGCAGACTCACCAACAATTATGTTATTCTACAGTCACCACCAGTAATATTAGAGTAGCGTCACTACCAGTAATGTTATATTTAGGTCTCCATCACTAATTTTAGAGTTACGTCATCCCCAGTAATGTTAGAGTAGAGTCAGCACCATTAATGTTGGAGTAGTGTCCCTCCACAAATAGTGCTAGATCAGGTTCAATATCAGTAATGATAGATTAGTGTCAATAACAGTACGGTCAGAGTATAATCGACAGCATTAACATTAGAGTCCAATCGCTATTTGCAATGATAGAGTTTGGCAAATACCAATAACGTTAGATAGAAAAACAGAAAATGCTGGGAACCTCAGTGGGTCAGGCAGCATCTGTGGAGAGAGAAACAGAGTCATCGGCGTTTCGTCATTGAACTGAAATTTTAACTCTGAGGGCGTTGGGATGGCGAGTTGGTGGTCCTTGGGGCCGAGAGTCGGAGGGCCTTGTGGCCAAGAGTCGGAGGGCCTTGGGACCTCGAGTGAGAGAGGCTGGAAGCGAGAGAGGCTGGGGAAGAGAGAGACAGGTGGTATTGGAGGGGAGAGAGAGAACTCAGGAAAGATGGACCAAGTACTTCCAATCCCCTAAACAGGACATCGTTGGAGTGGATGATATCCAGAAGTCACGACACTGTCAATATTTACTTCATACCCAATAAACCTCTTAATAATCCATGCACATTGCGCGATCTATGGAGGGAGGGCAAAGATGTATTTGCACTTGGGTAAGGCACTAGGCTGGGGGAGGCATGCAGTTGGACTGGGGTAAGGCACTTCTGCTGGGGGAGGCATTGACTTGGACATGGGTCCGGGACATTGGCTGGGGGAGGGAAGTACTTGGACTTGGGTATGTGACTTTGGCTGGCGGTTACTGTCTTCTGGGGAGCTCTGTCCTCTGTTGCTTCAGGAAGTCAATGTGAATCGAGTTACAATTTGCAAAGTCAGCGGGACTTTGGGGTGGGCGGATCCAGTGACACATTCCTGTGAAACTTCAGGTTGTGGCTTATCCTCCTTGGCGACCAATCAGAAATAAGGGGTGGAGGGTGTTGGCCGGTGTTGCAGTAAAATAAGCGCGTTTTGCTTTTGTATCAGCTGGTAATGTTAGAGGAGAGTCATCACCAGTAATGTTGGAGTAGGGTCACCACCAGTAATGTTAGAGTCTGGTCACCACCAGTAATGTTAGAGTAGAGTCATCACCAGTCATGTTGGAGTAGGGCCACCACCAGTAATGTTAGAGTCGGGTCACAGCAGTCATGCTAGAGCAGAGTCACCACTAGTAATGTTAGATTAGATTATGAACACACTCACTGGAATGTGTCACTTGATCCGCCTATCCCAAGGTGACCTGTGGACTGTTAGAGTAGGATCACCAGCAGTAATGTTAGAGTAGGGACACCACTAATTTTTTTTTTTTCGTAGCCAATCTTTCCAATTCTTTGTCAGATCACAAACGCCAGAGGTCACCTTGCACACATCAAGGATCACCCTGCGCTAATGCTCTTAGCGAAAAGGCCTAGAGCCCAAGCACCGTTCCTGGAAGTACTGCAATACCAGGTTCGTGCCATGGAGGTGGATGGTTCAGCAACCCCACACACCTCCGTGGAGGTGGATGGGTCAAGCCACCCCACCCACCTCCTATTTCCAAAAAGCATAGGAGAACCACCTTTCTGATCCAGGGAGAACCACGTTGGTGTCATGGTTACTCCCCTGTCAGGTCAGTTACGCATGATCTTAGCCAAAAGGCCGAGAAGCGACACCACTAATAATGTTAGAGAATTGTTAATACCAATATTGTTAGAGTTGGATCACCACCAGCAAGGTTTGGGTAGGGTGACATCCTTTTTATAATGTGGCGACCAGAACTGCACGCAGTACTCCAGCTGTGGCCTAACCAAAGAATTATACAATTTAAGCATAACCTCCCTGCTCTTATATTCTATGCCTCGGCCAATAAAGTCAAGCATTCCGTATGCCTTCTTAACCATCTTATCCATCTGGCCTGCTACTTTCAGGGATCTGTGGACCAATGGTGGAGCTTTGGAGGCGTGGCCTATTCAGTTGGAGCTGTGCTGCTGAGAGAGAAGGAACTCCCTGCTTTAGCTCCTGTCTGGAAGGCCGAGAGTGAGCCCTGAGACCAGCCCAGGAAGAGGAGGAAAGGGCCGGCTTACTACAATACAACGTCCGGAGGGAGAGGAGGAGAGCTGAAAAATTTCAACAACTTCATTTACTTCAACAAAGAGTTGGAGAGAATGGGAAAAGAGCAACAACCTGTGTGGAAGGAGGGAGATTCTACAATATTCTACAGGTGGGTGTTGGTGCATTCCCCGAAAGACATTGTTTTATTGGTGGGGGGAGAAAAGAAGATTTTCTTCGAGGCTCTGAACATCGCGGGGGGCGTGTGTGTGTGGAAGTGTGTGCGGGGGTCTTGCTTACAGCTAGGCCCCACACACCACTGAAGCACCCCTCCCCCATTGCCTATCCGGGGATAGCTGGAGCTACCTGGCTGAAGATTTCCCAAATCACCTTATTAAACATCGTTGGGAGTGTGTGCCTGGGTGGCTCCAGCTGTCCCAGGTGAAGACATCTTCTCCTCCCGCCCGAAGACCATCCCATAAGACTGTGCCTTGCTTTGTTTTTCCATCATCTAGGGAGTTCGCCCCAGAAAAACACCCACCCATCACTATGAGGGGAGACCTGCCCTCACAGCTTCCCTCTTTCCCACCCCCTCTCTCTCTCACTGTCACTCTCTCTGTCTCTCCCCTCTCTCTCTGAGAGCCCTTTCCTCTTTAATTGGAAAAACAATTAAGACAACTGAGCAGAGGGAGCAAGGCCCCTCCCCAATTGTCAACTAGGGGAGAGGTGTGCCTCATTGAGAGCTCCTCTGCTCATAAATTGAAATGAGGCCAATTTAAGACCATTAAGGCCTGTGACTTTGGGGTGGGTGTGGCCCTTAAAGGGACCCCGTGATGGCGACCCCATCCACACCGGTAGCAGGGCCAGCTAAGACTTATGCGCAGGCGGCGTCCACATCCACGGCGCCTCCTGCGCCACCTGCTGCCCTGCCACCATTCAGACTAATTACGAAGAAAAACGGGGTCAAGAGCTACACTCACCCCACAATGAGCATTGAGGAGTGCGTGCGGGCGATGGCTGGGATAGTCGGCCCCTCGGCCATTGTCGCAGCCTCCAAGATGTCTGGGAAGGCTGTATTCTTCCTGGGGTCAGAGCGGGCGGTGTCCCTGGCCCTTGAAAAGGGGCTCACGGTGGGCGGGACATTCCTGCCGGTGGACCCTCTCGAGGCCACCGCGCAGAGGGTCGTACTTTAAACGTCCCACCCTTTGTTCCCGCTGAGCTCCTCCTCTGTCACCTACACTGGTGGAGGTAAGGTCAGGGATCAACCCCATACCGCTCGGCCTCAGGGAGAGCAGCCTGCGCCATGTGTTCTCCTTCCATCGCCAGCTTTTTGTCCGGCTGGCGCGGGAGGAGACAACAGACGGATCATTTAATGTGGTGCACGAGGGGACTGCGTCTTCTGGACGTCGGACGGCGTGCGGTGCCATGCCTGTAGGGAGGTGGGGCACGTTCGCAAGAACTGCCCCGCCTCCAAGGCCGCCAAACCACCGAAGGTGGCCAAGGCTGGCGCCGCCGCCACCCCTCCCCCTAGTAGTGTCTGCGTGCCAGGAGCCGTAGGTGCACGGGCATCGCTGGGGACCTTTGTTTTCACGGCCTCTGGCGGGGGGAGGGAGAGCGTCCGATCGAAAAGAAGGCACGGAGGAAGGCGAAACATCTCGAGGCGGGTCCCCTCAGTGTGCCAGAAAGTTTGACCACAGCGCTCAGCCCAACCCAGTCATCGGCGAGCGCGGGGTGCCCTGAGCCCGTGCCCGAGCACGAGCCCTTGACAATACCGCAGAGGGGCTTGGGCGCAGGCAAGATAAGAAAAAGGGGGAGGCGGAGCGGGAGACCTCGGCAGACATGGAGGTCTCCCTGCCTCCGCGCACCCTCAGGGACAAAAGGAGGCGTCGCTCCAATCAGGCGGAGGGGGAACAACATCCCTCCGCGGAGGAGTCGGTGCCTGCCGCATGTCCCGCATCCCCCACCAGCGCCCCCAAACTGCGCCGTAGACGGAGGAATCTGTTTCCGGGGAGAGAGGGGCAGTCGAGGCTGCCCAGCCTCTGCCTCTCGGGGATGGCGTGGAGGATCTGCCTGTCGTGGGGGGCGTGGGGCCGGTGGAGGAATATGATGCCGCCGGGTCGAGCGTCCCGGGGACTGAGGCGGGCAGGGCCGAAAAGGCCGAACCTGAGCCCGCCCAGCCAATATTCAACTTCCCCCGGGACTTGCTCGACTCGGCAGAAATACACAGTATTAACAATTTTAATCAATCTGTACACGCTGGGCCGGGGGGTGGCGGCGGGGAGAGGGAAGAACAACAACCCTCGCCCCATACTTTGGAGCTGGGGTACTTGGAGGACCAGGTACATTTCTTTGACCAGGTCTCTCCGCCTTCCCCGGCTCCTGGGGCGGAGGAGGACCCCCTTCCGCTGTCGCTTCCCGACCCAGCACCACTTTTAAAAGAGCCCAGTGGGGACTCCTCTGCCGACGATCCTGGGGATGGGGTCGGGGCAGAGACAGGGTCGGATGGAGTGGCCGGGCCGTTTGCCGTACCTCGTGTTGTCGACGGTCCGGCTGCTGGCGGCGACCTTCCGGAGGGGGACGGGGAGTCGTTGGGGGACGAGGGAGAAGATCTCGAGTCCATCGCCAGTGAGGCGGTGGATCTCCTCGTGCCCGCCGTTGAGTCCCCCCTCATTCCCGTAAAGGAACTCCAGGACTTTTTGGTCCAGAGCCAGGGTCGCCGCAACCGAATCCATCTGGCCCGGGAAAGATGGTCCGAGCCGGGGCTGCTCGTTGCATCCGTCCGCGACGCCGCTAAAACCATGGCCGCGGGCGGGCCCTTATCAAAGGCGCAAGGCCTTGAGCTGCGCCGGCTCAAAAGGTTCCTCGCTGGGCTGCTGAAGGAGTGGAGGTCAACAAACGACTCCACTCCCACCCCCACAATAGGTTAGGTAGAGGTTGCACTATGCTTTTGTCATGAAGATAACATAGCCAGCCTCAACATTAACGGCAGCAGAGAGGCACACCGTAGATTTAACAATTTTTCGCTCCTGCGTGAGGGGAAATATGCGGTGTGCTTCCTGCAAGAAACCCACACCGTTCCGGGAGATGAAGCCACGTGGCTCCTGGAATGGCAAGGAGAGGTCCGCATGAGCCACCTCACTACCACTTCTTGTGGGGTGGCAATCTTGCTGGCCCCGCATTTTCAGCCGGAGATCTTGGGGGTCGATGAGCCCGTGCCAGGCCACTTGCTGCACGTCACGGTTCGCCTGGGGGCCGTGCTGCTCCGTCTCGTGAACGTGTACGCCCCTCAGCCCGTACCGCAGCAAACGTGCTTCTTCGAAGAGGTGTCTGCTCTTCTTGACTCCGTCGATGTCGGCGACTGCATTGTCCTCGGGGGGGATTTTAACTGCACACTCAAGGCGAGGGACCGCTCCGGTGCTCTGCAGAGCATGACGGCAATGGAGAAGTTGAGGGACCAGGTCGGGTCCTTCGACTTGGTGGACGTATGGCGAAATCTCCATCCCGACTCCAGCGCCTTTACTTGGGTGAGGCCTGGAGTAGGATGGTCCAGAGTCGACCGCCTTTACGTGTCTCGGGCGTATGTTTCCTGCGTCTCGGCGGCCTCCATGCGACCGGTGCCGTGTTCGGATCACCACCTGATGTGGGCGGAGCTCGCTTCGCTCCAAGTGAGGACGGGGTCCACGTACTGGCATTTTAATAACCAGCTGCTGGAGCACGTGCGGTTCCAGGACTCGTTCCGTCGTTTCTGGGCCGACTGGAGAAGGAAGCAGGGCGGCTTCCCCTCCTTGAGGCTATGGTGGGACGTGGGCAAGGCTCACGTCCACGTCTTCTGTCAAGAGTATGCGAGGGGGTCGACCAAGAGGTGGGCGGCCAGGGTCGGGCGCCGAGAAAAAGAGATGCTCGACCTGGAGTCCCATCTCGGTCAATTCGTCGAGGACCCGGCCCTGCGGATGGTGAACGAAGCGAAGAAGGCCGCACTGAAGGACCTGCAGCTCGTCGGGTCACGAGGCGTGTTCGTGAGGTCGCGGATCCGGTTCCTGCGGGATCTAGACCGCGGCTCCCCCTTCTTCTACTCGTTGGAAAAAAGACAGAGTGTCCGTAAGCAGCTCTTGACGCTGCTGGTGACGACGGCTCTCTCGTCTCGGATCCGGAGGGCGTCAACAACAGGGCCCATGAATATTACGGGGCTCTGTTCTCTCCGGATCCGTCCAGCGAGGAAGCGCGTAGAGTTTTGTGGGAGGACCTGCTGAAGGTCAGCCCGGAGGGCGCCGAAAATCAGGAAGCTCCTCTAAGCCTGGCGGAGCTGACCGGCGCCCTCGCCCGGCTCTCGAGGGGAAAAGCCCCGGGGCTTGACGGGCTGACCGTGGAGTTCCACAGGGCGTTCTGGGACGTCCTGGGGAGGGCGACTACGTGCGGGTCCTGGGGGAAAGTCTGGCGACCGGGGAGATGCCGCTGTCTTGGCGCAGGGCAGTCATCGCCCTGCTGCCTAAGAAGGGCGATCTCCGCCTCCTTAAGAATTGGCGCCCGGTCTCCCTCCTCAGCACGGACTACAAAATCTTCGCCAAGGCGATGTCTGCTCGCCTTGGCGCTGTGCTGGACCACATGATCCACCCCGACCAGTCCTACACGGTCCCGGGCCGGACAATCTACGATAACATCCATCTGGTCCGGGACCGCATTCATCATTCCCAAGAGGCTGTTCTGTCGGTCGCCTTCCTATCTCTCGACCAAGAGAAGGCTTTCGACAGGGTGGATCCCGACTATCTGTTCGGAACTCTGCGCGCATTCGGGTTCGGGGCGTATTTCGTCGCCCGGATCCGACTTTTGTACGCCGCCGTGGAGTGTCTGATAAAGGTTAATGGGTCCTTGACGGCGCCCCTTCGCTTTGGGAGTGGGGTGCGCCAGGGATGTCCCATGTCCGGCCAGTTATATGCCATCTGCGTGGAGCCTTTCCTGCGCCTCCTGCGGACGAGGTTGACGGGACTGGCTCTGCAAGGGCCGGGCGTGGAGGTCGTCCTCTCGGCTTACGCCGATGACGTGCTCCTTGCGGTAGAGGATCCCGCTGACCTGCGGAGGATGCGTGAGTGTCAGGAGATTTACTCGGCCGCATTCTCTGCCAGGATCAACTGGGAGAAATGTTCCGGACTCCTGGTGGGTCAGTGGCGGGTGGATTCCCTGCCGGAGGAGCTCAGGCCTTTTGCCTGGAGCACGACCCATCTCCTCTATCTGAGAGATTACCTTAGCCCCGACGAGGAAGCCTGAACTGGCAAGAGCTGGAGGCCAAGGTCGCCGCTCGCCTAAGGTGCTGGACAGGACTGCTCCGACTGCTGTCCTACAGGGGTCGGGCGCTAGTCATAAACTAGCTGCTGGCCGCAATGTTGTGGTACCGGCTGGTCACTTTGACCCCTCCCCCTGCGTTTGTCACCAAGATACAGAAGAAGCTGGTGGACTTCTTCTGGAACAACAGGAAGCACTGGGTCTCTGCTGCGGTCTTGAGTCTCCCGCTTGGGGAGGGCGATCAGTCGTTGGTGTGTGTCAGCGCCCAGCTCGCGACTTTCCATCTTCAGACCCTGCAGAGATACCTTTACGTCGAGCCCCCTCCTAGGTGGCGTGCTCTGGCGACGTATTCTTCTGCCAGCAGCACGGCCTCAACTACGACACACAGCTCCTGTTTGTGAGCTTGGGGGGCGTCAGGACCGCCGTCCAGGAGCTGCCTGTCTTTTACAAGGAACTCAACAGGGTCTGGAACAAAGTCTCCACCAAGCACAGCTCTCCACCGGCTGGAGTGGCGGCTGTCCTGCAGGAGCCGCTGCTCGGGAATCCGTACCTTCACGACCGATGTTTTAGGTGGCAGTCGGACGAGAGGGCTGTGGCTGGTCAGGTGACCAGGGTCAGGGACCTGCTCGATGGCGGAGGAGCGGGCTGGATGGTGCCAGGCTTGCTGGCGCAGCGCCTAAATTCGGCCGATGTCCACCGCACAGCCGATGCCATCGAGTCGCGAAAAACAGCTCTGGGCCCTGACTCCGTTAGGTGCATCGAGGAGGCTCAGGCACGTGGGGAGATCCCGTCCGAACTGACCCCCGTCCGGACGGAACTCCTCATCAGCGCCAAACCCCGGAACCTCCCTCAGGAGCCGGCGCCTCACAACTTGAGCGGCCTCGAGGAAATCTCCTTTGTGCCTTTCATTTCCGCGTGGAGGGGTTTCCTGTACGGGCTGCTCCTGCACACTCTCAACTCAGCCATCCTCGCCTGCCGTCCGGACACGCCATGGCGTACCATCTTGCCATCCGGAGGAAGCGGGGGTTCCCGATGGAGGGCACTCTATGCGGGAGTCCTCCCACTATTTATCAGGGACTTGGCCTGGAGGGTGGTGCATGGAGCAGTGCCGCGCAATAAATCTTTAAGCCAGTTCATGGGCTCCCAGGCCGCCTGCAATTTCTGTGGTCTGGAAGAGTCCGTGTTCCATGTTTTTATCGAATGCACGAGGTTGCAGCCCCTGTTTTATTATTTAAAGGGGCTGCTCCTGAAATTATGGTTGCACTTCAGTCCCACACTCCTGATCTTTGGGCACACAGTGTGGAGGGGAGCGGGTAGGTCCGAGGGCCTCCTCGTAGGACTGCTCCTGGGCACGGCCAAGGGTGCCATCAGCCGGTCCAGGCAGCGGCGGTCGAGGGGGTCGTTCAGCCTGACTGCCTGCCTCTCTTCCGTGCGTACATCCGCGCCAGGGTGTCCTTGGAGATGGAGCACGCGGTGTCCACTGGTACGCTCGCGGCCTTCAACGAGAGGTGGATGCCGGAGGGACAGGAGTGCATCGTTACACCCGGCAACCAAATTTTAATTTGATTTTATTTATTTTACAGTTTGATTTGTTTTAATTGCCGGTTTTAGTATCGCCCTCCCCTTTTATAGGGGGCACTTGTAGAATTAATGATTTTATGGCCCAGAAATTAAAAACAAAAAAAAAAGGGCAGTTTGAAAAATGTTTGGAGTGTCCCGCACATTGGGGGTCATTTGATTTCATGTTTATTTCTTTATCCAACCAAAAAGAGTTCTGTGGACAAGGGTGGAGCTGTTGGAGGCGTGGCCTGATCATTTGGAGCCTGGAGCAGTGAGGGAAGGAGCTCCCTGCTGTAGCTCCTGCCTGAAGGCCTGGAGAGAACCCAGAGACCAGCCCAGGAAGAGGAGGAAGGGGCTTACTTCATTACAATCCATCCAGAGGGAGAGGAGGAGAGCAGAAAATTCAACAACTTTATTACTTCGACAGAGAGTTGGAGAGAGGGGGAAAGAACAACAACCTGTGTTGAAGGAGGGAGACTCTACAACATTCTACAGGTGGGTGTACTGGTGCATTCCCCTAAGGACATTGTTTTATTGGTGGGGGGAGAAAAGAAGATTTCTTCGAGACCCAGATGTGTGCGTGTGGGTGTGTGTGTGTGGAAGTGTGTGTGGGGGTCTTGCTTACAGCTAGGCCCCACACACCACTGAAGCACCCCTTCCCCATTGCCTAGCCTGGGATAGCTGGAGCTACCTGGCTGAAGAATTATTAATCACCCTATTTAACATCGTTGGGTGTGTTCGCATGGGTGGCTCCAGCTGCCCCAGGTGAAGACATCTTCTCCCCCCACCCGAAGACCATCCTATAAGACTGTGTCTTGTTTTTCCATCATCTGGGGGGTGCAACCCAGAAAAACACCCACCCATCACTGTGTGGGGAGACCAGCCCTCACAGCTTCCCTCTTTCCCACTCCCCCTTCTCTCCATCTCTGTCACTCTTCTGTCTCTCCCCTCTCTCTCTGAAAGCCCCTTTCCTCCTTAATCAAAATTAAATTAAGACAACTGAGCAGAGGGAGCAAGGCCCCTCCCCAATCGTTAACTAGGGGAGAGGTGTGCCCCACTAAGAGCTCCCTCTGCTCAAACACCAACGAGGCCAATTTAAGATCATTAAGGCCTGTGACTTTGGGGTGGGTGTAGCCCTTAAAGGTACCCGGTCATGGCGACCCCATCCACGCCAGTGGCAAGGCCAGCTAAGACTTACGTGCAGGTGGCTTCCACATCCATGGCGCCTCCTGCGCCTCCTGCTGCCCTGCCACCATTTAAAATAATTATGAAAAAACACGGGGTCAAGAGCTACACTCACCCCACAATGAGCATTGAGGAGTGGGTGCGGGCGATGGCTGGTGTAGTCGGCCCATCGGCCATTGTCGCGGCCTCCAAAATGTCTGGGAAGGCGGTGTTCTTCCTGGGGTCAGAGCGGGCGGTGTCCCTGGCCCTTGAAAAGGGGCTCACGGTGGGCGGGATGTTCCTGCTGGTGGACCCTCTCGAGGCCATCGCGCAGAGGGTCATCCTTTCCAACGTCCCGCCCTTTGTTCCCGCTGAGCTCCTCCTTCCTCACCTACACCAACTGGGGGAGGTAAGGTCAGGGATTAACCCCATACCGCTCGGCCTCAGAGAGAACAGCCTGCGCCACGTGTTCTCCTTCTGCCACCAGCTCTTTGTCCAGCTGGCGCGGGAGGAGACGACAGAGGGCAGTTTTAATGTGGCACACGAGGGGACTGCCTACCGCATCTTTTGGATGTCAGACGGCGTGCGGTGCCATGCCTGCAGGGACGTGGGGCACGTTCGCCACAACTGCCCCGCCTCCAAGGCCGCCAAACCACTGAAGGCGGCCAAGGCTGGCGCCGCTTCCACCCCGCCCCCTAGTTGCGTCCGCATACCGGGAGCTGTGGGTGCGTGGGCATCGTCGGAGTACATTGTTTTCACGGCCTCCGGCGGGTGGAAGGGAGAGCGTCCGATCGAAAAGAAGGCGCGGAGGAAGGCAAAACATCTGGAGGCGGGTCCCCTCAGTGCGCCAGACAGTCTGATCACCGCGCAAAGCCCAACCCTGTCACTGGCGAGCGCGGGGTGCACTGAGCCCGTGCCCGAGCCCCTGACCAATACCGCAGAGGGGCTTGGGCACGGGCAAGAAAAGAAAAAGGGGGGAGTGGAGCGGGAGGTCTCCCTGCCTCCGCGCTCCCCCAGGAACAAAAGGAGGCGCTGCTCCAATGAGGCGGAGGGGGAACAACATCCCTCCGCGGAGGAGTCGGTGCCCGCCGCGTGTCCCGCGTCCCCCACCAGCGCCCCCAAACTGCGCCTTAGGCGAGAGGAATCTGTCCCCGGGGAGGGTCGTGCAGTCGAGGCTGCCCGGCCTCTGCCTCCCGGGATGGCGTGGAAGATCTGCCTGTCGTGGGGGGCGTGGGGCCAGCGGAGGAATGCGTTGCCGCCGCGTCGAGCGTCCCGGGGACTGAGGCGGGCGGGGCCGAAAAGACCGAACCTGAGCCCGCCCAGCTATTAACCGACTTCCCCCGGGAGTTGCTCGACCCGGAAGAAATACAAAGTGTTAATAATTTTAATGATTCTGTCCACGCTGGGCCGGGGGTTGGCGGCGGGGAGGGGGAAGAACACCAACCCTCGCCCCCTACTTTGGAGCTGGGGGACTTGCAGGACCTGGAGGATTTCTTAAACCAGGTCTCTCCGTGTTCCCCGGTGCCCGGGGTGGAGGAGGAACCCCTTCCTCTGTCGCTTCCTGACCCAGCACTACTTTTAAAAGAGCCCAGTGGGGACTCCTCTGCCGACGATCCTGGGGGTGGGATGGGGGCAGAGCCAGGGTCAGATGGAACGGCCGGGCCGTTTGCCGTACCTCGTGTGGTCGACGGGCCGGCTGCTGGCGGTGACCACCCAGAGGGGGACGGGGCCTCGGTGGAGGACGCGGGAGAAGATCTCGAGTCCATCACCAGTGAGGCAGTGGATCTCCTCGCACCCGACACTGAGTCCTGCCTCATTCCTGTAAAGGAACTCCGGGACTCTTTGGTCAAGAACCAGGGTCGCCGCAACCGAGCCCATCTGGCCCGGGAAAAATGGTCCAAGCCAGTGCTGCTCATCGCGTCCGTCCGCGCCGCCGCTGAAACCATGGCCACGGGCGGGCCCTTATCAAAGGCGCAAAGCCTTGAGCTGCGCTGGCTCAAAAGGTTCCTCGCTGGGCTGCTGAGGGAGTGGAGGTCAACAAACAACTCCACTTCCCCCCCACAATAGGTTAGGTAGAGGTTGCTTTTGTCATGAAGAGAGGCACGCCATAGATTTAACAATTTTTTCCTCCTGCTGGAGGGGAAATATGCGGTGTGCTTCCTGCAAGAAACGCACACCGTTCCGGGAGATGAACCCACGTGACTCCTGGAATGGCAAGGAGAGGTCCGCATGAGCCACCTCACCACCACTTCTAGTGGGGTGGCCATCTTGCCTGCCACGCATTTTCAGCCGGAGATCTTGGGGGTCGAGGAGCCCATGCCAGGCCACTTGCTGCGCATCACGGTTCGCGTGGGGGATGTGCCGTTCCATCTCGTGAACGTGTACGCCCCTCAGGCAGGCCCGCAGCAAGGGCGCTTCTTCGAAGAAGTGTCCGCTCTTCTTGGCTCTGTCGACATCGGCGACTGCATTGTCCTCGGGGGGGATTTTAACTGCACCCTCGAGGCGAGGGACCGCTCCGGTGCCCCGCAGAGCATGACGGCGATCGAGAAGTTGAGGGACCTGGTCGGGTCCTTCGACTTGGTGGACGTCTGGTGAAATCTCCATCCCGACTCCAGCGCATTTACTTGGGTGAGGCCTGGAGTAGGATGGTCCAAAGTCGACCGCCTTTACGTGTCTCGGGCGTACGCTTCCTGTGTCCCGGCGGCCTCCATGCGGCCGGTGCCATGTTCGGACCAGCACCTGGTGTGGGCGGAGCTCGCTTCGCTCCCCGTGAGGACGGGGTCCGCGTACTGGCATTTTAACAACCAGCTGCTGGAGGACGAGCGGTTCCAGGACTCGTTCCGTCGTTTCTTGGCCAACTGGAGAAGGAAGCAGGGGGGCTTCCCCTCCTTGAGGCTATGGTGGGAGATGGGCAAGGCTCACGTCCGTGTCTTCTGTCAAGGGTACGCGAGATGGTCGACCAAGAGGCGGGCGTCCAGGGTCGGGAGCCTAGAAAAAGAGATGCTCGACCTGGAGTCCCATCTTGATCAAGTCGTCGAGGACCCGGCCCTGCGGACGGTGTATGAAGCGAAGATGGACGCACTGAAGGACCTGCAGTTCATCCGGTCCCGATGCGCATTCGTGAAGTCGCAGATCCGGTTCCTGCGGGATCTGGACCACGGCTCCCCCTTCTTCTACTCATTGGAAAAAGACAGGGTGTCCGTAAGCATCTCTTGATGCTGCTGGCTGACGACGGCTCTCTCGTCTTGGATCCGGAGGGCGTCAACAACAGGGCCCGTGAATATTACGGGGCTCTGCTCTCTCCGTAGCCATCCAGCGAGGAGGCGCGTAGAGTTTTGAGGGAGGACCTGCCGAAGGTCAGCCCGGAGGGCGCCGAAAATCTGGAAGATCCGCTAAGCCTGGCGGAGCTGACCGGCGCCCTCGACCGGCTCTCGAGGGGAAAAGCCCCGGGGCTGGACGGACTGACCGTGGAGTTCCACAGAGCGTTCTGGGACGTCCTGTGGGGCGACTAACTGCGGGTCCTGGTGGAAAGTCTGGCGACCGGGGAGATGCCCCTCTCTTGGCGCAGGTCAGTCATCGTCCTGCTGCCTAAGAAGGGCGATCTCCGCCTCCTTAAGAACTGGCGCCCGGTCTCCCTCCTCAGCACGGACCACAAAATCTTCGCCAGGGCAATATCTGCTCGCCTTGGCGCCGTGCTGGACCACATGATCCACCCCGACCATTCCTACATGGTCCCGGGCCGGACAATCCACGATAACATGCATCTGGTCCGGGACCTCATCCATCATTCACAGGAGGCTGGTCTGTCGGTCGCCTTCCTATCTCTCGACCAAGAGAAGGCGTTCGACAGGGTGGATGACGACTATCTGTTCGGGACTCTGCGCGCTTTCAGGTTCGGGACGCATTTCGTCGCCCAGATCTGACTTTTGTACGCCGCTGCGGAGTGTCTGTTAAAGGTTAATGGGTGCTTGATGGCGCCCCTTCGCTTTTGGAGAGGGGTGCGCCAGGGATGCCGCATGTCCGGCCAGTTATATGCCATCTGCGTGGAGCCTGGCTCTGCAAGGGCCGGGCGTGGAGGTCGTCCTCTCGGCTTACGCCGATGACGTGCTCCTCGCGGTAGAGGATCCTGCTGAACTGCGGAGGATGCGTGAGTGCCAGAAGATTTACTCTGCCGTATCCTCCGCCAGGATCAACTGGGAGAAATGCTCCAGACTCCTTTGGGTCAGTGGCGGGTTGACTCCCTGCCGGAGGAGCTCAGGCCTTTTTGCCTGGAGCACGACCCATCTCCTCTATCTGGGAGTCTACCTTAGCCCCAACGAGGAAGCCTGGCCGGCGAACTGGCAAGAGCTGGAGGCCAAGGTCACCGCTCGCCTAGGGCGCTGGACAGGACTGCTCCGAGTGCTGTCCTACAGGGGTCAAGCTCTAGTCATAAACCAGCTGGTGGCCGCCATGCTGTGGTACCGGCTGGTCACTTTGACCCCTCCCCCTGCGTTTGTCACCAAGATACAGAAGAAGTTGGTGGACTATTCTGGAACAACAGGAAGCACTGGGTCTCTGCCGCGGTCTTGAGTCTCCCGCTTGGGGAGGGCGGTCAGTCGTTGGTGTGCGTCAGCACCCAGCTCGTGACTTTGCGTCTTCAGACCCTGCAGAGATACATTTACGTCGAGCCCCCTCCTAGGTGGCGTGCTCTGGCGACGTATTTCTTCCGCCAGCAACACGGCCTCAACTACAAAACGCAGCTCCTGTTTGTGAGTTTGGGGGGCGTCAGGACCGCCTTCCAGGAGCTGCCTGTCTTTTACAAGGAACTCACCAGGGTCTGGAACAAAGTCTCCACCACGCGCAGCTCTCCACCGGCTGGTGTGGCGGCTGTCCTGCAGGAGCCGCTGCTCGGGAATCCGTACCTCGACGACCGAGGTTGTAGGTGGCAGTCGGACGAGAGTGCTGTGGATGGTGAGGTGACCAGGGTCAGGGACCTGCTCGATGGCGGAGGAGCGGGCTGGATGGCGCCAGACACGCTGGTGCTGCACCTAAATTCGGCCGACGTCCGCCGCGCAGCCGATGCCATCGAGTCGCTAAAAACAGCTCTGGGCCCTGACTTTGTTAGGTGTATCGAGGTGGCTCAAGCACATGGGGCAATCCCATCCGAACTGACCCCGTCCGGACGGAATTTCTCATCGGCGCCAAACCCCGGAACCTCCCTCAGGAACCGGCGCCTCACAACTTGAGCCGCCTCGGGGAAATCCCTTCTGTGCTTTTCAGTTCTGCGCGGAGGGGTTTCCTGTACGGGCTGCTCATGCGCACTCTCAACTTTGCCATCCTCGCCTGCTGTCCGGACACGCCATGGCGTACCATCTTGCCATCCGCAGGAGGCGGGGGTCCCCGATGGAGGGCACTCTACACGGAGTCCTCCCACTATTTATCGGGGACTTGGCCTGGAGGGTGGTGCACGGAGCAGTGCCGTGCAATAATTTTTTAAGCCGGTTCACGGGCTCCCAGGCCGCCTGCAATTTCTGCGGTTTGGAAGAGTCCGTGTTTCATGTTTTCACTGAATGTGCGAGGTTGCAGCCCCTGTTTTATTATTTACAGGGGCAGCTCCTGAAATTCTGGCTGCACTTCAGTCCCACACTCCTGATCTTTGGGCATCCTGTGCGGAGGGGAGCGGGTAGGTCCGAGGGCCTCCTCGTAGGACTGCTCCTGGGCACGGCCAAGGGTGCCATCATCTGGTCCAGGCAGCCAGCGGTCGAGGGAGTCGTTCAGCCTGACTGCCTGCCTCTCTTCCGCGCATACATCCATGCCAGGGTGTCCTTGGAGATGGAGCACATGGTGTCCACCGGTACGCTCGTGGCCTTCCGCGAGAGGTGGGCTCCAGAGGGACTGGAGTGCATCGTTACCCCCGCCAACCAAATTTTAATTTGATTTCATTTATTTTACAGTTTGATTTGTTTTATTGCCGGTTTTAGTGTCCCCCTACCCTTTTATAGGGGGCACTTGTAGAATTTATGATTTTATGGCCACAAAATTTTTTTTTAAAGTAAAAAAAAAAAAGTAAAAAAAAAAGGGCAGTTTGAAAAATGTTTGGAGTGTCTCCCAGATTGGGGGGCATTTGATTTAATGTTTATCCAACCAAAAAGAGTTCTGTGGACAAGGGTGGAGCTGTTGGAAGCGTGGCCTGATCTTTTGGAGCCTGGAGCAGTGAGGGAAGGAGCTCCCTGCTGTGGCTCCTGCCTGAAGGCCTGGAGAGAACCCTGAGACAAGCCCAGGAAGAGGAGGAAGGGGCTTACTTCATTACAATCCATCCAGAGGGAGAGGAGGAGAGCAGACAATTAAACAACTGTATTACTTCTACAGAGAGTTGGATAGAGGGGGAAAGAACAACAACCTGTGTGGAAGGAGGGAGACTCTACAACATTCTACAGGTGGGTGTACTGGTTCATTCCCCTAAAAGACATTGTTTTATTGGTGGGGGGAGAAAACAAGATTTCTTCGAGGCCCGGAACATCGCGGGGGGTGTTTGTGTGTGGAAGTGTGTGTGGGGGTCTTGCTTACGGCTAGGCCCCACACACCACTGAAGCACCCCTCCCCCATTGACTAGCCTGGGATAGCTGGAGCTACCTGGCTGAAGAATTATTAATCACCCTATTTAACATCGTTGGGAGTGTGTGCCTGAGTGGCTACTGCTTCCCCAGGTGAAGACATCTTCTCCCCGCACCCGAAAACCATCCTATAAGACTGTCTTGTTTTTCCATCATCTGGGGAGTGCACTCCAGAAAACACCCATCCATCACTGTGAGGGGAGATCTGCCCTCACAGCTTCCCTATTTCCCACCCCTCACTCTATCTCTGTCACTCTCTCTGTCTCTCCCCTCTCTCTCTGAGAGCCCCTTTCCTCCTTAATTAAAATTAAATGAAGACAACTGAGCAGAGGGAGCAAGGCCCCTCCCCAGTCGTTAACTAGGGGAGAGGTGTGCCCCACTAAGAGCTCCCTCTGCTCAAACACCAACGAGGCCAATTTAAGACCATTAAGGCCTGTGACTTTGGGGTGGGTGTAGCCCTTAAAGGGACCCCGTCATGGCGACCCCATCCACGCCGGTGGCAGGGCCAGCTAAGACGTACGCACAGGCGGCGTCCACATCCACTGCGCCTCCTGCGCCTCCTGCTGCCCTGCCACCATTTAAACTAATTACGAAAAAACACGGGGTCAAGAGCTACACTCACCCCACAATGAGCATTGAGGAGTGCATGCGGGCAATGGCTGGGGTAGTCGGCACCTCGGCCATTGTCGCGGCCTCCAAAATGTCTGGGAAGGCGGTGTTCTTCCTGGGGTAGGAGCAGCGGTGTCCCTGGCCCTTGAAAAGGGGCTCACGGTGGGCGGGACGTTCCTGCCGGTGGACCCTGTCAAGGCCACCGTGCAGAGGGTCATCCTTTCCAACGTCCCGCCCTTTGTTCCCGTTGAGCTCCTCCTCCCTCACCTACACCAACTCGGGGAGGTAAGGTCAGGGATTAACCCCATACCGCTCGGCCTCAGGGAGAACAGCCTGCACCACGTGTTCTCCTTCCGGCGCCAGCTCTTTGTCCGGCTGGTGTGGGAGGAGACGACAGAGGGCAGTTTTCAGTTTTAATGTGGCGCACGAGGGGACTGCCTACCGCGTCTTTTGGACGTTGGACGGCGTGCAGTGCGATGTCTGTAGGGAGGTGGGGCACGTTCGCAAGAACTGCCCCACCTCCAAGGCCGCCAAACCACCGAAGGCAGCCAAGGTTGGCGCCGCCGCCACCCCTCCCTCTAGTTGCGTCTGCGTACCGGGAGCCATAGGTCCGCGGGCATCGTCGGAGGCCTTTGTTTTCACAGCCTCCGCCGGCGGTGAGGGAGAGCGTCCGGTCGGAGAGAAGGCACGGAGGAAGGCGAAACACCTCGAGGCGGGTACCCTCAGTGTGCCAGACAGTCTGATCACCGCGCTCAGCCCAACCCTGTCACCGGCGAGCGCGGTGTGCCCTGAGCCCGTGCCCGAGCCCTTGACCAATACCGCAGAGGGGCTGGGAGCGGGCAAGAAAAGTAAAAGGGGGGAGTGGAGCGGGAGGCCTCGGCACACATGAAGGTCTCCCTGCCACCGCGCCCCCCCCAGGAACAAAAGGAAGCGCCGCTCCAATGAAGCGGAGGGGGAACAACATCCCTCCGCGGAGGAGTCGGTGCCTGCCGCGTGTCCCGCGTCCCTCACCAGCGCCCCCAAACTGCGCCGCAGGCGAGAGGAATCTGTCCCCGGAGGGGGTGGGGCAGTCGAGGCTGCCCAGCCTCTGCCTCCCGGGGATGGCGTGGAAGATGTACCTGTCGTGGGGGGCGTGGGGCCAGCGGAGGAATGCGTTGCCGCCAGGTCGAGCGTCCCGGGGACTGAGGCAGGTGGGGCCAAAAAGTCCGAACCTGAGCCCGCCCAGCTATTAACCGACTTCCCCCGGGAGTTGCTCGACCCGGAAGAAATACAAAGTGTTCACAATTTTAATGATTCTGTACACGCTGGGCCGGGGGGTAGCGGCGGGGATGGGGAAGAACACCAACCCTCGCCCCCTACTTTGGAGCTGAGGTGCTTGGAGGACCTGGAGAATTTCTTAAACCAGGTCTCTCCGTGTTCCCCGGTTCCTGGGGCGGAGGAGAAACCCCTTCCGCTGTCGCTTCCTAACCCAGCACCACTTTTAAAAGAGCCCAGTGGGGACTCCTCTGCCAACGATCCTGGTGGTGGGAGCAGGGCAGAGCCAGGGTCGGATGGAGCGGCCAGGCCATTTGCCGTACGTCGTGCGGTCGACGGGCCGGCTGCTGGTGGCGACCTCCCGGAGGGGGACGGGGACTCGGTGGAGGACGTGGGAGAAGATCTCGAGTCCATCGCCAGTGAGGTGGTGAATCTCCTCGCGCCCACCGCTGAATCCCCACTCATTCCTGTAAAGGAGCTCTGGGACTGTTTGGTCCAGAGCCAGAGTCGCTGCAACCGAGCCCATCTGGCCCTGGAAAAATGGTCTGAGCCGGTGCTGTTCATCACGTCCATCTGCGCCGCCGCTAAAACCATGGCCACGGGCGGGCCCTTATCAAAGGCGCAAGGCCTTGAGCTGCTCCAGCTCAAAAGGTTCCTCGCTGGGCTGCTGAGGGAGTGGAGGTCAACAAACGACTCCACTCCCCCCCCCACAATAGGTTAGGTAGAGGTTGCACTATGCTTTTGTCATGAAGATAACCATAGCCAGCCTCAACATCAACGGCGGCAGAGAGGCACGCCGTAGATTTAACAATTTTTTGCTCCTGCGGGAGGCGAAATATGAGGTGTGCTTCCTGAAAGAAACCCACACTTTTCCGGGAGATGAAGCCACGTGGCTCCTGGAATGGCAAGGAGAAGTCCGCATGAGCCACCTCACCGCCACTTCTGGTGGGGTGGCCATCTTGCTGGCCCCGCATTTTCAGCCGGAGATCATGGGGGTCGAGGAGCCCGAGCCAGGCCGCTTGCTGCACGTCACGGTTCGCCTGGGGGACGTGCCGCTACATCTCATGAACGTGTACGCCGCTCAGTCCGGCCCGCAGCAAACGTGCTTCTTCGAAGAAGTGTCCGCTCTTCTTGGCTCTTTCGACGTCGGCGACCCCATTGTCCTCGGGGGGGATTTTAACTGCACCCTCGAGGTGAGGGACCGCTCCGGTGCCCCGCAGAGCATGACGGCGATCGAGAAGTTGAGGGACCTTCGACTTGGTGGACGTCTGGTGAAATCTCCACTCCGACTCCAGCGCCTTTACTTGGGTGAGGCCTGGAGTAGGATGGTCCAGAATCGACCGCCTTTACGTGTCTCGGGCGTAGTTTCCTGCGTCCCAGCAGCCTCCATGCGGCCGGTGCCATGTTGTGATGTGGGCGGAACTCATTCGCTCCGCGCAAGGGCGAGGTCCGCGTACTGGCATTTTAACAACCAGCTGTTGGAGGACGAGCAGTTCCAGTGCTCGTTCCATCGTTTCTGGGCCAACTGGAGAAGGAAGCAGGGGGGCTTCCCCTCCTTGAGGCTATGGTGGGACGTGGGCAAGGCTCATGTCTGCGTCTTCTGTCAAGAGTACGTGAGGGGGTCGACCAAGAGGCAGGCGGCCAGGGTCGGGCGTCTACAAAAAGAGGTGCTCGACCTGGAGTCCCGTCTCGGTCAAGTCGTTGAGGACCCGGCCCTGCGGATGGTGTACGAAGCGAAGAAGGCTGCGCTGAAGGACCTGCAGTTCGTCGGGTCCCGAGGCGTGTTCGTGCGGTCGCGGATCCGATTCCTGCGGGATCTGGACCGCGGCTCCCCCTTCTTCTTCTCGCTGGAAAAAAAACAGAGTGTCCGTAAGCAGCTCTTGACGCTGCTGGCCGACGACGGCTCTCTCGTCTCGGATCCAGAGGGCGTCAACAACAGGGCCCGTGAATATTACAGGGCTCTGTTCTCTCCGGAGCCGTCCAGCGAGAAAGTGCGTAGAGTTTTGTGGGAGGACCTGCCGAAGGTCAGCCCGCAGGGCACCGAAAATCAGGAAGCTCCGCTAAGTCTGGCGGAGCTGACCGGCGCCCTCGACCGGCTCGCGAGGGGAAAAGCCCCGGGGCTGGACGGGCTGACCATGGAGTTCCACAGGGCGTTCTGGGACGTCCTGTGGGGCGACTACACCCGGGTCCTGGGGGAAAGTCTGGCGACCGGGGAGATGCCCCTCTTTTGGCACAGGGCAGTCATCGTCCTGCTGCCTAACAAGGGCCATCTCCGCCTCCTTAAGAACTGACGCCCGGTCTTCCTCCTCAGCACGGACTACAAAATCTTCGCAAGGGTGATGTCTGCTCGCCTTGGCGCCGTGCGGGACCACATGATCCACCCCGACCAGTCCTACACGGTCCCAGGCCGGACAATCCACGATAACATCCATCTGGTCTGGGACCTCATCTATTATTCTCAGGAGGCTGGTCTGTTGGTCGCCTTCCTATCTCTCGACCAAGAGAAGGCGTTCGACATGGTGGATCATGACTATCTGTTCGGGACTCTGCGCGCTTTCGGGTTTGGGACGCATTTCGTCGCCTGGATCCGACTTTTGTACACCGCCGTGGAGTGTCTGATTAAGGTTAATGGGTCATTAATGGCGCCGCTTCCCTTTGGGAGAGGGGTGCGCCAGGGATGCCCCATGTCCGGCCAGTTATATGCCATCTGCGTGGAGCATTTCCTGTGCCTCCTGCGGACGAGGTTGACGGGACTGGCTCTGCAAGGACCGGGCGTGGAGGTCATCCTCTCGGCTTACGCCGATGACATGCTCCTCGTGGTAAAGGATCCCGCTGACCTGCGGAGGATGCGTGAGTGCCAGGATATTTAATCGGCCACATCCTGCGCCAGGATCAACTGGGAGAAATGTTCCAGACTCCTGGTGGGTCAGTGGCGGGTGGACTCCGTACCGGAGGAGCTCAGGCCCTTTTGCCTGGAGCACGACCCATCTCCTCTATCTGGGAGATTACCTTAGCCCCGACGAGGAAGCCTGGCCGGCGAACTGGCAGGAGCTGGAGGCCAAGGTCGCCGCTCGCCGAGGGCGCTGGACAGGACTGCTCCGAGTGCTGTCCTACAGGGGTCGAGCGTGAGTCATAAACCAGCTGGTGGCCGCCATGCTGTGGTACCGGCTGGTCACTTTGAACCCTCCCCCTGCGTTTGTCACCAAGATACAGAATTAGCTGGTGGACTTCTTCTGGAACAACAGGAAGCACTGGGTCTCTGCCGCGGTCTTGAGTCTCCTGCTTGGGGAGGGCGGTCAGTCGTTGGTGTGTGTCAGCACCCAGCTCGCGACTTTCCATCTTCAGACCCTGCAGAGATACCTTTACGTCGAGCCCCCTCCTAGGTGGCGTGCTCTGGCAATAAATTTCTTTCGCCAGCAGCACAGCCTCAACTACGACACGCAGCTCCTGTTTGTGAGCTTGGGGGGCGTCAGGACCGCCGTCCAGGAGCTGCCTGTCTTTTACACGGAACTCACCAGGGTCTGGAACAAAGTCTCCACCAAGTGCAGCTCTCCACCGACTGGAGTGGCGGCTGTCCTGCAGGAGCCGCTGCTCGGGAATCCGTACCTCGACGACCGAGGTTTTAGGTGGCAGTCGGACGAGAGGGCTGTGGCTGGTGAGGTGACCAGGGTCAGGGACCTGCTCGATGGTGGAGGAGCGGGCTGGATGGCGCCAGATACGCTGGCGCAGTGCCTAAATTCGGCCAACGTCCATCGCGCGGCCGATGCCATCGAGTCACTAAAAACAGCTCTGGGCCCTGACTCCGTTAGGTGCATCGAGGAGGCTCAAGCACGTGGGGAAATCCCGTCCGAACTGACCCCCGTCTGGACGGAATTCCTCATTGGCACCAAACCCTGGAACCTCCCTCGGGAGCCGGCGCCTCACAACTTGAGCCACCTCAGGGAAATCCCCTCCGTGCCTTTCAGTTCCGCGTGGAGGGATTTCCTGTACGGGCTGCTCCTGCACACTCTCAACTTTGCCATCCTCGCCTGCCATCCGGACACGCCATGGCATACCATCTTGCCACCTGGTGGAGGCGGGGGTCCCCGATGGAGGGCACTCTATGCGGGAGTCCTCCCACTATTTATCGGGGACTTGACCTGGACGGTGGTGCATGGAGCAGTGCATTTCACGGGCTCCCAGGCCGCCTGCAATTTCTGCGGTCTGGAAGAGTCCGTGTTCCATGTTTTTATCGAATGCACGAGGTTGCAGCCCCTGTTTTATTATTTAAAGGGGCTGCTCCTGAAATTCTGGCTGCACTTCAGTCTCACACTCCTGATCTTTGGGCACCGCGTGCGGAGGGGAGCGGGTAGGTCCGAGGGCCTCCTCGTAGGACTGTTCCTGGGCACGGGAAAGAGTGCCATCAGCCGGTCCAGGCAGAGGGCGGTCGAGGGGGTCGTTCAGCCTGACTGCCTGCCTCTCTTACGTGCTTATATCCGTGCCAGGGTGCCCTTGGAGATGGAGCACGCGGTGTCCACTGGTACTCTCGCGGCTTTCCGTGAGAGGTGGGCGCCGGAGGGACTGGAGTGCATCATTACCCCCGGCAACCAAATTTTAATTTGATTTTATTTATTTTACAGTTTGATTTGTTTTAATTGCCGGTTTTAGTGTCCCCCTCCCCATTTTACGGGGGCACTTGTAGAATTAATGATTTTATGGCCCAAAAGTTTTTTTTAAAAAGTCAAAACAAAATTCAAAGAAAACAAACAAGAAAAACAAAAAAAGGCAGTTTGAAAAATGTTTGGAGTGTCCCCCAGATTTGGGGGCATTTGTTTTAATGTTTATTTCGTTATCCAACCAAAAAGAGTTCTGTGGACAAGCACTCCAAGGTCCCTTTGTTCATCTACACTTTTAAGTGACCTACCGCTTAATGTTTATACCCTTTCCTTATTAGCCCTCCCAAAGTGCATCACCTGACACTTCTCTCAATTAAATTCCATTTGCCATTGCTTTTCCCACCTGACCAGTAGTTTGATATTCTCCTGTAATCCATGACTTTCCTCTTCATTATCAACCACACAACCAATTTTAGTGTCGTCTGAAAATTTATAATCATGCTCCCTATATTCACATCTAAATCGTATATATAATCCACAAAAAGCAAGGGTCCCATTATAGAGCCCTGCGGTACCCCACTGGAAACATCCTTCCAATCATAAAAACATCCACCAATCATTACCCTTTGCTTCCTACCTCTTATTTCCTACCTTCCTTCACTAGAGATGGTGCAGAGGAGATTTACTAGGATGCTTTCTGGAATGGAGAATCTTAGTTATGAAGACAGATTGGATAGGCTGGGTTTGTTCTCATTGGAACAAAGGAGGTTGAGAGGAGACCTCATTGAGGTGTGCAAAATATTGAGGAGCCTGCACATCGTGGAGAGTAAAGGGCTATTTCCATTGGTGGACGGGTCTATTACGAGAGGGCATAGATTTAAGGTGGTTGGTTGAAGGTTTCGAGGGGATTTGAGGCGGGGCTACTTTATGCAGAGGATTGTGGGGATCTGGAACTCGCTGCCTGGAACAGTAGTGGATGCAGAAACCCTCACCACTTTTTGGAGGCGGATGGATGAGCGCTTAAAGTGCCGTAACCTGCAGGATTATGGACCTAGAGCTGGTATTTGGGATTAGAGTGGATGACCTTTTGTTGGACGGTGCAGATATAACGTTAAGTGATGCAGGGAATAGCATATGGCCAGGATGATCTCCTGGACTAGTTTTGATCGTTTGGATGGGTCGGAGAGGAATTTTCCGAGATTTTTCTTCCTAAATTGGCCTGGGTTTTTAATCTGTTTTTTGCCTCTCCCAGGAGATCACATAGCTCCGGTTGGGGTGGAGTGTAGAATGTTTCCGTTTAAGAGTTGTCGTAGTTGTGCGAGGTAGGGTGGTTGGGCTTGTTGCTTTTTGTCTTTCCGTCATTGTTTATAGGTTTATATGTAACATTTAGGGCTGCTGACCAAGGGCCGTGTGGCTCTTTGTTGGCCGGCGTGGGCATGATGGGATGAAATAGCATCCTCCTGCGCTGTAAATTTCTATGTTTCTATGTGACCACCGGTCATGTTAGAGTAAGATCAGCACCTGTAATGTTATCGTACAATCAACACCAAAATGATAGAGTTGAGTTACCATCAGTAATGTTAGAGTAGAGTCACCACCAATAATGTTAAAGTAGTTTCAACACCAGTCATATTGGCGTTCGATCACCACCAGTAATGTTAGTGTAGGGACAAAACCAGTAATCTTAGTTTAGGTTAACCAGCAGATTGAATATTTTGTTGTGTGTTAATTTTTTTGTTAAATTTGGAGTAAAAACATGGATGAAATTTAGAGTGTTAGAACAGCGTCACCACAAGTATGGTGGAGCAGGGTCACCAACAGTAAGTTTGGAATGGGGTCATCATCAGTAATGTAATAGTCGGCTCAAAACCAGTAATAATTGCGTAGGGTCATCAGCAGTAATGTTAGAGTAGGACCATAATCAGTAATGTTAGAGTAGGGTCACCACCAGTAATGTTATATTTGGTTCACCACCACTAATGTTGGAGTAGATTCAACACCAGTAATGTCAGAGTAGAATCAGCACCAATAAGTTTGTAGTTGGGTCAATAATGTTAGGCTAGGCTCAATATGATTAATGTTAGATTAGGGTCAATAACATTATGGTCAGTGTAGAATCTGCACCATTAACAGAAAAGTAGAATCTTCACCAGTAATGGAAGTGTAGAGTCATCACCAATAACGTTACTGTAGGGCCACCACCAGTAATTGTAGAGTGGAACCACCACCAGTAATGTTAGAATCACAACCAGTAATCTTAAAGTAGCGTAATCTCCAATAATGTTAGTGTAGGGCCACCAACAGTAATTGTAGAGTGGAGTCACCATCAGTAATGTTCGAGTAAGATCACCACCAGTAATGTTAGAGTAGCTTCACCACCTGTGATGTGACAGTACGGTCACCACCAGTAATGTTAGAATCACAACCAGTAATTTTAGAGAAGCGTCATCTCCAGTAATGTTAGTATAGGGGCACACCAGCAATGTTGAAGCCGATTCATAATCACAATACAAAGCAATTGTAATTATGTACAGCGTTCACTGAAGTAAGATGAGGCCCCAATAACCTAATGTAGAATGCGGGAGGGATCTTGCCCTGAGGGTAAGTTCCCTCTCGGTTTATTTTCCGTTCATTGATTTAATGGATGGAGGTTCACTGGCGGAGTTGTACAATTTCCCCATAGGCGTCCGGCCGTGCTGCAGTGACTGGAACTAACGCCAATTGTTGTATAATTTGATTTTCTCTCAGGGGCACCGATTGTCCTATAAAGGGCGAGCGATAACGGATCTCAGAAGAACTACAGTCAGAATCGTGAAGCCGGACAGCAGTCAGATATTCTTCCACAAAATGGCACGGCCAACAATTCTGCAGTTTATGGACATTTACTATCCTTTTCTCGCAACATTCGGTGTTCCCGGTAAGTCAATATAGCGTGTTGCCTAACAGCTTTTGACAACGTCACTGTGATGATTAGAAAACAGATTCCGAGAATTCCTTGATTGCAGTCATTGATCCACTGGGAGAATTCGGTGAATATCAGAGGGAATCCTCACAGTCCGCGCGGCCGCTGAGGCGCTGTTCTGGTTGCTGATGCGCGGGTGCCGGGAGCTCAACTTTGCTCCGTATACTGAGGGAGTACGTGGCTGATACCCCGACCGCTCTAACAGTACATAGTTCACTACAACTTAGTAGCCATAGTATTCATTCAAAATGTGCCTTTGTTCCCTGTCTCCATTAACTTGATAATCCCTTGTACTGCAGCCACCTCCACCCAACAGGGGACTGAGAAAGATATTTGGAGCAATAATTGGCGCTCAGGGAGCTGCTCCCCTCCCCTCGGCTGCCAAGAACCTTCGCGGCTCCCCGAGCTCCCGCTCTGTTACCGAACAGTTCCCTCCGGGCGATTGTAAATAGAAAAAACGCGGAGTTTTGACCTAAAGTTAATGTTTGTCTTAGCTGGATGCTTTACTTGAAATGATATGTTTCGAGCAATTGTTTAGAAATTATATTTAATACAGTTGATACCCGATGCCACTCCTGGGACCCACTTGGCCAATTAAACCGATGAAATTCAATGTAAAATCCCATCGATTAATCCTTGCGGTAGTACCTTATAAAACTGGCTCCTTGCATTACACAGTACCAGCCTCATGGTGGGATGGTTTAAGCGCTGCACGCTGCATTGAAATATATGCTTGGATGTAGGTAAGGGAATCCGCTTCATTATTGTCTCTCGAATATGAACAAGTTACAGAACGATCCAAGATCCACTTTTAGGGGCTTTGATTTGTAACTGTACCACCCCTGCGAAGTACTGCAGCTTGGCTTGGAACGCAAAGTTAGAATGTGTATAGAGCCTCAAAATAGTGTCAGGGGCGATAGCGATTGGAATAACGATCGGGAGAGATGTATGACCGAAGTAAAAACAGAAAATACTGGAAATCTCAGCGGGTCAGGCAGAATCTTTGGAGAAAGAAACGGAGTTAACGTTTTAGGTCGATGGCCCTTCCTCAGAACAGGCAATAGTTCGAAAAGTAACAGATTCTGAAGGAAGTGCTGGGGCCCTGAAAAGGGGAGGAGGGTGTAGGTGGAAAGAACAAAATGGAAGGTTATATGATAGAGTGGAATGCAGAAGGGCTTTGAGAGACAAAGAGAATGATGCGCTGAATTGAGATGGTAATAGCACAAGTTAGGAAACAAAATATGATCGTAGATGGGGTGTGAATGGCGGAATAATTGCCAGCTACCATGGAAAACAGGGAATCAAAATATAAATAAAGGAGGGGGAAAGGTATTGTTAAAAAAGCGAGGAAAGGGAGCAAAGTATAGGGAGAGATTTTGGTCTGAAATTGTTGAATCGATGTGGGTCCAGAAGGCTGTAAAGTGCCTAAAGAAAAGATGAGGTGTAGTTCCTAGAGCTTGCCTTGAGCTTCATTGGGACAGTGTAGAAGGCTGAGGACGGAGAGGTCAGATTGGGAGTGGAGCGGAAAATTATAGTGACAGGCGACCGGAAGCTCGAGGTCATGCTTACGGACTGAACAGAGGTTTTCCGCAAAGCAGTCAACCAATCTGCATTTGGTCTCCCCCAATGTAGAGGAGAAAGTCTGACTGCAGTGTGTTGGACTGCGGGTTCTCAGTCACTCGATATTGAGTGTGCAATGATGTAATACTTTGCACCACATGTCATCACCACTCGACTTTATAAAAATGTAATAGGACGACATCTTAACATCTCCCTAAAATATGCTGTAAGATACACCTGAGTGCGCTGTTACTGACCTCTTGTCCTTCTCTCTTACAGCGAACCTACTGACAATCGTGATCCTCTCCCGAGGAAACTGCGGCCTTTCGATATCTGTCTCTGTCTACATGGTGGCCATGGCAACAGCAGATCTACTGGTCATGAACTTCAATGTAATAGTGTTTCACATTTGTACATATCACTTTCCACATTCCGTCCTGAACTACACTGCCGTTTGTAAGTTCATTATTTACCTCAAATCTACCAGCCTAAATCTGTCGGTGTGGTTTACAATCTTGTTCACAGTTGACCGATTTGTAGTTATATGTTGTCAAAAGTTTAAAACAAAGTATTGCACAGTGAGAACGGCAGCCGCGGCTATAACAACGGCCACTGTCCTAATCTATTTCCAGAGTATCCCATATTTGTTTGCGTATAAATTTGAACGAATAATTAACAATATTCATTGGGGTTGTCGCCCCAGAATTGACTTTTTTGGTACGCCTGCAGGCGTCGGATTCATATGGATACAGATTGTATTAACGACATTGTTTCCGTTTGCTCTGATATTACTGCTTAATTGCTTGACAGTCAGACGTATTTTAGTGGCCAGTAGAGCCCGCAGGGGACTCCGGACTCACAGCAGTGAGAATCAGAGCGATCCCGAGATGGAGAACCGAAGGAAATCTATTATTTTATTGTTCAGTGTATCAGGCAGTTTTATAGTGTTGTGGCTATCAGCTACAGTTAGTCCTTTAGCTACCGGACTGTGGAGCACGGCGAATTACCGAGGTGATTATACAGCTGCTGCATACATCGCCATAGAAACCGCATATATGCTCATGCATTTGAGTTCATGTACAAACACGTGTATCTATGCAGCTACTCAAACTAAATTCAGGGAAGAGCTAAAGAAGGTGGTGACATCTCCTTGGACATTGATGCTGACATTGGTTAAAAAATAAAGAATGAAACCAATGTATCCTGTCCTAACTAGAGCTAAATTACAGCCGGTGATCCAGTTTAAAATGGCCGTCTTTCTGTTCAGACGAAAATGGTTTGTTTTTATGATAATGAACAGGTATCAGAAAGCATTTCTCCCACTTTCTGCCATACATGTGATGTCTGCTGCTTTCCCCTGCTGGACCTTCTCGATCCCGCTGAAACAGCTTTCAAGATTCTAAGAGATTTCCTATAAATGCAAGTTGATGTTTTAGACTACTTGAAAAGAGGTTGTTTGCTATGACCAGTCAAAAGCTCCGTTATCAGCAATAACAAGATTCACAATTGGCACAGATTAACAAAGCCATAAAAAACAAACCAAGCACAGGGCTTCATTTCTATTGGGATAGAATGGAAAACAGAGAAGTTATGTTGAAATGCATGGAAACGTGGTTAGACCGTACGTGGAGTACTGAGCATAGACGTGGTCTCCATAGTATAAAAAGGGTATGCAAGCGCTCTAGAATGTGCAAAAACGACGGACTAGAATTACGTATTATATCTACCAGGAAAGTTTGATCAGGCTGCGGGGTGACTTTATAGAAGTCTTTAAGATTATAAAACGGTTTGATAGGATAGACTTAGAGAAGATGTTTCCACTTGCGGCGAGACCAGAATTAAGGGCCATACATATGAGATATTCATTAATATTTCCAATAGGGAATTCAGGAGAAACTTATTTACCCAGAGACTGGTGAGAATGTGGAGCAGTTGAAGCGAATAGAATAGATGCAATTAAGGGAAGCCGAATAAGCACATGGGGGAGAAAGGGAGAAAAGGATATGTTGATGGGGTTAAAGGAAGAACGGTGGGAGGAGGCTCCTATGGTACATAAACACCGGAATTAACCAGTTGGGACGAATGTTCTGTTTCTGTGCTGTAAATACTATGTAAGACTATGCAAAAACAGTCATGACTGAGCTTCAGCAGTGGAGTAGACATGTGGACGTCAGCGTTAACTACCTCACTGCAGGGACTGGAATGTGTTGTTCAGTTTAACTAACAGCTAACTTTTCATTTAGTGTCTCAAAACTGCAAAAAATCTACGAACCTAAGTGATGACCCTGGATCCACGGAGACTCACGTTCCTGGGCCTCAATCAGTAGCCATGAGTAAAGGCCCACGAATCCCAGGGACACAAGCGGTTTGCAAGCGCCCCTGGAATATATGGGCCGGCACAACCAATGAACGAGGATAATTCCCATTCATGCATAAGGGATTCAAACTCCATAAGCATGAATGGGGATCACATAAAAGCACATTCGCATAACAAATAAACAAAAATAACATATTTAAAATTAGTTAAATTACAATTTAATTAATTAAACATACAAAACCTAAATTTTATTTTTGAAAAATTAACTTAAATGTTTTTAAGGGTATGAAAGTAAATGTAACTTATTTTACAGCCGCTTTAATGTTTAAATAATACATTTTTAAAAATATGTATTACCCTTACGCTGGTAAAAGCAGGCCTTATGTCTACTATTATCAGGCGCACGAATTTCAAGGGCATTAGATGGACAGCGGTTGGAGAAATAGTTCAAATCTCTGCCTGTCCATACCCTCTTCTGGAGGATGTGCATGATTTGTCAAGCAGATGCATGATGGATTGCAAGTTCCAGATTTCTGTGCATGCGCTGTCAAACAAAAACCCGAAACTTGTGCGGTCCTTAAAGGTGCATATGCACCTTCTACGCATCCAGAAGGGGTTATTTGTCATTCTCTAATCTTGCTCTTAATGTTGCACGCGCTAGTCCCCCATCAGACTCCGCCCCCATTGTCTCCTGGACCAATATAACAGAGCCCTGTCTCCTGATCAGTGTCTAATGATGGAGACAGTAGGAACTTGACTCCTCAATGTGGCCTTAGGCATCTTTGTTCACAGATATTTGCGAAACATCTCAACTGATCATCGCAATGTTGAAATGTTCAAACACGGGAATTACCCAGTCGACCCAACCAGTCCTCATCGGCGTTTTCCAAACACCCTAAAAAATATTTTCAATCTACTTTATCGGCTCTGTCTCAAAATCCCTTCAACCTACATTTCTTTAATGACCTTCTCAATTTAATCTTGAAGATTGACATATTTTCTGACTCGGTTAATGCCACTATGCCACAACTCTCCCTGTAAGAGGGTTCTCCAACGATCAATAATCAATCGCTTACATTTATTCTTTAATCCATTCACTTCTTTACAGATTCCACAACTAATGGAAGTAGCCTGCTTTTACCTGCCCTGTCCCATCCCTTCTTAAAGTAAATCACCTGTGTACTACTGGACAAATGATATCAGCATGCTATTAATGCACAATCTATTAAAAGTTGGAAAAGTGTAGCTAAAATTGTTAATTGATACCTTCCTTGTGGAGATGGTTGTGTCCTTGCTTGTCCTGAACAGTGGGAAGAATGTATTTGATAGCTTGATCACTAAAAAAAATCAGGACATTCAAGAGGAGATTCCAGTTAAACATGCCCAGATCCCGCATCCATTTATAGGCCACCAAAAAGGGCAGCTATGGCTTGTATGAGATATTTGGTGCTGCCTGATCTTAATATATTGGCGGGCGGGGGCGGGGCAGGGAGTTGCGGTTGGAGGCTTCCTTCGGATGAATGAATCCGACCCGAAACAAATCTACAAAACGACCTGTTCATCCCAGAGAAACGTAGGTTTCCGGTCTGAGGCCTTCATTTACTTTGCACGCAGATATGACTTTCATGTACAGACGTCTATTTTGCAATCACGTGGGCCTGGAACACCAATCACTATCTAGAATTCTCACTGATATAAATGGGAACTTCCTTCGGACGAGTTCCCATTACTATCAATGAGAATAACCCTTAAAATAAGAAACACAGCGCAAAAAAATAAAAAAAACACTTCACATACTTAAAAATTATTGATATTAAATGTAATTAAATGTTTTAGAAAAAACTTTTTGGGGATTTTTTTGTGTTTTAATCGGGCTAAAAATAAACTTACCTTAATGGACAGGTTTTTTAAAATAAAAATGAATGATTAAATTAAATGTTCTATCTTTTAAAAGTGTTACGCTGGTAAAATGTAAGCTATGCACCTGCTTTTACCAGAAGTAAAAGTCTGAAGGAGATTCGCTGGGCATGAGTTGGGCAATCTCTACCACGTGGATGTCCTTCTCCCGCGAATGCATTCCATTTGTCTAGAGATATTTTGACAGACCGGAAAAGCCGGTTTTCGGTGCATGCATATTGCTCCCTGAAATCTGGCTTTTGTGAGGCCTCTCTGAGACCGTGTACACTTTGCATGGACCCGGCGAGACCGCAATTATCGGCCCATTGTAGTATGTGCAGAAATAATGTGTGGTGCTTGAAGCAACCAGCATGTGATATGCATGAAGAATCTGTCCTGAGGAACGGTTCCAAAACATGATCAGTCACGCTGACAACACCATTGCATGAAATGGTTAATGTGGCTCGAGAGAGTGAGCACATCTGTAAAGCCAAAGGTGGAGATCTGTGTAAGAGTGGAGATAGATATATGATAATGATGAGATGTTGTTTCGTGATAGCCTTAAGTATTCTAATGTCAACAGAGGAGGCATAGTAAGGAAAGGATTAATCAGACTGCCCTGAACTGTGATAATGTTATACTGTATTGGTTTCTCTTTATATTGCAGTAATGCCAATCTTTAGCCTTTGCATGTTAAGTAGGGAAGTATACATCACTCGAAAGTGCCACTTGGCTGATTGGTCAAGGCTGACTGCAGGATCAAAGACTAAGAGATTTAATTAACTGTATACAGATTGATAAATCTCAGAGAAAGTTAATCATTTCAGAACGTGTGGGATGCTGTTGGTCTGCAAGGGAAAACATCTGGACACACATCAGCATTTTTATTGACATCAATGATACATAAACAAAGCAAGACTCATAATTCAACGTTTTACTTGGTAGGATTGCAATTATATTGATCAAGAGTGAAACTATCGATAAGCGAATGAGCTAAGATTATAAAGAAACTAAAGAAATAAAGGACGGTATCCAATTAAAAACAAGGACATACAAAGCGGCCAAAACTAGTGGGAGGACAGAAGATTTGGAAGCTTTTAAAAGCCAGCAAAAAATGACAAAGCAAATTATTAAGAAAGGGAAGATAGACTATGAAAGTAAATTAGCACAAAATATAAAAACAGATAGCAAGAGTTTATACAGGTATATAAAAAGAAAAATAGTCGCTAAAGTAAATATTGGTCCCTTTGAGGACGAACAGGCGAATTAGTAATGGGGAACATGGAAATGGCAGAAACTCTAAACAAGTATTTGTATCAGTTTTTACGGTAGAGGACACGAACAATATTGCAAAAGCGGATAGTCAAAGGGCTATGGGGGTTGGGGGGACGTGGGTGGGGGGAACTTAACACAATCACAATCACTGAGGAGGTGGTACTCAGTAAGATAATGGGACTAAAGGCAGATAAATCCCCTGGACCCTCAGGTCGTAAGAGAAGTAGCGGCGGTGATTGTGGATGCATTGGTTGTAATTTACTAAAATTCCCTGGATTCAGGGGAGGTCCCAGCAGATTGGAAAACTGCACATGTAATGCCCCTATTCAAAAAAGGAGACAGACAAAAAGCAGTAATCTATAGACCAGTTAGCCTAACATCTGCGGTTGGGAAATGTTGGAGTCCATTAGTAAAGAAGCAGTACGGAGATTTGGAAAAGCAAAATTTGGTCAGGCAGAGTCAGCATGGATTTATGAAAGGGAAGTCATGTTTGACAAATTTGCTGGAATTCTTTGAGGATGTAACGAACGGGGTGGATAACAGGGGAACCAGTGGATGTGATGTATTTGGACTTCCAGAAGGCATTTGACAAGGCGCCATACAAAAGGTTACTGCATAAGATAAAAGTTCACGGAGTTGGGGGTAATATATTGACATGGATAGAAGATTGGCGAACAAACAGAAATCAGAGAGTCAGGATGAATTGTTCATTCTCTGGTTGGCATCAGTAATGAGTGGGGTACCATCGGGATCAGTGCTGGGATCCCAACTATTACATTCTATATTGTGGAAGAAAGAATCTATGAATCTATGGCTAATGGTAAAGGGAAGGGTTAAATTCTGTTTTTGCTATATTTGAAGAAATAATAGGACTAGAACAACACCCACACTTTTTAGCCTTGAAACTTAGAAATGTAATTAAATGACTATCTGGTATTAAAAGAGAGTCTCCTGATATTCTGCTTATCAGACTGTGAACAGGGAGAATTTATGCCAGGACAGATAGAGTGTGTGCCTCCTGAGACGACCTTTGTACTCACGGAACTAATGAATAAGATTCCTTTTCTATTTCTGTATTCTATTTCTGTATAAAGATAGGGACAATTTGCTTGTAGGGCAGAGTCTTCTGCCTTGGTACGGTCCAAGCAGGCTCTCTGAGATATCTCGCTATTTTTTAATAAAATTCTCTCGAAGTGCAATTCTGAAAGTCTCCGCCTGAGTTAATTTAAGCTACATTTTCTCGACATATATTAACAACTTGGAAGAAGGGACTGAGTGTAATGTAGCCAAGTTTGCTAACGATATAAAGATAGGATGAAAAGCAATGTGTGAGGAGGACATACAAAAGTTACAAAAGGATATAGACAGGCTAAGTGAGTGGGCAAAATGTTGGCAGATGGAGTATAATGATGGAAAGTGTGAGGGCATGCACTTTGGTAGAAAAAATCAAACAGAAAGTTATTTGTTAAATGGAGATATATTGCAAAGTGTTGCAGTACAGCGGGACCTGGGGGTATTTGTGAATGTAACAGAGAAGGATAGTATGCAGATACAGCAAGTGATCAGGAAGGCCAATGGAATCCTGGCCTTTATTGAAAAGTGGTGGAATATAAAAGCAGGGAAGTCTTGTTACAGCTGTACAGAGTATTGGTGAGGCCACAGCTACAATACTGCGTGCAGTTTTGGTTTCCATATATACGAAAGGATATACTTGCTGTGGAGGCAATTCAGTGAAGATTCACTAGGTTGATCCCAGGGATGAGGGGGTTGACTTATGAGGAAAAGTTGATTAGGTTAGGCCTCTACTTATTGGAATTCAGACGAATGAGAGGTGATCTTATAGAAACGTGTCAGATTATGAGGGGGCATGACAAGGTGGATGCAAAGAGGATGTTTCCACTGGTGGGGGAGACTAGAACTAGATGGCATGAATTTAGAATAAGGAGCCGCCCATTTAGAACTGAGATGAGGAGAAATTTATTCTTTCAGAGCGTTGTGAATCTGTGGAATTCGCTGCCTCAGAGAGCTGTGGAAGCTGGGACATTAAATAAATTTAAGACATAAATAGACAGTTTCTTGAACGATAAAGTGATAAGGGGTTATGCGGAGCGGGCAGGGAAGTGGAGATGAGTCCATGATCAGATCAGCCATCATCTTATTGAATGGCAGAGCAGGCTCGAGGGGCCTGATGGCCTAGTTCTGCTCCTATTTCTTATTTTGTTATGTTCTTATTTTACTTCTTCGGCCAATGGGGAAAACAGCTTGTTTAGCAAGAAAACTATTGTGATTGATAACAGATATGTAATTTAATTTTCTTTATATTGCATTGAATTTTAACTATTATATAATTATATAATACAGAATTGTGTGGTAGGGGGAATGAGAGCAATTTAAAGAAAATAGTGGTTTGTAATGAATAGCAGACATTTTAAAATCCTAAGATACTCAGCTCAGAACGGTGACACATTTGAGCCATCAAACAACCATCATCAGAAGTGGATGCAGTGTGCACTTTTAAACGTGAGTTTAAGTACTATTGCATGTACTGTGTGTTCAACATACCTATACCACCTCACTTCAATATTGAAGAACCTTATTGAAAACCTCCCTCTAACAATAGTCTCAGTACTTTAAATGTCAATGGACTTCATTTATTAATTGTGATTAAGTGGACACATTACCCGTCTCACTTTAACATTCCACTTTTTCCTGAGATTCTACAAAACCACACTCAACATGGTTGCAGGCCGCTGTGCATCCAAGGCTCTGCCAGTCCAGCTGGCAACTAGCTCCTGGGAAAAGTGCTAGTGCGTTGTGGGCAGTTTTATGCAATATGTACATTCTCATTGAACGTGCAATAATATTTAAGCCCAACTGGCAAAAGGCAGAGGTTTTAATTCCATCAGGCAGCGAAGGAAGGATCTGCAAGCAGATGCCGTCATGAGAAGCCGAGGTGCAATGGACCATATCATCCACTATGTACAGGTATAATAGAAATCAAAGTTTACCATTACATTATCTGTCACACTCCATCCCATACATTCATTGCCCCTGGTTCTAATTAAACTGTTGACGTGTTGCCTTGACTTTCTCTAGTTATAATGAATGAGTTAATGTGAAACCCTGACAGTCCCGTTTCCTCTATTTGTTATGAAACTGTTAAAATCTTCCCATGTCCTCTATTTCTAAACAAATGGTTTATCTGCCACACCATGTCCCTAATTCTAATAAACCAGCTGCAGCATTCCCCTAACTTCCCCTCTTTGTTTCTACTTAAATATTTACTGCGTTCCACTAACTTTTCCCATTTTCTCTTTCTATTTAAACAGTCACTGTGTTCCCCTTACTGCCCCCAATTTCTATTTCTAATTAAACAGTCACTGTGTTCCCCTTACTGCCCCAGCCCTCTGGCTATAACTAAACAGTCACTGTGTTCCCTTTACTGCCCCCAATTTCTATTTCTAACTAAACAGTCACTGTGTTCCACTTACTGACCCAGCCCTCTGGCTATAATTAAACAGTCACTGTGTTCCCCTTACTGCTCCAGACCTCTGGTTCTAATTAAACAGTCACTATGTTCCCCTTACTTTCCCCACTCTCTATTTCTAATTAAACAGTCACTGTGTTCCCCTTACTGTCCCAGACCTCTGGTTCTAATTAAACAGTCACTGTATTCCCCTTACTGTCGCCACTCTCTATTTCTAATTAAAACGTATCTGTGTTCCCCTTACAGCCCCACCCCTCTGGCTATAATTAAAAAGTCACTGTGTTCCCCTTACTGCCCCAGAACTCTGGTTTTAATTAAACAGTCACTGTGTTCCACTTACTGCCCCCACTCTCTATTTCTAATTAAACAGTCACTGTGTTCCCCTTATTGTACCCACTCTCTGTTTCTAATTAAACAGTCACTGTGTTCCCCTTACCATCCCCACTTTCTATTTCTATTTAAACAGTCACTTTGTTACCCTCACTGCCCCAGACCTCTGATTTTAATTAAACACTTACTATGTTCCCCTTTCTGCTCCCACTCTCTATTTCTAATTAAACAGTCACTATGTTCCCCTTACTGTCCCCATTCTCTATTTCTAATTGAACAGTCACTGTATTCCCCTTGCTTTCCCCATTCTCTATTGCTAATTAAACAGTCACTGTGTTTCCCTGACTGCCCCCACTCTCTATTTCTAATTAAACATTCACTGTGTTCTCCTTACCGCCCCTGTGCTTTGGTTCTAATTATAAAGTCACTGTGTTCCCCTTACTGCCCCTGTCCTTTGGTTCCAATTATAAAGTCAATGTGTTCCCCTTACTGCCCCTGACCTCTGGCTCTAATTAAACAGTCACTGTGTTCCCCTTTTTTTGCCCACACTCTATTTCTTATTAAACAGTCACTGTGTTCCCCTTACTGTCCCCATTCTCTATTTCTAATTAAACAGTCATTGTGTTTCCCTTACTGTCCCCACTCTATTTCTAATTAAACAGTCACTGTGTTCCCCTTACTGCCCGTGTCCTTTGGTTCCAATTATAAAGTCACTGTGTTCCCTTTACTGCCCCTGACCTCTGGCTCTAATTAAACAGTCACTGTGTTCCCCTTACTGTCCTCATTCTCTATTTCTAATTAAACAGTCAATATGTTCCCCTTACTGTCCCCATTCTCTATTTCTAAGTAAACAGTCACTATGTTCCCCTTACTGTCCCCACACTCTATTTCTAATTCAACAGTCACTGTGTTCCCCTTACTGCCCCTGTCTTTGGTTCTAATTATAAATTCACTGTGTTCCCCTTACTGCCCCTGACCTCTGGCTCTAATTAAACAGTCACTGTGTTCCTCTTACTGCCCCCATTCTTTATTTCTCATTAAACAGTCACTGTGTTTTCCTTACTGCCCCCACGCTCTATTTCTAATTAAACAGTCATTCTGTTCCCCTTACTGCCCCTGACCTCTGGCTCTAATTAAACAGTCACTGTATTCCCCTTACTGTCACCATTCTCTATTTCTAATTAAACAGTCACTGTGTTTCCCTTACTGTTCCCACTCTCTGTTTCTATTGAAACAGTCGCTGTGTTCCTCTTACTGTCCTCACTCTCGCTTTCTAATTAAACAGTCACTGTGTTCCCCTTACTGTCCCCAATCTCTATTTCTAATTAAACAGACACTGTGTTTCCATTATTGTCCCCACTCTCTATTTCTAATTAAACAGTCACTATGTTCCCCTTACTGTCCCCATTCTCTATTTCTAATTTAACAGTCACTATGTTCCCCTTACTGTCCCCATTCTCTATTTCTAATGAAATAGTCACTGTGTTCCCCTTACTGCCCCTGTCCTTTACTTCTAATTATAAAGTCATTGTGTTCCCCTTACTGCCCCTGTCCTTTGGTTCCAATTATAAAGTCACTGTGTTCCCCTTACTGCCCCTGACCTCTGGCTCTAATTAAACAGTCACTGTGTTAGTCTTACTGCCCCCACTCTCTATTTCTAATTACACAGTCACTGTGTTCCCCTCACTGTACCCACTCTCTATTTCTAATTAAACAGTCACTGTGTTCCCCTTACTGTCCTCACTCTCTATTTCTAATTTAACAGTCACTGTCTTCTCCTTACTGCCTCAGTCTCTATTTCTAACTAAACAGTCACTGTGTCCCCCTTACTGCCCCAGACCTCTGGTTTTAATTAAATATTCACTGTGTTCCCCTTACTGCCCCACTCTCTATTTCTAATTAAACAGTCACTATGTTCCCCTTACTGTCCACACTCTCTATTTCTAATTAAACAGTCACTATGTTCCCCTTACTACACCCACTCTCTATTTCTAATTAAACAGTCACTGTGTCCCCCTTACTGCCCCCACTATCTATTTCTAATGAAACAGTCACTATGTTCCCCTTACTGTCCCCACTCTCTATTTCTAATTAAACAGTCACGATGTTCCAATTACTACCCCCACTCTCTATTTCTAATTAAACAGTCACTGTGTTCCCCTTACTGTCCCCATTCTCTATTTCTAATTAAACAGTCACTGTGTTCCCCTTACTGCCCTCATTCTCTATTTCTAATTAAACAGTCACTGTATTCCCCTTACTGTCACCATTCTCTATTTCTAATTAAACAGTCACTGTGTTTCCCTTACTGTTCCCACTCTCTGTTTCTATTGAAACAGTCGCTGTGTTCCTCTTACTGTCCTCACTCTCGCTTTCTAATTAAACAGTCACTGTGTTCCCCTTACTGCCCCTGACCTCTGGCTCTAATTAAACAGTCACTGTGTTCCTCTTACTGCCCCCATTCTTTATTTCTCATTAAACAGTCACTGTGTTTTCCTTACTGCCCCCACGCTCTATTTCTAATTAAACAGTCATTCTGTTCCCCTTACTGCCCCTGACCTCTGGCTCTAATTAAACAGTCACTGTATTCCCCTTACTGTCACCATTCTCTATTTCTAATTAAACAGTCACTGTGTTTCCCTTACTGTTCCCACTCTCTGTTTCTATTGAAACAGTCGCTGTGTTCCTCTTACTGTCCTCACTCTCGCTTTCTAATTAAACAGTCACTGTGTTCCCCTTACTGTCCCCAATCTCTATTTCTAATTAAACAGACACTGTGTTTCCATTATTGTCCCCACTCTCTATTTCTAATTAAACAGTCACTATGTTCCCCTTACTGTCCCCATTCTCTATTTCTAATTTAACAGTCACTATGTTCCCCTTACTGTCCCCATTCTCTATTTCTAATGAAATAGTCACTGTGTTCCCCTTACTGCCCCTGTCCTTTACTTCTAATTATAAAGTCATTGTGTTCCCCTTACTGCCCCTGTCCTTTGGTTCCAATTATAAAGTCACTGTGTTCCCCTTACTGCCCCTGACCTCTGGCTCTAATTAAACAGTCACTGTGTTAGTCTTACTGCCCCCACTCTCTATTTCTAATTACACAGTCACTGTGTTCCCCTCACTGTACCCACTCTCTATTTCTAATTAAACAGTCACTGTGTTCCCCTTACTGTCCTCACTCTCTATTTCTAATTTAACAGTCACTGTCTTCTCCTTACTGCCTCAGTCTCTATTTCTAACTAAACAGTCACTGTGTCCCCCTTACTGCCCCAGACCTCTGGTTTTAATTAAATATTCACTGTGTTCCCCTTACTGCCCCACTCTCTATTTCTAATTAAACAGTCACTATGTTCCCCTTACTGTCCACACTCTCTATTTCTAATTAAACAGTCACTATGTTCCCCTTACTACACCCACTCTCTATTTCTAATTAAACAGTCACTGTGTCCCCCTTACTGCCCCCACTATCTATTTCTAATGAAACAGTCACTATGTTCCCCTTACTGTCCCCACTCTCTATTTCTAATTAAACAGTCACGATGTTCCAATTACTACCCCCACTCTCTATTTCTAATTAAACAGTCACTGTGTTCCCCTTACTGTCCCCATTCTCTATTTCTAATTAAACAGTCACTGTGTTCCCCTTACTGCCCCTGTCCTTTGCTTCTAATTATAAAGTCATTGTGTTCCCCTTAATGCCCCAGACCTCTGGCTCTAATTAAACAGTCACTGTGTTCCCCTTACTATCCTCACTCTCTATTTCTAATTAAACAGTCACTGTGTTCCTCTTACCGTCCCCACTCTCTATTTCTATTTAAACAGTCACTGTGTTCCCCTTGCTGGCCTAGACCTCTGATTTTAATTAAACAGTCACTGTGTTCCTTTTAGTGCCCCCACTCTCTATTTCTAATCAAGCAGTCACTGTGTTCCCTTTACTGCCCCTGTCCTTTGGTTCTAATTATAAAGTCACTGTGTTCCACTTACTGTCCCCACTCTCTATTTCTAATTAAACAGCCACTGTGTTCCCCTTACTGCCCCAGACTTCTGGCTTTAATTAAACAGACACTGTGTTGCCCTTACTGCCCCAGACATCTGGTTCTAATTAAACAGTCACTGTGTTCCCCTTACCACCCCCACTCTCTATTTCTAATTAAACATTCACTGCATTTCCCTTACTGCCCGCACTGTCTATTTCTATTTAAATACTCACTGTGTTCCCCTTACCTCCCCTGTCCTCTGATTCTAATGAAACAGTCAATGTGTTTCCATAAATTCTGCTGCTCTCTATTTCTCATTTAAAAAGTTACATTATGCCTCTTTCTTCCTGGATTCTCTTATTCTATTTAAGAAGTTACAAGGTTTCCCTCAATTTCACTGTCCGATGTTTCTGATTGAATACTCACTGTGTTCCCCTTACCTCTTCTATTCTCCGTTTCTACTTAAACAGTGACTATATTCACCTCAACTCCCCATGTTTCTCTATTTACAGTTATGCCATTTCCGAGCTCAGCTTGTCCATTAGACCCAGCTCCTCCTCTCTTGATCGCTTTAATAATAAATTGCCCAGACATTAGAACATCAGAAATAGGACCCGGTGAATGCCATCCGGCCCCTCGAGCCTGCTCTGCCATTTAATATCATGGCTGATCTGATCATGGACCGGGTTCCACTTCCCTGCCCGCTCCCCATAATCCTTTATTCCATTATTGCTCAAAACTCTGTCTATCTCCGCCTTAAATATATTCAATGATCCAGCATCCATAGCTTTCTGGGACAGAGAATTCCATAGATTTACAACTCTCTGAGAAAATAAATTCCTCCTCATTTCAGTTTTAAATGGGCGGCCCCTTATTCTGAGACTATGTCCCTTAGTTTTAGTTTCCGCTATGAGTTGAAATATACTCTCTCCATCCACCTTGTCGAGTCCCCTAATTATCTTATAAGTTTCAATAAGATCACCTCTCATTCTTCTGAACTTCAATGTGTATCGGTCCAATCTACTCGATAAATCTTCATAATTCAACTGCCTCATCTATGGAATAAAACTAGTGAACCTTCACTGAACAGCCTCCAATGCAAGTATATCCTTCCTTAAATATGGAGACCAAAACTGCACGCAGTACTCTAGGTGTGGCCTCACCAATGCCCTGTACAGTTGTAGCAGTACTTCTCTGCTTTTATACTCTAACCCCCTTGCAATAAAGGCCAAAATTCCATTTGCCTTCCTGATTACTTGCTGTACATGCATATTATTTTTTTGTGTTTCATGCACAAGGGCCCCCAGGTCCCTCTGTACAGCAGCATTTTGCAATTTTTGTCCATTTAAATTATAATTTGCTTTTGTGCTTTTTACCGCCAAAGTGGATAACCTCACATTTTCCCATATTATATTCCTTTTGCCAAATGTTTGCCCACTCACTTCGCCTGTCTCCATCCCTTTGCAGATTTGTTGTGTCCTCCTCACAACTTACTTTCCCACCCATCTTTGCATCATCAGCAAACTTGGCTACATTACAGTCGGTCCCATCATCGAAGTCATTAATATAGATTGTAAATAGTTGAGGAACCCAGCAGCGATCCGTGCGGCACTCCACTAGTCACTGTTTGCCAACAGGAAAATTATCCATTTATCCAGACTCTCTGTTTTCTGTTAGTTAGCCAATCTTCTATCCAATATAACGTATTCCCCTCAACCCCGTGAACATTTATCTTGTGCAGTAACCGTTTACGTGGCACCTTCTGGAAATCCAAATACATCACATCCACTGGTTCTGCGTTATCCACCCTGCTCGTTACATCCTCAAAGAACTCCAGAAAATTTGTTAAACATGATTTCCCTTTCATAAAACCATGCGGACTCTGCTTGATTGAATTATGCTTTTCCAAATGTCCCGCTACTGCTTCTTTAATAATGGACTTCATCATTTCCACAACAACAGAGTTTAGGCTAATTGGTCTAGAGTTTCCTGCTTTTTTCCAACATCTTTTTTAAATAGTGCTATTACATTCACGGTTTTCCAATCCGCTGGGACTGCGCCAGAATCCAGGAATTTTGGTAGATTACAAGCAATGAAACCACTATCTCTGCAACTACCTCTCTCAAGACCTTAGCATGCAAGCCGTGAGGTCCAGGGGATTTGTCCGCCTTTAGTCCAATTATTTAACTAGTACTACTTCATTAGTAATAGTGATTGTATTAAGTCCCACCCCCGCCCCCGCCAATAGCCCCATGATTATCCCTTGGGATAATTGGGATGTTTTTAGTGTCTCCTACCTGAGCATCCACTTCCCTCCCTCGCCCCCAACTTAGCTGATACTGGAAGCGATTCCCTCTGCTCTGCTGGTGTTCACACCCTTTCAAATATGCCGTCATCAACCCCTCCTAAAAAACCCACACATTCCCCTTCGATCTTTGTAAACTACCACCCCATCTCCAACCTAGTATTCCTCTCCAAATTCCTTGAATGTGTTGTCCTCTACAAAATCTGTGCCCATTTTTCCCGCAACTCCATTTTTGACTATCTCCAAAATTGGCTACCACACGTCCACAGCACTGAAATGGTCCTTATCAAAGTCACAAATGAGATCCGATATGACTGTAACTGTGGCGCACTACCCCGCTCATTCTTCGCCTATTGACACAGTTGACCACTCAATCCTTCTCCAATCCAGTCCACCATTATTGAGCTGTGTGAGACTGCCCTCGCTTGTTTCCACTCTTACCGACACAGTCAGAACCAGAAAATATGCTGAAATGGCTTTCCTCCCAATCCTGCCCAGATACCTCTTCAATCCCACAAGGACCTATCCACGCCCCCGCCATTTTTCATTCATATACTGCCCTCAGTGACATCATCCGAAACAAATGTCAGATTCCATATGTAAGTTGATGCCATTCAATTCTACCTTACCACCACCTCTCTCGATCACTCCATTGCCTCAATGTATTCAAACCACTTGCATTTTATCCAGTCCTGCTTGAGTAAAACTTTCCTCCAATTAAACATTGGGATGACGGAAGTCATTGTCTTTGGTCGCCGCTGCAAACTCCATTTGCCATGCACCAATTCCATCCCCCTCCCTGAATTTTGTCTGGCTTTGAACCGGACCATTGTCAACCTGTCCTGTTTGACCCTGAGCTGAGTTTCTGACCCCAGATCCTATGCATCACAAATTCTGCGTCATCTGGATCAGCTCCACTCCACCTTGCACGAAATCCTTATCCTGATCTTTGTCAACTTCAGACTTGTCAAAGCCAAAGCTCCACTGAACTGCCTCCCATCATCCAGTCTCTATAAACAAGAGCTCATCCAAAATTTCTGGTGTTTGTAACCTAAGTCGCACTAACACTGTTTCACAAATCAACCCTCTGCTCGCTGATCTACCCTGGCAAGTGGTCGAGAAACATTCTCATCCTCATGTTAAAACTCACCATAATTGCCTCCCCCTCCCTATCACTGTAACCTCCCAGCTCGACAAGTCCTATAATGAGCAGGTACAACCTTACAAGAGTAGATATGGAGAGGTTTGTTTTTTAATATCTCTAATAAATCTGTGTTGCTCCTACTCCGACCTCTTGTGCATCCCTCACATTCTTCGGCCATCCATTAATGGTAGTGCTTTCAGCAGTCTAGTTCATAAACGCCGGCATTTCCTCCCAAAAGCTATTCACCTAACTCCTCCTTTAAACGCTCCTTAAAACCTACCTTTGTGACCACGATTTTGGTCATCTATTCTAAGTTTTGTCCCCGATTTTGCAGTCAGCAGCGAACTAACAGCGCACGCCATTTTCGGTCCCCACCACAAAGTCTTCTCCCTGACTATTGACTTTAACGCTCTCCCCAACTTCTCGCTGAGGCTGAACCAGAATGTTCAGCCATGAACAGCCATGATCTTATTGAATGGCAGAGCAGGCTCAAGGCCTACTTCTGCTCATATTCCTTATGTTCACAACCTTGGTGTCAGATTTGACCATGAAATGAGATTTCGACCACGTATCCATAACATAACTAAGACTATCTATTTGCACCTCCTTAACATCGCCTGTCTCCGCCGTTGCCTCAGCTCATCCACTGCTGATGCACTCATCCACGTGATTGTTACCTCTAGAATTGACTATTCCAATGCACTGCTGGCTGGCCTCTCACATTCTACCCGACATAAATGAGAGATGATCTAAACCTTGGCTGCTTATGCCTTAACTCGCAGCAAGTCCCACTTATCCATCACCCCTGTGCTCACTGAACTACATTGGCTTCGGTTAAACAATGCCTCGATTTCAAAATTCTCATCATTATTTTCAAATCCCTCCATGGCCTCGCGTTTCCCTATCTCTGAAATCTCATCCAGCCCCACAACCCCCCTCCTCTAATTCTGCCCTCTTAAGCATCCCTGATTATAATCGCTTAACCATTGGTTATTGTGCCTTCAGCTGCTTCGGCCACAAGCTCTGGAACTCCCTTCCTAAACCTCTCTGCCTCTATCTCTCTTTCCTCCTTCAAGACGCTCCTTAAAACATACATTTTGAGCAAGCTTTTGGTCACCTGCCCTAAGTTCTACTTATGCGGCTCAGTGTCAAATATTTTTCTCATAATACACAAGTGAAGTGCCTTAGGATGTTTAATTACATTGAAGGCGTCATATAAATATGAGTTGTTGCAGTTGCAGCCGAGCTGGTGAATGACCCACTCACGTTACTGTGTATCTATGCAAATAAAATAGAACATATTCAGATGACCAAATTGGCTGCAAAGATGTTAGTTGAAATTTACATATCTGTCTCTGGCCATACAAATTGGAAAATTGAACAGCAGTGCAAAACCTTAGCTGTTGTGCCAGTTCTGCGTGCCCTGCTTTGGTAAGAATGTGAAAGCCTTGGAGACGGTGCAAAATAGATTCACCCAGATCATACCATGGATGAGAGGCTTTAGGTATGAGAAGAAAGAAAACAAAGCGAACTAAGTAAGTTAAGAGAAATTCGGAAAGGCGTGCTGAACAATTCAAAAGGTTAGCTGGGTGATTCGGCAACTAAAGTGAATAAATGTAAACTCGCCAGTAAAAAGTAATTTTGAGATTGGAAAATGTTTATTTCAGGATGGTATATGTTGGAACATAGAATGCCTTACCAGAAACAATGATGGAAGCAGAATTCATGGTACGATATATCAATGGAGAAGAAACAATTGCAATTCACAAAAGGAGCACGAGGAAGAGGTGTGGGGTCGGAACTAAATATATAGCTCTTTAAGAGATCCGGCAGAGGTACGATGGGGCTAATGACGTCCTCCTGGGTAGTAAAATTCTGTGATTTTTTTCAATTTATGAATCTGTGGACTGGAAACATATGGCGCAATATGTGATTCTCCTCTGCAGCTCAACCGATTCACAACAGTTATGTCGTACATAGCAATTCACAACAGTTATGTACGATCCTCATTTTCACACTGGAAATGCGACATTCGTGAAGCCCCATATTCATGTGAATACTCCAATTTGAAAGATTGAAGCAGCCACTGTTACAGTCCTATTCATGAAAATGGCCCCGATGAGGAGATTGATGAGGCCACTGTTACAGTCATATTCAGGAGAATGTTCCAGATTTAACAACAATTTGTATTTATATGGCGCATTTTGCGCAGCAAACATCCCAAAGCACTTCACACATACGTTATCAATCAAAATATGATATCGAGACAAATAAAGAGATCGTTGATAATGTGGTGCCGAAAGGTTATCCACCTGAAACGTTAACTGTTTCTTTCTCCACAGACAGTGCCTGACCTGCTGAGTATTTCCAGCATTTTCTGGCTTTTATTTCAGGTTTCCAACATACATGGCTGCTTTTATGATCCTATTTATTACAACGTTCCAGTTTGAGGCAATGATAGATGCCCTGTTACTAACTATTGTGTATGTGTGATATATGATCGCATTATTATTGAAAACATTGCTTCAATCGGCAATTTTTATTCATTCGCTGTTGGAGTCCCGCCTTCTGCCTGTGGCCCATACCTCCCCATCCATTTTTAACGTCCTCTTCCATGAATGGTTCTGTGTCGAACATATTCCTTCAAACATTGAACTGCTTGCTGTGTTGTCCACTTCAGGACCAAACTTGTTGGCAAAGAAGGGTGACTGTTGGACGATCCACTGGAGATCTCCATACTCTTACACACAGATCAGGTGGTGGTTTCTTCCTGTGCAAGGCGGACATACGGCTCCTTTCGCTATATCATCAACAGCAAAAGACCACTTCACTGCTCAAGGAAAGACTGGTGTGTCACCCCTGTGTCGCCCGGGATTGTATGGAATGGAGCCAGGTAGTTCGGGCATTCTCTGTAGGTTGCCCAGATGTGTTCTTCGGGGCTGTAGGTGAGCTCCGGTCACTTGAAAAACGTCTGGATTTCGAGGGTCACAAACAAAATACTCACAAATTCCCTGGTAACCAGAATATATGCGCTCCTCACAAACGTGGGGCTGCGTATGGGTGGCGGGGCTCTCGATTTGTTCTGACCACAATCTCATGGGCATCATAATTTAATTTCCATCATCTCTGAAAGTCAACATAAAGATCAATCGTTTCACATTTTCAACTTTAATTCTCATTTTCCTATCAGACCAGAACTAGCATCAGTAACGATAAACTTCTGTTGTCTCAAGGACTTCAACGTCATCTAATGTGTTTTGCTTGAGTAAATTTTGGGTGGAAAATGTTGATACTGAGTGCATCTCAAAAGAGGAAGTACAGCAGAAATGACAAGGCGTGGCTCACTGCTACTAATGGCCTATTGAAGGGCAGTTATGTAGGAAATATGTCTCCAGATTGGCTCAGATTGGTTATTTTAAAATTGCTCAGGTCTCCCGCAAGCATTGCATTTTAGCACGTGACATAAAATAAGACATCACCAATAAAAGGAAAGTATGCCATGGCTTTGAAAAAATAAGAACATAAAAATGAAGAGGAGGAGTAGGCTATTCGGACCTTCGAGCCTGCTCCGCCATTCAATAAGATCAATGCTGATCGTCGACCTCACCACCATTTTCTGGCATGATCCCCATATCCCTTGGTTTTCTTAGAATCCAAAAATCTATCGATCTCGGCCTTAAATACACTCAACGACTCTGCTTCTGTGGTCCTTTAGGGTAGAGAATTTCAAATATTCACAACTCTCTGAGTGAAGAAATTCCTCCTCATCTCATTCAGAAAAGGCTGACCCCTATTCTGAGACTGCTAGATTTTCCACTTTTGTTTGCATGCTTAACGCTTACTTAACGCCTATTATACTGCTGAAATAACATATAACGGCCAGATATCACCCATTTAGCCACAAAGTGGAAACGGATGGGCATTTTTCGGAAACTTGTCGCCAAGCATTACTTTCCCCATGTGCTTAACACCAGGAAAAAAATAATGCTGCCCGCCCGCTTTTATTGAGCTGAATCATCAGAATGGGCGAACTCAACACCCATAATATCGCCCAGCGTTAAATTGCACACTGATTTAATGCTGAGATTTAATAATACCGCTCGCCCACTTTTTTTTGTCGTGAAGAGCATATTTACCAAAACTAGCGGCCATGAGATCGCCCACCGTGACTTTCACCACCTTGCACACATATTGCCCACAATATCACTCAGCCCAAAAAACGCCCAGAAAAAATGGAACTAACATGAACTAATCACAGAGTTTTCGATGCCATGTTCTACAGCACATGTCGCATCCTTTAAAAGGCTGCTGTTCTTCACCCTCGGGGGAATACAGATGTTCTCTGGAGGTCGTTGGAGTTGATGTGGACATCTGTACAAACATCTTGACCATATTGTGACTGATTGGAATTGAATAGGTATTTACATCGGAACATTCATTGTTTGTGACCAATCGGTGGAAAACAGAGCACTATTGCAATGAGGCGTGTCTTTTCTCACCCTCTCTTGAGGACCAATTACATGCAGCAGACTCGAGATTGCTGAAGGTACGCTCCACACCATTATGTGCCCAACGTAAGAAGTGATGGACTGATGAGGAGGACCAGACATTACACCCCCCTCAAGTACAGGGAGAAGCAGTCTTACCTCAACTTGCCCGACACCACCTGCCTTCAGAGACTGCGCTTCCACAAAGAGATTATCACCGAGGTAGGCCAGCTGATAAGGGGAGATTTGCAGCCTGCCAGCACCATCAGTACTGCACTGTCTGTCAAGGTCAAAGTCACTGCGGCACTGTCATTCTACACCTCGGATTCGTTTCAGGCCACAGCTGGCGACATTTGCGGACTTTCTCAGTATGCCGCATATTGCTGCATTAGTCAGGTCACTGAAGCCCTGTACACAATCAGGAGGGACTTGATCAGATTCCCTATGACCATGGAAGTACAGAATGAGATGGCTCTATGATTCTCCAGAATTGAAAACTTCCACAAGATACAGGAAGCAATAGACTGTATGCACATCACGATGTGGGCACTTTTTCAGCATGCAGAGGTTTTCAGGAAACGTAAGGAATTCCACTCCCTGAAAGTCCAACTGGTTGTCGACCACCAGCAAATTATACTGGCAGTGCATGCTCAATTTCCGAGCAGCATCCATGATTCTCGCATCCTGCGTGGGAGCACTGTATCTGACTTGTTTAACAATCAGCCACAAGGTCAACGCTGGATGCTTGGTGACAAAGGAAATGGCCTCCCCACCTGTCTGATGACCCCACTGCATGACACCCACACCGAAGCTGACAGGCGATACAATGAGAGCCACAGAGCCACTTGCAATATCACGGAGAAAACCATTGGAGTGCTTAAGCAGCGCTTTAGATGCCTGCAACACTCAGGAGGCAACCTCCAATACCACCCAGAGCAGGTAGCTCAATTCGTGGTGGTGTGATCCATGCTGCACAACTTGGTTATCAGGAGGGGAGAAGAATTGCCTGATGAGCATGGCAGTCCATCTCACCAGCGAGAGGAAGCGGAGGATGCTGACATCGGAAAACGCAATGCTGAACACATGCCCCCTCCCCCCGCTGTAGAGCACATGAAAGAGCCTGTGGTGGCATGATAGCTGCAAGAGGCTTATGTCAGGAGCTCATCAATGATCGCTTTGCCTGAAAGAACGTTGGTGTTATTTACAAGGCTGACACACTGCTGGGTGTGCAGGTCATACATCAATGGTGGGCATCACCTTGGTGACATTTAAAGTTTAAGTTGATTGAAGCAAAGTGTCATTATACTCTTTGCTATTTAGGAATCATCAGCGTGTAATGGTGCAGCTACCTGAGCCAATGCACAACAAGGTTTTGGTATGTAAAAAACATTAAAACCGAACATTTGTCTGAAATCAACAGTATTTCTGTAAAACCCAACCATTCCCCACCCCACCCCCGCTTCTCCTCCCCACCTCTAACCCTTTCCCTTCCCTGCCTGACTCCAAGCCGCCTGGCCGAGGAGCTCCTCAGATGATGCTTCATTGGGGAGGGGTTTGGGGATGATGGCCGAAACGCTGCTTGGACTGATACGGGAGAGGACAGTCCCGAGGTGGGAACGTGCTCCAAGCCAGAAGCAAGATGTTCCTGGCTACCAGCTCCAGGCCCTCCACAATCCCTTATGTTTCGCACAACAGCCAAACAAGTACACACTACAGCCACACACGCCTTCAGTCGCTCTGAGCTTCCTCTCTCTCTGTCTCCTCTTCTGCGCATGCCATGATGAGCCTTGACCTCTTGAATCACGGGAATCGAGCGCTGCATGCCGTTGCTAAGGACGACGATACTTTATGGCAGAAGGTCATTGAGATTTAACGCTACTGCCCTTTTCATATCGGTCGCAGTAACGCCCATTTAAAAATATGGAGACTAGGTGCTTTGAAAATGACGAGAAGCCGGTGATCTGAAAAGCCTTTTTTACTACTCACACCGGAAATAACGCCAATTTTGGGGCGATAAGCACAAAAGTGGAAAAGCTAACCCTTAGTCCCCTAGTCGTAGACTCTCCAGTCAGCAGAATCAACCTCTCAGCATCTATTCTGACAAACCCCTCAGAACTTTATATGCTTCAATGAGATTCTTCTAATCTCGATTATAGGCCCAATCTACTCAACTCTCTCATCCCAGGGATCAGTCTAATGAACATTCGTTGCAGCACCTCTCATGCCTGTATGCCCTTTATCAGATAAGGATATAAAACTTTGCACAGTACTCCAGCTATGGTCTCAGCATAGCTCCACACAATTGCAGTAGGAATTCTTTACTCTTGTACTCCCACCCCCTTGCAAAAAAAGGCCAATATGCCTTTCTAATTGCTGTTGTACCTACATTCTACCTTTGTGACTTTCCTGTACGAGGACACATAAATCTCTCTGAACACCAACATTTATAGTTTCTGAACATTTAAAAAATATTCTGATTATATATTATTCCTACCAAAATGAATAACTTCACATTTCCTCATATTATACTCCATCTGCCTCCTTATTCTCCGTTCACATAAACTGTCGATATCCCTTTGAAGGCTCCATGTGTCTTTCTTATAGTTTACCTTTACACCTAGCTTTGTATCATCAGTAAACTTGAATACAAACTGCACCTCCAAAATAATCTGGAACAAGTACTTTAAGATGTTTCTCGACGATACAACAAAGTGTTATGTTTGTCTGTCCCATACTGTAACTTGTAACTATGCATTCATTTCCTCCATTTTCCTCACATTTATTGAGGATAGGTCCAGTCTAAATGGCACTGCTGCGTTTGCTCATCTCAGCCGGTGATTACAGTAGAATAATCACATCCTTTGGCTAGACAGGTAGAAACTGCCCACGGTTCCTATCCATTCAGCTATGCTGCAAAGTCCACGAGTGTACAAGGTGGCTGGGGCACAATAACCTATTATATGCACCGCATTGATTTCCCAAAGGATTTTCAGCGCTTCAGGGAGGGTGTGTGGCGGTGGGGTTGTCAGAGCGCTCACACAGAGGGGTGGGAGGCTTTATCCTTCATCTAGTGTTTGCTGAGTGTCCCACTGTGATGTACCCAGAGTGATGACATGTTTATTGACGTTCCTTCTCAGACAGTCAATGAGATACATTGAATGAGCCAGATTCATGGGATTACTTATTGTGAGAGATTCCCTTTCATTTCCACTGGTGACGAAAATAAATCCTTGTGTTTCTGTTGCATCTCCTATTGTCTGTATATTTTATTCAACATACTACAAGACGCAATGATGAGAGATACAAATATTAATGATTTTGTCCAACTCGGTGCTCCCAGAAACTCCTAGCAGGGAGACGGCAGACATCCAGGCATCTGAGTGGACAAGAGACATACAGCTTTGTAAAGACAGTGAAACGGGTAGAAATATATCCATATAAATGAGCACGTATGTGAACAGGGTAAAGCTGAAGGCATTTTACATATTTCCCCACAATATCATATCGAGTCCTTGAATCTTGCTTTGTTTCTATGTTTTATACAGTAATTTTCTATCATCTCTGCACACTTCCTTTCTGTAATGTTCTACTTCCTGCTGTCGCGTTAATCATACTTTCAGATCAACCTTTCCTGTTACATGTCCCATTGCATCTGCCCCACCCGTTAGTTGTAGTGCTTTTCCACAGGAGCTGCATGTACTGTAGCGAAACCCTGTTTGCTCCGATTATGCCTGATTCGCAAATTACCGTAGGCACTGTGATTTACCTCCAAGAATAATATTACAAGTATTGTATAAAAATAAGATTAGAAGATATTGTTCTAAAATGAAAAGTGCACAATACGTTATTCATAGAATCATTGAATCAGAATGATTACAGCACAGAAAGAGATCGTTCAGTGTGTACAGCCCGTGCCGGCTCTTTGCAAGAGCACTTCACCAAGTCCCATTCCCCCGCCCTTTCCCCGTAGGCCTGCTTTTTTCCCCGTTCAGGTACTAATCCCGTTCCCTTTTGAAAGCCACGATTAAGTCTGCCTCCGCCACCTTCTCAGGAAGTGCATTCCAGATCTTAATGATTCGCTGCATAAAAAACATATTCCACATGTCGCCTTTGGTTCTTCTGCCAATCACCTTAAATCTATGTCCTCTGTTTCTCAATCCTTTCGCCAATGGTAACAGTTTCTCCCTATCTACTCTGCCAAGAGCCCTCATGACGTGGAATACCTCTCTCAAATCACCTCTCAACCTTCTGCAGTCTATCTACGTAACTGATGTCCCTCATCCATGGAACCATTGTTGTAAATATTTTCTGCACCTTCTCTAATGCCTTCCAATCCTTCCTAAAGTGTGCTGTCCATAATTGCACACAATACTCCAGTTGAGGCCGGACCAGTGTTTTATAAAAGCTCATCATAATGTCCTTGCTTTTGGTCTTTATGTCTCTATTTATGAAGCCCAGGAACCCTTCTGCCTTTTAACAGCTTTCTCAACATGCCCTGCCAACTTCCACGATTGTGCAGATATATCCCTATGTCTCTCTATTCATGCAGTCTCTTTAGAATTTTATCCTTTACTTTATATTGCCCTCCCTCGTTCTTCCTTCCAAAGTGTATCACTTCGCACTTTTCTGCATTAAATTTCATCTGCTACGTGTCCGTCCATTCTACCAGCCTGTCTATGTCCTCTTGAAGTCTATAAGCATCCTCCTCACTGTTCACTATACTTCTAAGTTTTGTGCCATCTGAAAATTTCAAAATTGTGTTCTGTACACCCAATTCTAAGTCATTAATATATACATCATAAAAAGCGTTGGTGCTACTACCAACTCTTGGGAACACCCCGATAGACCTTCCTTCAATCCAAAGAAACAACCGTTCACCACTGCACTCTGATCCATGTCTGGCAGCCAATTTCGTATCCATGCTGACATTGTTCATTTAATCCATGTGCTTCAGCTTTGCTGGCAAGCCTATTATGTGGCACTTGATCGAAAGCCTTTTGGAATTCCACGTACAGCACACCAACCATATCGCCATCATCAACCCTCTCTCTTACCTCATCAAAAAAATCAATTAGTTAGTTCAAAACGATTTGCCTTTGACAAATCCGTGCTGGCTTGCTTTAATTAATCCACACTTGTCCAAATGAACATTAGTTTTGTCCAGGATCATCGTTTCTGAAATCTTCCCAACTGCCGAGGTTAAACTGACTGGTCTGTATTTGCTGGGTTTATCCTTATACCCTGTTATGAACAAAGGGGTAACATTTGCAATTCTCCAGTCCTCTGGTCTCTAAGGACGATTGGAAGATTATAGCCAGTACCTCCGCAATTTCTACTATTACGCCCCTCATCATTCTACATTGCATCCCGTCCGGTACTGGTGACTTATCCACTTTAAGTATAGCCAGCCTTTCTTTTACGTCCTCTTTATCAAATGTTATCCCATTCAGTAACTCAACTACCTCATCTTTCACTGTGACTTTAGCAGTATCATCATCCTTGGTAAAGACAGATGCAAGGTAGTCATTTAGGGCCTCAGCCATGCCCTCTGTCATAAATCTTATATTTGGTCCATAATTGGCCCAACCCTCCTCTTATTACCAGCTGATTATTTATATGCCTATAGAATACTTTTTATTCCCTTATATGTCAGCTGGCAATCTATCTCATTCTCTCTATTTTCCTCTCTTATTTCCTTTTTTACTTCCACTCTGAACTTTCTATATTCAGCTTGGTTTCCACTTGTATTCGCCCCCTTTTCTGCTCCGTATTACTCTCTAACTTCTTCGTTTTCCAGGGAGCTCTGACATTACTTGGCTCATCCTTTTCCCTCGGGGGTATGTAGCTGGAATGTTCCTGAACCGTCTTTTCATTAAGTACATCCCATTGTTCAGTTTTGCCTGCCCATCTTTGATTCCAATTTACCCAAGACAGATCCGTTCTCAACCCACTGAAATTGGCCCTCCTCCAATTAAGTATTTTATTCTAGATTGCTCCTTGTCCTATTCCATAGATAATCTAAACCTTATGATCATGGTTCCCTAAATACTCCCCTATGACACTTGCTCCACTTGACCCAACTCATCCCCCAGAACTAGATCCAGAAATGCCTTCTTCTACATTGGGCCGAAAAAGCATTGATCGCGTTTTTAATATAAAGTGCCACCTTTGTCTGATGGGTAATTTTAATTTTCCTGGCATTCAGTGGGACGATGTTGTGGTCGGAAGTGCAACTGAAAAAATGATTGAAAGTATACAAGTTTGTTCTTGACTCAACATGTTAAAGAAGTAACTAGGGATAATCATATATTGGATCTGGTGTTTAGCAGTGAGCCTGATATCGTTTTAGGCTTCCATGTGGGGGAACATCTGGGAAACAGTAACCAGAACATTTAACGGTTCCAATTGTCTAGTGGAACTAAAGTTACTGTTAACCTGCAACTCGCACCAAAATGGCAGATGATTTGGAACGGGTAAATTGGCTAAACCTCCTCACTGGTGATGAGACCGATGTTGAATATAAATGGAGAATTTTTTATGAACAAGATTAAAAATGTGGAAAACAATCAAGTACCCAAAAGCAAAATAAGCAAATGTGGTTATGAGGAGAGGGGAAAATAAATTATGAGAGGAAGCATGCAGGGAACATAAAAACTGACTGCACAAGCTTCTATAGATACGTGAAGAGAAAAAGATTAGTGAAGACCACGTAGGTGCTTTGCAGGCAGAATCAGGTCAATTTAATATGGGGAACAAAGAAATGACAGACCAATTGAACAAATACTTTGGATCTGTCTTCACTAAGGAAGGCACAAATAACTTTCCAGAAATATTAGGGGTTCGAGGGTCTAGCGAAAAGGAGCAACTAAAAGAAATCCTTATTCGTCAGGAAATTGTGTTCGGGAAATTGATGGGATTGAAGGCCGATTAATCCCCAAGGTCTGAAAGGCTGCGTCCCAGAGTACTTAAGGAAGCGGCCCTAGAAATAGTGGATGCATTAGTCATCATTTTACTACATTCTATTGACTCCGGATCAGTTCCTATGGACTGGAGGATAGCTAATGTAACCCCACTTTTTAAAAAAAGAGGGAAAGAAAAAACGGGTAATTATAAACAGGTTGGCCTGACATCAGTGGTGGGGAAAATTTTGGAATCAATAATTAAAGATGAAAAAGCAGCGCATTTTGAAAACAATAACAGGATCGATCCAAGTCAGCATGGATTTATGAAAGGGAAATCATGCTTGACAAATCTTTTAGAATTTTTTGAGGATGTAACTAGTAGAGTGGAGGAGGGAGAACCAGTCGATGTGGTGTATTTGGACTTTCAAAAGGCTTTTGACAAAATCCCACACAAGAGATTAGTGTGCAAAATTAAAGCACATGGTATTGGGTGTAATGTATTGACGTGGATAGAGAACTCGTTGGCAAACAGGAAGCAGAGAGTCGGAATAAACGGGTCCTTTTCAGAATGACAGGCAGTGACCAGTGCGGTGCTGCAGGGTTCAGTGATGGGACTCCAGCTATTTACAATATACCTCAATGATTTAGATGAAGGAATTGAATGTAATATCTCCACGTTTGCAGATGACACTAAGCTGGGTGGCGGTGTGAGCTGTGTGGATGATGCTAAGAGACTGCAGGATGACTTGGACAGGTCAGGTGAGTGGGCAAATGCATGGCAGATGCAGTATAATGTGGATAAATGTAATGTTATCCACTTTGGGGGCAAAAACAGGAAGACAGAATATTATCTGAATGGTGATAGATTAGGAAAAGGGGAGGTGCAACGAGACCTGGGTGTCATGTTACATCAGTCATTGAAGTTTGGCATGCAGGTACAGCAGGCGCTGAAGAAGGCAAATGGCATGTTGGCATTCATAGCTAAATGATTTGAGTATAGGATCAGGGAGGTCTTACTGCAGTTGTACAGAGCCTTGGTGAGGTCACACCTGGAATATTGTGTGCAGTTTGGTCTCCTAATCTGAGGAAGGACGTTCTTGCTATTGAGGGAGAACAGCGAATGTTCAGCAGATTGATTCCCGGGATGGCAGGACTGACATATGAGGAGAAACTGGATCAACTGGGCTTGTATCCAAAGGAGTTCAGAAGAATGAGAGGGTAGCTCATAGAAACATATAAAATTCTGATGGGATTGGACAGTTTAGAGGCAGGAAGAATGTTCCCGTTGCTGGGGAGTTCCAGAACCAGGGGTCACAGTCCAAGAATAAGAGGTAAGCCATTTAGGAGCGAGATGAGGAGAAACTTCTTCACTCAGAGAGTGGTTAACCTGTGGAATTCTTTACTACAGAAAGTTGTTGAGACCAGTCCGTTAGATATATTCAAAAGGGAGTTAGATATGACCCTTACATCCCAAGGGATCAAGGGTATGGAGAGAAAGCAGGAAAAGGGTACTGAGGTTGAATGATTAGCCATGATCTAATCATGTTGAATGGCGGTGCGGGCTCGAAGGGCCGAAAGGCCTGCACCTGCACCTAATTTCTATGTTTCTATCTTTTTATGAAAGTAGCAGTCCAGGTGGATAAGGTGATTAAGAAGGCATATGGAATGCTTGCCTTTATTGGCCGAGGCATAGAATACAAGAGCAGGGAGCTTCTGCTTCAATTGTATAATACTTTGGTTAGGCCACGGCTGGAGTATTGTGTGCAGTTCTGGTCAGCGTATTATAGGAAGGGCGTGATTGCACTAGAGGGGGTGCAGAGGAGATTTACTAGGATGCTGCCTGAACTGGACAATCTTAATTATAATGCAGATTGGATAGGCCGGGTTTGTTCCCGGGATGGCAGGACTGACATATGATGAGAGACTGGATCGACTGGGCCTGTATTCACTGGGGTTTGCAAGAATGAGAGGGGATCTCATAGAAACATATACAATTCTGACGGGACTGGACAGGTTAGATGCAGGAAGAATGTTCCCGATGTTGGATAAGTCCAAAACCAGGGGACATAGTCTTTGAATAAGGGGTAAGCCATTTAGGACTGAGATGAGGAGAAACTTCTTCATTCAGAGAGATGTTAACCTGTGGAATTCCCTACCGCAGAGAGTTGTTGATGCGAGTTCATTGGATATATTCAAGAGCGAGTTAGATATGGCTCTTACGGCTAAAGGGATCAAGGGGTATGGAGAGAAAACAAGAAAGGGGTACTGAAGTGAATGATCAGCCATGATATGATTGAATGCTGGTGCAGGCTCGAAGGGCCGAATGGCCTACTAATGCACCTATTTTTTTATGTTTCTATGTTTCTCATTGGAACGGAGGAGGTTGAGGGGAGACCTCATTGAGGTGCACAAAATATTGAGGGGCCTGGACATAGTGGATGGTAAGGGTCTATTTCCCTTGGTGGAGTGATCAGTTATGAGGGGGCATAGTTTTAAGGTAGTTGCCAGAAGATTTAGATAGAATTTGAGAGGGGGCTTCTTTACACAGAGGGTTGTGGGGATCTGGAACTTGCTGCCTGGAAGAGCGGTGGGTGCAGAAACCCTCACCATTTTTAACAGATGGTTGGATGGACACTTAAACTGCAGTAACCTGTAGGGTTATGGATGTAGAGCTGGTAATTGGGATTAGACTGGATGACCTTTTGTTAGACGGAGCAGATACAATGGTAAGTACTGCAGGGAATAGAATATAGCCAGGGTGATCTCCTCGACTAGTTTCGATCGCCTGGATGGGTCGGAGAGGAATTTTCCCAGATTCTTTCTCCCTAAATTGGCCTGGGTTTTTAGCTGGTTTTTGCCTCTCCCAGGAGATTATATGGCTTCGGTTGGGATGTAGTGTAGAACGTTTTTGTATTCGGGGTGTCGCAGTTGTGTTGAGGTGGACTGGTTGGGCTGGGTGCTTTTGCCTTTCCATCATTGTTCACAGGTTAATATTTAACTTTTAGGGCTGCTGACTGAGGGCCATGCGGCTCCTTGTCGGCCGGCACGGATGCGGTGGGCCGGAATGTCCTGCTTCTGCGCGGTAAATTTCTATGTTTCTATGTTTCTATGTAAGAAAAAGCCAAGGTGGCTCACTGGCCATACTAGCGCCGAGGGAATGGACTGTGGGGAGCGAAAAAAGCAGATGGCTCCTCAGGATGTCTGCAAAATTTGTATCATAATCATCTGCAGTAACGCCATCAGCTATATAGTGGGAAAACAGAATAACCAGCAGAAATGTCACAGTATAATTACCACCCGTACTGTTACAACACCGTCAACAGCAATCATAAGAACATAACAACAGGAGTAGACCATACAGCCACTCGAGCCTGCTCCTCCATTCAATAAGATCATGGCTGATCTGATCATGGACTCAGCTCCACTTCCCTGCACGCTCCCCATAAACCCTTAGCCCCTTATCGTTTAAGAAACTATTTCTGACTTAAATGTATTCAATGTCCCAGATTCCACAGCCCTCTGAGGCAGCGAAATCCTCAAGTTTACAACCCTCTGAGAGAAGCAATTTTTCCTCATCTCTGTTTTAAATACGCAGCCCCTTATTCTAAGATCACGCCCTCTAGTTCTAGTCTCCCCCATCAGTGGAAGCATCCTCTCTGCATCCACCTCGTCAAGCCCCCTCATAATCTTATACCTTTCGATATGATCATCTCTCATTCTTCTGAATTCCAATGAGTTGAGGCCCAACCTACTCAACCTTTCCTCATAAGTCAACCCCTTCATCTCTGGAATCAACCAAGTGAACTTTCTCTGAATTGCTTCCAAAAAAGTATATCCTTTCGTAAATACAGAAACCAAAACTGCACGCAGTATTTTAGGTGTGGCCTCACCAATACGCTGTGTAGCTGTAGCATGACGTCCCTGCTTTTATACTCCATCCCTTTTGCAATAAAGGCCAAGATTCCATTGGCCTTCCCGATCAGTTGCTGTACCTGCATACTATCCTTTTGTGCTTCATGCACAAGTAGCCCCAGGTCCCGCTGTACTGCAGCACTTTGTTGTCTTTCTCCATTTAAATAATAACTTGCTCTTTGATTTTTTTCTTCCAAATGCATGTCCTCATACTTTCCAACATTATATCTGCCAAATTTTTGCCCACTTACGTAGCCTGTCTATGTCCTTTTGCAGATTTTTGTGTCCTCCTCACACGTTGTTTTTCCTCCCATCTTTGTATCGTCAGCAAACTTGGCTACGTTACACTCAGTCCCTTCTTCCAAGTCATTAATATAGATTGTAAATAGTTGGGGTCCCAGCACCGAAATCTGCGCCACCCTACTAGTTACTGGTTGCCAACTAGAGAATCAAACAATGATCCCGACTCTCTGTTTTGTGTTAGTTAGCCAATCTTCTATCCATGCTAATATATTACCCCCAACCCCGTGAACTTTTATCTTGTGCAGTAACGGTTTATGTGGCATGTTGTGGTAATAGGAAGCCTTCTCTCCCTCGGGGCGGACGACCTCCTGAAATATTATGGATAGATCTATTGCTATCAGCCGAATCACATTGACTTGTCAACTCTTATCAGACTGGCTCTGAGTGGTACATGTAATTGTCCATCTCCCATCATATGTTAATTGCGTTCTTCCATTATTTACACTTTGCCATAGTCTATATGTCGCCTGAAGTAACTCTTCCAAAATATTGACCTTCTTATCGGCAGTTGGAGAGGCGGGAGTTCAAGGTGCGTGGTGAGGTCTATAAAGGCCCAGCGGCAGCAGGAGGTGGCGGTAGAGGAGAGGCGGGAGTTCGAGGTGTGTGGTGAGGCCTATAAAGGCCCAGCAATAGAGGAGAGGTGGCGGCAGTCGGAGAGAAGGGAGTTCGACGTGCATGGTGAGGCCTATAAAGGCCCAGCGGCAGCGGCAGAGAAGGGACGGGAGTTCGAGGTGCATGGTGAGGCCTATAAAGGCCCAGCGGCAGCGGCAGAGGAGAGATGGGAGTTCGAGGTGCATGGTGAGGCCTATAAAGGCCCAGCGGCAGTGGCAGAGAAGGGACGGGAGTTCGAGGTGCATGGTGAGGCCTATAAAGGCCCAGCGGCAGTGGCAGAGGAGAGACGGGAGTTCGAGGTGCGTGCCGAGGCCTACCGGTGCTGCAGCAGCAGGAACAGAAGGCAAAAAAGAAATAGAAAGAAATCGAAAGGCGACGTCACAGCCAAGGGGTAAGTGATTGGCTGGTGATTGGTAAGTAGTTTTTCTTTTTATTTTCTATATCAGTAAGTAACATTTAGTATTGTTGTTGCCAAATTGAGGTTATCTAAGTGTTAAGTCATGGCAGCTCAGCTCGGACACGTGTGATGTTCCTCCTGTACTATGTGGGAAGTCAGGGATGCTTCCGTTGTCCCTGACGACTATGTGTGTAGGAAGTGCATCCGCCTCCAGCTCCTGATGGACCGCATTGCGGCACTGGAGCTGTGGGTGGATTCAATCTGGAGCATGTACGATGCTGAGAATGACGTGAATAGCACGTTTAGTGAGTTGGTCTCACCGCAGGTAAAGGGTACACAGCCAGATAGTAAATTGGTGACCAACAGGAAGGGCAGTGCAAGGAAGGTAGTGCAGGGGTCCCCCGCGGTCATTCCCCTGCAAAACAGATACACCACTTTGCGTACCGTTGAGGGGGATGACTCATTAGGGAAGGGTAGCAGCTGCCAAGTTCATGGAACCGTGGCTGGCTCTGCTGCACAGGAGGGCAGGAAAAAGAGTGGGAGAGAAATAGCGATAGGGAATTCGATTGTAAGGGGAATAGATAGGCGTTTCTGCGGCTGCAACCGAGACTCCAGGATGGTATGCTGCCTCCCTGGTGCAAGGATCAAAGTTGTCTTGGAGCACGTGCAGGACATTCTGAAAAGGGAGGGTGAACAGCCAGTTGTCGTGGTGCACATAAGTACCAACGATATAGGTAAAAAACGGGATGAGTTCCTACGAGACGAATTTAGGGAGCTGGGAGCTAAATAAAAAAGTGAGACCTCAAAAGTAGTAATCTCAGGAATGCTACCAGTGCTACGTGCTAGTCAGAATAGGAATCGCAGGATAGCCCAGATGAATACGTGCCTTTTGGAGTGGTGCAAAAGGGAGGGATTCAAATTCCTGTGACATTGGAACCGGTTCTGGGAGAGGTGGGACCAGTACAAACTGGACGGTCTGCACCTGGGCAGGACTGGAACCAATGTCCGAGGGGGAGTGTTAGCTAGTGCTGTTGGGGAGGGAGTTAAACTAACATGGCAGGGGGATGGGAACCTATGCAGGGAGACAAAGGGAAATAAAATGGAGGCAGAAGCAAAAGATAGAAAGGAGAATAGTAAAAGTGGAGATCAGAGAAACCCAAGCCAAATACCAAAAAGGGCCACATTACAGCAAAATTCTAAAAGGGCAAAGTGTGTGAAAAAAGACAAGCCTGAAGGCTCTGTGCCTCAATGCGAGGAGTATTCGGAATAAAGTGGACAAATTAACTGCGCAGTCAGCGGTTAATGGATATGATGTAATTGGCATCACGGAGACATGGCTCCAAGGTGACCAAGACTGGGAACTCAACATCCAGGGGTATTCAACATTTAGGAAGGATAGGCAGAGAGGAAAAGAAGGCGGGGTGGCGTTGCTGGTTAAAGAGGAAATGAATGCAATAGTAAAGAGTGACATTAGCCTTGGTGATGTGGAATCGGTATGGCTGGAGTTGCGGAATAGCAAAGGGAAGAAAACGCTAGTGGGAGTTGTGTACAGACCACCAAACAGTAGTAGTGAGTTTGGGGACAGCATCAAACAAGAAATAAGTAATGTCTGCAATAAAGGTACAGCAGTTATCATGGGCGACTTTAATCTATATATTGATTGGGCTAACCAAACTGGTAGCAATGCGGTGGAGGAGGATTTCCTGGTGTGTACTAGGGATGGTTTCTTGACAAATATGTCGAGAAACCAACGAGACAGTAGGCCATCCGAGACTGGATGATGTGTAATGAAAAGGGACTAATTAGCAATCTTATTGTGCGAGGCCCCTTGGGGAAGAGTGACAATAATATGGTAAAATTCTTTATTAAGATGGAGAGTGACACAGTGAATTCGTAAACTAGGGTCCTGAACTTAAGGAAAGGTAGCTTCGATGGTATGAGGCATGAATTAGCTAGAATAGACTGGCAAAGGATACTTAAAGGGTTGACGGTGGATAAGCAATGGCAAACATTTAAAGATCACATGGATGAACTTCAGCAATTGTACATCCCTGTCTGCAGTAAAAATAAACTGGGGAAGGTGGCTCAACTGTTGCTAACAAGGGAAATTAAGGATAGTGTTAAAACCAAGAAAGATGCATATAAATTGGCAAGAAAAAGTAACAAAACTGACGACTGGGAGAAATTTAGAATTCAACAGAGGAGGACTAAAGGTTTAAATAAGACGGGGAAAATAGAGTACGAGAGGAATCTTGCAGGGAACATACAAATTGACTGCAAAAGCTTCTATAAATATGTGAAGAGAAAAAGATTAGTGAAGACAAATGTAGGTCTCTTGCAGTCGGATTCAGGAGAATTTATAATGGGGAACAAAGGAATGGCAGACCAATTGAACAAATATTTCGGTTCTGTCTTCACGAAGGAAGACACGAATAACTTTCTGAATGTGCTAGGGGACAGTGGGTCTAGTGAGAAGGAGGAACTGAAGGAAATCCTTATTAGGCGGGAAATTGTGTTCGTTAAATTGATGGGATTGAAGGCCGATAAAGGCCCGGGGCCTGATAGTCTGCATCCCAGAATACTTGAGGAACTGGCCATAGAAATAGAAGATGCATTGATGATCGTTTTCCAACAGTCTATCGACTCAGGATCAGTTCCTATAGACTGGAGGGTAGCTAATGCAACACCACTTTTTAAAAAAGGAGGGAGAGAGAAATTATAGACCGGTTAGCCTAACATCCGTAATGGGGAAATTGTTGGAATCAACCATTAAGGATGAAATAGCAGCGCATTTGGAAAGCAGTGATAGGATCGGTCCAAATCAGCATGGATTTATGAAAGGGAAATCATGCTTGACGAATCTTCTGGAATTTTTTGAGGATGTAACTAATAGAGTGGACAAGGGAGAACCAGTGGATGTGGTGTATTTGTACTTTCAAAAGGCTTTTGACAAGGTCCCACACAAGAGATTGGTGTGCAAAATCAAAGTGCATGGTATTGGGGCTAATGTACTGACGTATATAGAGAACTTGTTGGCAGACAGGAAGCAGAGAGTCTGGATAAATGGGTCCTTTTCAGAATGGCAGGCAGTAACTAGTGGAGTGCCACAGGGCTCAGTGCTGGGACCCCAGCTCTTTACAATATATATTAACGATTTGGATGAAGGAATTGGGTGTAATATCTACAAGTTTGCAGATGACACTAAACTGGGTGGCGGTGTGAGCTGTGAGGGGGACGCTAAGAGGCTGCAGGGTGACCTGGACAGATTACGTGAGTGGGCAAATGCATGGCAAATGCAGTATAATGTAGATAAATGTGAGGTTATCCATTTTGGGGGCAAAAACACAAAGGCAGAATATTATCTGAATGGCAGCAGATTAGGAAAAGAGGAGGTGCAACGAGACCTGAGTGTCATGGTTCATCAGTCATTGAAGGTTGGCATGCAGATACAACAGGCAGTGAAGAAGGCAAATGGTATGTTGGCCTTCTTAGCTAGCGGTTTTGAGTATAGGAGCAGAGGAGTCTTACTGCAGTTGTAGTGGGCCTTAGTGAGGCCTCACCTCGAATATTGTGTTCAGTTTTGGTCTACTAATCTGAGGAAGGACGTTCTTGCTATTGAGGGACTGCAGCGAAGGTTCACCAGACTAATTCCAGGGATGGCTGGACTGTCATATGAGGAGAGATTGGATCAACTGGGCCTTTATTCACTGGAGTTTAGAAGGATGAGAGGGGATCTCATAGAAACGTATAAGATACTGACGGGACTGGACAGGTTAGATGTGGGAAGAATGATCCCGATGTTGGAGAAGTCCAGAACCAGGGGACATAGTCTTAGGATAAGGGGTAGGCCATTTAGGACTGACATGAGGAGAAACTTCTCCACTCAGAGAGTTGTTAACCTGTGGAATTCCGTGCCGCACAGAGTTGTTGATACCAGTTCACTGGATATATTCAAGAGGGATTTAGATATGGCCCTAACAGCTAAGCGGATCAAGCGGTATGCAGAGAAAGCAGGAAAGGGGTACTGAGGGAATGATCAGGCTTGATCTTATTGAATTATGGTGCAGGCACGAAGGGCCGAATGGTCTACTCCTGCAACTATTTTCTATGTTTCTATGTTTTTTCTCAGAGACTTCTAACCAAAATTGTAAATGCTGATTTCGGCTGTTTTTTAAGTGTTACTAAGGTTAACCATACAGCTTTAATGCGTTATAATGTGCTATACCTACATAAGCAAGTGTCACATACATAGACAATTATTCCTCAGACCTTCCTTGTACTGCTTAGTTGACTACCTTCAGCATTGTGATATGACCACCTATCTGCCTGCTCTTTGCCTGCTGCAATTCTATATCCCTTACAATTATCCCCTTATAGCCCTTGGCTATAAGCCCAAGATAGGCCATTTCCCAATTAATTCCTCATAGCTGACCTTCCAGGGTTATCCATTCTCTTGGGTAGCGCTACTTCCCGAGATGCAGGGCCTACCTGTTGAATTTTCCATCAAGGTTATACTAAATAAGTCCTTTCTGCCGGACTGTTTAATTTCCCTTTATTCAATGTTTTAACTATACTACGGGCTAGGGCCTGCCTCTTACGTAAGTCACACTTTTTACAGGATAATACTAGCAAGATAAGTTCCCTTGCACTACAACCAGTACATTGAGTCCAGCATAGTTCGTGTATAAGTCCTTGCCAGCCAACATTTTCTTGACTTCGAATTATGCCCCGCCTGGGGTATCCTCTGTTTATTCTATCTTTCCTCCATTTGGTGTCTTCTCTATTCTGTCGAATTCTGCCCCGCCTGGGGTACCCTCTGATTCTTCTATCTTTCCTCTACCTGGGGTCTTCTCTATGTGTCGAATTCTTTTTCATTGTGTCCAATTCAGTCGAGTTTGATCCTCATTCAGTTCGAGTATTGATTTGCCTTGTGGCCTGATGGCCTTTGCATAACCTCCTCAGGTAATGTCCATCATTGTCCCATCGATGATTTCTGCCTTTAGTTCAGGGGTTATAATAAACCCATTTATCTCTGTCTCGTCAAGCGGAGTAAAGCAGAAGTCACTATCCATAATGGTGCATGAGATGTTCCTTTCTTCATTTCACTTGCAGTGGTGCTCACACATCAATCTACATTTCCTCATGGAACAGCGATAATTTCGTAGTCCTTGTGTTAGCGGGGTGATACTCAAGGTGCACCCGTCCACTTGGTCATATCCACAGTCATCTTTGATCATTCGTAGTGGTTCTCGACACAAAGCAACGTGGTTATTTTTATAACAATCATCTATGCTGAGACTTTTAGTACTGTTGTTCTCTGCAGTTACGATTCTGGATTGCCATGTTACCACACACGAGTTTCGCCTACATTTCTCTCCAACAATCCCTGTAAGGTTCGTGTTAGGGCATCAACTCGATCATCTATAGTGTTTACCGTCGCAATTCCTGCCGTGTATCCCGCCGCGTATCCTGCGCCTAGCATTTCTAGTATCCCTCTTTTTCCCTGGTCCCACTTTTTACCTGACCCTCTTTCCGCATTAAACTTCATGGTTTTTGATTCAGGACCTTTAAGTGCTCGCAGGGTCAGGTTTCTATACAGGTTTATGGTGTTTGACCCGCAGAAGTTGGGGATGTTATTTTGGAACACAGTAATTATTCACTGACGTACCCCGAATGGTCTGCCTTATTAACCCCTCTTTTGCCCCAGCGTACCTCTTTGTCCCTCCTGATTATAAAACACACCGTGCTCTTATTCCCACTAATTATTGGTCCCGTATTACTGACCCATCTCCAGTGCTGTTTCGTTTCCTTGTTACGTTGTTTTATGCCCGTTACTTAAGTCTACTGTTGCTCTGTCCGTCACCATCAGTGTTTTAAATTCTTTAAAACAACTAATTTCGCCCGAGTCCCTGTAATACAGGCCTTACCGTTCCTCAGCCTGGGTTGTCCCTGATATCAGGCTGCATTGCCCCACGTTGTTCCCACGAGCACCAGAGTTCTGCAAAAAAAATAATTTTGACTGGGCGTCACCAGTTAGTTAGTGACTATGCTTTTTAACTGGTCCAGTGTTTCCACTTGCAGATGCTCCTTATAACTACGCAGGCGCACATGTCCCTTACCATCCTCACCATCACCTGATTGGTCCCTTTGGGGTATTTGGACCGTCTGTTCTTTAGTGTCGTTCTCTAAGTCCTTGATTACTTGCTGATCTCCAGTCTGTGCCTTTAAATCATGTCATTGCTTACAGAGTTCCATCACAAACCTGTCTTTATAAGGTCCTTCGTCCTCGTTTCCTGTAACCAAGACTTCTGGCAATCTCATTGGTTCAAAGGGTGTCAGTCCTGTCGTCCGACTCAAGGTTGCCCTAAGCTTCATCAGTACTCCGGGTAATCTATCTACCCATCCCTTTCCAATCTCTTTGATTGGCTCGGCTAGGGCCGCTTTTAAGGTCCGATTCATTTGTTCGCCCAATCTGGAAGGTTCCGGATGGTATGGGATAGTTTTGCCTGATCCCTAGTAAAGCACAGACCTGTTTCATTCTCTTCCCTTTGAAGTGTGTACCTTGATCTGAGTCCAGCTGCAGTGGCATTCCCCATTGGGGTATTATAACTAGGCAGCTCGTCTTCCCCTTGTTGCTGGGTAATGGTGCAGTAAAATCTATCTGCAAATTTTCCCAGGCTCATTTCGGTTGAGGTTGATGTACCATTCTGACCTTTACTTTCCCTCCTGAGTTGTATTTTGCACATGTCAGGCACCTTCTACAGTGCTTCTCTATATCTCTACTCATTCCCTTCCACCACCAGCATCTGGATATCGAGCTTATCATGTTGGTTCTACCTGTATGGACATACCCGTATAAATTTAGTCGTTTTCCCTGGCTACATTCCGGGGCCACCACATTCCCATCTTTCCTCCCTATCCCGTTGGTCCCTTGTTGGGCCTCTCTCTGCTTCCACCCCTCCTTTCCTGTGGCGTGGCTTCTCCCTGTACCTCAAGGATGTTTACTTCCTCAGGCCCGATTGTACATGCTCTGACTTGGGCTTCCCCAGCCAGTGTACCTGTCTCCACCACCTGCTTGGCTGCCTCATCTGCCCATGCATTTCCCTGCTGATGTTGATTATCGCACACTCTTGGGGTAGGAGGGAGGTTTCCACTAATTTTTTAGAAATATCCTCGTGTTTTATTGTCCCTCCTCCTGAAGTCATATATCCCCGTCTACTCCAGGCTATCATATAATCATGCACTACTCCAAAAGCAGACCGACTGTCTGTATAGATGTTTACTCTTTTTCCCTTAGCCAGCCTCAGAATCGGTGAGAGCCACCAATTCAGCCACTTGAGCTGATAATCCCCCTTCAAGCCGTCCTTCCATTCTAACCTGTCTGCTGCAATCTACCACTGCCCGTCCCGTCCGTGGTGTCCCGTTGATATAGCGCCGAGACCCATCTACATATAGATCCATGTCTGCATCCTCAAACCTGACTAATTCCCTCGTCTTCTCCTGTTGTGCTACACTGATGTTTCTTTCCCTGCATAATGATCCATCCTGCATGATTGTTACAGTTGTCTTTTGTTGTTACCGTCTCGTTTGGTGGCGGGGGAGGCGGGGGGGGGGGTGGGGGAGGGGCTGGGGGAGGGAGTAAGAGCATTGCTTCCCATCTAGCCCGTCGTGTGTCAGATACCGGTTTTAGCCTTCCTGTGTTAAGCAATTCTACTAAGAGGAAAGGAATTTTTTCCATATTTATTCTCCCTAAATTGGCCTGGGTTTTATCTGGTTTTTGCCTCTCCCAGGAGATCACATGGCTTCAGTTGGGGTGGAGTGTAGATGTTTTCAGTATAAGAGATGTTGCAGTAGTGTGGGGCGGACTGGTTGGGTTGGGTGCTCTTTGCCTTTCCGTTATTGTTGATGGGTTTGTATTGTAACCTTTAGGGTGCTGACGAAGACCGTGCGGCTCTTTATCAGCCAGCGCAGACACAATGGGCCAAAATGGCCACCTTCTGCGCTGTAAATTTCTGTTTCTAAAAGGGAGTTAGATGTGACCCTTATGGCTAAAGGGATCAAGGTGTATGGAGAGAAAGCAGGATGCCGCACTGAAGTAGCCATGATCATATTGAATGATGGTGCAGGCTCGAAGGGCCGAATGGCCTACTCCTGCATCTATTTTCTATTTTTTAATGTTTCTATGTTTACTAAGGTGTGCTGGGTATGTGTCCTGACAGTGCTATGACACTGGCCTATGCCTATCCCCATGTAATGATCTTTACCATGGTGGGTATAGATGTGAAAGGGACTATTCTGGTTGGGTAATCCCAGGGCTGGAGTATTTGTGACAGCTTGTTTTTTCTGCAGTAGTTGAATAGCCCTAGTACCTGCCTGACCCCTTTCACGGTTCCTGGCCTGGGCATTGATCGAATTGCTTCCTTTCTATCCTCAGTCATCTGTCTCTTCCCTTGTGATATTATGTATCCTAGATATGTTACTTCGCTCCTTCCTACCTGTACCTTCCTCGGATTTATTTTTAATCCCACACTCTGTAGAACTCCTAGGACTGTAATTAAAGCTAGTACACGTTGTTATTCTGTGCTGGAGGCAATAACGATATCACCCACATGCTACAAAAGGGTACTCCCTTCTTTGTCTGCTGGGGGCCACGCCTTCCTGCGCCTTCTCCATTATTGCAGCTAAAACGTATCAGCGGGGCTGCGCGGGGGGGTGGGGGGGGTGGTGTCTCCTCCCCCTTCTCTGCTGCTATTTTTGCTATCTTCGCCCTTTGTTGTGAATTTAACTCATTTACGTGTTCTGCCCACTCAAAAGCTTCATCTCTCAGTCTAAATTCCAACTTAATTATATTTGATGGGCTCCTCCTAGCTCATCTTTAAACATTCCGTTCTTGTGGAATTCCAATTTTTCTTTTTCTGCTACGGCTGTGCACTGCAGTATCCGTCCGGTCCCGTCTTTTATCTCTTCCAGCTTATTTTTCTTAGTTTCTAACTCTTGAATTTGTTTTGTTTGATTATCTGTTCTTATTTTGACTATTACATCATTTCCTCTGTCTGTCAGGCGAGTTTTCTGGCTGCCATCCTTGCTTTTCCATTTCTTTTATTAAGAAACCCAAATTAATAATATCCAGTATAAAACAGCTGTCAATAGAAAGGGTTAACTCCTTTGCAGGTTTGTAAGAAGGCCTGATGTCATTACGTGAATTTGCATTATGTTTTTAAACCTTTCACGATATCAGTCTTTGTGCCTTCAAAACTTGCTTAGAAATTCGGAATCCGTTAAAACAGCAGAAATCATTAGTAAAGCTGCCATTAGCTTTAAATAAAACATTCTCATCGGGAAAGACAGCATTTTAGATTAAACTGCAATTGTTTCTAAACTTCCAATTCAAATACATGCCAAATATTTCTTTAAATTGATTTAAAACGAGACCACATATTTTTAATAGCTATTTTGTTTACTGAAATCCAATTTAAAATAAAGTACTGGCAACTGTGGCTTATTTTTCTTAACTCTGTAAATCATAGTCAAAACATCATCATAGGCAGTCCCTCGGAATCGACAGAGACTTGCTTCCACTCTCAGTATAAGTTCTTTGGCGGCTGAACAGTCCAATACGAGAGCCACAGACCCTGTCACAGGTGGGACGGACATTAGTAGAGGGAAGGGGTGGGTGGAACTGGTTTGCCGTGCACTCCTTCCGCTGCCTGCGCTTGACTTCTTCACACTCTCGGCACTGACACTTGAAGAGCTCAACACCTTCCCGGATGCACTTTCTCCACCCAGTGCAGTCTTCGGACAGGGTCTCCCAGGTGTCACTGGTGGTGTATCACTTTAGGGAGGTTTTGAGGGTGTCCTTGTAACGTTTCCGCTGCCCATCTTTGGCTCGTTTGCCATGAAGGACCTCCACATAGAGCATTTGCTTAGGGAGTTTCGTGTCTGGCATGAGAACGATGTGGCCCGCCCAGTGAAGCTGATTGAATGTGGTCAGTGCTTCAATGCTGGGGATGTTAGCCTGGATGAGGACACTGATGTTGGTGCGCCTACCCTCCCAGGGAATTTGCAGGATCTTGCGGAGACATCATTGGTGATATATCTCCAGCGACTTGAGGTGCCTTCTATACTTCGTCTATACTTCTGATCCATACAGGAGGGCGGGTATTATGACAGCTCTGTAAACCATGAGCTTTCTGGTAGATTTGAGGGCCCGGTCTTCGAACACTGTTCCTCAGACGGCCGAAGGCCGCACTGGGCACTGGAGGCGATGTTGAATCTCCGCCTCAATGTCTGCCTTTGTTGATAAGAGGCTCCCAAGATATGGGAAATAGTCCACGTTGTCAAGGGCCGCACCGCGAATCTTGATGACTGGAGGGCAATGCTGTGCGGCGTGGACAGGCTGGTGGAGATCGTTTCTCATACGGATGTTAAGCAATCAAAAAAATCAAAAAAGTAACTAGTCAAAAGAATCAGGGAAACTGCCAATATTTTACATTTTCATACAAACTATATACATTCCAGCATTTCGTTTTTTCAGGTCCCATTCACTGAGCAAATCTTGTGTTTTATTTCTCTCAGCAAAAAAGCTAAAACTTCCGTGCTGGTTCCATCTTTTTAAAGCAATTGCCCTCTCAGCAACATTTTCTAATTCCCAGTTTTTTTCCCCTTCCTTTGCTGAGTTCGCATAGCTTAGATGCTTTTCTCCTCGTTATCTCCAAAACCCTCTCTTGCTTGTTTGGACTGTTTGCAACTTTTTCTCGATGAGCACCGTCCATTTTGAAAAGGTATTCAAACCCTAAATTTAAATCTCCTTTACTGCAGTGAAACTTTCTCGTAATTTAAAATCATTATCAACATAAAGTGCATTTTATCTCTTTTCCAATCTTTTCTCCTTTCTTCAAATTATGTTTTGTATCTAACAAACATTTTACACAGAGGGTCTGTGTCTTCATGAATTTGTTCATTTAAACCTCATAACACAATCACAAACACTTTTATTCCAATTAGACGTTCAATTTGTTTTCCTTCTAGCAATCTAGTTTCAGTGTGGCATCTTTATCTTTTGATTAAAAACAAGCTGTCCTTTATGAATTTAATACAGCTTATACTATGTATTTTCCAGCCACTTAATGCATGCCATTTTTCGTCTGGGTAAGTTTACCTCTCTACCATATTCCACGTACTGTTTCCAAGCATTTGGACTCCTCTAACATCCAGCAGGACCAACAATACTGCTTGCCTCCCTAATCTGGTTACTATGACTGGAAGTGTAGGTTTTATTTGTCGTCTTTCCTGCTAGCATTTATACACGGAACCCTTTTCGTCCATATCTCAGAGAACCCCTTTTGTCTTAATTTTATCCCACTGGCCCGTTTTCCTAAACATCCTGGGGTCCCAGCCCCTTTTTAGTTTGTATTCCTTTTTTTCAGGCAATACACCTATCCCCAACCTTGGTTTTCATCCTTCCGTGGTTCGCTACAACATTGTCCTACACCTTACCCCCTTCTAGTTCTTTATACAGATTACCTCCTTCCCTGTCAATGCTACAGCTGCAGGTGGTACAAAAACATACTCACTGCCATTGCTAGCTGTCACATCATCCAGGTTCGAGGGCCTGCACCCTGCTCGCAGCGCCAATTGTTGGGTTAAAAGGAAGAATTCTCTCCCTCGGGGCGGACTACCTGATATAGGTAATTGACACCTCGCCGTCGCTCTCCGTATAACGACCACGGAATTAAACAAAGGAAACCTTAGGTTCAACTGGCTTTATTTTGACTAAGTGCAAGGGAGGGTTCCATCGTGGAACCTTCAAAATACAAGAGGTTTCGAGTATAATTTATACAGGTTTTGGAGAGGAGCTGCCCTCCTACAAAATCATCGATAGGTCTAATGCTATCAGCTGAGTTACATTGATTTGTCTACTCTTATCAGACTGGCTCTGAGTGGTACATGCAATTGTCCCTCTCCCATCATATATTAATTGCCTTCTTCCATGATTTGCACTTTGCGATGGTATATTAGTCGCCTGAAGTAACTGTTCCAAAATACTGGCTTTCTTATCTCTCCTCAGAGACTTCTAATCAAAATTGTAACTGCAGACGTCGGCTGTTGTGTTAAGTGTTACTAAAGTTAACCATACAGATGTAATGCATTATAAGTGCGCTATACCTACATAAGCAAGTGTTACATACATCGTCAATTTTTCCTCAGACCCTCCTTGTACTGATTAGTTCACTATCTTCAGCACTGTGTTATGACTACCTATCTGTCTGCTCTTTGCTGGCTACAATTCTATATCCCTTACGTGGCACCTTGTCAAATGCGTTCTGAAAGTCCAAATACACCACATCCATTGGTTCCCCTTTATGCACCCTGTTTGTTATATTCTCAAAGAATTCCAGCAAATTTGTCAAACATGACTTCCCCTTCATAAATCCCTGCTGATTCTGCCTGACCGAATTTTGCTTTTTCAAATGTCCTGCTACTGCTTCTTTAATAATGGACTTCAACTTTTTCCCAACCAGAGAAGTTAGGCTAGCTGATGTATAGTTTCCTCCTTTTTGTCTGCCTTCTTTTTTAAATAGGGACGTTTATTTGCAGATTTCCAATCTGCTGGGAGCTCCCCAGAATCCAGGGTATTTTGTTAAATTACAACCAATGCATTCACAATCCCTGCCGCTACTTCTCTTAAGACCTTAGGATGCAAGCCATCTGGTCCAGGGAATTTATCTGCCTAATCTTACGTATCGAACTTACTCGAGTATTTGGTAGAAAAAAAAAGAAAGCAGAATATTTCTAAATGCTTAGCGATTGGAAAATGTTGATTTTAAGAGGGACCTATATGTCCTTGTAAACAAATCACTGAAAGTTAACATGCAGGTACAGCAAGAAAGAAAATGGTATGGTGGCCTTTATTATAAAGGGATTTGAGTATACGAGTAATGACGTCTTGCTGCAATTATATAGGGAAATGGTGAAATCACCACCAGTTATGTTAGAGTAGGGTCACCACCAGAAATGTTGGAGTAGGGTTACCTCAAATAATGTTACGGTAGGGTCACCACAAGTAATGTTAGTGCACGATCACTACGAGTAATGATATAGTAAGGAAGCACTAGTAATGTTCGAGAAGTGTCAATGCCAGTAATGTTACATTAGGAGAACATCATTAATGTTATTGTACAATCACCACCATTAAGGTTGGAGTATGATCACCAACATTGACATTCATATCGGGTCACAACCAGTAAGGTTAGAGCCGGATCACCACCGGTAAAGTTATAGTAGAGTCACGGCCAATAAAGTTGGAGTAGTATCACCAACAGTTATGTTACATAAGGATCACAGGCAGTAATATTGGAGTAGATTCTCTCCCAGTAATGTTACAGTAGAGTGACCACCAGTAAGGTTGGAGTAGGGTCACCACCAGTAATGTTAGTTTGGAGACACCACTCGTAGTGTTAGAGAAATGCAAATACTAGAGGTGTTAGAGTAGTATCTCCACCAGTATCGTTAGTGTAGAATCACGACCAATAATGTTGGAGTAGAGTCACTGCCAGTAAGGCTAGAGTAAGGTTACCTCCTTTAATGTTAGAGCAGGGACACCATTAGTAATGTTGATAATGTAAGTACTAGAAACGTTAGAGTAGGATCACCACCATTAATGTTAGAGTATGGTCATCACTAGTAACGAGCCAAAGATGAGGAGAGGTTATGCTTTAAAATTGTTGAAATCAGGTTTGAGTCCAGAAGGCTGTAAAGTCCTTCAACGAAAGATGAAGTGTTGTTCCTCGAGCTTACGTTAAGATGCATTTGAAAAGTGCAGGAGTCCGATCATGGATATAGCAGAATTGGAGGGGAGTGGAGAATTAAAGTGACAAAAGCTCAGGGTCACACTTATGTATTGAACCGACGTGTTCAATTAGAGTCACCACATATAATATTAGTGTCGTATCAACACCAGTAATGTTAGAGTCGGGCCAATACCAATCATATTAGAGTACAGTCACGACCAGTGAGAGTGGAGTAGCGTCACCACCAGTAACGTTAAATTAGGCTCACCACCAGTAATCTTAGAGTAGGCTCAAAACCAGTCATGTTAGAATAGCGTCATTGCCAGTAATATTAGAATAGGGCCAATACCAATAATGTTGGAGTAGATTCTCCAACAGATCTGTCGGGTTAAGTTAACAACCAGGGTTGTAAGCGTACAATCACCACCAGTAAGGTTCGAGTAGGATCACTAACAGTAATGTCAGTGTAGGGACACCACTAATAATGTTAGATAATTATCAATAGCAGTATTGTTAGACTAGGATCACCAACAGTAATGATCGTTCAGGAGCACCAGCAAAAAGGTTGAAGTAGGGTCCCCAACATTAATGTTCGAGCAGGATCCGCACCATTAACGTTAGAATAGGGTCACACCAGTAATTTTTAAGTAGGATCACGACCAGAAATGTTAGAGTGGAGTCACCACCATTAATGTTGCAGTAGAGTTAATACTGACATTGTTAGATTAGAGTGACCATTAACACCAGTAATGTTAGAGATGGACCAATATCAGTAATGTTAGAGAAGTGTCACACCAGTAATGTGAGAGTAGGATAATCACCATTAATGTTAGAGTAGGATCGCCACCAGTAATCATAGAATCATAAACATTTACAGCATGAAAGGAGATTATTTCTGCCCATCGTGTCCATGCCGGTCGACCAAAAGCTATCCAGCCTAATCCCATTTTTCAGTTCTTGGCCCGTAGCCCTGCAAGTGATGGCACTTTAAGTGAACATCCAAGGATTTTTTTTTACGTGGTGAGGGTTTCTGCCTCCACCCGCCTTTCAGGCAGTGAGTTCCAGACCCCAACCGCCTTCTTGGTGAAGAAATGTCCCCTCATAACTCCTCAATTGCTGCCCCCAATTTCTTTAAGTCTATGCCCCCTAATTGTTGGCCTCTCTGCCAAGGAAACAAGTCATTCTGTCCACTCTAGCCAGGCCCCTCATAACGTTGCACTCCTCACTCATGTCTCCCCTTAGCCTCCTCCGTTCCAAAGATTAAAAAAACAGCATCGCCAACCTTTTTTCATAGCCAAAATTCTCCAGTCCTCGTAACATTCTTGTAAATCTCCTCTGCTTTCTTTCCAATGCATTCTCATGTTTCCTGTAATATGGTAACCAGAACTGCACACATTACTCCAGCTGCGGTCTAAACAGTGTTTTATACAGTTGAAGCATTACCTCTTTGCCCTTGTATTCCATGTCTCGACTAATAAAGGCAAGAATTCCACATGTATTCTTAAACACATTATCTACCTTGCCTGTTACCTACAGGGATCTGTCGAGCTGCATTCCAAGTTCCCTTTGTTCCTCTATACTTTTCAGTGTCGTACCATTTAATGTGTATTCCCATGCATTGTTAGAACTCACCAGATGCATTACCACAAACTTAGCCGGATTGATTTACATTTGCCATGTTCTGCCCACATGACCAGTGCATTGATATCTTCCTGCAGTCTGCAGCTTTCTTCTTCATTATGAAACACACAGCTTATTTTAGTGTAATGTTAGAGTATGGTCATCCCCAGGAATGTTAGAATAGAGTCACCACCAGTAATGTTAGAATGGAGTCACCAGCAGTAACGTTACATTAGAGTAAATACCGGCATTGTTAGATTAGAGTGAGCATTAACACTAGTAATGTTAGAGTTGAGTCACCACCAGTAATGTTAGAGTAGGATCACGACCAGAAATGTTAGAGTAGAGTCAATACCGATATTGTTAGATTAGAGTCAATACCGGCATTGTTAGATTAGAGTGACCATTAACACCAGTAATGCTAGAGTAGAACCAATACCAGTAATATTAGAGATGGACCAATACCAGTAATATTTGCGTAGATTCACCACCAGATTTGTTAGAGCACGGTAACCACCAGGAGTGTTCGAGTAGTGTCACTGCAAGTATGATTGCAGTAGGTTCACCGCAGTAATTTTAGACAAGTGTCAATACCAGTAATGTCACAGTGGAGTCACTACCAGTAAGTGTAGAATAGTTTCTCCACGTTAAATGTTAGCTAGAGTTATCACCAGTAATGTTAGAATAGGATCAGCACCAGTAATGTTAGCGTAGAGTCACCAAGACTAAGGTTGGAACAGAGTCATCACCAGTAATATTATAGTAAGGTCACCACCAGTAAAGGTAATGTTAGAGTAGGATCACCACTAGTAATGATAGAGTAGGGTCACCACCAGTAATGTTAGAGTGGAGTCACGAGCAGAAATGTTAGAGTTGAGTCAACACCATTAATTTTAAATTAGAGTCAATACCAGTATTGTTGGATTAGTGTCACCACCAATAATGGTAGAGTTGTATCAACACTTCTAATGTTAGAATATGACCAATACCAGTAATGTTAGCTAGGGGCACCACTAGAAATGTTAGAATAGGTACACCAACAGTAACATTGGAGTAGGTCCATCAAGAGTAATGTTAGAATACAGTCATCACCAGTAATATTGTAGTAGGGTCACTACCTGTAATATTAGAGTAGGATCACCAACAGCAACGTTGGAGTAGGATTACCTGTAGTGATGTTAGAGTAGGGTCACCGCCAGTAATGTGAGAGTTGGTCCACCACCAGTAATGTTAGAGTAGGGTCACCACCAGTAATGTGAGAGTAAGTTCACCTCCAATAATGGTAGAATAGGGTCAATATCAGTAATGTTAGATTTGAGTCAATACCAATACTGTTAGAGTAGAATCAACACCATTAACGTTAGAGTAGAATCTCCATCAGTAATTATAGAGTAGGTTCACCATCAGTAATGTTAGGGTAGAGGCTCCACCAGCAATGATAGTGTAGGGTCAGCACCAGTAATGTAAATGTAGGATCACCACCGGTAATGATCGAATAGGGTCACCACAAGTAATAATAGAATAGGATCATGACCAGTAATGTTAGAGTGGATTCACCGCCAGTAATGTTAGATTATAGGGTCAATACCAATAATGATAGATTAGAGTCAACATCAATAATGCTACGCCCCTCCTTGCAGAATCATTCCATCCACGTGGTGCCAGAAGCAGGACCAGAGACCCCGAATCTTTCCCCCTCTCACCCCCTCACACCCGACCTACACCCGATAATGGTGGAAGAGTGCCGATGACAGCGGGCTGCTGCTCCTCAGCGAGCCTACTCCTCTGGCCCACAGAGCCTCCCGTGAACCGCGAGCCCCGACGGGGGGAGATTAGCTGCAGTTGCCGGGGGGGCGGGCGATTGGGGGCTGCGAGTCGGACGGCCTTGGGGCCGAATATGGGAGGGCCTCGAGGCAGAGAGTCAGAGGGCCTTGGGGCTGTGAGTGAGACAGGCTGGGGGAGAGGAAGAGTGGCTGGAGTGGGGGGATCGCAGGGGTAAATGGGAACTTAGGAAAGACAGATCACCTTCTTCTAACCCCCTACAAGAGCTATCGTTGGGGTGGATGGTATCCAGAAGTCACAACACTGTCAATATTCACTTCATACCCAATAAACCTGTCAACAATCCATGTACAATGCCCCATCTACGGGGGATGGCGGAGGATGCACTTGCGCTTGGCTAAGGCAATTTGGGTGGGGAGGGAAGTACTTCGACTGGGGTAAGGCACTTCGACTGGGGGAGGCATACACTCGGACAAGGGTACGGGACTTTGGCTGGGGGAGGGATGCATTTGCACTGGGGTACGGCACTTTGACTGGAGAGGGAAGTACTTGGACTGGGGTAAGGCACTTTGGCTGGGGGAGGGATGTACTTGGACTGGTGTATGGGACTTTGGCTGGGGGAGGGATATATTGTACAAGGGTATGGGAATTTGGCAGGCCCTTGCTGTCTTCTGGGGTGCTCTGTCCTCTGTAGCTTCAGGGAGTCAAAGTGGATCGAGTTAAAATTTGCAAAGTTAATCGACCTTGGGATGGGCAGATCCAGAGACACATTCCTGTGAAACTTCAGGGTGTGGCTTATCCTCCAAAGCGACCAATCAGAAATAAGCGGTGAAGCCTGTAGACCATTTTTTGCAGTGCAAATAAGCGCGTTTTGCTTTTGTATTAGCTGGTAATGTTAGAGTCCAGTCACCATCAGTAATGTTAAAGTAGAGTCACTACAAGTAATGTCAAAGTAGGGTCATCACCAGTCATGTTAGAGTCGGATCATCATCATTCATGTTAGATTAGCGTCGCCACCAGTAATGCTAGATTAGATTACGGACACGCTTATTTGAACTGCAAAAACGGCCAACAGGATCCACCATTTATTTCTGATTGATCCCCCTGGAGGATAAACCACACCCTGAAGTTTCACAGGAATATGTCACCGGATCCGCCCCTCCCAAGGTCACCTCCAGGACTGTTAGAGTAGGGTCACCACTAGTAATGTTAAAGTAGAAACACCACTAATAATGTTCGAGAATTGTAAATACCAATATTGCTAGAGTTGGATCACCACCAGTCAGGTTTGGGTAGGGTTACCACCGGTCATGTTAGAGTAGGATCAGCACTATTAATGTTTTTGTGCAGTCACCACCAAAACGATAGAGTTGACTCACCATCAGTAATGTTAGATTAGAGTCACCGCCAATAATGTTAGAGCAGTATCAACACCAGTCATGTTGGCGTTGAATCACCACCAGTAATGTTAGAGGACGGACACCACTACTACTGTTATAAAAGTGTCAATACCAGTACTGTTAGCGTTGGATCAACACCAGCAATGTTAGAGTAGAGTCCCCACCTGTAAGGTTGGAACAGGGTCACCACCAGTAATGTTAAAGTAGGGGCACTACCAGTAATGCTATAGAGTCACCAATAATAAGTTTGGAATAGGGTCATCAGCAGTAATGCAATAGTCGGTTCAAAACCAGTAATAAGAGAGTAGTGTCACCAGCGGTAATGTTAGAGTAGGACCATAATCAGTAATATTAGAGTAGGGTGACCACGAGTAATGTTAGAGTAGAGTAGGGTCACCACCAGTAATGTTAGAGTAGGGTCACCACCAGTAATGTTAGAGTAGATTCAACACCAGTAATGTCAGAGTAGAGTCACCAGCAATAATGTTGTAGTTGGGTCACCATCAGTAATGCTAGGCAAGGGTCAATATCAGTATGTTAGATTAGGGTCAATAACATTATTGTCAGCATAGAATCCGCACCATTAACGTTGAAGTAGAAATTTCACCAGTAATGGAAGTGCAGTGTCATCACCAATAATGTTAGAGTAGGGTAACCATCTGTAATGTTAGTGTAACGTTACCAGCAATAATTATAAAGTGGCGCCACCACCAGTAATGTTAGAGTAAGGTCAAAACCAGTACTGTTAGAGTAGCTTCACCACCAGTAATGTTACAGTATGGTCACCACCAGTAATGTTAGAATCACAACCAGTAAATTTAGAGTAGTGTCATCTCCAGTAATGTTAGGATAGGGGCACACCAGCAACGTTAAAGGTGATTCATAATCACAATACAAAGCAATTGTAATTATGTACAGCTTTCACTGAAGTAATATGAGGCCTCAAGAACCTAATGCAGAATCCGGGAAGGATCTTTCCTTGAGGGTATGTTCCCTCTGGGTTTATTTTCTGTTCATTGATTGAATGGATGGAGGTTCATTTATGGAGTTGTACATAGGGGTCCGGCCGCTCTGCAGTGGAACATCTAGCCTTGTTTATTAAGTGACTGGAACTAACGCCAATTATTGTATAACCTGATTTTCTCACAGGGGAAACGACTGCCCTATAAAGGGCGAGCGATAACGGATCTCAGAGGAACTACAGTCAGAATTGTGAAACCGGACAGCAGTCAGATATTATTCCAAACATGGTACAGCCAACAATTCTGCAGTTTAGCGACATTTACTATCCTTCCTCGCAGCATTCGGTGTTCCCGGTAAATCAATATATCCTGTTGCTTAACAGCTTTTGACAACTTCACTGTTAATGATTATATAACAGATTCTGCAAATTTCTTAATTTCAGTCATTGATCCACTGGGAGAAGTTGGTGAATATCAGAGGGAATTCTCCCAATCCGCGCTGCCGCTGAGGCGCTGTCTGGTTGCTGGTGCGTGGGTGCCGGGAGCTCGGGAGTGGAGCAGCGTTGGTGAGGCCTACATGAGGCCAGCTTTGAGTCAGGATGCCCAGCAGTGAGTTGGGAGGCGGAGCAGCTTTGGTGAGGCCTACAAGAGGCCAGCGTTGAGTCAGGATGCCCAGCAGGGAGGCGGAGCAGCGTTGGTGAGGCCTACATGAGGCCAGCGTTGAGTCAGGATGTCCAGCAGTGAGTCGAGAGGCAGAGCAGCGTTGGTGAGGCCTACAAAAGGCCCGCATACTGTCGGGAGGCACTGCAGGGAGTCGGGCGGCGAAGCAGCGTTGGTGAGGCCTACAAGACGCCCGCATACAGTCTGGAGGCACTGCAGGGAGTCGGGCGGCGGAGCAGCGTTGCTGAGGCCTACAAAAGGCCAGCTGGTGCAGCTGCAGCAGGGAGAAAAGGCAAAAAAGAAGTAGAAAGAAATTGAAAGTTGACTTCACAGCCAAGGGGATAAATGATTGGCTGGTGATTGGTAAGTAGTTTTTCTTTATCTTTTCTATATCAGTAAGTAACTTTTAGCATTGTTGTTGCCAATTTAACTATATCTCAGGGTTAAGTCATGGCACGAGAGCTCGGACACGTGTTATGCTCCTCCTGTACTATGTGGGACACTTCCGGTGTCACTGACGACTACGTGTGCGGGAAGTGCATCCACCCCCAGCTCCTGACAGACCGCATTGTGGCACTGGAGCTGTGGGTGGAATCACTCTGGAGCATGCACGATGCTGAGAATGACGTGAATAGCACGTTAAGTGAGTTGGTCTTACCGCAGGTAAAGGATACACAGCCAGATAGGGAATAGGTCACGAACAGGAAGAGCAGTGCAAGGAAGGTAGTGCAGGGGTCCCCTGCAGTCATCCCCCTGAAAAACCGATACAACGCTTTGGGTACTATTGAGGGGGATGACTCATCACGGAAGGGAAGCAGCAGCCAAGTTCATGGCACTGTGGGTGGCTCTGCTGCACAGGACAGTAGGAAAAAGAGTGGGAGAGCCATAGTGATAGGGGATGCAATTGTAAGGGGAATAGATATACGTTTCTGTGGCCGCAACTGAGATGCATGAATGGTATGTTGCCTCCCTGGTGCAAGGACTTCTCGGAGCGGGTGCAGGGCATTCTGAAAAGGGAGGGTGAACGGCCAGTTGTCGTGGTGTATATAGGTAAAAAGAAAATAGGATGAGGTCCTACAAGACAAATTTAGGGAGCTAGCAGCTAAATTAAAAAGTAGGACCTCAAAAGTAGTAATCTCAGGATTGCTACCAGTGCCACGTGCTCGTCAGAGTACGAATCACAGTAAAGCTCAGATGAATACGTGGCTTGAGGAGTGCTGCACAATGGAGGGATTCAAATACCTGGGACATTGGAACCGGTTCTGCGGGAGGTGGGACCAGTACAAACTGGACGGTCTGCACCTGGGCAGGACCGGAACCAATGTTCTTGGGGGAGTGTTTGCAAGTGCTGTTGGGGAGGAGTTAAACAAATATGGCATGGGGTTGGGAACCTATGCAGGGAGACAGAGGGAAGTAGAATGGGGGCAGAAGCAAAAGATAGAAAGAAGAAAAGTAAAACTGAAGGGCAGAGAAACCTAAGGCTAAAAGCAAAAAGGGCCACATTACAGCAAAATTCTAAAGGGGCAAAATGTGTTAGAAAGACAAGCCTGCAGGCTCTGTGCCTCAATGCGAGGAGTATTTGGAATAAGGTGGACAAATTAACTGCGCAGATAGCAGTTAACGGATATGATGTGGCTCCAGGGTGACCAAGGCTGGGAACTCAACATCCAGGGGTATTCGACATTTAGGAAGGATAGACATAAAGGAAAAGGAGGCGAGGTGGCATTGCTGGTTAAAGAGGAAATTAATGCAATCGTAAGAAAGGACATTAGCTTGGATGATGTGGAATCGGTATGCGTGGAGCTACGGAATACCAAGGGGCAGAAAACGCTAGTGGGAGACCATCAAGCAGTAGTAGTAAGGTTGGGGACAGCATCAAACAAGAAATTAGGGATGCATGCAATAAGGGTACAGCATTTATCATGGGTGACTTTAATCTACATATTGATGGGGCTAACCAAACCGGTAGCAATGCGGTGGAGGAAGATTTCCTGGCATGTATTAGGGATGGTTTTCGAGACAAATATGTCGAAGAACCAACGAGGGAGCTGGCAATCCTAGCCTGGGTGATGTGCAATGTGAAAGGACTAATTAGCAATCTTGTTGTGCAAGGCTCCTTGAGGAAGAGTGACCATAACATGGTAGAATTCTTTATTAAGATGGAGAATGACACAGTTAATTCAAAAACTAGGGTCCTGGTCTTAAGGAAAGGTAACTTCGACAGTATGAGGCGTGAATTGGCTAGAATAGACTGGCAAAGGATACTTAAAGGGTTGACAGTGGATAAGCAATGGCAAACATTTAAAGATCACACGGATGAACTTCATCACTTGTACATCCCTGTCTGGAGTAAAAAAAACGGGGAAGGTGGCTCAACTGTGGTTAACAAGGGAAATTAAGGATAGTGTTAAAACCAAGGAAGGTGCATATAAATTGGCAAGAAAAAGTAACAAAACTGAGGACTGGGAGAAATTTAGAATTCAACAGAGGAAGACTAAGGGTTTAAATAAGAGTGGGAAAATAGAGTACGAGAGGAATCTTGCAGGGAACATAAAAACTGACTGCAAAAGCTTCTATAAATATGTGAAGAGAAAAGATTAGTGAAGACCAACGTAGGTCCCTTTCAGTCGGATTCAAGTGAACGTTTAATGGGGAACAAAGACATGACAGACCAATTGAACAAATACTTTGGTTCTGTCTTCACGAAAGAAGACACAACAATCTTCTGGAGGTACCAGGGTACCGAGGGTCTAGTGAGAAGGAGGAACTGAAGGATATCCTTATTAGGCGGGAAATTGTGTTAGTTAAATTGATGGGATTGAAGGCCGATAAATCCCCAGGGCCTGATAGTCTCCAACCCAGAGTACTTAAGGAAGTGGCCCCAGAAATAGGGAATGCATTGGTGATCATTTTCCAACAGTCTATCGAATCTGGATCAGTTCCTATGGACTGGAGGGTAGCTAATGTAACGCCACTTTTTTAAAACGGCGGGGGAGAGAAAGTGGGTAATTATAGACGGGTTAGCCTGACATCAGTAGTGGGGAAAATGCTGGAATCAATTATTAAGGATGAAATAGCAGCGCATTTGGAAACCAGTGACAGGATCGGTCCAAGTCAGCATGGATTTATGAAGGGGCATGCATTCTTGACAAATCTTCTGTAATTTTTTGAAGATGTAACTCGTAGAGTGGACAAGGGAGAACTAGTGGATGTAGTGTATTTGGACTTTCAAAAGGATTTTGACAAGTTCCCACACACGAGATTGGTGTGCAAAATCGAAGCACATGGTTTTGGTGGTAATATACTGACGTGGCTAGAGAACTGGTTGGCAGACAGGAAGCAGAGAGTCGGGATAAATGGATCCTTTTCAGAATGGCAGGCAGTGACTAGTGGAGTGCCCAGCTCTTTACAATATACATCAATGATTTGGATGAAGGACTTGAGTGTAATATCTCCAAGTTTGCAGATGACACTAAACTGGGTGGCGGTGTGAGCTGTGAGGGGGACGCTAGGAGGCTGCAGGGTGATTTGGACAGGTTAGGTGAGTGGGCAACTGCATGGCAGATGCATATAATGTGCATAAATGTGAGGTTATCCACTTAAAATGCGAAGACAGAATATTATCTGAATGGCGGCAGATTAGGAAACAGTGAGGTGCAACGAGACCTGGGTGTCATGGTTCATCAGTCATTGAAAGTTAGCATACAGGTACAGCAGGCAGTGAAGAAGGCAAATGGTATGTTGGCCTTCATAGCTAGGGGATTTGAGTATAGGAGCAGGGTAGTCTTACTGCAGTTGTACAGGGCCTTGGTGAGGCCTCACCTGGAATATTCAGTTTTGGTCTCCTAATCTGAGGAAAGATGTTCTTGCTATTGAGGGAGTGCAGCGAAGGTTCACCAGACTGATTCCCGGAATGACAGGACTGACATATGAGGAGAGACTGGATCAACTGGGCCTTTATACATTGGAGTTTAGAAGGATGAGAGGGGATCTCATAGAAACATATAAGATTCGGACAGGATGGGACAGGTTAGATGCGTGTAGACTATTTCCGATGTTGGGGAAGTGCAGAACCAGGGGTCACAGTCTTAGGATAAGGGGTAGGCCATTTAGAACTCACATGAGCAGAAACTTCTTCACACAGAGAATTGTTGAGCTGTGCAATTCCCTGCAGCAGAGGGTTGTTGATGCTAGTTCATTGGATATATTCAAGAGGGAGCTAGATATGGCCCTTACGTTTAAGGGGATCAAGGGGTATGGAGAGAAAGCAGGAAAGGGGTACTGAGGGAATGATCAGCCATGATCTTATTGAATGGTGGTGCAGGCTCGAAGGGCCCAATGGCCTACTCCTGCACCTATTTTCTATGTTTCTATGTTTCTATGTTTCAACTTTGCTCTGTAGTCTGCGGGCGAGCAAGGCAGATGCCCCGGCCGCTCTAACAGTACTTAGCTGACTACAGTTAGTAGCCATATAATCATCCAATATATGCCTTTGTTCCCTGTCTCCATTAAGTTTATAATCACTTGTACTGCAAGCAGCACCACCCAACAGGGGACTGTGAAAGATATTTGTAGCAATAATTGCCGCTCAGGGAGCTGCTTCCCTCCCCTCGACTGCCAAGAACCTTCGCGGCTCCACCAGCTCCCGCTCTGTTATCGAACAGTTTTGATTCGAAACAGAAAAAGCGCGGAGTTTTGATCCAAACTTAATGTTTGTCTCATCTGGATGTTTTATTTGAAGTGATATATTTCTCGTATTTGTTTCAAAATTATATTTAATACAGCTGACACACGATGTCACTCCCGGAATCCACTTTGCCAATTAAACCGATGAAATTCAATGTAAAATCCCATCGATTACTCCCTGCGGGAGTACCTTCTAAAATTGTCTCCATGCATCACATGATAGCAGCACCGTGGTGTGATGGTTTAAGCGCTCCACTCTGCATTGAAATATGTGTTTGGATGTATGTAAGCGAATCCGCTTCTTTATTGTCTCTCGAATATGAATAATTACAGAACCATCCAAGGATGTAATACTTTTGCACAAAATGTCATCACCACTCGAGTTTAAAGGGGCTTTTATCTGTAACTGTAACATTCCTGCGAGGTACTGCAGCTTGGCCTGGACCAATGCAATCTCAAACTGGTGTCGGGGGCGGTAGCGATTGGGATAGCAATCGGGAGAGATGGATGGCGGACGGCTGATCTAATGTTGCCCAGATTCAAAGTTAGCCTTCGACCCCGCCCCAGCCGGTGATCCATCTGTGCTTGAGTGTTGGTGATGGTGGGGTCGCTCTCCTTTACAATTTACTTGATTGATTCCGAGTGACCCTCGGCCACAACCCCGATAACATCTGACTGAAGTAAAAACAGAAAATGCTGGAAATCTCAGCGGGTCAGGCAGCATCTGTGGGGGGAGAAACGGAGTTAATGTTTCAGGTCGATGGCCCTTCGTCAGAGCCAGCAATAGTTCAAAAAGTAATAGATTTTTAAGGAAGTGCTGGGGCCCTGAAAAGGGGAGAAGAGGATAGGTGGAAGGAACAAAATGGATGATTATATGATTGGAAGGCAGAAGGGATTTGAGATACATGGGGGATGATGGACTGAGTTGAGATGGCAATACCACAAGTTAGGAAACAAAAGGCGAGTCTAGATGGGGTGTGAATGGCGGAATAATTGCCAGCTACCATGGAAATCAGAGGGAAACACAATAAAAATACAGGAGGGGGAAAGGTTTTGTAAAAACAAATCGAGGAAAGGGAGCAAAGTTTGGGAGAGATTATGGTCTGAAATTGTTGAACTCGATGTTGAGTCCAGAAGGCTGTAAAGTGCCTAAAGGAAAGATGAGATGCAGTTCCCAGAGCTTGCCTTGAGCTTCATTGGGGCAGTGTTGAAGGCTGAGGACGGAGAGGTCAGAGTGGGAGTGAAGAGAAGAATTATAGTGACAGGCGACCGAAGCTCGGGGTCACGCTTACGGACTGAACAGAGGTTTTCCGCAAAACAGTCACCCAATCTGCATTTGGTCTCCCCCAATGTAGAGGAGAACGTCTGACTGCAGTGTGCTGGACTGCGGGTTCTCAGTCCCTCGATATTGAGTATGGAATGATGTAATACTTTGCAGCACATGTCATCACCATTCGACTTTATAAAAATGTAATCGGGCGACATCTTAATATCTCCCTAAAATATTCTGTAAGATACACCTGCGTGCGCTGTTACTGACCTCTTGTCCCTCTCTCTTACAGCGAACCTACTGACAATCGTGATCCTCTCCTGAGGAAATTGCGGCCTTTCCAAATGTATCTCTGTCTACATGGTGGCCATGGCAACAGCAGATCTACTGGTCATGATCTTCAATGTAATAGTGTATCACATTTGTACATATCACTTTCCACATTCCGTCCTGTCCTACACTGCCGTTTGTAAGTTTATTATTTACATCAATTCGATCAGCCTGAGTATGTCGGTGTGGTATACAATCTTGTTCACAGTTGACCGATTTGTAGCTATATGTTGTCAAAAGTTTAAAAGAAAGTATTGCACAGTGAAAACGGCAGCCGCGGCTATAACAACGATCTCTGTCCTGATCTATTTACAGAGCATACCATTTTTGTTTGCCTATAAATTTCAACGAATAATTAATATCCATTGGGGTTGTCACCCCAGAATTGCCTTTTTTACTTCGCCCGCAGGCGTCGGATTCCTACAGATGCAAATTGTATTAACGACATTGTTTCTGTTGGCTCTGATATTACTGTTTAATTGATTGACAATCAGACGTATTTTAGTGGCCAGTAGAGCCCGGTGGGGACTCCGGGGTCACAGCAGTGAGAATCAGAGCGATCCCGGGATGGAGAACCGAAGGAAATCTATTATTTTATTGTTCAGTGTATCGGGCAGTTTTATAGTGTTGTGGCTGGCAGCTACGTTTAGTCCTTTAACTAGCGGACTGACAAACACCGCGCATTAACGAGGTGATTATATAGCTCCTGCATACATCGCCACAGAAACCGGATATATGCTCATGTTTATGAGTTCATGTATAAACACGTGTATCTATGCAGCTACTGAAACTAAATTCAGAGAGGAGCTGAAGAAGGTGGTGAAATCTCCTTGGACATTGATTCTGATATTGGTTAAAAAATAAAGAATGAAACCAATGTATCCTGTCCTAACTAGAACTAAATCACAGCCCGTGTTCCAGTTTAAAATGGCCGTCTTTCTGTTCGGACATAAATGGTTTGTTTTTGTGATAATGAACAGGTATCAGCAAACATTTCTCCCATTTTGTGCCGCACGTGTGAAGCTGCTGCTTTCCCCGGCTGAACATTCTCGTTTCCCGCTGAAACAGCTTTCATCCCGTTCAAGATTCAAAGAGATTTCCTATAAATGCAAGTTGATGTTTTAGACTAATTGATAAGAGGTTGTTTGCTGTGACTAGTCAACAGCTCCGTTATCAGCAATAACAAGATTCACAAATGGCACAGATTAACAACGCCATAACAAAGCAAACCAAGCATCGCGGTTCATTTCTATGGGGATAGAATGGAAAACAGAGAAATTATGTTGAAATGCATGGAAACGTGGTTAGACCATATGTGGAGTACTGGGCACAGCAGTGGTCACCATATTATAAAAAGAGTATACACGCACTCGAGAAGGTGCAAAAACGACTGACCAGACTAGAGTTATACCTACCAGGAAAATTTGATCAGGCTGCGGGGTGACTTTATAACGGTCTTTAAGATTATAAAACGGTTTGATAGGATAGACTTAGAGAAGATGTTTCCACTTGGGGGGAGACCAGAATTAAGAGCCATACATATGAGATATTCATTAATATTTCCAATAGAGAATTCAGGAGAAATGTATTTACCCAGAGAGTGGTGAGAATGTGGAACTCGCTATCACATAGAGCAGTTGAAGCGAATAGTATAGATGTAATGAAGGGAAGCCGGATCAGCACACGGAGGAGAAAGGGAGAGAAGGATATGTAGTTGGGGTTAAAGGAAGAAGGATGGGAGGAGGCTCCTGTGGTACATAAACTCCGGAATTAACCCGTTGGGACGAATGTCCTGTTGCTGTGCTGTAAATACTATGTAATACTATACAAAAGCAGTGGAGTCGAACATGTAGACGTCAGCGTTAACTACGTCACACCGCAAGGTCTGAAATGTCATGTTCAGTTTAATTAACAGATAACTTTTCTTTTAGCGTCTCCAAACTGCAAAAAATCTACGAACCCACGTGATGGTCCTGGATCCACGGCAACTCAAGTTCCTGAGCCTCTATAAATAGCCATGAGTAAAGGCCCACGTATCCCAGGGACACCAGCGATTTGCAAGCGCCCCTGGAATATGTGGGGGCGGCCCAACCATCCATGCATAAGGGGATTGAAACCACAGAAACATGAATGGGGATCACATAAAAGCACATTCACATAACAAATAAACAAAAAATAACATATTTAAAATTAATTAAATTACAACTTAATTAATTAAACATATAAAACATAAATGTTGCTTTTTTAAAAAGTAATTTAAATGTTTTTAAGAGGCTGAAAGTAAACGTACCTTATTTAACTGCCGTTGTATGTTTAAATAATAGATTTTTAAAACATGTGTATTACCCTTACGCTGGTAAAAGCGGGCCTTGTGTCTACTCTTACTAGGCGTACTAATTTCACGGGCAATCGTTGAGCAGCGGTTGGGGAAATAGCCCAAATCTCCGCCTGTCAATACCCTCTTCCGGGGGATGCGGATGATTTGTCAAGCGGATGCATGACGGATCACAAGTTCCAGATTTCCGCGCTTACGCTGCCACACAAAAACCCGAAACTTATGCGGCCCTTACAGGTACATATGCTCCTTGTACGCATCCGGAAGAGGCCGACATGTGTTACAATCCTGGTTATTTGTCATTCTGTAATCTTGCTCTTAATGTTGCAAGCGCTAGTCCCCCCAGCAGACTCCACCCTCTTTGTCTACTGGACAAATATAACGGAGCCCTGTCTGCTGATCAGGGTCCAATGATGGAGACAGTCGGAACTTGATTTCTCAATGTGGCCTTCGACATCTTTGTTCATAAATATTTGCGAAGCATCTCAACTGGCCATTACAAAGTTGATAGGTTCGAACACGGGAATTACCCAGTCGACGCAACCAGTCCGAGTCGGCGTTTACCGAACAACCTAAAAAATATTTTCAATCACAGGGATCGGTGCTGGGACCACAACTATTTACAATATACATAGATGACCTGGAAGAGGGGACAGAGTGTAGTGTAACAAAATTTGCAGATGACACAAAGATTAGTGGGAAAGCGGGTTGTGTAGAGGACACAGAGAGGCTGCAAAGAGATTTAGATAGGTTAAGCGAATGGGCTAAGGTTTGGCAGATGGAATACAATGTTGGAAAGTATGAGGCCATCCACCTTGGGGAAAAAAACAATAAAAGGGAATATTATTTGAATGGGGAGAAATTACAACATGCTGCGTGCAGAGGGACCTGCGGGACCTTGTGCATGAAACTCTTTTGAGTTTATCTGTGAACAAAAAAAACATTAAACCGTGCCACCCGCCGTGGATGACACAGCAGACATTTACAAGGCCCCTTTATTTTTTCTTTTTTTTTTTGGTTTTTTTTTGGGGCGCTAAAATCAATTTTTTCCAGTGCCCCCTATAAAAGGGGAGGGGGACACTAAAAGCACCGGCAATTAAAACAAATTAAACTTTAAAACATAAAATCAAATTAAAATTTGGTTGCCGGGCGTGATGATGTCCTTGTGCATTAATCCAAAAAAGTTAGTTTGCAGGTGCAACAGGTAATCAGGAAGGCGAATGGAATGTTGGCCTTCATTGTGAAAAGGGATGGAGTACAAAAGCAGGGAGGTCCTTCTGCAACTGTATAGGGTATTGGTGAGGCAGCACCTGGAGTACTGCGTGCAGTTTTGGTCACCTTACTTAAGGAAGGATATACTAGCTTTGGAGGGGGTATAGAGACGATTCACTAGGCTGATTCCGGAGATGAGGGGGTTACCTTATGATGATAGATTGAGTAGACTGGGTCTTTACGCGTTGACGTTCAGAAGGATGAGGGGTGATCTTATAGAAACATTTAAAATCATGAAAGGGATAGACAAGATAGAGGCGGAGAGGTTGTTTCCACTAGTCAGGGAGACTAGAACTAGTGGACATAGCCTCAAAATATGGGGGAACCAATTTAAAACCGAGTTGAGAAGGAATTTCTTCTCCCAGAGGGTTGTGAATCTGTGGAATTCTCTGCCCAAGGAAGCAGTTGAGGCTAGCTCATTGAATGTATTCAAGTCACAGATAGATAGATTTTTAACCAATAAGGGAATTAAAGGTTATGGGGAGCGGGCGGGTAAGTGGAGCTGAGTCCACAGCCAGGTCAGCCATGATCTTGTTGAATGGCGGAGCAGGCTCGAGGTGCTAGATGGCCTACTCCTGTTCCTAATTCTTATGTTCTTATGTTCTTATGATTGACCCTGTTTCTTCCAAGTATTTTACCGCTCCCAGGAGATCACATTGAGGTCGTGATCATCTTCAAAAAAGGGGACAAGTCCGACTGCAGTATCTGCAGAGGAATCTCCCTGCTGTCGGCCACAGGAAAGTCATTGCAAGAATCCTCCTCAATCGTATTTTCCCTGTGGCTGAAGAACTCATCCCAGAATTGCAATGCGGATTCCGTCCACTAAGGGAACAACAGACATGATTTTCACCACGCGGCAACTACAAGAGAAATCTAGGGAACAGCACTAACCCTTGTACATGGCCTTCTTTGACCTCACAAAGCCTTTGACACTTTCAACTATGAGGAATTATTCAGCATCCTCCTCTGTTTTGGCTGCCTTCAAAAATTTTCACCTTTCTCCGTCTGCTTCATGAAGACATGCAAGCTGTGATCCTGACCAATGGATCCACCACAGAACCAATCCAAGTCCAGACCAAGATTAAGCAAGGCTGCGTCATCACACCAATGATCTGTTCGATCTTCCTTGCTGCAATGCTGCATCTCACTCTTACCAAGCTCCCCACCAGAGTGAAGCTAAATTATAGAACAGATGGGAATCTGTTCAACTTCCACCGCCTCCAGGCCAGATCCTTCGGTGTCCCATCCTATGTCATTGGACTACTGTATGCAGATGACGCTTGCATCTGCACACAACTTGGAGGCCGAAATCCAAGCCATCATCAACACTGTCACCGAGGCGTATGAGAGCAAGGGACTCACACTAAACATTTGTAAGACAAAGGTCCTCTACCAACCTGATTCCACCACACAGTACTACCACCCGATTATCAAAATCAACAGCGCAGCCTTGGACAACGTGGACCATCTTACTGTCAGCAAGAATAGACATTGATGCTGAGGTCCAACACTGCCTTCAGTATGACAGTGCAGCCTTCAGTCGCCGGAGGAAGATAATTTTTGAAGAATAGGATCTCAAATCCGGCACCAATCTCATGGTCCACAGGGCAGTAGTGAAAACTGCATCCTATACAGCTCAGACTATATACAGCAGACACCTCAAATCGCTGGAGAAGTACCACCAGCGCTGCCTCCGCAAGATCCTGCAAATGCCCGGGCAGGACAGATACACCAACGTCAATGTTCTCGCTCAGATAACCATCCCCAGCATCGAAACATTGACTATGCTCTATCAGCTCCGTTGGGCGGGCCACATCATCCGCATGCCCGACACGAGACTCCCAAAGCAAGCGCTCTATGCGGAGCTTCGCCACAGCAAGCGAGCCCCAGGTGTGTAGAGGAAACGCCTCAAGGACACGCTCAAAGCCTCCTTTAGAAAGTGCAACATCCCCACCGACTCCTGGGACTCCCTGGCCCAGGAACGCCCAAAATGGAGGAAGAGCATCCGGAACGGCACTGAGCATCTCGAGTCCCATCGCCAAGAACAAGCAGAAACGAAGCATAATCAGCGGAAGGAGCCTGCTTCAACCCAGGCTCTGTATCCACCCTTTCCTTCAACCACTGTCTGCCCCACCTGTGACAGAGACCGTAATCCCGCATTGGACTCCTCAGTCACCTGAGAACTCACTTTTATAGTGGAAGCAAGTCATCCTCAACTCCGAGGGACTGCGATGATGACATTGAGCTAGAAAGTACTGATGCTACAAGCATGTGCACTCAGGATTGATGGGCCAGCTGGTCTTTTCCTCGGCCAGCATGTTCTTGCAACACCTCTAAAACTTTAACAGTATGAATTATCCTTGCAATTTTCTCGGGGTCGTGTTCTCTGACCGTGGATCACATCCACGTGGCTTCTTTCTACCCCGCTCCAGGCGTGGATGCTACCTTTGTGCATGAGTAACCAGAAGTAAGGTCAATACCCAGGATCAATCCTGAATGGAGCACCTCACAGCTGCAGCGTTAGAGTCTGAAGCGTCAAGTTGATTGGACGATGTAGCTCAGCCCTCTGTTGATTTGGCTGCTGCTTCACAGCGGTCAGTGTACGCGCTCTCCTTAGTCACATCACCATTCAATAAATGCTCACTGTTTGATCTGTCGGAGAACAGTTTTGTATTCTATGCTTATCAAAGGAAGACTTGCATTGATGGAGCGCCTTGGACGAGCTCAGGACATCCTAAAGAATTTTACAGTCAATTAATTAATTTTGAGGTGCGTTACTGACGTTGTGCAGGAAATGTGGCAGCCAATTTGCATAAGCATATTTCCACAATATGATAATGATCAGATAATCTGTTTTAATTCTATTGCTGAAGACACGGGGGCAGAACTCAACTGCTGTTCTTCACAATAGTTCCATGGGATATTTAACTCCAGCCAAGAGGTCAAAGGGGGCATCGAGTTAACTTCGCTTCGGACAGTCTCCCGTCCACTAGATAGTGTGTTGAAGTTTCTGGAGTGTGGATTGAAACGACATCCTGCTAACTTAAAATCGCTATTTCTAACACAGTGCCACGGCTGGCACTGCATCTACAGCGATCATCGCTGTGTAATGGCAAACCATTGATTAATCCCCATTCCCACACACCCACATGGTCCCCAGGTGCAGTCTGAAAACCGTACATCCTGACCTTTTAGAAAAAAAATGAATAAAGGCCGAGAGAGATTGCTGCATATTAAAATAAGAATAAAAGATCATGTGGAACTCGGTGTCAGTAAATATGAGCTGGAATGTTTGTAAATGATTTGATATTAATTACTCTGTTAAAGAGCAATCTGGGCGAAGTGGAAGAGTAGAGGGATTGCGGGTGCAAGGGAATGTCCAGATGACCGTAAAAGCAGATCCTCAACTGGAAATTATTAACGAATGGATTACTGGGATTTACGGAACAGCTGTAGATTATAAAAGTACAGTTGTATACACAGATGTACAACATAAAAGTAATTCTGTACATAACAGTTGAGAACATCATGCCGTTTTGGGCTCCACACATTAGGAAGGTTATTGCAGCGATAGCATGGGGGAATTTGATGGAGATGTTTAAAATTATTTTTAAAAATTATTGTACTGAGTAAATAGATGGGATTTTCTATTTTGTTCAAGAGGCTGCAACGATAGGACATAGATATCAGATTTAATGCTCGGAATTAAGACAGAAAGAGTTGACGGGGATACTGCTGTTGATGCTATGTATATGGATAGTCAAAAGTTGCTTGATAAAGTACCCCATAATAGACTTGCGAGCAATATCAAAGCCCATGGGATTAAAGAGACAGTGGCATTACTGTGTGGATAAGAAATCAGCTATGGAACAAAAAAACAGTGAGTAGAGTTGAAAGTTCTTATTCAGACTGGAGGGAATTATGCAGTGGTTTCCCCTATGGTTTGGTGTTGAGACCACTGCTAATTTTGATATATATATATATATATTATATGACCTGGACATGGTACACAAGTGACGGCAGGATATCAATGTTCACAGATGATACGGAACTCTATCAAACCTAGTGTGAGGAGGTTTGTAATATACTTAAATAGGTCACAGACAGACTGCTAAAGTGAACAGACAAGCAGCAGTAATATTTAACGTGGAAAAGTGTGAATTGATTTCTTTGGCTGGTAAGAATGCAGAAAGGCAATATAAACTACATGGTACAACTAACTTAAAGGGGGTGAAGAAAGAAAGCAACCTGAGGATTTATGTACATAAGTCTTTGAAGGTGGCAGGACAATTTGAGAAGCCTGTTAAAAAGGCACACTGGATCCTTGGCTTTATAAAGAGAGGTATGGAGTACAAAACCAAGGCATATGCTAATCTCTTCAAAAACACTGCCTAGGACTCAGGAGTATTGTGGCCAGTTCTGGGGCCCACATTTTAGGGACCATGCGAAGACCATAGAATGCATGCAAAGGCGATTTACAAGAATGGTACCAGGAATGAATTAATTTAGTTATGTGGCGATACTAGAGAAACTGGGTGGTTGTACTTGGTGTAGAGAACGTTCAGGTGAGATACTAATAGAGGTGTTTAAAATCATCAGGCGATTCTAAAGAATAAATAAGGAGAAACTGTTTCCAGTGGCCGAATTAACATAAGGATACAGATGTAAGATAATTGTCAAAAGAACCAGAGGTGACCCGAGTAAATAGTTGCTTCGACAGCATTGTGTTATGATCTAGGATGAACTGCCTGAAAGATTGGTGGAAGCAGATTCAATTATATTTTTGAAAAAGGAGTTAGGTACATACTTGAAGGAGAACATTTTCCAGAGCTAATGAGGAAAGAGCAAGCTAGTTGAATTGGATGAATAGTGTTCGAAAGAGCCGGCACATGAATAATGGGCCGAGTGTTCTCTGTCTGTGCTATATTGTTCTACGATTCAATGCAATTTTCTTGTAGAGTTGTGAGGCTGTGGACTTCTCAACTAGATTTAGGGGCCGAAATTGCCCCTTTTTTGCGCTCCATTAGCACTACTGGGGGCACTAACGGGCACAATGGTATTATCAGCCGGTGGACGGGTGCGTGTGCCCCCTGGGAAATTGCCCCTGAATTTTGTGGTGTGCTGTCCCGGCAGCACAGCACACTGCGACTAGCGCCTTGGATGGTCATCCATAACTGACTGTTAACTGACCTGTGAAATGGCCCTGCAAAAGTATTCAGTTGTATAAAACTCTGACCAGTGGTTCAGGAATAACCCCAATTGCATCTTCTCATGGTAACTTTGATAGGCAGTAACTGACAATATTTGAGAATAAATTTCAAAATGTCAATGTCAAAGAATAGATTAGTTAGTTGGTTGAAGTAAAGTGAGCTAAAGTGATATGGGATCTGAGTGAGCACATATAATTCTAAATACTGCTCATGGATAAACTGTACAGAATGGTTGGGCCTATTCCACATTGAAACTATTATGTGATTCTGACTTAGGACCCCTTGTTCTTGGGGGGAGGCATTGTTTGCTCCCTTTGAATTAGCACTTTGGTACTCTCAAAATATATTTGGATTTGAGCAATCACAGAAAACAAAGCAGACACAGTGCTCAGGGAATGTAGGAAACAGTCGGGAGTTCGTTGGTGAGGCATGAGTCCGGGGATCAGCAGAGGCCTATAAAAGGCCGCGAGAGGCGTCAGGAGTTCGTTGGAGAGGCGTGAGTCCGAGGATCAGCAGAGGCCTATAAAAGGCCGCGAGAGGCGTCGGGAGTTCGTTGGTGAGGCGTGAGTCCGGGGATCAGCAGAGGCGTATAAAAGGCCGCGAGAGGCGTCGGGAGTTCGTTGGTGAGGCATGAGTCTGGGGATCAGCAGAGGCTGTAAAAGGCCGCGAGAGGGAGAAGGCAAAAAAGAAGTAGAAAGAAACAGAAAGGTGACGTCACAGCCTAGGGGGTAAGTGATTAGCTGGTGATTGGTGAGTAGTATTTATTTTTCTTTTTTATATTAGTCAGTAACTTTTAACATTGTTGTTGCCAATTTAAGTGTATCTGAGGGTTAAGTCATGGCAGGAGAGCTCGATCGGGTGTTATGCTCCTCCTGTACCATGTGGGAACTTAGGGACACTTGCGATGTCCCTGACGACTACGTGTGCGGGAAGTGTATCCGCATCGAGCTCCTGACGGTCCGCGTTGCGGAGTTGGAGCTGAGGGTGGATTCACTCTGGAGCATCCAAGATGCTGAGAATGATGTGAGTAGCCCGTGTAGCAAGTTGGTCGTACCACAGGAGAAGGGTCCACAGTCATATAGGGAATGGAAGACCAGCAGGAAGAGTAGTGCAAGGAAGGTAGTGCAGGGGTCCCCTGTGGTCATCCCCCTGCAAAACAGATACACTGCTTTGAGTACTGTTGGAGGGGAGGACTCATCAGGGGAGGGCAGCAGCAGCCAAGTTCATGGCACCGTGGCTGGCTCTGTTGCACAGAAGGGCAGGAAAAAGAGTGGGAGAGCGATAGTGATAGGGGATTCAATGGTGAGGGGAATAGATAGGCATTTCTGCGGCCGCAATCGAGACTCCAGGATGGTATGTTGCCTCCCTGGTGCAAGGGTCAAGGATGTCTCGGAGCGGGTGCAGGACATTCTGAAAAGGGAGGGAGAACAGCCAGTTGTCGTGGTGCACATTGGTACCAACGACATAGGTAAAAAAAAGGATGAGGTTCTACGATACGAATTTAAGGAGCTAGGAGCTAAATTAAAAAGTATGACCTCAAAAGTAGTAATCTCGGGATTGCTACCAGTGCCACGTGCTAGTCGGAGTAGGAATCACAGGATAGCGCAGATGAATACGTGGCTTGAGCAGTGGTGCAGCAGGGAGGGATTCAAATTCCTGGGGCATTGGAACAGGTTCTGGGGGAGGTGGGATCAGTACAAACCGGACGGTCTGCACCTGGGCAGGACCGGAACCAATGTCCGAGGGCGAGTGTTTGCTAGTGCTGTTGGGGAGGAGTTAAACTAATATGGCAGGGGGATGGGAACCAATGCAGGTAGACAGAGGGAGACAAAAAGGAGGGAAAAGCAAAAGACAGAAAGGAGATGAGGAAAAGTGGAGGGCAGAGAAACCCAAGGCAAAGAACAAAAAGGGCCACTGTACAGCAAAATTCTAAAAGGACAAAGGGTGTTAAAAAAAACAAGCCTGAAGGCTTTATGTCTTAATGCAAGGAGTATCCGCAATAAGGTGGATGAATTAACTGTGCAAATAGATATTAACAAATATGATGTGATTGGGATTACGGAGACATGGCTCCAGGATGATCAGGGCTGGGAACTCAACATCCAGGGGTATTCAACACTCAGGAAGGATAGAATAAAAGGAAAAGGAGGTGGGGTAGCATTGCTGGTTAAAGAGGAGATTAATGCAATAGTTAGGACGGACATTAGCTTGGATGATGTGGAATCTATATGGGTAGAGCTGCAGAACACCAAAAGGCAAAAAACGTTCGTGGGAGTTGTGTACAGACCTCCAAACAGTCGTAGTGATGTTGGGGAGAGTATCAAACAGGAAATTAGGGGTGCATGCAATAAAGGTGCAGCAGTTATAATGGGTGACTTTAATATGCACATAGATTGGGCGAGCCAAACTGGAAGCAATACGGTGGAGGTGCATTTCCTGGAGTGTATAATGGATGGTTTTCTAGACCAATATGTCGAGGAACCAACTAGGGGGGATGTCATCTTAGACTGGGTGTTGTGTAATGAGAGAGGATTAATTAGCAATCTCATTGTGCGAGGCCCCTTGGGGAAGAGTGACCATAATATGGTGGAATTCTGCATTAGGATGGAGAATGAAACAGTTAATTCAGAGACCATGGTCCAGAACTTAAAGAAGGGTAACTTTGAAGGTATGAGGCGTGAATTGGCTAGGATAGATTGGCGAATGATACTTAAGGGGTTGACTGTGGATGGGCAATGGCAGACATTTAGAGACCGCATGGATGAACTACAACAATTGTACATTCCTGTCCGGCGTAAAAATAAAAAAGGGAAGGTGGCTCAACCGTGGCTATCAAGGGAAATCAGGGATAGTATTAAAGCCAAGGAAGTGGCATACAAATTGGCCAGAAATTGCAGCGAACCTGGGGACCGGGAGAAATTTAGAACTCAGCAGAGGAGGACAAAGGGTTTGATTAGGGCAGGGAAAATGGAGTATGAGAAGAAGCTTGCAGGGAACATTAAGGCGGATTGCAAAAGTTTCTATAGGTATGTAAAGAGAAAAAGGTTAGTAAAGACAAACGTAGGTCCCCTGCAGTCAGAATCAGGGGAAGTCATAACGGGGAACAAAGAAATGGCAGACCAATTGAACAAGTACTTTGGTTCGGTATTCACTAAGGAGGACACCAACAACTTTCCGGATATAAAAGGGGTCAGAGGGTCTAGTAAGGAGGGGGAACTGAGGGAAATCTTTATTAGTCGGGAAATTGTGTTGGGGAAATTGATGGGATTGAAGGCCGATAAATCCCCAGGGCCTGATGGACTGCATCCCAGAGTACTTAAGGAGGTGGCCTTGGAAATAGTGGATGCATTGACAGTCATTTTCCAACATTCCATTGACTCTGGATCAGTTCCTATGGAGTGGAGGGTAGCCAATGTAACCCCACTTTTTAAAAAAGGAGGGAGAGAGAAAACAGGGAATTATAGACTGGTAAGCCTGACCTCAGTAGTGGGTAAAATGATGGAATCAATTATTAAGGATGTCATAGCAGTGCATTTGGAAAATGGTGACATGATAGGTCCAAGTCAGCATGGATTTGTGAAATGGAAATCATGCTTGACAAATCTTCTGAATTTTTTGAGGATGTTTCCAGTAAAGTGGACAAGGGAGAACCAGTTGATGTGGTATATTTGGACTTTCAGAAGGCTTTCGACAAGGTCCCACACAAGAGATTAATGTGCAAAGTTAAAGCACATGGGATTGGGGGTAGTGTGCTGACATGGATTGAGAACTGGTTGTCAGACAGGAAGCAAAGAGTTGGAGTAAATGGGTACTTTTCAGAATGGCAAGCAGTGACTAGTGGGGTACCGCAAGGTTCTGTGCTGGGGCCCCAGCTGTTTACATTCTACATTAATGATTTAGACGAGGGGATTAAATGTAGTATCTCCAAATTTGCGGATGACACTAAGTTGGGTGGCAGTGTGAGCTGCGAGGAGGATGCTATGAGGTTGCAGAGTGACTTGGATAGGTTAGGTGAGTGGGCAAATGCATGGCAGATGAAGTATAATGTGGATAAATGTGAGGTTATCCACTTTGGTGGTAAAAACAGAGAGACAGACTATTATCTGAATGGTGACAGATTAGGAAAAGGGGAGGTGCAACGAGACCTGGGTATCATGGTACATCAGTCATTGAAGGTTGGCATGCAGGTACAGCAGGCGGTTAAGAAAGCAAATGGCATGTTGGCGTTCATAGCGAGGGGATTTGATTACAGGGGCAGGGAGGTGTTGCTACGTTGTACAGGGCCTTGGTGAGGCCACACCTGGAGTATTGTGTACAGTTTTGGTCTCCAAACTTGAGGAAGGACATTCTTGCTATTGAGGGAGTGCAGCGAAGATTCACCAGACTGATTCCCGGGATGGTGGAACTCACCTATCAAGAAAGACTGGATCAACTGGGCTTGTATTCACTGAAGTTCAGAAGAATGAGAGGAGACCTCATAGAAACGTTTATAATTCTGACGGGTTTAGACAGGTTAGATGCAGGAAGAATGTTCCCAATGTTGGGGGAGTCCAGAGCCAGGGGTCACAGTCTAAGGATAAGGGGTAAGCCATTTAGGACCGCGATGAGGAGAAACTTTTTCACCCAGAGAGTGGTGAACCTGTGGAATTCTCTACCACAGAAAGTAGTTGAGGCCAATTCACTAAATATATTCAAAAGGGAGTTAGATGAAGTCCTTTCTACTCGGGGGATCAAGGGGTATGGCGAGAAAGCAGGAAGGGGGTACTGAAGTTGCATGTTCAGCCATGAACTCATTGAATGGCAGTGCAGGCTAGAAAGGCTGAATGGCCTACTCCTGCACCTATTTTCTATGTTTCTATGTTTCTATGTAAAGGCGGTACAGATAGGAAACAGTAAGCATAGATAAAAGGAAACCGGAATAACAATACTCACACGGAAAGTGAAACAGTAAACATAGGGAACAGTAGGCATAGATAAAAGAAAACTGGAATAACAATAATCACAGGGAAAGGGAAACAGTAAACATTGGAAGGAAGGAAACATAGGAAATAGAAAACAAGTAATGTCGGAAACAGGACACTAAGATGACACTAAACATAGGAAATAAGAAAAGTCATAAGCAATAAACATAGTTAACTAGAAACATCCTAACAGGAAACGGAATAATCAGTAAATAAAAAAAAACATACATGAAACATAGAAAAGGGGAAATGAAGGTAGGACAAAGTAAACATAGGAAATAGGAGACGCAGTAAACAGGAAACAGAGGAACAGGAGTACGCCATTCAAACTTTCGTGTTTGTTGCCCATTCAGTAGCATCGTGGTTAATCTGCAATCAACTCCATTTAATCGCCTTTTCTCAATACCACTCAATACCCTTACCTACAAAAACGTTATCGATGTCACTCTTGAAAACCATTGGATCTTGGAAACGGTTGTCATTCGGAAATTATGAGAGAGAAAAGCGAGCAACATTTTTCCCCAGAAGGTTACAAAATAGCAGTGATTATGTATAAATGCATTTCATTGAGGGAGGGAGGTTAGCAAGGGCATCCTTTGTGGTTTGGAGTATGGAAATATTAAAGGCATTTAAGAGGTTTTCAGCAAGGACGGCCTGAGGTAGTTGTAATGTAATGTTACAGTACACTAACCACCACTAATGGTACAGTAGAGTCATGAACAATGGTAGAGAGTTACCACCAGTACCGTAGAGTAGAGAAATAATGTTGGCAGTTAAACGTGCAAGTTCCAAAAGACATTCAGTGCTCAAAATGGTTAATCTCTGCCATTTCACCAGTGCGCCATACCAGTGGAAAAGCAATTCCATTGGGTATTTTTTATTGCAATTCAATAAAGCTACTCGAAATTACTGTTGGTGACAATACTCCAACATTATGAGTGCTAACTTTTGCATTACTGGTGCCTGCCTCGTTAGTGACATTACTGTTATTAACTCTATGCTAATATTAAGGATGACGTCCCTACTCTAACATTACCAGTGGTGATCTTAGTCTAATACAACAGATGGTTTACTGTACTCTAATATTACTTGTGGCGATCCCTTCTCGAACATTACTGGTGATAACTCTATTCTAGCATTATTTGAGGTTAACCGTATACTAACATTATTGGTGGTGAATTACTGCAACATCTTTGATGGTGGCACAACTCTAACATAGCTGGCGATTACTCTATTCTAACATTACTGGTGATGAATCTACTCTAACATTACTGGTGGAAATCCGGCTCTAACATTACTGGTGATGACTCTATTCTAACATTACTGGTAATGACTCTACTCTAACATTACTGGTGATGAATCTAGTCTAACATTACTGCTGGTGACCCTACTCTATTTTATTAGTGGCGATTCTACTCGAACATCACTGGTGGTGATCCTAATCTAACATTACTGGTGGTGATCCTAATCTAACATTACTGGTGATGATCCTACTCTAACATCACTGGTGGTGACCCTACTCTAACATTACTTGTCCCAGGTGTCCCAACACTAATGTTAATGATAGCGACCCTAAAATAACGTTACAGGTAGTGACGCTACCTCAACTTTGCTGAAGCTATTCTAACATTACCGGTGATGATGACATTCTAACATTACTTATGGTGATCAATATAGTAATGGTGTTGGCGCTAGGTGATGTTAATGGACGTAGTGTGCGGCTGTCTCTGCCAGGCAGAAGATCTGTATCGGAAACTCAGCTCAGAGTTTAACACAACAACTAGGTGGAAACAACCTGACTCAGCTTGAGATACTGAATGTGTATCAGAACACGAATGTTGATAACGACTTGGTGCAGGCTGGGGCACAGGTTGCGGAGCAGGATGGAGTGAGTGCCGAGGGACGGGACTGTGGGGCGTGACCAAAGCAGTTGATTCCTCAGGATGTCTGCAAAATTTGTATCACCACAATCTGCAGTAAGGCCATCAGCTATATAGTGGGAAATCAGAATAAACAGCAGAAATGTGACAGTGTAATTACCACCAGTACTGTTAGAATACCGTCAATATCAATAATGTCACGTATCGAACTTACTCGAGCATTTGGCAGAAAAAAAAGAAAGCAAAGTATTTCTAAATGCTTAGCGATTGGAGAATGTTGGTATTCAGAGGGACCTATGTGTCCTTGTAAACGAAACTCTGAAATTTAACTTGCAGGTACAGCAAGGAATTAAGGAAGAAAATGGCATGTTGGCCTTTATTACAAAGGGATTTGAGTATAAGAATAATGATGTCTTACTGCAATCAGATAGGAAAATGGACACCACCAGTCATGTTAGAGTCGGGTCACCACCAGAAATGTTGGAGTAGGGTCACCTCAATAATGTTACGGTAGGGTCACCACAAGTAATGTTAGAGCAGGATCACCATGCGTAATGTTACAGCAGGGACACCACTAGTAATGTTCGAGAAATGTAAATACCAGTAATGTTAGAGTAGGAGCGCCATCATTAATGCTATTGTACAATCACTATCATTAATGTTGGAGTAGGGTCACCAACATTAACGTTCATATAGGGTCACAACCAGTAAGGTTAGAGCAGGATTACCACTGGTAATGAGTAGAGTCACGGCCAATAAGGTTGGAGTAGTATCACCAACAGTTATGTTACATAAGGGTCACCAGCAGTAATATTGGAATAGATTCTCTCGCAGTAATGTTACAGTAGAGTCACCACCAGTAATATTGGAGTAGGGTCAACATCAGTAATGTTAGATTAAGGACACCACTCGTAATGTTCAATGGAATATTGGCCTTTATTGCAAATGTGATGGAATATAAAAACAGGGAAGTGTTGCTACAGTTGTGCAGGATATTGGTTGAGGCCACACCTGGAATACTGCGTGCAGTTTTGGTTTCCATATTTACGAAAGGATATACTTGCTTTGGAGGCAGTTCAGAGAAGGTTCACAATGTTGATTCCGGAGATGAGGCGGTTCGCCTATGAGGAATGGTTGAATATGTTGGGCCGTGTACTCATTGGAATTCAGTAGAATGAGAGGTGATCTTATCGAAATGTATAAGATTATGAGGGGGCTTGACAAGGTGGATGCAGAAAGGATGTTCCACTGATAGGGAAGTCTAGAACTAGAGGGCATAATCTTAGAATTAGGGGCCACCCATTTAAAACTGAGATGAGGAGAAATGTCTTCTCTCAGAGGGTTGTGGATCTGTGGAATTCGCTGCCTCAGAGAGCTGTGGACGCTGGGATATTGAATAAATTTAAGACAGAAATAGACAATTTCTTAAACGATAAGGGAATAAGGGCTATGGAGAGCGGGCTGGGAAGTGGACCTGAGTCCATGATCGGATCAGCCATGACCGTATTAAATGGCGGAGCAGGCTCAAGGGGCCATTTGGCCTACTCCTCCTTCTATTTCTTATGTTTTTATGTTCTTATAGTAATGTTAGAGTAGAGGATCCACCAACAATGTTAGTGTAGGGTCAGCACCTGTAATGTAAATGTAGGATCACCAGTGGTAATGATAGAATAAGGTCACCTCAATTAATTATAGAGTAGAGTCACCACCAGTAATGTTCGCGTGGATTCACCGCCAGTAATGTTAGATTATAGGGTCAAGATCAATGATGATAGATTAGAGTCAATACCAATAATGAGAGAGTATTATCAACACCAGTAATTTTAGAATAGCGTCAATACGACGATTAATAAACACATCAGAACATAAGAAATAGGAGCAGGAGTAGGCCATAAGGTCCTTCGAGCCTTCCCCGCCATTTAATACGATCTTGGCTGATCCGATCATGGATTCAGGTCCACTTTCCTGCCCGCTCCCCATAGTCCCTTATTCGCTTATCGGTTAAGAAACTGTCTATCTGTGTCTTAAATGTATTCAGTGACCCAGTTTCCACAGCTTTCTGAGGCAGTGAATTCCACAGACCCACAACCTTCTGAGAAAATAAATTTCTCCTCATCTCAGTTTTAGATTGGTGGCCCCGTATTCTAAGATTATACCTTCTAGTTCTACTCTCCCCAATCAGTGGAAACATTCTCTTTGCATCCACCTTGTTAAGCCACTTCATAATCTTATACTTTTCGATAATATCACCTATCAATCTTCTGAATTCCAATGAGTAGAAGCCCAACCTAATCAACCTTTCCTCATAAGTCAATCCCCTCATCTCCAGAATCAACCTAGTAAACCTTCTCTGAACTGCCTCCAAAGCAAGTATATCCTTTCGTAAATATGGAAACCAAAACTTCACGCAGTATTCCAGGTGTGGCCGCACTAATACCCTGTATAACTGTAGCAACACTTCCCTGCTTTTATACTCCTTCCCCTTTTCAATAAAGGCCAAGTTTCCATTGGCCTTCTTGATCACTTGCTGTACCTGCATACTAACCTTTTGTGTTTTCTGCACAAGTACGCCCAGGTCCTGCTGTACTGCAGCACTTTGCAATCATTCTCTATTTAAATAATAACTTGCTCTTGCTTGATTTTTTTCTGCCAACATGCATGACCTCACACTTTCCAACATTATATTCCATCTGCCAAATTTTTGCCCAACAAAATGTTGAGTAGATTCTCCACCAGTAATTTTAGAATAGGATCAGCACTATTACGGTTATATTTGGGTCGATGTCACCTATGTGAAAGTAGAGTCTCCACCATTAACATTGGAGCAGACTCACCAACAGTGATGTTATTCTACAGTCACCACCAGTAATATTAGAGTAGCGTCACTACCAGTAATGTTATATTTAGGTCTCCATCACTAATATTAGAGTTACGTCATCCCCAGTAATGTTAGAGTAGAGTCAGCACCATTAATGTTGAAGTAGTGCCCCTCCACAAATAGTGCTAGTTTGGTTCAATATCAGTAATGATAGATTAGTGTCAATAACAGTACGGTCAGAGTATAATCGACAGCATTAACATTAGAGTCCAATCGCCATTTGCAATCATAGAGTTGGGCAAATACCAATAACGTTAGATAGAAAAACAGAAAATGCTGGGAATCTCAGTGGGTCAGGCAGCATCTGTGGAGAGAGAAACAGGGTCATCGGCCTTTCGTCATTGACCTGAAATGTTAACTCTGAGGGTGTTGGGATGGCGAGTTGGTGGTCGTTGGGGCCGAAAGTCAGAGGGCCTTGTGGCCGAGAGTCGGAGGGCCTTTGGACTTCGAGTGAGAGAGGCTGGAAGCGAGAGAGGCTAGGGAAGAGAGAGACAGGGTGTATTGGAGGGGAGAGAGGGAACTCAGGAAAGATGGGCCAAGTTCTTCCAACCCCCTAAACAGGACATCGTTGGAGTGGATGATATCCAGAAGTCACGACACTGTCAATATTTACTTCATACCCAATAAACCTCTTCACAATCCATGCACATTGCGCGATCTATGGAGGGAGAGCGAAGATGTATTTGCGCTTGGGTAAGGCACTTCTGCTGGGGGAGGCATTGACTTGGACTTGGGTCCGGGACTTTGGCTGGGGGAGGGAAGTACTTGGACTTGGGTATGTGACTTTGGCTGGCGGTTACTGTCTTCTGGGGAGCTCTGTCCTCTGTCGCTTCAGGAAGTCAATGTGAATCGAGTTAGAATTTGCAAAGTGCATGGGACTTTGGGGTGGGCGGATCCAGTGACACATTCCTGTGAAACTTCAGGGTGTGGCTTATCCTCCATGGCGACCAATCAGAAATAAGGGGTGGGGGCGCTTGGCCGGTTTTGCAGTACAAATAAGTGCGTTTTGCTTTTGTATCAGCTGGTAATGTTAGAGTAGAGTCATCACCAGTAATGTTGGAGTAGAGTCATCACCAGTCATGTTGGAGTAGGGTCACCACCAGTAATGTTAGAGTCAGGTCACCAGCAGTCATGCAAGAGCAGAGTCACCACTAGTAATGTTAGATTATATTATGAACACACTCAGAGGAATGTGTCACTGGATCCACCCATCCCAAGGTCACCATTAGGACTGTTAGAGTAGGATCACCAGCAGTAATGTTGGAGTAGGGACACCACTAATAATGTTAGCGAATTGTCAATACCAATATTGTTAGAGTTGGATCACCACCAGCAAGGTTTAGTGGTGATCCTTTTTATAATGCGGCGACCAGTACTGCACACAATACTCCAGCTGTGGCCAGCTGTGGCCTAACTAAAGAATTATACAATTTAAGCATAACCTCCCTGCTATTATATTCTATGCCTCGGCCAATAAAGGCAAGCCTTCCGTATGCCTTCTTAACCATCTTATCCACCTGGCCTGCTACTTTCAGGGAATCTGTGGACCAATGGTGGAGCTTTGGAGGCGTGGCCTATTCACTTGGAGCTCTGTTGCTGTGAGAGAAGGAACTCCATGCTGTTGCTCCTGCCTGGAAAGCCTGGAGTGAGCCCTGTGAAACAGCCCAGGAAGAGGAGTAAGGGGCTTTCTACAATTCCAATTCATCCAGAGGGAGAGGAGGAGAGCAGAAAATTCAACAACTTTTAATACTGTTACAAAGAGTTAGAAAGAGGGGGAAAAAGAACAACAATTATCTAGTGTGGAAGGAGGGAAAGACTTAATCATCAAGAGGTGGGTGTATTTTGGTGCATTCCCCTAAAGACTTTGTTGTGTCGTTGGAGGGAAGAAAGAAGACCATTTCGAGGGCCGGAACATCGCGGGGTGTGTGTGTGTGTGGAAGTGTGTGTGGGGGTCTGGCCCACAACTAGGCCTCACACCACTGAAGCACCCCTCCCCCATTGCCTAGCCTGGGATAGCTGGAGCTACCTGGCTGAAGAACTATTAATTACCCTATTTAACATCGTTGGGAGTGTGTGCCTGGGTGGCTCCAGCTGCCCCAGGTGAAGACATCTTCTCCCCTCACCCGAAGACAGTCTACAAAGACTGTGTTTTTTTGCCTTTCCATCATCTGGGGAGTGCACCCCAAGAAACACCCACCCATCGCTGTGAGGGGAGACCTGCCCTCACAGCTTCCCTCTTTCCCACCCCCCTCACTCTTTCTCTGTCAATCTCTGACTCTCCCCTCTCTCTCTGAGAGCCCCTTTCTCCTAATTGAAAAAACAATTAAGACAACTGAGCAGAGGGAGCAAGGCCCCTCCCCAATTGTCAACCAGGGGAGAGGTGTGCCTCATTGAGAGCTCCTCTGCTCACACACTTAAACGAGGCCAATTAAGAACATTAAGGCCTGTGACTTTGGGGTGGGTGTAGCCCTTAAAGGGACCCCGTGATGGCGACCCCATCCACGCCAGTGGCGGGGCCAGCAAAGACATATGCGCAGGCGGCGTCCACATCCACGGCGCCTCCTGCGCCTCCTGCTGCCCTGCCACCTTTCAGATTAATAACAAAGAAACACGGGGTCAAGAGCTACACTCACCCCACAATGAGCATTGAGGAGTGTGTGCGGGCGAGGGCTGGGGTAGTCGGCCCCTCGGCCATTGTCGCAGCCTCCAAGATGTCTGGGAAGGCGGTGTTCTTCCTGGGGTCAGAGTGGGCGGTGTCCCTGGCCCTTGAAAAAGGGCTCACGGTAAGCGGGAGGTTCCTGCCAGTGGACCCTCTCGAGGCCGCCGCGCAGAGGGTCATCCTTTCAAACGTCCCGCCCTTTGTTCCCGCTGAGTTCCTTCTCCCTCACCTACACCAACTGGGGGAGGTAAGGTCGGGGATCAACCCCATACCGCTCGGCCTCAGGGAGAACAGCCTGCACCATGTGTTCTCCTTCCGCCGCCAGCTTTTTGTCCGGCTGGCGCGGGAGGAGACGACAGAGGGTAATTTTAATGTGGTGCACGAGGGGACTGCCTATCGCGTCTTCTGGACATCGGACAGCGTGCGGTGCCATGCCTGTTGGGAGGTGGAGCACGTTCGCAAGAACTGCCCCGCCTCCAAGGCCGCCAAACCATCGAAGGCGGCCAAGGCTGGCGCCGCCGCCACCCCTCTCCCTAGTTGCGTCCACATGCCAGTTGCTGTAGGTGCGCAGGCATCGTCGGGGGCCTTTGTTTTCACGGCCTCTGGCGGGGGGGAAGGGAGAGCGTCTGATTGGAAAGAAGGCGCGGAGGAAGGCGAAACATCTCGAGGCGGGTCCCCTCAGTGCGCCAGACAATTTGATCACTGCGCTCAGCCCAACCCTGTCACCGGCGATCGCGGGATGCCCTGAGCCCGTGCCTGAGCCCTTGACCAATATCACAGAGGGGCTCGGGTGCGGACAAGATAAGAAAAAGGGGGGAGTGGAGCGGGAGGCCTCGGCAGACATGGAGGTCTCCCTGCCTCTGCGCCCCCCCAGGAACAAAAGGAGGCGCCGCTCTAATGAGGCAGAGGGGGGAACAACATCCCTCCGCGGAGCAGTCGGTGCCTGCCGCGTGTCCCACGTCCCCCACCAGCGCCCCCAAACTGCGCCGTAGGCGAGAGGAGTCTGTTCCCGGGGAGGGTGAGACAGTCGAGGCTGCCGAGCCTCTGCCTCCCAGGGATGGCGTGGAAGATCTACCTGTCGTGGGGGGTGTGGGGCCAGCAGAGGAATGCGTAGCCGCCGGGTCGTGCGTCCCGGGGACTGAGGTGGGCGGGTCTGAAAAGGCCGAACCTGAGCCCGCCCAGCCTTCATCCAACTTCCCCCGGGACTTGCACGACTCGGCAGAAAATGAAAATTTAAAATTTTTTAATATACATCCACATGCTGGGCCGGGGTTGGCGGCGAGGAGGGGGAAGAACACCAACCCTCGCCCCCTACTTTAGAGCTGGGGAACTTGGAGGACCTGGAGAATTTCCTAAACCAGGTCTCTCCGTGTTCCCCGGTTCCTGGGGCGGAGGAGGAACCCCTTCCGCTGTCGCTTCCTGACCCGGCACCACTTTTAAAAGAGCCCAGTGGGGACTCCTCTGCCGACGATCCTGGGGGTGGGATCGGGGCAGAGCCAGGGCCAGATGGAGCGGCCGGGCCGTTTGCCATACCTCGTGCGTTCGACGGGCCGGCTGCTGGCGGCGACCTCCCGGAGGGGAACGGGGACTCGGTGGGGGATGAGGGAGAAGATCTCGAGTCCATCGTCAGTGAGGTGGTGGATCTCCTCGTGCCCGCCGCTGAGTCCTCCCTCATTCCTGTAAAGGAACTCCGGGACTTTTTCGTCCAGTGCCGGGGTCGCCGCGACCAAGCCCATCTGGCCCGGGAAAGATGGTCCGAGCCGGGGCTGCTCATTGCGTCCGTCCGCGCCGCCGCTAAAACCATGGCCGCGTGCGGGCCCTTATCAAAGGTGCAAGGCCTTGAGCTGCGCCGGCTCAAAAGGTTCCTCGCTGGGCTGCTGAAGGAGTGGAGGTCAACAAACGACTCCACTCCCCCCACCCCCACAATAGGTTAGGTAGAGGTTGCACTATGCTTTTGTCATGAAGATAACCATAGCCAGCCTCAACATCAAAGGCGGCAGAGAGGCACGCCGTAGATTTAACAAATTTTCACTCCTGCGGGAGGGGAAATATGTGGTGTGCTTCCTGCAAGAAACCCACACCATTCCGGGAGATGAAGCCACATGGCTCCTGGAATGGCAAGGAGAGGTCCGCATGAGCCAATTCGCCGCCACTTCTTGTGGGGTGGCCATCTTGCTGGCCCTGCATTTTCAGCCGGAGATCTTGGGGGTCGAGGAGCCCGTGCCAGGCCGCTTGCTGCATGTCACGCTTTGCCTGGGGGATGTGCCGCTCCATCTCGTGAACGTGTACGCCCCTCAGCCCGGCCCGCGGCAAGCGCACTTTTTCGAAGAAGTGTCCGCTCTTCTTGGCTCCGTCGACGTCGGCGACTGCATTGTCCTCGGGGGGGATTTTAACTGCACCCTCGAGGCAAGGGACCGCTCCAGTGCCCCGCAGAGCATGACGGCGATGGAGAAGTTGAGGGACCTGGTCGGGTCCTTCGACTTAGTGGACGTCTGGCGAAATCTCCATTCCGACTCCAGCGCCTTTACTTGGGTGAGGCCTGGAGTAGGATGGTCCAGAGTCGACCGCTTTTACGTGTCTCGGGTGTACGTTTCCTGCGTCCCGGCGGCCTCCATGCGACCGGTGCCATGTTCGGACCACCACCTGGTGTGGGCAGAGCTCACTTCGCTCCGCGCGAGGACGGGGTCCGCGTACTGGCATTTTAACAACCGGCTGCTGGAGGACGTGCGGTTCAGGACTCGTTCCGTCGATTCTGGTCCGACTGGAGAAGGAAGCAGGGGGGCTTCCCCTCCTTGAGGCTATGGTGGGACGTGGTCAAGGCTCACGTCCATGTCTTCTGTCAAGAGTACGCGAGGGGGTCGTCCAAGAGGCGGGCGGCCAGGGTCGGGCACCTAGAAAAAGAGGTGCTCGAGCTGGAGTCCCGTCTCGGTCAAGTCGTCGAGGACCCGGCCCTGCGGTTGGTGTACGAAGTGAAGAAGGCCGCGCTGAAGGACCTGCAGCTCGTCAGGACCCGAGGCAAGTTCGTGAGGTCGCCGATCCGGTTCCTGCGGGATCTGGACCGCGGCTCCCCCTTCTTCTACTCGCTGGAAAAAAGACAGAGTGTCCGTAAGGAGCTCTTGACGCTGCTGGCCGACGACGGCTCTCTCGTCTCGGATCCGGAGGGCGTCAACAATAGGGCCCGTGAATATTATGGGGCACTGTTCTCTCTGGAGTCGTCCAGCGAGGAAGCGCTTAGAGTTTTGTGGGAGGACCTACTGAAGGTCGGCCCGGAGGGCGCCGAAAATCTGGATGCTCCGCTAAGCATGGCAGAGCTGACCCGTGCCCTCGACCGGCTCTCGAGGGGAAAAGCCCCGGGGATAGAGGGGCTGACCGTGGAGTTCCACAGGGCGTTCTGGGACGTCCTGGGGGGCGACTGCGCACGGGTCCTGGGGGAAAGTCTGGCGACCGGAGAGATGCCCCTCTCTTGGCGCAGCGTAGTCATTGTCCTGCTGCCTAAGAAGGGCGATCTCCGCCTCCTTAAGGACTGGCGCCCGGTCTCCCTCCTCAGCACGGACTACAAAATCTTCGCCAGGGCGATGTCTGCTCGCCTTGGTGCCATGCTGGACCATATGATCCACCCCGACCAGTCCTACACGGTCCCGGGCCGGACAATCCACGATAACATCCATCTGGTCCGGGACCTCATCCATCATTCCCAGGAGGCTGGTCTGTCGGTCGTCTTCCTATCTCTCGACCAAGAGAAGGCGTTCGACAGGGTTGGTCACAACTATTTGTTCGGAACTCTGCGCGCTTTCGGGTTCGGGATCCATTTCGTCGCCCAGATCGGACTTTTGTACGCCGCCGTGAAGTGTCTGACAAAGGTTAATGGGTCCTTGACGGCGCCCCTTCGCTTTGGGAGAGGGGTGCGCCAGGGATGCCCCATATCCGGCCAGTTATATGCCATCTGCGTGGAGCCTTTCTTGCGCCTCCTGCGGACGAGGTTGACGGGACTGGCTCTGCAAGGACCGGGCATGGAGGTCGTCCTCTCGGCTTACGCCAATGACGTGCTCCTCACTGTAGAGGATCCCGCTGACCGACAGATGATGCGTGAGTGCCAGGAGATTTACTCGGCCGCGTCCTCTGCCAGGATCAACTGGGAGAAATGTTCTGGACTCCTGGTGGGTCAGTGGTGAGTGGACTCCCTGCCGGAGGAGCTCAGGCCTTTTGCCTGGAGCACGACCCATCTCCTCTATCTGGGAGTCTACCTTAGCCCCGAAGAGGAAGCCTGACCGGCGAACTGGCAAGAGCTGGAGGCAAAGGTCGCCGCTCGCCTAGGGCGCTGGACAGGACTACTCCGAGTGCTGTCCTACAGGGGTCGAGCGCTAGTCATAAACCAGCTGCTGGCCGCCATGTTGTGGCACCGGCTGGTCACTTTGACCCCTCCCCCTGCGTTTGTCACCAAGATACAGAAGAAACTGGTGGACTTCTTCTGGAACAACAGGAAGCACTGGGTCTCTGCCGCGGTCTTGAGTCTCCTGCTTGGGGAGGGCGGTGAGTCGTTGGTGTGCGTCAGCACCCAGCTCGCGACTTTCCATCTTCAAACCATGCAGAGATACCTTTACATCGAGCCCCCTCCCAGGTGGCGTGCTCTGGCGACGTATTTCTTCCGCCAGCAGCACGGCCTCAACTACGACATGCAGCTCCTGTTTGTGAGCTTGGGGGGCGTCAGGACCGCCTTCCAGGAGTACCTGTCTTTTCCAAGGAACTCATCAGGGTCTGGAACAAAGTCTCCACCAAGCGCAGCTCTCCACCGGCTGGAGTGGCGGCTGTCCTGCAGGAGCTGCTGCTCGGGAATCCGTACCTCCACGACCGAGGTTTTAGGTGCCGATCGGACGAGAGGGCTGTGGCTGGTGAGGTGACCAGGGTCAAGGACCTGCTCGATGGCGGAGGAGTGGGCTGGATGGCGCCAGACACGCTGGCACAGCGCCTAAATTCTGCCAATGTCCGCGGTGCAGCCGATGCCATCGAGTCGCTAAAAACAGCTCTGGGCCCCGACTCCGTTTGGTGTGTCGAGGAGGCTCGAGCACGTGGGAAATCCCGTCCGAACTGACCCCCGTCCGGAAGGAATTCCTCATCGGCGCCAAACCCCGGAACCTCCCTCGGGAGCCGGCACCTCACAACTTGAGCCACCTCGGGGAAATCCCCTCCGTGTCTTTCAGTTCTGCATGGAGGGGTTTCCTGTACTGGCTGCTCCTGCACACTCTCAACTTTGCCATCCTCACCTGCCGTCCGGACACACCATGGCGTACCATCTTGCTGTCCAGAGGAGGCAGGGGTCCCCGATGGAGGGCACTCTATGCGGGAGTCCTCCCACTACTTATCGGGGACTTGGCCTGGGGGATGGTGCACGGAGCAATGCCGTGCAATAAATTGTTAAGCCGGTTCACGGGCTCCCAGGCCGCCTGCAATTTCTGAGGTCTGGAAGAGTCCGTGTTCCATGTTTTTTCCTATCCGAGGGCCTCCTCGTAGGACTGCTCCTGGGCACGGCCAAGGGTGCCATCAGCCGGTCCAGGCAGCGGGCAGTCGAGGGGGTCGTTCAGCCTGACTGCCTGCCTCTCTTCCACGTGTACATCCGTGCCAGGGTGTCCTTGGAGATGGAGCACGCGGTGTCCACCGGTACACTCGTGGCCTTCCGCGAGAGGTGGGCACCGGAGGGACTGGAGTGCATCATCACGCCCGGCAACCAAATTTTAATTTGATTTTATATTTTAAAGTTTAATTTGTTTTAACTGCCGGTGTTTTTAGTGTCCCCTTCCCCTTTTATAGGGGACACTTGGAGAAAAAAAATATGATTTTAGTGCCCCAAAAAAAAAACTAAAAAAAAAACCACAAAAAAAAACAAAAAGCAAAAAAAAGGGCCTTGAAAATGTTTGGTGTGTCCCCCAGATCGGGGGGACAAGATTTAATGATTTAATGTTTTAGTTTCCTCCCAAAAAGAGTTCTGTGGACATGCATTCCAAGGTCCCTTTGTTCCTCTCTCAGTATCCTACCATTCCATGTGTATTCCTTTGCCTTGTTAGCCCTCCCTCTGGATTGAATTCCATTTGCCATTGTTCTGCCCACCAGATCAATCCCTTGCTATCTTCCCGCAGTCTGAAGATGTCTTCTTCTTTTTAACTGCACGACTAATTTTTGTATCACCTGAAATCTTAATCATACCCCCGACATTCAAGTCTAAATCATTGATATATACCACAAAAAGCAAGGGACCTAGTTCTGGGTGGATCATAGGACTCACGGGCTTTTCATGGACAGGGCATGGACGACCACATGGAGGGATTTGAACACGAAAATGAAAATTTTAAAATCGAGACGTTGCTGGACAGAGAGCCAATGCAGTTTAACAAGCAAGGGGTGATGTGTGAAAGGGACTTGTTGCGAGTTAGGTTATGTGCAACAGAGTTTGGGTGAGTTTAAGTTTATGGAGGGAGCAAGATGGGAGTTGGGACACGACAGCATTGGATCGGTCCTGCCTGGAAGTGACAAAAGCCTGGAGGGTTTTAGCGGCAGAAGGGACGGAGCATGTAGAGGGAGACTTACTCTGTATCTAACCCCGTGATGTACCTGCTCTGGGAATGTTTGATGGGATAGTGTAGTGGGATCTTTACCCTGTATCTGACCCGTGCTGTACCTGCCCAGGGAGTGTTTCATGGGGCAGTGTAGTTTGAGCTTTACCCTGTATATGACCCGTGCTATACCTGCCCTGGGAGTGTTTGATGGGGCAGTGTAGAGGGAGCTTTACCCTATATCTGACCCGTGCTCTACCTGCCCTGGGAGTGTTTGATGGGACAGTGTAGAGGGAGCTTTGCTCTGTATCTAACACGTGCAGCACCTGCCCTGGGAGTGTTTAATGGGACAGTGTAGAGGGAGCTTTACTCTGTATCTAACCCGTGCTGTACCTACCATGGGAGTGTTTGATGGAACAGTGTAGAGGGAGCTTTACTCTGTATCTGAGCCATGTTGTACCTGCCCCTGGGAATGTTTGATTGGACAGTGTAGAGGGAGCTTTACTCTGTATCTGAGCCATGTTGTACCTGCCCCTGGGACTGTTTGATGGGATAGTGTCGAGGGAACTTCACACTGTATCTAATCCCGTGCTGTACCAGCCATGGGAGTGTTTGATGGGACATTGTAGTGGCAGCTTTACTCTATATCTGACCCGTGCTGTACCAGGAAAAGGAAAAGGAAAGGGAGACTCACCCTTCTCCTCTCTTAACAAGCCCGGATTTAATAGATGGATACCTTGAATAAGTTTCAACGATCTTTTATTCCAGCACGTGCAGGGGGTGAATCTCACGTCCTTGCCACCTGAGTGAGGATCTCCATCGAGCTGTTCAGATTACACCTTAATTATACAGGTTTTAGCACATGAGTGTGCTTGTGGACGGAGCTTAACAGTGACGTGATTGGTTGTACCAATGCATGATCAAGGACCCAGTTCTTCCCTTCTTCCAGGTGCCACTCGTCTTATATGGTTATCTGGTTATATTAGTTCCTCTTTGGATTTTCTTTACTGCTCCCTTGAGCCCTTGGTCAATGAGGTGGCAACCTGTAGCCGTTCCCATTCCACCCCATCCCCTTGCTCGGTCTGCATTTTCTCGTTATCATCACCCTTTTCCAGCAGTCCTTTTAAGATCTGTGTGAGAGTGATGACCTGCTCTGTTATTGTTTGAAGATCTGTTGTATTAATCATCGCAACACCCACCATGTATCCCGTGCCCACCATTTCTAATATTCCCCTCTTTCTCCTCCCGCTTTTCCCGTTTTTGTTCGGCTTTTTTACATTGAACTTCATAGTCTTGTATTCGGGCCCCTCAAGGGCTCTTAGGGTTAGGTTTTTATATAAGTTTATAGTTTTGTTACTGCAAAACAGTGGGATCATTATATCCATTAGGTTTAACAATACCGTAATTACCCTTTGGCGTACCTCTAAGTGGATTTTGTCTTTAGTTATTTTCACTGCTAATCCCCTGCTTGCCCCCTGTGTCATGTTTGGGCATTCTGGGGGTTCTGGGATCGCTGTGGTTGGGGCTATTGTGGTGGTTGGGATCTCTACCTTACACACAAACATTCCCCAGAAGGAAACATTATCGCATTGTGATTCCCTGATGGGTATGGGGGTAGTCCCCTCTGCCTCCCTGGTGAGGTTACATCTTACCCACACACACTTGTGTGGATTTCCTTGGTCCGAGCTATTCATGCATGTCAATGATTAGTTCTGCCATGAGTGTCCCTTATCCGGGCTTGTCCATTCCACTTCAAGTAGTCCCCTTTGGTGTCTTCTGCAAATGATTGAGTTTGTAGTGGAAATATTTCCTTGATAACCATCTAGGCAACTTACCGCTGGGTCGTGGAGTAAGATGGGGTTTCCCAGTATCCTCCTACTAGGACTAAGGTTCTGTAAAACACGACATGTTTTCCCGGTCATTACCGGTCAGTTAGGGTCTCATGTTATGCAGAACATTTTTAACTGTGTCCAATGTTTCCACCGTCCGGTTCCACCTATCACCACACACGCGCACGTGTCCCTTACCATTATTACCTGGTGAGGGCCTATCCATTTTGGTGAGAATCCTGGCTTTTTGTGGTTTATTTTTACCATTACCTTGCTCCCAACCTGTGGTATCTGAGCCTTTTGTTCCTTGGTGCCAGTTTCCAAGTCCTTGATCACTTGCTGATCCCTGGCGTGTGCATTCAGATCATGTAATTGTAATTGTTTGCATAATTCCATCACAAATCTCCTTACTCGATCCCAGTAGGGTCCAACTTCATCAATTTAATTTCCTCCCTCTGCCCCTTCTGCTTGTAGATGAGGGTGATGAAGCCTTGAGTAGACTGGGTCTTTACTCGTTGGAGTTCAGAAGGATGAGGGGTGATCTTATAGAAACATTTAAAATAATGAAAGGGATAGACAAGATAGAGGCAGAGAGGTTGTTTCCACTGGTCAGAGAGACTAGCACTAGGGGGCACAGCCTCAAAATACGGGGGAGCCAATTTAAAACCGAGTTGAGAAGGAATTTTTTCTCCCAGAGGGTTGTGAATCTGTGGAATTCTCTGCCCAAGGAGGCAGTTGAGGCGAGCTCATTGAATATTTTCAAATCACAGATAGATAGATTTTTAACCAATAAGAGAATTAAGGGTTATGGGGAGCGGGCGGCTAAGTGGAGCTGAGTCCACGGCCAGATCAGCCATGATCTTGTTGAATGGCGGAGTAGGCTCGAGGGGCTAGATGGCCTACTCCTGCTCCTAATTGTTATGTTCTTATCCTCTTATGTTCTTTCCTCATCGAGCCTGACATACTGCTGGCCAGAAGCATACTTCCAGCAGGTCTGGGCCCATCCAATCACACAGAGCCGAATACAACTGGACCAGTAAGCCATCGCTTCCGGACGTTTTACTCATCTCGAAGGACCGGACGGCCTTTGTCAGCTCATCCAGAGCTAACAGGTGGTCCAGACTCTCCCGCTTGCTGTCATCTAAGACCTCCAAGATAGACGACAGGAAAGACTGGGAGGCCGTGCGGTCTGTGGGCTTGACATCGTACAGCCCGGCATAGAAGGATTTGCTGATCCTCAGCATGTCAGGCTGTGAAGACGTCACAGAACCGTCTTCTGCCTTTAGGTTGTTGATCACAGAGCTCCCTCTGTGTACCTTTTGGAAGAAGAAATGCGAACACGTCGCATCCTGCTCGACAGAGCAGACTCTGGAGCGGAAGATGATTTTGGAGGAATCTGAGGCAAAGAGCAAGGCTTGCTGGCCCTTCACCTCTTGCAGTTCCTCCGCGACATCGACTCCCATCGACTGCAGTAGGAGCAGGTTTTGCATACTCTTCTGGAGTTGGGACAATTCTCTCTGTCTCCCCCTCGCCTCCTGAACACCTTTGATGATGAAAAATCTCTTGATGTTCATCTTGATTGTTTCCCGCCAGTGCATCAGGGAATCACAGAGGGGTTTTATGGTTCTCCAACCTTTGTAATCCCTCTTGAGTTCCTCAACGTTTTCCAGGGTCAGCAGTTTCACGTTCAGCTTCCATATCCCCCTGCCAACTTTCTGGTCTTGCTGTGGGTGGAACTCGGCCAGTGGGAGGCAGTGGTCAGAGAAGAACACCGGCTTGACATCGGTGAATCTGACCTTGAGCGTGCGGGACACAAACAGGAAGTCTATTCTGGAATGGACGGATCTGTCTGGTCTCGACCAGGTATATCTGCACGGTGCTCCATCTGCAGGGTTGCTGAAGACGTCGCACAGCTTGGCATCTTTTACCGTGTCCATCAGAAGTCTGGACGTGGCGTCCAGTTTGCTGTCGGCTCTGCTGGATCGTCCAGCCATATCGATGATGCAATTGAAATCACCGCCCAGAATGACCAGTCTAGATGTCGCCAGCAGCAATGGGAGCTGCTGGATGAGGGCCAGCCGCTCGCTTCTGAGAGGCGAGGCATACACGTTAATTAGCCTTAGAGGAACATATTTATACAGTAGATCTGCTACGAGGAAGCGGCCACCCACCACCTCCTTAACTTCAGTGATGGTGAAGTGGCCTCCCCGCAGTAAAATGCCCAGGCCTGAGGAACGGCAATCGTTGCCTCCTGACCAGATGGATGGTCTGTGCGACCACTGCTGGTAACTGCTGAAGTGCAGCAGTCCGCACTCCTGCAAGAACAGCAGGTCTGCTTTGATCTTGGCGAGGTACCCCAAGGTGGAAACACATCGTGTAGCCGACTTAACACTACGCCCATTAATGGATGCAATCTTTAAACCCATTTTAAAATTGGTGATTACAGTCCAAACATTACATTATAACGCGCAGTTCTTTAGCCCTGTGGCCTGGTCCCACATACATAGGTTAGCTGTAAAATCTTCTACTGCACATGGGTTGAGATATGGGTTGTCCTCTGCTTCGGGGTTCTTCGACAAGGAGACACCAGCACCGCTGACGGGAGGTCCTCCATGTCAACTGGGCTGCCCTCGCCTGGTGTTGGTTGTTCCTTCTGTTCATCCCCTGTGGTGTCGTCGCTCACAATGTTCGAGAGCTAGGGTGCATTGGTTGCATCGTCGCTCCCGGTATTCCGGAGCTGGGGTGCATCGGTCACTTTGCTGCTCCCAGAAATCCGGAGCTGGGGTGCATCAGTCACTTCGCTGCTCCCGGGGTCCCAGAGCTGGGGTGTGCTGGGAACTTCACTGCTCCCGGGGTCCCAGAGCTGGGGTGTGCTTGGCACTTCACTGCTCCCGGTGTCCCGGAGCTGGGGTGTGCTGGGCACTTCACTGCTCCCAGTTTCCCGGAGCTGTGGTGTACTGGGCAATTCACTGCTCCCGGTGTCCCGGAGCTGGGCTGCGCTGGTCACATTTGCGTTTTGCCTCTTCTTCTGATGGTGGTAGTGGGGGCTTTTGCCTCACTACCCTTCGTCATTGGAAGAGTTGCAGCCACTGCTGTCCGTCATGGACAGTAGTCGTCTTTTGCCTTTCATTTCTGCAGGAGGCCGCTTTTCCTTAGGCTTGTGGGCCTTCTTCTTTTTCTTGGTGATGAGCTGCCAATCCTGTTCCCCTTCTGCTCCCTCCTCGTCCATGGACTCGGTGTCCCGGGGAGGGGAGTTCACTGCTGGGTGTTAGTGTCTGGCGGCTTGCCATAGCAGACTTCCCTTCCTCCTATCGGTCAGTGTCGACTAGGGTGGTCGTTTGTTCGCACGGTGTCTTGGTGGAGGGTGGGGGGTGGGGGGCGTAGGTCTCCTCTGGGGCGTTGCGCTCCTCAGCTTCTCCTCACGTGTCACCATGTTCTTTGCCGCCTGCACAAAGCTGAAATTATGCTTGGGGCAGGCCTTGTACAGATGTCCAGCCTGACCACAAAGGTTACAGCACTTGCTTTCTTTGCAGTCCTTTGTCTGGTGTCCTTCCTTCTTGCACTTGCGGCAGATGACTGCTTTGCATCTTGCAGGCACGTTGCCTGCTTTCCCGCAGGTCCGACACACATTGGGTTGTCCGGCATACACCATGTAGCCCCGACTTCCCCCGATGGCGAAACTTGGGGTGGGGGGGCGGATGCAGGATGGTTCCGCTGGTGTCTGTTTTTAAAGTGACCTGGATGTGGCGCTTGCTGGTCCAAATCCCATACCAGTCATTCACGTCCACGCTTTGCCTATCTGGCGAGGAATGTCAGCACATCAGTGACTGGGATGTGAGGGTTGTACATATGCACTGTGATTGTGTGCTTCCTCTGCGATGGAAGGAAACAGTGGTTCTGCAGTCACCATTGACCACAGTGGTTCAGCCATCTCCTTCAATGCCTTCAGGAATTTTAGGCATTGGGTGACGTTTCTGAAGGTTACATCAAAGTAGCCTCTCTTCGGAAATTTATGCAAGGCGAAGATCTCTGCAATCTTCATGCTGCACGCTTCAAGCAGGATGTTCTAGATAAAGAAGGACCAGTCGATTGTCGTTATTCTTCCCGCTTTCTTAGCAGTCACTTGAATGGTATTTCGAACCCCCTGGTTCGCCACTCGGTTGGCCGCCATTCGGTGTGTATCATCGTCCTTTCGGCTTGCTGTTGTGTAAGGAGAAAGAGTCAGACTGAACACTGTCAGCTCAAAGTAACGTGTGACCGTAGTCTTTTATTGCAGGTCTCCAGAGTGCCTCTCCAACCTGTGAAGCCTCTTTAAATGCCTGTGCTCCCAAGAGATTATGGGATCCCTTGGGACTCCAGGAGCTGAGCTGTCTTGTGGCTGTACAGAGTAAATGCAAGTATACTTTTATAACAACAGCCCCCCCCCTCCCAAAAGTCAATAGTGTAACTGTTTATAATGTGAATCGATCTGGGGCCCTTCTTGCCCTGGTTCATCGTCTCGGTGTGAAAGCTGGTGTTGTTGAATCATTTGTTGGGCCCTGCAGGGTTGCTGTGAATGATGGGTTCTGCTTCATGGTCAACTGTGGTGCCGGTTGCCACTGGTGTGTAGGTTGGGGGATCAAAGAAGGTAGGGTCCAAGGTGGGTTGCTCAGGATAGTCCGTGAATCTGAGTTTGATTTGGTCCAAGTGTTTCCGGTGAATGAGTCTATTTGAAAGTTTGACCAGAAACAGCCTACTCCTCTCTTTGGTCACGACAGTGCCGGGAAGCCACTTGGGACCTTGACCATAATTTAAAACAAATACAGGATCATTGATTTCAATCTCGCGTGACACATTTGCGCTATCATAGTATGTGCTTTGTTGAAGCCTCCTGCTCTCTACCTGTTCATGTAGATCAGGGTGAACTAACGAGAGCCTTGTCGTAAGTGCTATTTTCATGAGCAGTTCAGCAGGTGGGATCCCAGTGAGTGAGTGGGGTCTTGTGCGGTAGCTGAGCAGGACTCGGGATAGGCGAGTCTGCAGTGAGCCTTCAGTTACCCTCTTCAAGCCTTGCTTGATGGTTTGCACTGCTCTCTCTGCCTGACCATTGGACGCTGGTTTAAACGGGGCAGATGGGACATGTTTGATCCCGTTACGGGTCATGAATTCTTTGAACTCAGTACTGGTAAAACATGGTCCGTTGTCACTCACCAGGACATTGGGTAAGCCGTGTGTGGCAAACATGGCCCGCAGGCTTTCAGTAGTGGCAGCGGACGTGCTAGCCAACATTATCTCACATTCAATCCACTTGGAGTACGCGTCTACAACCACAAGGAACATTTTACCGAAGAACGGGCCTGCATAGTCAACGTGTACCCTAGACCATGGTTTGGAGGGCCAAGATCATAAACTTAGTGGCGGCTCCCGGGGTACATTGCTTAACTGCGAGCATGTATTACATCTGTGAAGGCAGGACTCTAAGTCCGCATTGATACCGGGCCACCACACGTGGTATCTGGCTGTCGCTTTCATCATCATGATACCTGAGTGGGTACTATGGAGGTCATTGGAAGTTCCTGAAAGGTGTCTCTGCCCTTCTTGGGGACCATTACTCGATTGCCCCACAGAAGGCAGTCTGCCTGTATAGACATTTCATCTTTGCACCACGGAACGGCTTTATCTCTTCCTGCATTTCCACTGGGACACTGGACCAGCTCCGTGGGATAATAAGGGGTCCTGGCTTGTCCAGGTTTTGATCTGCTGGGCGGTGACAGATGATTGCTCACTCTCAAATGCTTCCATAACCAGGGCTAGATCTGCAGGCTGCGCCATTTCCACCGACGTGGTGGGCAATGGCAGCCGACTGAGAGCATCGGCGCAGTTTTCTGTGCTTGGCCTGTGGCGGATGGCATAATTGTATGCAGACAATGTGAGTGCCCATCTCTGGATGTGGGCCGATGCGTGGTATTTATCCCTTTACTCTCGGAAAACAGGGATATAAGTGGCTTATGGTCAGTTTCCAATTCGAATTTTAGCCCAAACAGGTATTGATGCATTTTCTTTACCCATAGACACATGCTAATGCTTCTTTTTCAATCATGCTGTAGGCTCTCTCAGCCTTAGACAGACTCCTGGATGCAAAAGCAAATCATTAGCTTGTTGCAATACACTCCCGACGCCATATGATGACACATCACATGCTTACATGGATCATACAACACAAGCAATTTGTTTGAGCATAACAATTTTCTCGCTTTTACAAAGGCATTTTCTTGGCTTTTGCCCCGAACCCATTCGCCCCCTTTTTGTAGTAAGACATACAGTGGTTCTAGGGGTGTGCTGAGATCTGGTAAGAAGTTACCAAAGTAGTACAAGAGTCCCAGAAACGACCGCAGCTCCGTTACATTCTGTGGCCTCGGTGCATTCTCGATTGCCTCCGTCTTCGCGTTGGTGGGCCTGATGCCATCACCCGCAACTCTCCTTCCCAAGAACTCCACTTCAGGCGCTAGGCAAACGCACTTCGAACATTTTAACCTGAGCCCCACGTGGTTGAGTCGACTAAGAACCTCCTCCACGTTCTGCAGATGCTCGACTGTGTTCTGACCTGTGACCAAGATGTCGACCTGGAAAACCACGGTGTGCGGGACTGACCAGTAAACTTTCCATGTTTCTCTGGAATATCACCGCCACTGATCGGATTCCAAACGGGCACCTGTTATGAACAAAAATACCTTTGTGTGTGTTGTTGCAGGTGAGGGCCTTCAATGATTCCTCCAGTTCCTGTGTCATGTAGGCTGAAGTCAGATCCAGCTTCATGAACGTGTTTCCTCCTGACAGCTTTGCAAGGAGGTCGTCGGCTTTTGGTAGTGGGTATTGGTCCTGCAGGAAGAAATGATTGATAGTTACTTTGTAATCGCCACAGATTCTGATGGCGCCATCTCTCTTGAGGACTGGGACGATAGGACTGGCCCACTCACTGAACTCAATCACTGAAATAATGCTCTCTCGTTGAAGCCGGTCTAGCTCAATCTCTACCCTTTCTCTCATCATGTACGGTACTGCTCTCGCTTTGTGATGGATAGGTTACACCCTCGGAATTAGGTGGATCTGCAATTTTGCCCCTTGGAATTTCCCGATGCCTGGTTCGAACAGTGAAGGAAATTTGTTTAAGACCTGGGCACACGAAGTATCATCAACGGGCGATAGCGCTCGGACGTCATCCCAGTTCCAGCGTATCTTTCCCAGTCAGCTCCTGCCGAGCAGCGTGGGACCATCGCCCGGTAACATCCAGAGTGGTAGTTTGTGCACCGCTCCATCGCAGGAGACCTTTACGGTAGCACTGGCGATTACAGGGATTAGTTATTTAGTGTAAGTTCTTAGTCTCGTGCGAACTGGAGTTAAGACTGGCCTTGAGGCCTTGTTGCACCACAATGTTTCGAAAGTCTTTTTGCCCATGATGGATTGGCTTGCTCCCGTGTTCAGCTCCATTGATACCGGGAGTCCATTTAGTTCAACATTCAGCTTTATCGGGGAACAACACGTGGTGAATGTGTGCACCCCATGTACCTCTGCCTCCTCTATCTGAGGCTCTGGGTTGTCGTGATCCTCCGTGGATCTGTCCTTCTCTGCAACGTGGTGATTTGCAGGTTTAACAGGCTTAGCAGCTCGCCTGTACACTCGTTGGAGGTGTCCCATTGTTCCACAGCCCTTGCAAACGTATCCTTTGAATCGGCATGAATGGAAATGATGATCACCCCCGCAACACCAACAAGGTGTTAATAGACTTGCATTCATCACCCTTGATCGTGCACTCTGAGACATCTGCAGACGTGTAGCTGAAGGTATGTGCGATCTACCATGTACGTTACGATTCGAAAACATCACTTTCGGCTATCGCTATGGGCTTACTCAAGGTTGGGGTCTCTACAGTCAAAAGTTTGTGAAGTATGGTTTCGTGGCCAATGTCAAGTAGGAAAAAGTCTCTGAGCATGTGCTCCAAGCGTCCTTCAAATTTGCAATGTCCTGCAAGGCGTCTTAGCTCGGTGACGTAACTCGCCACTTCCTGGCCTTCAACCTTTTGTAGGTGTAGAACTGGTACCTCGCCATCAGAACACTTTCCTTCGGGTTCAAATGCTCTCGGACCACTGTGCACAAATCGTCATACAATTTCTCCGTGGGTTTCACTGGAGTGAGCAGATTCTTCATGAAGCCATATGTTGGTGCCCCACAGACGGTGAGGAGGATCGCTCTACGTTTGGCAGCACTCTCTTCCGCATCTAGCTCGTTGGCCACGAAGTATTGGTCGAGTCACACCACAAAGGTTTCCCAATCATCTCCCTTTAAAAATTTCTCCAGGATGCCGACTGTTCATGCATCTTTGGCTTCGCTATCTGTACTTTGTCGCCAGTTGTTGTGTATGGAGAAAGAGTCAGACTGAACACTGTGAGCTCAAAGCAACGTATGACCGTAGTCTTTTATTGCAGGTCTCCAGAGTGCCTCTCGAACCAGTGAAGCCTCTTTAAATATCTGTGCTCCTAAGGGATTATGGGATCCCTTGGAACTCCAGGGGTTGAGCTGTCTTGTGGCTGTACAGAGTAAATGCAAGTATACATATATAACACTTGCGTTTTGGCCAAAGCCTTCAATCTTTTGTGCCGCCAGTTTGGCCACCCAGCCTATCCAATCCCTCCATGTATTCTCCATTCCAGGCAGCATCCTAGTAAATTTCCTCTGCGCCCTCTCTAGTGCAATCACGTCCTTCCTATAATATGGCGATCAGAACTGCACGCAGTACTCCAGCTGTAGCCAAACCAGCATATTATACAATTTATGCATGACCTCCCTGCTCTTGTTTTCTAAGCCTCGGCCAATAAAGGCAACCATTCTGTATGCCTTCTTAACCACCTTATCCACCTGGCTGGCTACTTTCAGGGATGTATAGATATGCAGTCCAAGGTCCCTTTGTTCATCTACACTTTTAAGTGGCCTGCCACTTAATGTGTATACCCTTTTATTATTAACCCTCCCAAAGTGCATTATCTTATACTTCTCTAAATTAATTCCATTTGTCACTGCTCTGCCCACCTGACCAGTAGATTGATATCCTCCTGCAGTCGATGACTTTCCTCTTCATTATCAATCACACAGCCAATTTTAGTGTTGTCTGCAAACTTCTTAGTCATACTCACTATATTCAAATCTAGATCATTGATGTATACCACAAAAAGCAAGGGACCCAGTACTGAGCCCTGTGGAACCCCACTGGAAACATCCTTCCAGTCACAAAAACATCCATCAACCATTATCCTTTGCTTCCTACCTCTGAGCCAATTTGGGATTCAACTTGCCACTTTGCCCGAGATCCCATGGGATTTAATTTTCTTGACCAGTCTACCATGTTGGACCTTATCAAAAGCTTTGCTAAAGTCCAGATATACTACACTACCCTCATCGACCCTCCCGGTTACCTCCTCAAAAAATTCAATCAGATTAGTCAAACACGATCTTCCCTTAACAAATCCGTGCTGGCTGTCCCTAATTAATCCTTGTCTTTCCAAATGTAGATTTGTCCTGTCTTTCAGAAGTTTTCCAATAATCTTCCCACCACTGAGGCTAGGCTGCCATGCCTGTAATTACTCGGCATATCCCTTTTTCCCTTCTTAAGCAATTAGTGTTAGCACTGTGAGCTCTGGAGTCTGCCTGAAAATGCCTGACATGGGATCAAATTAGGTCACATCTATTTCCAACACCAGTTTTCTAATTGGATCCCTTGGAAACATAGAAGCATAGAAATATAGAAAATAGATGCAGGAGTAGGCCATTTGACCCTTCGAGCCTGAAGTGCTATTGAATAAGATCATGGCTGATCACTCCCTCAGTACCACTTTCCTGCTTTCTCTCCATACCCCTTGATCCCCTTAGCTGTAAGGGCCATATTTAACTCACTCTTGAATATATCCAATGAACTGGCAACAACAACTCTCTGTGGCAGGGAATTCCACAGGTTAACAACTCTCTGAGTGAAGAAGTTTCTCCTCATCTCAGTCCTAAATGGCCTACCCCTTATCCTAAGACTATGTCTCCTGGTTCTGGACTTCCCAACTTCGGGAACATTCTTCTCACATCTAACCTGTCCAATCCAGTCAGAATTTTATATGTTTCTATGAGATCCCCTCTCATCCTTCTAAACTCCAGTGAATAAAGGCCCAGTTGATCCAGTCTCTCCTCATATGACAGTCCAGCCATCCCTGGAATCAGTCTGGTGACCCTTCGCTGCACTCCCTCAATAGCAAGAACGTCCTTCCTCAGATTAGGAGACCAAAACTGAACACAATATTCCAGGTGAGGCCTCACTAAGGCCCTGTACAACTGCAGTAAGATCTCCCTGCTACTCTACTCAAATCCCCTAGCTATGAAGGCAAACGTACAATTTGCCGCCTTCAACGCCTGCTGTACCTGCATGCCAACTTTCAATGACTGATGTACCATGACACCCACGTCTCGTTGCACCTCCCCTTTTCCTAATCTGCTGCCATTCAGATAATATTCTGCCTTCATGATTTTGCCCCCAAAATGGATAACCTCACATTTATCCACATTATACTGCATCTGCCATGCATTTGCCCACTCACCTAACCTGTCTAAGTCACCCTAAAGCCTCTTAGTGTCCTCCTCACAGCTCACACCGCCACCCAGTTTAGTGTCATCTGCAAACTTGGAGATATTACACTCAATTCCTTCATCTAAATCATTGATGTATATTGTAAAGAGCTGGGATCCCAGCACTGAGCCCTGCGGCACTCCACTAGTCACTGCCTGCCATTCTGAAAAGGACCCGTTTATCCCAACTCTCTGCTTCCTTCTGTCAACCAGTTCTCTATCCACGTCAGTCATTAACCCCAATACCATGCGCTTTGATTTTTCACACCAATCTCTTGTGCGGGACCTTGTCAAAAGCCTTTTGAAAGTCCAAATACACCACATCCACTGGGTCTCCCTTGTTCACTCTGCTAGTCCTCTGCACCAGTCCCCTGTCGTCCTCTGCCGTGGGAGTGTTTCGACCGGGGAACTGGTGCAGTGTTGTCAGAAAGTCCGATATGTCCTCTGCACTGTCCTCGCCTGGTGTTGGTGGTTCCCTCTTTTCATCAGTCGCAGCGCTCTCGAGCTGGTGTGCTTCGATTGCTGTGTCGCTCCCGGTATTCCGGAGGTGGGGTGTGCTGGGCACTTCACTGCTCCCGTTGTCCCGGAGCTGGTCTGCATTGGTCGCTTCTTTGCTCCCGGTGTTCCGGAGCTCATGTGAGCTGGGTGCTTCGCTGCGCCCGGGTTTCCGGAGCGGGGCTGTGCTGGTCACTTCACTGCTCCCGGTCGCCTGTGGCTGTGGGTTGGCGTATTGCCTCTTGTTCTGGTGGCGGTAGTGAGGGGCTTTGTCTCGCCTTTCATCATCAGACGAGCTGCCGTCACTGCTGTCTGTTGTGGACGTTAGCCGCCTCTTCCCTTTCGTTTCCGCAGGGGCCCTTGCTTGCCTGTTCTCCTTACGCTAGCGGGCCTTTTTCTTGATGGTCTCCCATCCCGCTTCATCATCTGCTGTCTCCTCGTTCCTGGACTCGGTGCGCTGGGGGAGAGCTTCACTGCTGGGTGCTGGTTTCTCGCAGCTCGCCGTAGCAGGCTTCTCTTCCTCCCTGACTTGTTCCGAGTCCACGAGGGTGATTGCTTCTTTGCCCAGGGCACTGGTCGGGGGAGGGTGTAGGTCTCCTCTGGAGCGTTGTGTTCCTCAGCTTCCTCCTCCTCTCGTGCAATGTTCTTTGCTGCCTGCACATAGCTGAAGTTGTGTTTGGGGCAGTTTTTGTAAAGGTGCCCAGCCAGACCACAGAGGTTGCAGCACTTGGTATCCTTACAGTCCTTTGTCTGGTGGCCTTCGTTCTTGCAGTTTCGGCAGATGACAGTTTTGCAGCTTTCCGCCACATGGCCTGCCTTCCCGCAGGTCCAGCACACGTTGGGTTGGCCAGCGTACACCATGTAGCCCCGACTTCCTCCGATGGCAAAGCTGGAGGGGGTGGGTGCAGGATGGTTTTGCAGGCATCCACTTTCATGGTGACCTGGATTTGGCGCTTGCTGGTCCAAATCCCGTGCAAGTCTTTCAGGTCGCTGGTGCCATTGCAGTTAGTGAAGGAACTCCCATAGTACTGTTAGGGAGGGAGTTACATGATTTTGACCCAGCGCCGATGAAGGAACGGCGATATATTTCCAATAAGGATGGTGTGTTACTTGGAGGGGTACTTGGAGGTAATGGTGTTCCCAATCGCCTACTGACCTTGTCCTTCTAGGTGGTAGAGGTTGTGGGTTTGGGAGGTGCTGCCAAAGAAGCCTTGGTGAATTGCTTCAGTGCATCTTGTAGATGGTACACATGACAGCCACAGTATGTCGGTGATGGAGGGAGTGAATGTTTAAGGTGGTGGATGGGATGCCAATCAAGCAGGCTACTTTGCCCTGGATAGTGTCGAGCTTCTTGAGTGTTGTTGCAGTTGCACTCATCCAGGCAAGTGGAGAGCATTCCATCACACTCCTGACTTGTGCCTTGTAGATGGTGTAAAGGCTTTGGGAAGTCAGGAGGTGAGACACTTGCCGCAGAATGCCCAGCCTCTGACCGGCTCTTGTTGCCCACATTATTTTTTTGGCTGGTCCATTTAAATTTCTGGTCAATGGACTCCTAGGATGCTTATGGTGGGGGATTCGGCGATGGTAATGCCATCGAATGTCATGGGATGATGGTTAGACTCTGGCTTGTTGGAGATAGCACTTGTGTGGCGTGAATGTTACTTGCCACTTATCAGCCCAAGCCTGAATCTCATCCAGATCTTGCTGCATGTGGGTATGGACTGCTTCATTATCGGAATAGTTGCGAATGGCATTGAACACTGTGCAGTCATCAGCAAGCATTCCCACTTCTGATCTTATGATGGTCATAGGGAAGGTCATTGATGAAGCAGCTCAAGATGATTGGGCCTAGGGCACTGCCCTGAGAAACCCCTGCAGCTATCTCCTGGGGCTGTGATGATTGTGTCGCAGGCCCAATCTGGCAGCTATGTCCTTCAGGACTCAATCAATCCTTGCTACTCTCAGTGCTTCTTTCAAGTGGTGTTCAATATAGTGGGGTACTGATTCACCAGCTGAGGGAGAGCGGTAGGTGGTAATCAGTCGGAGGTTTCCTTGCCCATGCTTAGCCTTTCTTTCCCTAGTGGACCGCCTCAGTATAAATGTCTGTTCTGGTGTGTTGGCTGTGCCCTCGCTGGGCTGGCATGTTGTTTGCACTGCAGGGCTGCGAGGTGAGCCTGGCCTTGCTGGGCTGTTGGGCGTGATGGGTTCGCTTTCCTGGTCCGGCGTGGTGTCATTGATCTGTTGAGTGTGTGTTGTGGGCTCGAAAAAGGTGATGTCTGCTGTGGGTTGTTCAGGGCAGTCTGTGAACTGCAGCCACGTTTGGTCCAGGTGCTTTCTGCAAATTTGTCCATTGTCTAGTTTGACCACAAACACCCTACTCCCTTCATTAGCTATCACCATGCCCGCAATCCACTTGGGACCATGTCCATAGTTTAGCACATACACAGGGTCATTCAGATCAATTTCCCGTGACACAGTGGCGCGACCATTGTTTACATTTTGTTGCTGCCGCCTGCAGGTTGAGGTAAACCAGCGAGAGTCTGATTTTAAGTGTCCTTTTCATGAGTAGCTCAGCCGGAGGCACCCCTGTGAGTGAGTGCGGTCTCGTGCGGTAGCTGAGTAGTACTCGGTACAGGCGGGTTTGATGTGAGCCTTCTGTTACTCGTTTAAGGCTCCGTTTGATTGTTTGTACTGCCCGCTCTGCCTGCCCATTGGAGGCTGGTTTAAACGGAGCCGAGGTGACATGTTTGATCCCATTGCGGGTCATGAATTCTTTAAATTCAGCACTGGTAAAACATGGCCCGTTGTCACTGACCAGTATGTCAGGCAGGCCGTGGGTGGCAAACATGACCCTCAGTCTTTCAATGATGGTGGTGGTGTTGCTTCCCAACATTATTTCACATTCAATCTATTTTGAAAAAGCATCCACCACCACCAGGAACATTTTACCGAGAAACGGGCCTGCATAGTCGACATGGATCCTCGACCATGGTCTGGAGGGCCAGGACCACAAACTTAGTGGTGCCTCTCTGGGCACGTTGCTCAACTGAGCACATATGCTGCATTGTCATACACAGGACTCTAAGTCAGAGTCGATACCAGGCCACCACACGTGGGACCTGGCTATCGCTTTCATCATTACTATACCCGGGTGTGTGCTGTGAAGATCCGAGATTAACATCTCCCTGCCCTTTTTTGGCAGCACTATTCAGTTACCCTACAACAGGCAGTCTGCCTGAATGGACAGCTCATCCTTTCACCGCTGGAATGGCTTGATTGGCTCTTGCATTTCACCGAGGATGCTGGCCCAGCTCCCATGCAGTAACCAGTTTTTTACTCGGGACAGCAGAGGATCTTGGCTGGTCCAAGTCCTAATCTGGCGGCCGTGACAGGTGATTTATCATTTTCAAACACTTCCATGACCATCAACAAGTCTGTGGGCTGCGCCACCATCAACAAGTTTGCAGGCTGCGCCATTTCTACCCCCGTGGTGGGCAATGGTAGCCAACTGATAGCATCCGCGCAGTTCTCGGTGCTTGGCCTGTGGCGGATGGTATAGTTATACGCTGATAGTGCGAGTGCCCACCTTTGTATGTGGGCTGAGGCATGAGTATTTATCCCCTAGTTTTCAGAGAACAGGGATGTGAGGGGCTTGTGATCGGTTTCCAGCTCAAATTTGAGGCAAAACAGGTACTGATGCATTTTCTTTACCCTGAACACACACACTAATGCCTCTTTCTCAATCATGCTGTAGGCCCTCTCAGCCATAGACAAGCTCCTGGAAGCATAGGCGACAGCTTACAACTTCCCCGCAATGTAAGCTTGTTGTAATACACACCCGACTCCATACGACGATGCGTCACATAGAAACATAGAAACATAGAAAATAGGTGCAGGAGCAGACCATTCAGCCCTTCTAGCCTGCACCGCCATTCAATGAGTTCATGGCTAGCACAAGTCTTTTACACGGGTTATACAATACAAGCATCTTGTTGGAGCCTAAAATGTTTCTGGCTTTCTCAAAAGCAATTACTTGGTTTTTTCCCCCATACCCAGTTCTCACCTTTGCGCAATAACACATGTAGGGGCTCTACAAGGGTGCTTAACCCCGGTAGGAAGTTACCAAAATAGTTGAGGAGTCCCAGGAACGACCGCAGCTCCGTGATGTTCTGTGGCCTGGGTGCATTCCTGATAGCCTGTGTCTTGGCATCTGTGGGCCGAATGCCATCCGCCGTGATCTTTCTCCCCAAAAACTCCACTTCTGTTGCCATGAAGATGCATTTCAACCTCTTCAGCCGCAGCCCTATGTGATCCAGTCGCTGGAGGAACTCCTCCAGGTTTTGTAGGTGCTTGGCGGTGTCCCGACCTGTGACCAATACGTCTTCCTGAAAGACCACCATGTGTGGTACCGACTTGAGTAGGCTTTCCATGTTTCTCGGGAAGATCGCTGCAGCTGACCGAATTCCAAACGGGCATCTGTTGTAGATGAATAGTCCCTTGTGCGTGTTGATGCAGGTGAGGCTCTTCGAAGACTCCTCCAGCTCCTGCATCATGTAGGCTGAAGTCAGGTCGAGCTTGGTGAATGTCTTGCCTCCTGCCAGCGTCACAAATAGGTCATCTGCCTTAGGTAGTGGGTATTGGTTCTGTAGCGAGAAACGATTAATAGTTACTTTATAATCGTCACAAATCCTGACTGTGCCATCACTTTTGAGTACTGGAACAACCAGCTGGCCCACTCACTGAATTCCACAGGGGAGATGATGCCCTCGCATTGCAGCCTCTCCAGCTCAATTTCCACTCTCTCCCTCATCGCGCCTTGTGGTGAATGGGTCATTCCACTGGGACCAAGTGGATCCGCACCTTCGCCCCAGAAACGTTTCCAATGCCTGGCTCAAAAAGGGAAGGAAATTTGTTAAGAACCTGGGTACATTACGTCTCATCAACATGTGATAGCATTCGGATGTCATCCCAGTTCCAGCGGATTTTGCCCCGCCAGCTCCTTCCAAGCAGTGTGTGGCCATCGCCCGGGACAATCCAGAGTGGCAGTTCATGCACTGTGCCCTCGTAGGTGACCTTGACCATGGCGCTGCCCAGGACAGGTGATAAGCTCTTTGCTGTACGTTCTCAGTTTTGTGTGGATGGGGCTCAGGGATGGTCTGAATGCCTCGTTGCACCACAGTCTCTCAAACATCTTTTTACTCATGATTGATTGGCTTGCACCAGTGTCCAATTCCATGGCTACAGGTAAGCCATTCAATTTTACGTTTAGCATTATAGGTAGACATTTTGTCGAAAATATGTGCACCCCGTGTACTTCAGCATCTGCCTCCTCTCTCTGAGGCTCGAAATTGCTTTGATACGCCATGGACTGATCTTCCTCTGCCACGAGGTGGTTAGCAGGTTTTGCAGAGTTTGCAGCTCGTTTGCAAGCTCGTTGGAGGTGCCCCATTGTTCCACAGCTCTTGCAAACATACCCTTTGAAGCTTCATGAATAGGCTGAATGCAAGCCTCCACAACGCCAACAAGGTGTGAATTGCCTTGCATTCATCCTTTGTTGGGGACTCTGAGTCATCTGGGCCACCTGAAGCCTGCTGGCAGTTGCGGGCTCGTGGGTTCTGCCCTGCACATTTCTGCTCGCAAACACAGTTCCAGTTAATTTATGAACATTGCTCGCACTTGTGTGCTGAGAGATTTGTTTGCTGTTATCACTGGTGGACATAAATGCCTGTGCTATCGCAATGGCCTTACTGAGGGTCGGTGTCTCTACAGTCAAAAGTTTTCATAGGATAGTCTCGTGGCCAATGCCCAGTACAAATAAGTCTCTGAGCATTTGCTCACATTGTCCTGCAAGTCGCCTTAGCTCGGCAACATAGCTCGCCACTTCCTGACCTTCAGATCGCTGGCACGTGTAGAACTGATACCTTGCCATCTGCACGCTCTCCCTCGGGTTAAGATGCTCCCGAACCAGTGTACACAGCTCATATGACTTATCTGTGGGTTTCACGGGAGCCAGAAGATTCTTCAAGAGGCTGTAGGTCGGTGCCCTGCAGAGTGTGAGGAGAATCGCTCTCCTTTTTTCAACGCTTCCTTCTCCGTCCAGCTCCATGGCTACAAAGTACTGGTCTAGCCATTCGACAAAGGCTTCCCAGTCCTCACCCTCCGAGACCTTCTCCAGGATGCCCACTGTTTGCTGCATCTTTGCGTTGGATTCGTATTCTCGCCACCAGTTATTGTGTTCCTAACACAGATGAGACTGCACAGAGGGAGGTTAAAGTAACAGTGACCTCAGTCTTTAATAAGACACTCCAGAGTGAGGAACAGGTCTGAGGGGCCAGCTTATTTACAGTGCTCCCAAGGGATGCTGGATCCCTTGGGACTTCAGGGGATGAGCTCCCTGCCGGTGGAACATGGGAGTGCATGCTTTACAGATACACAGCAGAAGGAAAGGTAACTTAGACGGTATGAGGCGTGAATTGGCTAGAATAGATTGGCAAAGGATATTTAAAGGGTTGATGGTGAATAAGCAATGGCAAACATTTAAAGATCACATGGATGAACTTCAGCTCTTGTACATCCCTGTCTGAAGTAAAAAATAAAATGGGGAAGGTGGCTCAACTGTGGCTAACAAGGGAAATTAAGGATAGTGCTAAAACCAAGGAAGAGGCATATAAATTGGCTAGAAAAAGCAACAAACCTGAGGACTGGGAGAAATTTAGAATTCATCAGAGGAGGACTAAGGGTTTAATTAAGAGGGGGAAAATAGAGTACGAGAGGAAGCTTTCAGGGAACATAAAAACTGACTTTAAAAGCTTTCGTAAATATGTGAAGAGAAAAAGATTAGTGAAGACAAACGTAGGTCCCTTGCAGTCAGATTCAGGTGAATTTATAATTGGGAACAAAGAAATGGCAGACCAATTTAACAAATACTTCGGTTCTGTCTTCACGAGGGAAGACACAAATAACCTTCCGAATGTACTAGGGGACAGTGGGTCTAGCGAGAAGGAGAAACGTAATGATATCCTTATTAGGCGGGAAATTGTGTTAGGGAAATTGATGGGATTGAAGGCCGATAAATCCCGGTGCCTGATAGTTGAACATTTTCCAACAGTCTATCAACTCTGGATCAGTTCCTATGGACCTGGAGGGTAGCTAATATAACACCACTTTTTTAAAAAGGAGAGAGAGAGAAAACGAGTAATTATAGACTGGTTAGCCTGACATCAGCAGTGGGGAAAATGTTGGAATCAATCATTAAGGATGAAATAGCAGCACATTTGGAAAGCAGTGACAGGATCGGTCCAAGTCAGCATGGATTTATAAAAGAGAAATCATGCTTGACGAATCTTCTGGAATTTTTTGACTGTTAAACTCGTTTGGCAGAACGTCTCATCGCTAGAGCTTTCACACAAGCGCCAAGACGTAGCTTGGTTGGCGGTGAGGAGGGCCTTACACATCAGAGCGTTCATGCACAGCCGACGTCTCAGCAACATGGCACGGTGCCCCCGAGTTGGCTGCGGGGCGGACGAGACTGTCACGCATCTCCTTCAGGATTGCGCCTTCGCAAGGCAGGTTTGGAAAGAGATGCAATGGTTGCTGTCGAGGTTCATCCCGAGCAGCTCCGTAACACTAGACTCTGTGCTCTACTTGCTGTTCCCAGGGACACACACTGAGACAGACATTACCTGCTGTTGGAGGGCCATCAACTCGGTCAAAGACGCTCTTTGGTCTAGCCGAAACTTGCTGGTCTTCCAGAGCAAGCAGATGTCCACGTCTGCGTGTTGCAGACTGGCGCAATCCAAGATCCAGGATTACGTGCTGAGGGACGCACTTAAAATTGGTGCAGCCGCCGCAAAGGCACGGTGGGGAAGGGCCACAGTTTAAAGCCCTTCTGCCACGGTAAACCGAGGGGCAGGAATCAGTACAAAACTCCCCTCGGGCCGTACTTGTAATTCTTTTTTGTGTACATGGAGCACCATGATCTGTAAACACCTATGTCGTGCTATGTACAATGCAAGGTCTGTTTCGTAATGCACGTTGAAAAGAAAAAAAAATGTAAATGTACTGTCACCCATTCCGTGTACTGTATAGTGACACATGTAATGTAATTTGGCGAATGTACTACAATGTATCCCGTATTGTACCGAATTGTACTTGAAATGAAAAGCAAGAAAATGTATCCAACGGAACTGCCGTCAGCAGCCAAATGTAGTGTGTGGGATTGCTGACCGCAGCTAAATGTACTGAACTGCTTTTGAATGTACTGTACAAATTTTTATATGAATAAAGTATAATTTGAAATTTAAAAAAATTCAGACTAATACATCAACAAGTCTGGTTTATATCATTGAAATCAGTGGAATAGATACTAGACGTGGACAGTGCACGGCTCTGAGCTGTGTCTGCTCTCATTGTGTTAATGGCTTCCTGTATGAACTAAAACACGTTTGCTCACTAGCAGAAACCGCACTGATCCAAAATGTTTACCTTAAGCTTCAAACACACCGAGAGAGAATAAAAACCCGAAGTAAAGTTGTACCGAAGAATTGGACACGTCACTGTAAACCCAGCCCACACAAAGCTCAAGCTCATTTACATACCCACAATGTTCTTCATAATACTTAGCAAGAGACTAAAATAAACTTCAGGTTTAACTGATTTTCACGGACACTGAAGTTTTCAGTTACTTTCCCTCGCGCTGTATTGATTTGTGGTAATATATCTTTTCTAGAAGTTAGTTCTAGCGGCTCAGCACAACGTTAAAGAGGCAAGCCGTCGCTTGGGGGCGAGGAGCTGCGCGTGAATAATTAGTATACTCTGGTTTCTCTTCAGATCGTATAAATCTTTCGCCTTTTACTAAAGATTTCCGTGGAGAGTAACATTCAGAGTTTTAATTAATTTTTCGAGGCCCTGCTTTAGTGGGGCTGTCTTATTGTTCAAAAACAGACTGATCTTTGCGTTATGTAGTAGGTGTGGTTTTATACAGGTTGTAATAACTACTGGTGATTTGGGTATTGGTTGTACTTGTTGTAGTTGTGAATGTCGTACTAAAGCATTTGTTTGTGGGAGTTAACTTGCCCACCTGGGGGTCGCCAGCTTTCAGAAGAATCTTAAAACTCCAGATCCCGAACTAAATCTTGGAGCGTGGGAGGATGCCTGTGCGTGGATTGTTTTCACGTGTAGTGGTCTTTGCACACCAGCCACCACACGGGCTTGACAGAGCTAAACATAAGAAATAGGAGTATGACTCTTCAGCCTGCTCCGCCATTCAATAAGATCATGACTGATCTGATCATGGACTCAGCTCCACTTCCCCGCCCGCTCCCCATAACCCCTTATCACTCAAGAAACTGTCTATTTCTGTCTTAAATTTATTCAATGTCCAAAAATCAACAGCTCTCCGAGGCAGCAAATTCCAGATTTATAAGCCTCTGATAGAAGAAATTCCTTCTCATCTCTGTTTAAATGGGCGGCCCCTTCTGAGATAATCCCTTCTGAGATTATGCCCTCTAGTTCTAGTCTCCCCCATCAGTGGAAACATCCTCTCTGCATCCACCTTGTCAAGCCCCCTCATAATTTTATACGTTTCGATACTATTACCTCTCATTCATTTGAATTCCTCATAAGTCAACCCCCTGATCTCTGGAATCAGCCTAGTGAACCTTCTCTGAACTGCCTCCAAAGCAAGTATATCCTTTCGGAAATATGGAAACCAAAACTGCACGCAGTATTCCAGGTGTGGTCTCACCAATACCCTGTATAACTGTAGCACAGTTCTAATCAACGGGTGGGAAACTGAAAGCTTTCTGATCAGATCTGGAGTCAGGCAAGGCTGTCCTCTCTCGTCTGTCTTGTTTGTGTGTTGTATCGAGCCCTTTGCCGGGTCCATCAGGAAGGATGCGGGCATTAGACGGGTGACGATCCCAGGCAGCGGAGGCGCTCAGGTCAAGACCTCTCTGTATGTGGATGATGTGGCCATCTTTTGCTCGGATCCGCAGTCGGTCCGCAGATTGCTCACAATCTGCGACCAGTTTGAACTGGCCTCGGGAGCAAAGGTCAATCGCAGCAAAAGCGAGGCCATGTTCTTTGGCAACCGAGCGATCCTTTATCCCCTTCACCGTTAAGCCAGATTACCTGAAGGTGTTGGGAATATGGTTCGGAGCGGACGGGGCATGCGCCAAAAACTGGGAAGAGCGTATCGCCAAAGTGAAGCAAAAACTGGGATGGTGGAAGCTGCGCTTCCTCTCCATGGCAGGAAAGAACCTGGTCATCAGGAGTGAGGTGCTCTCGGGTTTGCTGCACGTGGCACAGGTCTGGCCCATCTCTCGCTCCTGTGCCGCAGCAGTCACCCGGGCCATCTTCCACTTTGTCTGGATGTCCAAAATGGAACGTGTCCGCAGAGACACGATGTACAAATCTCTGGACAGTGGAGGAAAGGATGTTCCGAACGTGGCCCTCATCCTGATGGCCAGCTTTGTGTGCGACTGCATCAAGCTGTGCACAGACCCCCAGTACGCAAACACCAAGTGTCACTACATGCTGAGGTTCTACCTGTCCCCGGTGTTGCCTGCCCACCTGTCCTTCATGGAAAAGTTTTTCACAAAAAACCCCTTTGACCACAAGGCCATAAAACAGTGGTCAGCATGTAACATCCTGGACGCCCTACGAAAGAAGCAGAGGGTGGACCCTGTCGGGTGGTTCACTGAGCGGACTGTCGAACACGTTTGGCAGAACGTCTCATCGCCAGAGCTTTCACACAAGCACCAAGACATAGCTTGGTTGGTGGTGAGGAGGGCCTTACCCGTCAGAGCTTTCATGCACAGCCGACGTCTCAGCAGCACGGCACAGTGCCCCCGAGTCGACTGCGGGGCAGACGAGACTGTCACCCATCTCCTTCAGGATTGCGCCTTCGCAAGGCAGGTTTGGAAAGAGATGCAGTGGTTGCTGTCGAGGTTCATCCCAAGCAGCTCCAGAACACAAGTCTCTGTGCTCTATGGGCTGTTCCCAGGGACACACACTGAGACAGACATCCCTGCTGCTGGAGGGTCATCAACTCAGTCAAAGACGCTCTTTGGTCTTGCCGAAACTTGCTGGTCTTCCAGAGCAAGGAGATGTCCATGTCTGCGTGTTGCAGACTGGTGCAATCCAAGATCCAGGATTACATGCTGAGGGACGCACTTAAAATTGGTGCAGCCGCCCCAAGGGCACGGTGGGGAAGGGCCACAGTTTAAAGCCCTTCTGCCACGATAAACCCGGGGGCAGAAATCAGTTCAAAACTTCCCTCGGGCCGTACTTGTAACTTCTTTTTTGTGTACATGGAGCACCATCATCTATAAACACCTATGTAGTGCCATGTACAATGCAAGGTCTGTTTCATAATGCACGTTGAAAAGAAAAAATGTAAATGTACCGTCACCCATTCCGTGTACGGTATAGTGACACATGTAATGTAATTTGTCGAATGTACTACAATGTATCCCGTATTGTACCGAATTGTACTTGAAATGAAAAGCAAGGAAATGTATCGAATGGAACTGCTGTCAGCACCCAAATATAGTGTATGGGATTGCTGACCGCAGCTAAATGTACTGAACTGCTTTTGAATGTACTGTACAAATTTTTATATGAATAAAGTATATTTTGAAATTTAAAAAAAAGACCAGTATGCCAGCCCAGGTGAAGTAGACTTTTACTTTGAAAATCTATGTTTGCAGGAACCGGCCACTGGACAGGTCTCCAACGTAAAGGACAGTTTATTTGAAATGTAAATGTTTTGAACTGTAACCTGTAACTTAAACATAGATTTAAAAATTGCATCTATTAACGTGCGTAGCGTAAAATCCACTGCACAATGTGTTTCCACCTTGGGGTACCTCGCCAAGGTCAAAGCAGACCTGCTGTTCTTGCAGGAGTGGGGGCTGCTGCACTTCAGCAGTTACCGGCAGTGGTCACGATGGTGGGCCCATGGACCATCCATATGGTCAGGAGGCAACGACTGCTGGTCTTCCGGCCTAGGCATTCTGCTGCGGGGAGGCCACTTCACCATCACTGAAGTTAAGGAGGTGGTGGGCGTCCGCCTCCTCGTAGCAGATGTAATGAACAAAAATTCCCCTTTAAGGCTAATTAACGTGTATGCCTCGCCTCTCAGAAGCGAGTGGCTGGCCCTCTTCCAACAGCTCCCACTGCTGCTGGTGACGTCCAGGCCGGTCATTCTGGGTGGTGACTTCAACTGCATCATCAATACGGCTGGACGATCCAGCAGAGCCGACAGAAAACTGGACGCCACGTCCAAACTCCTGATGGATGCTGTAAAAGACGCCAAGCTGTGCGACATCTTCAGCAACTCTGCAGACGGAGCACCGCACAGATACACCTGGCCGAGACCAGACGGGTCCGTCCGTTCCAGAATAGACTGCCTGTTTGTGTCCCACACACTCAAGGTCAGATCCATCGATGTCACACCGGTGTTCTTCTCTGACCACTGCCTCCTACTGGCTGACTGTTGCCCACAGGAAAACCAGAAAGTTGGCAGAGGGATATGGAAGCTGAACGTGAAACTGTTGACTCCGGAAAACGTGGAGGAACTCAAGAGGGATTACAAAGGTTGGAGAACCGTAAAACCCCTCTGCGATTCCCCGATGCACTGGTGGGAAACAATCAAGACAAATATCAAGAGGTTCTTCATCCTCAAAGGTGTTCAGGAGGCGAGAGGGAGACAGAGGGAATTGTCCCAACTCCAGAAGAGCATGCAAAACCTGCTCCTGTTGCAGTCGATGGGAGTCAATGTCGCAGAGGAACTCGAAGAGGTGAAGGGCCAGCAAGTCTTCCTCTTTGCCTCAGAGTCCCCCAAAATCATTTCCGCTCCAGAGTCTGCTCCATCGAGCAGAATGAGACATGTTCGCGCTTCTTCTTACAAAAGGTACACAGGGAGAGCTCTGTGATCACCAGCCTAAAGGGAGAAGACGGTTCTGTGACGTTTTCGCAGCCTGACATGCTGAGGATCAGCAAATCCTTCTATGCCAGGCTGTACGACGTCAAGCCCACAGACCACACTGCCTCCCAGTCGTTCCTGTCGTCTATCACGGAGGTCCTAAACGACAGTGAGCGGGAGAGTCTGGACCACCCGTTAACTCTGGACGAGATGACAAAGGCCGTCCGGTCCCTTGCGACGAGTAAAACTCCCAGAAGCGATGGCTTACCGGTCGAGTTGTATTCGGCTCTGTGGGACTGGATGGGCCCAGACCTGCTGGAAGTGTATGAGGGTATGCTTCTGGCTGGCAGTATGTCAGAATCAATGAGGAAAGGCATCATCACCCTCATCTACAAGCAGAAGGGGGAAAGGGAGGAAATCAAAAACTGGTGGCCCATTTTACGGCTCAATGTGGACTACAAGATCCTGGCAAAGGTCATCGCCAACAGGCGCAAGTCTGCTCTTGAGCTGGTGATTCACCCGGACCAGACCTGCGCTGTCCCTGGCAGGAAGATCTCTGATAGCCTGGCGCTACTCAGGGATACGATCGCCTACGTGCAGGACAGTGGGGTGGACACCTGCTTAATCAGCTTAGACCAGGAGAAGGCATTTGACAGGATATCGCACACGTACCTGATGGACGTGCTCTCCAAAATGTGGTTTGGGGCGGCATTCCGCAATTGGATCCAACTGCTCTACAGAGACATCAGTAGCGCAGTTCTAATCAGCGGGTGGGAAACTGAAAGCTTTCCGATCAGATCTGGAGTCAGGCAAGGCTGTCCTCTCTCGTCTCTCTTGTTTGTGTGTTGTATCGAGCCCTTTGCTGGGTCCATCAGGAAGGATGCAGGCATTAGAGGGGTGACAATCCCAGGCAGCAGAGGCGCTCAGGTCAAGACCTCCCTGTACATGGATGATGTAGCCATCTTTTGCTCGGATCCGCAGTCGGTCCGAAAATTGCTCACAATCTGCGACCAGTTTGAACTGGCCTCAGGAGCGAAGGTCAATTGCAGCAAAAGCGAGGCCATGTTCTTTGGCAACTGGGCCGACCGATCCTTTATTCCCTTCACCATTAAGCCAGATTACCTGAAGGTGTTGGGAATATGGTTCGGAGCGGATTGGGCGTGCGCCAAAAACTGGGAATAGCGTATCGCCAAAGTGAAGCAAAAACTAGGATGGTGGAAGCTGTGCTTCCTCTCCATGGCAGGAAAGAATCTGGTCATCAGGAGTGAGGTACTCTCGGGGTTGCTACACGTGGCACAGGTCTGGCCCATCCCTCGGTCCTGTGCCGCGGCAGTCACCCGGGCTGTCTTCCACTTTGTCTGGAGTTCCAAAATGGACTGTGTCCGCAGAGACACAATGTACAAATCTCTGGACAGTGGTGGAAAGGATGTTCCGAACGTGGCCCTCTTCCTGATGGCCACCTTTGTGTGCGGTTGCATCAAGCTGTGCACAGCCCCCCAGTACGTAAACACCAAGTGTCACTACGTGCTGAGGTTCTACCTGTCCCCTTTGTTGCGAAGGATGGGCCTGTCCACGCTGCTGTGAAACGCCCCCACCAGTTGGACCATGCCTGTCCACCTGTCCTTCATGGAAAAGTTTTTCACAAAAAACCCATTTGACCACAAAGCCATAAAACAGTAGTCAGCACGTAAGGTCCTGGACGCCCTACAAAAGAAGGAGATGGTGGACCCTGTCGGGTGGTTCCCTGAGCAGACTGTCGAACTGGTTTGGCAGAACGTCTCATCGCCAGAGCTTTCACACAAGCACCAAGACATAGCTTGTTTGGCGGTGAGGAGGGGCCTACCCATCAGAGCATTCATGCACAGCCAACGTCTCAGCAACACGGCATGGTGCCCCCGAGTCGGCTGCGGGGCGGACAAGACTGTCACCCATCTCCTTCAAGGTTGCGCCTTTGCAAGGCAGGTCTGGAAAGAGATGCAGTGGTTGCTGTCGAGGTTCATCCCAAGCAGCTCCATAACACAGGACTCTGTGCTCTACAGGCTGTTCCCAGGGACACGCACCGAGACAGACATCACCTGCTGCTGGAGGGCCATCAATTCGGTGAAAGACGCACTTTGGTCTTGCCGAAACTTGCTGGCCTTCCAGATCAAGGAGATGTCCATGTCTGCGTGTTGCAGACTGGCGCAATCCAAGATCCAGGATTACGTGCTGAGGGACGCACTAAAAATTGGTGCAGTCGCCGCAAAGGCACGGTGGGGAAGGGCCACAGTTTAAAGCTCTTCTGCCACGGAAAACCCAGGGGCTGGAATCAGTATAAAACTCCCCTCGGGCTGCAATGGTAAACCTTTTGTATAGATAGAGCACCATGATCTGCAAAAACCTATGTAGTGCCATGTATAATGCAAGTTCTGTTGCATAATACATGTTGGAAACAAATGTAACTGTACCCTTACTGTGTACCGTATGGTGACACATGTAATGTAACTTGATGAACGTACCACAATGTATCCTGGATATTAAGAATCGTACCTTGAAATGTAAAGTAAAGAAATGTACAAAGACTCACCGGTGGGGAAAGACCAATCTTACAATACACAGCGGGCCAGTGGAGGGCGCCAGAGAACCGCGCTGGCCCGAGGCAGGTGCAGTGACCCAGCGGCGGGGAAAGAGCCCGAGGGTGTGTTGAGTCCTTATCAGCAGATGGCGCCAGGGAGCCTCGCCTGCCACAAGTGCAGTGACCCAGAGGCAGTGAAAGGCCCTGAATGCGGATCAACCCTTATAGGGCCTGGGCGGTGCGGAGAGAGAACAATGAATGGAGGGAACATTGGGCGAGTTCCGTTGCTCCATTCGGATTCTGCTCAACCTGTTTTGCTCTGTGTGCTCTGTGTAGGCGCTACTTTACTCCCGAATGCGGAAAGACAAACATCTGTCCTGGAGGCTGGATTTCATCCCTTGGCTCATAGACATCCAGAGTGACCCCACCATGATCCCGGCAGAGTTTTCTCCGGGTTTCCCGAATCCAATATGTGGCGGAAGCACACGGTCCAGTTACCGCCCAATATTGGGATCCTGCCTTGGGTGGGGGCAGGGCGGGGAATCTGGCGGTGAAATCACTGCAGCAATGACATGGGCAATCTGCATTTCATTTGTGAAACTTTCTGACAACAGCAAGTATCTGAGGAAGTCGGTTCCTCACACACTGATGCCTCACATTCACACACTCTTCGGATTGTTCTTACTGTGTGAAATACAACACAGGACCATCCGGCCTGATGGTCCTGAGGACAGGAGGCCCACGGAGAGCACAGCCCAGGCCCAGTGGGAGGAGGTTGGCCTTGGCAGTGAGTGTCACCTCCAGCTCCACCCGGAGTCTGCTCCAAGTGTTGCTCACTCTCTGGGTGAAGATTAACTTCCTGAGATTAGTCCTACGTTTATCATCTCCCAGTGTTACCCCGTGTCCCAGAGTCCTTCTCTCACAATTTAACTTAAAGCGATGTTTCGAAGTCCCGCTTTTCCACCCACAAAGATAGATCAGAGTATTTTCTAAATGGTGGGAAGCTAGGAAGTGTGGAGGAAGAAGGGGTTTTAAGTGCCCAGGCACAAAAATCACTGAATGCCGGTAGATAAGGAAAAAAGAATCAAACAGGATAAAGGAATGTTGTCCTTTATCTCGAGGCATTTGGAATACAATGGGCAGGATGTTTTGCTTGTGGTGTATGGAGCCCTAGTTAGACTCCATCTAGAGTACTGAGTTCTGGACAGCACATCTCAGGAAAGAGGGGGTGCAGGGCAGATTCACCAGACTAATACCCGGGGCTCAGAGGGTTAATTTAAGAGGACAGATTTCACAAACCTGGCCTATATTACCTTGAGTATAGAAGGTTAATGGTGAACTGATTGAGTTTTTTTAATGTTAGGATAAGTTGATAGAGTAGATGGAGAGAAACCATTTCCTCTGGTCCAGAAGAAGGGTGCATAACCTTAAAGTTCGGTGCTGTGTTGAAAAACACTTCTTCACACAACGGTAGTGCAAATATGGAATACTCTTCTTCAGGCTGTGGGTCAGTTGGAGCCTTTGAGACTGAGATTGACAAATATTTGTTGGGTAAGGGTATCGATGGGAAGGATGCAGAGGTGGAGAATATTTCCGCTTTGGATGGTGCCAGCTCCAGCTCGCAGTGTTGTGCTGAATATTCGACTGTCCTGATGACAGGAGGCCCGTGGAAAGAACAGCCCAGGCCCCAGTGGGAGGTGGTTGTCCTTGGCAGTGAGTGTCACCTCCAGCTCCACACGAAGTCCGCTCCAAATGTTGCTCACTCTCTGGGTGGAGAAGAATTCCTGAGATTGGTCCTAAGTTTATCATCTCCCAGTGTTACCCCGTGTCCCAGAGTCCTTCTCTCACAATTTAACTTAAAGTGATGTTTCGAAGTCCCGCTTTTCCACCCGCATAACAATTTTTTTCCCAGCTCCTTCCAGCTTCTCCTTTTCAGTTTGTGAAGCCCATGTTTCCCCAGTCTATCTCAAACCTCAGTCCTTTGATACCAGCATCAGCCTTTGCCACTTCCCCGCACTGCCTCTAGTGCCTGGAGGTCTCCTCAGTGTTTTGCAGATAACGAGCTGTCCAGAAAATGGCCAGGACCGAGCAGACATCCCTCTAAACCTCCGGAGGCAAATCTCCTCGCAAGCAGCAACCTTCCGAGTGGTGAGAGAACCCCAGGAGCGAGGGATAGAGGAGTATAAATAGGGACAGCGAATAACAATTGTGCTCCCACTGTGAGGAGCCAGTGACTCAGAGACTGTGAACAAACTCTGTCCCAGTGTGAGGAGCCAGTGTCTCAGAGACTGGGTGATACTGTGGACACACAGTGTCCCAGTGTGAGGAGCCAGTGTCTCAGAGACTGAATGAGACTATGGACACGCTCTGTCCCAGTGTGAGGAGCCAGTGTCTTAGAGACTGAATGAGACTGTGGACACGCTCTGTCCCAGTGTGAGGAGCCAGTGTCTCAGAGACTGGGTGAGACTGTGGACACACAGTGTCCCAGTGTGAGGAGCCAGTGTCTCAGAGACTGGGAGCAGGAAGTGTTCCTGTAACCAGTCTGAAGTCCTGCTGTGAAATTAAATCTGGACCAGGCCTGGCTCGAATCATCTTCCCTCTCCATTAGTGCAGAACTGCCAGCGACAAAGATCTGAAATCTTTATCAAGGAACATTTTAATCCTAATTCCAATTTCATCTTCTCCAGTAATACATCATTGAGAGTCGGGAATAAGGAATGTTATAATCTTTCACACAAACATCCTTCCATTAAGCAAACGCCAAAGATGTGAATTAAATTTGAGCTGACAGGTTGTGTTTCCCATTCTGTGAAGGAGTGGCCTGCTCTATCCTCAGACACTCCGGAGCTGCCACCGTCCCATATTTTAGAATCAAACAGAACCCATTGTCTCACCGGTTACATCAGTTGTGGCCACGGTCCACATGAAGGAAGTCTGAGGGACTGCCCCGTGTCTCCCCGCACTGTACAGAGGGGACATGTTGTGCTGGGATTGGTAAGCTCCATCCCTCTTGCTTTATTATCTCATAAATTCAGCGTCAGTTCTTTATATTATCGGCTCACACCACGGAAAATACTCCTGACCCTGCAAATGGGGCACTAAATCCTCCTGAGAGAGACCACAATGGGGCTGGTGTGGGGCATGAAACCATGTTGTACTGGAAGGCTCTCTGAGTCTGTGTCTAAGGCCCATGTGCTGCCTTTGGCCGATACTACAATGGGGCTGGTGTGGGGAGTGAAACCATGGTGTATTGGGAGGCTCTCTGAGTCTGTGTCTGAGGCCATTGTACTGCCTTTGGCCGATACTACAATGCCATCCCAGCACAGTGTTAGAGTTTGAAAATTACACCCCGGGAGATGCTGGGTAGATTCAGATTGTTGCAGAATATAACTAGAGCCAGTAAACTCAGAAAGCCCACCAGTGGGTGAAAGCCCTTTGCTGTAAAAATGAACATTCCCTGCTGGAATCACCGGCCATGGTGGGGAGAGGCTCGGCTTTGCTCAGAGTGGCCGGAGATCAGTGAATTCGGCGAAGAGAGTCTCAGAGTAATTGATCCTGGTGCTGAATTTCCACCAAGCGACACCGGACCTCAAGGTCCCATTCAACTGTGGACAGACTCCAAGAGCTGTTCTCATGTGCTCTGACTCTCTGGGACTATCCCTTTTTGTATAATGGTCTGTCGGGAATGTTTCCTCTCTTTAAAGAGCCGTGATAGAATCCTTCAGTGCCTTGCACTCCCTACATGGTCTGTGGGGATCTGCAGATGGATCCTCTGCTGGGATCCAGTTTGTTGTCTCACGGGAGCAGTCACACCAGCATGGCATCACTCACAGTTTTACTCCTGTGTCCTCAGCCCCACAGCTTTAACTCTATGATCAGTAAGTTCTGGAATCTAATCCTTTTTCATCAGTGGTATTTCTCCATTTGGAGTTTCAGCTCCGACTCACTCCCCTAGTTTATCAGGAGTTCACTACTCAGGTGTCCCTTCATTTCTTTGCAAAGGTTGTTATTTTCCCATCCTGCGATCCCGGGTCTGCAGCAGAGTCACGCTACATGGTTATTAAGGAACAGACACAAGATTAGAAAGTCTGTCATTCTATATCCGCCTTTCTGTCTGTTTCCTCTGCCTCACACAGCTGTAAGAGCGGGGCGTATTTGCACTTCCAGGGGCACAGCCGTTGGTCAGTTTTACCCTCCTGCCCATAACACAATTATTCTCAGACCATTCATCAAGTTCTCTCCAAACTCTCCGGGACTCTGGCATTACAATGTGGTACAATACACACAACAATGCCTTGTTATTATCTCATGTGTGTCCTTAATGTGGACCGTTACAACCCAGAATAGACGGCAGTTATACCTGATCTGGGCGGCTGGGATTGCTGTTTATATTTGTTAACATTGCACTGGTACACCGTGGCTGCAGTGTGTACCATCTACAAGATGCAGTAACTTGCCATGGCTTCCATCACCTAGACCTGGGCTGGGCAATTATATGGGCTGAAGAGCCAATTAACAAGTTTTGTTGAGCTGTTAAGGGTTGCCCACCAATGTTGGTCCTGAGGCGCGTGGCCGCACGGTCAGCAACAATCGCGCGGTCCCGCGCAGGCCACTCCCCACCTGTCGCTGGAAGAGACATTGCGCATGTGCGGCAGCCTAGTATTCGAGCAGCAAATTTAAAGGGACAGTGTGCGGAAAAAAATTAGAGGGAACATTTGATCAACATGAACATTGCATAAACATAAATCAGATAGTAGTCAGATGCTATCGTACATACACAACATGAATTCGATACGGCCTAGAAATGAATCAAAGATAAAAGTTGAAAATGTTGTGGTATCTTCTGGTCTCTGTAAATCAGTGCTGTGAAATAGAACTGTAGCCTCTTTAGAGCCTATATCAGCTTCAATTCCCCACTTCACTCATCCTTATGTCCCTCTGCAAAGATTACTAATGCCGGCCCAATTGGTGACAGATGAGAACTCCCCTGCCGTCATACTCTGGATACAGGGAGAGGAAAGATGCAGCGCCAGTCACTTTCTTCGGTAAAACATCTGTGGAGATGAGCAGCCATGACTCTAAAATGGATGGGGCATATTCTAGTACGCAGTGCATTCTGGGTACGTACGTCCGCCATTGGTGCCCAGACTCACGGAACAGATCCTTTTAATCGGTCCAGGGAGAATCGATTTTGCGAATTATTAATTTGAATGAAGTAATACTATGGTTTTTCCTTGGCTGCAGTTCGGGACTGTCTCTGACCCATGCGAAGTGAAAGTGGATAGACGAATGTGCAGCTCGAGCTCCGGCTCACGTTCTATTTCTGACCCATCCAGCGGGCCGGATAGAATGACATGGCGGGCCGGATATGGTCCACGGGCTGTATTTTGCCCACCACTGCCCTACACTGTCCCATCAAACACTCCCAAGTCACGTACAGCTTGGCTTACATACAGAGTAAACCATATGTAAACTACCCAGCAAACACTCCCAAGTCAGGTACAGTACGTGTTAGATACGTTTCAGATACAGGGTAAAGTTCGCTCGACCCAGTTACATCAAAAACTTCCAGGGCAGCTAGACAGGGTTAGATACAGAGTAAATCTCACTGTATAGTCGTTCATCGAACTCAGATACAGCATGAGGCCGAAGCAACCTGCCGCTCCTCTGACACCATCCAATGAATCACACAATGTACAGCATGGTATGAATACAGGACAGAAATCTCTGTACATTAAGGATCACGCACTCCCAGGTGAAGTATGAGCTAACTTTACAAACCATCCCCTGCCGGAATCATTGGCCATGCCGCGGAGAGGCTCGGCTTTGCTCAGAGTGGCCGGAGATCAGCGAATTCGGCGAAGAGAGTCTCAGAGCAATTGATCCTGGCGCTGAATTTCCACAATCGACACCGGATCTCAAGATCCCATTCAGCTGTGGACAAACTCCAAGAGCTGTTCCCATGTGTTCCTAATCTCTGGGACTATCTCTTTGTGTGTAATGGTTTATCGGGAATGTTTCCTCTCTTTAAAGAGCCGTGATAGCATCCTTCAGTACCTTGCACTCCCTATATGGTCTGTGGGGATCTACAGCCGGATTCTCTGCTGGGATCTAATGCGGAGTCTCACGGGAGCCGTCACAGCCATCAAGGCCTCACTCACAGTTTTACTCCCGCGTCCTTAGCCCCACGGGTTTAACTCTATGAACAGGAAGTTCTGGAATCTAACCCTTTTTAATCATTAGTATTTCTCTATTTGGATTTCCAGCTCCGACTCACTTCCCTAGTTTACCAGGAGTTCACTGATCAGGTGTCTCTTCATTTCATTGCAATGGTTGTTATTTACCCCATCCTGTGATCCCCGGGTCTGCAGCAGAGGTCGCGGTACTTGGTTATAATGGAATGGACAGCAGGTTGGAAAGTCTGTCATTCGATATCCGCCCTTCTGTCTGTTTCCTCTGTCCCGCACAGCTGTAAGAGCGGGGTGTATTTGCACTTCTAGGAGCACAGCCAGTGGTCAGTCTTACCCTCCTGCCCATAACACAATTATTCTCAGACCATTCATCAAGTTCCCTTCAAATTCTCCGGGTCTCTGGCATTATAATGTGGTACATTACACACAACAATGCCTTGTTATTATATTATGTGTGTCCTTAATGTGAACCATTACAACCCCCTGCCGCCGCCCGCTCTCCCCCTGCCGCTGTCGTGGCTCAGCGCGAGGGTCGGCGGCTTAGCTCTCTCTCCCCCCGCCCAAACGCTTCTGCTGCTTCTCGCCCCGCCGCTTCTCTCCCATCCCGTCCCTTCTCTCCCCATGCATGACAGAACACGTCCGGGTTGCTGTCAGCAGCTGACCTCCCGTGGTCCGGAAAATGCTATGGTCCGGCACTAGTCAGGTCCCAAGGATGCTGGGCCAGAGACGTCCAACTGTTTAACATTTGGTCCTCTCATCCATTGATATATATTGTGAATAGCTGAGACCCAAGCACCAATCCTTGTGGTACACCACCAGTTGCAGCCTGCTAATCTGAAAATGAACCCTTTATTTCTACTCTCTGTTTTCTGTCCATTAACCAATCCTCAATCTATGCTAGTATATTGCCCTCAATCCCTTGAGCCCTAATTTTGTTCAATAACCTCATATGGCACCTTATCGTATGCCTTCTGAAAATCTAAATACGCGCATCCACTGGTTCCTCCGTATCTGTTCTGCTAGTTACAACCTCAAAAAACTCTTAACAGATTTCTCAAACATAATTTCCTTTTCATAAAGCCGTGTTGATTCTGCCTAATAATATTCGCTAAGTGCCTGTTACCACATCCTTAATAATAGAATTCAGCATTTTCCCTACTACTGATGTCAGGCTAACTGGTCTGCAGTTCCCCATTTTCTCTCTCCCTCCTTTCTTAAATAGCCCAGTTACATTTGCCACCTTCCAAACCATGTGAACCGTTCTAGAATCTATGGAATTTTGGAACATGACAACCAATGCATCCACTATTTCTATAGCTACCCTTTTCAATACTCTAGGATGTAGGGCATCAGATCCAAATGATTTATCGGTTTTCAGTCCGATTATTTTCGCCAATACCATTTTTTTACTAATACTAATTTCTATTAGTTCCTCATTCTCACTAGACCTGGGTTCTCCAATTTTTTTGCTCCTTCTTCCATGAAGACAGACACAAAGTATGCGGTTAATTTCTCTGCCATTTCCTTGTTCCCCATTATAATTTCTCCTGTCTCAGCCTGTAGAGGACCCACATTTATTTTTGCTAATCTTTTCCTTTTTACATACCTATAGAAGCTTTTGCAGTCTCTTATGTTGTCCCTCAATAGTTTACTCTCTTATTCTAGTTGCCTTTTTTTTCCTCAATTTCCTGGTCCTCCTTTGCTGAATTCTAAAATCTTCCTATGCTTACTGCTCTTTTTGGCAACATTATAAGCATCTTCCTTTCATCTAATACTATCTTTAGCTTCTCTTGTTGGCCACGATTGGACCACTATACCTGTGGGGTTTTTTGTGCCTTAAATGAATGTATGTTTGTTGTAAATTATGAATTAATTTTTTAAATGCTAGCCATTCCTTTTCTACCATTATACCTTTTAATGTAGTTTCTCAATCTACCTTAGCCAACTCTCCCCTCATACCTACATAGTTTCCTTTGTTTAGATTTAAGATCATAGTTTGGATTTAAGTAAATCACTTTCAAACTTAATGCAAAATTCTATCATGTTATGGCCACTCTTCCCCAAGGGCCACTTTCCTACAAGATTATTAATTAACCCTTTCTTATTGAATAATACTAGATCTAAAATAGCCTGTTCCCTAGTTGGTTCCTCAAAATATTGATCTAGAAAACCATCTTGTATACCTTCCATGAATTCATCCTCCACACTATTACTGCAAGTTTGGTTTTCCCAGTCTATATGCAGATGAAAGTCCCCATGATTACTGTATTACCTTTGTTACAAGCACCATTAATTTCCTGATTTATACTGTGCCCTACATTACCACTATAAACATCCCCCCCCTCCCAATGTTTTCTGCCCCTTGCTGTTTCTTAGCTCCACCCAAACTGATCCTACTTCTTGATTTTCCGAGCTCAGATCCTTTCCCTCTGCTGTCTTTAGCCCATCCTTTATTATCAGGGTTGCGCCCTCTCCTTTTTCATTTTGCCATTTCTACTAAAAGTTCGGTATTCTGGAATATTTAGTTCCCAACCATGGTCACGTTGCAACCATGTCTCCATAATGGCTATTAGATCAAACCTATTAATTTCTATCTGTGCTATTAATTCATCTATTTTATTGTGAATATTTCATGCATTCAGATATAGTGCCTTTAGCTTCGACTTTCTTCTATTTTTCCTTGATGTCTCCTCAGTCAGTAATGCCCTATTACCTTTGTTACTCTCTCTGTCCCTTCCTGACCCATTCTGCTTATTTTTACCCAAAATTCTGCTCTGCTCTAGAGCCTTGACATGTCTCTTCTCTTGTTGCTTTTTCTCTGTATCGAAACCGTGCTGTACTTTCCTGGATCTCCCCACCCTGCCTTAATTATTTTAAAGCCCTGTTTACTGCCCTAGTTATTCGATTCGCCAGGACACTGGTTCCTGCCCAGTTCAAGTGGAGCCCATCACAAGGAAAGAGCTCCCTCTTTGCCCAGTGCTGGTTCCAGTGTGCGTAAAGCAAAACACCTGCCTCCCACCTAACCATTTGAGCCACACATTTAACATTCTAATCTGCTTATCCCTGTAACAATTGGTGTGGGGCTCAGGTAACAATCCAGAGATTATTACCTTTGAGGTTCAGCTTTTTCATTTGGACCCCAACTCCTCCATCTCTTTCAGCAGAAACTCATTCCTAGTCCTACCTACGTCGTTGGTTCCTACATGGTCGACAACAACTGGATCCTCCCCTTCCCATTCCAAGTTCTGACCCCGATCTGTCCCAGGGAGGGGGCAGAGTGTGCTGTCCCTGTGGGGGGCAGTATGTTCAGTGTCTGACCTGAGCTGCCCCAGGGAGGGGGGCAGTGTGTGATGTCCCTGTGGGGGGCAGTATGTTCAGTATCTGACCCTGAGCTGCCCCAGGGAGGGGGCAGTGTGTGATGTCCCTGTGGGGTGCAGTATGTTCAGTGTCTGACCCTGAGCTGCCCCAGGGAGGGGGCAGTGTGTGATGTCCTTGTGGGATGCAGTATGTTCAGTGTCTGACCTGCGGCTGCCCCAGGGAGGGGACAGCGTGTGATGTCCCTGTGGGGTGCAGTATGTTCAGTGTCTGACCCTGGGCTGCCCCAGCGAGGAAGTAGTGAGTGATGTCCTTGTGGGATGCAATATGTTCAGTGTCTGACCCTGAGCTGCCCCAGGGAGGGGGCAGTGTGTGATGTCCCTGTGGGGTGCAGTATGTTCAGTGTCTGACCCTGAGCTGCCCCAGGGAGGGGGCAGTGTGTGATGTCCTTGTGGGATGCAGTATGTTCAGTGTCTGACCTGCGGCTGCCCCAGGGAGGGGACAGCGTGTGATGTCCCTGTGGGGTGCAGTATGTTCAGTGTCTGACCCTGGGCTGCCCCAGCGAGGAAGTAGTGAGTGATGTCCTTGTGGGATGCAGTATGTTCAGTGTCTGACCTGCGGCTGCCCCAGGGAGGGGGCAGTGCGTCAGGTCCCTGTGGGATGAGTGAGTTCAGTGTCTGACCCCGAGTTGCCCACATTCCTCATGCTCTCGGGGGCAGTCACTCTCCGCACAGTCGGAGTTAGTTGGAGAAACAGCATCATCTACTGGACACCGGCGGTATTTCAAGGAACATCATGTCTGGCTCCATCCCAGAGAAAACCAAAACCAACCCGCAGATTCAATTCATTTTATTATCAATTGTTAACAAAGTTTAGCTCCATTTGTTGCAACTTCCAGTATTTGAAGGAATCTCTTTAAAAAGAGTTAAGTATGGATGCAAACACAATCAGCATTATTTTTATCTGACCCTTTTCCCGTTTATTAAATGGTCAAATATCCAGAATATTAAACTCCAGCCCAGTTCGGGGTCATCAATATCAGCAGAAAGAAACCACAACTGTCAGAATGGACATGATTCAGTTTGGGATAACAGCAGAATCCAAACCCTGCAATCACTTGTGAATTCGCTGGTGTCTTAGCAGGTAGGATGACCGAACGTATTCTTTCCCACACACGGAGCAGGTGAACAGCTTCTCCCTAGTATGAACTCGCTGGTGTACCATTAGATGGGATGACCGAGCGAATCCCTCCCCACACAAAGAGCAGGTGATCGGGCTCTTCCCAGAGTGAATTCGCTGGTGAGTTAGAAGGTTGGAATAACAAGTGAATCCCTCCCCACACACGGGGCAAGTGTACGGTCTCAACCCGGTGTGAATTCGCTGGTGTGTCAACATGTCGCTTGACCAAGTGAATCGATCCCCACACATGGAGCAGATGAACAGCCTCTTCGCAGTGTGACTTTTTTCCCCAGTTCAGATGGGGATCTGAATCTCTTCCCACAGTCCCCACATTCCCCGGTTTCTTCATGGTGTGGTTGTCCTTGTGTCGCTCCAGGTTGATCAGTTGAAGCCTCGTCCACACACAGAACACGTATATGGTTTCTCCCCGCTGTGAAAGGTGAGATGTTTTTTCAGGCTGTGTAACTGGTTAAAGCTCTTTCCACAGGCAGTGCACTGGAACACTCCCCCTCGGGTGAGTGTGTCTCCGTGCTTTTCCACTCACACTGATGTTTGAAATCTGTTCCCACAAACATTTCTCCTTCCACATTCAAAGGCCGATGATATTCAGGTCCTGAGGAATCGAGTGACTCTGTCAGATCTTGATCTGATGTTTGGTTTGAGTTTCCCGTTTGCAAATCCTGCCCTTCTGATACCCCGGAAAAGGAGTTTACAAAAATCATTACTGTAAGTACAGGACAGAAATTAAGAACAAACAATTCTAGATTTCATGGAACATTCTTGCCTCCAGTGTTCCTCCAAAGCTCTAAATCCCCATCCCATACACTCTCCATCCTCCCTGTCCTGAAATTCAAACACATCGAATGTCTGAAGACAGCTTATCCTCCGCACCCAGTTTTCACCACCAACTCTGGCTGGGTTCAGTTCTACACTCACTGGTTCCCCTCTCTCTCCTCCCCTCCCCTGAAGGTGCTGACTCTGGCTGGGTTCAGTTCTACACTCACTGGTGCCCCTCTCTCTCCTCCCCTGAAGGTGCTGACTCTGGCTGGGTTCAGTTCCACACTCACTGGTGCCCCTCCTTCTCCTCCCCTGAAGGTGCTGACTCTGGCTGGGTTCAGTTCTACACTCACTGGTGCCTCTCCCTCTCCCTCTCCCTCTCCCTCTCCCTCTCCCTCTCCCTCTCCCTCTCCCTCTCCCTCTCCCTCCCCTGAAAGTGCTGATTCTGTCTGGGTTCAGTTCTACACTCACTGGTTCCCCTCCCTCTCCTCCGCTGAAGGTGCTGACTCTGGCTGGGTTCAGTTCTACACTCATTGGTGCCCCTCCCTCTCCTCCCCTGAAGGTGCTGACTCTGGCTGGGTTCAGTTCTACACTCATTGGTGCCCCTCGCTCTCCTCCCCTGAAGGTGCTGACTCTGGCTGGGTTCACTGGGACCCTGAAGCCCTGCCCACACATTGCTCTTTTGCAAAGATGGCCACACATGGGTGCTAAAGCTCCATGAATCTCGATGGCAGCGCACAAACCTGTAGCTTTCCTTTATTAATAATATATTTTATTTATATAGCACCTTTAATTTAGTACAATGTCCCAAGGTGCTTCACAACAGTGTTACAAGACGAATTAGCCCAACATCTGTTGCAGGACATTTGGAAAAGCATAATTCAGTCAAGCAGAGTCAGCATGGTTTTATGAAAGGGAAATCATGTTTGACTAATTTGCTGGAGTTCTTTGAGGATGTAATGGGCAGGGTGGGAAAGGGGGGAACCAGTGAATGTGGTGTATTTGGATTTCTGGATGGCATTCGATAAGGTGCCGCATAAAAGGTTACTGCACAAGTTGAAAGTTCACGGGTTGAGGATATTATATTACCATGGATAGAGGATTGGTTAACTAATAGAAAACAGAGAGTCGGGATAAATGGATCAATTTCCAGTTGACAAACATTAACTAGTGCCACAGGGATTGGTGCTGGGGCCTCAACTATTTACAATCTATACTAATGATTTGGATGAAGGGACGGAGTGTAATGTAACCAAGTTTGCTGATGATTAAAAGATGGGTGGGAAAGCAAGTTGTGAGGACACACAAAATCTGAAAAAGGATATAGAAAGGCTAAGTAAGTGGGCAGGAATTTGGCAGATGGAGTATAATGTGGGAAAATGTGAGGTTGTCCAATTTGGCAGAAAAAATAAAAAAGCAAATTTTTATTTAAATGGAGAAAAATTGCAAAGTACTGCAGTACCGAGGGACCTGGACATCCTTGTGCATGAAACACAAAAAGTTAGTACGCAGGTACAGCAAGTAATCAGGAAGGCAAATGGAATGTTGGCCTTTATTGCAAGGGGGATAGAGTATAAAAGCAGAGAAGTCCTGCTACAACTGGACAGGGTATTGGTGATGCCAAACCTAGAGTACTGCATACAGTTTTAGTCTCCTTATTTAAGAAAGGATATACTTGCATTGGAGGCTGTTCAGAGAAGGTTCACTAGGTTGATTCCGGAGATGAGGGGGTTGATGATGATTATGAAGGGCCTATACTCATTGGAGTTCAGAAGAATGAGAGCTGATCTTATTGAAACATAAGATAATGAGGGGGCTTGACAAGGTGGATGCAATGAGGATATTTCCACTCATAGGGTGAATCTAGAACTAGGTGACATAGTTTCAGAATAAGGGGTTGCCCATCTAAAACTGAGGTGAGGGGTTGTAAATCTGTGGAATTCTCTGTCCAGAGAGTTGTGGTGGCTGGGTCATTAAATATATTTAAGGCAGAGATAGACAGTATTTTGAGTGATAAGGGAATAAAGGGTTATGAAGGGCGGGCAAGGAAGTGGAGATGAGTCCATGATCAGACCAGCCATGTTCTTATTAAATAACGGAGCAGGCTTGAGGGGCCAAATGGCATGCTCCTGCTCCTATTTCTTATGTTCTTATGTTCTCATTACACTGTACCAGATCTAAGGTAGCCTGCTCCCTGGTCGGTTCCACAATGTACCGTTTATGGAAACTATCCCAGATACACGCTATGCTCAAGGCTACCATGGCCTATTTGGTTTGTTCAATTAATATGAGGATTAAAATTGCCCATGATTATTCCCATTTATTTTTTACAAGCCTCCATTATTTCTTGATTTATACTCCATCCAACAGTGTAGTTACTGTTAGGGGGCCTATAGACTATGCCTACCAGTGAGTGTAGTATTTATTTTGTATCGGTCAGTCTTTGGTTAGCAAGTGTGGCTTTTCCTTTATACCTGTAAGTTTATGGTATGGAAGAGAGGTTTTCACTCTGTACATGTCAATTACTGGTAAGTGAGTGTGGGTTTCATTCTGTATCTGAAATTCTCTGGTATGTGAGTGTTGGATTTACACAGTCCCTGTCATTTTCTGATATGTGAGTGTGGGTTTTACCTGTGCCTGTCTGTTTCTGATATTTGTGTGTGGGTATTACTCTATCTCTCAGTCTATGGTATGTGAGTGTGAATTTTACTCTGTATATATCAGTTTTTGTTGTGTGAGTGTGGATTTTACTCTATACTTGTCAGTCTCTGGTATGTTAGTTTGCGATTCCTCTTTGCCACTGGACCAAGACCTAGCTCGGTCAAGCCCATGTGGTGGCTGGTGTGCAACGGTCACCACATGTTAAAAAAATCCACGCACAGGCATCTTCCACCCTTCAAGATGTAGATTGGGATCTGGAATATTAGGTCCTTCACTGAAAAAACTGTGAACTCATCCCTTTTTGGCGTGGAAGCAAGTCATCCTCATTTCGAGGGACTGCCTATGATGATGAATTTGCGATGTCTCTATCCCAGTCAGTTTCTGTTATGTGAATGCGAGCTGTATTCTGTACCTATCAGTTTCTGAAATGTGAGTGTGCATTTTACTCTGTCCATGACTGTTTCTACTCTGTCATTGTGGGTTTTCCTCCAGCACTGTCAACTTTTGGTATTTGAGTGTTGATTTTCTTTGTGAGTGCGGTTTTACTCTTTGTTTTTCAGTGTTTGATATGTGAGTGTGGGTTCTAATCTGTATCTGTCAGTTACTGGTGTGTGTGTGAGATTTTCACACTCTACCTTTCAGTCTCTGGTATATGTGTGGATTGTATCTGTAAATTTCAATCTCTGGTAGGTGAGTGTGGGTTTTACTCTTGGTCAGTTTCAGGTAATATGGGCTTTTGTCTGTACCTCTCTGTTTCTGGTATTTGAGTGGAGCTTCATTCTGCACCTTTCAGTTTCCCTGATGTGAGTGTGGGTTTTACTCTGTACCTGTCAGCTTCTGGTATGTGAGTGTGGGTTTTATTCTGTGTTTCCCAGTTTCTGGTATGCGAGTGTGGGTTTTGTCCTGTACCTGATATTTATATGCTAGAAACTATAAGTTGATATTGTTGTTTCATTCTGCACCTTTCAGTATCTCTTGTGTGAGTGTGGATTTTACTCTGTACCTGTCAGCTTGTGTTATATGAGTAAGTGTTTTAATCAATACAATACCTCCCAGTTTCTGGTAAGGGAGTGCATATTTCAGTCTGTATCTATCACTCTCGAGGATGTATGTGTGAGTTTTATTCTTTATCTGTCAGTCTCTGGGATTTGAGTGTGGGTATTTCTGTGTATCTGTCAGTTTCTGGTATATGGGTTTGGGTATTATCTGTATGTGTCAATCTCGGTAACATGAATGTGTATTTTTGTCTGTATCTTTCACTCTCTGGGATGTTAGTGTGCGTTTTATTCTTTATCTGTCACTCACTTTTATGTGTGTGTGGATTTTACTCTACAGCTGTCATTCTCTGGGATGTGAGTGTGATCTTCACTCTGTATCTATTAGTCTTTGGTGTGAGTGTGGGTTTTACTCTGTATCTGTCAGTCTATGGTATGTGAGTATGGGTTTTACTCTGTATCTGTTAGTCTATGGTATGCGAGTGTGGGATTCACTCTGTATCTGTCAGTCTATGGTATGTGAGTGTGGGTTTTACTCTTTATCTGTCAGTCTATGGTATGAGAGCGTGGGTTTTATTCTGTATCCATCAGTCTATGGTATGTGAGTGTGGGTTTTACTCTGTATCTGTCAGTCTATGGTATGAGAGTGTGGGTTGTACTCTGTATCTGTTAGTCTATGGTATGAGAGTGTGGGTTTTACTCTGTATCTGTTAGTCTATGGTATGCGAGTGTGGGATTCACTCTGTATCTGTCAGTCTATGGTATGCGAGTGTGGGATTCACTCTGTATCTGTCAGTCTATGGTATGAGAGTGTGGGTTGTACTCTGTATCTGTTAGTCTATGGTATGAGAGTGTGGGTTTTATTCTGTATCCATCAATCTATGGTATGTGAGTGTGGGTTTTACTCTGTATCAATCAGTCTATGGTATGTGAGTGTGGGTATTAATCTGTGAATGTCAGTCTCTGGGATGTGCATGTGGGTTTTATTCAAGTATGAATGTGGATTTCACTGTCAGTCTCTTGTGTGTGAGTGTGGCACTTTTTAGCTGTACCTGTCTGTTTCTGTTATGAGTGGGGTTATATTCTCTATATCACAGTTTCTGTTATGTGAGTGTGCAGTCTACCTGTCTGTCACTGGTATGTGAATGTGTGTATGTTTTCTGTACCTATCAGTTGCTATTATATGAATGTTGATTTCATTCTGTGCCTTTAAGTGTCTGGTACAGATGTGGTATTGTGGGTTTGACATTGAATCAGACAGTCACTTTCAGGTGAGTGCTGATTTTACTCTCTATCTGTCACTCTCTGGTATGTGTTTTATTCTGTATCTGTCCGTCTCTGGGAAGTGAGTGTGGGTTTTATTCTGTATCTGTGTTTCTGATATTTGAGTAAGGGTTTTAATCAGAACCTGTAAGTTTTTTGTTATGAGTGTTATTTTCAGTCTGTATCTATCAGTCTCTGGAACGTGAGTGTGGGTATTACTCTGGATCTATCGGTCTCTGGAATGTGAGTGTGGGTATTACTCTGTAACTATCAGTCTCTGGAATGCGAGTGTGGGTATTACTCTGTATCTATCAGTCTCTGGAATGTAAGTGTGGGTATTACTCTGTATCTATCGGTCTCTGGAATGCAAAAGTGTTTTTTTTCCGTACTTGTCAGTTTCTGGTGAGTGACTGGAGTTCACTCTCCAACTATCTGTCTCTGGTATGCGAATGTGAGTATTTGTCTGTAGCTGTAAGGGCCTGGTTTGGGAGTGTGAGTTTCACGGTCAGTCAATCTCAGGTACTGGAAGTGATTATGATTCTCTCTCAATCTGTCATTCAATGTGTCTGAGTGTATGAATCATTATGTTTCTCTCAGTCTCTGGTACTGTTTGTGAGTGTGGGATTGATTATGTATCTGTTAGACTGGTGATGTGTGAGTGTGGGATTGATTATGTATCTGTTAGACTGGTGATGTGTGAGTGTGGGATTGATTATTTATCTGTTAGACTGGTGATGTGTGTGAGTGTGGGATTGATTATTTATCTGTTAGACTGGTGATGTGCGTGTGTGAGATTGATTATGTATCTGTTAGACTGGTGATGTGAGAGTGTGGGATTGATTATGTATCTGTTAGACTGGTGATGTGAGAGTGTGGGATTGATTATGTATCTGTTAGACTGGTGATGTGAGAGTGTGGGATTGATTATGTATCTGTTAGACTGGTGATGTGTGAGAGTGTGGGATTGATTATGTATCTGTTAGACTGGTGATGTGTGAGAGTGTGGGATTGATTATGTATCTGTTAGATTGGTGATGTGTGAGTGTGGGATTGATTATGTATCTGTTAGACTGGTGATGTGTGTGAGTGTGGGATTGATTATTTATCTTTTAGACTGGTGATGTGCGTGTGTGAGATTGATTATGTATCTGTTAGACTGGTGATGTGTGAGAGTGTGGGATTGATTATGTATCTGTTAGACTGGTGATGTGTGAGAGTGTGGGATTGATTATGTATCTGTTAGACTGGTGATGTGCGAGTGTGAGATTCATTATATAATTGACAGTCTCTTGTACTGAGCTATTCTTGCTCTGTGTTACTGTTGGATTTGGTTCCTTCTCCACCTGCTGAAGGCGGATGATAGCTTGCGATTATCGATGACTGTCTCAGGAGAAGGTTTGGTTCAGTCCATTACCTCCATTTCTCTGCTTTTGTATGTTAGCTGTTGGGTTTGAGAGTCAGTGTACAGACACCAGTGTGGATTGACACTGTGTCAGTGTCTATCTGTTTGTGTGCATGAGTAAGGGAGTGAAATTGGATCTGCCTTTCAATGCGATATGATTGGACTTTGAAATAACATATTATTGTACTGCTCCAAGTGACTGTGGGGTTCATAATGTAACTCTGCAAATTCGGATCACTGTGGGACTGACAGCTTCTGCTGCCTGTGACAATATGATTGAGGTCAGTTCTGTGTCTCTGCGCTCTGTGAGTGATAATGTACTTACTGTGTGTGAGAAGGAGCTGCCTGCACTGTTCCTTGTGTTCCGGGTTGAGGAAAGATCAAATTTATTCCGGCTTGGTGAAGTATTTTGCTCTGAGAATAATAATAGGAGAACACTATTAGTTATGATATGGACAGGTGATGGAGAGAATATAAAAAGATTTATAATTAATGTGTTTGTTTATAATAAAGTAAAGTATCTGGAGAGAGGAATCTGTGTCATCTGACCTCACTGCAGTACAGTGGCACTCAGATTCACTACACCAGGTGTGTAGGATGGTTCTATAGTAAGTTATCAGCATCCAGACACAACCAAAACCCAGCACTGGTCCATGAATGGGAACACCCGATTGGCACTGTCCAGGTTTATATCTCCCACTCCCATGGAACTACCTGTAAAATTCTGAATTGCTTCCTGGAATATAACCACAGGTACCTGGGCTGTACAACAATTGTTCTCAGTCTATTGGAACCGAGTTGCGGACCTGTGTCATTAACAGAATGTCCCAGTTACCCGATGTATCGGAGGGAGCGACAATGTATCTCTCGATCATCAGCAACACTGTTCTGAGAATTCAATGCACCAAAACAAAATAACCCATTTTTGAAGTGTCTCCTGTCACACTCCTCTCCTGATGCCTGCAATAGATGCACTTGTGAAACTCCTCACATCCTCACTCTCAGGCTGTGTTTTCACTGTTCACTGTCCAAGAACAACAGACACTGAGATTGGAACTGAATCAGGAACATTTATTACTGATTTGGAGAAAGAAAGTAGCAATGATTTGAAAGAGCGAGGTGATTTACTTTCACTGTTACCTTACACTGTCCACACACAGCCCGAAAATGGCCTCTCCGTTCCCCCATTCACTCCATGTTCCAGAACTAGTTCCTGCTCCACTCTGCCTCTTACAGACAGCCCCCGACTAAAGCTGAACTTACCCCGACTCAAAGCCCATCTGTGGACACAGTCCCAATGTGATGAGCTGCTGTAAGGAGGCTGCTGTTTGCTCCCTTACTCGGGCCCGGGGTATCTCCGCTCCCTGATGTGTTCAACGATCATCAGCCGAGCACAGAGGAAACGGCAGCTGCTGACAGAGCTGGGGGAGGGGAGCTCGCATAGGCCCTTCCCGTCGGTTTAAGCACTGTGTGGGGAGGGGAGGAGCAGCATATATTTAGCACATGCTGAGACCATCTTTTTGTCTCAAATTAAATTAGCAAAAATGGGATTGTTTCACAAGTTGCTTTTATCACTAATTAAATGGGCCACATTGAGAACATGTTAGTTATCATCCGAATTACTGAAAAAACGATTGTGTGAGCCTGACACTGGGGTAAGAGTGCCTAAACTGTTTTACTCATTCCATCAGTCTCTGGTGTGTGAGTGTTTCGCTGTCAGTTTCTAATAGGCAGGTATGGGTTTTACTTGCATATTATTGTTCAGATACATGGATGTGGGTTTCATACTGTACCTGTCAGTTTCTGCTATGTGAATGTGGGATTTATTCTGTAACTCTCTGTTTCTGGTATTTGAGTGTGTGTTTTATTCTGTACCTGTCAGTTTTTGTGAAGTGATTGTGAGATTTATTCTGCACCTGTCAATCTCTGCTACGTAAGTTGGGACTTATTGTGTACCTGTCAAGTTTTGACATGTGAGTATGGGTTTTATTCTGTATGATAACAACATAAGAAATAGAAACAAGAGTAGGCGATATGGCCCCTCGCGCCTGCTCCGCCATTCAATAAGATCATGGCTGATCTGATCATGGACTCAGCTCCACTATCCCGCCCGCTCCCCATAACCCCTCATCATTGAAGAAACTGTCTATTTCTGTCTTAAACTTATTCAATGTCCCAGCTTCCACAGCTCTCTGAGGCAGCGAATTCCTCAGATTTACAACCCTGAGAGAAGAAATTCTCCTCATCTCAGTTTTAAATGGGTGGCCCTTATTGTAAGATCATGCCCTCTAGCTCGAGTCTCCCCCATCAGTTGAAACATCCTCTCTGCATCCACCTTGTCAAGCCCCCTCATAATCTTATACGTTTCGATAAGATCACCTCTCATTCTTCTGAACTCCAATGAGTAGAGGCCCAACCTACTCAACCTTTCCTCATAAGTCAACCCTCTTATCCCTGGAATCAACTTAGTGAGCCTTCTCTGAACTACCTCTAAAGCAAGTATATCCTTTTGTAAATATGGAAACCAAAACTGCATGCAGTATTCCAGGTGTGGCCTCACCAAAACCTTGTATAGCTGTAGCAAGACTTCCCTGCTTTGATACTCCATCCCCTTTGTAATAAAGGCCAAGATACCATTGGCCTTCCTGATCACTTGCTGCACCTGCATACTATCCTTTTGTGTTTCATGCACAAGTACCCCCAGGTCCCGCTGTACTGTGGCACTTTGCAATCTTTCTCCATTTAAATAATAACTTTCTCTTTGATTTTTTTCTGCCAAAGTGTATAACATCACACTTTCCAACATTATACTCCATCTGCCAAATTTTTTCCCATTCACTTAGCATGTCTATGTCTTTTTGCAGATTTTGTGTGTCCTCCTCACACATTGCTTTTCCTCCCATCTTTGTATCATCAGCAAACTTGGCTATGTTACACTCAGTCCCTTCTTCCAAGTCATTAGTATAGATTGTAAATAGTTGGAGTCCCAGCACTGATCCCTGTGGCATCCCACTAGTTAATGGTTGCCAACCAGAGAATGAACCATTTATCCCGATTCTCTGTTCTCTGTTAGTTAGCCAATCCTCTATCCATGCTAATATATTACCCCCAACCCCATGAACTTTTATCTTGTGCAGTAACCTTTTATGTGGCACCTTGTCAAATGCCTTCTGAGAGTCCAAATACACCACATCCACTGCTTCCCCTTTATCCACCCTGTTCGTTACATCCTCAAAGAAATCCAGCAATTTTTGTCAAAAAACGGGATGAGGTCCTACAAGACGAATTTAGGGAGCTCGGAGCTAAATTAAAAGTAGGACCTCAAAAGTATTCATCTCAGGATTGCTACCAGTGCCACGTGCAAGTCAAAGTAGGAATCGCAGGATAGCTCAGATGAATATGTGGCTTGAGGAGTGGTGCAGAAGGGAGGGATTCAAATTCCTGGGACTTTGAAACCGGTTCTGGGGGAGGTGGAACCAGTACAAACCGGATGGTCTGCACCTGGGCAGGATCTGAACCAATGTCCTAGGGGGCGTGCTTGCTAGTGCTGTTGGGGAGGAGTTAAACTAATATGGCAGCAGGATGGGAACCTATGCAGAGAGATGGAGGGAAGTAGAATGGGGACAGAAGCAAAAGATAGAAAGAAGAAAAGTAAAAGTGGAGGGCAGAGAAACCCAAGGCAAAAAGCAAAAAGGGCCAAATTACAGCAAAATTCTAAAGGGACAAAGAGTGTTAAAAAGACAAGCCTGAAGACTCTGTGCCTCAATGCGAGGAGTATTCGGAATAAGGTGGACGAATTAACTGCGCAGATAGCAATTAACGGATATGATGTAATTGGCATCACGGAGACATGGCTCCAGGGTGACCAAGGCTGGGAACTCAACATCCAAGGGTATTCAACATTTAGGAAGAATAGACAGAAAGAAAAAGGAGGTGGGGTGGCAGTGCTGGTTAAAGAGGAAATTAATGCAATAATAAGGAAGGACATTAGCCTGGATGATGTGGCATCGGTATGGGTGGAGCTGCGGAATACCAATGGGCAGAAAACACTAGTTGTGAGTTGTGTACAGACCACCAAACAGTAGTAGTGAGATTGGGGACAGCATCAAACAAGAAATTATGGATGCGTGCAATAAAGATACAGCAGTTATCATGGGCGACTTTAATCTACATATTGATTGGGCTAACCAAACTGGTAGCAATGCGGTGGAGGAGTATGTCCTGGAGTGTATTGGGGATGGTTTTCTAGACCAATGTCGAGAAATCAACTAGAGGGCTGGCCATCATAGACTGGGTGATGTGTAATGAGAAAGGGCTAATTAACAATCTTGTTGTGCGAGGCCCTTTGGGGAAGAGTGACTATAATATGGTAGAATTCTTCATTAAGATGGAGAGTGACACAGTTAATTCAGAGATTAGGGTCCTGAACTTAAGGAAAGGTAACTTTGATGGTATGAGACATGAATTGGCTAGAATAGACTGGCGAGTAATACTTAAAGGGTTGACGGTGGATAGGCAATGGCAAACATTTAAAGATCACATGGATGAACTTCAACATCCCTGTCTGGAGTAAAAATAAAACAGGGAAGGTGGCTCAACACTGGCTAACAAGGTAAATTAAGAATAGTGTTGAATCCAAGAAAGAGGCATATAAATTGGCCAGAAAAAGCAGCAAACTGAGGACTGGGAGAATTTTGTAATACAGCAGAGGAGGACAAAGGGTTTAATTAGGATGGGAAAAAGAGTATGAGAGGAAGCTTGCTGGGAACGTGAAAACTGACCGCAAAAGCTTCTATAGATATGTGAAAAGAAAAAGATTAGTGAAAACAAACGTAGGTCCCTTGTAGTCAGATTCGGGTCAATTTATAATGGGGAACAAAGAAATGGCGGACGAGTTAAACAAGTACTTTGGTTCTGCCTTCACGAAGGAAGACACAAATAACCTTCCGGAAATACTAGGGGACCGAGGGTCTAGTGAGAAGGAGGAACTGAAGGAAATCCTTATTAGGCGGGAAATGGTGTTAGGGAAATTGATGGGATTGAAGGCCGATAAATCCCTGGGCCCTGATAGTCTTCATCCCAGAGTACTTAAGGAAGTAGCCCTAGAAATAGTGGATGCATTGGTGATCATTTTCCAACAGTCTATCGACTCTGGATAAGTTCCTTTGAACTGGAGGGTAGCTAATGTAACACCACTTTTTAAAAAAGGAGGGAGAGAGAAAATGGATAATTATAGATTGGTTAGCCTGACATCAGAAGTGGGGAAAATGTTGGAATAAATTATTAAAGATGAAATAGCAGCACATTTGGAAAGCAGTGTTGGGATCAGCCCAAGTCAGCAGGGATTTATGAAAGGGAAATCATGCTTGACAAATCTTCTAGAATTTTTTTAGGATGTAACTGGTAGAGTGGACAAGGGAGAACCAGTGGATGTGGTGTATTTGGACTTTCAAAAGGCTTTTGACAAGGTCCCACACAAGAGATTGGTGTGCAAAATTAAAGCACATGGTATTGGGGGTAATGTACTGACGTGGATAGAGAACTGGTTGGCAGACAGGAAGCAGAGAGTCGGAATAAACGGGTCCTTTTCAGAATGGCAGGCAGTGACTAGTGGGATACCGCAGGGCTCAGTGCTGGGACCCCAGCTATTTACAATATACATTAATGATTTGGATGAGGGAATTGAGTGTAATATCGCCAAGTTTGCAGATAACACTAAGCTGGGTGGCAGTGTGAGCTGTGAGGAGGACGCTAAAAGGCTGCAGGGTGACTTGGACAGGTTAGGTGAGTGGGCAAAGGCGAGGCAGATGCAGTATAATGTGGATAAATGTGAGGTTATCCACTTTGGTGGCAAAAACACAAAGGCAGAATATTATCTGAATGGCAGCAGATTAGGAAAAAGGGAGGTGCAGCGAGACCTGGGTGTCATGGTACATCAGTCATTGAAATTTGGCATGCAGGTACAGCAGGTGGTGAAGAAGGCAAATGGTATGTTGGCCTTCATAGCTAGGGGATTTGAGTATAGGAGCAGGGAGGTCTTACTGCAGTTCTACAGAGCCTTAGTGAGGCCTCACCTGGAATATTGTGTTCAGTTTTGGTCTCCTAATCTGAGGAAGGATGTTTTTGCTATTGAGGAAGTGCAGCGACGATTCACCAGACTGCTTCCCGGGATGGCAGGACTGACATATGACGAGGGACTGGATCGACTCGGACTGTATTCACTGGAATTTAGAAGGATGAGAGGGGATCTCGAACATTTTAAATTCTGACGGGACTGGACAGGTTGGACACAGGAAGAATGTTCCCGATGTTGGGGAAGTCCAGAACCAGGGGACATAGTCTAAGGAGAAGGGCTAAGCCATTTAGGACTGAAAGGAGCAGAAACTTCTTCACTCAGAGAGTTATTAAGCTGTGGAATTCTCTACCGCAGAGAGTTGTTGATGCCAGTTCATTGGATATATTCAAGGGAGAGTTAGATAAGGCCCTTACGGCTAAAGGGATCAAGGGGTATAGAGAGAAAGCAGGAAAGCGGTACTGAGGTGAATGATCAGCCATGATCTTATTGAATGGTGGTGCAGGCTCGAAGGGCCGAATGGCCTACTCCTGCACCTATTTTCTATGTTTCTATGACTTCCCCTTCATTATTCCATGCTGACTCTGCCTGACCGAATTTCGCTTATCCAAATGTCCTGCTACTGCTTCTTTAATAATGGACTCCAACATTTTCCCCAACCACAGATGTTAGGCTAACTGGTTCATTGTTTCTTGCTTTTTGTCTGCTTCCTTTTTGAAATAGGGGCGTTACATTTTCAGTTTTCCAATCTGCTGGGACCTCCGCAGAATCCAGGGAATTATGGTAAATTACAACCAATGCATCCATTATCCCTGCCGCTACTTCTCTTCAGACCCTCGGATGCAAGACATCAGGTCCAGGGGATTTATCTGCCTTTAATCCCATTACCTTACTGAGTACCATCTCCTCCCCACTATAGCCACTTGACTATACACTGTTGGAATATTGTTAGTGCCCTCTACCATAAAGACTGATACAAAATATTTGTTCAGAGTTTCTGCCATCTCCATGTGCCCCATTACTAATTCCCCGGTCTCGTCCTCTAAGGGACCAACATTTACCTTAACCACTCTTTTCCTTTTTATATACCTATAGAAACTCTTGCTGTCTGTTTTTATATTTTGTGCTAGTTTACTTTCATAGTCTATCTTCCCTTTCTTAATAATTTTTTTAGTCATTCTTCGCTGGCTTTTAAAAGCTTCCCAGTCTTCTGTCCTCCCACTAGTTTTGGCCACTTTGTACGCCCTTGTTTTTAGTTGGATACTGTCCTTCATTTCTGTCAGTCGGTCAGTTTCTGGTATGTGTGTGTGGGTTTTATTCTGTATCTGTCAGTTTCTGGTATCTGAGTGTGGTCTTTATCTGTATCTGTCAGTTTCTGTTATGTCAGTGTGTGTTTTATCATGTACTGGTCAGTTTCTGGTAGATGAGTGTGTACGTTAACCTATATCGTCAGCTTCTGGCATGTGAATGTGGATATTGACCAGTATCTGTCAGTTTTTTGGATCAGAGTGTGGATTGCATTCTGTACCTATCAGATTCTGGCATGGGAGTTTCGGATTTAATTGGTACCTGTCAGTTTCTGATATGTGACTTTGGTTTTAATCTGCACTGGTCACTTTCTGATATCTAAGTGTGGATTGCATTCTGTACCTGTCAGTTTCTGCTGTGTGAGTGTAGGAATTAATATGTACCTGTCAGTTTCTGGGATGTGATTGTGTTTTTTTTGTACCTGTCAGTTTGTGGTAGATGTGCGGGGTGTCAGTTTCTGGTATCTGAGTGTGGATTTTTACCTTTATATATCAGTTTGTGCAATGTGAATGTGGATTTATTCTGTATCTCTCAATCTGGGGTAAGCGAGTGTGTGTTTCCTCTGTACCTGTTAGTTTCCGGTATATGAGTGTGGGTTTTATTCTGTATCTGTCAGTTTGTGGTATGTGAGTGTGGGTATTATTCTGTATCTGTCAGTTTCTGGTATGTGAGTGTGGGTTTTATTCTGTATCTGTCAGTTTCTGGTATGTGAGTGTGTTTTATTCTGTATCTCTCATTCTGGGGTAAGTGAGTGGGTGTTTCCTCTGTACCTGTCAGTTCCTGGTATGCGAGTTGTTTTATCCTACATCTGTGAAATTTACAGATCAGAGACTACCCCAACAGACAATAGTTTTTCGCATTATATTGGATGAATGAGATTCAGAAATATTTGGAGTAGAGACGAGCTATTAGTACATGATATAAACCATAGCTGTCAGGGGTACTGTGAGTGAGTGTGCAATTCATTCTATATCTGAGAGTCAGGGGTACAGGGAGTGAGTGTGGGATTCACTCTGTATCTGAGTCTGTGGTACAGTGAGTGAGTGTGGGATTCACTCTGTATCTGAGTCTGTGGTACAGTGAGTGAGTGTGGGATTCACTCTGTATCTGAGTCTGTGGTACAGTGAGTGAGTGTGGGATTCACTCTGTATGTGTCAGTCAGGGGTACAGGGAGTGAGTGTGGGATTCATTCTGTATCTATCAGTCAGGGGTACAGGGAGTGAGTGTGGGATTCGCTCTGTATCTATCAGTCAGGGGTACAGGGAGTGAGTGTGGGATTTATTCGGTATCTGTCATAAATGCAAGTGTTTGTTGTTGCTGTAGAAATGAAACTTTTCAGTTACTTACGGTGGTTAACATTTACACAGAAGAAAATGTCAGAAGCAGCCTCGTGGATAACCGTCGGGAAAGTGCTGTTACTGGTGAGATCACGATTTGCTCGATGCAAACTTGGCTAATAACCCTAGAGGTGATGGAAAAGAAAGCAACATTTGGGAACGTTTGAGCGAGATGATAAAACATAATCAGTGCGAGGAGCCCGATCAGAGAGTTGGCGGGCAAGAAGCATTGAGCTCCTGTTTACTGCCCGATGCTATTTCCAAAACAACGGGGAAGAACAGTCCCTGGATCTTGGAACTTGAGGAGGCCTTTCAGCACATGGAACCTGGAGGAAAATCATCCCTTCGAGCCTTTACATAAGGAACAGGAGGAGGCCATTCAGTCCCTCGAGCCTGTTACATAAGGAACAGGAGGAGACCATTCAGTCCCTCGAGCCTGTTGCATAAGGAACAGGAGGAGACCATTCAGTCCCTCGAGTCTGTTACATAAGGAACAGGAGGAGGCCATTCAGTCCCTTGAGCCTGTTACACTGGAACAGGGGGAGGCCAGTCAGTTCCTCGAGTCTGTTATATTGGAACAGGAGGAAGCCATTCAGTCCTTCGAGTCCGTTACATAAGGAACAGGAGGAGGCCATTCAGTATCTCGAGCCTGTTACATAAGGAACAGGAGGAGGCCATTCAGTCCCTCGAGCCTGTTACATAAGGAACAGGAGGAGGCCATTCAGTCCCTCGAGTCTGTTACACTGGAACAGGGGAGGCCATTCAATCCCTTGAGTCTGTTACATAAGGAACAGGGGGAGGCCATTCAGTCCCTCGAGTCTGTTATATTGGAACAGGAGGAATCCATTCAGTCCTTCGAGTCTGTTACATAAGGAACAGGAGGAGGCCATTCAGTATCTCGAGCCTGTTACATAAGGAACAGGAGGAGGCCATTCAGTCCCTCGAACCTCATACATAATGAACAGGAGGAGGCCATTCAGTCCTTCGAGCCTGTTACATTAGGAACAGGAGGAGGCCATTCAGTCCCTCGAACCTCATACATAATGAACAGGAGGAGGCCATTCAGTCCTTCGAGCCTGTTACATTAGGAACAGGGGGAGGCCATTCAGTCCTTCGAGCCTGTTACATTGGAACAGGAGGAGGCCATTCAGTCCCTCGAACCTGGTGATAGGAAGGGACAATATGTATGAATATAAAGGGGCTGCAGGAGGGGTCAGAACTAAAAATCATGGTTTAAAAACGAGTATTAAAACACTTTACCTAAACACACGCAGCATTCGAAACAAAGTAAATGAGTTGATGGCACAAATCATTACAAATGGGTATGATTTGGTGGCCATCACAGAAACATGGTTGCAGGGTGGCCAAGACTGGGAATTAAACATACAGGGGTATCTGACAATTCAGAAAGATAGACAAGAAGGGAAAGGAGGTGGGGTAGCTCTGTTAATCAAGGATGATATCAGGGCAGTTGTGAGAGACGATATTGGCTCTAATGAACAAAATGTTGAATCATTGTGGGTGGAGATTAGAGATAGTAAGGGGAAAAAGTCACTGGTGGGCATAGTTTATAGGACCCCAAATAATAACTTCACGGTGGGGCAGACAATAATCAAGGGAATAATGGAGGCATGTGAAAAAGGAACAGCAGTAATCATGAGCGATTTTAACCTACATATCGATTGGTCAAATCAAATCGCACAGGGTAGCCTTGAGGAGGAATTCATAGAATGCATACGGGATTGTTTCTTCGTACAGTATGTTACAGAACCTACAAAGGGAGAAAGCTATCTTAGATCTGGTCCTGTGTAATGAGATAGGAATAATAAACGATCTCCTAGTCAAAGATCCTCTCGGATTGAGTGATCACAGTATGGTTGAATTTGTAATACAGATTGAGGGTGAGGAAGTAGTGTCTCAAACGAGCATACTATGCTTAAAAAAGGGGAATACAGTGGGATGAGGGCAGAGTTGGCTAAAGTAGACTGGAAACAAAGACTAAACGGTGGCACAATTGAGGAACAGGGGAGGACTTTTAAGGAGTACTTTCACAGTGCTCAACAAAAATATATTCCAGTGAAAAAGAAGGGCGGTAAGAGAAGGGATAACCAGCCGTGGATAACTAAGGAAATAAAGGAGAGTATCAAGTTAAAAACCAATGCGTATAAGGTGGCCAAGGTTAGTGGGAAACTAGAAGATTGAGAAAATTTTAAACGACAGCAAAGAATGACTAAGAAAGCAATAAAGAAAGGAAAGATAGATTACGAAAGTAAACTTGCGCAAAACATAAAAACAGATAGTAAAAGCTTTTACCGATAGATAAACCGGAAAAGAGTGACTAAAGTAAATGTTGGTCCCTTAGAAGATGAGAAGGGGGATTTAATAATGGGAAATGTGGAAATGGCTGAGACCTTAAACAATTATTTTGCTTCGGTCTTCACAGTGGAAGACACAAAAACCATGCCAAAAATTGCTGGTCACAGGAATGTGGGAAGGGAGGACCTTGAGATAATCACTATCACTAGGGGGGTAGTGCTGGACAGGCTAATGGATCTCAAGGTAGACAAGTCCCCTGGTCCTGATGAAATGCATCCCAGGGTATTAAAAGAGATGGAAGTTATAGCAGATTCATTCATTATAATCTACCAAAATTCTCTGGACTCTGGGGAGGTACCAGCAGATTGGAAAGCAGCTAATGTAACGCCTTTGTTTAAAAAAAAGAGGGCAGACAAAAGGCAGGTAACTATAGGCTGGTTAGTTTAACATCTGTCTTGAGGAAAATGCTTGAAGCTATCATTAAGGAAGAAATAGTGGGACATCTAGATAGGAATAGTGCAATCAAGCAGACGCAACATGGATTCATGAAGGGGAAATCATGTTTAACTAATTTACTGGAATTCTTTGAGGATATAAAGAGCATGGTGGATAGAGGTGTACCAATGGATGTCGTGTATTTAGATTTCCAAAAGGTATTCGATAAGGTGCCACACAAAAGGTTACTGCAGAAGATAAAGGTATGCGGAGTCAGAGGAAATGTATTAGCATGGATCGAGAATTGGCTGGCTAACAGAAAGCAGAGAGTCGGGATAAATGGGTCCTTTTTGGGTTGGAAATCGGTGGTTAGTGGTGTGCCACAGGGATCGGTGCTGGGACCACAACTGTTTACAATATACATAGATGACCTGGAAGAGGGGACAGAGTGTAGTGTAACAAAATTTGCAGATGACACAAAGATTAGTGGGAAAGCGGGTTGTGTAGAGGACACAGAGAGGCTGCAAAGAGATTTAGATAGGTTAAGCGAATGGGCTAAGGTTTGGCAGATGGAATACAATGTCGGAAAATGTGAGGTCATCCACCTTGGAAAAAAAACAGCAAAAGGGAATATTATTTGCATAGGGAGAAATTACAACATGCTGCGATGCAGAGGGACCTGGGGGTCCTTGTGCATGAAACTCTTTTGAGTTTACCTGTGAAAACATAAAACATTAAACGGTGCCACCCGACCTGGGTGACACACCAGACATTTACAAGGCCCTTTTTTCCTTTTTTTGGTTTTTTTTTGTGTTTTTTTGTTTTTTTTTTGGGCACTAAAATCACAATTTCTCCGGTGCCCCCTATAAAAGGGAAGGGGACACTAAAAGCACCAGCAATTAAAACAAATTAAACTTTAAAACGTAAAATCAAATTAAAATTTGGTTGCCGGGCGTGATGATGCACTCCAGTCCCTCCGGTGCCCACCTCTCGCGGAAGGCCGCGAGCGTACCGGTGGACACCGCGTGCTCCATCTCCAAGGACACCCTGGACCGGATGTAAGAGCGGAAGAGAGGCAGGCAGTCAGGTTGAACGACCCCCTCGACCGCCCGCTGCCTGGACCGGCTGATTCCTTGTGCATGAAACTCTTTTAGGAGTCTACCTGCAAAACATAAACAACATTAAACTGTGCCACCCGACCTGGGTGACACAGCAGACATTTTCAAGCCCCTTTTTTTTTGGTTTTTGGTTTTTTTTTTTTTTTTTTTTTTTTTTTTTTTTTTTGGGCGCTAAAATCAAATTTTTCCAGTGCCCCCTATAAAAGGAGAGGGGGACACTAAAAACACCGGCAATTAAAACAAATTAAACTTTAAAACGTAAAATCAAATTAAAATTTGGTTGCCGGGCGTGATGATGCACTCCAGTCCCTCCGGTGCCCACCTCTCGCGGAAGGCCGCGAGCGTACCGGTGGACACCGCGTGCTCCATCTCCAAGGACACCCTGGATCGGATGTAAGAGCGGAAGAGAGGCAGGCAGTCAGGTTGAACGACCCCCTCGACCGCCCGCTGCCTGGACCGGCTGATGGCACCCTTGGCCGTGCCCAGGAGCAGTCCTACGAGGAGGCCCTCGGACCTACCCGCTCCCCTCCGCACAGGGTGCCCAAAGATCAGGAGAGTGGGACTGAAGTGCAGCCAGAATTTCAGGAGCAGCCCCTTCAAATAGTGGAACAGGGGCTGCAACCTTGTGCATTCAATAAAAACATGGAACACGGACTCCTCCAGACCGCAGAAATTGCAGGCGGCTTGGGAGTCCGTGAACCGGCTTAAAAATTTGTTGCACGGCACTGCTCCGTGCACCACCCTCCAGGCCAAGTCCCCGATGAATAGTGGGAGGACCCCTGCGTAGAGTGCCCTCCATCGGGGACCCCCGCCTCCTCCGGACGGCAAGATGGTACGCCATGGCGTGTCCGGACGGCCGGCGAGGATGGCAAAGTTGAGGGTGTGCAGGAGCAGCCCGTACAGGAAACCCCTCCGCGCGGAACTGAAAGGCACGGAGGGGATTTCCCCGAGGCGGCTCAAGTTGTGAGGCGCCGGTCCCCGAGGGAGGTTCCGGGGTTTGGCGCCGATGAGGAATTCCGTCCGGACGGGGGTCAGTTCGGACGGGATCTCCCCACGTGCTTGAGCCTCCTCGATACACCTAACGGAGTCAGGGCCCAGAGCTGTTTTTAGCGACTCGATGGCATCGGCCGCGCGGCGGACGTTGGCAGAATTTAGGCGCCGCGCCAGCGTGACTGGCGCCATCCAGCCCGCTCCTCCGCCATCGAGCAGGTCCCTGACCCTGGTCACCTCACCAGCCACAGCCCTCTCTTCCGACCGCCACATGAAGCCTCGGCCGTGGAGGTACGGATTCCCGAGCAGCGGTTCCTGCAGGACGGCCGCCACTCCAGCCGGCGGAGAGCTGCGCTTGGTGGAGACTTTGTTCCAGACCCTGATGAGTTCCCTGTAAAAGACAGGCAGCTCCCGGAGGGCGGTCCTGGCACCCCCCAAGTTCACAAACAGGAGCTGCGTGTCATAATTGAGGTCGAGCTGCTGGCGGAAGAAATACCTCGCCAGAGCACACCACCTAGGAGGGGGCTCGACGTAAAGGTATCTCTGCAGGGTCTGAAGACGGAAAGTCGCGAGCTGGGCGCTGACGCACACCAACGACTGACCGCCCTCCTCAAGCGGGAGACTCAAGACCGCGACAGAGACCCAGTGCTTCCTGTTGTTCCAGAAGAAGTCCACCAGCTTCTTCTGTATCTTGGCGACAAACGCAGGGGGAGGGGTCAAAGTGACCAGCCGGTACCACAGCATTGCGGCCACCAGCTGGTTTATGACTAGCGCTCGACCCCTGTAGGACAGCACTCGGAGCAGTCCTGTCCAGCGCCCTAGGCGAGCGGCGACCTTGGCCTCCAGCTCCTGCCAGTTCGCCGGCCAGGCTTCCTCGTCGGGGCTAAGGTAGACTCCCAGATAGAGGAGATGGGTCGTGCTCCAGGCAAAAGGCCTGAGCTCCTCCGGCAGGGAGTCCACCCGCCACTGACCCACCAGGAGTCCGGAACATTTCTCCCAGTTGATCCTGGCGGAGGACGCGGCCGAGTAAATCTCCTGGCACTCACGCATCCTCCGCAGGTCAGCGGGATCCTCTACCGCGAGGAGCACGTCATCGGCGTAAGCCGAGAGGACGACCTCCACGCCCGGCCCTTGCAGAGCCAGTCCCGTCAACCTCGTCCGCAAGAGGCGCAGGAAAGGCTCCACGCAAACGGCGTATAACTGGCCGGACATGGGGCATCCCTGGCGCACCCCTCTCCTAAAGCGAAGGGGCGCCGTCAAGGACCCGTTAACCTTAATCAGACACTCCGCGGCGGCGTACAAAAGTCGGATCCGGGCGACGAAATGCGTCCCGAACCCGAAAGCGCGCAGAGTTCCGAGCAGATAGTCGTGATCCACCCTGTCGAACGCCTTCTCTTGGTCGAGGGATAGGAAGGCGACCGACAGACCAGCCTCCTGGGAGCAATGGATGAGGTCCCGGACCAGATGGATGTTGTCGTGGATCGTCCGGCCCGGGACCGTGTATGACTGGTCGGGGTGAATCATGTGGTCCAGCACGGCACCAAGGCGAGCAGACATCGCCCTGGCGAAGATTTTGTAGTCCGTGCTGAGGAGGGAGACCGGGCGCCAGTTCTTAAGGAGGCGGAGATCGCCCTTCTTAGGCAGCAGGACGATGACTGCCCTGCGCCAAGAGAGGGGCATCTCCCCGGTCGCCAGACTTTCCCCCAGGACCCGCGCGTAGTCGCTCCCCAGGACGTCCCAGAACGCCCTGTGGAACTCCACGGTCAGCCCGTCCAGCCCCGGGGATTTTCCCCTCGAGAGCCGGGCGAGGGCACCGGTCAGCTCCGCCAGGCTTAGCGGAGCTTCCAGATTTTCGGCGCCCTCCGGGCTGACCTTCGGCAGGTCCTCCCACAAAACTCTACGCGCTTCCTCGCTGGACGGATCCGGAGAGAACAGAGCCCCGTAATATTCACGGACCCTGTTGTTGACGCCCTCCGGATCCGAGACGAGAGAGCCGTCGTCGGCCAGCAGCGTCAAGAGCTGCTTACGGACACTCTGCCTTTTTTCCAGCGAGTCCTTGTGCATGAATCCCAAAAAAAAGTTAGTTTGCAGATGCAGCAGGTAATCAGGAAGGCGAATGGAATGTTGGCCTTCATTGCGAGAGGGATGGAGTACAAAAGCAGGGAGGTCTTGCTGCAACTGTATAGGGTATTGGTGAGGCCGCACCTGGAGTACTGCATGCACTTTTGGTCACCTTACTTAAGGAAGGATATACTAGCTTTGGAGGGGGTACAGAGACGATTCACTAGGCTGATTCCGGAGATGAGGGGGTTACCTTATGATGATAGATTGAGTAGACTGAGTCTTTACTCGGAGTTCAGAAGGATGAGTGGTGATCTTATAGAAAGATTTAAAATAATGAAAGGGATAGACAAAATAGAGGCAGAGAGGTTGTTTCCACTGGTCGGGGAGACTAGAACTTGGGGGCATAGCCTCAAAATACAGGGGAGCTCATTTAAAACCGAGTTGAGAAGGAATTTCTTCTCCCAGAGGGTTGTGAATCTGTGGAATTCTCTGCCCAGGGAAACAGTTGAGGCTAGCTCATTGAATGTATTCAAATTACAGATAGATAGATTTTTAACCAATAAGGAAATTAAGGGTTACGGGGAGCGGGCGGGTAAGTGGAGCCGAGTCCACGGCCAGATCAGCCATGATCTTGTTGAGTGGCGGAGCAGGCTCAAGGGTCTAGATGGCCTACTCCTGTTCCTAATTCTTATGTTCTTATGAGCCTGTTATATAAGGAATAGGGGGAGGCCATTCAGTCTCTCGAGTCTGTTACATTGGAACAGGAGGAGGCCATTCAGTCCCTCGAGTCTGTTACATTGGAACAGGAGGAGGCCATTCAGTCCCTCGAGTCTGTTACATTGGAACAGGAGGAGGCAATTCAGTCCCTCGAGTCTGTTTCATAAGGAACAGGAGGAGACCATTCAGTCCCTCGAGCCTGTTACATTGGAACTGGAGGAGGCCCATTCAATTCCTCGTGTCTGTTACATTTGGAACAGGGGGAGGCCATTCATTAGAAGTGGAGGAGGCCCATTCAGTCCTTGGATCCTGTTACACAGGAACAGTAAGCCATTCTGCCCTTCGACTCTGTTACATTAGGAACTGGAGTGGGCCTTTTAGCCCTGGAGTTTGCTTTACAGGAATAGATGGACACCATTCAGCCCCTCAAACCTGTTACAAATGAATAGGCAGCCATTCAGACCCTCAAGTTTGTTGCATAGAAACAGGAGGTGGGCATTCAGAACCACAGCCTTGCTATAAAGGAATTGGTGGAGGCGATGCATCGACTGGATACTGTTACACAGGAATAGAGGAGGCCATCCATCCTCTGGAGCCTTTCACATCTGAACTGGAGTAGGCCATTCAGCCCACCGACAATGTTATAGGAACTAGAAGAGGCCAATAAGCCAGTCGTACATGTTATATTGCAACTGGAGGAGGCCACTCATCCCATTTAACTTATTACACAGGAACAGGAGGTGGCTGTTCAGCACTGAATGTTGTTAGACAGGAGCAGGATGAGGCTATTCTTCCCCTCGAGCCTGTTACATTGGATCAGGAGGATGCCATTCAGCCCTTCCATTCTGTTATATGGGAAGAGGAAATTCAGCCTCTCTAACATTAGAAACACAAGCAGACCACTCAGCCTTTGATTCTGTGACATGGGAACAGCAGGAAGTTTTTCATCCCCTCGTGCTTCTTACATTAGGAACAGGAGAAGACCCTCAGTCCCTTGGGTCTGTTACATCGGAACAGGAGTAGGTCAATTCCACCCCTCGGAACTGTTAACCAGGAACAGGAGGTGCTCATTCAGCACCTCCAGCCTGTTAAAGGAATTGGAAGAGGTCTTTCAGCCCCTCGCACATGTTATATAGGAACTGGGGGAGGATATTCAGCCCCTCAAGCATGTTAAATTAGGATCACAAGCAGGCCATTCAGCCCTTTGACCCTGTGACATGGGAACAGGAGAAGGCCGTTCAACCCTTCGAGGATATCATATAGGGACTGGAGGAGGCCATACAGCAACTCGAGCTGATTACATTAGGAACTGGAGAGGGCTATTCAGCAATTGGAGTTAGAAAGCAGTAGGAGGAAGCAATTCTGCCCCTCGGGTCTGTTACATTAGGAATAGGACAAGAGCATTCATCCCCGTGGGACTGTTTCAGGGGAACAGGAGGAGGGCATTCAGCCCCTCGAGCTTGTTACATAGGAACTGGAGGAGACTATTTAGCCCCTGGAGTCTGTGACACAGGAATAGAAGTGGCTATTCAGCCCCTGGAACCTGTTACATAAGAACTAAAGGAGACCATTCATCCCATTCTAGCCTGATACAAAGGTACAGGGGGAGGCCATTCTGCCCCTAGACCTTGTTACATATGAACAGGAGGAAGCCATTATGTCCCTCGTGTTTATTACATTAGGAACATGAGAAGACCACTCAGTATCTCCAGTCTGTTAAATTAGGAACAGGAGGTGACTATTAACCCCCTCGGGCCTGTTACACAGGAATAGGAGGAGGCCATTCAGCACCACAAACATGTTTAATTCGGATAACCTGTCTGTGTACCTGCACACTAGAAGCCCAGGGCAGAATGGGCCAGCCCACACTGTGATATGTGTGCGCATTAGATCCGTGCAGCAGAGCAGGTCTCCAGTCATCTTGGTTAACCCTTGCCACTGGATAAAGGCCGAGCTCTGTCAAGCCCATGTGGTGGTTGATTTGCAACGGTCACCACACGTTAAAACAAACCAGGCACAGGCATCTTCCACCCTTCAATTGGAGTTCAGGACTGGAATATCGGGTCCTTCATTGAAACATCTGTGAACTCATGTGGAAGCAAGTTACCCTCGTTCAAGGGACTGCTGTGATGATGACACTGTGATAGGTACCGTACCTACTGTGTTTACAAGCAGCTGGTTACACTGTTCCAAATGTCTCAGGTGGAAGAAACTTCACATTTCCGGTTCCTTCAATTCCTTGCCTGTAAGAAGAAAATGTATCTCTGATCATTCAAGAACAGGAGAGGTAGAAAAGACTAAAGTGATGAATGTAATCGTTCACTTAATATTCATTATGAACATTCACAAAGGGAAGCCAGCGATACAAACAGTGTCAGTGTCTGACTCCACTGCAGTACTGCAGCACTCAGCTTCTGCACACCAAGTGTGTTGGGCAGATTTACAGCAATTTACTGACATCCAGACACAACCCAACCCCTGCCCTGCTTCAGGAATGGGACTACCCGATGGAGCACGGACTTTTACACAGCTCAGATTGCTGCTCCCCTCTCCCAGGGCACTAACCGTTCAACCAAAAACAAAGAGCCGCTGTTTAAAACGTGTCCTTCACATTTCTCACCCGGTGCCTGCAATAGATGCTCCTTGTATAAATCCTCAGTGTCCGGCTCTGCTTCCACTGCTCGCTGTCCAATGACAACAAACACAGTGAGACTGGAACTAAAGCAGGAACGTTCACTACTGGTTTGCAGGGAGAAAGCAGCAATGATTGTAAACAGCAGATCTTTCCCATTCTGTCTCCCTTACCCGGGACACACGCTGTCCACACACAGCCCGAGAATGGCCTCTCCCTTCCCCCACTCACTCCACGCACTCAGGCCAGTTCTTGCTCCACTCCGCCTGTTATACACAGACCCCGACTCCCCCTGAACTTCCCCCGGACTCAGTGCCGATCTCTGAGCCCATCTGCGGACACGCTCCCAAACCGATGTGCTGATGTAAGGAGGCTGCTGCTCGCTGCCTTACCGCGGGACCTCGGTGTCTCCATTCCCGGCTGTTTAAACCATCTGCTTCCGCTCACTGAGTGAATGGCGCTCACAGGCTGGGGGAGGGGAGGGCGCATGCGCTCTTCTGCTCACTGGAAATCGACACAGGGGGCGGGGCTTATCCCCGCATGCGCAGCTCTCTGCAATAATTCAGCCTTTAAAAATCAAAGTGAACTTTTCCCAATTTACTTTTAGCAGAATCTGAGCAAAGGAACTGGGCCTGGGGAGCAAGGACAGAGAATGTTTATCATTATCATCATCATAGGCAGTCCCTCGGAATCGAGGAAGACTTGCTTCCACTCCTGAAGTGAGTTCTTTGTTGGCTGAACAGTCCAATACGAGAGCCACAGACTGTGTCGCAGGTGGGACAGACAGTCGTTGAGGGAAGGGGTGCGTGGGACTGGTTTGCCACACGCTCTTTCCGCTGCCTGCGCTTGGTTTCTGCATGCTCTCAGCGATGAGACTTGAAGTGCTCAGCGCCCTCTCGGATGCACTTCCTCCACTTAGGGCCGTCTTTGGCCAGGGACTTCCAGGTGTCAGTGGGGATGTCGCACTTTATCAGGGAGGCTTTGAGGGTGTCCTTGTAATGTTTCCCTTGCCCACCTTTGGCTCATTTGCCATGAAGGAGCTCCGCATAGAGCACTTGCTTTGGGAGTCTCGTGTCTGGCATGTGAACTATGTGGCCTGCCCAGCGGTGCTGATCGAGTGTGGTCAGTGCTTCAATGCTGGGAATGTTAGCCTGGACAAAGACGCTGATATTGGTGCACCTGCCCTCCCAGGGGATTTGTACGATCTTGCAGAGATATCATTGGTGATATTTCTCCAGAAACTTGAGGTGTCTGCTGTACATGGTCCATGCCTCTGAGCCATACAGGAGGGCAGGTATTACCACAGTCCTGTAGAACACGAGCTTGGTGGTAGACCTGAGGGCCTGGTCTTCGAACACTCTTTTCCTCAGGCGGCCGAAGGCTGCACTTACACACTGCAGGGGGTGTTGAATCTCGTCATCAATGTCTGCTTTTGTTGATACAAGGCTCCCGAGGTATGGGAAATGATCCATGTTGTCGAGGGCTGCACCGTGGATCAAGGACAGGCTGATGGAGGACCTTTGTCTTTCAGATGTTTAGCGTAAGGCCCATGCTCTTGAATTCCTCAGTAACTACATCGACTATATCCTGGAGTTCAACTTCAGAATGTGTGCAGACGCAGGTGTCATCTGCGTGCTGTAGCTCAACGACAGAGGTTGGGGTGATCGTGGACCTGGCCTAGAGGCGGCAAAGTTTAAACAACTTCCCACTGGTTATGTAATTTAGTTCCACTGCAATGGGGAGCTTGTTGACTGTGAGGTGGAGCATGGCAGCAAGGACGATTGAGAAGAGGGTTGGAGCAATGACACAGCCATATGTGACCCCGGTCCGGACGTGGATTGGGTCTGTAATGGATCCATTGGTAAGGATCATGGCCTGCATGTCCTTTGGAGCAGCTGAAGGATGTTGACAAACTTTTGGGAGCATCCGAAATGGAGGAGGAAGTTCCATAGACCCTCGTGGTTGACATTGACAAAGGCCTTTGTAAGGTTGAAAAAGGCCATGTATAAGGGCTGGCGCTGCTCCCTGCATTTTTTCTGCAGCTGTCGCGCTGAAAATATCATGTCCATTGTGCCCCGGTGCAGCGTCAGAGAGGCCTATAAAAGGCTTGGCATTGGAGAGGTGGGAATTCGAGCAGCGGGAGTTTGGAGCAGTGTCGGAGAGGCCTATAAAAGGCTCGGCATTGGAGAGGCGGGCGTTCGAGCAGTGGGAGTCTGGAACAGCATAGGAGAGGCCTATAAAAGGCCCAACAGTCGGAGAGGCGGGAGTTCGAGCAGCGGGAGTCTGGGGCAGCATCGGAGAGGCCTATAAAAGGCCCAACAGTCGGAGAGGCGGGTGTTCGAGCAGCGGGAGTCTGGGACAGCATCGGAGAGGCCTATAAAAGGCCCAACAGTCGGAGAGGCGGGTGTTCGAGCAGCGGGAGTCTGGGGCAGCATCGGAGAGGCCTATAAAAGGCCCAACAGTCGGAGAGGCCAGCTGGTGCAGGTGCAGCTGCAGAAGGTAAACAAAGAAGTAGAATAAATCGCAAGGTGACGTCACAGCCAAGGGGGTAAATGATTGGCTGGTGATTGGTGAGTAGTTTTTCTTTTTCTTTTCCCTATCAGTAGGTAACCTTTATCATTGTTGTTTCCAAATTAAGTTGATCTAAGGGTTAAGCCTTGGCAGGAGAGCTCGGACAGGTGTCATGCTCCTCCTATGCTATGTGGGAATGCAGGGATGTTTCCAGTGTCCCTGATGGCTACATTAGCAGGAAGTGTACTCTGCTGCAGCTCCTGACAGACTGCATTGTGGCACAGGATCTGCGGGTGGATTCTCTCTGGAGCATGCACGATGCTGAGGATGCCATGAATAGCACGTTTAGTGAGTTGGTCTTACCACAGGTCAGGGTTACACGACAGATAGGGAATGGATGACCAACAGGAAGAGCAGTGGAAGGAAGGTGGTGCAGATTTCCCTGTGGTCATCCCCCTCCAAAACAGATACACCACTTTGGGTATTGTTGGGGGGGATGACTCATCAGGGCAGGACAACAGCAGCCAAGTCCATGGTACCGTGGGTGGCTCTGCTGCACAGGAGGGCAGGAAAAAGAGTGGGAGAGCTATAGTGGTAGGGGATTCTATTGTAAGGGGAATAGATAGACGTTTCTGTGGCCACAATCAAGACTGCAGGGTGGTATGTTGCCAAAGGGTGGAAAACGCTAGTGGGAGTTGTGTACAGACCACTCAACAGTAGTAGTGAGGTTGGGGACAGCATCAAACAAGAAATAAGGGATGTGTGCAATAAAGGTACAGCAGTTATCATGGGTGACTTTAATCTACATATAGATTGGGCTGACCAAACTGGTAGCAATACAGTGGAGGAGGATTTCCTGGAGTGTGTTAGGGATGGTTTTGTCGACCAATATGTCGATGAACCAACTAGAGGGGGTGGGGGGGCATCCTAGATTGGGTGATGTGTAATGAGAAAGGACTAATTAGCAATCTTGTTGATCGAGGCCCCTTGAGGAAGAGTGACCATAATATGGTAAAATTCTTTATTAAGATGGATAGTGCCACAGTTACTTCAGAGACTAGGATCCTGAACTTGAGGAAAGGTAACTTCGATGGTATGAGATGTGAATTGGCTAGAATAGACTGGCAACTGATCCTTAAAGGGTTGATGGTGGATAGGCAATGGCAAGCATTTAAGGATCACATGGATGAACTTCAACAATTGTACATACCTGTCTGGAGTAAAAATAAAATGGGGAAGGTGGCTCAACCGTGGCTAACAAAGGAAATTAAGGATAGTGTTAAATCCAAGGAAGCGTCATATAAATTGGCCAGAAAAAGCAGAAAACTGAGGACTGGGAGAAATTTAGAATTCAGCAGAGGAGGACAAAGGGTTTAATTAGGAGGGGGAAAATAGAGTATGAGAGGAAGCTTTCCGAGTACATAAAAACTGACTGCAAAAGCTTTTATTGATATGTGAAGAGAAAAAGATTAGTAAAGACAAACATAGGTCCCTTGCAGTCAGATTCAGGTGAATTTATAATGGGGAACAAAGAAATGGCAGACTAATTGAACAAATACTTTGCTTCTGTATTCATGAAGGAAGACACAAATACTCTTCTGGAAGTACTAGTGGACCGAGGGTCTAGTGAGAAGGAGGAACTGAAGGATATCCTTATTAGGCGGGAAATTGTGTTAGGGAATTTGATGGGATTGAAGGCCGATAAATCTCCGGGGCATGATAGTCTGCATCCCAGAGTATGTAAGGAAGTGGCCCTAGAAATAGTGGATGCATTGGTGGTCATTTTCCAACATTCTATCGACTCTGGATCAGTTCCTATGAACTGGAGGGTAGCTAATGTAACACCACTTTTTAAAAAATGAGGGAGAGAGAAAATGGATAATTATAGACAAGTTAGCCTAACATCAGTAGTGGGGAAAATGTTGGAATCAATTATTAAAAATGAAATAACAGCGCATTTGGAAAGCAGTGACAGGATCGGTCAAAGTCAACATGAAAGGGAAATCATGCTTGACTAATCTTCTGGAATTTTTTCAGGATGTAACTTGTAGAGTGGACAGGGGAGAACCAGTGGAGCTGGTGTATTTGGCCTTTTGACAAGGTCCTACACAAGAGATTGGTGTGCAAAATTAAAGCACATGTTATTGGGGGTAATGTACTGACGTGGATAGAGAACTGGTTGGCAGACAGGAAGCAGAGAGTCGGGATTAACGGGTCCTTTTCAGAATGGCAGGCAGTGACTAGTGGGGTGCTACAGGGCTCAGTGCTGGGACCCCAGCTATTTACAATATACATTAATGATTTGGATGAGGGAATTGAGTGTAATATCTCCAAGTTTCCAGATGACACTAAACTGGGTGGTGGTGTGAGCTGTGAGGAGAATGCTAAGAGGCTGCAGGGTGACCTGGACAGGTTAGGTGAGTGGGCAAATGCATGGCAGATGCAGTATAATGTGGATGAATGTGAGGTTATCCACTTTGGGGGCAAAAACACAAAGGCAGAATATTATCTGAATGGCGTCAGATTAGGTAATGGGGAGGGGGGGCTGGGGTGCAATGAGACCTGGGTGTCATGGTACATCAGTCATTGAAAGTTTGCATTCAGGTACAGCAGGTGGTGAAGAAGGCAAATAGTATGTTGGCCTTCATAGCTAGGGGATTTGAGTATAGGAGCAGGGAAGTCTTACTACAGTTCGACAGGGCCTTGGTGAGGCCTCACCTGGAATATTGTGTTCAGTTTTGGTCTCCTAATCTGAGGAAGGACGTTCTTGCTATTGAGGGAGTGCAGCGAAGGTTCACCAGACTGATTCCGGGGATGGCTGGACTGACATATGAGGAGAGACTGGATTGACTGGGCTTTTATTCACTGGGGTTTAGAAGGATGAGAGAGGATCTCATAGAAACATTTTAAATTCTGACGAGACTGGACAGGTTAGATGCAGGAAGAATGTTCCTGATGTTGGGGAAGTCCAGAACCAGGGGTCACAGTCTAAGGATAAGGGGTAAGCCATTTAGGACCGATATGAGAAAAAACCTCTTCACTCATAGAGTTGTTAACCTGTGGAATTCCCTACTGCAGAGAGTTGTTGATGCCAGTTGATTGGATATATTCAAGAGGGAGTTAGATATGGCCCTTACGGCTAAAGGGATCTAGAGTTATGGAGAGAAAGCAGGAAAGGGGTACTGAGTTGAATGATCAGGCATGATATTACTGAATGGTGGTGCAGGCTCGTAGGGCCTACTCCTGCACCTATTTTCTATGTTCCTATGTTTCTATGCACCATAGGGGACGAAATCCGCACTGTGACTTTGGGAGGATCTCCTCGGCCACAGGGTGAAGATGGTTGAGGAGGACTCTAGCAGCAACCTTCCCAGTGGTTGATAGCAGGGAGATTCCCCTGTAATTGCCGCAGTGGACTTGTCCCCTTTTTTAATGCTGGTCATGATCACTGCATCTCTGAGATCTCCCGGCATGCTCTCCTCACTCCAGATGAGAAAGATGAGGTCATGTATCTGCGTCAACAGTGCCTCTCCACCATACTTTAGTGTCTCAGCAGGGATTCCATCCGCTCCCATAGCCTTGTTGTTCTTGAGCTGTCTTATGGTTTTTCCAACCTCATGCACCATTGGGGTTTCGCTGAGGTGGTGGTGGGTCGCAAGCTGCGGGATGGAATTGAGAACACTCGACTCAAAGGCAGAGTCTTGATTGAGGAGATCTTTGAAGTCCTTTTCCAGCAGGCCCTGACAGCCTTGGTGTCCTTGACGGTTTCCCCGTTCTTGGCCAGCAGTGGGGTGGGGCCTTGGGTGTTTGGACCATAGGTGGCCTTGACTGCGATGAAGAATCCTAGCACATCATGGCTGTTGGCTAGTTGTTGTAACTCCTGTGCTTTCTCCATCCACCAGCTGTTTGTTAGGTCCCAGGTTTTTTGTTGGACCTCAGACTTGAGCTACCTGTAATGTTGCTTTGCTGCTCCCGAGTTGTGTTTTTGCTTGAGGCTCAGAAATGCTCTGTGCTTGCGATCTATTAGTTCTTGGATCTCCTGATCATTCTCATCAAACCAGTCCTGGTGTTTTCTGGTTGAGTGACCAAGTATCTCTTGGCAGGCACTGGTTATGGAGGCCTGGAGGACAGAGAATGTTTAAAGCTGGGGACCTTGTCCCTTTGAGATGCTCAATTTTGGATCATGCCATGCAGGGTGTTTTTCTCTTCGTGAGCCCGTCTTCACAAAGCAATCCTGCAGAAACATCGGAGGGACGAGGGAGCAGGAGTGTTTGCTGGGACTGTGCAGGAGTTAATATCTGACAGTAAAAGTCCCAGGTTAATTTAATTGGAGTGAAACACTCGGTCACTGAGAATAATACCGAACAGCCCTGAGCTGCAAAATTACAGAGACTACAACAGGGAAGCGAGGGTTAAATGTGGGGCATTGTTTCTCTCACTCTCTGACACTGTCCCACAGTGTGGAATTAATAATGTCTCCCTCTGTGGTACAATATCAGTGAGAGAGGGGACTGCATCTCTATCTCCCCAATGGGGACTTTCAGGATAAAACCGGACCTCACAGGTCAGTCTGGAACTGATACTGTGCATGTTTCTGTGTCTCACCGCCCGACCTCGATCTTTGCTGTCTCGCGCTCAGCACTCTTCCCCCTATCTCTGACTCTGTTACAATCCTCTTTCTCTTGTACTGTCTGTGAAGGCGTGATAACGCTATTGAGCATGATGTGGAAACACTATTGGAAGTACAATCCTGATACTGTTTCTGTTTCTCTCTCTGGTGCTGTACATGGATGTCTGACACTAGTATTGAGCGTAATATGGGAACACTGATACCAAGTGTAAGACTGATAAAGTGTGTGTGTGTCTCTCTCTATCTTTCGTAGTGCGGTACATGAATGTCTGACACTAGTATTGAGCGTAATATGGAGACACGTCTCTGGGTGATGAGCATGGGATGGATAGGACACTAGTGACTGTTAAATGTCCCTCAGCTTAGGAGGTGAGAGAGACAAAGAAATGCTGGAGGGACGGTGAACATATAATTTATATTTTCATGTTAATCAAACATGTTTCTGCATTCGAACAATATAACAACTTAACAGCAGATATGGGTTAAGCCAGCCACTGCTGTGATTGGCTCCTGCTCCTGAATCTGGGGAACAGATATTGTGAGAAGCGCCGGCCTCGGAGTGTTTAACACTTAGTGAGCTGGGAAACTACAACTAACCCCGAGAATCGGCAGCACAGGCCGAGCGGAGAGGAAACTCTGTGCTGGGAGCTGTAAATCTGGGACAGTTTGTGTTGTGAATGTGCAGATGTGAACATTGTGTGAGCGAGAGTGTGTTAAAGGGGCGGCCCGGTGAGACTAATATCACTGTGTTTGTGTGTCCGTCTCATCGCCGGATTCCAGAGTCCCTCTTGTGTAAAATTCAAAGATTTCCCTGTCACAGGATCGCCCTGCTCCCCTGCTCAGGTCTAAAGTGGGAATTAAACGTCAAGTTTGATTTGATTTCAAATTTCAATCAAAAAACAGAAAAAATATCCGCGATCGGGTGAGAGAGCGCGATCAGTGCAGCAATGAAACGGGTTTAAATCCAAATTGCTGCCTTCAATTCGGATGAAACTTTCTCGACAGCAAACATCCCGGTGTTCGGAACAGAAAGAGGCCAGTCTGGGAATCTGGAGGGCCCGGGTTGAATTGGAATCGGACAGTTAATGAGGAGAGAGAAACACAGAGAGGCTGGAGGGGCGGGGAGCTGACAGCAGGATGTCTCCGCCCCGTCCGCTCGCTGCCTTTAAGTTGCTCTGTGCCGCCGCCTCCCGTTTCATTCCTGACCGAGCTTTGACTGTCAGAGAGATTTTCCACAGAGTCGCAGACATGACTGACACTGCAGCCGCCGAAACGGCCCCTCCTGCCGCCGCCACTCAAATCAAGGCTCCCAGCAAGAAGAAGGCGGCTCCCCGCTCCAAGCCAGCCGGTCCCACGTTGGGCGAACAGATCCTCAAGGCTGTGGCCGATGGCAGCGATCGTAAGGGGATGTCCCTGGCCGCGATAAAGAAGGCTCTGACGGCCAAAGGCGTGGATGTGGAGAAGCGCGGGTCCCAGATCAGGTTCAGTATCAAGAGGAATGTGACAAATGGCTTCCTGGTGCAGACCAAGGGCACGGGCGCCTCGGGCTCCTTCAAAGTCGATAAGAAGGAAAACCAGGGTAAAGTGGGAAGGAAGGTGAAGAAACCAGCAGCCAAGAACTCTCCAGCCAAGAAACCAGCAGCCAAGAAATCTCCAGCCAAGAAACCAGCAGCCAAGAAACCAGCAGCCAAGAAATCTCCGGCCAAGAAACCAGCAGCCAAGAAATCTCCAGCCAAGAAAACGAGCACCAAGAAGGCGCTAACAGCAAAAAAGTCAGCGAAAGCGGCGGCTGGGAAGAAGCCGGCTGCAGCGAAGCCCAAGAGCCCCAAGAAGGCCTCGGGCGCAAAGGTGAAGGCGGCCAAAAAGGTGGAAAAACCGAGGGCCAAGGCCAAATCAGCAAGACCCAAGAAAGCAGCGCACAAAAAGTAAATAAAAAGTGCAACTTGTAAACATCTGAACCCAAAGGCTCTTCTCAGAGCCACCCACGCCTCTCAGAAAAGAGCTGATCCCCGAATCAAATGATCCCTGTCCCGGGGCCGGGCTCAGATTTCAGACAGAAATCATTGAACATGAAGCCAGGATCCCTGGTGACTCGCTGACATTGGCTGCACCCACCCCTCCCCCAGTGTCTGCAATAAAACACACAGAATGGGATGTCCGGCCCGGGCCTCACTGTAACTGGGGATGTGTTCGGCTCCAGTCTCAGTTCCTGGTCATTGTCATTTCACAGATTCAGGGGGAGAGTCTGTGAGCCGGTGATACTGGCGGAGATACCCCGCCTCACAACTCAAACCCCAAACACCACAGTCTCCAAATCAGCTGGAATAAGGTGTTTGTAAACTGCTGAACCCGTCTGTGAGAGGAAGTGTGGGGAGATGGAACAAGGTCTGAGATTGACAGGGAAGGGGCTGTATATAGGCGGGAATATTCGCGATTGTTAATTGTAACGGGACCTTATTTAAAAGCTTCTGGTTCCTGGAAGTCTTGAAGATGAATTCCGAGTCTGTTAGGATTTGTGCGGAGCGCTGTGTTTCGGTTCTATTGTGGGAAAACGGTTTGAAATTGGCGGCTGCAGAAAGCTAGAGGCTTCAGAATTCAAACCGGAATGTGACAGAATGGGATTGGTGACTTATAATGGGGCACAATCGCCGTTATAAAGAGCGGGATTCTTAAATTGCTGGCGGGAAATTAGATTTTATTTAATCTCTGTTGGTTGATATTCTGAAATTGGCGGGCTTTTTGAAATTGACCAACTGTCAGTTTCAGTTCAGCCAATCAGGATCCAGTAATCCCCGCCCTTCATTTTCACTCTCGGTGCTTGGGTCAAACTTGATTGGCGGTCGGGTTGCAGCCAATCACAGCCCCGGGGCGGACCCTCACACACTTTAAAAGGAGGCCCCAGAGGAGGCTCCGCATTAACAGTTCCTGTATCCCAGATTGTGTTGAGATCCGTTCAGAAAATGGCCAGGACCAAGCAGACAGCGCGCAAATCCACCGGAGGGAAAGCTCCTCGCAAACAGCTGGCGACCAAAGCGGCCCGGAAGAGTGCTCCGGCCACGGGCGGAGTGAAGAAGCCTCATCGCTACCGACCCGGCACCGTGGCTCTGAGGGAGATCCGCCGCTACCAGAAATCCACCGAGCTGCTGATCCGCAAACTGCCCTTCCAGCGCCTGGTGCGGGAGATCGCTCAGGACTTCAAGACCGACCTGCGCTTCCAGAGCTCGGCCGTCATGGCCCTGCAGGAGGCCAGTGAGGCTTACCTGGTGGGGCTCTTTGAGGATACCAACCTATGCGCCATCCACGCCAAGCGAGTCACCATCATGCCCAAAGACATCCAGCTCGCCCGCCGCATCCGCGGGGAGCGCGCTTAGACTCCCCCTGCCTCGGCTCCAAGCTTCAGCACCAAGTGCAACAACGGCTCTTTTCAGAGCCAACAAATCAGCAAAGGAAAGAGCTGCCATCTCCTATTACCAGAGCTTCGTGTTCATTAACCCATTGTAGGGACGGGCAGAGGGTGTGGGACTGATTACTGATCGTGTGTTCATATACCAGCTCCGTTCACATGGGAGTTATTGACGATTAACTGATGAGCCCTTTAATTTTTTCGGAAACTGACATCGGCTTTGCGTCGCTCTGACCTCCACTTCCCCGGGGCAGAGCATAGATTTCCTCATTCGGTGTTGCCGGAGAATGGGGGCAGGCAGATCTGGGAAGCACTGCAATGGACCCGGATCCTGTATGTTGTGCATCGCTCGCTGATGCAGTGCGGTCTAAACTGACTGGCTTAGCAGCGAAATACAGAGCCCGGGAACGGCCGGAGCTCCCGAGAACAAAACCAGCATTCAAACTATCTCAAACCAGACCAGAATTAAACTAGGCCCTTTTATTACTACATTAATTCATCATCGCCGACTCTTTCGTTTTCAGACAGATTAAAGAATATTTAAAGAACCGGTGGCGGTATTTATACAATTGTTGAGTGACAACTGTAGTTCAATTATTCGCTGTTAACGGGAAGAATGTATGTGTGATCAGAGAACCGTAATGCAGAGACCGGGAACTGAAAACTCCCGCATACGGATAAGGGGGTAAATCATTTAGGACTGAGATGAGGAGAAACTTATTCACTCAAGAGTTGTTAACCTGTGGAATTACCTACCGCAGAGAGTTGTTGATGCCAGTTCGTTAGATATATTCAAGAGGGAGTTTGACGTGGCCCTTATGGCTAGAGATATTGAGAGAAAGCAGAAAAGGGGTACTGAGGGAATAATCAGCCATGATCTTATTGAATGGTGGTGCAGGTTCGAAGGGCCGAACGGCCTGCTCCTGCACCTATTTTCTATGTTTACAGGTCTAAAACAGGCCAATCTATCAGTACATGAATTAAAGGGCTCTGACTCCATTAAGACAGTAAGCAGCCCTTTCACAGATACTGTGGGTGGCTCTGAAAAGAGCCTTTGGGTTATTAGATTAAATCTTGTCCGCTTTACTTGGTCTTGGACGAAGTGGTGGTTTTCTTGGGCAGCAGCACAGCCTGGATATTCGGCAGCACCCCGCCCTGAGCGATGGTCACCTTTCCCAGCAGCTTGTTGAGCTCCTCGTCGTTGCGGATGGCCAGCTGCAAGTGTCTGGGGATGATGCGGGTCTTCTTGTTGTCGCGGGCCGCGTTGCCGGCCAGCTCCAGGATTTCAGCGGTCAGATACTCGAGCACAGCAGCCATGTAGACCGGGGCTCCGGCACCCACACGCTGAGCGTAGTTCCCCTTTCGCAGGTGCCTGTGAACACGGCCCACAGGGAACTGCAGTCCGGCTCGGGAGGAGCGAGACTTGGCCTTGGCGCGAGCTTTACCGCCTGTTTTTCCTCTTCCAGACATTTCCACGATCCACAGAAAAAGAATGAGAAACTCCTCCCACATCTGCCCTTCTTATAGCTTCTGGATGGATGCAGGGAGCAAACTTGTGATTGGTCGCTCTGAAGTGGATTTCATTGGTCTTTTCCGCTGACCAATCACCGTCTGTTTAGCCCGCCAATGAAAAGAGGGCGAAAATTACTGTTCGACTTCCAACGAATCTTCAATTTCAAAAACCCCGCCAATAATTTTTACAATGCGGATTATGATAAATTCACCATTAGCCAAAGATTTCCAAACACTTTTTATTTCCTTTTGCCGTATTCCATATTACCGTCCAAATTCCAGGATGTTACAATCAGGTTTAAATTCGGGTTCAGTTTCAAACGTTCTGTAACGGGACACATTCCAGCTCAATCTTTGTACAATTTGGGAATCACAGATCATGGATCGATCCTCCGCACAGGCGGGAGTGAGACCAGAACTGGGAGTTCTTCTGTGAAAAAAGAGGGACACAGGGTTCAAACTCCCTGTTCTGGTCTCTGTAAAAACTCCCAGTCTGGGCTGTTGCACTCGGAATCTCGGATTAATAAGCGGGTTGAACCGAACTAGAATTTTTTTTATATTGTAAAGGGTTTGAGAGAGAATGAGGTGACTAAAGTCTGAATGTCACCTCCGAAAGCAAGATCATAATTCATTGGCAGGCGGCCAGGGACAGTGTGTGCAGTTTACTGGGAGGGAAATTTATCAGAGAAGCTAAGGTTGAACCGGACAGTAAAATCGCTTATGAGAATTCAAATCTAACTCAACTTTAAATGTTGTCAAACATTTGCTCAGGAAATAATTACAGTAAATTGAGTTAAAAGGGTGATGTGTTTGTGCAGCTCTTTCAGAGACGTTGTGGGTGGCTCTTAAAAGAGCCGTTGGGTTTCTGGTGTTGTATCAGGACAGCGTGGAGTTTTACTTGGAACTGGTGTACTTGGTCACCGCCTTTGTCCCTTCCGACACGGCGTGCTTGGCCAGCTCCCCGGGCAGCAGCAAGCGCACGGCGGTCTGGATCTCCCGGGAGCTGATGGTGGATCGCTTGTTGTAATGGGCCAGGCGGGAAGCCTCACCCGCGATACGCTCAAAAATATCGTTCACAAAAGAGTTCATGATGCCCATGGCCTTGGAGGAGATGCCGGTGTCGGGGTGAACCTGCTTCATCACTTTGTAGATGTAGATGGAGTAACTCTCCTTCCTCGATTTCCTGCGCTTCTTACCGCCCTTCGGTGGTGTTTTCTTGATCACTTTCTTGGCGCCTTTCTTGGCAGTAACTGATTTCTTCTCTTCAGGCATTGTCTTGTTCAATTCAACCCAGACATGACGTAAACTTAGCTCGGAGCTCGCATTATATAGGCAGCCCCACACTCCGCCCACAGCCCTATGCTAATGAGGGATGGTGAAGGCAACGATTGTGATTGGTTCACTCGCTGCGTTGTCAATTTCCATTGTTCTGTAATTCTCTGATTGGTCTCTTTAAACATCCAATCAGATTTACTGCTCGCCACAATCTCAAATTCTTGAATTATGTCATCACTTACATCCCCTCCCGAGCCATATTCTGTTCTTTATCGATCTAGATGTCTACATGTTCGACAGACATTGACCGGTTTGTAACCGAGATTGCCTGAGGGTCACTTCTGGTCAGGACTTGGGAGTCCTTCTATGAGGCAAAAGGCCCTCACTGTCCTTCCGCCCTGATGCTGCCTTCCTCCCAGCATTTAATTCAACACCTTTCTTATCTGTCACTGCTGTAACTACATTAGTTGTTTCAGTGTTACCTTCACCTGGAATATGCCGTACCTTCTGTGCCGTAAAGGGCCCATTTCCCTTAGCACAGGAAGCATAAATTTCAAGTAATTGGTAGAGGATTTAGAGGGGAAATATCTTCACGCAGAGGGTGGCTGCGGTCTGAAACTCACTGCCTGAAAGGGTGGTAGAGGCAGAAAACCTCACCACATTTAAAACTACTTGAACGTGCACTTGAAGTGCCGTAACCTGCAGGGTTACGGACCTAGAGCTGGAAAGTGGGATTCGGCTGGATAGCCTTTTGTTGGCCGGCACGGACACGATGGGCCGAAGTGGCCTCATTCCGTGTTGTAAGCTTCTATGATAAATGTCTATAATTCTGAAACTAAAAGGATATTCCGTCCATCGTGCATATGCTGATTTAAAACATATAGACCTTGGCGAAAAATATATATCTAAACCGAACAAAATTTAAATGAACTATATCTCCCTCCCTGCATCCCCTTCCCTCCCCCCGTGAGGCGGTGGGTAGCACGTAGACGAGCCTTTGCTTTGTGCTTGGGGGAGAGGGTCGCTTGAATCCATAGAAAGTGCGGCCCTGCCGTTTCAGAGTGTACACCACATCCATGGCAGTGACCGTCTTGCGCTTGGCTGCTCAGTGTAGGCCTAAACTGACCGGCTTAGGAGAAATACACAGCCCGGAACGGCCGGAGATCCTGGGAACAGAACCAGCATTCAAACTCTCAAACCAGACCAGAATTAAACTAGGCCCTTTTAATAACCGCCTAATTTCTTCATACAGCTTTCATTGATAGATTAAATAATATTTAGGGAACCGGTTGCGGTATTTATACAATTTTTGAGTCTCTGACAACTGTAGTTTAATTATTAGCTGCTAACTAAAACAGTTTGCGCGAGCAGAGAACCGTAATGCAGATACCAGGAACTGAAAAATACCAATTTATTGGTACCTGAACACAAGGTCTCCATTAATACAGTAAGCAGCCCTTTCACAGATACTGTGAGTGGCTCTGAAAAGAGCCTTTGGGTTATTAGTTTAAATCTTGTCCGCTTTACTTGGTCTTGGACGAAGTGGTGGTTTTCTTGGGCAGCAGCACAGCCTGGATATTAGGCAGCACCCCGCCCTGAGCGATGGTCACCTTTCCCAGCAGCTTGTTGAGCTCCTCGTCGTTGCGGATGGCCAGCTGCAGGTGTCTAGGGATGATGCGGGTCTTTTTGTTGTCGCGGGCCGCATTGCCGGCCAGCTCCAGGATTTCAGCGGTCAGATACTCGAGCACAGCAGCCATGTAGACCGGGGCTCCGGCACCCACACGCTCAGCGTAGTTCCCCTTTCGCAGGAGCCTGTGAACACGGCCCACAGGGAACTGCAGTCCAGCCCGGGAGGAGCGAGACTTGGCCTTGGCCCGAGCTTTACCGCCGGTTTTTCCTCTTCCAGACATTTCCACGATCCGCAGTTTCAGACAAGGAATGAGAAACGCCTCCTATATCTGCCCTTCTTATACCTTCTGGATGGATGCAGGGAGCAAACTTGTGATTGGCCACTCTGTCGTGGATTTCATTGGCTGTTTCCGATGACCAATCACAGCCTGTTTAGTCCAGCAATGAAAAGAGGGCGGAAATTACTGGTTCCCAACAGCCAGAACCTAACGATTTTTTAAATTCAAAAATCCCGCCAATAATTGTTAAAATTGCGGATTATGTTAGTAACTTCACCATTAGCCAAATACTTCAAAACACTTTGTTTCCTTTTGTCTTATTCCATGTTCCCCTTGCAAATTCCAACCTGTTACAATCAGGATTAAATTTGGCTTCAGTTTCAAACTGTCTGTAACGGGCGGGACTCAGTCCCCACTGATTCTATAACGGGACACATTCCAGCTCCATCTTTGTAAAAGTGAACTTGTTTTCACAGGAGCTGCTGTGGGGGTGAGACCAGAACGGAGAGTCCTTCTGTAAAAAGAGAAGAGGGACAGTGTGTTCAAACTGCCCTTGTTCTAGTCTCTAAGAACTCCCATTCTGGGTTGTTACACTGCGGGGAGTCTCGGGTTAATAAATGGACTGAGCGCAACGGAATAAAAAAACACGTGAAAAGGGCTTGAGTGAGAATGTGACTGAAATCGGAGTTTCCCCGTCCCCCAAAATAAATTCGTCGGCAGGCGCTGTGAATGAACGGGTCTGAGAACAAAGGGAAAGCGACCAGGGACCGTGTTTGTAGTTTACTCACTGCAGGAAATTCCAGCGACGCCAAGGTCAAGCTGGTCAGTGAAGCTACTTATGAGAATTCAAAACTAAATCTACAGCTGGAACTACAAAGGTTCTCACACACACTTGTTCGGGAAATAATTACAGTAAATTCAGTCTAAAGGCTGATGTGTTTGTGCAGCTCTTTCAATGATGTTGTGGGTGGCTCTTAAAAGAGCCGTTGTGTTTGGGGTTTGTTCTGTCAGGACAACGTGGAGTTTTACTTGGAGCTGGTGTACTTGGTCACCGCCTTTGTCCCTTCCGACACGGCGTGTTTGGCCAGCTCCCCGGGCAGCAGCAGGCGCACGGCGGTCTGAATCTCCCGGGAACTGATGGTGCGGCGCTTGTTGTAATGGGCCAGGCGGGAAGCCTCACCCGCAATGCGCTCGAAAATATCGTTCACAAACGAGTTCATGATGCCCATGGCTTTGGAGGAGATGCCGGTGTCTGGGTGAACCTGCTTCATCACTTTGTAGATGTAGATAGCATAACTCTCCTTCCTCGACTTTCGGCGCTTCTTGCCGCCCTTTGGTGGTGTTTTCTTGATGACTTTCTTGGCACCCTTTTTCGAAGCTGGTTTCTTTTCCTCAGGCATCGTCTTGTTCAGTCAGGCACAGATATGAAGGAAATCTTGCTCTGGGCTCGCATTATATAGGCAGCCCCACACTCCGCCCACAGCCCTATGCTAATGAGGGATGGGTGAAGGCAATGACTGTGATTGGTTCATTGGCTGCGTTGTCAATTTCCATTGTTCTGTATCTCTCTGATTGGTATCTTTAAACATCCAATCAGATTTATTGCTCGCCACAATCTCAAATTCTTGAATTAGGTCAACAATTTATACTCCCGATTTATACTCCGTTCTTTATGTTTCTATTCTGCTCTCAGGCAAAAATGGTTAATGACGGCCGGACTTATGAGGAAGGTTCATTCACGTTTTTTTCTATATATACATTCAATAATCTGAACAGCTGTGTTTGTCGATCTACATTTCTACATGTTCGAGACATTGACCGGTTTGTAACCGAGATTGCCTGAGGGTCACTTCTGATCAGGACTTAGGAGTCCTTCTATGAGGGCAATGTCTCCATCGTTTAATTCAACACCTTTCTTATCTGTCACTGCTGTAACATGGATGTAACAGCATGGATTTATGAAGGGGAAGTCATGTTTGACAAATTTGCTAGAATTCTTTGAGGATGTCACGAACAGGGTGGATAATGGGGAAGCAGTGGATGTGGTGTATTTGGACTTCCAGAACGCATTTGACAAGGTGCCACATAAAAGGTTACTGACTGCACAAGATAAAAGTTCACGGGGTTGGGGGTAATATATTAGCATGGATAGAGGATTGGCTAACAAACAGAAACCAGAGAGTGGGGATAAATGGTTCATTCACAGGTTGGCAATCAGTAACCAATGGGATGCCACAGGGATCAGTGCTAGGACTCCAACTATTTATGATCTATATTAATGACTTGGAAGAAGGGACCGAGTGTAACGCAGCCAAGTTTGCTGACGATACAAAGATGGGAGGAAAAGCAATGGATGAGGAGGACACAAAAATTCTGCAAAAGGACATAGACAGGCTAAGTGAGTGAGCAAGGATTTAGCAGATGGAGTATAATATTGGAAAGTGTGAGGTCATGCTCTTTGATTTTTTTTCTGCCAAAGTGCAAGTTATTATTTCAATGGAGAAAGATTGCAAAGTGCTGCAGTGCAGCAGGACCTGGGGGTACTTGTGCATGAAACACAAAAGGTTAGTATGCAGGTACAGCAAGTGATCAGGAAGGCCAATGGAATCTGGCCTTTATTGCAAAGGGGATGGAGTATAAAAGCAGGGAAGTCTTGCTACAGTTGTACAGGGTATTGGTTAGGCCACACCTGGAATACTGCATGCAGTTTTGGTTTCCATATTTACAAAAGGATATACTTGCTTTGGAGGCAGTTCAGAGAAGTTTCACAAGGTTGATTCCGGAATGAGGGGGTTGACTTGAGGAAAGGTTGAGTAGGTTGGGCCTCTACTCATTGGAATTCAGAAGAATGAGAGGTGATCTTATCGAAACATATAAGATTATGAGGGGTCTTAATGCAGAGAGGATGTTTCGACTGCTAGGGGAAACTAGAACTAGAGGGCTTAATCTTAGAATAAGAGGTCGCCCATTTAAAACTGAGATGAGGAGAAATTTCTTCTCTGAGGATTGTGAATCTGTGGAATTCGCTGCCTCAGAGAGCTGGGACATTGAATAAATTTAAGACAGAAACAGACAGTTTCTTAATAATAAGGGAAAAAGGGAATATGGGGCAGGGAAGTAGACCCGAGTCCATGATCGTATTAAATGGCGGAGCAGGCTCGAGGGGCCGTATGGCCTACATTTGCTCCTATTTCTTATGTTCTTATGTTTTTATGTTCTTATGTTCTAACTACATTAGTTTTTTCAGTATTACCTTCATCTGGAATGCCCCGTAAATGTCTATGATTTGAAGACTAAAAGGACATTCTGTCCATCGTGTATATGCTGATTTAAAACACCTAACACCACAATATAGATCTTGGCAAAAAACATATCTATACAGAACAAAATGTAAATCAACTATCTCGCCCCCGTTCCCCAGGTCACTGCTCTCTCTGTGAGGAGGTGGGTGGCTCTGAGAAGAGCCTTTGTGTTGTGTTTGGGGGAAAGGGTCACGTTATTCAGCCGCCGAATCCATAGAGAGTACGGCTCTGCTGTTTCAGAGCGTACACCACATCCATGGCAGTGACAGTCTTGCGCTTGGCGTGCTCAGTGTCGGTGACCGCATCCCTGATCACATTCTCCAGAAAAACCTTCAGCACCCCGCGGGTCTCCTCGTAGATCAGGCCCGAGATCCGCTTGACACGGCCACGGCGAGCCAGGAGGCGGATGGCTGGTTTGGTGATGCCCTGGATGTTATTACGGAGCACTTTATGGTGCCATTTGGCTCTGCCTTTACCCAGTCCTTTGCCTCCTTTACCTCCTCCAGTCATGATGATTCTTTACTGAAATCGCCGCTGAATGTTAATCTCTCGCCTTACCCATTGTCTGTTGAGACCACCAATGAAACGAGGGCGGAAATTCCTGTCCTCAACAGTCATACCTCGAACGATTTTTAATTTCAAAAACACCGCCAATAATTTTTTAAAGTGCGGATTATGTTAACAAATGCACCATTAGCCAAAGGTTTACAAACAGGTTTTACTTCATTTTATTTTATTCCATATTTCCCTTACTAATTCCAGGCTGTTACAATCAAAATTAAATTCGCGTTCACTGTCAATCTGTCTGTAACGGACGGCAATCAATCCTCACTGATTCTGTAACAGGACACATTCCAGCTCAAACTGTGTAAAAGTTGGGAATCACAAATCAAGGATTGATCTTCCGCACAGGCGGGAGTGAGACCAGAACTGGGAGCCCTTCTGTGAAAAGGGAAGAGGGATAGAGTGTTCACACTGCTCCCGTTCTGGTCTCTGTATGAACTCCCATTCTGGGTTTTTACATTGCAGGGAGTCCCGGGTTAATAAACGGATTGACCGTAACAGGAATTGAAAAATAAACTTGTAAAGGGCTTGCGAGAGAATGAGGTGACTGAAATCTGAGCCTCATTCCCTAAACAAGCTCTTAATTCCTCGGCAGGCGCTGTAAATGGGAACGAGCGACAAGGAATCGTGTTTGTAGCTTGAATGGCGGGAAATTCAACAGCGGTCCTAACGTCGAACCAGACAGTGAAGCTGCTTATGAGAATTCAAAACTAACTCCACAGCTGGAACTGCAAAGGTTCCCAAACACACTTGTTCAGGAAATAATTACAGTAAATTGAGTCTAAAGGGTGATGTGCTTTAGGTCTTTCAGAGAGGTTGTGGGTGGCTCTTAAAAGAGCCGTTGTGTTTCTGGTTTGTTCTCTCAGGACAGCGTGGAGTTTTACTGGGAGCTGGTGTACTTGGTCACCGCCTTTGTCCCTTCCGACGCGGCATGTTTGGCCAGCTCCCCGGGCAGCAGCAGGCGCACAGCGGTCTGGATCTCACCGGAACTGATGGTGTCAGATTATGGTATGAGAGTGTGCATTTTATTCTGTACCTGTCTATCTCTGATATATGAATGTGGGGTTTAACCTGTATCTGTCAGTTTCTGGTATGTGAGTGTGGGTTTAATCTGTACATATCAGTTTTTGGTATATGAGTGTGGGGTTAATCTGCACCTATCAATTTCTGGTCTATTATTGTGGGCTTTAATCTGTACCTATTAGTTTCTGGTATGTGAGTGTGGGTGATATTCTGTATCTGTCTGTTTCTGGTAATGAGAGAGTGGTTTTCAGATGTACCTTTCAGTCTTTGATATGTGAAAGTGGGGATTAATCTGTACCTGTCAGTTCCTGGTATTTGAGTGTTGGTTTTATCCCATAGCTGTCAGTTTCTGGTCTATGTGTGGGGTTTAATCTGTAACCATCAGTTTCTGATAAAAAGTATGTGTTTTAATCTGTACCTGTCAGTTTCTGGTCGATGAGTGTGGGTTTAATCTATACCCATCAGTTTCTGGTGTGCAAGTGTGGGTTTTATTCTGTATATTTCAGTATCTGGTATATGAATGTGATATGTTTCAATGGTGAAACAGCATTTGATCCTACCGCTCTGTGTGGCTGTAAGATTCACAATGAAACTCAGCCACTTCAGATCACTGTTGGACTGACAGCTTCTGCTGCCTGTGATAACAGGATTGAGGTCAGTTCTGTGTCTCTGCGCTCTGTGAGTGATAATGTACTTACTGTATGCGAGAAGGAGCTGCCTGCACTTTTTCTTGTGTTCTGGGTGGAAGAAATATCATATTTATACTGGCTCAATGAAGTATTTTGCTTTGAGAATAATAATACCATAAAAATATTAGTTATGATATGGACAACTGATGGGGAAAATATAAAATAAAGTTGTAATGAATGTATATGTTTATAATAAAGTAAAGTATCTGGAGAGGGGAAACCGTGATACAAACAGTGTCCTTGTCTGACCTCACTGCAGTACAGCAGCACTCAGATTTTCCACACCAGGTGTGTAGGACGGTTCTATAGAAAGTTATCAGCATCTAGACACAACTCAAACCCAGCACTGGTCCATGAATGGGATCACCCGATTAATACAATCGAGGTTTATATCCTCCACTCCCATAGAACTACCTGTAAAATTCTGAATCGCTTTCTGGATTATAACCACAGGTACCTGGGCTGTACAACAATTGTTCTCAGTCTATTGGAACCGAGTTAAGTGCCTGTGCAGTCAACAGAATGTCACAGAGCCCGGATCATGATGTATCTGAGGGAGCGACAATGTATCTCTCGATCACCTTCAACACGGTTCTGGAGAACTCAACACACTGAAACAAAATTACCAAATTTGAAATGTCTACTTTCTGTCTTGGTGCCTGCAATAGATGCACTTTGTGATACTCCTCACATCCTCACTGTCAGGCTGTGTTTCCACTGTTCAATGTCCAAGAAGGGCAGACACGGTGAGATTGGGACTGAATCAGGAACATTCACTACTGGTTTGGTGACAGAAACCAGCAATGATTTGAAAGAGTGTGGTGATTAACTTTCTCTGTTACCTTACACTGTACACACACAGCCCGCTCCCTTCCCCCACTCACTCCACGTTCCCGAACTACTTCCTGCTCCATTCTGCCTCTTACAAACAGCCCCCGATTCCCTGACACAAAGCCCATTTGCGGACACAGTCCCAACGCGATGAGCTGCTGTAAGGTGGCTGCTGTTTGCTCCCTTACTCTGGCCCAGGATATCTCCGCTTCCTGATGTGTTCAACGATTATCAGCCCAGCACAGAGGAAATGGCAGCCACTGGCAGAGTTGGGGGAGGAGAGGTCGCATGGGCCCTTCCCGTCGGTTTAAACACTGGGCGGGGAGACGAGTGGCCGGGGGTGGGGGGGGAGCAGGCAAATATTTCAATGCTCGAGTGTGAAGTTTGGAGGTGGATCTGGAAGCTCAGAGGCCGCTGTCTCTGCTCAATCTGTCACCCTGTATAGTTCAGACTATGGGATGTGAGTGTGTGTTTTGCACTGTGCAGTTCAGACTATGGGATGTGAATGTGTGCTTTACAGTGTATCGTTCAGACAATGGGATGTGAGTGTGTGTTTTACACTGTATAGTTCAGACTATGGGATGTGAGTGTGGGTTTTATACTGTATAGTTCAGACTATGGGATGTGAGTGTGTGTTTTACACTGTATAATTCAGACTATGGGATGTGAGTGTGTGTTAAATTTTATATGAATCAAAAAGCAGAATGTTTAAAAGAGGAGAGACTAGCAAATATAGTTATTCAGGGGGATTTGAGTGTCATTGTACACGAATCACATATAGTTAACTTGCAGCTACTGCAAGCAATTAGGAAGGTAAAGGATACGTTGGCCTTTATTACAAGGGGTTTGGAGTATAAGAGTAAAGAAATGTGGCTGCAATTATGTAGGGCTTTGGTGAGACCACACCTGGATTACTGGGCACAGTTTTGGTCTCATTGCCTAAGGAAGGATATTAGAGGGGGTGCAACATTGAATCCTGGGATAGGGAGATTGAGTGAAATGCACCTATACACTCTGGAGTTTAGAAGAATGAGAGCTGAGCTCATTGAAACCTAAAAAAAATCTTAGAAGTCTTGGCAGGGTAGATGCTGTGAGGATGTTTCCCTTTGCTGGATAGTCTCGATCTAGGGGTCATAGTCTCAGGATAAGGGATTGGACACTTAGGACTGAGATGAGGAGCAATGTATTCACTCAGAGGGATGTGAATCTTTGGAATTCTATACACATAGGTCTGAGACGCTCAGTCATTGAGTATATTCAAGACAGAGAACAAAGGGAATCAAGGGAAATGGGTATCAGGCAGGAGTTCAGGGTGAAGTTCAGCCATGAATGTAATGAATTGTGGAGCAGGCTCGAGCGGCCTTACCGCCTACTATTTCTTATTCTCTTACAGCTGTCAGTATCTGCTACGTGAGTGTTGTTCTTTCTTCAGTTTTTGGTGGGCAAAAGTGGGTTTTATTATACACCATGTCAGCTTCTGGAATGTGACTGCAAGTTCCACTCTGTTTTTGCCTGTCTCCGGGATGTGAGTGTGGATTTTACTCTGTACCTGTCGGTCTCTGGTATGTCAATGTGGGTATTATCCTGTACCTGTCAGTTTCTCATATGTGATTGGGAATTTATTCTGTCCTTGTCAGTTTCTGTTATGTGAGTTTTATTCTGTACCTGTTATTTTCTGAATTTGTAACATGGGTTTTCCTCTGTACCTGCCAGTTTCTGGGATGTGAGTGTTAAGTTTTTGTCTGTACCTGTCTGTTTCCGGTATAGGAATGTAGGTAAAACTATGTAGTTCTCAGTCTCTGGGATGTGAGTGTGCGTTTTACTCTGTATCAGTCACGTCTTTGGTATGTGAGTGGGTTTTATTCTATAGCTGTCTTTCTCTGCTATGCGAGTGTGATTTTACACTTTATCATTCAGACTCTGGTATGTGAGTGGGGTTTTATTCTGTACCTGTCATTTTCTCGTATGTTAACGTGGGCTTTAATCAGTACCTGGCAGTTTCTGATATGCGAGAGTGGATTTTAGCCTGTATCTGTCAGTTTATGATATCTGAGAGTGGGTATCTCTCATTGTCTTTTATGTAAGTGTAAGTTTTACTCTGTATAGCTAAGTCTCGGATATGGGAGTGCAGAATTTACTCTATAGCTGTCTGTCTGTGTGATGCAAGTGTGGATTTTACTCTGTATCTGTTAGTCTCTGATGTGAGTGTGTGAGTTTTACTCTCTATCTGTCAGTTTCTGGTATGCAAGTGTGGTTTTCCTCTATCATTCAAGCTCTGGGATGAAAGTGAGAGTTTTACTCTGTATGTTAATATCTGCGATATGAGTCTGGGTTGTACTCTGCAACTTTCATTTTCTCAAATCTGAGTTGGGTTTTATTTTGTCCCTGTCAGTTTCTAGTATATTAATAGGGGTTTTAATCTGTACCTGTCAGTTTCTGCTGTGATAGTGCTGCTTTTGTGCTGTATCTGTCAGTTTCTGATGTGTGAGTCTGTTTTAATCTGTACCTGTTAGGCTGTGGGATGTGAGCGTGTGTTTGACTCTGCATCGATCAGTATCTTATATGTGGTTGTTGATTTTGCTCTGTAGCTGTCACTCTCTGGGGTGTGAATGTGGGTTTGACTCTGTAGCTGTCATTTTCTCATGTGTGAGTGTGTCATAGACTGTATGTGTCACTCTCTGTGGTGTGAGTGTGGGCTTTACTCTGTATCTGTCAGTCTTTGGAATGCGAGTTTGGTTTTAATCTTTATCTGTCAATTTCTGGTATTTGTCTGTTGTTGTTACTCTCCAATTGTTAGTTTCCAGGATGTGATTGTGTATTTTAATCAGTACCTGCCAGTTTCTTGTACAGGAGTGTGGATATTAGTCATATCTTCCAGTCTCTGGTATGTGAGTGTGTGTTTTACTTTATAGCTGTCTGACTCTGGGATGCAAGTATGTATTTTATTCTGTATCAGCTGGTTTACAGAATGTATTAACAAAAACTGAGAGGTACAGAATAAAAGTTATGTGAATATCCATTTTACTCTGCACCAGTCACTTTTCGATATGTGAGTGTGGATTTTAACCGATATCTGCCAGTCAGTCAGTGTGTTACCATATGTGATTGTGATTCAATCTCAATCCGTCATTCACTGTGCCCGAGAGTATGTATCATTCTGTCTCTCTCAGTCCCTGGCACTGTTTGTAGGTGTGGGATCCATTCTGTGTCTCTCAGTCCCTGGCACTGTGTGTAGGTGTGGGATCCATTCTGTGTCTCAGTCCCTGGCACTGTGTGTGGGTGTGGGGTCCATTCTGTGTCTCTCAGTCCCTGGCACTGTTTGTAGGTGTGGGATCCATTCTGTGTCTCTCAGTCCCTGGCACTGTGTGTAGGTGTGGGGTCCATTCTGTGTCTCAGTCCCTGGCACTGTGTGTGGGTGTGGGGTCCATTCTGTGTCTCTCAGTCCCTGGCACTGTTTGTAGGTGTGGGGTCCATTCTGTGTCTCAGTCCCTGGCACTGTGTGTAGGTGTGGGGTCCATTCTGTGTCTCAGTCCCTGGCTCTGTTTGTAGGTGTGGGATCCATTCTGTGTCTCTCAGTCTCTGGCACTGTGTGCAGGTGTGGGGTCCATTCTGTGTCTCAGTCCCTGGCTCTGTTTGTAGGTGTGGGATCCATTCTGTGTCTCTCAGTCCCTGGCACTGTGTGTAGGTGTGGGGTCCATTCTGTGTCTCAGTCCCTGGCACTGTTTGTAGGTGTGGGATCCATTCTGTGTCTCTCAGTCCCTGGCACTGTTTGTGGGTGTGGGGTCCATTCTGTGTCTCTCAATCCCTGGCACTGTTTGTGGGTGTGGGGTCCATTCTGTGTCTCTCAATCCCTGGCACTGTTTGTGGGTGTGGGGTCCATTCTGTGTCTCTCAATCCCTGGCACTGTTTGTGGGTGTGGGGTTCACTATGTCTCTGTTAGAATGGTGATGTGTATGAGTGCGAGAGTTATTATGTAATTGACAGTCTCTTGTTGTCAGCTATTCTTGCTGTGTGACTGTTGGATTCTGTTCCTTCTTTCGGCCTATGCTAGTTTGAGATTATCTGTGATTATCTCAGGAGGAGATTTGGTTCAGTCCATTACCTCCGTTTCTCTGCTCTTGTATGTTAGTTGCTGGGTTTGAGAGTCAGTGTACAGACCCCATTGTGGATTGACACCGTGTCAGTCAGTCCTTGTGTGTGAGTAAGGGAGTGAAAATGGATCTGCCTCTCAGAGCGTTATGTTTGGACTTTGAAACAACATCTTATTGTACTGTTCCAAGTGACTGTGGGATTCATAATGTAACTCTGGGATTCGGATCACTGTGGGACTAGACAGCTTCTGCTACCTGTGACAATATGATTGAGGTCAGTTCTGTGTCTCTGCGCTCTGTGAGTGATAATATACTTACTGTGTGTGAGAAGGAGCTGCCTGCACTGTTCCTTGTGTTCCAGGTGGCGGAAAGATCACATTTATTCTGGGGGTGAAGTAATTTGCTCTGAGAATAATAATATGAGAAAAATATTAGGTACAAGTCATGGACAGGTGCCTGTAGACTATAACAATAAAGTTATAATTAATGTGTTTCTTTATAATAAAGTAAAGTATCTGGAGAGAGGAATGCGCGATACAAACAGTGACATTGTCTGACCTCACTGCAGTACAGCGGCACTCAGATACTCTCATCATCATCATCATCATAGGCGGTCCCTCGAACCAGGATGACTTGCTTCCACGTGAGCTCACAGATGTTTCAATGAAGGACCTGATATTCCAGTCCTGACTCCAATTGAAAGGGTGGAAGATGCCTGTGCGTGGATTTTTTTAACGTGTGGTGACCGTTGCACATCAGCCACCACACAGGCTTGACAGAGCTAGGACTTTATCCAGTGGCAAGGATTGACCAGGACTGGAGACCTGCTCGGCTGCACAGACCTAGTGCGCACAGACCCAGTGTGGGCTGGCCTGTGCTGCCCCTGGGCCATCAGCTCTTCTGGGCCCTGTACCCTCATTCGCCGCACCTCCGTCACAATCTCTCGCGCTCCTCCGCCACAAACATTCGCCGCACCTCCGCCATGATCTCCCACCGCACATCCACACCAAACATTCGCCGAACCTCCGCCACGATCACCCACTGAATCTCAGCCACAATCCCTCAATGCCCCTCCACCTCGATCACTCACCACACCTCCGCCACGACCATGAGCAGAGGAGCGGGACGGTCGTGGCGGAGGTGTGGCGAGTGATCAGATTCCCCACACCAGCTGTGTCAGACGGTTCTATAGTAAGTTATCAGCATCCAGACACAACCCAAACCCAGCACTGGTCCATGAATGGGAACACCCGACTGGCACAGTCCAGGTTTATATCTCCCACTTCCATGGGACAATCTGTAAAATTCTGAATCGCTTCCTGGATTATAAGCACAGGTATCTGGGCTGTACAACAATTGTTTTCAGTCTAATGAAACAGAGCCGAGAGCCTGTACAGTTAACAGAATGTCACAGATGTATCTGAGGGAGCGACAATGTATCTCTCGATCACCAGCAACACGGTTCTAGAGAATTCAACACACCGAAACAAAATAACCGATTATTGAAATGTCTCCTTTCACACTCCTCTCCTGGTGCCTGCAATAGATGCACTTTGTGACACTCCTCAGTCAGGCTGTGTTTCCACTGTTCAATGTCCAAGAACAACAGACACTGTGAGATTGGAACTGAATCAGGAACATTCACTACTGATTTGGGGAAAGAAAGCAGCACTGATTTGAAAGAGCGAGGTGATTTACTTTCTCTGTTACCTTACACCGTACACACACAGCTCGAGAATGGCCTCTCCCTTCCCCCACTCACTCCATGTTCCAGAACTAATTCCTGCTCCACACCACCTCTTACAGACAGCCCCCGACTGCCGCTGAACTTACCCCGACTCAAAGCCCATCTGTGGACACAGTCCCAATGTGATGAGCTGCTGTAAGGAGGCTGCTGTTTGCTCCCTTACTCGGGCCCGAGATATCTCCGCTCCCTGATGTGTTCAACGATCATCAGCCCAGTACAGAGGAAACGGCAGCCGCTGACAGAGCTGGGGGAGGGGAGCTCACATGGGCCCTTCCCGTCGGTTTAAACACTAGGCGGTGAGAGGGGGGAGCAGCATGTATTTAGTGCATGCTCAGACCATCTTTTTGTCACTATTTAAATCAGCAAAAATGGGATTGTTTCACAAGTTGCTTTTATCACTAATTAAATGGGCCACATTGAGAGAATTTTAATTATAATCCGAATTACCAATAAAATGATTCGGTGAGCCGGACACTGGAGTGGGATTTCCTAGAGAGTTTTACTCTTTCCGTCAGTCTCTGGTGTGTGAGTTTGTCCCTGTCAGGGACTATGATAGGGGACTATGGGTTTTACTTGCTGCATATTATTGTTCTGATAACTGGGTGTGGGTTTTATTCTGTACCTGTCAGTCTCTGCTATGTGAGTGTGTGTTTTATTCTGTATCTCTTAGTTTCTGCTATGTGAGTGTGGGTTCAATTCTGTTCCTATCAGTTTATGCTATGGGAATGTGGGTTTAATTCTGTACCTGTCAGTCTCTGCTATGCGAGTGCGGGTTTTACTCTACCTGTCAGCTTCTAGTATGAGAGTGTAGGTTTTTTTTGTACCCGTCAATCTCTGGAATGTGAGTTTGGGTTTATTCTATTTTAACCTGTCTATGAAACCTGCTCCCTCGCAGCATAGGTGTCCTCTGGAAATAAACTCAGCAGATCAGTACGTGTCGCTTGCCGATTATTCAAAAGTTTCAGATAAATGCACAAAATGACCAAACTGCTTCAAAAACAGACACGGGCTGTCAAAAATAATGGAAAACAAGGCCCAGTAGATTTAGAGAGAGAGCTCGGGCTTGTGGGAATCCATCACTGGATCGTTCACACAAGCCGAGTGGATTAATTTGGTGATAGTACGAATTCACTGGTAGGTATTCGGTGAGTAAGGTAAATAATCACCAGATTGGAATATAGCTTTTTCTTGTAACATCACAGATAAGTGGATCGCAAGCAGGGTGGAGGAATTTGGTGATAGTAGGAATTCATTGCAAATTATTGACCTGGTTAGGAAATTGACTGAGCTGTAGGAAACAGAGGGTAGGGACAAAGGTTGGTTCTCAAGTTGGCAGGATGTGGTGTCCCACAGGGATCTGTGTTGGGGATTCAACTATTCCCAGTATTTATTAATGACTTAGTTGATGGCAATAGAAAGTCATATATCTAAATTTGCCGCTGACACAAAAAAAAGATGGCATTGCAGGCAGTGTAGTTGAAAGCATCAAATTTCAAAGGGATAGCGATAGATTAAGTTAATGAGCAAAACTGCGTCAAATCGATTTCAATGTAGACAAATGTGAGGTCATCCACTTTGGACCTAAAAAGGATACAAGAGGGTACTTTCTAAATGGTAAAAAGCTAAAAACAGTGGAGGTCCACAGAGACTTGGGAGTCCAGGTACAGAGATCATTAAAATGTCATGAACAAGTCCAGAAAATAATCAGAAAGGCTAATGGAACGCTGGTTTTTACATCTAGAGCACTAGAATACTAGGGGGTAGAGGTTATGCTGCAGCTATACAAAGCCCTGGTTAGCCAACACCTGGAGCACTGTGAGCAGTTCTGGGCACCATGCCTTAGGAAGGTTATATTGGCCTTGGAGCGAGTGCAGCGTAGATTTACCACAATGATACTTGGACTCCAAGATTTAAGGTATGAGGAAAAATTACACAAATTAGGGCTGTATCCCCTAGAATTTAGGTTAAGGGCTGATCTGATCGAAGTTTAAGATATTAAACGGAACAGATGGGGTAGAGAGAGAGAAACTATTTCCGCTGGTTGGGGATTCTAGGACTCGGGACAGTCTAAAAATTAGAGCCAGAACTTTTAGCAGTGAAATGAGGAAACACATGTACACATAATGGGTGGTAGAAGTTTGGAACTTGCTTCCTCAAACACCAATTGATGCTAGATCAGTTGTTAATTTTAAATCGGAGATTGATAGCTGTTTGTTAACTAAAGGTATTAAAGGATCTGGTCAAAGGTGGGTATATGGAGTAAGGTCACAGATCAGCCATCATCTCATTGAATGGGGGAACAGGCTCGAGGGGCTCAATGGCCTACTCCTGTTCCTATGGAGCACTTGCCAGGACCGGTGAAATAATCCAAATAGAGATTCATTTGCTGAGACTCTACAGCAGTTGTTTTCTGCTGTTAAATACCAGAATCAGAATGCACCAATTGAAACAGAAAATCAGCACTTTCTGGGGAGGTGAATGGCCGAGACACATTGATACTGAACTGCATTTAGTGAGCAACAGAACAAGGAGGAAGAGACAATCTCACACAGACACATACACACACGTAGAGACATACCCACAGAAGCACATACACAAGCACGTACACATTCATATATCAAAATATATACATAAACACATACACAGCTACAAAGATTGACACACATACACTTCTCTAACGGCGAGAAGCTCGGAGCTGTGGATGAGCAGAGATTTTTCGGGGGAGGGGTATAAAAGGATACGGAGGTAAAGCAGGTGGAAGGAGTTGAGAATGTGAATAGAAGAGTTGTGAATGTGTCAGTTGAATAGGATCATGGGAAGATGGCTAAAAGAAAATGTCAAGCTGAGATATTTGCAATGTCGACACAAAAAGGGGTTACTCAGAGTTGTGGTCAAACACGAGTTACGCAAAAAGCAAAGTCAGGCATGAGTCAGACGAGGGGCTGCTAATAACCAGCCATAAAATAGGGAAATGCTATGTAAAATCGAAACTATAAACACATCCCTGGAGCCCGCCCTATTTGGAGAGTTGTTAGCCTGCAATTGGGTATGCTATTGGGGGAAGTCGACCAATGATTGTATAAACTGAGTGTCACTCAAATACGTTCTGCTGTAACAATGTATAAATATTGAGCTTTTGTACTGTTACGGGCCTTGTCAGGAGAGAGGTGGACAGGCTCAAATCGAGGGTGTTCCCTTTATATTAACAGGTCCCGGCCGGAGAATCTCTAATAAAGGTCTTATGTTGCTAAGACTAAAAGTGTTCGTGTGTCAGTGAATTCGCTGAAACAGATTGAAGGGAAAAGAATCCAGTATCTACAGAGTTAAGAGACAGATCAGCCCTGATCTCTCTGAATGGGGGAACAGGCTCGAGGAGCTGAATGGCCTGTTCCTGTTCCGATGTTCCTTCCTCCAGTTTATCTCCAGTGTCACTATCAAGCACTCCCAGGGCACATCCTCATTACCTTGGCATTACTACTGTCACTCTGTCCCCAGCCCTACTCCAGACCATTTCTGTTCCTGAATTTATAAACTAGGAAAATGTAGAAACGATAAATCCTCAGGACTGGATGAATTGCATCCGCGCAAACTAAACCATGCAAAGGAAGAGCCCATCGAGAGAATTGTGTTCAGTTCTGGACCTCACGAATGATGTATTAGCTTTGGCGGGGGTGCAGCAGATTGATACCGGGGCTAAAAGGATTAAATTATGAGGGCAGGTGGCATAGACAAGTCTTTTACTTCCTTGAAGATAGAAAATGAAGGATGATATCATTGACACGTTTAAGATGATAGAGAGATACTATTTCATCTGGTGGGAGAGTCCAGAACAAGGGGAATAAACTTAAAAGTTAAAGCTAGGCCATTCAGGAGTGAGGCCAGAATGCACTTCTTCACACAAAAGTCAGTCGCAATCTGGAAATCTCTCCCCCAAAAAGCTGGAGCTCAACTGAAACATTCAAGACTCAGACTGACTGATTTTTGTTAGGTTGGGTTCTGTGTCTGTATATTGACACACAAAGACAAACACACACAAACATGCTGAAACACACACATGGGTGAAGGGTGTAGGTGGACTGAAAGGGATTAAGCAGACTTTTAAAGGCACTTGTTCGTCAGTCCATCTGCCAATTTCGGGCCTGGTTTGGTACAAATCTGACCTCTCACCAAGGACTCTGTTTGAACTCACCACATTCATTTTACACAAGTCCTTCAGATTGGTAGGGGTGAAAGGTCAGTATTTTGACCCTTTGTGATACCCAGCTCATTGCTGAAGATTGTTTCGAGTGCTGTACCATGTCTTTTCAGAATTCACTATAAAATTACATAGTATTTACTTCACAGAAACAGGCCGTTCTGCCCAACATGTCCATGACGGTGTTTATGCTCCACACGAGCATTCTCTCACCTTAGTTCACCTCACCCTATCATATCCTTCTATTCCTTTCTCTCTCATGTACGTATCTAGCTTCCCCTTAAAGGCGCTCAGCTATTCACCTTAACTCCACGTGCTAGCAAGCTCTACATTCAAACCACTCTCTGGGTAAAGAGGTTTCTCCTGAATTTCTTATTGGATTTATTAGTGACTATCTTATATTTAGTTCCTAGTTTTAGACTCCTCACAAGTGGTAACATCTTCTCTACATCTACCCTAACAAACAGCTACATAATTATAAAGATCTCTATGAGCCTTCTCTTTTCTAGAGAAAGAGCCCCAGCATATTCAGCCATTCTGGATACTTATAACCTCTCACTTCTGGTGTCATCCTTGGAAATCTTTTTTGCAACAGCCACAGTGCCTGTATATCTTTTTCATAATATGGAGACCAAAACTGAACACAGTATTCCAAGTGTGGTCTAATCAAGTTCTATATATGTTTAACAAAACTTCTCTGCTTTGTAATTCTCTTACTCTAGAAATGAGACCCAGTGCTTTATTTACATTTCCATTGCCTTGTTAACCTGCTTTTAATGATTTGTGCATCTGTTCCCCTCGATCACTGGTGGGCAAAATACAGCCCATGGGCCATATCTGGCCCAAGACATTCTATCCGTCCTGCTGGATGGGACAGAAATAGAACGCGAGCCAGATCTCGAGCTGCAAATTCGTCTATCCATTTTCACTTCTCATGAGTCGGAGACAGACCCGAACTGCAGCCAAGGAAAAAACATAGTAATACTTCATTTAAATTAATAATTCGCCAAAGCGATTCTCTCTGGCCTGATCTTAAAAAGGATCCGTTGAGTAATTCTAGGCGCCAATGGCAGACATCAGTACCCAGAATGCACTGCGTACTAGAATATGCCCTATGCAATTTAGAGTGGAGTCATGGCTGCTCATCTCCACAAATCTTTTACCGAAGAAAGTGACTGGCGCTGCATCTTTCTTCTCCCGGTACAATGGCAGGGGAGTTCTCATCTTGCACAAATTGGGACGGCATTAGTAATCTTTGCAGAGGGACATAATGATGACTGAGGTGGGAAAATGATGCTGACATAGGCTCTAAAGGGGCTACAGTTCTATTTCACAGCACTGATTTACAGAGACCAGAAGATACCACAACATTTTCAACTTTTATCTTTGATTCGGTCCAAGTCAGCATGGATTTATGAAAGAGAAATCATGCTTGACAAATCGTCTAGAATTGTTTGAGGATGTAACTAGTAGAATGGACAAGAGAGAGCCTGTGGATGTGGCGTATTTAGACTTTCAAAAGGCTTTTGACAAGGTCCCACTCAAGAGATTAGTGTGCAAAATTAAAGCACATGGTATTGGGGGTAATGTACTGATGTGGTTGGCAGACAGGAAGCAAAGAGTAGGAATAAACAGGTCTTTTCAGAATGGCAGGCAGTGACTAGTGGGGTACCGCAAGGTTCAGTGCTGGGACTCCAGTTATTTACAATATACATTAATGATTTAGACGAAGGAATTGAATGTAACATCTCCAAGTTTGCAGATGACACTAAGCTGGGTGGCAGTGTGAGCTATGAGGAGGATGCTAAGAGGCTGCAGGATGACTTGGACAGGTTACGTAAGTGGGCAAATACATGGCAGATGCGATATAATGTAGATAAATGTTTGGTGGTAAAAACAGGAAGGCAGATTATCTGAATTATGACAGGTTAGTAAAAGGGGAGGTGCAACGAGACCTGGGTTTCATGGTACATCAGTCATTGAAAGTTGGCATACACGTACAGCAGGCGGTGAAGAAGGCAAATGGCATGTTGGCCTTCATAGCGAGAGGATTTGTGTATAGGAGCAGAGAGGTCTTACTATAGTTGTTCAGGGCCTTGGTGAGGCCACACCTTGAATATTGTGTACAGTTTTGTTCTCCTAATCTGAGGAAAGACATTCTTGCTATTGAGGGAGTGCAGCGAAGGTTCACCAGACTGATTCCTGGGCTGACAGGACTGACATATGAAGAAAGACTGGATCGACTAGGCTTATATTCAATGAAATTTAGAAGAATGATAGGGGATCTCATAGAAACATATAAAATTCTGACGGGATTGGACAGGTTAGATGCAGGAAGAATGTTCCCGATGTTAGGGAAGTCCAGAACCAGGGGTCATAGTCTAAGGATAAGGAGTAAGCCATTTAGGACCGAGATGAGAAGAAACTTCTTCACTCAGAGAGTTGTGAGCATGTGGAATTATCTACCACAGGAAGTTGTTGAGGCCAGTTCGTTAGATATATTCAAAAGGGAATGAGATGTGGCCCTTACGGCTAAAGGGATCAAGGGGTATGGAGAGAAAGCAGGAATGGGGTACTGAAGTGCATGATTATAATGAATGGTGGTGCAGGCTCGAAGGGCCGAACAGCCTACTCCTGCACCTATTTTCTATGTTTCTATGTTTCATTTATAAGCAGTACCGGATACAAGTTGTGTATGTAAGATAGCATCTGACTACTACATGAATTTATGTTTATGCAATGTTTTATTTTTTTGTGCACGGTCCCTTTAAATGTGCTGCACAGCCGGGCACGATGCAGCTGCACATGCGCAGTGTCTCTTCCAGTGGCAGGAGCTGGGGATCAGTCTGTGCGGGACCCAGCGATTGGTGGAATATTGGTAGGCGGCACTCAACAGCTCACCAAAACTTTGTTAAGTGGCCCTCCAGCCCAAATAATTGACCCCCCTGCCCTAGATCTCTTTGCTCCTCAACACCATTTAGATACTTTTTTCCCGAAAATGGAGTACTTGCATTTATATTGCACCTTTCACCACCACCACACATCTCAAAACAAAGCTTTAAAGCAAATGAAGTACTTTTGGAGCGTAGTCATTGTTGTAATGTGGGAAACGCAGCACCAATTTGCACACAGCAAGCTCCCACAAACAGCAATGTGGTGAGAACATAAGAAATAGGAGCAGGAGTAGGCCATTCGGCCCATTGAGCCTGCTCCGCCATTCAATAAGATCATGGCTGTTCTGATCATGGACTCAGCTCCACTTCCCTGCACGCTCCCTGTAACCCTGTATTCCCTTATCACTCAAAAATCTGTCTATCTCCACCTTAAAGATATTCAAAGACCCAGCCTCCACAGCTCTCTGGGGCAGAGAATGCCACAGATTTACAACCCTCAGAGAAGAAGTTCCTCCTCATCTCAGTTTTAAATGGGCCCCTTATTCTGAGACTATGTCCCCTAGTTTTAGTTCCTCTATGAGTGGAAATATCCTTTGTGCATACACCTTGTCGAGCCCCCTCATTATCTTGTATGTTTCGATATGATCACCTCTCATTCTTCTGAACTCCAATGTGAATAGGCCCAATCTACTCAACCCATCTTCATAAGTCAACCTAATGAACTTTCTCTGAACAGCCTCTAATGCAAGTATATCCTTCCTTAAATATAGAGACCAAAACTGTACGCAGTACTCCAGGTGTGGCCTCACCAATACCCTGTACAGTTGTAGCAGAACTTCTCTGCTTTTATACTCTATCCCCCTTGCAATAAAGGCCAACATTCCATTTGCCTTCCTGATTACGTGCTGTACCCCATACTAACTTTTTGTGTTTCATGCACAAGGATGCCCAGGTCCCTCGGTACTGTAGCACTTTGCAATTTTGCTCCATTTAAATAATAATTTGCTTTTTAATTCTTTCTGCGAAAGTGGACAACCTCACACTTTCCCACATTATACTCCATCTGCCAAATGTTTGCCCACTCACTTAGTCTATCGATATCCCCTGCAGATTTTGTGTGTCCTCCTCACAACTTGCTTTCCCACCCATCTTTGTATCATCAGCAAACTTGGCTACATTACACTCGGTCCCTTCATCCAAGTCATTAATATAGATTGTAAATAGTTGAGGACCTAGCACCCTGCGACACCCCACCATTCACTGTTGGCCAACCTGAAAATGACCCATTTATCCCAACTCTCTGTTTTCTGTTAGTTAGCCAATCCTCTACCCATGCAAATATATTGCCCCCTATCCCGTGAACTTTTATCTTGTGCAGTAACCTTTTATGTGGCACCTTATCGAATGCCTTCTGGAAATCCAATTAAACCACATCCACTGGTTCCCTCTTATCCACCCTGCTCGTTACATCCTCAAAGAGCTCTAGCAAATTTGTCAAACATGATTTCCCTTTCATAAAACCATGCTGACTCTGCTTGATTGAATTGTGCTTTTCCAAATGTCCTGCTACTGCTTCCTTAATAATGGACTCTAGCATTTTCCCAACGACAGATGTTAGGCTAACTGGTCTATAGTTTCCTGCTTTTTGTCTGCCTCCTTTTTCTTTTAAATAGGGGCATTACATTTGCGGTTTTCCAATCCAATGGGACCGCCCCAGAATCCAGGGAATTTTGGTAGATTACAACCAATGCATCCACTATCTCTGCAGCCACCTCTTTTAAGACCCCAGGATGTAAGCCATCAGGTCCTGGGGACTTGTCTGCCTTTAGTCCCATTATTTTACCGAATACTACTTCATTAGTGATAGTGTTAAGTTCCTCCTTCCATACAGTCCTTTGATTATCCAATATTGGGATGTTTTTAATGCCTTCTACCATGAAGACCGATGCAAAATATTTGTTCAACATCTCTGCGATTTCCCTGTTCTTCATTATTAATTCCCCATCTCATCCTCTCGGGGATAACGACCAGACAATCTGTTTTTGTAATGTTGAAGGATAAATACTGGCCAGGAGACCGGGAATAACTCCTCTGCACTTCCTCGAAATAGTGTCATGGGACCTTTCACATGCACCTGAGGGAGCAGATGGGGCTGTGGTTTAACGTCGCTTCTGAAAGACGGCACCTGATAGTGCAGCACTCCCTCAGCACTGCACTGGATTGTCAGCCTAGATTTTTGTGCTCAAATCCCTGGTGTGGGAATTGTACCCACAATCTTATAACTCAGAGGTGAGAGTGCTACTCACTGAGCCACAGCTGACACAGCTGAGTACCTGGCCTCCTTATTCCACCTACCAAAATGCACCACGTCACAGCTATTTATATTGGAAGTAGAATCATAGAAGTTTACAGCACAGAAGGAGGCCATTTTGGCACATCGTGCCAGCCAACAAGAGGCTATCCAGCTGTAACCCTGCAGGTTGCGACACTTCAAGTGCACATCCAAGTATTTTTTTAATGTGGGTGAGGGTTTCTGCCTCTACCACCCTTTCAGGCAGTGAGTTCCAGAATCCCACAAACCTCTGCGTGAATAAATTTCCCCTCAAATTCCCTCTAAATCTTCTACCAATTATTTTAATTTATGCCCACTGGTTGTTGAACCCTCTGCTAAGGGAAATAGGTCCTTTCTATCCTCTATATCTAGGCCCTCATAATTTTATACACCTCAATGAGGTCTCCTCTCAGCCTCCTCTGTTCCAAGGAAAACAAATCCAGCCTATCCAATCTGTCCTCATAGCTAAGATTCTCCACTCCCGGCAACATAAATCTCCTCTGTACCCTCTCCAGTGCAATCATGTCCTTCCTTTAATGTGGTGACCAGAACTGCACGCAGTACTCAGCTTTTTTTAAAAAAAAACAGTTCAAGCATAACCCCCTGCTCTTGTATTCTGTGCCTCGGCTAATAAAGGCAAGCATTCCGTATGCATTCTTAACCACCTTATCTACCTGTACTGCTACTTTCAGGGATCTGTGGATATGCACTCCAAGGTCCCTTTGTTCCTCTACACTTCTCAGTGTCCTACCATTTAATGTGTATTCCCTTTCCTTGTTAGCCCTCCCCACTTGCATTACCTCACACTTCTCTGGATTAAATTCCATTTGCCACAGTTTTGACCAGTTGATTGATATTTTTTTGCAGTCCTCAGCTTTCTTCATTATCAACCACACAGCCGATTTTAGTATCATCTGCAAAATTCCTAATCATACCCCCTATATTCAAGTCTATATTCAAGTATATCACAAAAAGCAAGGGACCTAGTACTGAGCCCTGCAGAACCCCACTGGAAACATCCTTCCAGTCACAAAAACATCCATCAACCATTACCCTTTGCGTCCTGCCTCTGAGCCAATTTTGGATCCAACTTGCCACTTTGCCCTGGATCTCATGGGCTTTTACTTTCGTGACCAAACAGCCATGTGGGACTTTATCAAAAGCTTTGAAAAATCCATATACACTACATCATACGCTTGGCCCTCATCCACCCTCCTGGTTACCTCCTCGAAAAATTCAATCAAATTAGTTAGACACGACCTTTCCTTAACAAATCCGTGCTGTCTGTCCTTGATTAAGCCGTGTCTTTCTAAGTGAAGATTTATCCTGTCCTTCAGGATTTTTTCCAATAATTTTCCTACCACTGAAGTTGGGCTGACTGGTTTGTAATTACTCAGCCTATCCCTATCTCCCTTCTTAAACAAAAGTACCACATTAGTAGTCCTCCAGCACCATATCTAAAGCCAGAGAGAATTGGAAAATGGTGGTTGAGCAGTTATAATGAGGGATGTTCAAGAGGCCAGAATTTGAGGAGCAAGATATCTTGTGAGGTTGTGAGGCTGAAAAAGATTACAGAGATAGGGAGGAGCGAGACCATGGAATGATTTGTAAACAAGGATGAGAATTTTGAAATCGAGGCTTTGTTTAACTGGGAGCCAATGGAGGTCAGAAAGCACAGGAGTGATGGGTGATCTTGACTTGATGTGGGTTAGTACATGGGGGACTGAGATTTGGATGACTTCAAGCTTACGTAGTGAGGAATGTGGGAGACCGGCCAGGAGTGAGTTGGAGTAGTCTAGAGGTAAAAAAGGCATGGATGAGGGTTTCAGCAGCACAAGAGCTGAGGCAGGAGCGGAGGTGGGTAATGGTATGGAGGTGGAAAAAGGTGGTTTTAGTTATGCCGCGGATATGTGGCTGGAAACTCATTTCAGGGTCAAATATGACACCTATGTTGTGAACAGTCTTGTTCACCCTCAGATTGATGCTAAAGAGAGGGATGGAGTCAGTGGTTAGGGAACGCAGTTTGTGGCGGGGACCAAAGATAATGGCTTCGGACTTTCCAATAGTTAATTGGAGAAAATTTCTGCTCATCCAGTACTGGATGTCGGACAAGCAATCTGACAATTTAGATACCAAGCATGGGTCAAGACAAGTGGTGGAGAGGTAGAGCTGGGTATCGTCAGCGTACATGTAGAAACTGACTCCGTGTTTTCAGATGATATCGCCAAGGGGCAGCATATAGATGAGAAATAAGAGGGAAACAAGGACAGATCCTTGGGGGACACCAGAGGTAACAATGCAGGAGTGTGAAGAGAAGCCATTGCACGATATTTTCTGGCTACGGTTAGATAGGCAACAATGGAACCAGGCGAGTGCAGTCCCACCTAGCTGGACATTGATGGAGAGGCGTTGGAGGAGGATGGAGTAGTCAACTGTGTCAGAGGTGCAGCAGAGGTTAGAACCTAAAGCAAGTTTTCCACTAGATTAACAGTGACTCCAATCCACTTATGTTATAAGAACACAAAAAATAGGAGCAGGCCATTCAGCCCCTCGAGCCTGATCCACCATTCAATAATATCATAGCTGATTTTCTACCTCAACTCCACTTTCCTCATATCCCTTCACCCCTTAATATTCAAAAATGTATCAAGCTGCCTTGAATATACTCAAACACTGAGCATCCATAGCCCTTTGGGGGAGAGACTTCCAAAGATTCACCATCCTCTGAGTGAAGAAATTTATCTTCATCTCAGTCCTAAATGGCCGACACTTATTCTGAGATTGTGACTCCTGGTTCCAGACTCCCAGCCAGAGGAAATATCCTTCCTGCATCTACCCTGTCAAGCCCTTTAAGAATTGTGTATGTTTCAATTAGATCACCTCTCATTCTTCTAAACTACAGAGAATATAGGCCTAATCTACTCAATCTCTCTTCATAGGACAATCCCCCATCCCAGGAATCAATCTGGTGAACCTCCATTCCTCAATGGCAAGTATATCCTTTTTTAGGCAAGGAGATCAAAACTGTACACAATACTTCAAATGTGGTCTCACCAGGGCAGTATGTAATTGCAGTAAGACATCTTTACTCTTACACTCAAATCCTTTTAAAATAAAGGTCAACATACCATTTGCTTTCTTAATTGCTTCCTGTACCTGCATGTTAACTTTCAGTGATTCATATACATGGACACCCAGGACCCTCTGAACAGCATTTTCCAATCTTTCAGCATTTACAAACTACTCTGCTTTTCTATTTTTCCTACCAAAGTGGATAACTTCACATTATATTCCATTTTCCATCTTCTTGCCCACTCACTTAGCCCATCTATATCCCTTTGAAGTTTCTTTGCATTTTGCATCATCCTCACAATTACATTCCCACCTAGCTTTGTATCATCAGCAAACTTGGATATCATCCAAATCATTGATATAGATTGTGAATAGCTGGGGCCCAAGCCCTGATCCCTACGGTACCACTCCACTAGTTACAGCCTGCCAACCCGAAAATTACCCGTTTATTCCGACTCTGTTTTCTGTCCATTAACCAATCCTCAATCCATGCTCGTGTCCACAGTAAATGACACAAGGTCAGCCCGCTGGATGGAACCTCGGGCGCCCTGAGCTTGATCTCCGGTGTCTCCAGTCCCGACTGCCCCCTTACATCAGTCTCCCCTCACTTTTATACCCTGCAGTGATCCATCTCTGGCACCTGACTCTTCTTTGTCTTCTCTGCTGGGTTTTGGCAGGAAGCTGGGAAAAGAAGCTGGAACTTCTCTAATCTGTGATTTACAAGGACACTTTCCCTGGTTCCCAGCAGTTATTTTTCTTCAGCAATTTTCTGATTATCCCTAAACTCCCCTGCCTGCTGTTAGTTATTTCTTATAGTTTCATAATTATAGGTATAAACATCACACATTATAATCTAACCTATTCTATTACTCACTCTGGTTTAAGCTTATATTGTCCTGTACTATTTTATGATTTTATAACCAATCCTCAATCCATGCGAGTATAGTACCCCCAATCTTATGAGCTCGAATTTTGTTTAATTATCTCTTGTCGAATGCCTTCTGAAAATCCAAATACACCACATCCACTAGTTCCCCCCTTATCTATTCTGCTAGTTACCACCTCAAAAAATGTTAACAGATTTGTCAAACATGATTTCAGTTTTATAAATCCGTATTGACTCTGCCCAATCCTGTTATTATTTTTAATAGTGCCCTGTTACCACATCGTTATAACAGATTCTAGCATTTTCCTTACTACTGATGTCAAGCTAACTGGTCTGTGATTCCTTGTTTTCTCTCTCCCTCCTTTCTTAAATAGTGGGGTTATATTTGGTACCTTCCAATCTGCACGAAGGGAGAGAGAGCGAATGAGTGAGACAAAGATTGACACAGAAGGGAGAGAGAGCTGACAGAGTGAGATCAAACAGACAGCAAAGTAAGTGAGACTTAAATCCAAAAGGGGGAGTGGGAGAGACAGAATGAGGCAGAGAAAGAAAGGAAAGGAAGAGAAGGTATTGGCCGGGATGGCAAGGGAGAAGAGAATGGGGCAAAAAGAGAGAGGGGCAAAAGAGGCGGAGAGAGGTAGACTGAGAGCATAGCAGAAAGAGGAACAGAGAAGCAGAGAAGAGAAAGGTGGAAAGAGTGAGAGACAGTGAGGCAGAGAGAAATGAGAGAGGTAGAAGTCTTATTGAATGGCGGAGCAGGCTCAAAGGGCAAAATGGCCTACTCCTGCTCCTATTTCTTATGTTCTTAATAGAGCAAATGTGAATTAGAGAGAGAGAGAACAAGGTGGGGGGAGAGAGAGAAATTGAGAAAGAAACAGGTGGAGATATGAGAGTGCTTCTTCGGCAGCCCCTCCCAAACCCTCGACCTCTACCATCTAGAAGGACAAGGGCAGCAAGCACATGGGAACACCACCACCAGCACGTTCCCCTCCAAGTCACACACCATCCTGATATGTAAGAATATCACCGTTCCTTCGTCGCTGGGTCAAAATCCTGGCACTCCCTCCCTCATCATCATCATAGGCAGTCCCTCGAATTGAGGATGACTTGCTTCCAAGTCAAAAAGTTCACAGGTGTTTCAATGAAGGACCTAAAATACCAGGTCCCGTACTACATGTTGAAGGTTGAAAGATGCCTGTACGTGGATTTTTTTTAACGTGTGGTGACCGTTGCACACCAGCCACCACACGGGCTTGACAGAGCTAGGTCTTGGTCCAGTGGCAAGGATTAACCAAAACGACTGGAGACCAGCTCTGCTGCACGGACCTAATGCGCACGTATGTCGCAGTGTGGACGGCCTGTGCTGCCCCTGGGCCCTCGCCTCTTCTGAGCCCCAAACTCACGCCTCTCCTGGGCCACGGTCATGTCCCTCTACAATCTCTCGCCGCTCCTTCGCCCTGACCTCGCCGCTCCATCACACGGACTGCAGCGGTTCAAGAAGGTGGCTCACGACCATCTTCTCAAGGGCAATTAGGGATAGGTAATAAATGCTGGCCTTGCCATGAACAAATTTTTTTTAAAGTCACCTTCTCTTTTCAAGAGGAAGAGACCCAGCCTTTTCATTCTTTCCTAATAGGCATAACCTCGCATTTCTGGTATCATAATTGTAAATCTAATTTCCACCCTCGCCAATGCCTCTATCCTTTTTATAATATGGAGATCACAATTGTACACAGTACTCCAAATGTGGTCTAAACGAGGTTTGATACAAGTTCAGCATAACTTAGCTACTTTTCAATTCAATCCACCTGGAAATAAACCCGAGTGCTTGGTTTGCTCTTTTTAACGGCCTTATTAACCTATGTCGCTACCTTTGGTGATTTTTGCATTTGTATTCTGAGATCACTTTGCTCTTCTGCCCCATTTAGATTCTGGTTTTCCAACTAATATGTGACCTCCTTATTTCTGTTACCAAAATGCAATATCTCACATTTGTCAATGTTGAAATTCATTATATGCCATTTCTGCAAGTATATTAATGTAATAAGACATGTAGTACAGCAGGGATTAGATACAGAGTAAAGCTCCCTCCACATTGACCCTTCAAATACTCCCAGGGCATATACAACATGGGTTAGTGACAGAGTAAATGCTCCCTCTGCGCTGTCCCATCAAACATTCCCAGGTCATATATAGCACAGGCAAGGTACAGAGTTAAGTTCCCTTTACACTCCCCATCAAACACGCCCAGGCCAACTACAGCCTGGTTTAGATACAGAATAAATCTCCTTCTCTACCATCCCAGGGCAGTTTCCAGTGGGCTTCCACAGGGCTCAGTACTTGGTCCCTTGCTTTTTGATATATATATATAATAAATGATTTGGACTTGAATATAGGAGGTATGATTAAGAAGTTTGCAGATGATACAAAAATTGGCCCTGTGCTTGATAATGAAGAAGCGGTAGACTGCAGGAAGATATCAATGGACTGGTCAGGTGGGCAGAACAGTGCCAAATGGAACTCAATCCGGAGAAGTGTGAGGTGATGCATTTGGGGAGGGCTAACAAGGAAATGGAATACACAATAAATGGTAGGACACTGAGAAGTGTAGAGGGACAAAGGGGGGTGGTTAAGAAGGCATACGGGATACTTGCCTTTATTAGCCGAGGCACAGAATAGAAGAGTAGGGAGATTATGCTTGAACTGTATAAAATACTACTCAGGCCACAGTTAGAGTACTGCGTGCAGTTCTGGTCACCACAGTACAGGGAAGATGTGACTGCCCCAGAGAGGGTAGAGGAAATTTATGAGGATGATGCCTGGACTGGAGAATTTTAGCTATGAGGAAAGATTGGATAGGCTGGGGTTGTTTTCTTTGGAACAGAGGAGGCTTAGGAGACCTAATTGAGGTGTATAAAATTATGAGGGGCCTAGATAGAGCAGATAGGAAGGACCTATTTCCCTCAGCAGAGGGTTGAATAACCGAGGGACATAGCTTTCAAGTAAGTGGTAGGAGGTTTAGAGGGGATTTGAGGAGAAATATTTTCACCAAGGGTGGTGGGGGTCTGAAACTCACTGCCTGAAAGGGTGGTAGAGGCAGAAATCCTCATAGCATTTAAAAAGTACTTGGATATGCACTTGAAGTGCCGTAAGCTACAAGGCTACGATCCAAGAGCTGGAAAGTGGGATCAGGCTGGAAAGCTCTTTGTCAGCAAGCACGGGCATGATGGGCTGAATGGCCTCCTTCTGTGCTGTAAATTTCTATGATTCTCTGATTGCAAGGCTAGGAGAGGCACTCTTGAAGGTATGGGGAGCTCGGACTTATCTGTGGGAGTAACAGACGGCAAGAGAACTCAAATAATCCCGAGCAATGCGGTGTTAGTCATGGCTCAGTGGTAGTCTCTGAGTCAGTAGGTTGTGGGTTCAAGTCCACCCCCAGAGCATGGAGCATAAAATCTCGGCCGACATTCCAATGCAGTGCAGATGGAGCGCTGCACTGTCAGGGGTGCCGTCTTTCACATGAGGCCCCATAAGAGCATAAGAAATAGGAGCAGGAGTCGGGCATTTGGCCCCTTGAGTCTGCTCCATCATTCAATAAGATCATGGCTGATCTGATCTGATCTTGCCTTCAACTCCACTTCCCTGCCCGCTCCTCATAACCCTCGACTCCTTTATCGTTCAAAAATCTGTCTATCTCCACCTTAAATATATTTAATGACCCAGCTTCCACAACTCTCTGGGGCAGAGAATTCCAAAGGTTCATGTTCCTCTGAGAGAAGAAATTCCTCCTCATCTCTATTTTAAATAGGCGACCCCCTATTCTGAAACTATGACCCCTAGTTTTAGATTCCTCCACAGGGGGGAGCATCCTCTCTGCATCTACCCTGTCAAGCCCCCTCAGAATCTTATACGTTTCAATAAGATCACCTCTCATTCTTCTAAACTCCAATGAATATAGGCTCAACCTGCTCAACCTTTCTTCATAAGACAACCCTTTCATCTCAGGAAACAACCTCGTGAACCTTCTCTGAACTGCCCCCAATGCAAGTATATCTCTCCTTAAATAAGGAGACCAAAACTGTACGCAGTACTCCAGGTGTGGTCTCAACAACAGTGTAGTTGTAGCAGGATTTCCCTACTTTTATACGCATCCCCCTTGCAATAAAGGTCAACATTCCATTTGCCTTCTTAATTACGCTGTACCTGCATGCTAACTTTTTGTGTATCATGCACAAGTACCGCAGATCCCTCTGTGTTGCAGCATTTTCTAATCTCTCCTCATTTAAATAATAATTTGCTTTTTTATTTTTCCTACCAAAGTGGATGACCTCACATTTTCCCACATTATACTCCATCTGCCAAACTTTTGCCCACTCACTGAGCCGATCTATATCCCTTTATTTGCATCTTCCTCACAACTTGCTTTCCCACTTATCTTTGTATCATCAGCAAGTTTAGCTACATTCACTCGATCCCTTCATCTAAGTCATTAATATAGATTGTAAATAGTTGAGGCCCCAGCACTGATCTCTGTGGCACCCCACGAGTTACAGTTTGCCAGCCTGAAAATGACCCATTTATCCCTACGCTCTGTTTTCTGTTTGTTAGCCAATCCTCTATCCATGCTAATATATTACCCCCAATCCCATGAGCTCTTATCTTGTGCAGTAACCTTTTATGTGGCACCTTATCGAGTGCCTTCTGGAAATCCAAATACATGACATCTACTGGTTCCCCTTTATCCACCCTGTTCGTTACATCCTCAAAGAACGCCATCAAATTTATCAAACATGATTTCCCTTTCATAAAACCATGCTGACTCTGCTTGACTGCATAATGATTTTCTAAATAATGGACTCTAGCATTTTCCCAATGACATGTTAGTCTAACTGGTCTACAGTTTCCCGCTTTCTGTCTCCCTCCATTCTTAAATGGGGAATTACATCTGCTGGGACCTCTCCAGAATCCAGGGATTTTTGGTAGATTACAACCAATGTGGCCACCATCTCTGCAGCCACTTCTTTTAAGACCCGAGGATGCAGGCTATTAGGACCAGGGGACTTGTCCACCTTTAGTCCCATTAGTTTGCCTAGTACCTTTTCTCCCCAGCAATAGTGATTGTTTTAAGTTCTCTCCTCCCAATAGCCCCTTGATTATCAATTATTGAGATGCTTTCAGTGTCTTCTACAGTGAAGACCGATACAAAATATTTATTCAAATTCTCTGCCATTTCCTTGTTTCCCATTATTAATTCCCCAGTCTCATCTTCTAAAAGGACCAACTAAGCTACTCGCTTCCTTTTTATATACCTGTAGAAGCTCTTACTGTCTGTTTTTATATTTCTTGCTAGTTTACTCTCAATCTATTCCCTTTTTTTTTCCGTCGTCCTTTACTATTTTCTAAAAAGTTCCCAATCTTCTGGCCTTTCATTAATCTTCGCAACATTGTATGCCTTTGTTTTCAATTTGATACCACCCATTACTTCTTAGTTAGCCACGGATGGTTCATCCTTCTTAGAGTCTTTCTTTCTCATTGGAATATATCTTTTCTGAGCTATGAAATATCTCCTTAAATGTCTGCCACTCCTTATCTACTGTCTTACCCTTCCTTTGTAATTGCCTTTATTTTTCAGGGCACTATTTTGAGACCCAAGTTTCTCACCCTCAAACCGAATTTGGAATTCTACCATACTATGATCACTCTTCCCAAGAGGATCCTTTACTATGAGATCATGAATTAATCCCAGTCTCATTACACATTACCAATTCTAAAATAGTCTGCTCCCTGGTTGGTTCCATAGCGCATTGTTCTAAGAAAACATCCCGAATACACTCTATGAACTCTTCCTCAAGGCCACCTAATCTTTATATTGATATATCCAATCAATATAAAGATTCAAATCGTCTATGCTTATTGCAGTACCTTTCTTATAAGCCTCCATTATTTCTTCATATATATGCTGTCCTGCAGTGTAGCTATTGATAGGGAGCCCATAGACTACTCCCACCAGTGACTTCTTTCCCTTATTATTTCTTATCTCCACCCAAACTGACCTACATCTTGATCTTCTGAGAATCAGAACCATCTGACCTCTCAAGAGGGCATAAAAGATTCCATGACGTTATTTCGAAGAAATCTCTCTGGTGTCCAAGCTAACATTTATCCCTCAACCAACATCACTAAAACAGAGGCCGTGAAAGGCACTTTATAAATACAAAGGAGAAAAGGAACAGTCGATAACAGGACATCAATTAGTCTCCTCGTGGAGAAATCAAGGAATCGACTCACTGTATGTAGGAAACAAAGCTGATTTATTTGATCGTTGTTTGACAGAGGGTGCAGAAAAGATTTACAAGAATGATTCCAGGGATGAGGGACTTAAGTTACATGGATAGACTGGTGAAGCTGGGGTTGTTCTTCTTAGAACAGAGAAGGTTGAGAGGAGATTTGATAGAGGTGCTCTAAAATCATGAGGGGTCTGGACAGAGTAGAGAGAAAATATTCCCATTGGCGGAAGGATTGAGAACCAGAGGACACAGATTCAAGGTGATTGGCAAAAGAACCAAAGGCGACATGAGAAAAAACTTTGTTTTAAGCAGCGAGTGTTTAGGATCTGTAATGCACTGCCTGTAAGGCTGGTGGAGGCAGATTCAATCGTGGCTTTCAAAAAGGGAATTGGATAAGTACCTGAAATAAAACATTTGCAGGGCTACAGCGAAAGGGTGGGGAGTGGGACTTGCAGAGAGCCGGCACGGGCTCGATGGTCCGAAAGGCCTCCTTCTGTGCTGTAACCATTCTATGATTCTATGATATCCAGAAAATTAAACTCCAGCCCAGTTATAGGGATTAATTATACCAGCAGCAACAAACTCCAACTGTCTGAGTGAACATGGTTCAGTCCTGGATGTGATTAACGGCAACAATAAAAGCAGAGTCCAACCCCTGCAGTCACTTTTGAACTCGCTGATGTGACTGAAGGTTGGATAAACGAGTGAAGCCCTTCCCACACTCGGAGCAGATGAACGGCCTCTCCCCAGTGTGAATGCGTTGGTGTCTCAGATGATGAGATGATTTAGCAAACCGTTTCCCACATACGGTACAGACGAACGGTCTCTCCAGTGTGAACATGCTTGTGTTCAATGAGGTGTGAAGATGCAGTGAATTTCTTCCCACACACGGGACAGGTAAACGGCCTCTCCCCTGTGTGAACATGCTGGTGTCTCACCAAGCTGGATGAACAAGTGAATCCTTTCTCACACACGGAGCAGGTGAACGGTCTCTCCCCAGTGTGAATTCGCTGGTGTGCCAGCAGGCTGGATGAATAAGTGAAGCCCTTCCCACACACAGTGCAGGTGAACGGCCTCTCCCCAGTGTGAACTCGCTGGTGTTCAGTGAGGTGGGATGAACGAGTGAATCCCTTCCCACACGCGGGGCAGGTGAACGGCCTCTCCCTGGTGTGACTGCGTCGATGAGTTTCCAGTGCAGAGGGGCAATTGAATCCCTTCCCACAGTCTCCACATTTCCAAGGATTCTCCATGGTGCAGGTGTCCTTGTGTCTCTCCAGGTTTGACGATCAGTTGAAGCCTCGTCCACACACAGAACACGTGTATGGTTTCTCCCCGCTGTGAATGATGCGATGTTTTTTCAGGCTGTGTAACTGGTTGAAGCTCTTTCCACAGTCAGTGCACTGGAACACTCTCACTCGGGTGTGTGTGTCTCAGTGCTTTTCCAGTCACACTGATGTTTGAAATCTTTTCCCACAGACAGAGCAGACAAACGTTTCTCCTTTCACATTCAAAGGCCGATGATATTCAAGTGAATCGAGTGACTCTGTCAGATCTTGATATAATTGATTTGAGTTTTCTGTCTGTAAATCCTCCTCTTCTAATATCCTGTAAAAGGTGTTTACGAAAGTCAGCACTGGAAGTGCAGGATAGAAATTGAGGACAGACAATCCTACTTTTTATGGAACATTCTTTCCTCTCTTGTTCCCCAAAGCTGTAAATTCCCATCCCACACACTCTCCCTCCACCCTGTGCTGAAATCCAAACTCATCGCACCACCTCCATCATTTCTTTCTTCCATCTGCAGTTTTCTCACTTCCTCTTCTCTGGTTGGGTTCAGTTCTACATCCCGTCTGTGCAGACTGAGAATAAATGAGGAAATGATTTTCTCTCGAGGTCACTGAGACCCTAAAGCCCCGCCCACCCTCTGTTCCTGTACCAAGATGGCCACGCAGGCACGCTGATCGTGTCTAAGAATTCAGCTATTTACCCCGAGCAGTCGGGTCCATCATCGCGGGTCAAACATGTGTCCTGCCGGCTCATATTAGGTGCCTGGGGCCTACACCAGGTGTTTATGAAGCTGCCCAGCCCACCCAGGGGTCTAATTCCTCCGCTGAGCCCACAAGCTCCTACTGACTCGCGGAATGTCTCTTCCACCTCAGACCACCTCCACCACTGGCAATGCGCCTGTTCAGAGCACAGCCCGGTCCCGTGTCTGGGCTCCTGGTGTCATTGATAGAGCGCTTTACCCCTGCGCGGGTAGATTCTGGTTACAGAAGTAAACGTTGCAACATTTGGTAGTAAAAGGGATTCATTCAGGACAGACAGCAGGGATGATTGCAGGAAATAACACAGTGTAGTGAGAAAGGAAATACAGTGGATGTTGTGTAGATGGATTGTCATATGGATTGTTTGATAAGGTGCCGGACAGGAGGCTTGTTGATCAAATTAAGGCTCATGGTATTAAAGGGAGTGGGGCTGCGTGGAGAGGAAGTTGGGTAAAGGGCAGAAAACAGAGAGTAGTGGTTAATGGATGTTCTTCAGACTGGAGGGATGTAAACAGTGGTGTCCCCCAGGGTCAGTGTTGGGATCATTGCTCTTAATATAGAGACAGGATCTGGGTTAGGGAATAAGCACATAAGAACTAGAAGCAGGAGTAGGCCATTTGGCCCCTCGAGCCTGCTGCACCATTCAATAAGATCATATTGATTCATCAATTAATCCACCGCTACGAAAAACAGTAAGAATAAAACCGGACGGACCACCCGGCATCGACCTCCGCACCGACTACGGACACGACAACAGCACACCCAGCCCAGTCTTTCTCACCAACATCTGGGGACTTGTGCCAAAATTGGAAGAGATGGCCCAGACTAGTCAAGCAACAGCCTGACATCGTCATGCTCACAGAATCATACCTTTCAGCCAATGTCCCAGACTCCTCCATCACCATCCCTGGGTATGTCCTGTCCCACCGGTGGCGGTACAGTAGTATACAGTCGGGAGGGTGTGGCCCTGGAGTCCTCAACATTGACTCCAAACCCCATGAAGTCTCTTGGCTTCAGGTCAAGCATGGACAAGGAAACCTCCTGCTGATGACCACCCACCGCCCTCCCTCAGCTGATGAATCAGTACTCCTCCATGTTGAACACCACTAGGAAGAAGCACTGAGAGTAGCAAGGTGCACAGAATGTACTCTGGGTGGGGGACTTCAATGTCCATCAAGACTGGCTCGGTAGCACCACTACTGACTGAGCTGGCCGAGTGCTGAAGGACAGCTGCTAGACTGTGCCTGCAGCAGATGATGAAAGAACCAACACGAGTAGAAAAAAAGACTTGCGCCCATCCCTTTGGAAAGGGCACAAGAGCGGGAGCAGCGGTAAGTCTACAAAGGGCGTGAGTCAGCCGAGCAGACAGCCGAAACAGCACCAAGTGACCTGGGAGGATAAGAAGTAAAAAGATTCACAATGTGATGTCGCAGAAAAGCAGGGAAGTGATTGGTTGGTCAGTTTTTCTCTCTTTTCTTCAGCATTGGTTTAAATTAAGAGCTGGGATTAAAAATCTAAACTTTCAAAATGTGAAAAATTAATTAAATACATTAGAGATGGCAGGGCAGGCGATGTGTTACTGCTGCTGCATGTGGGAGCTGGTTGACCCCATCTGCAGTAAGTGTTGGCTACTCGAGGAACTTCGGCTCCGCGTTGATGAGCTGGAGTCCGAGCTGCAGACACTGCGACACATCAGGGAGGGGGAGAGTTACCTGGACCCTGTGTTCCAGGAAGCAGTCCCACCCCTTAGATTAATTAATTTAAGTTTGGTCCGTGGTTAGGGACAGGATGGTGTGGCTACAAGCGAGGCAGCTGTGCGGACCCAAGAGATAGTGATGGAGGTGCCTCAGTCCTTGCAATTGTCCAACGGTACGAGATTCTTGCTCCCTGTTTGGACGAGGGCAGGGACTGCAAGGAGGATGAGCAAACTGACCACAGTGCCGTGGTACAGGAGGCTATTCAAGTAGGGGGAGTAAAAAGAAATGTTGTAGTGATCGGAAACAGTATAGTTTCGGAGATAGATACTGTTCTCTGCAGCCGAGTGCGTGAGTCCCGAAGGCTGTGATGCCTGCGCGGTGCCAAGGTTCAGGACATCTCCTCTGGGCTGAAGAGGGATTGGAGTACGAGGGGGAAGATCCAGTTGTCGTGGTCCACGTAGGTACCAATGACATAGGCAGAACAAAGAAAGGGGTTCTGCTGAAGGATTTTGAGCAGCTAGGGGCTAAATTAAAAAGCAGAACCACAAAGGCAATAATCTCTGGATTACTACCTGAGCCACGAGCAAATATATTTTGGTGAGAAGGAAAGACTTTAAGCGACGAGAGAACTATCCGCGGTTAATGAAGGAAGTAACGGATGGTATCAAATTGAAAACAATGGCATACAAAGTGGCCAAGGTTAGTGGGAGGCCAGAGCATTGGCAAATGTTTTTAAAAACAGCAAATGATGACTAAAGAAATAATAAAGAGAGGGAAGGTAGATTATGAGAGTAAACTAGCAAGCAATATAAAAAGAGCTTCTACAGGTATGTAAAAAGGATAGGGTAGCTAAAGTAAACGTTGGTCCTTAGAGGATGAGACTGGGGAATTAATAATGGGGAACAGGGAAATGGCAGAGACTTTGAACAAATATTTTGTATCAGTCTTCACGGTAGAAGACATTAAAAACACCCCAATAATAGATAATCAAGCGGCTATAGCGAGGGAGGAACTTAAAGCAATCACTAAAGAAAAAGTGCTCAGTAAAATAATGGGATGAAAGGTGGAAAAGCCCCCTGGATCTGATGGCTTGCAACCTCGGGTCTTAGTAAAGCTCTCTCTACACTGTCCCATCAAATACTCCCAGGGCCGGCATAGCACAAGTTGGATACAGAGTAAAGGTCCCTCTATACTGGCCCATCAAACAATGCCAGAACAGGTACAGCACAGGTTAGGTACAAAGTAAAAATCCCTCTACATTTCCCTAACAAACACTCCCAGGGGAGGTACAGCACAGGTTAGATACAGAGTAAAGCTTGCTCTACACCGGCCAACAAACACTCCAAGGGCAGGTAAAGCATGGGTTAGGCAGAGGGTAAAGCTTCCTCTATTCTCCCCGATCAAACAATGCCAGGACAGGTACAGCACGGGTTCGATGTAGAACAAATCTCCCTCTAAACTGCCCCATCAAACATTCCTCGGGCAGGTACAGTCCGGATTCGATATAGCAGAAAGCTCCCACTATACTGTCCCATCAAACACAACGAGGGCAGGTAGAGTACGGGTTAGATACAGAGGAAAGCTCCCTCTGCAGTGTCCCATCAATCACTCACAAGGCAGGTACAATGTTGATTTCTGAGTTATTTTCCTTCAATCTGGTTCAGTGAAATCACTGAGTCCAATACCGTTGTGCTTTAAACAAAGCAGTCTTTATTTCTTACCGGCCGAGACTTATCAGACAGAAGGAGTACTCTCTTGATAGAGCGTACACACTTCCTACGGACAAGTGATGTTACATTGTAAAGGGACGACGGTTATACATTTTCGGCAAAAGATAACAAGATAGGGCCAGAGTGACATCCTAGTTCAGCCTATCCCTTTTGATCCCTCTTTCCCTTTGTCAACTCATAAGCCGACCTAAGTATGGTCTGATTTTAAACAAAGACCTTCTGTTAATGTTTCAGGTTAATAACATGATTTAATAAGACCTTGAGGTTTTTCTGCAAGCTGTGGGTTTTGTTTCAATATGTGTTAGTGTTGTAACATTTTGCAGTCTCGAGTCTGAGATATCATGGCTATTCCTCCATGAATTCTTTGTTAGCTTATACTGTCCCTATACAATTCCCACGTTCTCAACTTCAATGTCTCTATACATTTTTAAACATTCACAGTTACAGTCCAGATTGGTTGTGATAACAAATCGATGTTCCACCGATTCTTCCTGGTAACCCATTTTAACCGGTTCTGACACCGGGAATGTAGATACTTGTTCCAGGAATCCTGACAGTTCCTGTGTTTCAGTGAAGGTGGGGAGTTTAAGCTTTGATTGTACAGAAGACATGAAGGCTCCCGTATCTATCAAGAAGGGTTGCCACTCATTCCGAATTTTTAACAATATCATCGGTTCGTCATCCGGGGAGGGTCCCTGCACAATCAAGTTGCGTAGTCAATACGAATCGGGGGACGGTTGGCCAAAGAGGTTGTTCTGGGAGAAGTTAGTGTAAGATCCCCGTCCTCTTCCCCCCTTGCCTCCCTCCTCTTCCTTTTTTGTGCTGACGGGAGGGACAATTTCTATTCCAATGTTCTTCTTGCCCACAAATAAAGCATCCATCTCGTCTTTCCCAGCCTCGACCTCTTCCCATACCAGGCCGGAGACAGTAGGGTGGTCCGTAATTAGCAGGGCCCAGGCCATTTGGGTGTTTGATATAACCGTATCCCTGTTTATCCACCCAACCCTGCACGCAACACTGCGGTTCCATCTGGTATCACCTTGGGTCGGGTTTTGGTCCTTCACCCGAGGCGGCTCTTCCTTTCTAGTCACGTATTCAGTCTTGACCTGGGTTGGGGGCGCACCTCCCCCCTCTCCTTTCTTTTCCTGAAAGAGCTGAAGACTTTAGAAAATTATCAGGAGCCCTGAACAAATTATTAGGGGATGACCAGTGGCCTCTAAGTGACACTAGAAGCGTAGAGGTAAAAAAAAAAAAGCACAGGGATTAATTTGGAGAAGGGGACGAGGAAAAGGGGATAAAAAATTTAATTGCAACCTGGCGACATTATTGTCAGAAATTAAAAGATGCATCACTTCTATCGAGTTGGCAAACAAATGCTATTAAATTAGGACTTGCATTGACAGAGGGAACACATGTTAAAACTGTAGACGTCTTTAAAAAAAAAGAATGAATGTGCGCACGAGAAACTTGCTAAGAGATCCTCTGGGACCTCTGAGAAAGGTATTGATCAACTACAAGTTAAAATGGCTGGCTTTGTGTTAACCGAGGCTGATGATGAAATTGATGAGTGGCCACTGACTCAGCGCCCAACAGCGCCTCCTGCACCCCCTGGCCTCTTGCTCCAGTCCTCTTCCCAACACCCTCCACCTAACACTCCGGTAAAAAGAGTTAGGAACAACCACATATCACCAAAGCAACTAACCCAAACTGACTCCTCATCCTCTGATAGCGATTCGGATCCCCAGTTTACAAGCAATATAGCCGAAAGGACCAGATCTCACACTCGAAAGGGCAGAACTATATCTCGACATCACAAACAGTCCCGTAAATCTTCGAGTCAACCTACCAGTCCAAGTTGTGAAAGACATAGCAAACACCCCCGCCGATCGAGACGCAGAACTGTCAAGCAGTCAGACAGCTCTGAAACATCCTCCGGCCTAGAAATGATTTCCAAGATCCCAAAGTCCCGACACCAATTCCCTGTCAGACCAATGCCAAACCCTGATGCACAACAAGCTGCAGACCACCTCTCTATAGATGTCTGTGATCTTCAAACAACTATTTGATTGCTCACGCTATCCGGACAGATGGAAAGGGCAGTTAGATATTATTGGCAGAAAAAGAAAGGGGAGGGGGGAGGTGCGCCCCCAACCCGGGTCAAGACTGAATACGTGACTAGAAAGGAAGAGCCATCTCGGGAGGAAGGATCAATAGAACCGTAGTGTGGCATACAGGATTGGATGGATAAGCAAGGATACGGTTATACTAAACAACCAAACGGCCCGAGCCCTGCTAATAAACCTCCCTATTGTCCCCGGCATGGTATGGGAAGAGGCCGGGACTGGGTAAGAGGAATTGACTGTTTTAATTGTGGGCAGGAAGGACATTGGAATAAAAATTGCCCCTACCGTCAGCATGGAAAAGGAAGAGGAGGAAGAGGAGGGGGGCAAGGGGGGAGAGGAGGATCTTACACTTAACTTCTCCCAGAACAACCCCTTTGGTCAATTGTCCCCCGATTGACTACGCAGCTTGATTGTGCAGGGATCCTCCCCGGACGACGAACCCATTCTGAATGAGTGGCAACCCTTTTTGATAGATACGGGAGCCTTCATGTCTTCTGTACAATCAAAGCTTAAACTCCCTGCTTCTACTGAAACACAGGAACTTTCAGGATTCCTGGGACAAATCTCGACATTCCCAGTGTCAGAACCGGTTAAAATGGGTTACCAGGAAGAATCGGTGGAACATCGAGTTGTTATCACAACCAATCTGGACTGTAACTTGATGGCTAGAGACCCCCTTTGCAAATTCCAGTTGCATTTGGAGTGTGGAGATAATGGGATTATTGTAAAACAGGAAACCCTTAAGCGGCAGTATTAAAACACTAGAACCCCTCAGTGGTGGTCTCTGGACCTGCCGCAGGCACCCGATCACGTGACCCGAGCATACGATCCCAGTGGAAAGAATCAGGACCTGCAGAACTTTTATCAGGATCACGAAGGGGAAGTGAAGGGAATTCTATTAAGGGCTAGAGTGACTGGACTGGAAAGAGAGGCAGATTTTGTGGAAGTGGATAAGAATCTGTGGAAACAGCCCCTAACAATGGCATCGCATATTGCTCGTGAAGTATTAGCCCCTCACCATGCTAAAGATTTGGGAGTTATGGTACGTAAGGCCATAGATGAGGCTGACCCTACCAGCCGGGATGTGCAAATTGTAAAACATGGCCGAACAGTCCAATTTAATGGGGACCCCGAGAAAGTATTAACAACTCTACGGCATCATACTGGCTTGGACATACCTGATTATGTGGATCCTCATGTGTGGGCAGAGGACCCCTTCCAAGTGGGTTATACTCCCATTAATTGAGATCCCAGTGCAGGGCAATGTGGACTGGCCCTCTATCCGACAGAACCCACTGAAATCACAGGCAATCCTAAACTGACTTTTAGGCACTGTACTGCAATTAATCCGGCCTGTTTTCTTACTGAGCCACCCCTGTTAATTCCTGGATTCTTTTACTTCAATCTGGTTCAGTAAAATTACTGAGTCGAATACCTCTTGTGCTTTGAACAAAGCAGTCTTTATTACCGGCCAGTAAGACCTATCAGACAGAAGATATACTCTCTGGATAGAGCGTACACACTCCCTACGGATAGGTGAAGTTACATCGTAAAGCGTTAACAGTTATACAGTTTTGAAATCAGATAACAAAATACAAATGGATTGACAGTCTAACTCAGCCACTCATTAGTCAATCTATATGAGATGTTCTTCTTGAAAGCTCAAGTATTGCCTCCAAATGTTTCAATCTAATGGTGTGACTATTTACTGAGACCTTGCAATTCTGCAGATGTATTTCATGTTACAATTATATATTATTGGCAGGATTAGTGACTTGAAACCTTGAGACAGACTGTTAGCTATGCTGATGTTGCACTATTTGCAATCTGACATTCTCCCAGCTATTCTTCCATGGCTTATACATTTTCATATATCCCGTTTACTTTACTGTCCTTAATTCCATATATTCCGTTCAGATATCCACATCCCCCCTTTTATCATTCTATGATAACATTTAGGATCATTCTATGAGTATTGCATTGTTGAGTAGTTCTCTAGTTTGTTGGATCATAACCCGGGAACCCTTGACCACAAGAGGGTCTGCTAACCTTGTCATTGCTTTACAGCAGAGGTTAAGGCAACCAACAATCAAACAGCAGGTAATTATTATGATGAGAACAATTGCCCCATGTATTAGATAGGATCTCCAAGATCCACCCAGAAACCAATCAAACCTGCTAAGTTCTTTTGCTGGTGTGGATAACTTTTTCACCTCCCTCCTTATGTGATCGGCAAGGTGGGTTATGTTTTCTGAACTATCAGGAATGTAAGTGCAACATTCAGATCCTATCAGGGCACACGTTCCCCCTTTCTCAGCTAACAGGTAATCGAGGGCCATTCGGTTTTGTAATGCTACGGTCCTTATCGCTACCATTTCAGCTGTGATGCCCTCCAGAGCCTCAGCAGTGCGGTGAGCTACCTGTTCCAATATCGTTTCTTTGAATCCATCTAACAGTCTCAGTTAGGGTCAGGGGAACGGTGCGCAAAGGAATTCCCCCTTTGGAATGTATAGGGATATGTGAACACACCCAGCATCTAGTGAAGTGCCCTTTTTCCGCATAAACGTAAGACATATACAAAAAGGTGTTTACATGGAGCTCTCGCCTTTGTCTTCCTTCCCGTTCACCAAAACTGTCATATATCAACACTATTATGCAGACAGTAGCATACAGACACAGTCTCATCTTATAAATAGTCCAATTATTTAGCTGATAAAAAGAGTTCTGTTTTCACGTTTCCCTTCAGGTCTCCGTCAGTGTATTTGGCTTTCTGACAGGTAAGAGTTCAAACTGATCCTCCTTCAACTGCCTTGTTCAGCTATAGGGAGGAGGAGATCTGGAACAGAAACAGGAATTAGACTAACCAGCAAAATTTGTTTAAATGGTGATGAGCTTGCAGTGGTGCAGGTGAACCCAGGCACTTTTCCCCTCAACCTTGGCTGCAGTGGGGGTAGTGAGTGACACCTAAAAAGGCCCCTCCCATTGTGGCTCTAATCCCTTCCGAATCCATACTTCCCTGGTGCCACGAGGGACAATTCAGGTAAAACTGGGAGGTCGAGGTGAGCATCTTGAACCTGGTTGTGAACTAGTCGCAGAGCCTGAGTCAGAGAAAGAACATAGGTGGTCATCAGTCTAGCTGAGATCTCATATCTAGGAACAATTTCCCTCATTAACACCTTAACAACAGTCTGAGTCTTATCGTCCAGGTTAGGGTAGGCTTCAATCCATCTGCTAAACACATCTACTATTACTAACACATATCTGTAACACTGAACTTTTTGCAACTCAATGTAGTTCAACTGAAATGTCTCAAAGGGACCTTCGGGTAGGGGCGTTTTACCCCAATCACAGGGGACTCCCTTCCCTGGAATATGTTGCTGGCCAACCAGGCAACGACTACTGATGTTCTGGGTGAGCGCCTGGAGTTTAGGGTGCCACCAAGTAGCCAAAAGCGTATCACTTGTTGCCCTTGCTCCACAATGAGTAGCAAAATGCAGACATTCTATAACCCATGAAGCCAACTCGTCAGACATGCAAGTCTGTTCCGCGGGAGTGGTCCAGAGTTTAGAAACATTGTCATAAGTACATGCATAATATTTCCACAACAGTTTATCTTTTTCAGGAGCGTCCCCCTGTGCTTTTATAACATCTTGGATGGTTGGCATTGGTTTTTCCGAGGCTAACTTATCCTTCGCAGGATTTTTAGTCTGACTCATAATTTTGGGCACTACCATCTGTTGGTCATGAGAGGCCTGTTTGGCCTCTTGGTACAATGGCAATGCGTTTGGGGAACATGAGGGCTTGCAACAAATCAGATACTAACTGTTTATGAGATATCTCATTCCCCTGTGAGGTTAGGAATCCCCTATTTTTCCATAATTGTCCGAAATCATGCGCCACCCCAAAGGCATACCTAGAGTCGGTATAGATATTGACTTTGAGATCTTTGGCCAAGATACAGGCTTGGGTGAGGGCGAATTGTTGAGCTTGTTGAGCAGAATAGGCGGTTTCAAAGCAGCAGATTCCAAGACCTGATTCTCCTGGTTTACTATGGCGTATCCTGAGATTCGTCTATCTTCTGGATTAATAGAAGTACTTCCGTGAACAAACATAAACAATCATGACTGGGTTCTTCCTCATCTTGGGGTGGCTCAGTAAGAAAACAGGCCGGATTAATTGCAGTATAGTGCCAAAAAGTCATTTTAGGATTGCCTGTGATTTCAGTGGGTTCTGTCGGATTGCCCTGCACTGAGATCTCAATCGGATCAATGGGAGTATAACCCACTTGGGAGGGGTTCTCTGCCCACACATAGTCAGGTATGCCGGAGCCAGTATGATGCTGTAGAGTCGTTAAGACCTTCTCGGGGTCCCCATGAAATTTGCACATCCCGGCTGGTAGGGTCAGCCTCATCTATGGCCTTGCGTACCATAACTCCCAAATCTTTAGCATGGTGAGGGGCTAATACTTCACAAGCAATATGCGGTGCCATTGTTAGGGGCTGTTTCCACAGATTCTTATCCACTTCCACAAAATCTGCCTCTCTTTCCAGTCCAGTCACTCTAGCCCTTAATAGAATTCCCTTCACTTCCCCTTCGTGATCCTGATAAAAGTTCTGCAGGTCCTGATTCTTTCCACTGGGATCGTATGCTAGGGTCACGTGACAGGGTGCCTGCGGCAGGTCCAGAGACCACCACTGAGGGGTTCTAGTGGTATAATACTGCCGCTTAAGGGTTTCCTGTTTTACAATAATCCCGTTATCTCCACACTCCAAATGCAACTGGAATTTGCAAAGGAGGTCTCTAGCCATCAAGTTACAGTCCAGATTGGTTGTGATAACAACTCGATGTTCCACCGATTCTTCCTGGTAACCCATTTTAACCGGTTCTGACACTGGGAATGTCGAGATTTGTCCCAGGGATCCTGAAAGTTCCTGTGTTTCAGTAGAAGCAGGGAGTTTAAGCTTTGATTGTACAGAAGACATGAAGGCTCCCGTATCTATCAAAAAGGGTTGCCACTCATTCAGAATGGGTTCGTCGTCCGGGGAGGATCCCTGCACAATCAAGCTGCGTAGTCAATCGGGGGACAATTGACCAAAGGGGTTGTTCTGGGAGAAGTTAGTGTAAGATCCTCCTCTCCCCCCTTGCCCCCCTGTTCTTCCTCCTCTTCCTTTTCCATGCTGACGGTAGGGGCAATTTTTATTCCAATGTCCTTCCTGCCCACAATTAAAACAGTCAATTCCTCTTACCCAGTCCCGGCCTCTTCCCATACCATGCCGGGGACAATAGGGAGGTTTATTAGCAGGGCTCGGGCCGTTTGGTTGTTTAGTATAACCGTATCCTTGCTTATCCATCCAATCCTGTATGCAACACTGCGGTTCTATTGATCCTTCCTCCCGAGATGGCTCTTCCTTTCTAGTCACGTATTCAGTTTTGACCCGGGTTGGGGGCGCACCTCCCCCCTCCCCTTTCTTTTTCTGCCAATAATATTTAACTGCCCTTTCCATCTGTCCGGATAGCGTGAGCAATCAAATAGTTGTTTGAAGATCACAGACATCTATAGAGAGGTGGTCTGCAGCTTGTTGTGCATCAGGGTTTGGCATTGGTCTGACAGGGAATTGGTGTCGGGACTTTGGGATCTTGGAAATCATTTCCAGGCCGGAGGATGTTTCAGAGCTGTCTGACTGCTTGACAGTTCTGCGTCTCGATCGGCGGGGGTGTTTGCTATGTCTTTCACAACTTGGACTGGTAGGTTGACTAGAAGATTTACGGGACTGTTTGTGATGTTGAGATATAGTTCTGCCCTTTCGAGTGTGAGATCTGGTCCTTTCGGCTGTATTGCTTGTAAACTGGGGATCCGAATCGCTATCAGAGGATGAGGAGTCAGTTTGGGTTTGTTGCTTTGGTGATATGTGGTTGTTCCTAACTCTTTTTACCGGAGTGTTAGGTGGAGGGTGTTGGGAAGAGGACTGGAGCAAGAGGCCAGGGGGTGCGGGAGGCGCCGTTGGGCGCTGAGTCAGTGGCCACTCATCAATTTCATCATCAGCCTCGGTTAACACAAAGCCAGCTATTTTAACTTGTAGTTGATCAATACCTTTCTCAGAGGTCCCAGAGGATCTCTTAGCAAGTTTCTCGTGCGCACATTCATTCTTTTTTTTTAAAGACGTCTACAGTTTTAACATGTGTTCCCTCTGTCAATGCAAGTCCTAATTTAATAGCATTGTTTGCCAACTCGATAGAAGTGATGCATCTTTTAATTTCTGACAATAATGTCGCCAGGTTGCAATTAAATTTTTTTTATCCCCTTTTCCTCGTCCCCTTCTCCAAATTAATCCCTGTGCTTTTTTTTTTACCTCTACGCTTCTAGTGTCACTTAGAGGCCACTGGTCATCCCCTAATAATTTGTTCAGGGCTCCTGATAATTTTCTAAAGTCTTCAGCTCTTTCAGGGAATTCCTCACATAACTTTTGTAGCGGATTATCCGCATCCGTGGTTTTATCTAACTGATTTCCCATTTTCACACTGCCCCTCGTATTACTGTGTCGCTACGCGTTCGTGTCGTCGTGCAATTTAAACAAACTTACAAATAGACACAGACTTTACAGAACTAACACGGACTTTAACTAACTCCAAATCTAACACTTACCCGCATCGCCGCACGGTCCGCGTCGCCGCACGATCTCAATACTAAACTACCACGTCGCCTCGCAGTTCACGTCGCCTCGCAATCCGCGTTGCCTCGCAGTTCACGTCGCCTCGCAATCCGTGTTGCCTCGCAGTTCACGTCGCCGCGCAATCCGCGTCGACCCGTGGCTCGCGTCGCCGCGCGAGTTAAGATACTTTAACTTTACTTCAAACACTTACCCGCATTACCGCATGATCCGCATCGCCGCATGATCTACAAAATAGACAAAGACTTCTAACACTTACCCGCATCGCCGCACGGTCCGCATAGCCGCACGGTCTACAAAATTACCCGCATCGCCGCACGGTCCGCATAGCCGCACGATCTTAAAACTAAACTTAAAACTCTAAACACTTTAAGACTTACAGACTTACTGCCATTAGCACTGACTTTCGCGATTCGCGTTGCTGCGCCTCTGCGTCATTACGCGTCGGCGTCACTGCGCGTTTACGTCACCGCGCGTCTACGTCACTGCGCGTTGGCTTCACTGCGCGTTTACGTCACTGCGCGTTCGCTTCGGCCCTTCTCTCTCTCGGCCGCGCGTTCGCGTCGGCCCTACCTTCCGAGTTGCTGCGGGGTTTTTTTTTAAATTCAATCAGAGCCTAGACGGGCCAAGTGATATTCAAGGTCCCTTCGTCGTACCTGAGTTGAACACCTATCCTCTATTTAAATCCCCATTTTATTCCCTGTGAGCCTAATTTTCTAATTTTGATTTCTTATGAGCCTCAATTAATTTCTTTTAGTCTCCAAATTTCCCTATCCTTTGACGTTACTGCGCAGTTTAAATTCAATCAGTCAATGAAAGCCCTAATTTAATGGAGTTTTTCTGCCAACTGGACAGGAGTGATTTTATATTTTTCATAATTTAAAATCTCAGAACATTTTTTTCTTTCAGCACCTATTTAGTACGTTACTTTTTTTTATAACTAGAGAGAAGTCTGGCACGTAGGCTGTGGACTGCTTTTCGTTATCTCAATTGTTCCAGCCTCAAGGTCGTGTTATTTAATATAATTTTTTTTTTTTTTTAAATCCTTTTGAATCCATCTCAGTTGTTTTGCTGTGCCTTCTCTGAATGTTTTCTTTCAACAAGTTTTTCTTTTTTTTTTAACCACCGGGACCATGTAATTTTTTTCTTTTTTTTTCAACAAACCTATCCTTTGTGCATTTCCTGGCTCCGTAACTTATCATCCGAATATACGTAATTTAGTAAGGTTCACACTCTTAAACTTCCCACATACAGGACAACACTACGAAGGGTTAAAACAAACTTTCATTCTGTTTGAGATAAAACAAACCACAACTCCCCGGCTTTTTTTTTAACAGTAAAAGTCACAGAAGCATTTCTCATTTAAACAGAAATTCATAAGAGTCTCTTTTCTTTCCTATTAATTTTTTTTTGGATCCATGATTGATCATCTATCCCTATCTAGCTCTAACTATCTTTCCAAGTCGCCGCTTGGTTTGCATCATCGCACAATTTCCCTATCTCTATCCCTATTCTAAGTTTGAAAGGTATTCACCAGATTGTCCTGGATCTCGTTCAGACACTACCTGAGAACCAGCGAGTGGCTAAACTTTCCTCAGACTTTTGAAACCGGGGGAAACTGGAGCAGTATTGAAATCATACTCACTCCAGTGGCCATTTTCCCCTCGTCTCGTCCAAGGCTAGTCTGGCTCTTAATTCGCAAGTTTTCGGCAGTCGTCCGTTGAGATCCCACTTCTGACACCAAATGTTAATTCCTGGATTCTTTTACTTCAATCTGGTTCAGTAAAATTACTGAGTCGAATACCTCTTGTGCTTTGAACAAAGCAGTCTTTATTACCGGCCAGTTATACCTATCAGACAGAAGATATACTCTCTGGATAGAGCGTACACACTCCCTACGGATAGGTGAAGTTACATCGTAAAGCGTTAACAGTTATACAGTTTTGAAATCAGATAACAAAATACAAATGGATTGACAGTCTAACTCAGCCACTCATTAGTCAATCTATATGAGATGTTCTTCTTGAAAGCTCAAGTATTGCCTCCAAATGTTTCAATCTAATGGTGTGACTATTTACTGAGACCTTGCAATTCTGCAGATGTATTTCATGTTACAATTATATATTATTGGCAGGATTAGTGACTTGAAACCTTGAGACTGACTGTTAGCTATGCTGATGTTGCACTATTTGCAATCTGACATTCTCCCAGCTATTCTTCCATGGCTTATACATTTTCATATATCCCGTTTACTTTACTGTCCTTAATTCCATATATTCCGTTCAGATATCCACATCCCAAGATGAGGAAGAACCCAGTCATGATTGTTTATGTATGTTGACGGAAGTACTTCTATTAATCCAGAAGATACACGAATCTCAGGATACGCCATAGTAAACCAGGAGAATCAGGTCTTGGAATTCTGCTCAACAATTCGCCCTCACCCAAGCCTGTATCTTGGCCAAAGATCTCAAAGTCAATATCTATACCGACTCTAGGTATGCCTTTGGGGTGGCGCATGATTTCGGACAATTATGGAAAAATAGGGGATTCCTAACCTCACAGGGGAATGAGATATCTCAAACATCTGATTTGTTGCAAGCCCTCATGTTCCCCAAACGCATTGCCATTGTCAAATGTACCGCCCAACCTACCGGAAATTCTCTGGTTGATATAGGGAATCGTTGTCCTGACCAAGAGGCCAAACAGGCCTCTCGTGACCAACAGATGGTAGTGCCCAAAATTATGAGTCAGACTAAAAATCCTGCGAAGGATAAGTTAGCCTCGGAAAAACCAATGCCAACCATCCAAGATGTTATAAAAGCACAGGGGGACGCTCCTGAAAAAGATAAACTGTTGTGGAAATATTATGCATGTACTTATGACAATGTTTCTAAACTCTGGACCACTCCCGCGGAACAGACTTGCATGTCTGACGAGTTGGCCTCATGGGTTATAGAATGTCTGCATTTTGCTACTCATTGTGGAGCAAGGACCACGAGTGACACACTTTTGGCTACTTGGTGGCACCCTAAACTCCAGGCGCTCACCCAGAACATCAGTAGTCGTTGCCTGGTTGGCCAGAAACATAATCCAGGGAAGGGAGTCCCCTGTGATTGGGGTAAAACGCCCCTACCCGAAGGTCCCTTTGAGACATTTCAGTTGGACTACATTGAGTTGCAAAAAGTTCAGTGTTACAGATATGTGTTAGTAATAGTAGATGTGTTTAGCAGATGGATTGAAGCCTACCCTAACCTGGACAATAAGACTCAGACTGTTGTTAAGGTGTTAATGAGGGAAATTGTTCCTAGATATGAGATCTCAGCTAGACTGATGACCACCTATGTTCTTTCTCTGACTCAGGCTCTGCGACTAGTTCACAACCAGGTTCAAGATGCTCACCTCGACCTCCCAGTTTTACCCGAATTGTCCCTTGTGGCACCAGGGAAGTATGGATTCGGAAGGGATTAGAGCCACAATGGGAGGGGCCTTTTTAGGTTTCACTCACTACCCCCACTGCAGCCAAGGTTGAGGGGAAAAGTGCCTGGGTTCACCTGCACCACTGCAAGCTCATCACCATTTAAACAAATTTTGCTGGTTAGTCTAATTCCTGTTTCTGTTCCAGATCTCCTCCTCCCTATAGCTGAACAAGGCAGTTGAAGGAGGATCAGTTTGAACTCTTACCTGTCAGACAGCCAAATACACTGACGGAGACCTGAAGGGAAACGTGAAAACAGAACTCTTTTATCAGCTAAATAATTGGACTATTTATAAGATGAGACTGTGTCTGTATGCTACTGTCTGCATAATAGTGTTGATATATGACAGTTTTGGTGCACGGGAAGGAAGACAAAGGCGAGAGCTCCATGTAAACACCTTTTTGTATATGTCTTACGTTTATGCGGAAAAAGGGCACTTCACTAGATGCTGGGTGTGTTCACATATCCCTATATATTCCAAAGGGGGAATTCCTTTGCGCACCGTTCCCCTGACCCTAACTGAGACTGTTAGATGGATTCAAAGAAACGATATTGGAACAGGTAGCTAACCGCACTGCTGAGGCTCTGGAGGGCATCACAGCTGAAATGGTAGCGATAAGGACCGTAGCATTACAAAACCGAATGGCCCTCGATTACCTGTTAGCTGAGAAAGGGGGAACGTGTGCCCTGATAGGATCTGAATGTTGCACTTACATTCCTGATAGTTCAGAAAACATAACCCACCTTGCCGATCACATAAGGAGGGAGGTGAAAAAGTTATCCACACCAGCAAAAGAACTTAGCAGGTTTGATTGGTTTCTGGGTGGATCTTGGAGATCCTATCTAATACATGGGGCAATTGTTCTCATCATAATAATTACCTGCTGTTTGATTGTTGGTTGCCTTAACCTCTGCTGTAAAGCAATGACAAGGTTAGCAGACCCTCTTGTGGTCAAGGGTTCCCGGGTTATGATCCAACAAACTAGAGAACTACTCAACAATGCAATACTCATAGAATGATCCTAAATGTTATCATAGAATGATAAAAGGGGGGATGTGGATATCTGAACGGAATATATGGAATTAAGGACAGTAAAGTAAACGGGATATATGAAAATGTATAAGCCATGGAAGAATAGCTGGGAGAATGTCAGATTGCAAATAGTGCAACATCAGCATAGCTAACAGTCTGTCTCAAGGTTTCAAGTCACTAATCCTGCCAATAATATATAATTGTAACATGAAATACATCTGCAGAATTGCAAGGTCTCAGTAAATAGTCACACCATTAGATTGAAACATTTGGAGGCAATACTTGAGCTTTCAAGAAGAACATCTCATATAGATTGACTAATGAGTGGCTGAGTTAGACTGTCAATCCATTTGTATTTTGTTATCTGATTTCAAAACTGTATAACTGTTAACGCTTTACGATGTAACTACACCTATCCGTAGGGAGTGTGTACGCTCTATCCAGAGAGTATATCTTCTGTCTGATAGGTCTTACTGGCCGGTAATAAAGACTGCTTTGTTCAAAGCACAAGAGGTATTCGACTCAGTAATTTTACTGAACCAGATTGAAGTAAAAGAATCCAGGAATTAACAAAATCACTGAGTCGAATACCGATTGTGCTTTAAACAAAGCAGTCTTTATTTCTTACCGGCCGAGACTTATCAGACAGAAGGAGTACTGTCTTGATAGAGCGTACACACTTCCTACGGACAAGTGACGTTACATTGTAAAGGGACGACGGTTATACATTTTCGGCAAAAGATAACAAGATAGGGCTAGAGTGACATCCTAGTTCAGCCTATCCCTTTTGATCCCTCTTTCCCTTTGTCCACTCATAAGCCGACCTAAGTATGGTCTGATTTTAAACAAAGACCTTCTGTTAATGTTTCAGGTTAATAACATGATTTAATAAGACCTTGAGGTTTTTCTGCAAGTTGTGGGTTTTGTTTCAATATGTGTTAGTGTTGTAACATTTTGCAGTCTCGAGTCTGAGATTTTCATGGCTATTCCTCCATGAATTCTTTGTTAGCTTATACTGTCCATATATAATTCCCACGTTCTCAACTTCTCGACTTTAATGTCTGTATACATTTAATATCCAGTTCACTTCACTGTCTTTATTGCTTATACATTTTCACATATCCACACAGCACGGGTTATGCAGAGAGTAAAGTTCTCTCTACACTGTCCCATCATACAGAACCAGGGCAGGTACAGCATGGGTTAGATACAGCGTAAAGCTCTCTGTACACTGTCCCATCAAACACTCCAAGGGCACGTACAGCATGGGTTAGATACAGAGTAATACTCTCTCTACACTGTCCCATCAAACATTCCCAGGGCAAGTACAGCAAGTATTAGATACAGAACAAATCTCCCTCTACACTGTCCCATCCATCACTCCAAGGGCAGGTATGGAACATAAGAAATAGGAGCAGAGTAGACCATTTGACCCCTCGAGCCTGCTCCGCCATTCAATAAGATCATGGCTGATCAGATTCAGGCCTTCACTCCACTTCCCTGCCTGCTCCCCATAATCCTTGACTCCCTTATCTTTCAAAAATCTGTCTATCCCCACCTTAAATACATTCAATGACCCAGCCCCCACAGCTCTCTGAGGTAACGAATTCCAAAGATTCACAACCCTCAGAGAATAAACACCTCCTGATTTCCCTTTTAAATGAGCGACCCCTTATTCTGAAACTATGCCCCCTAGTGCTAGATTCCCTCACGTGGGGAAACATCCTCTCTGTATCTACCCTGTCAAGCCCCCTCAGAATCTTATACGTTTCAATAAGATCACCTCTAAGTCTTCGAAACTCCAATGTGTACAGGCCCAACCTGCTCAACCTTTCTCATTATGACAACCCCTTCATCTCAGCAATCAACCTCGTGACCTTCTCTGAACTGCCTCCAGTGCAAGTATATCCTTCCTGAAATAAGGAGACTAAAACTGTATGCAGTACTCCAGTTGTGGTCTTACCAATGCCATGTACAGTTGCAGCAGGACTTCCCTACTTTTATACTCCATCTCCCTTGCAATAAAGGCCAACATTCCATTTGCCTTCCTAATTAATTGCAGTAACTGCATGCTAAATGTTTGTGTTTCATGTACAAGGACCCCCAGATCCCTCTGTACCACCGCATTTTGTAATCTCTCACAATTTAAGTAATAATTTGCTTTTTTATTACTCCTACTAACATGGATACCCTCACATTTTCCCACATTATACTCCATCTGCCAAAGCTTTGCCCACTCACTTAGCCTATCTATATTTGTTTGTAAATTCTTTGCGTCCTCCTCACAACTTGCTAGGTTAGCACAGGTTAGATACACAGTAAACCTCCCTCTACATTATCCCATCAAACACTCCCAGTGCAGGTACAACACGGGTTAGGTGCAGAGTAAAGCTCCCTCTGCACTGTCCCAAAAACACTCCCGGGGCAGGTACAGCACGGGTAAAATACAAAGCAAAGCTCCCTCTACACTGTCCCATCAACACTCACAGGACAGATATAGCACGGATTGGATACAGCGTAAAGTTCCCTCCACACTGTCCCATCAAATATTTCCAAGGCGGGTACAGTAAACGTTAGATACAGCATAAAGCCCAATTTACACTGTCCCGTCAAACACTCCCAAGGCAGGTAACAGCACGGATTAGATACAGAGTAAACCTCCATTTACACTGTCCCATCAAACAATGCCAGGGCAGGCACAGCACAGATTAGATACTGAGTTTCCCATGTGGTGGCTGGCGTGCAACGGCCACCACACGTTAAAAAGAGCCACGCACAGGCATCTTCCACCCTTCAGGATGTAGTTCAGGATCTGGAATATTAGGTCCTTCATTGAAACACCTGTGAACTCATCCTTTTTTGGCGTGGAAGCAAGTCATCCTCGTTTGCAGATGACACTAAGCTGGGTGGCAGTGTGAGCTGTGAGGAGGATGCCAAGAGGCTGCAGGGTGACTTGGACAGGTTAGGTGAGTGGGCAAATGCATGGCAGATGCAGTATAATGTAGATAAATGTGAGGTTATCCACTTTGGTGGCAAAAACAGGAAGGTAGAATATTATCTGAATGGTGACAGATTAGGAAAAGGGGAGGTGCAACGAGACCTGGGTGTCATGGTACATCAGTCATTGAAAGTTGACATGCAGGTACAGCATGCGGTGAAGAAGGTAAATGGCATGTTGGTCTTCATAGCGAGAGGATTTGAGTATAGGAGCAGGGAAGGCTTACTGCAGTTGTACAGGGCCTTGGTGAGGCAACACCTTGAATATTGTGTACAGTTTTGGTCTCCTAATCTGAGGAAGGACATTCTTGCTATTGAGGGAGTGCAGCGAAGGTTCACCAGACTGATTCCCGGGATGGCAGGACTGACATATGAAGAAAGACTGGATCGACTAGGCTTATATTCACTGGAATTTAGAAGAATGAGAGGGGATCTCACAGAAAAATATAACATTCTGACGGGATTGGACAGGTTAGACGCAGGGAGAATGTTCCCAATGTTGGGGAAGGCCAGAACCAGGGGTCACAGCCTAAGGATAAGGGGGCAGCCATTTAGAACCGAGATGAGGAGAAACGTCTTCACTCAGAGAATTGTAAACCTGTGGAATTCTCCATCACAAAACGTTGTTGAGGCCAGTTCATTAGTTATATTCAAAAGAGAGTTAGATGTGACCCTTTTAGCTAAAGGGATCAAGGAGTATGGAGAGAAAGCAGGAATGGGGCACTGAAGTTGCATGATCAGCCATGATCATATTGAATGGTGGTGCAGGCACGAAGGTCCGAATGGCCTACTCCTGCTCCTATTTTCTATGTTTCAAGGTACTGCTAATGATGATGATGAGATACAGAGTAAACCTCTCTCTACACTGTCCCATCAGATACAACTCGGGCAGGTAGAGTACAGGTTAGATTCAGAGGAAAGTTTCCCCGACAGCGACCCATCAAAGCTCACAGGGCAGGCAGAGCACGGGTTAGATACAGAGCAAAGCTCCTTCTACACTGTCCCAACAAATAATTCCAGGTCAGGTACAGCACGGGTTCGGTAAAGAGCGAAGCTCCCTTTATACTGTCCCATCAAGCACTCCCAGGGCAGGGACAGCACGAATTAGATACACAGTAAATCTGTGTCAGAGGAAACTGTACCCCAGTGAGAGTCAGTGCCAGAGGAAACTGTTCCCCAGTGAGAGTCAGTGCCAGAGGAAACTGTACCCCAGTGAGAGTCAGTGCCAAAGGAAACTGTATCCCAGTGAGAGTCAGTGCCAGAGAAAAATGTACCCCAGTGAGTGTCAGTACCAGAGGAAACATGCAGCAGAGCTTGGTGTCCAGCCGTCTTGGATCCCCTTGCCATTGGACCAAGATCTCGTTCTGCCAAGCCCTTGTGGTAGCCGGTGTGCAATGGCCACCTCACGTTAAAATAATTCATGCTGTTAGCAATACAAAACAATCCTCTTCCTCTGCAGTTATCAGTCTATTGCAATTCCCCATACCTGCAGTTTTGTTATTTTACAATTTAAAATATCTTCAGTTATCAGCAACAAATTGCATTTATATCGCGCCTTAAACATAGTAAAATGTCCCAAGGCACTTCACAGGACCGTTAGCAAACAGAATTTGATACCCAGTCACGTAAGGAAATACTACCACAGGATTAAAAGCTTGTTCAAAAGGGTAGGTATTAAGGAGCATTTTGAAGGTGACGAGATTTAGGGAGGGAATTCCAGAGCTTATGGCCTCGGCAGCTGAAGGTATGGCCACCAATATTGGAGGGATGAAAATTGGGACTGCTCAAGAGGCCAGAATTGGAGGAATGCAAAGATCTCTGAGGGTTGCAGGGCTGGAGGAGGTTACAGCAATCGGGAGGGGCAAGGTCCTGGACGGATTTCAAAACAAGGTTGAGCATTTTGAAATCGATGGAGCAGGAGCCAATGTAGTTCAGTGAGCACAGGGGTGATGGGTGAATGGAAATTGGTACAAGTTGGGATGAGAGGGCTGAGGACAGATTGAGTTGAATAGGCCTATATTCTCTGGAGTTTAGAAGAATGGAAGGTGATATCATTGAAACATAGAATTGACAAGGGCTGGATAGTCTAGAGCTAGCAGTCCTAGTATTAGGATAAGAGATCGGCCATTTAAGACTGAGATAAGATATTTCTTCACTTAAGAGTTGTGAATCTTTGAAATTCTGTATTGAATAGAGATCTTACTGAATGGCGGAGCAGACGGGAGGGGCCGTATGGCCTACGCCTGCTGCTACTTCTTGTGTTCTTGAGTAAGGAATACGGGCAGGAGTGTTTTAGATAAGCGTAAGCTTGCGGAGAGTGCGAGGTGTGAGGCCGATCAGGAGAGCATTGGAAATAGTCCAATGTAGCGGTAACAGAGGCATGGATGAGGGTTTGAGCAGTTGAGCTGAGGAAGGGGCAGAGACCGGCGATGTTATGGAGTTGGAAGTAAACGTACTTGGTGATTGAGGGAATATGGGTTCGGAAGCTCATCTCAGGGTCAAGTACGACGCCAATCAATAAATTGCAACTCTCCATATCTGTGTTTCAGTTTATTAGAATACTACATACCTCGAGTGATCAATGCTTCAATAGTAGTACTTATCAATATATTTTCTGTTAATTCCAAATGTTCATGAATGAATAATTGATTCTGTCAGTAATAGGCCGTGCTGGTATTTCAGATTGGTCTGTGCATCGTGATCAATGAATTGACTATGATGCTTCCAGTTCAATCTTTCCAATGGCTTTCTCACCAGATGGGAAATATTTGAACATTGAGATCTGATGGTGTCGGTGTGAGTTCAGCCCCACCGAATGTACAGAGACGGGTCCATCTGCTGGTCTCTGCCTCAAACTGGAGTCATCTCTTAGATCAAAGCCCTTTACTCTAAAACACACACAAGATTCACTGTGACTGTGTTTCGAGACAGAAAGTGATCTCACTTCACATCCCATTGCACGGCCCTCATGCTGGATAATTGTGCTTGGTGGTCAGTCTCTCCCAGTCTCATTTCCTGTCTTACCTTGTAACCTGTGTGTACTGTCTACAGGACCGGTGTGTATCTGAGTAAATGGCACTTTCTCTTACCTTTCTCCCCAGTCGATCTATTGAAGCGCATTCAATCGGAAGGGGCTCACTGGTTGGTGCTCTCACAATCCTGTGCTGGTTCACCTGCTGTTGTTCCTCAGTCCACAATTCCTGTTTCCTTCCAGCTGTGGAACTTTCTCAATCACTCCGCCATTCACCGGGAGATCTAATTAAGAAAGGGCAGAAAATTAGAAGAATATTAATGTTGTGAAGTGGAATGTAGTGTAAAGTGTTTTTCCAATGTTTCAGAAAAGTCTATGTCCAGTATTTTGTTTGATTTTATCCTATTCCTCAAGATTCCTGTCCCGCCCGTCTGGACTTACAGAAAATCACCAGAATTCTCCCCGGATTACACACTAACTGATCTCACTGGGCCCATCCTCCCCGGGTTACACACTGTCTGATCTCACTGGGCCACCGGGTGACACACTGTCTGATCTCACTGGGCCCCCGGGTTACACACTGTCTGATCTCACTAGGCCACCGGGTGACACACTGTCTGATCTCACTGGGCCCCCGGGTTACACACTGTCTGATCTCACCGGGATCCCGGGTTACACACTGTCTGATCTCACTGGGCCCCCGGGTTACACACTGTCTGAGCTCACCGGGCCCCCGGGTTACACACTGTCTGATCTCACTGGGCCCCGGGTTACACACTGTCTGATCTCACTGGGCCCCGGGTTACACACTGTCTGATCTCACTGGGCCCCCGGGTTACACACTGTCTGATCTCACTGGGCCCCGGGTTACACACTGTCTGATCTCACTGGGCCCCCGGGTTACACACTGTCTGATCTCACTGGGCCCCCGGGTTACACACTGTCTGATCTCACTGGAAGTTTCAGTCTATCTCCCGCATGTCCCCAAATCCTGAGCTCCGGGGCTGTGTTCAGTTTGGTGTTTTCCCTCACAGACTCACCGCATCCTCCCCGGCCGGCCGACCGAGCGCTCTGCCCCGGCCCCAGCCGCCCACCATCAGTCCGGTTCCCTGCGGCCCCCGGTTCCCCACATTGTCCAACCACTGGTTACAGCAAACTGCCCGGCATCCGGGGACTGAGGGAAAGCGGCACCGAGCACAGAGCGCGTTCTGCATAAACTAATGACCTTCAGAGAATTCCCGGTCGTCTATTGGCTGCACGAAGCGATTGCCAGCCACTCTCACCAATAGGAGTCGGCAGCGCCGCAAAGCCCCGCCCACTGTGATGAAGGCGCGCTGGGGAGCTCGGGGATCACGTCGTTCCTGATTTCAAAAATTGCGGCCGTTTAACCGTTACCGAGAGACGTCACAGGTGGCGTCGGTGCCGTGGGGCGGGACCGCTCGCCGTGCGCCTGCGCCGGATACAAAACATACATTTAACACTGAGCCACAGAAGAAGAAATTGCGGCAGATGACCAAAAGCTGGGTCAAAGAGGTAGGTTTTTAAGGAGGGTCTGAAAGTAGGAAAGAGGCGGAGAGGTTTAGGGAGGGAGTTCCAGAACTCGGGGCCCAGGCAGCTGAAGGGTCGGACACCGATGGTGGAGCGATTATAATCAGGGATGGTCAAAAGGGCAGAATTTGAGGAGTGCAGACATCTTGTGGGCTGCAACAGATTCCAGAGATCGGGAGGGGCGAGGCCCTGGAGTGATTTGTAAAAAGTGATTTGTGATTATTAACAGCAACAACTTTTAACAGTGAGTCTTGTTTATTTTGTTTATTTGTACATGGGACGTGCTGGCAACGGAAGAATGACCATAATCTGATCGAATGTTACATTAAGTTTGAAAGTGATTTTGTTAAATCAGAAACTGGGGTCTTAAATTTAAACAAAGCAAACTTTTTAGGTATGAGGGGTGAGTTGGCTAAGATAGATTCGGAAACTACATTAAAAGGTATCAAGATAGATGAGCAATGGCTTGCTTTAAAGAATTAATACATAATTTACAATAATTACATTCCTTTTAAGGCACAAGACCCCCCACAGGAAAGGTGGTCCAACCGTGACTAAGAAGTGAAGTTAAAGATAGCTTTAGATCAAAGGAAGAAGCTTATAATGTTGCCAAAAAGAGCAGTAAGCCTGGGGATTGGGAGCATTTTAGAATTCAGCAAAGGAGGACCAAGAAACTGATCAAGAAAGGGGAAATAGAAAATGAGAGTAAACTAGCGAGAGACATAAAAACAGACTGTAAATCCTTTTGTAGGTATGTTAAAAAGGAAAAATTAGCAAAAGTAAATGTGAGTCCCCTACAGGCTGAGAAATTTATAATGCGGAACAAGGAAATGGCAAAGAAATTAAACAAATACTTTGGGTGGAAAATTGTGGTTGGAAGCTTCTTTTGGGTGACCGCATCTGACCAGAATTTAAAAAAAAATTGCCTGGTGGTCTCAGAGGAACATAGGATTGCGGTCGGAGTCCGAGTTTCGTAGTGCAGTGTACAGGAACATGTCTTCCAGGTATGTATTTGTATCCTAGGATCACGTGGACCTGGACCACCAATGGACATCTAGTATTCTCATTGATAATAATGGGAGCTCTGGTTGTATGAGCTCCCATTGCTTTCAACAACAACAACTTTATTTATATACTGCTTTTAACATAGTAAAATGTCCCAAGGCACTTCAGTGTTATAAGACAAAGCAAATAAATTTGACACCTAGCCACATAAGAAGAAATTACAGCAGATGACCAAAATCTGGTCAAAGAGTAGCTTTAAGGGGCATCTTAAAGGGGGAAAGAAATGTCCAGAGGCAGAGAGGCTTAGGGAGGGAGTTCCAGAGCTTAGGGCCCAGGCAGCTGAAGGCATAGCCACCGATGTTGAACAGTTCTAATCAGGAATGCTCAAGAGGGCCAATTTTGAGGAACGCAGACATCACGTGGCATTGTGAGGCTGAAAGAGATTACAGATTAGAGATTGGAAGGGGTGAGGCCATGGAGGGATTTGTAAACAAGGATGAGAATTTTGAAATCGAGGCATTGCTTAACTGGGAGCCAATGTAGGTCAGCAAGCACGGGGGGTGATGGGTGATCGGGACTTGGTGCAAGTTAGGACATGGGCTGCCGAGTTTTGGATGACCTCAAATTTACATAAGAACATAAGAAATAGGAGCAAATGTATGGCCATGAGGCCCCTCGAGCCTGCTCCGCCATTTAATACGATCATGGCTGATCTGATCATGGACTCTGGTTTAATTCCCTGCCCGCTCCCCATAACCCCTTATTTCCTTCTCGGTTAAGAAACTGTCTATCTCTGTTTTAAATTTATTCAATGTCCCAGCTTTCACAGCTCTGAGGCAGTGAATTCCACAGATTTACAACCCTCAGAGGAAATTTCTCCTCATCTCTGTTTTAAATGGGTGGCCCCTTATTCTAAGATTATGCCCCCTAGTTCTAGTCTCCCCTATCAGTGGAAACATCCTCTCTGCATCCATCTTGTCAAGCCCCCTCATAATCTTATAGGTTTCGATAAGATCACCTTTCAATCTTCTGACTTCCAATGAGTCGAGGCTCAACCTACTCATCCTTTCCTCATAAGTCAACCCCCTCATCTCTGGAATCAACCTCGTGAATCTTCTCTGAACAGCCTCCAAAGCAAGTATATCCTTTCATAAATAAGGAAACCAAAACTATATGCAGTATTCCAGGTGTGGCCTCACCAATACCCTGTAGAACTATAGCAAGACTTCTCTACTTTTATACTCCATCCCCTTTGCAATAAAGGCCAAGATTCCATTGGCCTTCCTGATTACTTGCTGTACCTGCATACTAACCTTTTGTGTTTCATGCATAAGTACCCCCAGGTCCTGCTGTACTGCAGCACTTTGCAATTTTTCTCCATTTATAAAATAACTTGCTCTTTTTGATTTTTTTTCTGCCAAAGTGCATGACTTCACAATTTCCAACATTATACTCCATCTGCCAAATTTTTGCCCACTTACTTAGCCTGTCTATGTCCTTTTGCATATTTTTTGTGTCCTCTTCACACATTGCTTTTCCTCCCATCTTTGTATCATCAGCAAACTTGGCTACATTACACTTGGTCCTTTCTTCCAAGTTGTTAATATAGATTGTAAATAGTTGGGGTCCCAGCACTGATCCCTGCGGCATGCCACTGGTTACTGATTGCCAACCAGAGCATGAACTATTTATCCCAACTCTCTGTTTTCTGTTAGTTAGCCATGCTAATATATTACCCCAACCCTGTGAACTTTTATCTTGTGCAGTAATGTTTTATGTGGCACCTTGTCAAATGCCTTCTGGAAGTCCAAATACATCACATCCACTGGTTCCCCTTAATCCACCCTTCTCGTTACATCCTCAAAGAATTCTAGCAAATTTGTCAAACATTACTTCCCCTTCATATATGCAAATATGTTTGATTAACGTGAAAATATAAATTGTGTTCACCGCCCCACCAGTGCCTCTTTGTCTGTCTCTCTCTCCTCCTAAACTGAGGGACATTTAACAATGATCTATTCATCCCATCCTCATCACCCAGAAATGGCTATCCGAGTGAGCGGCAGAGAGACAGGCATAGTATCAGTCTTAAACACCCTAACTGTGTCTGCATATTGGGCTCAATACTAGTATCACACATTCATGTATAACACCAGTGGGGGGAGAGAGACACACACATTATCAGTCTTACACTTGGCATCAGTGTCTCCATATTACGCTCAGTAACAGTGCCACGCTGTCATGTGTAGCACCAGAGAGAGGAACAGTGTCTGACATATCAAGAAAGACTGGATCAACTGGGCTTGTATTCACTGGAATTCAGAAGAATGAGAGGGGATCTCCTAGAAACATTTAAAATTCTGACTAGTTTAGACAGGTTAGATGCAGGAAGAATGTTCCCAATGTTGGGGAAGTCCAGAACCAGGGGTTACAGTCTAAGGATAAGGGGTAAGCCATTTAGGACCGAGATGAGGAGAAACTTCTTTACCCAGAGAGTGGTGAACCTGTGGAATTCTCTACCACAGAAAGTTGTTGAGGCCAATTCACTAAATATATTCAAAAAGGAGTTAGATGTAGTCCTTACTACTCGGGGGATCAAGGAGTATGGTGAGAAAACAGGAATGGGGTACTGAAGTTGCATGTTCAGTCATGAACTCATTGAATGGTGGTGCAGGCTTGAAGGGCCAAATGGCCTACTCCTGCACCTATTTTCTATGTTTCTATGTGCCAGTGTTGTACTCAAGTGTGTCCACATCACGTGAAATAACAGTATCCCGCCTTCACAAACAGTACGAGTGCGAGAGAGAGCCATGCACAGTATCAGTTCCAGGCTGACCTGTGAAGTCTGCTTTTATCCTTTGGGGGGGGGGACAGAAGTTAAAGTCTCTCTCTGATATTGTACCACAGACGGACACACTATTAATCCCACACTGCGGGACAGTGTCAGAGAATGAGAGAAACAATGGGCCCAAGTTTCCACATTATTTGCGCCTGATTTTTAGGAGCAACTGGTGGAGAACGGACTATCTTAGAAATCGCAATTCTCCACATTTTTTTTTCTGCAGTTCTAGTCAGTTAGAACAGTTTCACTTTGGAACAGAATTTTTTCTTCAAAAGGGGGCGTGTCCGGCCACTGACGCCTGATTTCGAAGTTTCCACAGTGAAAACGTACTCCAAACTAACTTAGAATGGAGCAAGTGAAGATTTTTGTAGAACTGAAAAATCCTTGTCTACACATTAAAAAATCAGGCGCAGGTTACAAATTAGGCGTCCAGAACGAGGTGGGGGGGGGAGGGGAAGTCATTAAATTCTATAATAAATCCTTATTTATACTTATACAAATATTATACAAATAAATCCAACCTGAATAAAAATTTATAAGCAAAGAAAAGATTAAATAAACCATCTTCCAACCTGTGTGAAAGTGCTTCAGCCAGGGAGAATGCAGGAAGCCTCGCAAGTTGAGGCAGCCGTTCGTTCCGGGGGGGGGGGAGGAGGAAGCCGGTCGTTCCCGCGGGGAGGGAAACAGCTGCCTCAACTTTCTGAGGCTTCCTGCAGCCTTCTCACTGCTGCAAGAAGCCTCAGTGCTGATGTGCTGATGGCAATGTGCTTTTATTAAAAAATGTTCAAAAATTAAACAAATGGCCGAGTGCCAATGTTTCCTTCACACTGCGCGTGCGCGAACGCTCCAACGCGCACGCGCAGGATTGCCAGCAGGAAAAAAACTAATTTAAATGGTACCCGCCCCCTCCCACTTACAAAATCGGCGCGAGTGGTAGGCTCCGCCCCCCTGGACGCCGCGCCAAGCAGACATGGAGCTGCAGGGCGCTCCAGATTCGCGCGTTTTTTTTCCGGCGTGATAAACGGGCGCCCAGCTCGGAGGGGCGCCTGTTTTTTATCGTGTGGAAACTTGAGGCCAATGTCCCACATTTAACCCTCGCTTGCCTGTTGTACTCTCTGTAATCTTGCAGCTCAGGGCCGTTCGGTATTACTCTCAGTGACCGAGTGTTTCACTTTGATTAAATTTACAGCAAAGAAGGAGGCCATTCGGCCCATCATGTCCGTGCTTGCTGACAGAGCTTTCAAGCCTGATCCCACTTTTCAGCTCTTGGATCGTGGAATTGTAGGTTACGGCACTTCAAGTGCATATCCAAGTACTTTTTAAATGCTATGAGGGTTTCTGCCTCTACTACCCTTTCAGGCAGTGAGTTTCAGACCCCCACCAATCTTGGTGAAAATGTTTTTCCTCAAATCCCCACTAAACCTCCTACCACTTACTTTAAATCTATGCCCCTTGGCCATTTAACTCTCTGCTGAGGGAAATAGGTCCTTCCTATCTGCTCTATCTAGGCCCCTCATAATTTTATACACCTCAATTAGGTCTCCTAAGCCTCCTCTGTTCCAAAGAAAACAACCCCAGCCTATCCCAATCTTTCCTCATAGCTAAAATTCTCCAGTCCAGGCAACATCCTTGTAAATTTCCTCTACCCTCTCTGGGGCAGTCACATCTTTCCTGTACTGTGGTGACCAGAACTGCAAGCAGTACTCTTAACTGTGGCCTAAGTAGTTTTTTTATATAGTTCAAGCATAACCTCCCTAATCTTGTATTCTATGCCTCGGCTAATAAAGGCAAGTATCCCGTATGCCTTCTTAATCACCTTATCTACCTGTCCTGCTACCTTCTGGAATCTGTGGACATGCACTCCAAGATCCCTTTGTCCCTCTACACTTCTCAGTGTCCTACCATTTATTGTGTATTCCATTTCCTTGTTAGCCCTCCCCAAATGCATTACCTCACACTTCTCCGGATTGAGTTCCATTTGGCACTGTTCTGCCCACCTGACCAGTCCATTGATACCTTCCTGCAGTCTACCGCTTCTTCATTATCAAGCACAAGGCCAATTTTTGTATCATCTGCAAACTTCTGAATCATACCTCCTACATTCAAGTCCAAATCATTGATTATATATATATATATATATCACAAAAAGCAAGGGACCAAGTACTGAGCCCTGCGGAAGCCCACTGGAAACTGCCCTGGAGGGTGTAGAAGGAGATTTACTCTGTATCTAAACCAGGCTGTAGTTGGCCTGGGAGTGTTTGATGGGGAGTATAGAGGGAGCTTTACTCTCTCTATGTTGAGGGAACTTAACTCTGTGCCTTGCCCGTGCTATATATGACCTGGGAATGTTTGATGGAACAATGCAGAGAGAGCATTACTCTGTCACTAACCCGTGTTGTCTATTCCCTGGGAGTGTTTGAAGGGTCAGTGTGGAGGGAGCTTTACTCTGTATCTAATCTGTGCTGTACTACATGTCTTATTACATTAATATATTTGCAGAATTGGCATATAATGAATTTCAACACTGATAAATGTGAGGTATTGCATTTTGGTAACAGAAATAAGGAGGTCACATATTCGTTGGAAAACCAGAATCTAAATGGGGCAGAAGAGCAAAGTGATCTCTGAATACAAATGCAAAAATCACCAAAAGTAGTGACATAGGTTAATAAGGCCGTTAAAAAGAGTAAACCAAGCACTCGGGTTTATTTCCAGGGGGATTGAATTGAAAAGTAGCTAAGTTATGCTGAACTTGTATCGAACCTTGGTTAGACCACATTTGGAGTACTGTGTACAATTGTGATCTTTATATTATAAAAAGGATATAGAGGAATTGGCGAGGGTGGAAATTAGATTTACAATTATGATACCAGAAATGCGAGGTTATGCCTATTAGGAAAGGATGAACAGGCTGGGTCTCTTCCTCTTGAAAAGAGAAGGTGACTTTAAAAAAAAAATTTGTTCATGGGATGTGGGCTTCGCTGGCAAGGCCAGCATTTATTACCCATCTCTAATTGCCCTTGAGAAGTTGGTCGTGAGCCACCTTCTTGAACCGCTGCAGTCCGTGTGATGGAGCGGCGAGGTCAGGGCGAAGGAACCTGCGAGAGATTGTAGAGGGACATTATCGGGGCCGAGGAGAGGCGTGAGTTTGGGGCCCAGAAGAGGCGAGGGCCCAGGGGCAGCACGGGCCGTCCACACTGCGATATACGTGCGCATTAGGTCCGTGCAGCAGAGCTGGTCTCCAGTCGTTTTGGTTAATCCTTGCCACTGGACCAAGACCTAGCTCTGTCAAGCCCGTGTGGTGGCTGGTGTGCAACGGTCACCACACGTTAAAAAAAATCCACGCACAGGTATCTTCCACCCTTCAACATGTAGTACGGGACCTGGAATTTTAGGTCCTTCATTGAAACACCTGTGAACTTTTTGACGTGGAAGCAAGTCATCCTCGATTCGAGGGACTGCCTATGATGATGATGAGGGAGGGAGTGCCAGGATTTTGACCCAGCGACGAAGGAACGGTGATATTCTTACATATCAGGATGGTGTGTGACTTGGAGGGGAACATGCTGGTGGTGGTGTTCCCATGTGCTTGCTGCCCTTGTCCTTCTAGATGGTAGAGGTCGAGGGTTTGGGAGGGGCTGCCGAAGAAGCACTCTCATATCTCCACCTGTTTCTTTCTCAATTTCTCTCTCTCCCCCCACCTTGTTCTCTCCTCTCTCTCTCTCTCTCTCTCTCTCTCTCTCTCTCTAATTCACATTTGCTCTATTATGAACATAAGAAATAGGAGCAGGAGTAGGCCATTTTGCCCCTTGAGCCTGCTCCGCCATTCAATAAGACCTCTACCTCTCTCATTTCTCTCTGCCTCACTGTCTCTCACTCTTTTCACCTTTCTCTTCTCTGCTTCTCTGTCCCTCTTTCTGCTATGCTCTCAGTCTACCTCTCTCCGCCTCTTTCACCCTTCTCTCTTCTCTCTGCCCCATTCTCTTCTCCCTTGCCATCCCGGCCAATACCTTCTCTTCCTTTCCTTTCTTTCTCTGCCTCATTCTGTCTCTCCCACTCCCCCTTTTGAATTTAAGTCTCACTCTGTCTCACTTACTTTGCTGTCTGTTTGATCTCACTCTGTCCAGCTCTCTCTCCCTTCTGTGTCAATCTTCCTCTCTCTCATTCGTGTTCTCTCCCTTCGTGCAGATTGGAAGGTACCAAATATAACCCCACTATTTAAGAAAGGAGGGAGAGAGAAAACAAGGAATCACAGACCAGTTAGTCTGACATCAGTAGTAAGGAAAATGCTAGAATCTGTTATAAGGATGTGGTAACAGGGCACTATTAAAAATAATAACAGGATTGGGCAGAGTCAATACGGATTTATAAAACTGAAATCATGTTTGACAAATTTTTTGAGCATTTTTTGAGGTGGTAACTAGCAGAATAGATAAGGGGGGGGAACTAGTGGATATGGTGTATTTGGATTTTCAGAAGGCATTCGACAAGAGATAATTAAACAAAATTAGAGCTCATAAGATTGGGGGTACTATACTCGCATGGATTGAGGATTGGTTATAAAATCATAAAATAGTACAGGACAATATAAGCTTAAACCAGTGTGAGTAATAGAATAGGTTAGATTATAATGTGTGATGTTTATACCTATAATTATGAAACTATAAGAAATAACAACTATCAGCAGGCAGGGGAGTTTAGGGATAATCAGAAAATTGCTGAAGAAAAGTAACTGCTGGTAACCAGGGAAAGTGTCCTTGTAAATCACAGATTAGAGAAGTTCCAGCTGTCTTTTCCCAGCTTCCTGCCAAAACCCAGCAGAGAAGACAAAGAAGAGTCAGGTGCCAGAGGTGGATCACTGCAGGATATAAAAGTGAGGGGAGACTGATGTAAGGGGGCAATCGGAACTGGAGACACTGGAGATCAAGCTCAGGGTGCCAGAGGTTCCATCCAGCGGGCTGACCTTGTGTCATTTACTGTGGACACGAGCATGGATTGAGGATTGGTTAACGGACAGAAAACAGAGTCGGAATAAACGGGTAATTTTCGGGTTGGCAGGCTGTAACTAGTGGAGTGGTACCGTAGGGATCAGGGCTTGGGCCCCAGCTATTCACAATCTATATCAATGATTTGGATGATATCCAAATTTGCTGATGATACAAAGCTTGGTGGGAATGTAAGTTGTGAGGATGATGCAAAATGCAAAGAAACTTCAAAGGGATATAGATGGGCTAAGTGAGTGGGCAAGAAGATGGAAAATGGAATATAATGTGAAGTTATCCACTTTGGAAGGAAAAATAGAAAAGCAGAGTAGTTTGTAAATGCTGTTGTTCAGAGGGTCCGTGGGTCCATGGGTATGAATCACTGAAAGTTAACCTGCAGGTACAGGAAGCAATTAAGAAAGCAAATGGTATGTTGACCTTTTATTATAAAAGAATTTGAGTATAAGAGTAAAGATGTCTTACTGCAATTACATACTGCCCTGGTGAGACCCCATTTGAAGTATTGTGTACAGTTTTGATCTCCTTGCCTAAGAAAGGATATACTTGCCATTGAGGAATGGAGGTTCACCAGACTGATTCCTGGGATGGGGGGATTGTCCCATGAGGAGAGATTGAGTAGATTAGGCCTATATTCTCTGTAGTTTAGAAGAATGAGCGGTGATCTAATTGAAACATACACAATTCTTAAAGGGCTTGACAGGGTAGATGCAGGAAGGATATTTCCTCTGGCTGGGAGTCTGGAACCAGGAGTCACAATCTCAGAATAAGTGTCGGCCATTTAGGGCTGAGATGAAGATAAATTTCTTCACTCAGAGGATGGTAAATCTTTGGAAGTCTCTCCCCCAAAGGGCTATGGATGCTCAGTGTTTTGAGTATATTCAAGGCAGCTTGATACATTTTTGAATATTAAGGGGTGAAGGAATATGAGGAAAGTGGAGTTGAGGTAGAAGATCAGCTGTGATATTATTGAATGGTGGATCAGGCTTGAGGGGCCAAATGGCCTGCTCCTATTTTTTGTGTTCTTATAACGTAACATAAGTGAATTGGAGTCACTGTTAATCTAGTGGAAAACTTGCTTTAGGTTCTAACCTCTGCTGCACCTCTGTCACAGTTGACTACTCCATCCTCCTCCAACGCCTTTCCATCAATGTCCAGCTAGGTGGGACTGCACTCGCCTGGTTCCATTCTTACCTATCTAATCGTAGCCAGAAAATATCGTGCAATGGTTTCTCTTCCCACTCCTGCATTGTTACCTCTGGTGTCCCCCAAGGATCTGTCCTTGTTTCCGTCTTATTTCTCATCTATATGCCGCCCCTTGGCGATATCATCTGAAAACACGGAGTCAGTTTCTACATGTACGCTGACGATACCCAGCTCTGCCTCTCCACCCATGTCTCGACCCATGCTTGGTATCTAAATTGTCAGATTGCTTGTCCGACATCCAGTACTGGGTGAGCAGAAATTTTCTCCAATTAACTATTGGGAAGACCGAAGCCATTATCTTTGGTCCACGCCACAATCTGCGTTCCCTAACCACTGACTCCATCCCTCTCCTTAGCATCAATCTGAGGGTGAACAAGACTGTTCACAACCTAGGTGTCATATTTGACCCTGAAATGAGTTTCCAGCCACATATCCGTGGCATAACTAAAACCACCTTTTTCCACCTCCATAACATTACCCACCTCCGCTCCTGCCTCAGCTCTTGTGCTGCTGAAACCCTCATCCATGCCTTTGTTACCTCTAGACTTGACTACTCCAATTCACTCCTGGCCGGTCTCCCACATTCCTCACTACATAAACTTGAAGTTATCCAAATCTCAGCCCCCCATATACTAACCCACATCAAGTCAAGATCACCCGTCACTCCTGTGCTTTCTGACCTACATTGGCTCCCAGTTAAACAAAGCCTCGATTTCAAAATTCTCATCCTCGTTTACAAATCATTCCATGGTCTTGCTCCTCCCTTTCACTGTAATCTTTTTCAGCCTCACAACCCCGCAAGATGTCTTGCTCCTCAAATTCTAGCCTCTTGAACATCCCTCATTATAACTGCTCAACCACCATTTTCCAATCCTCTCTGGCTTTAGATATGGTGCTGGAGGACTACTAATGTGGTACTTTTGTTTAAGAAGGGAGAAAGGGATAGACCGAGTAATTACAAACCAGTCAGCCTAACCTCAGTGGTGGGAAAATTATTGGAAAAAATCCTGAAGGACAGGATAAATCTTCACTTAGAAAGACATGGATTAATCAAGGACAGTCAGCACGGATTTGTTAAGGGAAGGTCGTGTCTAACTAACTTGATTTAATTTTTCGAGGAGGCAACCAGGAGGGTGGATGAAGGCCAAGCGTATGATGTAGTGTATATGGATTTTACAAAGCTTTTGATAAGGTCCCATGTGGCAGATTGGTCACGAAAGTAAAAGCCCATGAGATCCAGGGCAAAGTGGCAAGTTGGATCCAAAATTGGCTCAGAGGCAGGACGCAAAGGGTAATGGTTGATGGATGTTTTTGTGACTGGAAGGATGTTTCCAGTGGGGTTCTGCAGGGCTCAGTACTAGGTCTCTTGCTTTTTGTGATATGCTTGAATATAGACTTGAATATAGGGGGTACGATTAGGAAGTTTGCAGATGATACTAAAATCGGCTGTGTGGTTGATAATGAAGAAAGTTGAGGACTGCAGGAAGATATCAATCAACTGGTCAAAACAGTGGCAAATGGAATTTAATCCAGAGAAGTGTGAGGTAATGCATGTAGGGAGGGCTAACAAGGAAAGGGAATACACATTAAATGGTAGGACACTGAGAAGTGTAGAGGAACAAAGGGACCTTGGAGTGCATGTCCACAGATCCCTGAAAGTAGCAGTAAAGGTAGATAAAGTGGTTAAGAATGCATACGGAATGCTTGCCTTTATTAGCCGAGGCACAGAATACAAGAGCAGGGGGTTATGCTTTAACTGTTTTTTTAAAAAAAAGCAGCTGAGTACTGCGTGCAGTTCTGGTCACCACATTCAAGGCAGGACATGATTATACTGGAGAGGGTACAGAGGAGATTTATGAGGCTATTGCCGGGAGTGGAGAATCTTAGTTATGAGGACAGATTGGATAGGCTGGATTTGTTTTCCTTGGAACAGAGGAGGCTGAGAGGAGACCTCATTGAGGTGTATAAAATTATGAGGGCCTAGATATAGAGGATAGAAAGGACTTATTTCCCTTAGCAGAGGGTTCAACAACCAGTGGGCATAAATTAAAATAATTGGTAGAAATTTAGAGGGGATTTGAGGGGAAATTTATTCACGCAGAGAGTTGTGGGATTCTGGAACTCACTGCCTGAAAGGGTGGTAGAGGCAGAAACCCTCACCCACATTAAAAAATACTTGGATGTGCACTTGAAGTGTCGTAACCTGCAGGGTTACAGCTGGATAGCCTCTTGTTGGCCGGCATAATGTGCCAAAATGGCCTCCTTCTGTGCTGTAAACTTCTATGATTCTACTTCCAATATAAATAGCTGTGACGTGGTGCATTTTGGTAGGTGGAATAAGGAGGCCAGGTACTCAGCTGCGCTTCCTCGAAATAGTGTCATGGGACCTTTCACATGCACCTGAGGGAGCAGACGGGGCTGTGGTTTAACGTCGCTTCTGAAAGACGGCACCTGATAGTGCAGCACTCCCTCAGCACTGCAATGGATTATCAGGTAGAAGGCATTAAAAACATCCCAATAGTGGATAATCAAAGGACTATATGGAGGGAGGAACTTAACACTATCACTAATGAAGTAGTACTCGGTAAAATAATGGGACTAAAGGCAGACAAGTCCCCAGGACCTGATGGCTTACATCTTTGGGTCTTAAAAGAGGTGGCTGCAGAGATAGTGGATGCATTGGTTGTAATCAACCAAAATTCCCTGGATTCTGGGGCGGTCCCAGTGGATTGGAAAACCGCAAATGTAACGCCCCTATTTAAAAAAGGAGGCAGACAAAAAGCAGGAAACTATAGACCAGTTAGCCTAACATCTGTCGTTGGGAAAATGCTAGAGTCCATTATTAAGGAAGCAGTAGCAGGAAATTTGGAAAAGCACAATTCAATCAAGCAGAGTCAGCATGGTTTTATGAAAGGGAAATCATGTTTGACAAATTTGCTGGAGCTCTTTGAGGATGTAACGAGCAGGGTGGATAAGGGGGAACCAGTGGATGTGGTTTAATTGGATTTCCAGAAGGCATTCGATAAGGTGCCACATAAAAGGTTACTGCACAAGATAAAAGTTCACGGGATAGGGGGCAATATATTTGCATGGGTAGAGGATTGGCTAACTAACAAAAAACAGAGAGTCGGGATAAATGGGTCATTTTCCGGTTGGCCAACAGTGAATGGTGGGGTGTCGCAGGGTGCTAGGTCCTCAACTATTTACAATTTATATTAATGACTTGGATGAAGGGACCGAGTGTAATGTAGCCAAGTTTGCTGATGATACAAAGATGGGTGGGAAAGCAAGTTGTGAGGAGGACACACAAAATCTGCAGGGGATATAGATCGACTAAGTGAGTGGGCAAACATTTGGCAGATGGAGTATAATGTGGGAAAGTGTGAGGTTGTCCACCTTTCACAGAAAGAATTAAAAAGCAAATTATTATTTAAATGGAGCAAAATTGCAAAGTGCTACAGTACCGAGAGACCTGGGCATCCTTGTGCATGAAACACAAAAAGTTAGTATGGGGTACAGCACATAATCAGGAAGCCAAATGGAATGTTGGCCTTTATTGCAAGGGGGATAGAGTATAAAAGCAGAGAAGTTCTGCTACAACTGTACAGGGTATTGGTGAGGCCACACCTGGAGTACTGCGTACAGTTTTGGTCTCTGTATTTAAGGAAGGATATACTTGCATTAGAGGTTGTTCAGAGAAGGTTCATTAGGTTGACTTATGAAGATGGGTTGAGTAGATTGAGCCTATACACATTGGAGTTCAGAAGAATGAGAGGTGATCATATCGAAACATACAAGATAATGAGGGGGCTCGACAAGGTGGATGCACAAAGGATATTTCCACTCATAGGGGAACTAAAACAAGGGGACATCGTCTCAGAATAAGGGGCCCATTTAAAACTATGAGGAGGAACTTCTTCTCTGAGGGTTGTAAATCTGTGGCATTCTCTGCCCCAGAGAGCTGTGGAGGCTGGGTCTTTGAATATCTTTAAGGTGGAGATAGACAGATTTTTGAGTGTTAAGGGAATACAGGGTTACAGGGATCGGGCAGGGAAGTGGAGCTGAGTCCATGATCAGAACAGCCATGATCTTATTGAATGGCGGAGCAGGCTCAATGGGCCGAATGGCCTACTCCTGCTCCTATTTCTTCTGTTCTCATCACATTGCTGTTTGTGGGAGCTTGCTGTGTGCAAATTGGTGCTGCGTTTCTCACATTACAACAATAACTACGCTCCAAAAGTACTTCATTTGCTTTAAAGCTTTGTTTTGAGATGTGTGGTGGTGGTGAAAGGTGCAATATAAATGCAAGTACTCCATTTTCAGGAAAAAAAGTATCTAAATGGTGTTGAGGAGCAAAGAGGTCTCGGGCAGGGTGGGCAATTATTTGGGCTGGAGGGCCACTTAACAAAGTTTTGGTGAGCTGTTGAGTGCCGCCCACCAATATTCCACCAATCGCTGGGTCCCGCACAGACTGATCCCCAGCTCCTGCCACTGGAAGAGACACTGCGCATGTGCAGCTGCATCGTGCCCAGCTGTGCAGCAAATTTAAAGGGACCGTGCGCAAAAAAATTAAAACATTGCATAAACATAATTTCATGTAGTAGTCAGATGCTATCTTACATACACAACTTGTATCCGGTACTGCTTATAAATGAAACATAGAAACATAGAAAATAGGTGCAGGAGTAGGCTGTTCGGCCCTTCGAGCCTGCACCACCATTCAATATGATCATGGTTGATCTGCACTTCAGTACCCCATTCCTGCTTTCTTTCCATACCCCTTGATCCCTTTAGCCGTAAGGGCCACATCTCACTCCCTTTTGAATATATCTAACCAACTGGCCTCAACAACTTTCTGTGGTAGAGAATTCCACATGCTCACAACTCTGAGTGAAGAAGTTTCTTCTCATCTCGGTCCTAAATGGCTTACCCCTTATCCTTAGACTATGACCCCTGGTTCTGGACTTCCCTAACATCAGGGACATTCTTCCTGCATCTAACCTGTCTAATCCCGTCAGAATTTTATATGTTTCTATGAGATCCCCTATCATTCTTCTAAATTTCATTGAATATAAGCCTAGTCGATCCAGTCTTTCTTCATTTGTCAGTCCTGTCAGCCCAGGAATCAGTCTGGTGAACCTTTGCTGCACTCCCTCAATAGCAAGAATGTCTTTCCTCAGATTAGGAAAACAAAACTGTATACAATATTCAAGGTGTGGCCTCACCAAGGCCCTGAACAACTATAGTAAGACCTCTCTGCTCCTATACACAAATCCTCTCGCTATGAAGGCCAACATGCCATTTGCCTTCTTCACCGCCTGCTGTACGTGTATGCCAACTTTCAATGAGTGTACCATGAAACCCAGGTCTCGTTGCACCTCCCCTTTTACTAACCTGTCATAATTCAGATAATCTGCATTCCTGTTTTTACCACCAAACATTTATCTACATTATATCGCATCTGCCATGTATTTGCCCACTCACCTTGTTGATACGGATTATTTTCCCTTCAATCTGTTTCAGCAAATTCACTGACACACGAACACTTTTAGTCTTCGCAACATAAGACCTTTATTAGAGATTCTCCGGCCGGGACCTGTTAAGATAAAGGGAACACCCTCGATTTGAGCTGTTCACCTCTCTCTTGACAAGTCTCGTAACAGTACAAAAGCTCAATATTTATACATTGTTACAGCAGAACATATTTGAGTGACACTCAGTTTATACAATCATTGGTCGGCTTCCCCCATAGCATACCCAATTGCAGGCTAACAACTCTCCAAATAGGACGGGCTCCAGGGATGTGTTTAAAGTTTTGTTTTACATTGCATTTCCCTATTTTACGGCTGGTTATAGCAGCCTGTCATCTGACTCATGCCTGACTTTGCTTTTTCGCGTAACTCGTGTTTGACCACAAATCTGAGTAACCCCTTTTTGTGTCGACATTGCAAATATCGCAGCTTGACATTTTCTTTTAGCTATCTTCCCATGATCCTCTTCAACTGACACATTCACAACTTCTTCATGCACATTCACAACCTTAACTGTCCAAGTCACCCTGCAGCCTCTTAGCATCCTCCTCATCGCTCACACTGCCACCCAGCTTAGTGTCATCTGCAAACTTGGAGATGTTACATTCAATTCCTTCATCTAAATCATTAATGTATATTGTAAATAGCTGGGGTCCCAACACTGAACCTTGCAGTACCCCACTAGTCACTGTCTGCCATTCTGAAAAGGATCTATTTATTCCTACTCTTTGCTTCCTGTCTGCCAACCACGTCAGTACATTACCCCCAATACCATGTGCTTTAATTTTGCACACTAATCTCTTGAGTGGGACCTTGTCAAAAGCCTTTTGAAAGTCTTAAATATACCACATCCACTGGCTCCCTCTTGTCCACTCTACTAGTTACATCCTCAAACAATTCTAGACGATTTGTCAAGCATGATTTCCCTTTCATAAATCCATGCTGACTTGGACCGAATCAAAGATAAAAGTTGAAAATGTTGTGGTATCTTCTGGTCTCTGTAAATCAGTGCTGTGAAATAGAACTGTACCTCCTTTAGAGTCTGTGTCAGCATCATTTTCCCACCTCAGTCATCACTATGTCCCTCTGCAAAGATTACTAATGCTGTCCCAATTGGTGCGAGATGAGAACTCCCCTGCCATTGTACCGGGAGAAGAAAGATGCAGAGCCAGTCACTTTCTTCGGTAAAAGATTTGTGGAGATGAGCAGTCATGACTCCACTCTAAATTGCATAGGGCATATTCTAGTACGCAGTGCATTCTGGGTACCGACGTCTGCCATTGGCGCCTAGAATTACTCAACGGATCCTTTTAAGATCAGGCCAGAGAAAATCGCTTTGGCGAATTATTAATTTAAATGAAGTATTACTATGTTTTTTCCTTGGCTGCAGTTGGGGTCTGTCTCTGACTCATGAGAAGTGAAAGTGGATAGACGAATGTGCAGCTCGAGATCTGGCTTGCGTTCTATTTCTGTCCCATCCAGCGGGACGGATAGAATGTCTTGGCGGGCCAGATATGGCCCATCGGCTGTATTTTGCCCACCAGTGATCTTGGGGAACAGATGCACAAATCATTAAAAGCAGGTTAACAAGGCAAAGGAAATGTAAATAAAGCACTGGGTTTCATTTCTAGAGTAAGAGAATTGCAAAGCAGAGAAGTTTTGTTAAATGTATATAGAACCTTGGTTGGACGACACTTGGAATACTGTGTTCAGGTTTGGTCTCCATATTATGAAAAAGATATACAGGCACTGTGGCTGTTGCAAAAAAGATTTCCAAGGATGACACCAGAAGTGAGAGGTTATAAGTATCCAGAATGGCTGAATATGCTGGGGCTCTTTCTCTAGAAAAGAGAAGGCTCATAGAGATCTTTATAATTATGTAGCTGTTTGTTAGGGTAGATGTAGAGAAGATGTTACCACTTGTGAGGAGTCCAAAACTAGGAACTAAATATAAGATAGTCACTAATAAATCCAATAAGGAATTCAGGAGAAACCTCTTTACCCAGAGAGTGATTAGAATGTAGAGCTTGCTAGCACATGGAGTTAAGGTGAATAGCTGAGCGCCTTTAAGGGGAAGCTAGATATGTACTTGAGAGAGAGAGAGAGAAAGGAATAGAAGGATATGATAGGGTGTGGTGAACTAAGGTGAGATAATGCTCGTGTGGAGCATAAACACCGTCATGGACATGTTGGGCAGGATAGCCTGTTTCTCTGAAGTGAATACTATGTAATTCTATCGTGAATTCTGAAAGTACATGGTACAGCACTCGAAACAATCTTCAGCAATGGGCTGGGTGTGTCAGAGGGTCAAAATACTGACCTTTCACCCCTACCAATCTGAAGGACTTGTGTAAAATGAATGTGGTGAGTTCAAACAGAGTCCTTGGTGAGAGGTCAGATTTGTACCAAACCAGGCCCGAAATCGGCAGACGGACTGACGAACAAGTGCCTTTAAAAGTCTGCTTAATCCCTTTCAGTCCACCTACACCCTTAACCCATGTGTGTGTTTCAGCATGTCTGTGTGTATGTGTGTTTGTCTTTGTGTGTCAATATACAGATATAGAACCCAACCTAACAAAAATCAGTTAGTCTGAGTCTTGAATGTTTCAGTTGAGCTCCAGCTTTTTGGGGGAGAGATTTCCAGATTGCGACTGACCTTTGTGTGAAGAAGTGCATTCTGGCCTCACTCCTGAACGGCCTAGCTTTAACTTTTAAGTTTATTCCCCTTGTTCTGGACTCTCCCACCAGATGAAATAGTATCTCTCCATCATCTTAAACATGTCAATGATATCATCCTTCATTTTCTATCTTCAAGGAAGTAAAAGATTTGTCTATGCCACCTGTCCTCATAATTTAACCCTTTTAGCCCCGGTATCAATCTGCTGAATCTGTGCTGCACCCCCGCCAAAGCTAATACATCATTCGTGAGGTCCAGAACTGAACACAATTCTCTCGATGGGCTCTTCCTTTGCATGGTTTAGTTTGCGCGGATGCAATTCATCCAGTCCTGAGGATTTATCGTTTCTACATTTTCCTAGTTTATAAATTCAGGAACAGAAATGGTTTGGAGTAGGGCTGGGGATAGAGTGACAGTAGTAATGCCAAGGTAATGTAGAGGGTGCTCAGTATTGTATGTGCCCTGGGAGTGCTTGATAGTGACACTGGAGATAAAGTGGAGGAAGGAACATCGGAACAGGAACAGGCCATTCAGCTCCTCGAGCCTGTTCCCCCATTCAGTGAGATCAGGGCTGATCTGTCTCTTAACTCCTTCCACCTGCTTTACCTCCGTATTCTTTTATACCCCTGCCCTGAAAAATCTCTGCTCATCCACAGCTCCGAGCTTCTCGTCAGTTAGAGAAGTGTATGTGTGTCAATCTTTGTGGCTGTGTATGTGTTTATGTATATATTTTGATATATGAATGTGTACGTGCTTGTGTATGTGCTTCTGTGGGTATGTCTCTACGTGTGTGTATGTGTCTGTGTGAGATTGTCTTTGTTCTGTTGCTCACTAAATACAGTTCAGTATCAATGTGTCTCGGCCATTCACCTCCCCAGAAAGTGCTGATTTTCTGTTTCAATTGGTGCATTCTGATCAATTTGATTCTGGTATTTAACAGCAGAAAACAACTGCTGCAGAGTCTCAGCAAATGAATCTTTATTTGGATTATTTCACCAGTCCTGGCAAGTGCTCCATAGGAACAGGAGTAGGCCATTGAGCCCCTCGAGCCTGTTCCCCCAATCAATGAGATGATGGCTGATCTGTGACCTTACTCCATATACCCACCTTTGACCAGATCCTTTAATACCTTTAGTTAACAAACGGCTATCAATCTCCGATTTAAAATTAATAACTGACCTAGCATCAATTGGTGTTTGAGGAAGCAAGTTCCAAACTTCTACCACCCATTATGTATACATGTGTTCCCTCATTTCACTGCTAAAAGTTCTGGCTCTAATTTTTAGACTGCCCCAAGTCCTAGAATCCCCAACCAGCGGAAATAGTTTCTCTCTATCTACCCCATCTGTTCCGCTTAATATCTTAAACTTCGATCAGATCAGCCCTTAACCTAAATTCTAGGGGATACAGCCCTAATTTGTGTAATTTTTCCTCATACCTTAAATCTTGGAGTCCGAGTATCATTGTGGTAAATCTACGCTGCACTCGCTCCAAGGCCAATATAACCTTCCTAAGGCATGGTGCCCAGAACTGCTCACAGTGCTCCAGGTGTTGGCTAACCAGGGCTTTGTATAGCTGCAGCATAACCTCTACCCCCTAGTATTCTAGTGCTCGAGATGTAAAAACCAGCATTCCATCAGCCTTTCTGATTATTTTCTGTACTTGTTCATGACATTTTAATGATCTCTGTACCTGGACTCCCAAGTCTCTGTGGACTTCCACTGTTTTTAGCTTTTTACCATTTAGAAAGTACCCTCTTGTATCCTTTTTAGGTCCAAAGTGGATGACCTCACATTTGTCTACATTGAAATCGATTTGACGCAGCTTTGCTCATGAACTTAATCTATCGCTATCCCTTTGTAATTTGATGCTTTCAACTACACTGCCTGCAATGCCATCTTTCTTTTGTGTTCAGCGGCAAATTTAGATATATGACTTTCTATTGCCATCAACTAAGTCATTAATAAATACTAGGGATAGTTTAATCCCCAACACAGATCCCTGTGGGACACCACATCCTGCCAACTTGAGAACCAACCTTTGTCCCTACCCTCTGTCTCCGACAGCTCAGTCAATTTCCTAACCAGGTCAATAATTTGCAATGAATTCCTACTATCACCAAATTCCTCCACCCTGCTTGCGATCCACTTATCTGTGATGTTACAAAAAAAAGCTAAATTCCAATCTGGTGATTATTTACCTTACTCACTGAATACCTACCAGTGAATTCGTATTATCACCAAATTAATCCACTTGGCTTGTGTGAACGACCCAGTAATGGATTCCCACCAGCCCGAGCTCTCTCTCTAAATCTACTGGGCCTTGTTTTCCATTATTTTTGACAGCTTGTGTCTGTTTTTGAAGCAGTTTGGTCATTTTCTGCATTTATCTGAAACTTTTGAATAATCGGCAAGCGATTCGTACTGATCTGCTGAGTTTATTTCCAGAGGACACCTATGCCGCGAGGGAGCAGGTTTCATAGCCAGGTTAAAATAGAATAAACCCAAACTCACATTCCAGAGATTGACAGGTACAAAAAAAAACTACACTCACATACTAGAAACTGACAGGTAGAGTAAAACCCGAACTCGCATAGCAGAGACTGACAGGTACAGAATAAAACCCACATTCCCATAGCAGAGACTGACAGGTACAGAATAAAACCCACACTCACACATTAGAAACTGGCAGGTACAGAGTAAAATGCGCACTTTCACAACATAGACTGACAGCTACAGAATAAAACCCACACTCTCCCACCATAAACTGAGGATAAAAACCCACACTCGCATACGAGAAGCTGACAGGTCGAGTAAAACCCATTTTTGCATAGCAGAGACTGACGAGTCCAGAATGAAACCGACATTCCCATAGCATAAACTGATAGGAACAGAATTAAACCCACACTCACATAGCAGAAACTAAGAGATACAGAATAAAACCCACACTCACATAGCAGAGACTGACAGGTACAGAATAAAACCCACATTCCCATAGCAGAGACTGACAGGTACAGAATAAAACTCTCACCCAGTTATCAGAACAATAATATGCAGCAAGTAAAACCCATAGTCCCCTATCAGAAATGACAGGGACACACTCACACACCAGAGACTGACGGAAAGAGTAAAACTCTCTAGGAAATCACACTCCAGTGTCCGGCTCACCGAATCATTTTGTTGGTAATTCGGATTATAATTAAAATTCTCTCAATGTGGCCCATTTAATTAGTGATAAAAGCAACTTGTGAAACAATCTCATTTTTGCTGATTTAAATAGTGACAAAAAGATGGTCTGAGCATGCACTAAATACATGCTGCTCCCCGCTCTCACCGCCCAGTGTTTAAACCGACGGGAAGGGCCCATGTGAGCTCCCCTCCCCCAGCTCTGTCAGCGGCTGCCGTTTCCTCTCTGCTGGGCTGATGATCGCTGAACACATCAGAAAGCGGAGATATCCCGGGCCCGAGTAAGGGAGCAAACAGCAGCCTCCTTACAGCAGCTCATCACATTAGCACTGAGTCCACAGATGGGCTTTGAGTCGGGGTAAGTTCAGCGGCAGTCGGGGGCTGTCTGTAAGAGGTGGAGTGGAGCAGGAATTACTTCTGGAACATGGAGTGAGTGGGGGAAGGGAGAAGCCATTCTCGGGCTGTGTGTGTACAGTGTAAGGTAACAGAGAAAGTAAATCATCTCGCTCTTTCAAATCAGTGCTGCTTTCTTTCCGCAAATCAGTAGTGAATGTTCCTGATTCAGTTCCATTCTCACAGTGTCTGTTGTTCTTGGACATTGAACAGTGGAAACACAGCCTGACTGAGGAGTGTCACGAAGTGCATCTATTGCAGGCACCAGGAGAGGAGTGTGAAAAGAGACACTTCAATAATCGATTATTTTGTTTCTGTGTGTTGAATTCTCTAGAACCGTGTTGCAGGTGATCGAGAGATACATTGTCGCTCCCTCAGATACATCTGTGACATTCTGTTAACTGTACAGGCTCTCAGCTCTGTTTCATTAGACTGAAAGCAATTGTTGTACAGCCCAGGTACCTGTGGTTATAATCCAGGAAGCGATTCAGAACTTTACAGATTGTCCCATGGAAGTGGGAGATATAAACCTGGACTGTGCCAATCGGGTGTTCCCATTCATGGACCAGTGCTGGGTTTGGGTTGTGTCTGGATGCTGATAACTTACTATAGAACCGTCTGACACAGCTGGTGTGGGGAATCTGATCACTCACCACACCTCCACCACGACCGTCCCGCTCCTCTGCTCATGGTCGTGGCGGAGGTGTGGTGAGTGATCGAGGCGGAGGAGCATTGAGGGATCGTGGCTGAGATTCGGTGGGTGATCGTGGCGGAGGTTCGGCGAATGTTTGTAATGGATGTGCGGTGGGAGATCATGACGGAGGTGCGGCGAATGTTTGTGGCGGAAGAGTGGCGAGAGATTGTGACGGAGGTGCGGCGAATGAGGGTACAAGGCCCAGAAGAGCCGATGGCCCAGGGGCAGCACAGGCCAGCCCACACTGGGTCTGTGCGCACTAGGTCTGTGCAGCCGAGCAGGTCTCCAGTCCTGGTCTACCCTTGCCACTGGATAAAGTCCTAGCTCTGTCAAGTCCATGTGGTGGCTGATGTGCAACGGTCACCACACGTTAAAAAAAATCCACGCACAGGCATCTTCCACCCTTTCAATTGGAGTCAGGATTGGAATATCAGGTCCTTCATTGAAACATCTGTGAGCTCACGTGGAAGCAAGTCATCCTGGTTCGAGGGACCGCCTATGATGATGATGATGATGATGAGAGAATCTGAGTGCCGCTGTACTGCAGTGAGGTCAGACAATGTCACTGTTTGTATCGCGCATTCCTCTCTCCAGATACTTTACTTTATTATAAAGAAACACATTAATTATAACTTTATTGTTATAGTCTACAGGCACCTGTCCATGACTTGTACCTAATATTTTTCTCATATTATTATTCTCAGAGCAAAATACTTCACCCCCAGAATAAATGTGATCTTTCCGCCACCTGGAACACAAGGAACAGTGCAGGCAGCTCCCTCTCACACACAGTAAGTACATTATCACTCAGAGCGCAGAGACACAGAACTGACCTCAATCATATTGTCACAGGTAGCAGAAGCTGTCTAGTCCCACAGTGATCCGAATCCCAGAGTTACATTATGAATCCCACAGTCACTTGGAACAGTACAATAAGATGTTGTTTCAAAGTCCAAACATATCGCTCTGAGAGGCAGATCCATTTTCACTCCCTTACTCACACACAAGGACTGACTGACACGGTGTCAATCCACACTGGTGTCTGTACACTGACTCTCAAACCCAGCAACTAACATACAAGAGCAGAGAAACGGAGGTAATGGACTGAACCAAACCTCCTCCTGAGATAATCACAGATAATCTCAAACTAGCATAGACATAAAGAAGGAACAGAATCCAACAGTCACACAGCAAGAATAGCTGGCAACAAGAGACTGTCAATTACATAATAACTCTCGCACTCTCACACATCACCATTCTAACAGAGACATAGTGAACCCCACACCCACAAACAGTGCCGGGGACTGAGAGACACAGAATGGATCCCACACCCACAAACAGTGCCAGGGTTTGAGAGACACAGAATGGACACACCCACAAACAGTGCCAGGGACTTAGACACAAAATGGACCCCACACCCACAAACAGTGCCAGGGTTTCAGAGACACAAAATGGACCCCACACCCACAAATAGTGCCAGGGACTGAGAGACACAGAATGGATCCCACACCCACAAACAGTACCAGGGACTGAGAGACACAGAATGGACCCCACACCCACACACAGTACCAGGGACTGAGAGACACAAAATGGACCCCACACCCACAAACAGTGCCAGGGACTGAGAGACACAGAATGGATCCCACACCCACAAACAGTGCCAGGGACTGAGAGACACAGAATGGACCCACACCTACAAACAGTGCCAGGGACTGAGACACAGAATGGACCCCACACCTACACACAGTGCCAGGGACTGAGAGACACAGAATGATACATACTCTCGGGCACAGTGAATGACGGATTGAGATTGAATCACAATTACATATGGTAACACACTGACTGACTGGCAGATATAGGTTAAAATCCACACTCACATATCGGAAAGTGACTGGTGCAGAGTAAAATGGATATTCACATGACTTTTATTCTGTACCTCTCAGTTTTTGTTAATACATTCTGTAAACCAGCAGATACAGAATAAAATACACACTTGCATCCCAGAGTCAGACAGCTATAAAGTAAAACACACACTCACATACCAGAGACTGGAAGATATGACTAATATCCACACTCCTGTACAAGAAACTGGCAGGTACTGATTAAAATACACAATCACATCCTGGAAACTAACAATTGGAGAGTAACAACAACAGACAAATACCAGAAACTGACAGGTAAAGATTAAAACCAAACTCTCATTCCAAAAACTGACAGATACAGAGTAAAGCCCACACTCACACCACAGAGAGTGACACATACAGTCTATGACACACTCACGTGAGAAAATGACAGCTACAGAGTCAAACCCACATTCACATCCCAGAGAGTGACAGCTACAGAGCAAAATCAACAGCCACATAAAAGATACTGATCGATGCAGAGTCAAGCACACACTCAAATCCCACAGCCTAACAGGTACAGATTAAAACAGACTCACACATCAGAAACTGACAGATACAGCACAAAAGCAGCACTATCACAGCAGAAACTGACAGGTACAGATTAAAACCCCTATTCATATACTAGAAACTGACAGGTACAAAATAAAACCCAACTCAGATTTGAGAAAATTAAAGTTAGAGTACAACCCAGACTCACATCGCAGATATTAACATACAGAGTAAAACTCTCATTTTCATCCCAGAGGAAAACCACACTTGCATACCAGAAACTGACAGATAGAGAGTAAAACTCACACACTCACATCAGAGACTAACAGATACAGAGTAAAATCCACACTTGCATCACACAGACAGACAGCTATAGAGTAAATTCTGCACTCCCATATCCGAGACTAAGCTATACAGAGTAAAACTTACACTTACATAAAAGACAATGAGAGATACCCACTCTCATATCATAAACTGACAGATACAGGCTAAAATCCACTCTCGCATATCAGAAACTGCCAGGTACTGATTAAAGCCCACGTTAACATACGAGAAAATGACAGGTACAGAATAAAACCCCACTCACATACCAGAGTCTGAATGATAAAGTGTAAAATCACACTCGCATAGCAGAGAATGACAGCTATAGAATAAAACCCACTCACATACCAAAGACGTGACTGATACAGAGTAAAACGCACACTCGCATCCCAGAGACTGAGAACTACATAGTTTTACCTACATTCCTATACCGGAAACAGACAGGTACAGACAAAAAGTTAACACTCACATCCCAGAAACTGGCAGGTACAGAGGAAAACCCATGTTACAAATTCAGAAAATAACAGGTACAGAATAAAACTCACATAACAGAAACTGACAAGTACAGAATAAATCCCCAATCACATACGAGAAACTGACAGGTACAGGATAATACCCACATTGACATACCAGAGACCGACAGGTACAGAGTAAAATCCACACTCACATCCCGGAGACAGGCAAAAACAGAGTGGAACTCGCAGTCACATTCCAGAAGCTGACATGGTGTATAATAAAACCCACTTTTGCCCACCAAAAACTGAAGAAAGAACAACACTCACGTAGCAGATACTGACAGCTGTAAGAGAATAAGAAATAGCAGGCGGTAAGGCCGCTCGAGCCTGCTCCACAATTCATTACATTCATGGCTGAACTTCACCCTGAACTCCTGCCTGATACCCATTTCCCTTGATTCCCTTTGTTCTCTGTCTTGAATATACTCAATGACTGAGCATCTCAGACCTATGTGTATAGAATTCCAAAGATTCACATCCCTCTGAGTGAATACATTGCTCCTCATCTCAGTCCTAAGTGTCCGATCCCTTATCCTGAGACTGTGACCCCTAGATCGAGACTATCCAGCAAAGGGAAACATCCTCACAGCATCTACCCTGCCAAGAATTCTAAGATTTTTTTTTAGGTTTCAATGAGCTCCGCTCTCATTCTTCTAAACTCCAGAGTGTATCGGTGCATTTCACTCAATCTCTCTAACCCAGGATTCAATGTTGCACCCCCTCTAATATCCTTCCTTCGGCAATGAGACCAAAACTGTGCCCAGTAATCCAGGTGTGGTCTCACCAAAGCCCTACATAATGGCAGCCATATTTCTTTACTCTTATACTCCAAACCCCTTGTAATAAAGGCCAACATATCCTTTACCTTCCTAATTGCTTGCAGTAGCTGCAAGTTAACTATGTGATTTGTGCACAATGACACTCAAATCCCCCTGAATAACTACATTTGCTAGTCTCTCCTCTTTTAAACATTCTGCTTTTTGATTCATATAAAATTTAACACACACTTGCATCACATAGTCTGATCAATACAGTGTAAAACCCACACTCACATCCCATAGTCTGAACTATACAGTGTAAAACACACACTCACATCCCATAGTCTGAACTATACAGTGTAAAACACACACTCACATCCCATAGTCTGAACTATACAGGGTGACAGATTGAGCAGAGACAGCGGCCTCTGAGCTTCCAGATCCACCTCCAAACTTCACACTCGAGCATTGAAATACTTGCCTGCTCCCCACCACCCCCGGCCACTCGTCTCCCTGCCCAGTGTTTAAACCGACGGGAAGGGCCCATGCGACCTCCCCTCCCCAACTCTGCCAATGGCTGCCATTTCCTCTGTGCTGGGCTGATAATCGTTGACCACATCAGGGAGCGGAGATATCCTGGGCCAGAGTAAGGGAGCAAACAGCAGCCACCTTACAGCAGCTCATCGCGTTGGGACTGTGTCCGCAAATGAGCTTTGTCAGGGAATCGGGGGCTGTTTTGTAAGAGGCAGAATGGAGCAGGTAGTAGTTCGGGAACATGGAGTGAGTGGGGGAAGGGAGCGGGGATATCCCGGGCTGTGTGTGTACAGTGTAAGGTAACAGAGAAAGTTAATCACCACACTCTTTCAAATCATTGCTGGTTTCTGTCACCAAACCAGCAGTGAATGTTCCTGATTCAGTCCCAATCTCACCGTGTCTGCCCTTCTTGGACATTGAACAGTGGAAACACAGCCTGACAGTGAGGATGTGAGGAGTGTCACAAAGTGCATCTATTGCAGGCACCAGGACAGAAAGTAGACATTTCAAATTTGGTAATTTTGTTTCGGTGCGTTGAGTTCTCCAGAACCGTGTTGAAGGTGATCGAGAGATACATTGTCGCTCCCTCAGATACATCATGATCCGGGCTCTGTGACATTCTGTTGACTGCACAGGCACTTAACTCGGTTCCAATAGACTGAGAGCAATTGTTGTACAGCTCAGGTACCTGTGGTTATAATCCAGAAAGCGATTCAGAATTTTACAGGTAGTCCTATGGGAGTGGAGGATATAAACCTCGATTGTATTAATCGGGTGATCCCATTCATGGACCAGTGCTGGGTTTGAGTTGCGTCTGGATGCTGATAACTTTCTATAGAACCGTCCTACACACCTGGTATGGAAAATCTGAGTGCCGCTGTACTGCAGTGAGGTCAGACAAGGACACTGTTTGAATCACGGTTTCCTCTCTCCAGATACTTTACTTTATTATAAACATATACATTCATTACAACTTTATTTTATATTTTCCCCATCAGTTGTCCATATCATAACTAATATTTTTCTGGTATTATTATTCTCAAAGCAAAATACTTCATTGAGCCAGTATAAATATGATATTTCTTCCACCCAGAACACAAGACAAAGTGCAGGCAGCTCCTTCTCGCATACAGTAAGTACATTATCACTCACAGAGCGCAGAGACACAGAACTGACCTCAATCCTGTTATCACAGGCAGCAGAAGCTGTCAGTCCAACAGTGATCCGAAGTGGCTGAGTTTCATTGTGAATCTTACAGCCACACAGAGCGGTAGGATCAAATGCTGTTTCACTATTGAAACATATCACATTCATATACCAGATACTGAAATATACAGAATAAAACCCACACTTGCACACCAGAAACTGATGGGTATAGATTAAACCCACACTCATCGACCAGAAACTGACAGGTACAGATTAAACCACACACTTTTTACCAGAAACTGATGGTTACAGATTAAACCCCACACATAGACCAGAAACTGACAGGTATGGGATAAAACCAACACTCAACTACCAGGAACTGACAGGGACAGATTAATCCCCACTTTCACATATCAAAGACTGAAAGGTACATCTGAAAACCACTCTCTCATACCAGAAACAGACAGATACAGAATATCACCCACACTCTCACACCAGAAACTAATAGGTACAGATTAAAGCCCACAATAATAGACCAGAAATTGATAGGTGCAGATTAACCCCACACTCATATACCAGAAACTGATATGTACAGATTAAACCCACACTCACATACCAGAAACTGACAGGTACAGATTAAACCCCACATTCGCATACCAGAAATTGAAATGTATAGAATAAAATACACACTCACATATAAACTGACAGTTACAGAAAAAATACACAGTCACGTACCAGAGACTGACAGGTACAGATTAACTCCACAGTCATATACCAGAACCGAGAGGTACAGAATAAACCCACACTCACCTAGCAGCTGATAGGTGCAGATTAACCCACACTAACATACCAGAGACAAATGGATACAGAATAAACACCACACTCAAATACTAGGGAGTGACAGGTACAGATTAAAACCCACAATCACATAACCGAAACTGAGAGGTAGAGAGTAACCCCAACAATCATATACCAGTAACTGACAGGTACAGATTAAATGCCACATTCATATACCAGAGATAGACAGTTACAGAATAAAATGCACACTCTCATACTATAATCTGACACCATCAGTTCCGGTGAGATCCAGACCACAGTGCGCCTGCTGCTGCTGCCCGGGGAGCTGGCCAAGCACGCCATGTCGGAAGGGACAAAGGCGGTGACCAAGTACACCAGCTCCCAGTAAAACTCCACGCTGTCCTGAGAGAACAAACCAGAAACACAACGGCTCTTTTAAGAGCCACCCACATCCTCTCTGAAAGACCTAAAGCGCATCACCCTTTAGACTCAATTTACTGTAATTATTTCCTGAACAAGTGTGTTTGGGAACCTTTGCAGTTCCAGCTGTGGATTTAGTTTTGAATTCTCATAAGCAGCTTCACTGTCTGGTTCGACGTTAGGACCGCTGTTGAATTTCCCGCCATTCATGCTACAAACACGATTCCTTGACGCTCATTCCCATTTACAGTGCCTGCCGAGGAATTAAGAGCTTGTTTAGGGAATGAGGCTCAGATTTCAGTCATTCTCTCGCAAGCCCTTTACAAGTTTATTTTTCAATTCCTGTTACGGTCAATCCGTTTATTAACCCGGGACTCCCTGCAGTGTAAAAACCCAGAATGGGAGTTTGTACAGAGACCAGAACGGGAGCAGTGTGAACATTCTATCCTTCTTCCCTTTTCACAGAAGGGCTCCCAGTTCTGGTCTCACTCCCGCCTATGCGGAAGATCAATCCATGATTTGTGATTCCCAACTTTTACACAGTTTGAGCTGGAATGTGCCCTGTTACAGAATCAGTGGGGATTGATTGCCATCTGTTGCAGACAGATTGACAGTGAACGCGAATTTAATTTTGATTGTAACAGCCTGGAATTAGTAAGGGAAATATGGAATAAAATAAAAGGAAGTAAAACCTGTTTGTAAACCTTTGGCTAATGGTGCATTTATTAACATAATCCGCACTTTAAAAAATTATTGGCGGTGTTTTTGAAATTAGTAATCGTTCGAGGTGTGACTGTTGAGGACAGTAATTTCCGCCCTCGTTTCATTGGTGGTCTCAACAGACAATGGGTAAGGCGAGAGATTAACATTCAGCGGCGATTTCAGTAAAGAATCATCATGACTGGAGAGGAGGTAAAGGAGGCAAAAGACTGGGTAAAGGCAGAGCCAAAGTGCTCCGTAATAACATCCAGGGCATCACCAAACCAGCCATCCGCCTCCTGGCTCGCCGTGGCCGTGTCAAGCGGATCTCGGGCCTGATCTACGAGGAGACCGTGGGGTGCTGAAGGTTTTCCTGGAGAATGTGATCAGGGATGCGGTCACCAACACTGAACACGCCAAGCGCAAGACGGTCACTGCCATGGATGTGATGTACGCTCTGAAACAGAGCCGCACTCTCTATGGATTCGGCGGCTGAATAACGTGACCCTTTCCCCCAAACACAACACAAAGGCTCTTCTCAGAGCCACCCACCTCCTCACAGAGAGAGCAGTGATTTGGGGAACGGGGGCGAGATAGTTGATTTACATTTTGTTCTGTATAGATATGTTTTTTGCCAAGATCTATATTGTGGTGTTGGGTGTTTTAAATCATCATATACACGATGGACAGAATGTCCTTTTAGTCTTCAAATCATAGACATTTACGGGGCATTCCAGATGAAGGTAATACTGAAAAAACTAATGTAGTTAGAACATAAGAACATTAAAAACATAACATAAGAAATCGGAGCAAATGTAGGCCATACGGCCCCTCGAGCCTGCTCCGCCATTTAATACGATCATGGACTCTGGTCTACTTCCCTGCCCCATATTCCCTTATCATTAAGAAACTGTCTGTTTCTGTCTTAAATTTATTCAATGTCCCAGCTCTCTGAGGCAGCGAATTCCACAGATTCACAGTCCTCAGAGAAGAAATTTCTCCTCATCTCAGTTTTAAATGGGCGACCTCTTATTCTAAGATTAAGCCCTCTCGTTCTAGTTTCCCCTAGCAGTGGAAACATCCTCTCTGCATCCACCTTGTTAAGCCCCCTCATAATCTTATATGTTTCGATAAGATCACACCTCATTCTTCTGAATTCCAATAAGTAGAGGCCCAACCTACTCAACCTTTCCTCAAGTCAACCCCCTCATTCCGGAATCAACCGTGTGAAACTTCTCTGAACTGCCTCCAAAGCAAGTATATACTTTTGTAAATATGGAAACCAAAACTGCATGCAGTATTCCAGGTGTGGCCTCACCAATATCCTGTACAACTATAGCAAGACTTTCCTGCTTTTATACTCCATCCTCTTTGCAATAAAGGCCAGATTCCATTGGCCTTCCTGATCACTTGCTATACCTGCATACTAACCTTTTGTGTTTCATGCACAAGTACCCCCAGGTCCCGCTGCACTGCAGCACCTTGCAATCTTTCAACATTGAAGTAATAACTTGCACTTTGGAAGAAAAAAATCAAACAGCATGACCTCACACTTTCCAATATTATACTCCATCTGCCAAATCCTTGTTCACTCTCTTATGTCCTTTTGTAGAATTTTTGTGTCCTCCTCACCCATTGCTTTGTATCGTCAGCAAACTTGGCTGCGTTACACTCGGTCCCTTCTTCCAAGTCGTTAATATCGATCATAAATAGTTGGGGTCCTAGCACTGATCCCTGTGGCATCCCATTGGTTACTGATTGCCAACCCGGGAATGAACCATTTATTCCCACTATCTGGTTTCTGTTTGTTAGCCAATCCTCTATCCATGCTAATATATTACCCCCAACCCTGTGAACTTTTATCTTGTGCAGTCAGTAACCTTTTATGTAGCACCTTGTCAAATGCGTTCTGGAAGTCCAAATATACCACATCCACTGCTTCCCCATTATCCACCCTGTTCGTGACATCCTCAAAGAATTCCAGCAAATTTGTCAAACATGACTTCCCCTTCATAAATCCATGCTGTTACATCCATGTTACAGCAGTGACAGATAAGAAAGGTGTTGAATTAAACGATGGGAGGAAGGCAGCATCAGGGCGGAAGGACAGTGAGGGTCCCTTGCCCTCATAGAAGGACTCCCAAGTCCTGATCAGAAGTGACCCTCAGGCAATCTCGGTAACAAACCGGTCAATGTCTCGAACATGTAGAAATGTAGATCGACAAACACAGCTGTTCAGATTATTGAATGTATATATGGAAAAAAACGTGAATGAACCTTCCTCATAAGTCCGGCCGTCATTAACCATTTTTGCCTGAGAGCAGAATAGAAACATAAAGAACGGATTATAAATCAGGAGGGGATGTAATTGATGACCTAATTTAAGAATTTGAGATTGTGGCGAGCAATAAATCTGATTGAATGTTTAAAGAGACCAATCAGAGAGATAGAGAACAATGGAAATTGACAACGTGGCCAATGAACCAATCACAGTCATTGCCTTCACTTATCCCTCATAAGCATAAGGTTGTGGGCGGAGTGTGAGGCTGCCTATATAATGCGAGCCCGGAACAAAATTTCCTTCATATCTACGTGACTGAACAAGACGATGCCTGAGGAAAAGAAGCCAGCTTCGAAAAAGGTTGCAAGAAAGTCATCAAGAAAACATCACCAAAGGGCGGCAAGAAGCGCCGAAAGTCGAGGAAGGAGAGTTATGCTATCTACATCTACAAAGTGATGAAGCAGGTTCACCCCGACACCGGCATCTCCTCCAAGGCCATGGGCATCATGAACTCGTTTGTGAACGATATTTTCGAGCGCATCGCGGGTGAGGCTTCCCGCCTGGCCCATTACAACAAGCGCCGCACCATCAGCTCCCGGGAGATCCAGACCGCCGTGCGCCTGCTGCTGCCCGGGGAGCTGGCCAAGCACGCCGTGTCGGAAGGGACAAAGGCGGTGACCAAATACACCAGCTCCAAGTAAAATTCCACGTTGTCCTGACAGAACAAATCCCAAACACAACGGCTCTTTTAAGAGCCACCCACAACATCATTGAAAGAGCTGCACAATCACATCTCCCTTTAGACTGAATTTACTGTAATTATTTCCCGAACAATTGTGTTTGAGAACCTTTGTAGTTCCAGCTGTAGATTTAGTTTTGAATTCTCATAAGCAGCTTCACTGACCGGCTTGACCTTGGTGTCGCTGGAATTTCCTTCAGTGAATAAACTACAAACACGGTCCCTGGTCGCTTTCCCTTTGTTCTCAGACCCGTTCATTCACAGCGCCTACCGACGAATTTATTTTTGGGGGGCAGGGAAACTCTGATTTCAGTCACATTCTCACTCAAGCCCTTTTCACGAGTTTTTTTATTCCGTTGCGCTCAGTCCGTTTATTAACCCGAGACTTCCCGCAGTGTAACGACCCAGAATGGGAGTTCTTAGAGACTGGAACAGGGGCAGTTTGAACACCCTGTCCCTCTTCTCTTTTTACAAAAGGACTCTCGGTTCTGGTCTCACTCCCACAGCAGCTCCTGTGAAAAGAAGTTCACTTTTACAAAGATTGAGCTGGATTGTGTCCCGTTACAGAATCAGTGGGGACTGAGTCCCGCCCGTTTCAGACAGTTTGAACCTGAAGCCGAATTTAATCCTGATTGTAACAGGCTGGAATTTGCAAGGGGAACATGGAATAAGACAAAAGGAAACAAAAAGTGTTTTGAAGTATTTGGCTAATGGTGAAGTTACTAACATAATCCGCAATTTTAACAATTTTTGGCGGGATTTTTGAATTTAAAAAATCGTTAGGTTCTGGCTGTTGGGAACCAGTAATTTCCGCCCTCCTTTCATTGGTGGACTAGACAGACTGTGATTGGTCATCGGAAACAGCCAATGCAATCCACGACAGAGTGACCAATCACAAGTTTGCTCCCTGCATCCCTCCAGAAGGTATAAGAAGGGCAAATATGGGAGGAGTTTCTCATTCCTTGTCTGAACCTGCGGATTGTGGAAATGTCTGGAAGAGGAAAAACCAGCGGTAAAGCTCGGGCCAAGGCCAAGTCTCGCTCCTCCCGGGCCGGACTGCAGTTCCCTGTGGGCCGTGTTCACAGGCTCCTGCGAAAGGGGAACTACGCTGAGCGTGTGGGTGCCGGAGCCCCGGTCTACATGGCTGCTGTGCTCGAGTATCTGACCGCTGAAATCCTGGAGCTGGCCGGCAACGCGGCCCGTGACAACAAGAAGACCCGCATCATCCCCAGACACCTGCAGCTGGCCATCCGCAACGACGAGGAACTCAATAAGCTACTAGGAAAGGTGACCATCGCTCAGGGCGGGGTGCTGCCTAATATCCAGGCTGTGCTGCTGCCCAAGAAAACCACCACTTCGTCCAAGACCAAGTAAAGCAGACAAGATATAAACTAATAACCCAAAGGCTCTTTTCAGAGCCACTCACAGTATCTGTGAAAGGGCTGCTTACTGTCTTAATGGAGACCTTCAGTTCAGGTACCAATAAATTGGTCTATTTCAGACCTGTATGCGGGAGTTCCTGGTATCTGCATTATGGTTTTCTGCTCACACAAACTGTTCTAGTTAGGAGCTAATAATTAAACTACAGTTGTCAGAGACTCAAAAATTGTATAAATAGCGCAACCGGTTCCCTAAATATTATTTAATCTTATCAATGAAAGCTGTATGAAGAAAGTCGGCGGTTATTAAAAGGGCCTAGTTTAATTCTGGTCTGGTTTGAGAGTTTGAATGCTGGTTCTGTTCCCGGGATCTCCGGTCGTTCCGTGCTGTGTATTTCTCTCCTCAGCCGGTCAGTTTAGGCCTACACTGAGCAGCCAAGCGCAAGACGGTCACTGCCATGGATGTGGTGTACACTCTGAAACGGCAGGGCCGCACTTTCTATGGATTCAACGCGACCCTCTCCCCCAAGCACAAAGCAAAGGCTCGTCTAAGTGCCACCCACCGCCTCACGGGGATGCAGGGAGGTTGATATAGTTCATTTACATTTTGTTCGGTATAGATATATATTTTTCGCCAAGGTCTATACGTTTTAAATCAGCATATGCACGATGGACGGAATATCCTTTTAGTTTCAGAATTATAGACATTCATCATAGAAGCATACAACACGGAATGAGGCCACTTCGGCCCATCGTGTCCGTGCCGGCCAACAAAAGGCTATCCAGCCGAATCCCACTTTCCAGCTCGAGGTCCGTAACCCTGCAGGTTACGGCACTTCCAAGTGTACGTCCAAGTAGTTTTAAATGTGGTGAGGGTTTCTGCCTCTACCTCCCTTTCAGGCAGTGAGTTTCAGACCGCAGCCACCCTCTGCGTGAAGATATTTCCCCTCTAAATCCTCTATCAATTAATAGAAATTTATGCCTCCTGTGCTAAGGGAAATAGGCCCTTTACGGCACAGAAGGTACGGCATATTCCAGGTGAAGGTAACACTGAAACAACTAATGTAGTGACAGATAAGAAAGGTGTTGAATTAAACGGTGGGAGGAAGGCAGCATCAGGGCGGAAGGACAGTGAGGGTCTTTTGCCCTCATAGAAGGACTCCCAAGTCCTGACCAGAAGTGACCCTCGGGCAATCTCGGTTACAAACCGGTCAATGTCTGTCGAACATGTAGACATCTCGATCGATAAAGAACAGAATATGGCTCGGGAGGGGATGTAACTGATGACCTAATTCAAGAATTTGAGATTGTGGCGAGCAGTAAATCTGATTGGATGTTTAAAGAGACCAATCAGAGAATTACAGAACAATAGAAATTGACAACGCAGCGAATGAACCAATCACAATTGTTGCCTTCACCCATCCCTCATTAGCATAGGGCTGTGGGCGGAGTGTGGGGCTGCCTATATAATGCGAGCTCCGAGCTAAGTTTACGTCATGTCTGGGTCGGATTGAACAAGACGATGCCTGAAGAGAAGAAATCAGTTACTGCCAAGAAAGGCGCCAAAAAAGTGATCAAGAAAACACCACCGAAGGGCGGTAAGAAGCGCAGGAAGTCGAGGAAGGAGAGTTACTCCATCTATATCTACAAAGTGATGAAGCAGGTTCACCCCGACACCGGCATCTCCTCCAAGGCCATGGGCATCATGAACTCGTTTGTGAACGATATTTTTGAGCGCATCGCGGGTGAGGCTTCCCGCCTGGCTCATTACAACAAACGATCCACCATCAGCTCCCGGGAGATCCAGACCGCCGTGCGCCTGCTGCTGCCCGGGGAGCTGGCCAAGCACGCCGTGTCGGAAGGGACAAAGGCGGTGACCAAGTACACCAGCTCCAAGTAAAACTCCACTCTGTCCTGATACAACAAACCAGAAACACAACGGCTCTTTTAAGAGCCACCCACAACGTCTCTGAAAGAGCTGCACAAACACATCACCCTTTAAACTCAATTTACTGTAGTTATTTCCTGAGCAAGTGTTTGACAACATTTAAAGTTCCAGCTGTAGATTTAGATTTGAATTCTCAGATAAGCGGTTTTACTGTCCGGTTCAACCTTAGCTTCTCTGATGAATTTCCCTCCCAGTAAACTGCACACACTGTCCTTGGCCGCCTGCCAATGAATTATGATCTTGTTTTAGGAGGTGATACTCAGACTTTAGTCACCTCATTCTCTCTCAAGCCCTTTACAATATAAAAAAAATTCTAGTTCGGGTCAACCCGCTTATTAATCCGAGATTCCGAGTGCAACAGCCCAGACTGGGAGTTCTTACAGAGACCAGAACAGGGAGTTTGAACCCTGTGTCCCTCTTCTCTTTTCACAGAAGAACTCCCAGTTCTGGTCTCACTCCCGCCTGTGCGGAGGATCGATCCATGATCTGTGATTCCCAAATTGTACAAAGATTGAGCTGGAATGTGTCCCGTTACAGAACGTATGAAACTGAACCCGAATTTAATCCTGATTGTAACATCCTGGAATTTTGAAGGTAATACGGAATACGGCAAAAGGAAATAAAAAGTGTTTGGAAATCTTTGGCTAATGGTGAATTTATTAACATAATCCGCATTGTAAAAATTATTGGCGGGGTTTTTGAAATTGAAGATTCGTTGGAAGTCGAACAGTAATTTTCGCCCTCTTTTCATTGGCGGGCTAAACAGACGGTGATTGGTCAGCGGAAAAGACCAATGAAATCCACCTCAGAGCGACCAATCACAAGTTCGCTCCCTGCATCCCTCCAGAAGCTATAAGAAGGGCAGATGTGGGAGGAGTTTCTCATTCTTTGTCTGAACTTGTGAATCGTGGAAATGTCTGGAAGAGGAAAAACCGGCGGTAAAGCTCGCGCCAAGGCCAAGTCTCGTTCCTCCAGGGCCGGACTGCAGTTCCCTGTGGGCCGTGTTCACAGGCTCCTGCGAAAGGGGAACTACGCTGAGCGTGTGGGTGCCGGAGCCCCGGTCTACATGGCTGCTGTGCTCGAGTATCTGACCGCTGAAATCCTGGAGCTGGCCGGCAACGCGGCCCGCGACAACAAGAAGACCCGCATCATCCCCAGACACCTGCAGCTGGCCATCCGCAACGACGAGGAACTCAACAAGCTGCTGGGAAAGGTGACCATCGCTCAAGGCGGAGTGCTGCCGAATATCCAGGCTGTGCTGCTGCCCAAGAAAACCACCACTTCGTCCAAGACCAAGTAAAGCGGACAAGATTTAATCTAATAACCCAAAGGCTCTTTTCAGAGCCACCCACAGTATCTGTGAAAGGGCTGCTTACTGTCTTAATGGAGTCAGAGCCCTTTAATTCATGTACCGATAGGTTGACCTGTTTTAGACCTGTAAACATAGAAAATAGGTGCAGGAGTAGGCCATTCGAGCCTGCACCACCATTCAATAAGATCATAGCTGATTATTCCCTCAGTACCCCTTTTCTGCTTTCTCTCAATATCCCTTTAGCCATAAGGGCCACATCTAACTCCCTCTTGAATATATCTAACGAACTGGCATCAACAACTCTGCGGTTGGGAATTCCACAGGGTATCAACTCTTGAGTGAATAAGCTTCTCATCTCAGTCCTAAATGGCTTACCCCCTTATCCGTACGCGCGAGTTTTCAGTTCCCGGTCTCTGCATTACGGTTCTCTGCTCACACATACACTCTTCCCGTTAACAGCGAATAATTGAACTACAGTTGTCACTCAACAATTGTATAAATACCGCCACTGGTTCTTTAAATATTCTTTAATCTGTCTGAAAACGAGAGAGTCGGCGATGATGAATTAATGCAGTAATAAAAGGGCCTAGTTTAATTCTGGTCTGGTTTGAGATAGTTTGAATGCTGATTTTGTTCGCGGGAGCTCTGGCCATTCCCGGGTTGTGTATTTCTCTGCTAACCCAGTCAGTTTCGACCGCACTGCATCAGCGAGCGATGTACACATACAGAACCCGGGTCCATTGCAGTGCTTCCCAGATCTGCCTGCCCCCATTCTCCGGCAACACCGAATGGGGAAATCTGTGCTCTGCCCCGGGGAACTTGGGGTCAGAGCGACGCAAAGCCGATGTCAGTTTCCGAAAATATTAAAGGGCTCATCAGTTAATCGTCAATAACTCCCATGTGAACCGAGCTGGTATATGAACACACGAGCAGTAATCAGTCCCACACCCTCTGCCCGTCCCTACAATGGGTTAATGAACAACACGAAGCTCTGGTTACAGGAGATCGCAGCTCTTTCCTTTGCTGATTTGGTGGCTCTGAAAAGAGCCGTTGTTGCACTTGGTGCTGAAGCTTCGAGCCGAGGCAGGGAGAGTCTAGGCGCGCTCCCCGCGGATGCGGCGGGCCAACTGGATGTCTTTGGGCATGATGGTGACTCGCTTGGCGTGGATGGCGCACAGGTTGGTGTCCTCAAAGAGCCCCACCAGGTAAGCCTCGCTGGCCTCCTGCAGGGCCATGACGGCCGAGCTCTGGAAGCGCAGGTCGGTCTTGAAGTCCTGAGCGATCTCCCGCACCAGGCGCTGGAAGGGCAGTTTGCGGATCAGCAGCTCGGTGGATTTCTGGTAGCGGCGGATCTCCCTCAGAGCCACGGTGCCGGGTCTGTAGCGATGAGGCTTCTTCACTCCGCCCGTTGCCGGAGCACTCTTCCGGGCCGCTTTGGTCGCCAACTGTTTGCGAGGAGCTTTCCCTCCGGTGGATTTGCGCGCTGTCTGCTTGGTCCTGGCCATTTTCTGAACGGATCTCAACACAATCTGGGATGCACGGACTGGAAATGCAGAGCCTCCTTTTAAAGTGTGTGAGGGTCCGCCCCGGGGCTCTGATTGGCTGCAGCCCGACCGCCAATCAAGTTTGAACCAAGCACCAAGAGTGAAAATGAAGGGCGGGGAATACTGGGCCCTGATTGGCTGAACTGAAACTGACAGTTGGTCAATTTCAAAAAGCCCGCCGATTTCAGAATATCAAACAGAGATTAAATAAAATCTAATTTCCCGCCAGCAATTTAAGAATCCCGCTCTTTATAACGGCAATTGTGCCCCATTGTAAGTCACCAATCCCATTCTGCCACATTCCGGTTTGAATTCTGTTCCATTCCCTGATAAGTCTTGTACCGGGCGGGAATAAATCCCCGGTCACTGCTTCCTGTAAACATAAAGTCCCGCATCGATTCCGCCAGTGCCGTCCCTTTTAACCGATTCTCACACAGAAACCTCACATGACAGGAATTATCTGTGAGGGGAGACTGTAATGTCTGGGACTGTGTATCCTGCCCGGTAGTTGTGACTGTCAGCCGGAGTTTTTGATCTCTCATATTTACAATAGTTGTAAAATATTTAATAATTTCTACAGCGACTACACTCCAAAAGTACTTCATTGGTCTTGTTCATTGGATGTGGTCCTTGCGGCTGAGGGGGGTCGGGAAGTGGAGGTGCTGGAGTGGGTGATCAGCTGTGATCTTGTTGAATGGCGGTGCAGGCTCGAAGGGCCGAATGGTCTATTCTACTCCTGCACCTATTTTGTTTCTATGTCTTGAGACGTTCGGTGGTCGTGAAAGGCGCTACATAAATCCAAACCTTTCTTTCCATTAATTAAACAGCCGAAACCATTTCCCAACCCAACTGTGCACGCTCCGATCCCCAGGTCGCTGCTCTCTCTGTGAACCGGTGGGTGGCTCTTAGAAGAGCCTTTGTGTTGTGTTTGGGGGAAAAGGGTCGAGTTATTCAGCCGCCGAATCCATAGAGAGTGCGGCCCTGCCTTTTCAGAGCGTACACCACATCCATGGCAGTGACCGTCTTGCGCTTGGCGTGCTCAGTGTAGGTGACTGCATCCCTGATCACATTCTCCAGGAAAACCTTCAGCACCCCGCGGGTCTCCTCGTAGATCAGGCCGGAGATCCGCTTGACACCGCCACGGCGAGCCAGGCGGCGGATGGCTGGTTTGGTGATGCCCTGGATGTTATCACGGAGCACTTTACGGTGCCGCTTGGCTCCGCCTTTACCCAGTCCTTTGCCTCCTTTCCCTCGACCAGACATGATAATGACTCTTCAGTTAAACTGCCGCTGAATGAGAAGTGAATTGCTGCCGGATCCTTTTTATAGAGCCGGAGCCGACCTGACTGAGAAAGCGCAGAGTGAGAGAGGCGGGAAGGGGAGGAGACAGAGTTAAGATTGACAGACAGAGCAGTGAGCGACCTCTGATCTTCCAGCTCCGCCTCCAGCTTTCTGCAGCCGCCAATTTCAAACCGTTTTCCGACAATAGAACCGAAACAGACTCGGAATTTATATTTAAAGCTTCCAGGAACCTGAAGCTTTTAAATAAAGTCCCGTTACAATTACTTTTAAATAAAGTCCCGTTACAATCAGACCTTGTTCCATCTCCCCACATTTCCTCTCACAGACGGGTTCAGCAGTTTACAAGCACCTTATTCCAGCTGATTTGGAGAATGTGGTGTTTGGGGTTTGAGTTGTGAGGCGGGGTATCTCCGCCAGTATCACCGTCTCACAGACTCTCCCCCTGAAAATGACAATGAGCAGGAACTAAGACTGGAACTGAACACATCCCCAGTTAGTGAGGCCCAGGCCGGACATCCCATTCTCTGTGTGTTTTATTGCAGACACTGGGGGAGGGGTGGGTGCAGCCAATATCAGCGAGTCACCAGGGATCCTGGCTCCATATTCAATGATTTCTGTCCGAAATCTGAGCCCGGCCCCGGGACAGGGATCATTTGATTCGGGGATCAGCTCTTTTCTGAGAGGTGTGGGTGGCTCTGAGAATAGCCTTTGGGTTCAGATGTTTACAAGTTGCACTTTTTATTTACTTTTTGAGCGCTGCTTTCTTGGGTTTTGCTGATTTGGCCTTGGCCCTCGGTTTTTCCACCTTTTTGGCCACCTTCACCTTTGCGCCCGAGGTCTTCTTGGGGCTCTTGGTCTTCGCCGCTGCCGTCTTCTTCCCAGCCGCAGCTTTCGCTGTCTTTTTTACTGTTGGCGCCTTCTTGGTGTTCGTTTTCTTGGCCGGAGATTTCTTGGCTGCTGGTTTCTTGGCCGGAGATTTCTTGGCTGCTGGTTTCTTGGTCGGAGATTTCTTGGCTGGAGATTTCTTGGCTGCTGGTTTCTTCACCTTCCTTCCCACTTTCCCCTGGTTTTCCTTCTTAGCGACTTTGAAGGAGCCCGAGGCGCCCGTGCCCTTCGTCTGCACCAGGAAGCCATTTGTCACATTCCTCTTGATACTTAACCTGATCTGGGACCCGCGCTTCTCCACATCCACGCCTTTGGCCGCCAGAGCCTTCTTTATCGCGGCCAGGGACATCCCCTTGCGATCGCTGCCATCGGCCACAACCTTGAGGATCTGTTCGCCCAACGTGGGGCCGGCTGGCTTGGAGCGGGGAGTCGCCTTCTTCTTCTTGCTGGGAGCCTTGGTTTGAGCGGCGGCGGCAGGAGGAGCCGTTTCAGCGGCTGCAGTGTCAGTCATGTCCGCGACTCTGTGGAAAATCTCTCTGACAGTCAGAGCTCGGTCAGAAAGGAAACGGGAGGCGGCGGCACAGAGCAACTTAAAGGCAGCGAGCGGACGGGGCGGAGATTCCTGCTGTCAGCTCCCCGCCCCTCCAGCCTCTCTGTGTTTCTCTCTCCTCATTAACTGTCCGATTCCAATTCAACCCGGGCCCTCCAGATTCCCAGACTGGCCTCTTTCTGTCCCGAACCGGGATGTTTGTTGTCGAGAAAGCTTCCTCCGAACTGAAGGCAGCAATTTGGATTTAAACCCGTTTCATTGCTGCACTGATCGCGCTCTCTCACCCGATCGCGGACATTTTCTTCGTTTTTCGATTGAAATTTAAAATCACTTCAAACTTGACGTTTAATTCCCACTTTAGACCTGAGCAGGGCAGCAGGGCGATCCTGTGACAGGGAAATCTTTGAATTTTACACAAGAGGGACTCTGGAATCCGGCGATGAGACGGACACACAAACACAGTGACATTAGTCTCACCGGGCCGCCCCTTTAACACACTCTCATCACACAATGTTCACATCTGCACATTCACAGCACAAACTGTCCCAGATTTACAGCTCCCAGCACAGGGTTTCCTCTCCGCTCGGCCTGTGCTGCCGATTCTCGGGGTTAGTTGTAGTTTCCCAGCTCAGTAAGTGTTAAACACTCTGAGGTCGGCGCTCCTCAGTGTCTGTTCCCCAGATTCAGGGGCAGGAGCCAATCACAGCAGTGGCTGGCTTAACTCATATCTGCTGCTAAGTTATTACATTGTTCGCACGCAGAAATATGTTTGATTAACGTGAAAATAGAAATTATGAGTTCACCGCCCCTCCACCCTCTCTTTGTCTCTCTCTCTCCTCCGAAAATGAGGGACATATAACAGTAACTGGTGAACTATCCATACCATGCTCACCACCCAGAGATGGCTATCAGAGAGAGCGACAGAGAGACAGACACAGAATCAGTCTTAAACTCCCTAACTGTGTCTCCATATTACGCTCAATAATAGTATCAATCATTCATGTACAGCACACCGAAAGAGAGAGAGACAGACACATTATCAGTCTTACACTTGGTATCAGTGTCTCCATATTACGCGCAGTAACAGTGCCACACCGTCATGTATAGCAACAGAGAGAGAAACAGAAACAGTATCATAGAAACATAGAAAATAGGTGCAGGAGTAGGCCATTCGGCCCTTCAAGCCTGCACCACTATTCAATATGATCATGGCTAATCATGCAACTTCAGTACCCCATTCCTGCTTTCTCTCCATACCCCTTGATCCCTTTCGCCGTAAGGGCCATATCTAACTCCCTTTTGAATATATCTAACGAACTGGCCTCAACAACTTTCTGTGGTAGAAAATTCCACAGGTTCACAATTCTCTGAGTGAAGAAGTTTCTCCTCATCTCGGTCCTAAATGGCTTACCCCTTATCCTTAGACTGTGACCCCTGGTTCTGGACAACCCCAACATCGGGAACATTCTTCCTGCATCTAACCTGTCCAATCCCGTCAGAATTTTATATGTTTCTATGAGATCCCCTCTCATTATTCTAAATTCCAGAGAATATAAGTCTATTCTATCCAGTCTTTCTTCATGTGTCAGCCCTGCCATCCCGGGAATCAGTCTGGTGAACCTTTGCTGCACTCCCTCAATAGCAAGAATGTCCTTCCTCAGATTAGAAGACCAAAACTGTACACAATATTCAAGGTGTGACCTCACCAAGGCCCTGTACAACTGCAGTAAGACCTCCCTGCTCCTATTGTGTTGTACTCATAAGTGTTTCCACATCACGCGAAATAACAGAAACCCGCCTTCACAGACAGTACAAGAGAAAGGGGAAAGCGACAGAGAGAGAAAAGTGGGCTGAGAGAGAGAGAGAAAGAGAGAGACAGGGGAGTGCGAGGCAGGACGGTGAGACACAGAAACATGCACAGTATCAGTTCTAGACTGACCTGTGAGGTCCAGTTTTATCCTGAAAGATCCCATTGAAGAGACAGAAGATGCAGTCCCCTCTCTCACTGATATTGTACCACAGACAGACACATTATTAGTCCCACACTGCGGGACAGTGTCAGAGAGTGAGAGAAACAAGGTCCCACATTTAACCTTCGCTTGCCTGTTGTACTCTCTCTAATCTTGCAGCTCAGGGCCGTTCGGTATTACTCTCAGTGACCGAATGTTTCACTCTGATTAAATTAAACTGGGACAGTTTCTGTCAGATATTAACTCCTGCACAGTTCCAGCAAACACTCCTGCTCCCTCGTCCCTCCGATGTTTCTGCAGGATTGCTTTGTGAGGACAGGCTCACGAAGAGAAAAATCCCTGCACGGAATGATCCCAAATTGAGTATCTCAAAGGGGCAAGGCCCCCAGCTTTAAACATTCTCTGTCCTTGCCCCCCAGGCCCAGTTCCTTTGCTCAGATTCTGATAAAAGTAAATCGAGAAAAGTGCACTTTGCTTTTTGAAGGCTGAATTATTGCAGAGCTGCGCATGCGCGAATAAGCCCCGCCCCTCGAGTCGATTTCCAGTGAGCAGAAGAGCGCATGCGCCCTCCCCGCTCCCAGCCCTGCCTGTGAGCGCCATTCACTCAGTGAGCGGAAGAAGATGGTTTAAACAGCCAGGAATGGAGACTTCGCGGCCCCGGGGTAAGGCAGCGAGCAGTAGCCTCCTTACAGCAGCACATCGCTTTGGGAGCGTGTCCGCAGATGGGCTCAGAGATCGGCACTGAGTCCGGGGGAAGTTCAGGGGGAGTCGGGGTCTGTGTGTAACAGGCGGAGTGGAGCAAGAACTGGTCTCAGTGCGTGGAGTGAGTGGGGGAAGGGAGAGGCCATTCTCGGGCTGTGTGTGGACAGCGTGTGTCCCGGGTAAGGGAGACAGAATGGGAAGGATCTGCTGTTGACAATCATTGCTGCTTTCTCTCTCCAAACCAGTAGTAAACGTTCCTGCTTTAGTTCCAGTCTCACCGTGTTTGTTGTCATTGGACAGCGAGCAGTGGAAGCAGAGCCGGACACTGAGGATTTATACAAGGAGCATCTATTGCAGGCACCGGGTGAGAAATGTGAAGGACATGTTTTAAACAGCGGCTCTTTGTTTTTGGTTGAACGGTTAGTGCCCTGGGAGAGGAGAGCAGCAATCTTGGCTGTGTAAAAGTCCGTGCTCCATCGGGTCGTCCCATTCCTGAAACAGGGCAGGGGTTGGGTTGTGTCTGGATGTCAGTAAATTGCTGTAAATCTGCCCAACACACCTGGTGTGCAGAAGCCGAGTGCTGCAGTACTGGAGTGGAGTCAGACACTGACACTGTTTGTATCGCTGGCTTCCCTTTGTGAATGTTCATAATGAATATTAATTGAACGATTACATTCATCACTTTAGTCTTTTCTACCTCTCCTATTCTTGAATGATCAGAGATACCTTCTCCTCCTACAGGCATGGAATTGAAGGAACTGGAACAAATGTGAAGTTTCCTCCACCTGAGACATAAGGAACAGTGCAACCAGCTCCTTCACACACACAGTAGGTACGGTACCGATCACAGTGTGCGGATACACAGACAGGTTATCCAAATTAAACATGTTTGTGGTGCTGAATGGCCTCCTCCTATTCCTGTGTAACAGGCCCGAGGGGGCTGATGGCCACCTCCTGTTCCTAAATTAACAGACTGGAGATACTGAGTGGCCTTCTCCTGTTCCTAATGTAATAAACACGAGGGTGTTAATGGCCTCCTCCTGTCCATATGTAACAAACTCTAGGGGCAGATTGACCTTCCCCCTGTACCTATGTTTCGGGCTAGAATGGGATGAATGGCCTCCTTTAGTTCTTATGTAACAGGTTCCAGGGGCTGAATAGCCACTTCTATTCCTGTGTAACAGACTCCAGGGGCTGAATAGCCTCCTCCAGTTCCTATGTAACAAGTTCGAGGGGCTGAATGCCCTCCTCCTGTTCCCATGAAACAATCCCGTGGGGATGATTGTCCTTGTCCTATTCCTATTCCTAATGTGACAGACCCGGGGGGCATAATTGCGTCATCCTATTGCTTTTTAACTCCAGTTGCTGAATGGCCCTCTCCAGTTCCTAATGTAATCCGCTCGAGGAGCTGAATGGCCTCCTCCAGTTCCTAATGTAATAGGCTCGAGGAGCTGAATGGCCCTCTCCTGCTCCCATGTCACAGGATCAAAGGGCTGAATGGCCTGCTCATGATCCTAATTTAACGTGCTCGGGGGGCTGAATGTCCTCCCCCAGTTCCTATACAACATGCTCGGGGGGCTGAATGTCCTCCCCCAGTTCCTATACAACATGCTCGAGGGGCTGACTGTCCTCCCCAGTTCCTATGTAACATTCAGGAGAGGCTGAATGGACTCTTCCAATTCCTCTGTAACAGGCTCGAGGGGCTGAATGGCCACCTCCTGTTCCTGGTTAACAGTTCCGAGGGGTGGAATTGGCCTACTCCTGTTCCTATGTAACAGACCCGAGGGACTGAGTGGTCTTCTCCTGTTCCTAATGTAAGAAGTTCGAGGGAATGAAAAACGTCCTGCTGTTCCCATGTCACACAATCAAAGGCTGAGTGATCTGCTCATGTTTCTAATGTTAGAGAGGCTGAATTTCCTCTTCCCACGTAACAGAATGGAAGGGCTGAATGGCATACTCTTGATCCTATCTAATAGGCTCGAGGGGAAGAATCCTGTTCCTGTCTAACAACTCTAGGTGCTGAACAGCCACCTCCTGTTCCTGTGTAATGTTAGGTGGGATGAGTGGCCTCCTCCAGTTGCATTATAAGATGTGCGACTGGCTTATTGGCCTCTTCCAGTTCCTATAACATTCTCGGGGGGGGCTGAATGGCCTCCTCCAGTTCCTATGTAACATGCTTGAGGGTCTGAATAGCCTCCTCCTATTCTGATGTAAAAGGTTCCAGAGGATGGATGACTTCCTCTATTCCTGTGTAACAGTATCCAGTCGATGCATTGCCTCCACCAATTCCTTTATAGCAAGGCTAAGGTGCTGAATGCCCACCTCCTGTACCTATGCAACAATCTTGAGGGATTGAATGGCTGCCTGTTCATTTGTAACAGGTTGGAGGGGCTGAATGGCGTCCATCTATTCCTGTAAAGCAGATTCCAAGGTTGAACGGTCAACTCCAGTTTCTAATGTAACAGAGTCGAGGGGCAGAATAGCTCACTGTTCCTATGTAACAGGGACTGAATGGCCTCCCCCTGTTCCTTTTGTAACAGGCTCGAAGGGATGATTTGCCTCCAGGTTCCATGTGCTCCTCAAATTCCCAGATCCAGGGACTGTTCTTCCCTGTTGTTTTGGAAATAGCATCGGGCAGTAAACAGGAGCTCAATGCTTCTTGCCCACCAGCTCTCTGATCGGGCTCCTCGCGCTGATTATGTTTTCTCATCTCGCTCAAACGTCCCCAAATGTTGCTTTCTTTTCCATCACCTCTAGAGTTATTAGTCAAGTTTACATCGAGCAAATCGTGATCTCACCAGTAACAGCACTTTCCCGATGGTTATCCACGAGGCTGCTTCTGACAATTTCTTCTGCGTAAATGTTAACCACCGTAAGTAACTGAAAAGCTTAATTTCTACAGCAACAACAAACACTTGCATTTATGACAGATACAGAGTGAATCCCACACTCACGCACTGTACCACAGACTGTCAGATACAGAATAAATCCCACACTCACTCACTGTACCACAGACTGACAGATACAGAATAAATCCCACACTCACTCACTGTACCCCTGACAAATATGGTTTATATAACGTATTAATAGCTCGTCTCTACTCCAAATATTTTTGAATCACATTTGTCCACTATAATGTTAAAAACTGTTGTCTGTTGGGGCTGTCTCTGATCTGTAAATTTCACAGATATAGGATAAAACACACTCTCACATACCAGAAACTGACCGGTACAGAATAAAAGCAACACGCAGATATAGAAACTGACAGATACAGAATAAATCCCACACTCACATACCAGAAACTGACAGGTACAGAGGAAACACACACTCGCTTACCCCAGATTGAGAGATACGGAATGAATCCCACATTCACATAGCACAAACTGACATATAAAGGTAAAAATCCACACTCAGATACCAGAAACTGACACCCCACAAATCTACCACAAACTGACAGGTACAGAAAAAAAACACAATCGCATCCCAGAAACTGAGAGGTACATATTAATTCCTACACTCACATAGCAGTAGCTGAAATAAAACCCACATTCACATAGCAGAAACTAACAGGTATAGAATAAAACCCACACTCACATATCAGAAACTGATGTACACAATAAAACCCATACTCACATCTCAGAAATTGACAGGTACAGAATAAACCCCATACTCGCATATCAAAACTTGACAGGTACATGATAAATCTCAAATCACATAGCAGATACTGACAGGTACAGAATAAATCTCACCTTCACCGCCAAATCTGACAGGTACAGAATAAAATACACACTCAGATAATAGAAACAGAGAGTTACAAAATAAATCCCACGTTCACATAGCAGAAACTGACAGGTACAGTATGGAACCCACACCCACGTATCTGAACAATAATATGCAAGTAAAACCCATACTCGCCTATCGGAAACTGACAGGGTAACATACACACCAGAGACTACGGAATGAGTAGAATAGTTTAGGCACTCTTACCCCAGTGTCAGGCTCACACAATCGTTGTTTCAGTAATTCGGATGATAACTAACATGTTCTCAATGTGGCCCATTTAATTAGTGATAAAAGCAACTTGCGAAACAATCCCATTTTTGCTAATTTAATTTGAGACAAAAAGATGGTCTGAGCGTGTGCTAAATACATGCTGCTCCTCTCCTCCCCACACAGTGTTTAAACTGACGGGAAGGGCCCAGGCGAGCTCCCCTCCTCCAGCTCTGTCAGCGGCTGCCGTTTCCTCTGTGCTGGGCTGATGATCGTTGAACACATCAGGGAGCGGAGATATCCCGGGCCCGAGTAAGGGAGCAAACAGCAGCCTCCTTACAGCAGCTCATCGCATTGGGACTGTGTCCACAGATGGGCTTTGAGTCGGGGTAAGTTCAGCGGCTGTCGGGGGCTGTCTGTAAGAGGCAGAGTAGAGCAGGAACTAGCTCTGGAACATGGAGTGAATGGGGGAAGGGAGAGGCCATTCTTGGGCTGTGTGTGTACAGTGTAAGGTAACAGAGAAAGTAAATCACCTCGCTCTTTCAAATCATTGCTGCTTTCTTTCCCCAAATCAGTAATGAATGTTCCTGATTCAGTTCCAATCTCAGTGCTTGTTGTTCTTGGACATTGAACAGTGGAAACACAGCCTGAGAGTGAGGATGTGAGGAGTGTCACAAAGTGCATCTATTGCAGGCACCAGAAGAGGAGTGTGAAAGGAGACATTTCAAAAATGGGTTATTTTGTTTTGGTGCGTTGAATTCTCAGAACCGTGTTGCTGGTGATCGAGAGATACATTGTCGTTCCCTCAGATACATCAGAATCCGGTCACTGTGACATTCTGTTAATGACACAGGCCCTCAACTTGGTTTCAATAGAATGAGAACAATTGTTGTACAGACTAGGTACCTGTGATTATATTCCAGGAAGGAATTCAGAATTTTACAGGTAGCCTCATGGGAGTGGGAGATATAAACCTGGACTGTGCCAATCGGGTGGTCCCATTCATGGACCAGTGCTGGGTTTGGGTTGTGTCTGGATGCTGATAACTTACTATAGAACCATCCTACACACCTGGTGTGGGGAATCTGAGTGCCGCTGCACTGCAGTGAGATCAGGCAATGACACTGTTTGTATCACGGATTCCTCTCTCCAGATACTTTACTTTATTACAAACAAACGCATTGTAATAAATAACTTTATTTTTATATTCTCTCCATATTCTGTCCATATCATAACTAATAGTGTTCTCCTATTATTATTCTCAGCAAAATACTTCAAGCCAGAATAAATGTGATCTTTCCTCAACCCGGAACACAAGGAACAGTGCAGACAGCTCCTTCTCACCCACAGTAAGTACATTATCACTCTCCGTGCGCAGAGACACAGAACTGACTTCAATCATATTGTCACAGGCAGCAGAAGCTGTCAGTCCCACAGTGATCCGAATTTCCAGAGTTATATTATGAATCCCACAGTCACTTGGAGTAGTACAATAATATGTTATTTCAAAATCCAATCATATCGCACTGAAAGGCAGACCCAATTTCACTCCCTTACTCTCACCCACGATCAGTTAGACACTGACACGGTGTCAATCCACACTGGTGTCTGTACACTGACTCTCAAACCCAACAGCTAACTTACAAGAGCAGAGAAACGGAGGTAATGGACTGAACGAAACCTCCTCCTGAGACAGTCATCGATAATCTCAAACTATCATCCGCCTACAGCAGGTGGAGACGGAACCAAATCCAACACTCACACAGAGCAAGAATAGCTCAGTACAAGAGACTGTCAATTACATAATGAATCTCACACTCACACACATCACCAGTCTAACAGATACATAATCAATCCCACACTCTCTCACATCACCAGTCTAACAGATACATAATCAATCCCACACTCTCACACATCACCAGTCTAACAGATACATAATCAATCCCACGCTCACACACAACACCAGTCTAACAGATACATAATCAATCCCACGCTCACAAACAATACCAGAGGCTGAGAGAAACATAATGATTCATACACTCAGACACATTGAATGACAGATTGAGAGAGAATCACAATCACTTCCAGTACCTGAGATTGACTGACTGACAATGAAACCCACATTCCCATACCAGGCCCTTACAGCTACAGACAAATTCTCACACTCACATTCCAGAGACAGATAGTTAGTGAACTCCACAGTCATTCACCAGAAACTGACAAGTACAGAAAAAACACTTTTGCTTTCCAGAGACTGATAGATACAGAGTAATACCCACACTCACATGCCAAAGACTGAGAAATACAGACTAAAAACCACACTCCCATAACAGAAACTTACAGGTGCTGATTAAAACCCTTACTCAAATATCAGAAACAGATAGATACAGAATAAAACCCACACTCACTTCCCAGAGATGGACTGATACAGAATAAAACACACAGTCACATACCAGAGAGTGACAGGTAGAGAGTAAAATCAACATTCACCTGAAAGTGACTGACTGATTCAATGTCAAACCCACAATACCACAGCTGTACCAGACACTTAAAGGCACAGAATGAAATCAACATTCATATAGTCATTGACAGGTACAGAAAACATACACACATTAACATACCAGTGACAGACAGGTAGAATGTGGTAAACTCCACACTCACATAACAGAAACTGTGATGTATAGAATATAACTGCACTCATAACAGAAACAGACAGGTACAGATAAAAAGTGCCACACACTCACACAAGAGACTGACAGGTACAGAGTGAAATCTACATTCACACACTTGAATAAAACACACGTTCACATAACATGCAACTGACAGGAGGAAAACCCACATACACATCCCAGAGACTTACATTCACAGAATAATACTCACACTCACATACCATAGACTGATGGATACAAAATAAAACTCACACTCACGTACAAGAAACTGCCAGGTACAGATTAAAGCCCACATTACCTGAAATTGATTGAGAGTAAAACCCACACTTGCCTACCAGAGATTGAAATTTACAGATAAAATCCACACCTATACCAAAAACTGAAAGGTCAAGAGTGTGAAAACCACACTCGCACACCAGTAACTGACAGATACAGATTACAACCCACACTCACATATCAAACGCTGAAAAATAAAGAGTAAAACCGCGCTCACAAAGAAAATCAACACTCAAATACCAAAAATTGATAGTGCCAGAGGAAAACCCACAATCGCAGAGTAGAACCAGATATGGACAGATTAAAATGCACACTCACATTTCAGAAACCAATAGGTACAGAATACAGCTTGCATTCACATAACAGAAACTGACTGGGATAGAGGAATCACAAACTAACATACCAGAGACTGACGAGAATAGAGTGAAATCCACACACACACCAAAAACTGTTATATACAGAGAAAAATTCACACTCACATACCATAGACTGAGAGATAGCGTGTAAAACCCACACTCGCATATCAGAAAATGACAAGGACTGTGTAAACCCAACACTTGCATACCAGAGAATGAAAGATACAGAATGAACCCCACACTCACTTACCAGTAATTGACAGGCACAGAGTGAAAACCTCTCTTCCATACCATAAACTTACAGATATAAAGGAAAAGCCATACTCGCTAACCAGAGATTGACAGATACAGAATAAATACTACACTCACTGGTGGGCAAAGTCTATAGCTACATTGTTAATCAAGAAATAATGGAGGCTTGTAAAAAAGGAACGGGAATAATCATGGGCAATTTTAATCTTTAGCCTTGAGGAAGAATTCATCGTGTGTATCTGGGATAGTTTACTTGAACAGTACTTTGTGGAACCATTCAGGGAGCAGGCTATCTTAGATCTGGTACTGTGTAATGGGAACATAAGAACATAAGAAATAGGAATAGGCTATTTGGCCCCTCGAACCTGCTCTGCCATTTAGTAAGAACGTGGCTGGTCTGATCATGGACTCACTTCCACTTCCCTGCCCGCTCCTCATAACCCTTTATTCCCTTATCGCTCGAATATCTGTCCATCTCCGCCTTAAATACATTCATTGGCCCAGCCACCACAGATCTCTGGGGCAGAGAATTGCACAGATTTACAACCACCTGAGAGAATAAATTTCTCCTCATCTCAGTTTTAAATGGGCGACCCCTTATTCTGAGACTATGTCCCCTAGTTCTAGTTTCACCCTATGTGTGGAAATATCCTCATTGCATCCACCTTGTCAAGCCCCCTCATTATCTTATATGTTTCAATAAGACCACCTCTCATTCTTCTGAACTCCAATGAGTATTGGCCCAACCTACTCAACCTCTCTTCATAAGTCAACCCCTTCATCTCCGGAATCAACCTCGTGAACCTTCTCTGAACAGCCTCCAATGCAAGTATATCCTTTCTTAAATACGGAGACCAAAACTGTACACAGTACTCCAGGTGTGGCCTCACCAATACCCTGTACAGTTGTAGCAGGACTTCTCTGCTTTTATTCTCTATCCCCCCTTGCAATAAAGGCCAACATTCCATTTGCCTTCCTGGTTACTTGCTGTACCTGCATACTAACTTTTTGTGTTTCATGCACAAGGATGCCCAGGTCCCTCTGTACTGCAGCACTTTGCAATTTTGCTCCATTTAAATAATAATTTGCTTTTTAATTCTTTCTGCCAAAGTGGACAACCTCACACTTTTCCACATTATACTCCATCTGCCAAGTGTTTGCCCACTCACTTAGCCTGTCTATATCCCCTGCAGATTTTGTGTGTCCTCCTCACAACTTGCTTTCCCACCCATCTTTGTATCATCAGCAAACTTGGCTACATTACACTTGGTCCCTTCATCCAAATCATTAGTATAGATTGTAAATAGTTGAGGTCCCAGCAACGATCCCTGTGGCACCCCACTAGTTACTGTTTGCCATCTGGAAAATGACCTATTTATCCCGACTCTCTGTTTTCTGTTAGTTAGCCAATCCTCTAGCCATATTACCCTCAACCCTGTGAACTTTTCTCTTGTGCAGTCACCTTTTATGTGGCACCTTATAGAATGCCTTATGGAAACCCAAATACACCACATCCACTGGTTCCCCTTTATCCACTCTGCTCATTACATCCTCAAAGAACTCCAGTAAATTTGTCAAACATGATTTCCCTTTCGTAAAAACATGCTGACTCTGCTTGACTGAATTATGCTTTTCCAAATGTCCTGTGACAGATGTTAGGCTAACTCGTCTTGTAACACTGTTGTGAATCACCTTGGGACGTTGGACTACATTAAAGGTGCTATATCAATAAAAGTTATTCTTATTATTGTTATTAATAAAGGAAAGCTGCAGGTTTGTTTGCCACCACCGAGATTCATCAAGATGTAGAGCGCATGCGTGGCCATCTTTGCAAAACAGCAAAGTGTGGGCGGGGCTACACGGTCCCAGTGAACCCAGCCAGAGTCAGCACCTTCAGGGGAGGAGAGGGAGGGGAACCAGTGAGTGTAGAACTGAACCCTGACAGAGTCAGCACCTTCAGGGGAGGGAGAGGGAGAGGGGAACCAGTGAGTGTAGAACTGAACCCAACCAGAGTCAGCACCTTCAGGGGAGGAGAGGGAGGGGAACCAGCGAGTGTAGAACTGAACCCTGACAGAGTCAGCACCTTCAGGGGAGGGAGAGGGGAACCAGTGAGTGTAGAACTGAACCCAGACAGAGTTGGTGGTGAAAACTGGTAGTGGAGAATACGGTGTCTTCAGACGTGCGATGTGTTTGAATTTCAGCACAGGGAGGACGGAGAGTGTATGGGATGAGGATTTACAGCTTTGGAGGAACAAGAGAGGCAAGAATGTTCCATGGATTCTACAATTGTCTGTTCTGAATTTGTGTCCTGTACTTGCAGTAATGGTTTCTGTAAACTCCTTTCCAGGGTATTAGAAGGGCAGGATTTGCAGACTGGAAACTCAAACCAAACTTCGCATCAAGTTCTGACTGAATCACTCGATTCCTCAGTGTCGAGGAAATATTTAGCTTAAATTAACTCAGGCGGAGACTTTCAGAAGTGCACTCCGAGAGAATTTATTTTTAAAAAGCGAGATATATCTTGGAGAGCCTGCTTGGACCGTACCAAGGCAAAACTCTGCTGTACAAGCAAATTGTCCCTATCTTTATACAGAAATTGAATACAGAAATAGAAAAGGAATCTTATTCATTAGTCCCGCGAGTACAAAGGTCGTCTCGGGAGGTACACACTCTATCTGTCCTTGCATAGTTTCTCTCTGTTCACAGTCTGATAAGCAGAATAAAAGGAGACTCCCTTTTAATACCAGATGGTCATTTAATTGCATCTCTAAGTTTCAAGGCTAAAAAAGCGTGGCTATTTTTCTAGTCCTATTATTTCTTTAAGCATAACAAAAACAGAATTTAACCCTTCCCTTTTCCATAAGCCATAGATTCATAGATTCTTTCTTCCACAATTCCCTCCTTGTTGATCTTTTTATTTTTTAGATCAACACAATTTCCTGTATTCTCTTCTTGAGCAAAAGTGGGTGTATACCCTTCAGGATAGGGTCGCATTTGGAGATATTCGTCTTCATCAACCTTTTCCTCTAAGCGACTTAACCTTCCTTTCATGTATATACCTTTTCTTTCTATTTCGGAGAGCAGGCCTATTACTTGACTAATTACATTTTTTAATTTTATCCACATTCCGCAAAGGATTATTAATAATACAAGCATAATCACACCTACGATTACTATGGGGTGTATAGCAAGCTTCAGTACTGCTGTAATCCTTCATCCCAGGCATTTCTGATTTTTATATCTTCCCCTACCAGTCCTCCGACGGCCTGGATTTTATTTTGTAGGGTCTCGATATCCATGGAGTTCAATGCTCCTATTCCTGCTCCCACTCCACCTAACACAGTCTCTAATACATCCCGTTTCTTTCTTTGGGGTCTTTCTTTTTCAAAAGATACCTTAACACTGGTTGTGTGGCAACCATCTTCTTTCTTTGGGGGATATTTAATTCGTATTGTTAGATTTAATACACCTGGGGATCTTACCACTGGGATGCAAGTGGTCAGTATCCTTTTTAGATGTCCCGGGTCTTGGTCTTCTGGGTGGCCGGATTCTTTTACTGACCATTTTACCACAAATGGGTCTCCTCCATTCACCGGGGTGTTATTCATGCACAACATCCGCTGCCCTTCTACCACCATACTTGTATATGAATAACGGAGGAAGTCTTTTCTCTCGTCCGGCCCTCCTATGTACCCCCATCTCTTGTTTTTCCTCGTGCTGTGGGTACACTTCATCCACACATCGGCCTGGTATTCTATGAACAACTGATATCCTTTCCCCAATATAAACTGGAACTCCCCTCTTTCTTCCTTCATTCCACATGCCTCACATCGTGCCGTAAAATTCCCTACCTTACAACTTTCCCTTCCATACTCTTCCTTCTTTTAGGACTTCTTCCTCCTGCCGGGAGTTCCCTGTCGCTAAAATGATCAGTATACCTAACGTCCATTTATAATTTTTCCAAGAGTCCCATCCCATCTTCCCTTTCTTGTTTGTTTCTATACCACTCTTGAAATAAGTCGTTACAATAACAACACGTCCACACGATAGTAACAGTGACCCAAATAATAAAGGCCCAAACTGGCACACAAATGAGCTCTGACATCTGTCCGTGAATTTTGGGCAATATTTTCAAGTCCAAATATTTAATATAAGAGCAGGTACAGTTCTTCAGCGAGAAGATGGCTGTTTTCTTAGTCGAGCGACCGTAGTATGTCCTGGTTCAATGCCTTTTCCTTCGGCTGTAATTCGTCGGGGAAATAATATTTACAGCGGGTTGCATGCACCCAGTTCGGGTGCTTTTCCAACTTCAAAGTGGTTCGTGTTGTGAGAATTATCTGATACGGTCCTTTCCACCTAGGAGAAAAGGATTCTTTATTTAATGTTTTTACTAACACTTGATCTCCAGGTCTGAAAGGGTGCATATTTCCTTCCGACGGGGGCACCTGTGTCTGCTTTATTTGTTCATGCAGACTTCTTGCTATTTCACACATGGCCTGAGCATACTTTAGTGATTTTTCATCATTCCAAATTAATGCTATTTTTTCATCTGCCAGTGGTGGTTTTACGCCAGTAGGCATTGGTCTTCCCAATAAGGCTTCATGTGGTGTGAAATCAGTGTTTCGGTTTTTCTGGTTTCTCATTGTATACAATACTAATGGTAAGGCTTCTGGCCACTTCAGTCCAGTCTCCTGACATACCTTGGTAAGGGTAGATTTTATTATCCCATTTACTCTTTCTACCATTCCCGAGGACTGTGGCTGATATGGTATATGTAACTTCCACTGGAACCCTAACGCTTCTGCAAGGTTTTGCACTATTTTTCCGGTGAAGTGGGTTCCCCTGTCACTGTTGATTCCCATAGGTATCCCATATCTTGGTACTATTTCTTTAAATAGAATTTTTACTACTGTTCGGGCATTTTCAAAGGGCATACTTGGTTGGGGTAGATGATCATATCCAGCAGGTGTTTTACCTCTGTTATTTTGTTGACAAATTTGGCATGTTCTAGCAACTTTCTCAATTACTACTGTTATTCCTGGTGCATACCACTGTGCATTAATAGCATGTATCATCCCTCCTTTGCCCATGTGAGCCTGACCGTGTGCTAGGCGAGACAGGGGCAAAAATAGAGATCTAGGGCAAACAGTTCGCCCATCAGGGTGAAACCAAATGTCATTTTTTAGAAAACAACCCTGGTTTTCCCAAGTTCTTCCTTCCTGCATGGTAACTTGTTGTTGGGCTGTTTTAAGTTGTTGGATGTCAAGTACCTGTGGAGGGGAAACTGAGACTGCTTGAAGGCAGTCTGCCTGTGCCGAAGCGGCCTGTTTGGCTGCTTTGTCAGCCCTCCTATTTCCTACTGATACTTCATCCTCACCGGTTGTGTCAGCTGCACATTAGATAATGGCTATCTTACTTGCCAACTGAATGGCGTCTAATAGATTAAGCACCAGTTGAGAGTGCTTAATATGCTTTCCACCAGAGGTGATAAAGCCTCTGTTTTTCCACAGTTGTCCAAAATCATGGACCACACCGAATGCATATCTAGAATCAGTATAGATATTAGCAGTATGATCTTTAGCTATTATACAAGCTCTAGTGAGGGCAAACAATTCAGCAGCCTGAGCCGAGGTTCCGGGAGGCAGGGCGAATGCTTCAACAGTTTCGTGGGGATTTACAATAGCATAGCCTGCCAAAAACAAATCATCCGACGGCCTATGTGATGATCCATCCGTACAGAGAATAAGATCAGGATTGTCCATGGGCTCTGTGAGCAAATCTGGTCTTGGTAAGGTGGCTACTTCCACCGTTAACAGACAATCATGCTGGTCTGGATCCTCTACTTCTTTAGTAGGGAGGAAGGTGGCTGGGTTCACTACCGGTGCACGTCGAAAGGTATAGTTAGGGTGTGACAGCAGTAATACTTCATAACCTGTTCTTCGAGACGCTGTAAAGTGTTGTGTGGCAGCTGAATTCAAAAGTAATAACACAGCATGGGCTGTAATGACAGTACATGGATGATCCAAAACAATAGGTACCGACTTTTCCACCATGACCGCAGTAGCAGCTACAGCACGTAGACATGCTGGCATTCCCCTTACTACTGGAGGCAGCAAAACCGAATAATAAGCAACTGGTTTATTTCCCCCACCATGTTCTTGGGTTAGTACTGCTGTTGCAAATCCTTCTTTCTCATTCACATACATCTGAAAAGATTTACCATAATTCGGAAGTCCCAACGCCGGAGCATTAGTAATGGCTTTCTTTAACTGTTTAAATGCCTCCTCTCTCTTTGGGGTCCACTCCACCTTGGGTGGGGCATCATTTAGGGCAGCTGTTCTTAGGACCGCATCCCATTCTCGATAATTGTCTGAATTCTTTCTGGTCCTAGCTGCCTCTGCCCTTTAGATATGTGAAAACCCAGGTACTGGACTTGAGTCTGACAAAATTGTAACTTTTGTAATGACACTCGGTGCCCTCTTTCACATAGGTGCTGTAACAGTTTCAGGGAATCTTGCATGCATCTGTATCCGTGGCTAGAAGCCACAAGCAAATCGTCCGCATACTGCAGCAGTAAAGACTGGTCTGATAATGAACAGTCTTCGAGGTCTCTTTTTACTGCTGCTGCATATACTGCGGGGCTTTCGGTGTATCCTTGGGGCAACCTGGTCCATGTGTACTGCTGCTTCTTGTGGGTGAAAGCAAACAGATACTGACTTTCTTGATTTAACGGGATAGAGAAAAAAGCTGAACACAGGTCTATTACAGTAAAGACAGTTGCTGTTGGTGGTATAGCAGATAGTATAATGTTGGTGTCCGGTACCACAGGGGTGATAGGGACTACTATCTTATTAATAGCTCTCAGATCTTGCACAAATCTCCATTCATTCGGCCTATTAACCTTTGGTATGGGCAGTATCGGAGTGTTACACGGGCTCTGTGTCTTTTCGAAAACTCCTTGTTCCAACAATGCAGAAATGACTGGCTCTATCCCATCTTCTGCCTCTGGAGGCAGTCTGTACTGCCTAATGCTTGGTAACACAGCGTTCTTTATCAATTGTACCCGATGGGGTACTGCAGAATGTACTTGCCCAACATGATTCTTATGCTTTGCCCAAAGTTTAGGAGATACTTGATTCAATGCCATTGGCAGCTTAGGTTGTTCAGGGGGTTGCTGTTTTTCAAAAGTGGAGGCATGATTTTTACCTTTCCACTGGAGAATCCCCCTGGTGCAGGTGACAAATTCTATCTGAATATTTTACAATTTTATTACTGCCCAAGGTTGATAGCCGTGTTGCTGTTTTTCTCTTTCTATTCCTACAATCATCGGACCCATATCTTTAGGTTTCGCTGGCGGTTTTACAGCCAATGTCAGATGGGGTGTCGAGTTCTCTTCTCTATACCGCTACTGCTGTAAGAGTGTCAAATCCATGGCTACCCCCAATCCTTCTGGTCCAAAATAAATGCGGGGCGTAGCTTCTACTATTTCTTCTCTATTTAAAAAGGATTGTACCAAACACTGGTAAGTTTCAGCTTTTTGGCGAGTGTACCAGGCTGTACAGTGAAGCTGAACTGCCTCAAAGCTTGTCAAAATTATATACATCAATTCTTCAGTATTAGAGTCAAATTTAGCTTTTAAGTTTTGTATAACTTCATGTATCAAGGGGGAATAGAAGTTGCCAATCAATTGCCAACAATAGAGGGCAGCCTTTTCTTTGTTATCCTCCCTTTTCTCTTCTTTAATCCCATTAAAGAACTGCTGAATATTATTTGGAGGGAGCTCCATGAACATTCCTTCCTTTGTGCAATAAATTGTGGCTCCTAGTTTGCACAAAGTCTGTCTTCCCAATAAAGGGAGCGGTGTTGTTTTAGAGACTATCAAAGTCTCATCATTAACTGATTGACCTTCAATTATCAATTTGGTAGGTTCAGATAAAAATTCTTTCATGGGGATACCGGCCACACCCATACTTAAGACGGTGGTGTTGCTGACAGGTAATCCCACAGAGGATGGTACAGAAGACATAGTAGCACTGGTATCCACCAGGAATTTCACATAAGTGTCTCCTATTTTTACTACTGCCAGAGGGTTTTCTTCTATGTCTGCTGATAAGCGGAGGGCTGCCGCCTGTACCACTAAGCCTCCGGGGCATCCCTATGCTGATTATTCTGTGCCTGTCCTCGTCCCTTTTGCTGATTTACTGACCTGTTTTAGCCTTATTTTCCTTATAGGTAAATAGTCCCTCTCTATCCATGTTAGCCAGTACTGTAACTGTCTCTTTCCAACTTTTTCCTTGCCAGTCTAAAACCCTTATTTTGTATGTTCTTGCTTGTTGTGGCAACATACAATTTAACAAGGTTTGCACTGCCAAAGGTTCATTTTGATCCATTGGTATTCCTGCATGCTCGTCCCAACTATTTTTCCATCTGCCTGCAAAATCTATTCTTCTGCTTTCTGCAAGCAGCGGGTGACTTCCCCTATATCTCCATGCTTTTTAGCTCCCTTTAATATGGCATCCTTGCCCCGGTGCTGCAACCAATGTTCCCGGGACTCATTTCCTTCTATTTTCCCGCCAATCTCCGTTTTCGCCGGCGGGTATAGGGAACATATCTTTTACCCCTTGCCAAGAGGACCCATATGCTGCCTGCAGTAATAATTTCACATCTCCGGGGAGGGGGTTATAAATGGTACAGGTTTGCTCAAGCCAGTTGTGAAAGGCTACTGGCTTATTAACAGGATTAGGGGCAGCTGATATCATATCCCGAGCTTCTCCCGGTGTCCAGGGCTTTAGGACAGCCATTGTTCCGATCATTACACGGGGGGCTTGTGTCGTGGGGGTAGTGGAGGAATCGGCCTGTCTTGTGGTATTCCTGGTATTCATTCCTGGGGCAGGGGTTGTGCTATCATCCACGACTCCTCCCCCCCGCCCCCCGTCTCCATTTTCATTTTCTAGTGGGTTTTGTGGATTTTCTGGTGTGTTTTGTGGATTTCCTGATGGGTTTTGTGGATTTTCTCGTCGCCTAGAGGCCTGATCCAGCTGAGCGGCCACTATTTCTATAATCTCCTGCCAATCATCCGGCTTGGTGGTTGGAAGACGGGGGTATAAGCCGACAGGAGAAGCGGTCAAAACCGGGGCACTCGGGGGGCTGTAAGAGGGAGGGGGCTTCTCCTTACCCTCCTCCTCTTTCTTTTTATTTTTAGGGGGCTGGTGCCTCTTTGCCACCTCTGTCCATTTTTTAAAACAATTCTCCATATAATCTTTATCCCAAGTGGGGTCCCCCGCCCCATTTTTGGTGGTCTGTCTCCATTCCTCAATTAAGGACAATTTAAAACTTCCTCCATATGGCCAATCCCCATCAGACCAACCGTACAAATCGCTACTAAACATTACCGCGTATCTGTCGTATCCTGTTTCTTTAATTACAGTGTCCGCCGGCGAGCCGGGCGGCACAATGGGATCTCCTACCTTCTCTCGTTGCTTTACTACCTTACTGATTCTTTTCTCAGTCTTGGGATGTACTTTCATTCTTTCAGTTGAGAGGTCGTCCTTCTTTCCTTTTCTAGGAGCTGGGCGCAAGCACCCTGCTCGACTTGAGCCGTTTCCCATTCTGCCGGGTGCAACGTCTCGCGATCTTTTCTGAAATGAGAGTTAGGACAATCCTACAAAATATACAATAATTTACAAAGCGCTCACCGGTGTTCTCTTTTCTGCTCAGCTCGGGGTCTCCTTTTGCCTTTTTGTTATTTTAGCTTCTTTGTGGTAGCTACCTTATGCCTCACCCCCTCCAGGGGATCTCGGCGGCCTGTCCCCCTTTCAGCTAGGACGGCCTAGGCACCTTCCTCCTTTCAGCTAGGAAGGTCCTTAAAATTCCTCTTTTCTCTTTAAAAGTTAAATTTAGTTCTTTTGGATCTCGTTTTTTTTTAGAGATCCTGCCGGACTACGCCAGAATCTGTCAAGGAAATATTTAGCTTAAATTAACTCAGGCGGAGACTTTCAGAAGTGCACTTCGAGAGAATTTATTTTTAAAAAGCGAGATATATCTCGGAGAGCCTGCTTGGACCGTACCAAGGCAAAACTCTGCTGTACAAGCAAATTGTCCCTATCTTTATACAGAAATTGAATACAGAAATAGAAAAGGAATCTTATTCATTAGTCCCGCGAGTACAAAGGTCGTCTCGGGAGGTACACACTCTATCTGTCCTTGCATAGTTTCTCTCTGTTCACAGTCTGATAAGCAGAATAAAAGGAGACTCCCTTTTAATACCAGATGGTCATTTAATTGCATCTCTAAGTTTCAAGGCTAAAAAAGCGTGGCTATTTTTCTAGTCCTATTATTTCTTTAAGCATAACAAAAACAGAATTTAACCCTTCCCTTTTCCATAAGCCATAGATTCATAGATTCTTTCTTCCACACTCAGGACCTGAATATCATCGGACTTTGAATGCTGAAGGAGAAATGTTTGTCTGTTTTGTCTGTGGGAATAGATTTCAAACATCAGTGTGACTGGAGAAGCACTGAGACACACACACCCGAGTGAGATTGTTCCAGTGCACTGACTGTGGAAAGAGCTTTAACCAGTTTCACAGCCTGAAAAAACATCGCACCATTCACAGCGGGAAGAAACCATACATGTGCTGTGTGTGTGGATGAGGCTTCAACTGATCGCCCAACCTGGAGAGACACAATGACACCCACACCACGGAGAAACCGTGGGAATGTGGGGATTGTGGGAAGGGATTCAATTACCCTTCTGATCTGGAAGTTCATCAGTGCAGTCCCACCGTGGAGAGACCGTTCACCTGCTCTGAGTGTGGGAAGAGATTCACTCATTCATACTACCTGCTGATACACCAACGCATTCACACTGGGGAGAGGCCGTTCACCTGCTCCATATGTGGAAAGGGATTCACTCATTCATCTGACCTGCTGACACACCAACGCATTCACACTGGGGAGAGGCCATTCATCTGCTCCACATGTGGGAAGAGATTCAGTACCTCATCCAACCTGCTGGTACACCAGCGAGTTCACACTGGGAAGAGACCGTTCACCTGCTCTGAGTGTGGGAAGGGATTTACTCATTCATCCCACCTGCTGGTACACCAGCGAGTCCACACTGGGGAGAGACTGTTCACCTGCTCGGAGTGTGGGAAGGGATTCACTGTGTCATCCGACCTGCTGACACACCAGCGAGTTCACAAGTGACTGCAGGGGTTAGATTCTGCTGTTGTTGCTGCTTTTATTCACATCCTAATGAACAGTGTTCATTCTGTTAGTTAGTGTTTGTTTCTGCTGATAACCCTTCAACTAGGCAGGAGTTTAATATTTTGATATTTCAAATAACTGTTGTTACTTGATGTCTCCAAGATAAGAGGAGACCAATTAATGACCTGTTTCTGACTGCTCCATTTTTGATTGGGGCGGAGGAGCAGTGAGAGATCGGGGCCCAGGAGCGTCGTGAGGTGAGGGTTCGGGGCCCAGAAGAGGCGAGGGCCCAGGGGCAGCATGGGCCAGCCCACACTGCGATCTATGGATAGTAGGAGCATATGTGTGCACTAGGTCCGTGCAGCAGAGTCTTGGTTAACCCTTGCCACTGGATCAAGACCGAGCTCTGTCAAGCCTATGTGGTGGCTGGTGTACAACGGCCACCCCATGTTAAAAGAATCCATGCACAGGCATTTTCCACCCTTCAGCATGGAGTTTGGGACCTAGAATGTCAGTTCCCTCATTGAAACACCTGTGAACTCATGTATTTTTGGTGTGGAAGTGGGTCATCCTCGATACGAGGGACGGCCTAATAATATACTATCATTTTTGAGCCTTTTCTCCTTTCTGACTCCAGATTATTTCAGTTCTCAGACCTTCGGTTACTCTCCGGGAAAAGTCCCAGCTTTCCATACCTTCCAGAGTGCCTCTCCTAGCCTTGCTATCCAGGGAAGGTATCGGTAACACGCCCGAGATCACTGAACACAAAACCCAGTCTGTTAATCACTTTCAGTTGCTGGACTTAGTATGTGCCTCACAGCATCTCTCTCACCTTCGATGTGTGATTGGGGCATCACGCCTCAAACCTGGGTTCAATTTAAATTTGAATCCATTCAGCAATTGTATTTAAAAAAAAAAACTACATTCAAGTATACAGATCACATCAAATAATTGGCAATGATTTAGTGTCAACAAGATGAACAAGTAAACACATCACGGCCCACTACTCCAGCTCTATAATCACAGGAGAAAGTCTGTTATCTTACTCCTCAAGTGATAGAGAAAGATCAGGACTCTAAGAACATCTAGAATCTGTTGTAAATATATTTCAAATCCTCACTGGTACAACCTGTCTATCTCTTTTCAATTGAAGTGAATGGAAGATGAGGAGGGGTTAGAGAGTAGGGGTGAAAGAGGAAATGGGGGTGAGGAGGGTTGGAGAGGAGGGAGGGGGTTTGGAGAGTAGGGGTGAAAGGAGTTGCGGTGAGGGGTTTGGAGAGTTGGGGTGAGGGGGGTTGGAGAGTAGGGAGGGGGATTGGAGAGTTGGGGTTAAAGAGGAGTTGGGGTGAGGGAGGGTTGGAGAGAAACATAGAAAATAGGTGCAGGAGTAGGCCGTTCGGCCCTTCGAGCCTGCACCACCATTCAATAAGATCGTGGCTGATCATTCAACACAAGACCACTTTCCTGCTTTCTCACCATACCCCTTGATCCCTTTAGCTGTAAGGGCCATATCTAACTCCCTCTTGAATATATCTCACGAACTGGCCTCAACAACTTTCTGCAGTAGAGAATTCCACAGGTTAACAACTCTCTGAGTGAAGAAGTTTCTCCTCATCTCGGTCCTAAATGGCTTACTCCTTATCCTTAGACTATGGCCCCTGGTTCTGGACTTCCCCAACATCAGGAACATTCTTCCTGCCTTTAACCTGCCCAATCCCGTCAGAATTTTATATATTTTTATGAGATCCCCTCTCATTCTTCCAAACTCCAGTGAATACAGGCACAGTCGATCCAGTCTCTCCTCATATGACAGCCCAGCCATCCCTGTACTCCTTCAATAGCAAGAATGTCCTTCCTCAGATTAGGAGACCAAAACTGAACACAATATTCCAAGTGAGGCCTCACCAAGGCCCTGGACAACTGCAGTAAGATCTCCCTGTTCCTATACTCACATCCTCTAGCTATGAAGGCCAAAGTACCATTTGCCTTCTTCACCGCCTGCTGTAGCTGCATGTCAACTTTCAATGACTGATGTACCATGACACCCAGGTCTCATTGCACCTCCCCTTTTCCTAATCTGCCTCCATTCAGCTAATATTCTGCCTTCCTGTTTTTGCCACCAAAGTGGATAACCTCACATTTATCCACATTAGATTGCATCTGCCATGCATTTGCCCACTCACCTAACCTATCCAAGTCACCCTGCAGCCTCCTCACAGCTCACACTGCCACCCAGCTTAGTGTCATCTGCAAAGTTGGAGATATTACACTCAATTCGTTCATCTAAATCATTGATGTATATTGTAAATAGCTGGGGTCCCAGCACTGAGCCCCGTGGCACCCCACTAGTCACTGCCTGCCATTCTGAAAAGGATCCTTTTATCCCGACTCTCTGCTTCCTGTCTGACAACCAGTTCTCTATCCACATTAATACATTATCTCCAATACCATATGCTTTAATTTTGCACAGTAATCTCTCGTGTGGGACCTTATCAAAAGCCTTTTGAAAGTCCAAATACACCACATCCACTGGTTCTCCCTTGTCCACTCTACTAGTTACATCCTCAAAAAATTCTAGAAGATTTGGCAAGCATGATTTCCTTTTCATAAATCCATGCTGACTTGGACCGATCCTGTCACTGCTTTCCAAATGCGCTGCTATTTCATCTAAATAATTGATTCCAACATTTTCCCCACCGCCGATGTCAGGCTAACCGGTCTCTAATTCCCTGTTTTCTCTCACCCTTTTTTAAAAAGTGGTGTTACATTAGCTACCCTCCAGTCCATAGGAACTGATCCAGAATCGATAGACTGTTGGAAAATGATCACCAATGCATCCACTATTTCTAGGGCCACTTCTTTAAGTACTCAGGGATGCAGACTATCAGGCCCTGGGGATTTATCGGCCTTCAATCCCATCAATTTCCCTAACACAATTTCCTGACTAATAAGGATTTCCTTCAGTTCCTCCTTCTCACTAGACCCTCAGTCCCCTAGTATTTCCAGAATGTTATTTGTGTCTTCCTTCCTGAAGACAGTGCCAAAGTATTTGTTCCATTGGTCTGCCATTTCATTGTTCCCCATTATAAATTAAACTGATTCTGACTGCAAGGGACCTACGTTTGTCTTCAATTTCAGGGGTGAAACAGGAGTTAGGCTGAGGGGGGGGGGGGTTGGAGAGTAGGGATGAAAAAGGAGTTGAGGTTAGGGAGTTGGAGAGTACTAGTGAAAGAAGAGTTGGGGTGGAGGGTGAATGGAGAGGAGATGTAACGTAGGAAATGCCGCAGCCAATTTGTGAACAGCAAGATCCCATAAGCAGCAATGTAATGATGACAAGATAATCCATTCTCAGTGATGTTAGTTGAGGGATACACATTGGCCAGGACACCGTGGAGCACTCCACCTGATCTTCCTCAGAATCGTGGCCGTGGGATCTTTTACATCCAACTTAGGGACTAGACAGGGCGTTGGTTCAATGTCTCCTCTGAAAGATGGCACCTCTGACAGTGCAGCACTCCCTCTGTATTGGCACCTGGAGTCTCGGCCTAGATTATGGGCTCGGGTCTCTGGATTGGGAATTGAACCCCCGATCCCCAGACTCAGGGCCGAGAGTGGTACCACTGAGCCAAGGCTGACATGATCTGTTCCCTGTTCCCATTACACTAGACCGTGCCTGTGTTATTACACTAACCCCACCCATTCTTACTGCAGTGGACCTTCACTGTGTTATTAGATATTCGGCAAAGCATTTACTACAACAACAAAACAACCAGAACTTACATTAATATAGCGCCTTTAATGCAGTGAAACATCCCACAGTGCTTAACAAAATCGATTCAATAAGAAAACATTTTTGACACAGAGCCACAGAGAAAGATATCAGGACAGATTCTCAAAAGTTTGATCGAAGAGGTAGTTTTTAAGAAGAATCTTGAAAGAGGAGGTGGAGATTTAGGGGGAATTCCAAAACTTAGAGCCTCGGCAGCTGAAGGCACGGCCGCCAATGGTGGAGCGATTAAAATCGGGGATGACCAAAAGGACAGATTTGGAGGAGCAGAGAATTCGTTGGGTTGTGGGGCTGGAGGAGATGACAGAGATAGGGAGGGGCGAGGTCATGGAGAGTTTTGAAACCAAAGATTACAATTTTAAAATTGAGGCTTTGCTTAACCGGGCGCCAATGTAGGTCAGTGAGCACAGGGGTGATGGGTGAATGAGAATATAGCAATAGGTCCTGACTTGCACACACTATTAGATGAGACCCAATCTTTGTTTGAGTGCACTAGATACTGCCTGTGTGATCATCACACAAGATCCAGCCTTGTGTTCAGTATAACACGAGAGTCTGCCTCGTTATTATTGGATCCAGCACTGTCTTTGTTACTCTCACAGTGGGCCATGCATTTGCTGTTATTACTCTGGACCCTGTCTCCACTCTTATTGTATGAGACCCTGTCTCTGGAATTGTTACACTAGACCTGGCCTCTGCGATGATTGGAAAATAACCTGCCCTTGTTGTTCCAGCTCTAGTGCACGCCTCTATTATTATAACTATAGATCTTGTCTCTGTTGTATTCAATGGAGTATGTTTCTGATATTGTTAAAGTAGACCCGGCTTCTGTGAGTGTCACACTATCACCTCTTTCAGTTATTGCAAAAAAACTGTTTCAATTATTAAAGACTTGTTTCTAGTGTAAAACTAGGCCTTTCTCAGTTATTAATGCACTATACCCTGTCTCTGTTTATATTACCCTAAACCCTGTCTGTTTATATTATACTAGACCCTGTCTCTGTTTATATTACACTAGGCCCTGTCTCTGTTTATATTACACTCGGCCCTGTCTCTGTTTATACTGCACTCGGCCCTGTCTCTGTTTATATTACACTACACCCTGTCTCTGTTTATATTACACTAGACCCTGTCTCTGTTTATATTACATTGGACCCTGTCTCTGTTTATATTACACTAGACCCTGTCTCTGTTTATATTACACTAGACCCTGTCTCTGTTTATATTACACTAGACCCTGTCTCTGTTTATATTACATTGGACCCTGTCTCTGTTTATACTGCACTCGGCCCTGTCGCTGTTTATACTGCACTCAGCCCTGTCTCTGTTTATACTGCACTCGGCCCTGTCTCTGTTTATACTGCACCGGCCCTATCTCTGTTTATACTGCACTCGGCCCTGTCTCTGTTTATACTGCACTCGGCCCTGTCTCTGTTTATACTGCACTCGGCCCTGTCTCTGTTTATACTGCACTCGGCCCTGTCTCTGTTTATACTGCACTCGGCCCTGTCTCTGTTTTTTGACACTCGACCATGTCTTAGTTATTGCGGCACTAAACAATGTCCACAAATATTGGCAATGGTTTGGGAGGAAACAGTGAAAGTAACAGTCAAGAAACAGAAGACTGGAGACAGAAATAGAGCAAATTTTGCTGGATAGTTGCAAGTGTTGCATTCCTTTCCAAACGAAGGATAGAACCAGTGAGAGAATAAGAGATTTATTAACCTCACGGCAGGTTTAGGTACAGCTTCACTTTTACCATCACTGGCACCAATCATCACACACCGGAGGTAAATCTCAGGAGCTTCTGTGTGATGGTGAGGTGATCACTGAACAATAAAGCTCAGAGACTGGTGGGGGGTTGCTCATTATCCTCGGTGTGATTTAATCCCTTTTCCCACTGAGTACTGCGGACAGATATGGTCAGTGTGACATCACTTTCTAAACAAGAGACACACAAGACAATGGGTTATCAATCAATGGTAAAAGTATTAAACACTCTGCAATTACATTTTACATAAAAGGAAATACAATGCTGGAAAAGAATTGCTGAAGAGAATAATTTATCTCTGGGGAATTGACTAGCAAACATTAAGAATGATGTGTTTTGTTTACACACACACACACAAATATATAAATTATAGCAAAGACAGTGTGTGTGCTCTTTTCCATTGTTCTGCTACACCCGAGGTGTTATACTTTCTGTGGACTTTAGGAGCCTGCGGCAGCCCATCCGGCAGTGCTTACTGGGTCAGGATATAAAGAGACCGAGCACTGTTCCTCCTCCCACTGCCTGGGGGAATGGGTCAGATATTTAAAGGGGCAGGGACTCCCCCTTTCTTTGCATATTTATAGTTAAAGGGACAGTCCAGTTTATCTTGGGGTGTCGGAGGACTTCACCAACCGAGCTCCCATTAACAGTCGCTCCCTTCTGTACTGTGCGGCGATTGTAAAGCTGTCTATTTCAGTTACTTAAGCCTTTCTAAATTGTGCTGGCCCAATAGGGTGAGCCCGGCTGGCCCAATAGGGTGAACGCTTGCTGGCCCAATAGGGTGAGCCTGGGTTGGCCCAATAGGGTGAGCCTGAGCTGGCCCAATAGGGTGAGCCTGAGCTGGCCCAATAGGGTGAGCCTGAGCTGGCCCAATAGGGTGAGACTGTGCTGGCCCAATAGGGTGAGCCCGGTCTGCCCAATAGGGTGAGCCCGGTCTGGTCAAATAGGGTGAGCCCGTGCTGGCCCAATAGGGTGAGCCCGAGCTGGCCCAATAGGGTGAGCCTGGGCTGGACCAATAGGGTGAGCCCGAGCTGGCCCAATAGGGTGAGTTTGGGCTGGCCCAATAGGGTGAGCCTGGGCTGGACCAATAGGGTGAGCCTGGGCTGGACCAATAGGGTGAGCCCGGGTTGGACTAAAGTCAGCAGACAACAATCAATACAACAAGGCTCCCTTTCAGGGGCCACTGACCTGGGCATAAACATGTGTCCAATCAAACTGACAGACAGCCTGAAGCCCCGCCCACCCCTTGTCCCTGCCCAAAGGACCGCGCATGCGCCGCGATACCCGCCCTGACCAAGATGGCGGAAGCTGAGTCCGCTCCCCTGCCCTGACCAAGGTGGCGCCCGCTGAGCCCGCTTTCCCGGGCGCTCACTAACTGGGCCTGGAACCGGTGGGCAAATACAGGGCCTGCAGGCTGTGATTCGGGGCCTGGGGCTGAGCCCGGATGTGTGTGAAGCGGATGGTGCGGAGTGTTGTCTCTCGGGCCTGGGCCCGCACTCGGTGTGTGTGAAGCCCACGTCCCCCCCGGGGTTTATTAACCCATGGAACTATTTGTACTGCACTTTTTTGACTGACAGGCAACAAGCCCCGCCCCCTCAGAGAACTGTGGAAGTTGGGTCATTGAATAAATTTAAGACAGAAATAGACAGTTTCTTAACCAATAAGGTAATAATGGGTGATGGGGAGCGGGCAGGGAAGAGGACCTGAGTCCATGATTGGATCAACCATGATCGTATTAAATGACGAAGCGGGCTCGAGGGGCCATTTGGCCTACTCCTGCTCCTATTTGTTATGTTCTTTATGTCAAGCTCCCGCCCCCCCATCTCCCCCCCGCCTCCCGGACCAAATCATTCCATGCAGATGGTGCCGAGAAGCAGGACTGGGGAGGCATGCACGTGGACGGGGGTAAGGCACTTTGGCTGGGGGGGCATGCATTTGGACTGGGGTAAGGCACTTTGGCTGGGGGGGGCATGCATTTGGACTGGGGTAAGGCACTTTGGCTGGTCCTTGCTGACTTCTGGGCAGCTCTGTCCTGTGTTGCTTCAGGAAGTCAAAGTGGATCAAGTTACAATTTGCAAAGTCAGTGCGACCTTGCGATGGGCTGTTCCAGTTACACATTCCTGTGAAACTTCAGGGTGTGGCTTATCCTCCAAGGGGACCAATTAAAGACAAAGGGAGGAGCATGGTGGCCATTTTTGCAGTACAAATAAGCGCGTCCTTTATTAACCTGCTCCCTCCCTCCGCCCATCTTTCACCCGCTGCCTCACCCAATGCGCATGCTCAGCTCACACTGCCCGGCTGATTGATGGCAGCTCCCGACCAATAGAAGAGCGGGGGCGGAGCTGGAGGAATGGGCAGGCAGTTGGCCATCCAACCAATTGGAGTGTGTGTGGGCCGGGGCTTGTGACCCCCGATGGATGGGGCTGAGCCCGGATCTACCTCATTGGCTTAAACTCTGCCCCATTGTTAAAGCTGGTTTCTCTCAAACTGCAGGAGGATACTGGACCTTTCTGTTGTGATTTTAAACAGATGGAACCATGTGAGGTGGAGGAAACATTGCAGCATTTGGTAGTGAAATGGATTAATTCAGGCTGGACAGTGGGTATTATTTCAGGAAATAACACAGTGTAGATGTTTCTGTTTAAACAGATGGAACCCTGTCGTGGAACAACCACGCTTCTCATGTTCTGGTCAACCATGTGCGCAACAAGTGTCGTCATCTGGAGGAGCTCAAGCTCCGGGTTTCGGAGCTTGAGCAGCAGCGAGTGTCACTGCATCTGTGAGACTGAGAGCTGCGTGGCTAGCACCTTCCAGGAGGTCATCACCTCGCAGCATAAGAGTATGCAGGCAGAGAGGGAATGGGTGACTGCCAGACAGACATGGAGGACCAGGCAGGTAGTGCAGGAGACCTCGAGTGCATCTCACTCTCTATACTGGTGGTTCCTCAGGGAGTACAGTCAAGTCCAAGGCTTCATGGGTGGCTCAACTGTATGGGAGAGGGGGGAGGTGCACGGTTAGGAAGGCAATATTGAAAGGGGCTTCAATAGTTCCGGGGACAGACAGGCCTTTCTGCGGCCGCTGACATAACTCCAGGACGGTAGGTTGTCTTCCTGGTGCCAGAGTCAGGGATGTCATTGAGAGGCTGCAGGACATTCTGAGGGGCGAGTGTGAACAGCCAGATTCCTGAGGGGGTGGGGACTGTACAAGCCGGATAAGGTCACATCTCAACAACGCCGGTACCCTTACCTCCCTGGGGGTTTGCTAATACAGTTGGGGAGGGTTTAAACTTGCTTGGCAGGGGGATGGGAACCTGAGTGTAGATTCAGAAGGGAGAGAAGCAAAGCTTGGAAATGGGAACAGAAAATTCCTCAATGAGTTTGGTAGGCAGAGGCTAGAATATCAACCACAAAGGAGTTTGACAGTGCTTAATGGTACACACTTCAATGCAAGAAAGACTAGGGAATAAGGCAGATAAGCTGAGGTGTTGTTACAGCAGTGAGGAGGGATGATATGTTGGCAGGATCATCAAATGAGGCCATATGTGTTGAACTGATAAACAAAAAAGGGGCAATCACAATGTTGGGAGTGTACTATAAACAGTCAGAGGGAGATAGAAAAGCAAATATGTAGGAACATTTGAGAATTAGGCAGCAATAGTCGGAGATATCAACTACCACAGAATCAGAGAAATTTATGGTACAAAAGGAGGCCATTCAGCCCACTGTGTTTGTGCCGGTCAAGAAAGAGCTATCCCGCCTAATCCCACTTTCCAGCTCTTGCTCCACAGCCTTGTAGGTTATGACACTTCCAGTGCATATCTAAGTATGTTTCAAATGTTGTGAGGGTTTCTGTGTCTACCACCCTTTCAGGCTATGAGTTCCAGAGCCCCACCACCCTCTGTGTGAAAAGTTTCTCCTCAACTCTCCTCTAAAGCTTCTACCAATTACTTTAAATCTGTGCCCCCTGGTAATTGACCTCTCTGCAAAGGGAAATAGGTCAGTTCAGAGAAGGTTCACGAGGTTGATTTCGGAGAAGGGGTTGTCATGTGAAGATAGGTTGAGCAGGTTGGGCCTATACTCATTGAGTTTAGAAGAATGAGAGGTGATCTTATTGAAACGTGTAAGATTCTGAGTAGGCTTGACAGGGTTGATGCAGAGAGGATGTTTCCCCTCATGGGGGAATCTAGAACTAGGAGGCATAGTTTCAGAATAAGGGGTCGCCCATTCAAAACGGAAATGAGGAAGAATTTCACTCTCGGAGGTTCGTGAATCTTTGGAATTCTCTACCCCAGAGAGCTGTGGAGGCTGGGTCATTGAATATATTTAAGGTGGGGATAGACAGATTTTTGAATGATAAGGGAGTGAAGGGTTATGGGGAGTGGGAAGGGAAGTGGAGTTGAGGCCAAGATCAGATCAGCCATGATCTTATTGAATGGTGGATCAGGCTCGTGGAGCCAGATGGCTTATTCCTGCTCCTATTTGTTTGTCTTATAGAAACATCGAAAATAGGTGCAGGAGCAGGCCATTCAGCCCTTCTAGCCTGCACCGCCATTCAATGAGTTCATGGCTGAACATGAAACTTCAGTACCCCCTTCCTGCTTTCACGCCATACCCCTTGATCCCTCGAGTAGTAAGGACTTCATCTAACTCCCTTTTGAATATATTTAGTGAATTGGCCTCAACTACTTCGTGTGGTAGAGAATTCCACAGGTTCACCACTCTCTGGGTGAAGAAGTTTCTCCTTATCTCAGTCCTAAATGGCTTACCCCTTATCCTTAGACTGTGACCCCTGGTTCTGGACTTCCCCAACATTGGGAACATTCTTCCTGCATCCAACCTGTCCAAACCCATCAGAATTTTAAACGTTTCTATGAGGTCCCCTCTCACTCTTCTGAACTCCAGTGAATACAAGCCCAGTTGATCCAGTCTTTCTTGATAGGTCAGTCCCACCATCCCGGGAATCAGTCTGGTGAATCTTCGCTGCACTCCCTCAATAGCAAGAATGTCCTTCCTCAAGTTAGGAGACCAAAACTGTACACAATACTCCAGGTGTGGCCTCACCAAGGCCCTGTACAACTGTAGCAACACCTCCCTGCCCCTCTACTCAAATCCCCTCGCTATGAAGGCCAACATGCCATTTGCTTTCTTAACCGCCTGCTGTACCTGCATGCCAACCTTCAATGACTGATGTACCATGACACCCAGGTCTCGTTGCACCTTCCCTTTTCCTAATCTGTCACCATTCAGATAATAGTCTGTCTCTCTGTTTTTACCACCAAAGTGGATAACCTCACATTTATCCACATTATACTTCATCTGCCACGCATTTGCCCACTCACCTAACCTATCCAAGTCACTCTGTAGCCTCATAGCATCCTCCTCGCAGCTCACACTGCCACCCAACTTAGTGTCATCCGCAAATTTGGAGATACTACATTCAATCCCCTCGTCTAAATCATTAATGTACAATGTAAACAGCTGGGGCCCCAGCACAGAACCCTGCGGTACCCCACTAGTCACTGCCTGCCATTCCGAAAAGTACCCATTTACTCCTACTCTTTGCTTCCTGTCTGACAACCAGTTCTCAATCCACGTCAGCACACTACCCCCAATCCCATGTGCTTTAACTTTGCACATTAATCTCCTGTGTGGGACCTTGTCGAAAGCCTTCTGAAAGTCCAAATATACCACATCAACTGGTACTCATTTATGTTCGGATGTCATTCCTATCCACTCCATCTGGGACCCTTATAATTTTGTACACAATTAAGCCTACCCTCAGCCACCACTCTTCCAAAGAAAACAACACCAGCCCACCCAAACTTTCTTCATAGCTCAAATTCTTCAGTCCAGTTAACATCCTCGTAAATCTCCTTTGTACCCTCTCCAGTGCAATCACATCGTTCTGGGGACTGGGAGAAATTTAGAACTCAGCAGAGGAGGACAAAGGGTTTGATTAGGGCAGGGAAAATGGAGTACGAGAAGAAGCTTGCAGGGAACATTAAGGCGGATTGCAAAAGTTTCTATAGGTATGTAAAGAGAAAAAGGTTAGTAAGACAAACGTAGGTCCCCTGCAATCAGAATCAGGGGAAGTCATAACGGGGAACAAAGAAATGGCAGACCAATTGAACAAGTACTTTGGTTCAGTATTCACTAAGGAGGACACAAACAACCTTCCGGATATAAAAGTGGTCAGAGGGTCTATTAAGGAGGAGGAACTGAGGGAAATCTTTATTAGTCGGGAAATTGTGTTGGGGAAATTGATGGGATTGAAGGCCGATAAATCCCCAGGGCCTGATGGACTGCATCCCAGAGTACTTAAGGAGGTGGCCTTGGAAATAGCGGATGCATTGACAGTCATTTTCCAACATTCCATTGACTCTGGATCAGTTCCTATCGAGTGGAGGGTAGCCAATGTAACCCCACTTTTTAAAAAAGGAGGGAGAGAGAAAGCAGGGAATTATAGACCGGTCAGCCTGACCTCAGTAGTGGGTAAAATGATGGAATCAATTATTAAGGATGTCATAGCAGCGCATTTGGAAAATGGTGACATGATAGGTCCAAGTCAGCATGGATTTGTGAAAGGGAGATCATGCTTGACAAATCTTCTGGAATTTTTTGAGGATGTTTCCAATAAAGTGGACAAAGGAGTACCAGTTGATGTGGTATATTTGGACTTTCAGAAGGCTTTCGACAAGGTCCCACACAGGAGATTAATGTGCAAAGTTAAAGCACATGGGATTGGGGGTAGTGTGCTGACGTGGATTGAGAACTGGTTGTCAGACAGGAAGCAAAGAGTAGGAGTAAATGGGTACTTTTCGGAATGGCAGGCAGTGACTAGTGGGGTACCGCAGGGTTCTGTGCTGGGGCCCCAGCTGTTTACATTGTACATTAATGATTTAGACGAGGGGATTAAATGTAGTATCTCCAAATTTGCGGATGACACTAAGTTGGGTGGCAGTGTGAGCTGCGAGGAGAATGCTATGAGGCTACAGAGTGACTTGGATAGGTTAGGTGAGTGGGCAAATGCGTGGCAGATGAAGTATAATGTGGATAAATGTGAGGTTATCCACTTTGGTGGTAAAAACAGAGAGACAGACTATTATCTGAATGGTGACAGATTAGGAAAAGGGAAGGTGCAACGAGACCTGGGTGTCATGGTACATCAGTCATTGAAGGTTGGCATGCAGGTACAGCAGGCGGTTAAGAAAGCAAATGGCATGTTGGCCTTCATAGCGAGGGGATTTGAGTACAGGGGCAGGGAGGTGTTGCTACAGTTGTACAGGGCCTTGGTGAGGCCACACCTGGAGTATTGTGTACAGTTTTGGTCTCCTAACTTGAGGAAGGACATACTTGCTATTGAGGGAGTGCAGCGAAGGTTCACCAGACTGATTCCCGGGATGGTGGGACTGACCTATCAAGAAAGACTGGATCAACTGGGCTTGTATTCACTGGAGTTCAGAAGAGTGAGAGGGGACCTCATAGAAACGTTTAAAATTCTGACGGGTTTGGACAGGTTGGATGCAGGAAGAATGTTCCCAATGTTGGGGAAGTCCAGAACCAGGGGTCACAGTCTAAGGATAAGGGGTAAGCCATTTAGGACCGAGATAAGGAGAAACTTCTTCACCCAGAGAGTGGTGAACCTGTGGAATTCTCTACCACAGGAAGTAGTTGAGGCCAATTCACTAAATATATTCAAAAGGGAGTTAGATGAAGTCCTTACTACTCGGGGGATCAAGGGGTATGGCGTGAAAGCAGGAAGTGGGTACTGAAGTTTCATGTTCAGCCATGAACTCATTGAATGGCGGTGCAGGCTAGAAGGGCTGAATGGCCTGCTCCTGCACCTATTTTCTATGTTTCTATGTTTCTATGTTCCTGTAATGTGGGGACCAGAACTGTGCAAGTACTCTACCTAACCGTGGCCTAACTTGTATTTTACACAGTCTGAGCATAACCTCCAGAATCTGGAACTTACTACCTGAAAGAGTGCTGGAGACAGAAACCCTCATTGCATTTACAAAATTACTTGGATATGCATTTGAAGTGTCATAACCTACAGGGCTACGGACCAAGAGCTGCAAAGTGGGATTAGGCTGGATAGCTCTTTTTCAGCCACACAGACACGATGGGCCAAATGGCCTCTTTCTGTGTTGTAAACTGCTATGATTCCATGACACCAATCTCCTCGTGTCTGATATAAACCAACCCCACAGTCACTGACACCAATCTCCTCGTGTCTGATATAAACCAACCCCACAGTCACTGACACCAATCTCCTCCTGTCTGATATAAACCAACCCCACAGTCACTGACATCAATCTCCTCCTGTCTGATATAAACCAACCCCACAGTCACTGACACCAATCTCCTCCTGTCTGATATAAACCAACCCCACAGTCACTGACACCAATCTCCTCCTGTCTGATATAAACCAACCCCACAGTCACTGACACCAATCTCCTCCTGTCTGATATAAACCAACCCCACAGTCACTGACACCAATCTCCTCCTGTCTGATATAAACCAACCCCACAGTGATTGACACCAATCTCCTCCTGTCTGATATAAACCAACCCCACAGTCACTGACACCAATCTCCTCCTGTCTGATATAAACCAACCCCACAGTCACTGACACCAATCTCCTCCTGTCTGATATAAACCAACCCCACAGTCACTGACACCAATCTCCTCCTGTCTGATATAAACCAACCCCACAGTCACTGACACCAATCTCCTCCTGTCTGATATAAACCAACCCCACAGTCACTGACACCAATCTCCTCCTGTCTGATATAAACCAACCCCACAGTCACTGACACCAATCTCCTCCTGTCTGATATAAACCAACCCCACAGTCACTGACACCAATCTCCTCCTGTCTGATATAAACCAACCCCACAGTGATTGACACCAATCTCCTCCTGTCTGATATAAACCAACCCCACAGTCACTGACACCAATCTCCTCCTGTCTGATATAAACCAACCCCACAGTCACTGACACCAATCTCCTCTTGTCTGATATAAACCAACCATCATCATAAAAGTCAGTCTCTTGGAGTTGAGGATGACTTGCTTCCACATTAAAAATTAGATCTCAGTTGTCTGTTAAGTCCAATGCGGGAGCTCCAGTCTCTGTCGCAGGTTGGTCAGACGGTGGTCGAAAGTACGTTGGTTGAAGTGTCGGTTTGTTGCAGTACATGGGTTGTTGTTTGCTCCTTCCGCCGTATGCGCTTGGTCTCTGCTTACTCCTGGTGATGAGACTCAAAGTGTTCAATGCCCTCACGGACTATTCTCTTCCATTTTCAGTGATCTTGTGCCAGGGATTCCCAGGTGTCGGTGGGGATGTTGAACTTCTTCAAAGAAGCCTTGAGGGTGTCCTTGAAGCGTTTCCTTTGCCCCCCTGGGGCTCGCTTGCCGTGTCGAAGCTCCAAGTAGAGTGCTTGCTTTGGGAGTCTCGTATCGGGCATATGGACAATGTGGCCCGTCCATTGTAGCTGATCGAGCGTGGTCAATGCTTCAATGCTGAGGATGTTGGCCTGCGTGAGGATATTGATGCACCTATCCTAGCAATGTATTTGCAGGACCTTTCACAGGCAACGCTGATGGTATTTCTCCAGTGCTTTGATGTGCCTACTGTATAGTCCATGTCAGAGAAGCACATATGAGGGCAGGTATCACTACTGCTTTGTAGACCATGAGCTTTGTGCCGCTTTTAAGGTTCTGGTCTTCAAACACTCTATTCCTTAGGCGACCAAAGGCTGCACTGGCACACTGAAGGTGGTATTGGACCTAGTTATCAAAATCTGTCCTTGTTGACAGTAGGCTCCCGAGGTATGAAAAATGGTCCTAATTGTTCAAGACCTCAGCATGGATTTTGATAATTGGGGGAGGAGGGGGATGGGGGTGATAGTGCTGTGTGGCGGGAGCAGGTTGATAGAGCACCTTTGTTTTACGGATGTTTAGTGTAAGGCCTATGCTCTCAGTCGCTACGGTGAAAGTGTTGATGATGGTTTGGAGCCTGTCCTCCAAGTGAATGCAGATACAAGCGTCATCTGCATATTGTAATTCGAGGACAGAGGATGGCACGACCTTGGATCTGGTCTGAAGGTGATGGAAGTTGAACAGTTTCCCGTTTGTTCTATAGATGATCTCCACTTCAGCAGGAAGCTTACTGATGGTGAGAAGTGGCTTTGCAGCAAGGAAGATCGACAAGAGCGTCGGTGCAATGACACAGCCTTGCTTCACCCCGGTTCGGACATGAACTGTGTCCGTGGTGGATCCATTGGTCAGGATCATGGCTTGCATGTTATCATAAAGCAAGCGGAGGATGGTGACAAATTTTTGAGACAGCCAAATTTGTAGAGTACACTCGATAATCCCTCACAGTTGACCATGTCAAAGGCCTTGGTCAGGTCAAAGAAGGATGAACCAACCCCACAGTCTTGACACCAATATCCTCCCATGTGATATAAACCAACCCTCGTCACTGACACCAAGTGGACTGGGAAAATATGTTAAAGGGTAAGACTGTAGAAACGCAGTGGCAAACATTTAAGGAGATATTTCATAACTTCTCAGCAAAGATTTATTCAAGTGAGAAATAAAGATGCTAAGAGAAGGATGAACCATCCCTGGCTAACTAAGGAAGTAAAGGATGGTATCAAATTGGAAAAAAAAGGCATATAATGTTGCGAAGGACAGTGGAAGGCCAGAGGATTGGGAAATTTTTATAAACCAGCAAAGGACGACTAAAAATATGATAAAGACAGAGAAGGTAGCATATGAGAGCAAACTAGCAAGAAATATAAAAACAGAGAGTAAGAGCTTCTACAGGTATATAAAAAGGAAACGAGTAGCTAAAGTAAATGTTGGTCCCTTAGAGGACGAGACTGGAGAATTAATAATTGGGAACTTGGAAATGGCAGATTTTAAACAAATATTTTGTATCAGTCTTTACGGTAGAGGACACCAAAAAAATCCCAACAGTTGATAATCAAGGCACTATTGCAGTGGGGGGGGCAGGGGGCGGGAGAGCGGGGAGGAATAACTTAAAACAAACACTATCACTAGAGATAAGGTACTAAGCAAACTAATGGGACTAAAGGTGGATAAGTCCCCTGGACCTGATGACATGCATCCTAGGATTTTAAACGAAGTGGCTGCAGATAGTGGCTGCATTGGTTGTAATCTACCAAAATTCCCTGAATTCTGGAGAGGTCCCAGCGGACTGGAAAAGTGCAAATATAACACCCTTATTCAAGAAAGGAGGGAGTCAGAAGGCAGGAAACTATAGACCAGTTAGCCTACCATCTGTCATTGGGAAAATACTGGAGTCCATCATTAAGGAAGTAGTAGCAGGACATTTAGAAAATCATAAAGCAGTCACGCAGTCAGCATGGTTTTATGAAAGGGAAATCATTTTTGACAAATTTGCTGGAGTTGTTTGGGGATGTAACAAGCAGAGTAGATAAAGGGGAACCAGTTGATGTCGTATATTTGCATTTCCAGAAAGCATTCGATAAGGTGCCACACAAAAGGTTACTGCACAAGTTAAAAGCTCACGGGGCTGGGGGTAACATATTAGCGTAAATAGAGGATTGGCTAACTAACAAAAAGTTGGGATAAATGGGTCATTCTCAGATTGGCAAACTGTAACTAGTGGGGTGCCGCAGGGATCAGTGCTGGGGCCTCAACTATTTACAATTTATATTAATGACTTGGATGAAGGAACCGAGTGTAATGCAGCCAAATTTGCTGGTGATACAAAGATAGGTGGGAAAGCAAGTTGTGAGGAGGACGCAAAGAATCTACAAAGGGATATAGATAGGCTCAGTGAGTGGGCAAAAATCTGGCAGATGGACTATAATTTGGTAAAATGTCAGGTTACCTCCTTTGGTAGGAAAACTAAAAAAGCAAATTATTTAAATGGAACAATTACAAAATGCTGTAGTACAGAGGGATGTGGGGGTTCTTGTACATGAAACTCAAAAGGTTAGCAGGAAGTAATCAGGAAGGCAAATGGAATGCTGGCCTTTATTGCAAGGGGGATGGAGTGTAAAAGTAGGGAAGTCCTGCTACAAAACTGTACAGGGCGTTGGTAAGACCACACCTGGAGTACTGCACACTGGTTTGGTCTGGACTTGTCTACATTCCTGTGCCGAGGGGATTGCTACACCAGACGGGAAGGGCAATATTTGGGGACACTGATTCCCCACCAATTCCCATTGCCCTTCTTTCTGGTGGATAATGGAGGGGCCACTGTGTGTAATGTGCAAGTCAGTAAGAATTGTTAACAAGCTCTTTGTAATTGGAGATTTTATTCAGTGGAAACTTTCACACACTATTGTAGATTTTGAACCAAAGATCAATTGAGGATTAAAGTAAAAGTTCATAATTTTATTGCACACTAAATTTCTGTTGAGAGTCGCTGAATTAAGGGGAAAGATAACACACAGCGTTTCTTAAAATGGACACTGCAAACCCGAGAACACCATCAGCAATATATCCAGAATATTAAAGTCCAGCCCAGTTATAGGGTTATCAGCAGAAACAAACCCCAAATGTCAGAATGGACATGGTTCAGTCGAGATGTGATTAACAGCAGCAATAACAGCAGATTCCAACCCCTGCAGTCACTTGTGAACTCGCTGGTGTGTCAGCAGGTTGTATGACCGAGCGAATCGCTTCCCACACTCAGAGCAGGTGAACGGCCTCTCTCCAGTGTGAACTCGCTGATGTGTCAGCAGGGTGGATGACTGAGTGAATCGCTTCCCACACTCAGAGCAGGTGAACGGCCTCTCCCCAGTGTGAAATTGCTGGTGTCTCATCAGGTTGGATGACTGAGTGAATCCCTTCCCACACTCAGAGCAGGTGAATGGCCTCTCCCCAGTGTGAACTCGCTGGTGAGCTACAAGCTGGGATGAACAAATGAATCCCTTTCCACACTCAGAGCAGGTGAATGGTCTCTCCCCAGTGTGAACTCGCTGGTGTTTCAGCAGGTCGCATGACTGAGTGAATCCCTTCCCACACTCAGAGCAGGTGAACGGCCTCTCCCCAGTGTGAACTCGCTGATGAGTTACAAGGTGCGATGATGTAATGAATCCCTTTCCACATTCAGAGCAGGTGAATGGCCTCTCCCTAGTGTGAACTCGCTGGTGAGTTACAAGGTTGGATGAATCAGTGAAACCCTTCCCACACTCAGAGCAGGTGAATGGCCTCTCCCCAGTGTGAACTCGCTGGTGAGTTACAAGTTGGGATGACCGAGTGAATCCTTTCCCACACACAAGGCAGGTGAACGGCCTCTCCCCTGTGTAATTGCGTCGATGAATTTCCAGCTCAGACGGTGATCTGAATACCTTCTCACAATCACCACATTTCCACGGTTTCTCCATGGTGCGAGTATCCTTGTGACTCTCCATGGTTGGACAATCAGTTGAAGCCTCGCCCACACACACAACACATTTACAGTTTCTCCGTGGTTTGAATGGTGCGATGTTTTTTCAGGCTGTGTAACTGGCTAAAGCTCTTTCCACAGACAGTGCACTGGAACATTCACTCGAGTGTGTTAGTCTCGATACTTTTCCAGTCACACAGATATTTGAAATCTATTCCCACAGACAGAACAGACAAGCATTTCTCCTTCCACTTTCAAAGCCCGATGATATTCAGGTCCTGATGAAACGATTGACTCCGTCAGATCTTGACACGATGTATGGTCTGAAAATCTCCCCTCCTGTAAAAGGAGATAACAAAACTCATCACTGTCAGTACAAGACAGAAATTCAAAATAGACAAATCTAGTTTCCATGGAACTTTCTTTCCTCTCTTGTTCTTCCAAAGCTGTAAATCCCTGTCCCACACATTGATCCTCCTGCTGTGCTGAAATCCAAACCCATCACACATTTCGGAAGGAAAAGGAGGTGGGCTAGCACTGTTAATAAAGGATGGGATCAGTGCGTTACTGAGAAACGATATTGGCTCAGAGGATCAAGATGTTGAAACAGTTTGGGTGGAGATAAGGAATAATAAGGGGAAAAAGTTGCCGGTGTGCTTAGTGCATAGGCCCCCTAACAGTAGCTGCACTGTTGGACGGAGTATAAATCAAGAAATAATGGAAGCTTGTAATAAAGGAATGGCAATAATTATGGGTGATTTTAACCTTCATATTGATTGGACGAAGCAAATTGGTCAGGGAAGCCTTGAGGAAGAGTGAATCCAGGATAGTTTCCTTGAACAGTACATTGCGGAACCAACCAGGGAGTGAGCTATCTTAGAACTAGTACTGTGTAATGAGGCAGGATTAATAAATGACCTTGTAGTAAAAGATTCTCGAGGAATGAGTGACCATAATATGTTGAATTTCAAATTCAGTTGGAGGGTGAGAAAGTTGGTTCTCAAACCAGGGTCCGAAGCTTAAATAAAGGGGACTACAAAGGTATGAGAGCAGAGTTGGCTAAAGTGGACTAGGAAAATAGACTAAAGAATGGGACGATTGATGAGCTATGGCAGACATTTAAGGAGATATTTCATAACTCGCAACTAAAATATATCCCAATGAGAAGGAAAGACTGCAAGAAAAGGGATAACCATCCATGGCTAACTAAACAAATAAGGGATGGTATTAAAATGGAGAACAGGGAAATGGCAGCGACGTTGAACAAATATTTTGTATCAGTCTTCACGCTAGAAGACACTAAATACATCCCAATAGTGGATAATCAAAGGACTATAGGTAGGGAGGAACTTAATACAATCACCATTACTAATGAAGTAGTATTAAGTAAAATAATGGGACGAAAGGTGGACAAGTCCCTTGGACCTGACGCCTTACATCCTGGGGTCTTAAGAGAAGTGGCTCCAGAGATAGTGGATGCATTGGTTGTAATCTACCAAAATTCCCTGGATTCTGCCGCGGTCCCAGCAGATTGGAAAACCACAAATGTAACACCCCTATTTAAAAAAGGAGGCAGACAAAAGCAAGAAACTATAGACCAGTTAGCCTAAGATCTGTCATTGGGAAAATGCTGGAGTCCATCGTTAAGGAAGCAGTAGCAGGACATTTGGAAAAGCAAGATTCAATCAAGCAGAGTCAACATGGTTTTATGAAAGGGAAATCATGTTTGACAAATTTGCTGGAGTTCTTTGAGGATATAACGAGCAGGGTGGATAAGGGGGAACCAGTGGATGTGGTGTATTTGGATTTCTAGAAGGCATTCGATAAGGTGCCATATAAAAGGTTACTGCACAAGATAAAAGCTCATGGGGTTGGGGGCAATATCTTAGCATGGATAGAGGATTGGCTAACTGACAGAAAACGGAGTCAGGATAAATGGGTCATTTTCCGATTGGCAAACAGTAACTAGTGGGGTGCCGCAGGGATCAGTGCTAGGCCCCAACTATTTACAATCTATATTAATGACTTGGATGAAGGGACCGAGTGTAATATAGCCAAGTTGCTGATGATACAAAGATGGGTGGATCAGCAAATTGTGAAGCGGACACAAAAATCTGCAAAGGGATATAGACAGGCTAAGTGAGTGGGCAAAAATTTGGCAGATGGAGTATAATGTGGGAAAATGTGAGGTTATCCACTTTGGCAGAAATAATAGAAAAGCAAATTATAATTTAAATGGAGAAAAATTGCAAAATGCTGCAGTACAGAGAAACCTGGAGTTCCTTGTGCATAAAACATAAAAAGATAGTATGAAGGTACAGCAAGTAACCAGGAAGGCAAATGGAATGTTGATGTTTATTGCAAGTGGGATAGAGTATGAAAGCAAAGAAGTCCTGCACCAAGTGTACAGAGTATTGGTGAGGCCACACCTGGAGTACTGCTTGGAGGCTGTTCATAGAAGGTTCACTACATTAATTCCAGAGATGAGGCATTTGAATTATGAACATAGGTTGAGCCTATACACATTGGAGTTTAGAAGAATGAGGGGTGATCTTATTGAAACATATAAGATAATGAGGGGGCTTGACAAGGCGGATGCAGAGAGGATGTTTCCACTCACAGGGGAAACTAAAACTAGGGGACATAGTCTCAGAATAAGGGGCCGCCTATTTAAAACTGAGATGAGGTGGCGTTTATTCTCTCAGAGGGTTGTAAATCTGTGGAATTCTGTGCCCCAGAGAGCTGTGGAGGCTGGGTCATTGAATATATTTAAGGTGGAGATAGACATATTTTTGAGCGATAAGGGAGTAAAGGGTTATGGAGAGCAGGCAGGGAAGTGGAGTTGAGTCCATCATCAGATCAGCCATGATCTTATTGAACGGCAGAGCAGGCTCGAGGGGCCAAATGGTCTACACCTGCTCCTATTTCTTATATTCTGGAGTGTTTCTCCTCCACTACCAGTTTTCACCACCAATTCTGGCTGTGTTCAGTTCTACACTCACTGGACCCCCTCCCCTCCCCTGAAGGTGCTGACTCTGGCTGGGTTCAGTTCTACACTCACTGGTTCCCCTTCCCTGAAGGTGCTGACTCTGGCTGGGATCCTGAAACCCCGCCGACACATTGTTCTTTCACAAAGATGGCCACGCATGCGCTCTACTGCTCGGTGAATCACGATGGCGGCGCAGAAACCTGCAGCTGTCCTTTACAAAGATGGCGACCGTCAGTTTGGGCCTGTTACCGCGAAAACGCCCCAGAGCTGCAAATTCGAGACCTGTTGTTTCTTAGTCCGGGTTGGCGACCTGCAGCAGGTGTTTATAAAGCCCACCTGTCGAGCACGTTGCTCCCCTTATCCCGCTGATTCAAATTCGACTCCAAACTACATGTCAGACCTTCGCCCGCTCACAGCCCGCGTCCCCGCTGATCAAAGTCACACTGCGCATGCTCCACATACAGCCCACGCCTGCGCACTGGGCTTCCCCCAGTGAGACGACCTCCTGACGTAACAGAAAAGCGGCGATGTTTAAAATAGAAAAGCAACCTGGCATTTGTTGATTTTATAATAAAATGCTAAAACGGAGAATGGTATCATGAAAATAAATTGACTGCTGCAAACTTTTCATGAATTAATCGCGGTTTTTAAAGGTCTCTCCACAGTTGCCAGGGGCGACGCGTCAGGTTCGCCAGCCGCCGAGCACAGACGCCGGAGGTGGGGTTTGCCAGGGGCGACAGCGAGGCTGGGCCGGGGGACAACGTCGTCGCGGGAGAGAGGCGCAACTGTGGGTTCCGCTGGTGGGCGGGGCCACAGGGGGAGGGGCTACAGGAGGAGAGGTTACAGGGGGAGTGGGATAGAAGGGAGGGATTACAGGAGGAGTGGTTACAGGGGGAGGGGGATAGAGGGGAGGGGTTACAGGGGAAGGGGTTTCAGGGCCGGGCTATAGGGGGAGGGGCTACAGGAGGAGCTACAGGGGGAGGGGGATAGAGGGGGAGGGGTGACAGGGATGCAACTCCTTGTTAATACCATCCCCTTCAGTCCCAACCCCGCCCCCATTTCGAGCCCAGTATAGCATGGTGCTGACCGACCTGGGGAGGCCTCACAGTTTCACTTCTGGTCTGTGCTGAGTTAAGGGGCGAAGGCCGCAATTAGCAGAGACCGGTTGGGCCGAATGGCCTGTTTCTGTGCTGTGCCATGTTGTGAGAGGGCGGGTAAATGGAGCTGAGGGCGTGCTCTGATTGCGGGATCTTTCTATGCTTGCAATCAGAACAATAAAAAGCGGAACAGATCGAGGCCGCGGGCTATAGGAGGGATCGGAGGTCCCGTCCCACTCCTGCCTCCGCCTGGCAGAAAGGTCATCACCCCTGACCAAACAAAGGTTTGCCCGCTTGGGTCACCCTGACCCCGCCCCCTCAGCCCAGCAAGACAGCAACGCACGTACTGGCGGAGGGGAAGGAGAGGGTACGCCTGGAACCTGTCCACACAGCGCTCGCAGGGAAGGCCCAGCCTCCATCCCCGACCCAGTGCTGAATTAACCTGATCTTGGCTAGTATGCAGGAATAGGGACATGATTGGAGCTTGATATCCCTGCGCTGGGGGGCAGGGGTTTGAAAATCAGCCAGGATCGCAGCTCCTTCTCGCTATCCAACGGTCGAATAATTCAAGAGCAGGGAGGTTATGCTTGAACTGTGTAAAACACTAGTTAAGCCACAGCTAGAATACTGCGATCAGTTCTGGTCACCACATTACAGGAAAGATGTGATTGCACTGGAGAGGGTACAGAGGAGATTTAAGCGGACGTTGCCTGGACTGGAGAATTTTAGCTATGAGGAATGATTGGATAGGCTGGGTTTGCTTCCTTTGTAACAAAGGAGGCTGAGAGGAGACTTTTCTGCGGTGTATAAAATTAAGAGGGGCCTCGATAGAGTGAATAGGATGGAGCTATTTCCCTTAGCAGAGGGGTCAACAACCATTCGGCATAGATTTACAGTAATTGGTATGAGGGTTAGAGGGGATTTGCAGGGAAATTTCTTCAACCAGCAGTTGGAGGGGGTCTGGAACTCACTGCCTGAAAGGGTGGTAGAGGCAGAAACCCTCACCACATTTAAAAAATGCTTGGATGTGCACTTGAAGTCCCGTAACCTACAGGGCTACGGACCAAGAGTTGAAAAATGACATTTAGCTGAATAGCTCTTTGTCGGCCTGCGTGGACACGATGTAGCAAAATGAATTCCTTCTATGTTGTAAATTTCTATGATTCTATGACCCTTGAGGGGGTAAGCGTGAATGGACCATTTGCATAGAGCCTGCACGCGGGAGAGACAGTGTTTAGGGTTGGTTGTGAAGCCCCTCACAGCAGAATAGCTCATCAGCAAAACCTTACATCTCAGTGTGGGAGTCATTGTCTCGATAAGGAGATCTTGGAGCATTATTGGAGAACACCGGGAGTTAGTTGAAGGAAGACATTTATTGCTGACTCCTCTGTGACACCAGTCTCTATCTGATCTTTTACAGATATCAGGCTCGATGTCACTCCCGTTTCCTTGTGCCCAGCCCAGGCTCACAGCCAGTAGAGGGTTCCCCCAACATCTGGGGTGAGTTCACCTCAGTCACCAAGTAAGTAAATACCGACACACTCCCCAGGGACTCCCTGTAAAGACCAACACACTCCACAGGAACTCCCTGGAAATACTGACACACTCCCAGGGACTCCCTGTGATACTTACACACTCCCCGGGGACACCCTGCAAAAACTGGCACATTCCCAGGGACCCACTGAAAATACCGACATACCCCTTGGGACCCCGTGTAAACACAGACACTCCCATGGACCCCCTGTTTATACAGACACACTTGTGGGGACCTCCTGTAAAAACTGACACACTCCCCGGGGACCCCTTGTAAACACTGACACACTCCCAGGGAACCCCTGTAAATACAGACACACGATTGGCGGTCCTTGTAAATATGGGCTCACTCACTTGGATCCCCTGTTATTACTGACCCACTCCTGGGTTCTCGCTGTAAACACTGACACACTGCCGGGAACTCCCACTAAAAACCGACACACTCCCGGGGATCCCCTGTAAATACAGACAAACTCCCTGGGACACCCCTTGTAGACACTGATACATTCCTTGGGGATCCCCTGTATTGGTCCAAGTCAGCATGGATTTATGAAAAGGAAATCATGCTTGACAAATCTTCTAGAATTTTTTGAGGATGTAACTAGTAAAGTGGACAAGGGAGAACCAGTGGATGTAGTGTATTTGGACTTTCAAAAGGCTTTTGACAAGTTCCCACACAACAGATTAGTATGCAAAATTAAGGCACATGCTATTGGGGGTAATGTATTGATGTGGATAGAGAACTGGTTGGCAGACAGGAAGCAAAGAGTAGGAATAAATGGGTCCTTTTCAGAATGGCAGACAGTGACTAGTGGGGTGCCACAGGGTTCAGTGCTGGGACCCCAGCTATTTACAATATACATTAAAGATTTAGACAAAGGAATTGAATGTAATATCTCCAGGTTTGCAGATGTCACTAAGCTGGGTGGCACTGCGGGCTTCGAGGAGGATGCTATGAGGCTGCAGGGGGACTTGGACAGGTTAGGTGAATGGGCAAATGCATGGCAGATGCAGTATAACGTAGATTGTGAGGTTATCCACTTTGGTTGCAAAAACAGGAAGGCAGATTATTATCGTAATGGTGACAGATTAGTAAAAGGGGAGGTGCAATGAGATCTGGGTGTCATGGTACATCAATCATTGAAGGTAGGCATGCAGGTGCAGCAGGCAGTAAAGAAGGAAAATGGCATACTGACCTTCATAGCGAGGGGATTTGAGTATAGGAGCTAGGAGGTCTTACTGCAGTTGTACAGGGCCTTGGTGAGACCACACCTTGAGTATTGTGTGCAGTTTTGGTCTCCTAATCTGAGGAAGGACATTCTTGCTATTGAGGGAGTGCAGCGAAGGTTCACCAGACTGATTCCCGGGATGGCAGGACTGACATAGAAGAAAGTCTGGATTGACTAGGCTTATATTCACTGGAATTTAGAAGAATGAGAGGGGATCTCATAGAAACTTATAACATTCTGATGGGATTGGACATGTTAGTTGCAGGAAGAATATTCCCAATGTTGGGGAAGTCCAGAACCAGAGGTCACAGTCTAAGGATAAGGGATAAGCCATTTCGGACCAAGGTGAGGAGAAACTTCTTCACTCAGAGAATTGTGAACCTGTGGAATTCTCTACCACGGAATGTTGTTGAGGCCAGTTCATTAGATATATTCCCTTTCATAAATCCATGCTGACTTGGACCGATCCTGTCACTACTTTCCAAATGCGCTGCTATTACATCTTTAATGATTGATTCCAACAATTTTCCCCGCCACCGATGTCATGCTAACTGGTCTAAAGTTCCCTGTTTTCTCTCCCTCCTTTTTTAAAAAGTGGGGTTACATTAGCTACCCTCCAATCCATTGGAACTGCTCCAGAGTCTATAGAATGTTGAAAATGACCACCAATGCATCCACTATTTCTAGGGCCACTTCTTTAAATACTCTGGGATGCAGACTATCAGGCCCTGGGGATTTATCAGTCTGACGCACTCTCGGGGATCCCCTGTAAATATTGACACACTTTCGGGGACCACCTTTTAATACTGACATACTCCCAGGGATCCAATCATTTGACAGCGAGCATTCCTTACCGGAAAAACATCGACTTTTCCTGATCAGGTGATCTAGCCATTCCTCCAAGATCAATAAGCTTCTTGAAACGTTCAGGTTAAGCATTTGATGATTTATTGAGCGTACAGATCATGCAGTAGCTCTTCAAAATACACTCAAAAAATGGGGCTTACAAACACACCCAATGGTCAGGAGCTCAAAGGCATTACAGTTCTGGGCTCAGTATTCAGACCCTACAAACCCTTGTAATCCAAATCCTCGTTCTCATCTGCCACTTTCTAAGCTGCAGGTTTCCTTGTCCAAATGTCCATCACTGGAAGCTACAACTGTCCTGACCATGTTGTGCTCACCTCTGCAGGTCTCCACCTTTGGCTTTCCACTTCCTCCGGAATAAAACTCCATATCAGGAGAATCTCACTGGACCCGCCCCTTACCAACTTTGGTTAATAAAGCTGGTGCCCTTACTTATTTACACTGGGCTCATGAGCTCGGTATAACTCCTTTACATCATCGTCTTATCCAACTAATTCTTCCCACTCTAGAGAAACCCTAATTAAAATGATGATATCTACCCAGAGGTTCTCCTTTTGCCAGGACTATCTGTTGCCCTTGCACCCATTATCAGCGCTGATAGCTCCCTGAAGCTCAGAAGCCTCTGCACAATGGTAGGTCTTTCCTGATATTCCCTCATTGAGCAGGAGGTCACCTCATGTTGAAACAGGCCAGAGCTAGATGGTCAGTCTCAGTTCAGCAATCCAGTGGTCACTACTTAAAAATGTGATGGTATTTCCCACAGCAAATGCTCAAAGCTCCCACGCCCTTGCAGTGTGAAGAGGAATCAATCGCGATACAAGAATAGCACACGTCTAGTTGGAGATTAACCCTTTGCTGAGCGTTTTCTTGGGTTAAACAAGGCGACGGTCAGGCAGAGCCAGAATTGTGCGAGACTGTCACACACATGGAGACGGGATCACGGGCACTGGCTGACACGCTCGGTCACTTTCATTCTGGCGGAGAGCCCACATCCGAGCAGTCAACATCCTCCGGTTTCAAATCAAACTCCTTGTTCGAACATTGTCCCTGAAACATCTTCTTCAGCTGCATCGCAGACAGGATAAAGGATGAGTGTTGGAGCAAGGATGGGAGAGAGCGAGACATAGAGAGAGCGAGACAGAGAGGAAACGAGACAGAGAGAGCGAGACAGAGAGAGAGAGAGAGACAGACAGACAGACAGAGAGAGAGAGCGAGACAGACAGAGAGAGAGAGAGGGAGACAGACAGAGAGAGAGAGCGAGACAGAGAGAGCAAGACAGAGAAAGAGAGAGAGAGAGAGTGAGACAGAGAGAGCGAGACAAAGAGACAGAGAGAGAGAGACAGAGACAATGTGAGAGAGACAGGCAGTCAATGAGAGACGGAGACAATGAGAGAGAGAGTGAGTCAATGAGAAAGGGAGAAAGACAGAGATATAATCAGTGACTAAAGGCTAACAAGTCCCTTGGACCTGATGCCTTACATGCTAGGGTCTTTAGAGAAGTGGCTGCAGAGATAGTGGATGTATTGGTTGTAATCTACCAAAATTCCATGGATTCTGCCGCAGTCCCAGCAGATTGGAAAACTGCAAATGTAACGCCTCTATTTAAAAAAGGAGACAGAAAAAAAGCAGGAAACTATAGACCAGTTAGCCTAACATCCGTCGTTGGGAAAATGCTGGAGTCCATTATTAAGGAAGCAGTAGCGGGACATTTGGAAAAGTATAATTCAATCAAGCAGAGTCAGCATGGTTTTATGAAAGGGAAATCATGTTTGATAAATTTGCTGGAGTTCTTTGAGGATGTAACGAGCAGGGTGGATAAGGGGAAACCAGTGGATGTGATGTATTTGGATTTCCAGAAGGCATTCGATAAGGTGCCACATAAAAGTTTACTGCACAAGAAAAAAGCTCACAGGGTTGGGGGTAATATATTCGCATTGATAGACGATTGGTTAACTATCAGAAAACAGAATCGGGATAAATGGGTCATTTTCTGGTTGGCAAGCAGTGACAAGTGGGGTGCCGCAGGGATCGGTGCTGAGTCCTCAACTATTTACAATCTATATTAATAACTTTGATGAAGGGACCGAGTATAATGTAGCCAAGTTTGCTGATGATAAAAAGATGGGTGGGAAAGCAAATTGTGAGGAGGACACAAAAAATTTGTAAAGGGATATAGACAGGCTAAGTGATTGGGCAAAAATTTGGCAGATGGAGTATAACATGAGAACATGTGAGGTTATCCACTTTGGCAGAAATAATAGAAAAGCAAATTATAATTTAAATGGAGAAAATTGCAAAGTGCTGCAGTACAGAGAGACCTGGGGGTCCTTGTGCATGAAACACAAAACGTTAGTTTGATGGTACAGCAAGTAATCAGGGAGGCAAATGGAATGTTGGCCTTTATTGCAAGGGAATAAAAGCAGAGAAGTCCTGCTACAACTGTACAGGGTATTGGTGAGGCCACACCTGGAGTATTGCGTACAGTTTTGGCCTCCGTATTTAAGGAAGGATATACTTGTATTGGAAGCTGTTCAGAGAAGGTTCACTAGGTTGATTCCGGAGATGAAGGTTTGACTTATCAGGATAGGTTGAGTAGGTTGAGACTATACACATTGGAGTTCAGAAGAATGAGAAGTGATCTTATTGAAACATAAGATAATGAGGGGGCTCGACAAGGTGGGTGCAGAGAGGATCTTCCCACATAAGGGAAACTAAAACTAGGGGACATAGTCTTAGAATAAGGGGCTGCCCATTTAAATCTGAGATGAGGAGAAATTTTCTCTCTCAGAGGGTTGTAAATCTGTGGAATTCTCTGCCCCAGAGAGCTGTGGAGGCTGGGCCATTGAATAAATTTAAGGTGGAGATTGACAGATATTATAGCGATAAGGGAAGAAAGGGATATGGGGAGCGGGCAGGGAAGTGGAGCTGAGTCCATGATCAGATCAGCCATGATCTTATTAAATGGTGGAGCAGGCTCGAGGGGCCAAGTAGCCTACTCTTGCTCCTATTTCTTGTGTTTCTTGTACCTGGTTCGAGGGGCTAAAGGCATCATCCTGTCCCTATCAAACAGGGTCAATAGGCTGAATGAGCTACTGCTGATCTCATGTTACAAGCTCGATGGGCTGAATGGTCTTGGTTTCTTCCTGTGTGGCACATGGGAGTGGCTGAATGGCTGACTCCTGTTCCCATAACACTGCTTCGAGGAGCTGATTGGCGTGCTCCTCTTCCTATGTGTCAGGCTCAGGGGATGCATGGCTTTCTCCTGTTTTTTTATTTGTTCACGGGATGTGGGCGTCGCTGGCAAGGTCAGCATTTATTGCCGATCACTAATTGCCCTTGAGAAGATGGTGGTGAGCCACCTTCTTGAACCGCAGCAGTCTGTGTGGTGATTGTACTCCCACAGTGCTGTTAGGGAGGGAGTTCCAGGATTTTGACCCAGCAACAATGAAGGAATGGCGATATGCTTCCAAATCAGGATGGTGTGTGACTTGGAGGGGAACATGGAGCTGTGCTCAGGCATTCTTTGCGTATCGATGTTTTAACCAATTTCTTATCAAAAGTTAATTGGGCCAGTGTCTATATATGGTCTTCAACAAAATCACCTTGTTTAATTGGTTCTCGTGGTCAAAATACCATTGGCATTCAAAACCAGAGCTAGCATGTGGCCACTCCTGTCTCCAGTAATTTCCTTATCAATGCCTGCTTGTCCATGTTATCTTGTTTATAAATTCGTTCATCTCCTCAGAACCTGTCTTATTTATGCTCCTGTATTCAAACTGTTAGCTTTGATGAAGCTGACTCCAATTAATACTTTGTTATTATAATAATGTGACCTTGGCTCTCAGCTTGTGTTAGTTTGTTATTTGAACCTAGTTAAAACTGAGTTCTGCATACATTCAAGAAGCGCCTAACATTCCAATGCCCACAGATAATCATGGGTAAGATTAATTTGGTCAATGACTAAAAATTTAATATTTATTTATGAATCTCTAATACCAATGTTTTGTACAATTCCAAGGTCCCTTTGTTCCTCGACACTTCTCAGTATCCTACCATTTGATGTATATTCCCTTTCCTTGTTAGCCCTCCCCAAATGCGTTACCTCACACTTCTCTGGATTAAATTCCATTTGCCACTGTTCTGCCCACCTGCCCAGTTGATTGATATCTTCTTGCTGTCCACAGCTTTCTTCTTCATTATCAACCACACAGCCGATTTTAGTGTCATCTGCAAACTTCTTAATCATACCCCCTATATTCAAGTCTAGATCATTGATGAAGATCACAAAAAGCAAGGATCCTAGTACTGAGCCCTGCAGAACCCCACTAGAAACATCCTTCCAGTCGCAAAAACATCCATCAACCATTACCCTTTGCTCCCTGCCTCTGAGCCAATTTTGGATCCAATTTGCCACTTTGCCCTGGATTCCATGGGCTTTTACTGTTGTGACCAGTCTGCCATGTGGGACCTTTTTAAAAGCTTTGCTAAAATCCATATACACTATATCATACGCTTTACCTTCATCGGCACTCCTGGTGACCTCCTCAAAAAATTCAATCAAGCTAGTCAGACACGACTTCCCCTTAACAAATCCATGCTGACTGTCCTTGATTAATCCGTGTCTTTCTAAGTGAAGATTTATCCCGTCCCTCAGGATTTTGCTGGGTTAAAAACCCCGCCATTGAAAGACCACATTAGTGAATTGAACAGGATTTACTGTGATTGCACTGAGCACTGAACCATGTTCATTCTGGCAGTTATGGTTTGTTTCTACTGATCTTAATAACCCCAATAACTGGACTGGTGATTAATATTCTGTATAAATGTTGAATGTGTTCCAAATACATAGTGCGTTTAATATTTGATTTCTCCATGATAAGAGGAGACTAATTGATGTTCTGTTACCAACTGTTACATTTTGGGCCTTTTCTTACTCTAGATTATTTCAGTTCTCCTCTCGTTCGCCTTCAACCATATCAAATCCCAAGCCTGTTCTGTTTGAGAACACGGCTTGTAGGAGACATAGTCTGAACTGTTATGTCTCACTTTACACTCATCTGAAATTACTTTGAACTACCCCTTTATAGTACCTTCTTGTATCAGATTTGAAATCTGTTATTATCTGTATCATTTAACACTTTTTGTATCCGGATTTGTAAAAGTTCTCCACACATATTGCATGTAATTGCCTTTGAAATGTATGATATTTGTCATTCTCATTACTAATTTTGATGGTTTCGTTGGTTTAATCTCTTGTTACTAACATACATTGCACTATTTCTTTAAACATGATAATTGGTTCAAACATTTCCTTTATCAGGTCTTTGGCTCAATTGAGCCCTGTCAATAATCTTTGGTTGGGGATAGGATTAGTGTTTAGTGGCTGGGGTTAAGGATGGGTTTTGAGGCTGGTGTCAGAAGCTGGGGTTCGGGTTACAATGTTAGGCTTATGAGATAGTGATTAGAATTACAAACCACTATTAACAACGCCCGTGTCACTAGATGCCTCCTTTTTCATTTGTTGTTTTTTAACCTCATACAGGTAAAGCGCAAAACAACCTTATGAATTGTTCATTCAAGGAATCTTCGTTCTGGCCTGAGTCCGATCTGCTGCCTTTTTTCACACCTCTACATTTCCCACAGAAAAGACATCAGGGACAGGAGGGGAAATAATGTTTTATAGAATCCAGAATTGTCTGTTCTGAATTTCTATCCTGTATTTAAAGTAACAACTTTTGTAACCACCATTTCCAGGGTATTAGAAGGGGAGGATCTGCAGCAGGGAAGCTCAAAACAAACATTACGTCAAAATTTGACAGATTCAACCTGAAGAATCAATAGTGTAAATGTGGGGACTGGATCCGGATTCGGTTGCCCGTCTGAGGTGATAACATATCAGGGAGAGGCCGTTTATCAGCTGAGTGTGGAAAGAGATTCACTCGCTCATCTCACCAAATGACACTCTGGCATGTTCATAATGGGCAGAATCCATTCACTGCTCTGTACGTGGAAAACGATGAAATCGACTACACCCATTTACTGACACACCAACAGAGTCACACCGGGAAGAGACCGTTTAGATATTTCACATGTGGAAAGGTAGTCACTCCGTTGTCCCAACTGTTTACACTCCAGATTATCCACATTGAGAACATTTGCTTTAAATGTGAGAAAAACTTTCAAAGTTCAAAGCAGCTGATGCACGATCACCGCACTGATACTGGAGAGAAGCTGTTTCAATACCCACTGTATGGAAATAAATTCACCCCACCTGCTGAGACGCTAGTGGCTGTAGGGGTTATTAATCACATCCAGAACTGACCCGTGGCAGAGTGCCCGTTCATTTGGGGTTTTTTGTGTATGATTTATTAGTTTTCACTCAATCAGATCACAGAAAATCAATCCCCATTCACTAACTGGGGTTTTCAATGGCGGGACTGTGACCCAGCATAGCCCGCGGGGGAGAATGTACCCTATTCGCACTGCACAGGCACAGGACCAGGTGGTTTTTGGAGCATGCACAGTGTCACTTTGATCAGAGCTGGACGAAGAATGGAAACGGGAAGAGCCGGAGACGCAGGTGAGTAGCTCACACGGCGGGTATGCTTCATGAAGACCTGTATAGGCCGCAAACCCTGACGAAGAACTTCCAGGTCCCGCGTTAGCAGCTCCGGGGATTTATTCCTGGTGACAGGCCCAGGCTGACGGCCGCCAGCTTTGTAAAGCACAGCGGAAGGTTTCTGCACCACCATCGTGATGCACTGAGTAGCAGAGCGCATATGCGGCCATGTTTGTACAGGGACCATTAGTAGGCAGGGCTTCAGCGTCCCAGTGAATGTGGAACTGAACCGAGCCACCGTTCGGGGAGGAAAGAGAAGGAAACCAGTGAGTATAGAACTGAAATTCACTGCCACTTCTCTTCCAGTTACTTCACTGCCACTTCTCTTCTAGTTGCTTAGTGTAATTTCAGGGGTGGACAGTGAGGGGAACCAGTGAGTGTAGAACTGAACCCAGCCAGAGTCAGCATCTTCAGGGGTGGAGAGTTAGGGGAACCAGTGATTGTAGAACTGAACCCAGCCAGAGTCAATACCTTCACGGGAGGAGAGGGAGGGGATTCAGTTAGTGCAGAATTGAACCCAGCCAAGGTCAGCATCTCCGGGGGTGGGGGGGACCAGTGAATGTGGAAATGAACCCAGCCAGAGTCAGCACCTTCACGGGAGGAGAGGGAAACCAGTGAGTGCAGAATTGAACCCAGCCAGAGTAAGCATTTCCAGGGGAGAGAGGGAGGGGAACCAGTGAGTGTAGAACTGCACCCAGCCAGAGTCAGCAATTTCAGGGGTGGACAGTGAGGGGAACCAGTGAGTGTAGAACGGAACCCAGCCAGAGTCAGCATCTTCAGGGGTGGAGAGTTAGGGGAACCAGTGATTGTAGCACTGAACCCAACCAGACTTGGTGCAGGATAAACAGTCTTGAGCTGTGCGATGTGTTTGGATTTCAGCACAGGGCGGAGGGGCAATGTGTGGGATGGTGATTTACAGGTTTAGAGAAACAGGAAAGAATGATACATAGAAATTAGAATGGTCTGTTCTGAATTTCTGTCCTTTACTTACAGTGATGAGTTTTGTCATCTCCTTTTACAAGGTATTAGAAGGGAAGATTTACAGACGGGAAACTCAAACAAAACATCACGTCAAGATCTGACAGATTCTCTCGATTCCTCAGGACCTGAATTTCATCGGCCTTTGACTGTGGAAGGAGAATTGTTTGTTCTGTCTGTGGGAAAAGATTTCAAACATCATTGTGACTGGAAAAGCATTGCTACGCACATGCCCGACTGAGAGTGTTCCAGTGCACTGACTGAAAAGAGCTTTAACCAGTTACACAGCCTGAAAAACATCACACCATTCACAGCGGGGAGAAACCATACATGTGTTCTGTGTGTGGACGAGGCTTCAACTGATCGTCCAACCTGGAGGGACACAAGGACACCCGCACCATGGAGAATCCGTGGAAATGTGAGGACTGTGGGAAAGGATTCAGTTACCCATCTGAACTGGAAATTCATCAGCGCATTCACACTGGGGAGTGGCCGTTCACCTGCTCTGAGTGTGGGAAGGGATTCACTTGTTCATCCAACCTGCTGATACACGAGTGAGTTCACACTGGGAAGAGGCCATTCACCTGTGCTGAGTGTGGGAAGGGATTCACTTGTTCATCCACCCTGTTGACACACCAGCGAGTTCACACTGGAGAGAGGCCATTCACCTGCTCTGAGTGTGGGAAGGAATTCACTAAATCATCCAATCTGCTGATACACCAGCGAGTTCACACTGGGGAGAGGCCGTTCACCTGCTTTGAGTGTGGGAAGGGATTCATTTCTTCATCCCACCGTCTAAATCACCAGCGAGTTCACACTGGGGAGAGACCGTTCACTTGCTGAGTGTGGGAAGGGATTCACTTGTTCATCCAACCTGCTGATACACGAGTGAGTTCACACTGGGAAGAGGCCATTCACCTGTGCTGAGTGTGGGAAGGGATTCACTTGTTCATCCACCCTGTTGACACACCAGCGAGTTCACACTGGAGAGAGGCCATTCACCTGCTCTGAGTGTGGGAAGGAATTCACTAAATCATCCAATCTGCTGATACACCAGCGAGTTCACACTGGGGAGAGGCCGTTCACCTGCTTTGAGTGTGGGAAGGGATTCATTTCTTCATCCCACCTTCTAAATCACCAGCGAGTTCACACTGGGGAGAGACCGTTCACTTGCTGAGTGTGGGAAGGGATTCACTCAGTCATCTGACCTGCAGAAATACCAGCGAGTGCACACTGGGGAGAGGCCGTTCATATGCTCCGTGTGTGAGAAGGGATTCACTCAATCATCCCACCTGCTGAAACATCAGTGAGTTCACACCGGGAGAGGCTGTTCACCTGCTCTGAGTGTGGGAAGTTATTCACTCAGTTATCCAACCTGCTGATTCACCAGTGAATTCAGACTGGGGAGAAGTTATTTACCTGCTCTAAGTGTGGAAAGGGATTTGCTCAGTCACCCTACCTGCTGAGACACCAACAAGTTCACAAGTGATTGCAAGGGTTACATCCTGCTGTTATTGCTGCTGTTAATCTCATCCCGACTGAATCATCTTCATTCTGACAGTGGATTTTGTTTCTGCTGATATTAATAACCCCTGTAACTGGGCTGGAGTTTAATATTTTGATATTTCAAATAACAGTCTGTTGATATTTGATGTCTCCATGATGAGAGGAGACAAATTGTTGTCCTATTACCAACTGCTCCATTTTGGGGCCTTTTCTCCTTCCTAACTAGATTATTTCAGTTCTCATACCTTTGGTTACTCTTATGGACAAGTTCCAGCTCCCCATACCTTCCAGTGTGCCGCTCCTAGCCTTGGTATCCAGGGAAGGTCTCAGTAACAAGCCTAGGATCACAAAACCCAGTCCTATCTGCACAGGAGAAAGTCTGTTATCTAACTCCTCGAATAGGCAAAATAGAGAATGATCCCAACTCTAAGAACATCTAGAATCTGTTGTAAATATCTTCCAAATCCTTACTGGTACAATCTGTCAATTGAAGTGAATGGAAGATGAGAGCGGTGAGGGAACTTGGATTTTTTCATCATAGAATGTTTAGATTCAAAATATTACATTAGGATAAGAAAAGACTAAAGACCAGTGGTTTGTGCTTGCCACAGGAAGGCCACAGTGTTTTTATGTGCTTCTAACGTTGTTGATGTATGTTGAAGAAAATGTAGACTTGTGTCTCTGGACTATGCCGTATCCAGAGACTACCATATTGGGCAATGCCCAATTATTGGGATAAATTATTATAAAATTGAATTGTTATAGAATGGAAAAGTAGTGAAGTTATGCTAAGCTTACATCAAACCTTGGTTAGAACACAGAGGGTGCAAAGAAGATTTACAAGTATGATACCAGAAATGAGAGTGTATACCTATCAGGAAAGGATAGGCAAGCTGGGTCTCTTTTCTCTTGAAAAAAGAAGGCTGAGTGGTGACCTAATAGAGGGCTTTAACATTATGAATGATTTTGATAGACTAAATACAGAGAGAGTGTTTCCACTTATGGGAAAGAGCATAATTAGAGGCCATAAATATAAGATAATCACCAAGAAATCAAATAGGGAATTCAGAAGAAACTTCTTTACCCAGAGAGTAGTGAGAATGTGGAATTCACTACCACAGGGAGTGGTTGAAGCGAATAGTATAGATGCATTTAAGGGGAGGCTAGACAAGCATATGAGGGAACAGGGAATAGAGGATTGTGCTGATAGAATTAGATGAGGAAAGACAGGAGGAGGCTCGAGTGGAGTGTAAATGCCGGCATGAACTGGTTGGGCCGAATGGTATGTTTCTGTGCCGTATATCCTACGTAATCCTAAAGTAAAATACTGCAGATGCTGAAATCTGGAATAAAAACAAAATGCTGGCTATCTCAGCAGGTCAGGCAGCATCTGTGGAGAGAAAGCAGAGTCTCGGGTCGATGACCCTTCATCAGAACTGGAGTGTTTGGAAAGAACAGTTTCTTAACAAGCGCTGAAAGGAGGAGGGGAAGAAAGAAAAAAGGGAAGGTCTGTGATAGGTTGGAAGACAGGAGAGATTAGAGAAACAGAATGGATGATGGCCCAAATTCAAATGGCAATGCCAGGAGTTAGAAAAACATGAGTCAAGATAGGGTGTGAATGGCAGGATAATGACCAACTACCATTAGAGACAAGGAGAAAAAAAGAAACAGGCTGAGGGGGGGCGGGGGGGGGGGGGGGCGGGTGCGCGGAAAGAGAGCCAAAGGTTGGCTCTGAAATTTTTGAACTCGATGTTGAGTCCCGAAGGCTGTGAAGTGCCTAAACGAAAGATGAGGTGCTGTTCCTCGAGTTTGCATTGAGCTTCATTGGAACAGTGTAGGAACCGAGTATGGAGAAGTCAGAGTGGGAATGGAGTGGAGAATTAAAGTAACAGGCGACCGGAAGCTCGGTCACACTTGCGGACTGAACAGAGGTGCTCCACAAAGCAGTCACCCAATCTACGCTGTAGAGGAGACCACATCGTGAGCAGTGAATACAGTATACTAAATTGAAAGAAGTACAAGTAAATCGCTGTTTCACCTGGAAGGAGTGTTTGGGACCCTGGATAGTGGAAAAGGAGGAGATAAAAGGGCAGGTGTTGCATCTCCTGTGGTTGCATTGAAAGGTGCCGTGGGAAGGGGAGGGGTGCTAGGGGTGACTGTGGAATGGACCAGGGTGTCGCGGGGGAATGGTCCCTTTGGAATGCTGAGAGGGGAGGGGAGGGGAAGATGTGATTGGTGGTAGGACCTATCACAGACCTTCCCTTTTGTTCTTTCCCTCCCTCCCCCTTTCAGTGCTTGTTAAGAATCTGTTCTTTCCGAACACTCTCCAGGTCTGACGAAGAGTCATCGACCCGAAACGTTAACTCTGCTTCCTCTCCTATGTAATCCTATTTTTCAAGACACATTGGTCGAAGGGGAAGATAAATAGCTTGCATCCAAATGTAATTGTTACTTTTGTCTTCTTTGTAAAATCACAAAGTCTGGGCATAATTTTTTGTAAAATTAAAATTGATGATATAAATTGATAAGAGTTGCTGGTCAAGCACATGGGAAGGGAAATTTAGCTGAAATTTAAGGGGATAATCAAGTTTTATTTTTGAAAAGGTCCAGTCTATGTGGTTCCGTCCAAACTATGTATTCAGGAAGAAGTTTTGGGGGGGAAGGTTGTTGTGTTAAAGGTAACTAACATCCTTCATCTTGCAGACTGACGTGCTCTCTAGCATATTTTGGGGAATAAAAGGTCCAAGAAGAGGTTCGTTTAAATAAAATTAAATAAACAAAATGGGTTGAAACTTGGAGCAAGTGGGAATGTTTGATCTATATTTTAACATATTATGATAATATTGTATTAGACAGTAAAGTTCCTCTGGGGCCCAGTGAACACTCCATAAAATTGAATGAGAGGACATGAGTGAGGATATAAGATGAAACCAGGAAAATTACACCATCAAATGGGAATTTTTAAAAATCATTGATATTTGGTGAATTGGCATAAATCACCTGGGTGCAATCTAATGTTAATGTAAATTCTTGTGAAAGTCAGAGAAGTGTGGTAAATTGATAAGCTTTCTCTTGGGGTGTTTGTCTCATTGCCTATACTGAACAATAAGGAAACTGAATTTGATAGCTTGGCCATTACCCGAGACATCGGGACCATGCAAAGGGAGATGAGCAAAGATCTGCAGACACCCTACGATCTTTTGATAAGATCACCTGAAAGCCCGAGAATGGCTTGGATCAGATGTTATGGCATGATATTAAGATACTCGTGTGTGTGTGTGTGTGTGTGTGTGAACAAACGAGTCTCAGACGTGCTCAGTTATCGACAACAGCACAACATGAAATGGCTACTGTGGCTCAGGTGAGACAGATTTTTAAACCATTCTCCAGAGAGAAACCAACTTTGAAATAATCAGGATAGAGTTAAACACATTGCTACCTGCCAGAGGCATTAATATTAAAAGTAAAGAGCATGCTGATCAAATTAGGATTTCCTTACAGCGAGAATGGTCAACAGTTTCAAGGCCTCCACTAAGTACTGAACAAAGAAAGCTTGTAGGGAGGCCAAAAACAAAAAATATCAGTCTGTCTTTGTCTGGACAAAGTGGCCATGGCTGTATAAAAATCAGCTACAAGCTGAAGGTGGGAGACAAGGAGGCCATACCTAACAGGTTCCATATCAAAGCATGGATCCAAGTGAGTGGTGTATTTGGACTTCCACAAGGCATTTGTTAAGGCGCCACATAAAAGGTTATTGCACAAGATAAAAGTTCATGGGGTTGGGGGTAATATATTAGCATGGATAGAGGATTGGTTAACTAACAGAAAACAGAGAGTTAGGATAAATGGTTCATTCTCGGGTTGGCAAACAGTGACTAGTGGGATACCGCAGGGATCAGTGCTGGGACACCAACTATTTACAATCTATATTAACGACCTGGATGAAGGGACCGAGTGTAATGTAACCAAGTTTTATGGTGATACAAAGATGGGAGGAAAAGCAATGTGTGAAGAGGATACAAACAATCTGCAAAAGGACATAGATAGGCTAAGTGAGTGGGCAAAAGTTTGGCAGATGGGGTATAATGTTGGAAAGCGTGAGGTCATGTACTTTGGAAGAAAAAAAATCAAAGAGCAAGTTATTATTTAAATGGAGAAAAATTGCAAAGTGCTGCAGTACAGCGGGACCTGGGGGTGCTTGTGCATGAAACACAAAAGGTTAGTATGCAGGTACAGCAAGTGATCAGGAAGGCCAATGGAATCTTGGCCTTTATTGCAAAGGGGATGGAGTATCAAAGTAGGGAAGTCTTGCAACAGTTGTACAGGGTATAGGTGAGGCCACACCTGGAATACTGCATGCAGTTTTGGTTTCCATATTTACGAAAGGATATACTTGCTTTGGAGGCAGTTCAGAGAAGGTTCACAAGGTTGATTTCAGAGATGAGGGGGTTGACTTATGAGGAAAGGTTGAGTAGGTTGGTCCTCTACTCATTGGAATTCAGAAGAATGAGAGGTGATCTTATTGAAACATATAAGATTATGAGGGGGCTTGACAAGGTGGATGCAGAGAGGATGTTTCCACTGATAGGGAAGAATAGAACTAGAGGGCATAATCTTAGAATAAGGGGCCACCCATTTAAAACTGTGCTGAGGAAGAATTTCTTCTCTCAGAGGGTTGTAAAATAATATGGTAGAATTCTTTATTAAGTTGGAGAGTGACACAGTTAATTCAGAGACTAGGGTCTTGAACTTAAAGAAAGGTAGCTTTGATGGTATGAGACGTGAATTGGCTAGGATAGACTGGCGAATGATACTCAAAGAGTTGAAGGTGGATAGGCAATGGAAGACATTTTAGATCACATGGATGAACTTCAACAATTGTACATTCCTGTCTGGCATAAAAATAAAACGGGGAAGGTGGCTCAACCGTGGCTAACCAGGGAAATTAGGGATAGTGCTAAATCCAAGGAAGAGGCATATAAATTGGCCAGAAAAAGCAGCAAACCTGGGGACTGGGAGAAATTTAGAATTCAGCAGAGGAGGACAAAGATTTAATTAGAAGGGGGAAGATAGAGTATGAGAGTAAGCGTGCAGGGAACATAAAAACTGACTGCAAAAGCTTCTAAAAATATGTAAAGAGAAAAAGATTAGTGAAGGCAAATGTACGTCCTTTGCAGTCAGAATCAGGGGAATTTATAACGGGGAACAAAGAAATGGCAGACCAATTGAACAAATACTTTGGTTCTGTCTTCACTAAGGAAGACACAAATAACCTTCCAGAAATACTAGGGGACCGAAGGTCTCGCGAGAAGGGGGAACTGAAGGAAATCCTTAATAGTCAGGAAATTGTGTTGGGGAAATTGATGGGGTTGAAGGCCAATAAATCCCTAGGGCCTGATAGTCTGTATCCCAGAGTACTGAAGGAAGTGGCCCTAGAAATAGTGGATGAAATAATGGTCATTTTCCAACATTCTATAGACTCTGGATCAGTTCCTATGGATTGGAAGGTAGCTAATGTAACCCCACTCCCAAAGGAGGGAGAGAGAAAACAGGGAATTATAAACCAGTTAGCCTGACATTAGTAGTAGGGAAAATGTGGAATCAATTATTAAAGATGTAATGCAGCACATTTGGAAAGCAGTGACAGAATCAGTCCAAGTCAGCAAGGATTTATGAAAGGGAAATCATGCTTGACAAATCTTCTAGAATTTTTTGATGATATAACTAGTAGAGTGGACAAGGGAGAACCAGTGGATGTGGTGTATTTGGACTTTCAAAAGGCTTTTGACAAGGTCCCACACAAGAGATTAGTGTGCAAAATTAAAGCACATGGTATTGGGGGTAATGTATTGATGTGGATAGAGAACTGATTGGCAGACAAGAAGCAAAGTGTAGGAATAAACGGGTCCTTTTCAGAATGGCAGGCAGTGACTAGTAGGGTACCACAAGGTTCCGTGCTGGGACCCCAGCTACTTACAATATACATTAATGATTTAGACGAAGGAATTGAATGTAATACCTCCAAATTTGCAGATGACACTAAGCTGGGTGGCAGTGTGCGCTGTGAGGAGGATGCTAAGAGGTTGCAGGGTGACTTGGACAGGTTAGCTGAGTGGGAAAATGCATGGCAAATGCAGTATAATGTAGATAAATGTGAGGTTATCCACTTTGGTGGCAAAAACAGGAAGGCAGAATAATATCTGAATGGTGACAGATTAGGAAAAAAGGAGGTGCAATGAGACCTGGGTGTCATGGTACATCAGTCATTGAAAGTTGGCATGCAGGTACAGCAGGCGGTGAAGAAGGCAAATGGCATGTTGGCCTTCATAGCGAGAGAATTTGAGTATAGGAGCAGGCAGGTCTTACTGCAGTTGCAGAGGGCCTTCGTGAGGCCACAGCTGGAATATTGTGTGCAGTTTTGGTCTCCTAATCTGAGGAAGGACATTCTTGCTATTGAGCGAATGCAGCGAAGGTTCACCAGACTGATTCCCGGGATGGCAGGACTGACATATGAGGAAAAACTGGATTGAGTAGGCTTATGTTCACTGGAATTTAGAAGAATGAGAAGGGATCTCATAGAAACATATAAAATTCTGACGGGATTGGACAGGTTAGATGCAGGAAGAATGTTCCCGAAGTTGCGGAAGGCCAGAACCAAGGGTAAGGGGTAAGCCATTTAGGACCGAGATGAGAAACTTCTTCACTCAGAGAATTGTGAACCTGTGGAATTCACTGCCACAAAAAGTTGTTGAGGCCAGTTCGTTAGATATATTCAAAAGGGAGTTAGATGTGGCCCTTACAGCTAAAGGGATTAAGGGATGTGGAGAGAAAGCAGGAAAGTGGCACTGAAGTTGCATGATCAGCCATGATCATATTGAATGGTAGTGCAGGCTAGAAGGATGGAATGGCCTACTCTTGCACCTATTTTCTATGTTTCTATCTATCGTGTGTAGCTTCTGTGTGACCTTTGTGATGAATGTGGTACAGAATGGACTGGGCAACATAGAGGGTAGTCAAACCCCTTTGTTTATTCAAGAAGAACAAATGCTTTAAAGGAACCAAGACATAAACTATGATGTGATGCAGAAAATGAGAATGGGGTCTTTGGCCCCCAGGGAACGGGAAAGAAATGAAGATATTAGACTAGTGGGATCGGTCTTGTCTTTGTTAAGGAAAAATGGAAATGAAACGACACATTGGAAGGTGTAAAGGGTAGAATCGGTTGCAATGTTGGTAGACTCTGAGCTAGGTCTGATCCATAAACAGTATGAGGAGTATCCAAGATATCTGATTAAGAAGGGAGGAACTTGGATAGCACCAGATATGCAGTGGTGTACTCTGAAAGGGATAACATGGGTTTGTAGTTGTGACAAAGTCCATCAACACACTGTTCCAGCTTGTGGGTTCACCCTCAACAAAGAATCATCAAAATGCCAGATTGGAATAATTAAATGGGGCGAAGACCAAACTAATACCATGTATAAAGGAAAAGGACAGTTTTGTGTGGCTACTGCTGCCACATATATGATTGTGGGTTCAACCCGAAGCCCCATGCTAAAACATTGGTACTGGTACATCATCATAATGCCACTAGTCTGTAGATAAGACAGCCTCTGGAGGATGAAGCCATTCGAGCCATTCCGCATCTGGGACACTATACACCTCCCCTGTCGATGACTTTAAAGCTCATAATTGAGTGAATTAAGATACCCCAGAAACACATAGTGCAAATGATACAGACAAATATCGAGACAGAAAAGGCAATCCTGGGCCTTGGGAATCATGAATGGTGTGAAGTAGGATCTAATGTTGAACTACATCCTTGGGCTAGACTGTTCCAGATGGGATTGGTGAGTAGTGGTGCGACCGAGTCAGCCTTAGTGATGGACTTTGGACTAATAAAGTTACGCACCAAACTTATGTATCTTTGTGAGTTTGTTGAATCGATTGACGTGCCACCTGGTGAGCGCGATAACGTCAAATCAATCAGCGTTAAGAAAGAAAAAGAGCACGTTTCATGGCCACAGGATGTCCCAAAGTGCTTTACAGCCAATTAAGTTTAGAAATGTAGGAAATATGACATACAATTTGTGCTCACAGCAAGCTCCCACAAACAGCAATGTGATAATATCCAGATCACCTGTGGTATTGGTTGTCATTTCGCTGTCATTCTGCCTTTGAAACTGATGGTAATTCAGGATTTAGCGCATCTGCAACATAATGCGTAAATACTAAAGTTGTGGTCTGTCATTCACTGCTCCACCACAGGATGTGATGTTCCCCCCCAGCGCAGAGTTGGCAATCATGGAATTCTCTCGACTCTGGGAAACTGATGAAAACTACTGCTCTTCCGCAGAAATACAGCTGTTAAATTCTCCATTAAAAGTTAGGTATAACTGGGATTTTAACAGCGTGCTGACTGCTTAAGAAAGAAAAAGGTTGGGCAGTGTCAAATTTATCCATTTTAATAAAAAAATAAAACTGTTAAGTAACTTTAAAAAAAAGTTAGTTCACCTTTATTTCAGATTTGTCATTTCCCCATGTGCAAGCCACAATCTTTGTTTTGCTCTAACATTTTTTAAGTTATAATTTGAAGAGCTTAGCCACCTCCTTGTTCACGGCCTGTGAAAATTCTGCATTTAGATTGGATGTTTAGACAGCTTGTTGACATTGCAGCAGCTCGCGCTAGGAGATTCCCACTGTACTCTCTTGATTTGAATTACATGTCAGAAAACCCAAACTTCTTGACACAGAGATCGCCACATTTTTGTGTGAAGCTTACTTCGGGGCTGGGGGTGAAAGTCTTCGCTTCGCCACTGGCCGCAAATTCCGAGCCATTATGGAACAGTTTTTGCAGAGTGACCGAGGCTGCCTCTGAAACTGCATACAATTAGTATTTAAATAAGCTCGTATGGTGAAGCTGCTATCTCTTTGGCCCTTCGAAAAGCTGCTCATTGTGGCCCCTCTCCCAGATTCCAGCCCCAGCTCTGTGCTCAGTGGCCTCTCTCCCAGATTCCAGCCCTGTGCTCACTGTGGTCCCTCTCCCAGATTCCAGCCCCAGCTCTGTGCTCACTGTGGCCTCTCTCCCAGATTCCAGCCCAGCTCTGTGCTCACTGTGGTCCCTCTCCCAGATTCCAGCCCCAGCTCTGTGCTCACTGTGGCCTCTCTCCCAGATTCCAGCCCCAGCTCTGTGCTCACTGTGACCCCTCTCCCAGATTCCAGCCCCAGCTCTGGGCTCAGTGGCCTCTCTCCCAGATTCCAGCCCCAGCTCTGTGCTCACTGTGACCTCTCTCCCAGATTCCAGCCCCAGCTCTGTGCTCACTGTGGCCTCTCTCCCAGATTCCAGCCCCAGCTCTGTGCTCACTGTGGTCCCTCTCCCAGATTCCAGCCCCAGCTCTGTGCTCACTGTGGCCCCTCTCCCAGATTCCAGCCCCAGCTCTGTGCTCACTGTGGTCCCTCTCCCAGATCCCAGCCCTGTGCTCACTGTGGCCTCTCTCCCAGATTCCAGCCCCAGCTCTGTGCTCACTGTGACCTCTCTCCCAGATTCCAGCCCCAGCTCTGTGCTCACTGTGGCCCCTCTCCCAGATTCCAGCCCCAGCTCTGTGCTCACTGTGACCTCTCTCCCAGATTCCAGCCCCAGCTCTGTGCTCACTGTGGCTCCTCTCCCAGATTCCAGCCTCAGCTCTGGGCTCAGTGGCCTCTCTCCCAGATTCCAGCCCCAGCTCTGTGCTCACTGTGACCTCTCTCCCAGATTCCAGCCCCAGCTCTGTGCTCACTGTGGCCTCTCTCCCAGATTCCAGCCCCAGCTCTGTGCTCACTGTGGTCCCTCTCCCAGATTCCAGCCCCAGCTCTGTGCTCACTGTGGCCCCTCTCCCAGATTCCAGCCCCAGCTCTGTGCTCACTGTGGTCCCTCTCCCAGATCCCAGCCCTGTGCTCACTGTGGCCTCTCTCCCAGATTCCAGCCCCAGCTCTGTGCTCACTGTGACCTCTCTCCCAGATTCCAGCCCCAGCTCTGTGCTCACTGTGGCCCCTCTCCCAGATTCCAGCCCCAGCTCTGTGCTCACTGTGACCTCTCTCCCAGATTCCAGCCCCAGCTCTGTGCTCACTGTGGCCCCTCTCCCAGATTCCAGCCTCAGCTCTGTGCTCACTGTGGTCCCTCTCCCAGATTCCAGCCCCAGCTCTGTGCTCACTGTGGCCCCTCTTCCAGATTCCAGTCCCAGCCCTGTGCTCCCTCTCCCAGATTCCAGTCCCAGCTCTGGGCTCACTGTGGCCCCTCTCCCAGATTCCAGCCGCAGCTCTGTGCTCACTGTGGCCCCTCACCCAGATTCCAGTCCCAGCTCTGGGCTCACTGTAGCCCCTCACCCAGATTCCAGCCCCAGCTCTGGGCTCACTGTGACCCCTCACCCAGATTCCAGTCCCAGCTCTGGGCTCACTGTGGCCCCTCACCCAGATTCCAGCCCCAGCTCTGGGCTCACTGTGACCCCTCACCCAGATTCCAGCCCCAGCTCTGAGCTCACTGTAGCCCCTCACCCAGATTCCAGCCCCAGCTCTGGGCTCACTGTGGCCCCTCTCCCAGATTCCAGTCCCGTGCTCACTGTGGCCCCTCTCCCAGATTCCAGTCCTGTGCTCACTGTGGTCCCTCTCCCAGATTCCAGCCCCAGCTCTGTGCTCACTGTGGCTACTCTCCCAGATTCCAGCCCCAGCTCTGGGCTCACTGTGACCTCTCTCCCAGATTCCAGCCCCAGCTCTGTGCTCACTGTGGCCACTCTCCCAGATTCCAGTCCCAGCTCTGTGCTCACTGTGGCCCCTCTCCCAGATTCCAGCCCCAGCTCTGTGCTCACTGTGGCCACTCTCCCAGATACCAGCCCCAGCTCTGTGCTCACTGTGGCCCCTCTCCCAGATTCCAGTCCCAGCTCTGGGCTCACTCAGCTGCTCTCACCTGGGGACAGCGCGTCACAATCGGCCCACGCGCACCTGAGCTGGGCACCAGGCCCCGCCCCCTTGCTGCGCCGCCATTGGTTGAAGGACCCGCCGCCAGCTCGTTCCGCCCATCTCCGCCGGGGCTCTTCCTATTGGTCCGAGCTCCCGTCAGTCAGGCCGAGCACACGTGGTGCTGGGCGGGCAGTTTGAGGCGGTTTGTTCTGGAACTTTCCTTCAGCAGGATGGTGTGATTGACGGATGGGACAAGGATCCCGCAGCCTCTGCTGTTCAGGCCTGAATCATTGGGCCGGTTAGCAACTTATTGAGGGCCCGCGGCCGGGGAGTGAGAAGCTGCTGCGATCCCGGGGGAACATCTTGTGGCGCCGCCCAGGTCCTCAGTCTGGTCATCGGCGGCAACACCCGGGCTCGGCCCCGCCCACAACCAGGCTCAGCCCCGCCTCTCGCACACTCCGATTGGTTGGAGGACCAACTGCCCGCTCGATCCTCCAGCCCCGCCCCCGCTCTTTCTATTGGTTCGGAGCTGCTGTCATTCACCCGGGCAATGTGAGCTGAGCATGCGCGGTGGGGCGGCTGTGTCTGAGGCAGCAGGTGAGAGATGGGCGGAGGGAGGGAGGGAGCGGGTTAATAAACCCCGGGGGGGCCGCGGGCATCACACACACCGAGTGCGGGCCCAGGCCCCGCCCGTCCAAGAGACAACATTCTGCATTATCCGCTTCACACACACCCGCTGTGGGCCTCAGGCCCCGAACAACAACCTGCGGCTCCGGCTCCGGCTCGAGGTTGGTTGCTAGGCACTGCAGTGATGTCATAAAGCAGGGCCATTCAGCCCAGCGGGTCCTCTCCTTGTCCCTTTAAAGGTGGAGAGCTGGGACATCCTGTCTCAACACACATCCCCCTGTTCATACTGAGAATCCCCGGGGAAGGGCCAGGGCCCAGAGTGTGGAACACAACCAAGGGGGAAAGAGAAGGAGAGCTGGGACATCCTGTCTCAACACACTTCCCCTGTTCATACTGAGAATCCCCGGGGAAGGGCCAGGGCCCAGAGTGTGCAACACAACCAAGGGGGAAAGAGAAAGAGAGCTGGGACATCCTGTCTCAACACACTTCCCCTGTTCATACTGAGAATCCCCGGGGAAGGGCCAGGGCCCAGAGTGTGCAACACAACCAAGGGGGAAAGAGAAGGAGAGCTGGGACATCCTGTCTCAACACACATCCCCCTGTTCATACTGAGAATCCCCAGGGAAGGGCTTGGGCCCTGAGTGTGCAACACAACCAAGGGGGAAAGAGGAGGCGAGACGGTGCAGTGTGGGAAATGAGAGAGGAATCTGCTCATTCCCAGGGGCAGATCGAAGTGCTTTGAGTGGTGGGTCCAGCAATGAAAGTGAAACCAAACCAGAGGGAACAAATAAAAATGCAATCCAAGGGAAGCGGGAAGAAACCACAACCAGCCCAAAAGTGGGACTAATCACCCAAAAAGGTCACTCTAGACCGTTAGAAACTGCTCCTAGTGACTGTGTGCCTGCAGGACTCGGCTTCACACCAGTATTTAACGGCACAGAGTGCTGGCCTCACACCCAGGGGTCAATGTGTTAGAATTCCAGGGGCAGTGAGAACATGCTTGGAAATATCCTGGAGAATATAAGAAATAGGAGTAGGCCATTTGGCCCCTCGAGCCTGCTCCGCCATTCAATAAGATCATGGCTGATTTGATCTTGGTCTCAACTCCACTTCCCTGCCCGTTCCCCAAGCCCTTGACTCCATTCTCCTTCAAAAATCTGTATCACCACCTTAAATATGTTCAAAGACCCATCCTCCACAGCTCTCTAGGGTAGAGAATTCCAAAGATTCACGACCCTCTAAGAGAAGAAATTCCTCCTAATTTCTGTTTTAATTGGGCGACCCTTTATTCTGAAACTATGCTCCCTAGTTCTGGATTCCCCCATGAGGGGAAACATCCTCTCTCCATCTACCCTGTCAGGAGCAGTGAAAGCTCACTGGGCCCCAGCATATGCTCATCGCAAAACACCGGGAAAGGGAAAAGTCAGCTCTGAAGCCAGTTTGCTGCTCCTTCTGCCCAGCACTGCCTGCACCCCCGGCACACGGAGGGGGAATTTTAGCCTCAGTATTACAGGTTTCATTTACAGGCTGGTGAGAGAAATAGTTCATACTGACACCGAGCTGTGTGATTGGTTCAGTCTATATGTGACTGACGGGCTCTTTTAAATTTGAGTGGTCATGTATTCGAATTCCCCGTAACTCTAATGGTGGATATAAAAGAGAGATGTGTTCAAATCAAAGAGTCTCCTTGGAGATTCTCAGAGAAGTAACGGGTCAGCTTAAAACTCTGAAAAAGAGAAAATTTTTTAGAAGTTTCCAATCAGCAGTTTTTGACCGATATTGACTCCCACAGGGATGGAGAATTCTACAATAAGAAAGAACTGGTCACGATTTGAAAGGTATTAAAGGATTCGAGGGGCTCTTACATTTGGGGTCTTTATTTTGTTCACTCGAGGAGTTAGATAACAGACTTCCTGCTGTCAATAAGGAGTTGGATTATTGGACCATGATGTATTTACTTGTTCATATTTTGTTAAATACATTTGCTGAGTGGATTTAAATTCAAGACGAGGTTTGCAGGCATGATGATTTATTCACACATCGAAGGTGAGAGAGATGCTGTGGGGCACATGCTAAGTCCAGTAGCTGAACGTAATTAACAAACTGTGTTTTGTGTTTAATGATCCTGGGCATGTTACCGAGACCGTCCCTGGATATCAAGGCAAGGAGAGGCACTCTGGAAGGTAGGGGGAGCTGGGACTTGTCTATGAGAGTAACGAACAGATTTGAGAACTGAAATAATCTAGAATTAAAAAGGAGAAAAGGCCCAAAATGGAGCAGTCAGTAACAGGACATCAATTAGTCTCCTCTTATCTTGGAACATTAAATATCGACACTGTTTTATTTGAAATATCAAAATATTAAACAGCAGCCCAGTTACAGGGGTTATTAACATCAGCAGAAACAAACCACAACTGTCAGAATGAATATGGTTCAGCCGGGATGTGATTAACAGCAGCAATAATAGTAGACTCCCACCCCTGCAGTCACTTGTGAACTTGCTGGTATGTCAGCAGGATGGATGAATGAGTGAATCCCTTCCCACACTCAGAGCAGGTGAACAGCCTTTCCCCAATGTGAACTTGCTGGTGAGTAAGAAGTCTGGATGACTGAGTGAATCGCTTCCCACACTCCAAACAGGTGAATGGGCTCTCCCTGGTGTGAACTTGCTGGTGCGATAGAAGGTTAAATGAACTAGTGAATCCCTTCCCACACTCAGAGCAGGTGAACAGTCTCTCCCCAGTGTGAATACGCTGGTGCGTTAGAAGGTTGGATGACTGAATGAAACTCTTTTTGGAGTTCATCTGCAAAACAAAAAAACATTAAACGGTGCCACCCGACCTGGGTGACACTCCAGACATTTACAAGGCCCTTTTTTTTCCCCCTTTTTTTTTGTTTTTTTTTTGTGTTTTTCTTTTTTTTTTGGGGGGATGACTGAATGAATCCCTTCCCACACACAGAACAGGTGAATGGTCTCTCCCCAGTGTGAACTCGCTGGTGTGTCAGCAGGTTGGATGAACTGAGTGAATCCCTTCCCACACTCAGAGCAGGTGAACGGTCTATCCCCAATGTGAACTCGCTGGTGCTTTAGCAGGTCGGATGACAAATTGATTCCCTTCCCACACTCACAGGTGAACTGTCTCTCTGTAGTGTGAGCTCCCTGGTTTGTCAGCAGGTGGGATAACTGAGTGAATCCTTTCCCACACTCAGAGCAGGTGAAAGGCCTCTTCCCAGTGTGAATACGTTGGTGCTTTAGAAGGTTGGATGACTGAGCGAATCCCTTCCCACACCCAGAGCAGGTGAAAGGCCTCTCCCCAGTGTGAACTCGCTGGTGTGTCAGCAGGCTGGATGACTGAGTGAATCGCTTCCCACACACAGAGCAGGTGAATGGCCTTTCCCCAGTGTGAACTCGCTGGTGTGTCAGCAGGGTTGATGATGAAGGGAATCCCTTTCCACACATGGAGCAAGTGAATGGGCTCGCCCCAGTGTGAACTTGTTGGTGTGTCAGCAGGTTGGATGACTGAGTGAAAAGCTTCCCACAGTCAGAGCAGATGAACGGCCTCTCCCCAGTGTGAACTCGCTGGTGTGTCAGCAGATGGGATGACCGAGTGAATCCCTTCCCACACATGGGGCAGGTGAACGGTCTCTTCCCGGTGTGACTGCGTCGATGAGTTTCCAGCTCAGACGGGTAACTGAATCCCTTTCCACAGTCCCCACATTTCCACGGTTTCTCCGTGGTGCAGGTGTCCTTGTGACTCTCCATGGTTGGATGATCAGTTGAAGCCTCGTCCACACACACAACACGTGTAATGGTTTCTCCGTGCTGTGAATGGTGCGATGTTTTTTCAGGTTGTGTAACTGGTTAAAGCTCTTTCCACAGTCAGTGCACTGGAACACTCACGCGGGTGTGTGTGTCTCGGTGCTTCTCTAGTCACGCCGATTTGTGAAATCTTTTCCTAAAGACAGAACAAGCAAATAATTCTCCTGCCATATTCAAAGGCCGATGATATTCAGGTCCGGAGTAATCAAGTGACTCTGTCAGATCTTGATGTGATGTTTGGTTTTTGTTTCCTGTCTGAAAATCTCCCCTTCTAATACTCTGTAAAAGGAGATTACAGAACTCATCACTAAGTACAGAACAGACAATTCTAGTTTCTATGGAACATTCTTTCCTCTCTTGTTTCCCCAAAGCTGCAAATCCCCGTTCCGCACTCTCCCTCCTCCCTGTGCTGAAAGCCAAACACATCGCACGTCTCAAGACAGTTTGTCCTCCGCTCCCAGTTTTCACCACCAACTCTGGCTGGGTGCAGTTTTACACTCACTGGTTCCCCTCCCTCTCCCTCTCCTCCCCTGAAAGTGCTGACTCTGGTTGGGTGTAGTTCTATACTCACTGGTTCCCCTTCCTCTCCTCCCCTGAAGGTGCTGACTCTGGCAGGTTTCAGTTTGACACTCATGGTTCCCCTCCCTCTCCTTCCCTGAAGGTGCTGACTCTGGCTGGGTTCAGTTCTACACTCACTGGTTCCCCTTCCTCTCCTCCCCTGAAGGTGCTGACTCTGGCTGGTTTCAGTGCTACACTCACTAGTTCCCCTCCCTCTCCTCCCCTGAAAGTGCTGACTCTGGTTGGGTGTAGTTCTATACTCACTGGTTCCCCTTCCTCTCCTTCCCTGAAGGTGCTGACTCTGGCAGGTTTCAGTTCGACACTCACTGGTTCCCCTCCCTCTCCTCCCCTGAAAGTGCTGACTCTGGTTGGGTGTAGTTCTATACTCACTGGTTCCCCTCCCTCTCCTTCCCTGAAGGTGCTGACTCTGGCTGGGTTCAGTTCTACACTCACTGGTTCCCCTCCCTCCCCTCCCCTGAAGGTGCTGACTCTGGCTGGGTTCAGTTCTACACTCACTGGTTCCCCTTCCTCTCCTTCCCTGAAGGTGCTGACTCTGGCAGGTTTCAGTTCGACACTCACTGGTTCCCCTCCCTCTCCTCCCCTGAAAGTGCTGACTCTGGTTGGGTGTAGTTCTATACTCACTGGTTCCCCTCCCTCTCCTTCCCTGAAGGTGCTGACTCTGGCTGGGTTCAGTTCTACACTCACTAGTTCCCCTCCTTCTCCTCCCCTGAAGGTGCTGACTCTGGCAGGTTTCAGTTCGACACTCACTGGTTCCCCTCCCTCTCCTTCCCTGAAGGTGCTGACTCTGGCTGGGTTCAGTTCTACACTCACTGGTTCCCCTCCCTCCCCTCCCCTGAAGGTGCTGACTCTGGCTGGGTTCAGTTCTACACTCACTGGTTCCTCTCCTTCTCCTCCCCTGAAGGTGCTGACTCTGGCAGGTTTCAGTTCTACACTCACTGGTAACCTGAAATATAACAGAAAATAATGGAAATACTCAGGCAACATCTGTAGAGATAGAAATTAGAGTTAAGGTATCAGGTCACTTTCCTTTCATCAGAACTGGAAAATAGGAGCAGGGGTCGGCCCTCCGGCCCCTCGAGCCTGCTCCGCCATTCAATAAGATCATGGCTGATCATCAACCTCAACTCCACTTTCCCGCCCCATCTCCCTATCTCTTGATTCCTCGAGACTCCAAAAATCTATCTATCTCAGTCTTGAATATAAGTTTTAAATAAGTGCAGAGGCAGGGAAAGGGGAGGAAAGACAGGAGTGATTAAATGACAAAAGGGATGATGGAGCAAGGCAAAAGGAGATGGTGATGGGACAAGAAACAAAAGATGGGTCTGGAGGAGGTGTAAATGGCAATAGGAGATCATTACCAACAGCTGCTGTACTAAACAATGGGAGCGGTGGTTATGGTGAAATTGTGGAAATCAATGTTGAGTCCGGAAAATGAAATTCTGTGCCTCGAGCTTTATTAGAACAGTGGAGGAGGCCGAGGACAGCGAGGTCAGAGTGGGAGTGGTCCGGAGAATTTCAGTAACAAGCGATCGGAAACTCAGAGTCATGCTTGCGACTGAACGAAGGTATTCCGCGATGCGATCACCCAATCTGCATTTGGTCTCTCCAATGTCGAGGACACTGCATCACAAGCAGCGAATACAGTATACTAAATTCAAAGTAGTACAATAAATCGTTGTTTCACCTGGAAGGAGTGTCTGTGGCCCTGACGGTGGGAAGGGAGGAGGTGAAAGGACAGGTGTTGTATTTCCGATTTTAAAGTAGGAAATGAGGCAATTAATTTGTGCACAGAAAGCTCCCACAAACAGCAATGAACAGATAACGTATTTTAGTGATGTTGATTGAGGGATATATATTGGCCAGGACACCGAGGTAACTCCCCTGCTCTTCTTCGATATAGTGCCATAGGATCTTTTAAATCTACTCTCATTGCAGCCGGGTCCTCGGTTTAACGTCGCATCACAAGAGACGACACCTCTGACAGTGCAGTGCTGCACTGGAGTGCCAGCCTGGATTTTTGTGCTCAAGTCTCTGGAGTGGGACTTAAGCAGCTCTGAGAACAAGGGGATCTAAATCTGGGCCCATCTGTTACAATTCTATGGGCTGTAAACTGTCTCCCCAGCATTTACCAGCGCCTTCAGGAGAGATGCTAAGAAAGCCCCTGTGTGCAGAGTGAGAACAAAATCAATGAGTCAATGATTTTCTCTCCCGGTCACTGGGACCCTGAAGCCCCGCCCACTCTTTGTTGCTTTACAAATATGGACAAAGAAGTTCCTTTGAACCATCCCGTAATATAACTATATCACATAAGATGTGAAATCAGTTATTTTCTGCATAATTTATCTTTTTTGATCCGATTTCATAAAAATCCTCCACACACATTGCATGACAGGGGACAAGAGATAGAGAGGGAAACCAGTCTCCATTTCTCCTTCATTTACAGACCCTCCCTGGTCTGTCACCAATTCTCCTTCATTTACAGACGCTCCCTGACCAATCACCAATTCTCCTTCATTTACAGACACTCCCTGACCATTCACCATTTCTCCCTCAATGACAGATGCTCCCTGACCAATCACCAATTCACCTTCATTTACAGACCGGTCTGTCACCATTTCTCCTTCATTTACAGATGCTCCCTGACCACTCCATGTTTCTGCTTCATTTGCAGACGCTCCCTGACGAGTCACCGCTTTGTGGACCTTTCTGTTGTGGCTTTCAACAATAAAAACCCTGTGGGGTGGAGCAAACATTGCAACATTTGGTAGTGAAATGGATTAGTGCAGGACAGACAGCAGGGATTATTTGAGGAAATAACACAGTGCAGTGAGAAAGGAAATGCAGAGGATGTTGTGTAGATGGATTGTCAAAGGGTGTTTGATAAGGTGCCGGACAGGAGGCTTGTTGATCAAATCACGGTATTAAAGGGAGTGGGCAGCGTGGAGAGGATATTGGGTAAAGGGCAGAAAATAGAGAGTAGTGGTTCATGGATGTTTTTCAGACTGGAAGAATGTAAACAGTGGTGTCCCCAGGGTCAGTATTGGGACCATTGCTCTGCTCAATATAGAGAAATGATCTGGGCTTGGATATATGGGGCACACGATCAAAATCTCCAGAGGAGACCAAAAAAGGGACGATGGCCAACTGTGAAATGACTGTAAGTAGTTTCAGTATGAATACACAGGTTAGTAAATAGGGTGGGTAGATGTCAGATGAAATGTAACCGAGATAATTGTGAGGTGATATTTCTTTGTCCCAAAATGTGTGAGGAAAAGTACATTAAATGGTAAAAATGTAAAAGCAGTAGAGAAGCAGAAAAGGAAAGGGGTGTTAGATTCTAGCTAATGCCTTGTAACATCGGTGGTATGAGACGTGAATTGGCTAGAATAGACTGGCAAATGATACTTAAAGGGTTGGTAGTGGATAGGCAATGGCAAACATTTAAAGATCACATGGATGAACTTCAACAATTGTACATCCCTGTCTGGAGTAAAAATAAAACAGGGAAGGTGGCTCAACCGTGGCTAACAAGGGAAATTAGGGACAGTGTTAAGTCTAAGGAAGAGGCATATGAATTGGCCAGAAAAAGCAGCAAACCTGAGGACTGAGAGAAATTTAGAATCCAGCAGAGGAGGACAAAGTGTTTAATTCGGAGGGGGAAAATAGAGTATAAGAGGAAGCTTGCTGAGAACATAAAAACTGACTGCAAAAGCTTCTATAGATATGTGAAGAGAAAGAGATTAGTGAAGACAAATGTAGGTCCCTTGCAGTCAGAATCAGGTGAATTTATAATGGGGAACAAAGAAATGGTGGACCAATTGAACAAATACTTTGGTTCTGTCTTCACGAAGGAAGACTCGAATAACCTTCCGAAAATACTAGGGGACCGAGGATCTAGCGAGAAGGAGGAACTGAAGGAAATTATTATTAGTCAGGAAATTGTGTTAGGGAAATTGATGGGATTGAAGGCTGATAAATCCCCACGGCCTGATAGTCTGCAGCCCAGAGTACTTAAAGAAGTGGCCTTAGAAATAGTGGATGCATTGGTGATCATTTTCTAACAGTCTGTCGACTCTGGATCAGTTCCTATGGACTGGAGGGTAGCTAATGTAACACCACTTTTTAAAAAAGGAGGGAGAGAGAAAACGGGGAATTATAGACCGGTTAGCCTGACATCGGTAGTGGGGAAAATGCTGGAATCAATTATTAAAGATGAAATAGCAGCGCATTTGGAAAGGATTGACAGGATCAGTCCAAGTCAGCATGGATTTATGAAAGGAAATCATGCTTGACAAATCTTCTATAATTTTTTGAGGATGTAACTAGTAGAGTGGACAAGGGAGAACCAGTAGATGTGGTGTATTTGGACTTTCAAAAAGCTTTTGACAAGGTCCAACACAAGAGATTGGTGTGCAAAATTAAAGCACATGATATTGGGGGTAATGTATTGACGTGGATAGAGAACTGGTTGGCAGACAGCAAGCAGAGAGTCGGGATAATCGGGTCCTTTTCAGAATGGCAGGCTGTGATTAGTGGGGTACCATAGGGCTCAGTGCTGGAATCCCAGCTATTTACAATATACATCAATGATTTAGATGAAGGAATTGAGTGTAATATCTCCAAGTTTGCAGATGACACTAAGCTGGGTGGCTGTGTGAGCTGTGAGGAGGATGCTAAGAGACTGCAGGGTGACTTGGACAGGTTAGGTGAGTGGGCAAATGCATGGCAGATGCAGTATAATGTGGATAAATGTGAGGTTATCCACTTTGGTGGCAAAAACATGAAGGCAGATTATTATCTGAATGGCGGGCAGATTAGGGAAAGGGGAGGTGCAACGAGACCTGGGTGTCATGGTACATCAGTCATTGAACGTTGGCATGCAGGTACAGCAGGCGGTGAAGAAGGCAAATGGCATGTTGTCCTTCATAGCTAGAGGATTTGAGTATAGGAGCAGGGAGGTCTTACTGCAGTTGTACAGAGCCTTGGTGAGGCCACACCTCGAATATTGTGTTCAGTTTTGGTCTCCTAATCTGAGGAAGTACGTTCTTGCTATTGAGGGAGTGCAGCGAAGGTTCACCAGACTGATTCCCGGGATGGCAGGACTGACATATGAGAAGAGACTGGATCGACTGGGCCCGTATTCACTGTAGTTTAGAAGAATGAGAGGGGGATCTCATAGAAACATATAAAATTCTGACCGTTAGATGCAGGAAGAAAGTTCCCAATGTTGGGGAAGTCTAGAATCAGGGGTCACAGAGTAAGACTAAGGGGTAAGCCATTTAGGACCAAGATGAGGAAAAACTTCTTCACTCAGAGAATTGTGAACCTGTGGAATTCTCTACCGCATAGAGTTGTTGATGTCAGTTCGTTAGATATATTCAAGAAGGAGTTTGATATGGCCCTTATGGCTAAAGGGATCAAGGGGTATGGAGAGAAAGCAGGAAAGGGGTACTGAGGTGAATGATCAGCCATGATCTTATTGCATGGTGGTGCAGGCTCGAAGGGCCGAATGGCCTACTCCTGCACCTATTTTTTATGTTTCTATGTTTCCAGACTCCCACCACCCTTTGGGTAAATAAATTTCCCCTCATGTCTCCTCTATACTTCCATGCAATTACTTTAAATCTGGCCCTCTGGTTGTTGAACCCTCTGCCAAGGAACACAGGTCCTTTCTATCCACTCTATCCAGGCCCCTTATAATCTTATACACCTCAATCAGGTCTCCCCTCAGCCTGCTCTGTCCCAAAGAAAACAGACCTAGACTATCCAATCTTTCCTCATAGCCAAAGTTCGACAGATCAGGCAACAATCTGGTAAATCTCCTCTGCACCCTTTCCTGTAATATGGTGACCAGAACTGCACACAGTACTCCAGCTGCAGCCTAACCAGTGTTTTATGCAGTTCAAGCATACGTCCTTGCCTCTTGTATTCCATGCCTCGACTGATAAAGGTAAGTATTCCATATGCCTTCTTAATCACATTATCTACCTGGCCTGCTACCTTCAGGGATCTGTGAACCTGCACTCCAAGGTCCATTTGTTCCTCTACACCTTTCAATGCCGTACCAGTTAATGTGTATTCCTTTGTCTTGTTAGACCTCCCCAAATGCATTACCTCGCACTTCTCCGGATTGAATTCCATTTGTCACTGTTCTGCAGCTTTCTTAATTATCAACTACACAGCCTATTTTAGTGTCATCTGCAAACTTCATAATCATATCCCCAACATTCAAGTCTAAGTCATTGATACATACCATAAAAAGCAAGGGACCCTGCACTGAGCCCTGCAGAATCTCACTGGATACAGCCTTCCAGTCACAAAAACGCCCATCAACCATTACCCTTTGCTTCCTTCCTCTGAGCCAATTTTGGATCCAACTTGCCTCTTTACCTTGGATCCCATGGGCTTTTACTTTCGTAACCAGTCTGCCATGTGGGACCTGATCAAAAGATTTGCTAAAATTCACGTGCACGACAATATATGCACTGATCTCATCGACCCTCCTGGTTACCTCCTTGAAAAATTCAATCAAGTTAGTCAGGCACGACCTTCCCTTAACAAATCCATGCTGACTGTCCTTGATTAATCCATGTCTTTCCAAATGAAGATTTATTCTTTCCGTCAGGATTTTTTGCAATACTTTTCCCACCACTGAGGTTAGCTGACTGGCCTGTAATTACTTGGTCTATCCCTTTCTCCCTTTTTAAGCAAAGGTCTTGGTCGGCTGGCGCAGACACGATGGGCCGAAATGGCCTCCTTCCGTGCTGTACATTTTTATGATTCTATGAAAAAGTATCGTTTATTCCTACTCTGTTTTCTGTCCATTAACCAATCATCAATCCATGATAATATATTACCCTTAATCCCATGAGTGGTATTTTAGCCATGTTATGTTAAAGGAAGAGAGGTTGTTTCCACTGGTTGGGGAGACTAGAACTAGGGCACAGCCTCAAAATACGGGGAAGCCAATTTAAAACCGAGTTGAAAAGGAATTTCTTCTCCCAGAGGGTTGTGAATCTGTGGAATTCTCTGCCCAAGGAAGCAGTTGAGGCTAGCTCATTGAATGTATTCAAGTCACAGATAGATAGATTTTTAACCAATAAGGGAATTAAGGGTTACGGGGAGAGGGCGGGTAAGTGGAGCTGAGTCCACGGCCAGATCAGCCATGATCTTATTGAATGGCGGAGCAGGCTCGAGGGGCTAGATGGCCTACTCCTGTTCCTAATTCTTATGTTCTTATGTTATCTCTAAAACCTACAAGGGGTTCAGATACACAAATCTTTAAAAGTTGGAGGACAAGTTGATAAAGTGGTTAAAAAACACATGGGATCCTAGGTTTTATAAATAGGGCTGTGGAGTACAAAAGGGCAAAGGTCATGTAAACCTGTACAAATCATTGGTTGGACTGCAGTTCGAATATTGTGTCAGGTTTTGGGGATCTTACACCAGGAAGGATGTGGAGGCCATGGAGAGGGTGCAGAGAGATTCACTGAGACGATACCAGGGAAGAGAGGCTTTAGTTATCAGGGGAGATTGGAGAAACTGGGGCTCTTTTCATTAGAACAAAGGGTAATTGGAGATCTGAGGGAGGTGTTCAAAGTTTGATCAGGTAAATGAGGAAAAACTATTTCCACCAGTTGGAGAGTCAGTAACTCGAGGACATCAAATTCAAATCATCACCAAAAGGCTCAGACCCAGGGAGGAACTATCGAGCACACTGTACAACAATGTTTGGGACACTCACTGTCCCTCCGGATCTGTGTCCGGGGGAGGAACTGATGCGTTTTTCTTATCTTTGTGTTAAATGATGTTCACATCGAGGTGACAGATGTCAGTGCTGGGGTATTCTGAGATCATATTGTCTGCCTGAAGCACTCTGCAGTCAGGTACAGCATGGGTTAAATACAGAGTAAAGCTCCCTCTACACTGTCCCATCAAACACTGCCAACCCATAATGAGCAGAGCTCAGGGAGGTTGGTTGCTAGGCACTGCAGTGATGTCATAAACAGGGCCATTCAGCCCAGCTGGTCCTCTCCTTGTCCCTTTAAAGGTGGAGAGCTGGGACATCCTGTCTCAACACACATCCCGCCCTGTTCATACAGAGAATCCCCGGGGAAGGCCCAGGGCCCAGAGTGTGGAACACAAGCAAGGGGGAAAGAGGAGGAGAGAAGAGGAGGTAAATGAAGGAGTTGGGACTGAGGGCCACCAAGCTGAAGTTTTAGAGGAAGAGTGAGTTCAGTAGTTTAAGATCCAGGGAGAGAACAAGGCACATTGCACAAATTGCGACTATTTTACCCTTCTCTTCACTCTACCCCTGAAGGTGCTGACTCTGGCTGGGTTCGGTTCTACACTCACTGAATCCCCTCCCTCTCCTCCCCTAAAGGTGCTGACTCTGGCTGGGTTCAGTTCTGCACTCACTGGTTCCCCTCCCTCTCCTCCCCTGAAGGTGCTGACTCTGGCTGGGTTCAGTTCTACACTCACCAGTTTCTCTCTAATATGTGACCCATGTGCCCAATCTCCATGTGTGAACCTCGACAGTGAGTGTTGACAGGCTATTCCACTGTCCTCACCCGAGGCCTCATACGTGCATTTTCCAGCAGGGTCACTGATCCCTCCTCCCAATAGCTCAGTGGGTAAAGGTAATGCCCAGTGTGACTGAGTCACATTAACAGGACAGACCCAGGTTTAATCCCGTCTGCATATCCTCACCACCTAATCCCCTGTAAAAGGAGTTTACAAATGTCATCACTGTAGGAACATAGGAACAGGAAAAGGCCATTCGGCCCCTTGAGCCTGTTCCGCCATTCAATTAAATCATGGCTGATCAGTATTTTAACTCCGTCTACCTGTCTTGGTTCCATCGCCCTTAATACCCTTGCCTAAGGAGAATCCATCAATCTCAGTTTTGTAATTTTCAATTATCTCCCAGCCTCAGTTTTATTGGGAACAGAGTTCTGGATTTCCACTATCCTTGAAGAATATAAGAGGATATGAAATAGGAGCAGGAGTGGGCCATGCGATCCCTCGAGCCTGCTCCGCCATTCAATAAGATCAAGTCTAATCTTGTATTTCAGCTCCACTTTCCCGCCCTATCCCCGTATCCCTTGATTTCTTTAGTGTCCAAAAATCTATCGATCTCAGCCCTGAATATACTCAATGATTGAGCATCTGGGGCAGAGAATTCCAAAGATTCACTACCCTCTGAATGAAGACATTTCTCCTCATCTCGGTCATCTCTGGGCCTTAGCCTGAAACTGTGACCCCCTAGTTCTAGACTCTGAGCCAAGAGAAACAGCCTCTCAGCATTTGTGTGAGGAAGTGCTTCCTGACATCACCCTGAACGGCCTAGCTCTGATTTGAAGGTTATTTCCCCATGTTGTGGACTCCCTCACCACTCCTTGAGTGGTCTGCACAGAGCGGTCTTAAATGGAGTGCACTTAAACAGAATGGTTTATTTGGGAACTTGGAAAGAGTGGGAATTGGGAGAAGAGGGGGAAGGAGTTGCAGTTTTTTGCCCACACTGTTTGTAGTGTTTTGTGTTACAGGTAAATATTTAATGTCATTATCCATTACTAAATGCAGATCAAGTAAGAAGTCAAAGAACTAAACTGTAAACTAAGTTACTTTAAATACAAATGTAATTACATTTAATTAAATAGAACAAGGTGATACAAGGCTGACAGTGCTGGTGGTGTGCCACAATTGCAGCATGTGGGAGTTTGTGAGAGCATTGTGATATCCCGGACAAACACCTTTGCAGGAAGTACCTGCATCTTGAGGAGTTTCAGCTCAGAGTTGTTGAGCTGGAGTCTGAGGTGCAGATATTACAGGGTATCCGGGAGGGGGAGAGTTACCTGGACACTTTGAAAAGGAATGTCGTTGTGGCAGGGGACAGTATAGTCAGAGGGATAGATACTGTTCTCTGCAGACGCGACCGGGATTTTTGACGGTTGTGTTGCCTGCCTGGTGCCGGGGTTAAAGAATCTCCTCACGGCTGCAGAAGAATTTGGAGTGGGAAGGGGAGGATCAGTTGTCGTGGTCCATGTAGGAGCCAACGACATAGGTAGAACTAGGAATGAGGTTCTGCTGAAAGAGTTTCAGGAGTTGGGGTCCAAATTAAAAAGCATTTTCAGGTTGGCAGGCTGTAACTAGTGGGGTGCCGCAAGGATCAATGCTTGGGGCCTCAGCTATTCACAATATATATCAATGATTGGGATGAGGGGACCAAATGTAATATATCCAAGTTTGCTGATGACACAAGCTAGGTGGGAATGTAGTTGTGAGGAGGCTGCAAAGAGGCTTCAAGGGGATATAGACAGGCTACGTGAGTGGGAAAGAACATGGCAAGTGGAATATAATGTGGAGAAATGTGAGGTTATCCACTTTAGTAGGAAAAATAGAAAAGCGGAGTATTTTTTTAAATTGTGAGAGATTGGGAAATGTTGGTGATCGGGTGTCCTTGCATACAAATCACTGAAAGTTAACATGCAGGTACAGTAAGCAATTAAGAAAGGAAATGATATGTTGGCCTTTATTTCACGGGGATTTGAGCATAAGAGCAAAGATGTCTTGCTGTAATTATATAGAGCCACGGTGAGACCACACCGAGAGTATTGTGTACAGTTTTGGTCTCCTTACCTAAGGAAGGATATACTTGCCACAGAGAGAGTTCAACAAAGGTTCACCAGACTGATTCCTGGGATAGGGGGATTGTCCTCTGAGGAGAGATTGAGTAGACTAGGCCTATATTTTCTAGAGTTTAGATGAGATGCGATCTCATTGAAACATACACAATTCTTACAGGACTTGACAGGGTAGATACAAGGAGGATGTTTCCCCCCCTGGCTGGGGAGTCAAGAACCAGGCGTCACAGTCTCAGAATAAGGGGTCGGCCATTTAGGACCGCGATGAGAAGAAATGTCTTCACTCAGAGGGTGGTGAATCTTTGGAATTCTCTATTCTAGAGGTCTGTGGCGGCTCAGTCGTTGAGTATATTCAAGACAGAGATTGATAGATTTTTGAATATTAAAAGGAATCAAGGGATATGGGGACAGTGCAGGAAAGTGGAGTTGAGGCAGAGGATCTTATTGACTGGCGGAGCAGGCTCGAGGGGCTGAATGGCCTACTCCTGCTCTTATTTCTTGTGTCTTATCTCCTTACGGACCTGCCACATAAATACTGTGGCTACAAGAGCAGGTCAGAGGCTGGGTAATCTGCAGCGAGTGTCTTAACTCCTGACTCCCCAAGCCTTTCCACCATCGACAAGGCACAAGTCAGGAGTGTGATGGAATACTCTCCATTTGCCTGGAAGAGTGCAGCTGCAACACTCAGAAGCTCAACATCCAGGACAAAGCAGCCCGCTTCATTGACACCCCATCCACCACCTTAAACATTCACTCCCACCACCACCAGCGCACCGTGGCTGCAGTGTGTACCATCTACAAGATGCACTGCAGCAACTCCCAGCAGCTGCCAAACCCACAACCTCTACCAGCTAGAAGGACACAGGCAGCAGGCACATGGGAACATCACCACCTCCACGTTCCCTTCCAAGCCACCAAGACACCATCCTGATGGGAATATATCGCTGTTCCTTTATCGTCGCTGAATCAAAATCCTGGAACTCCCTCACTAACAGCACTGTGAAAATACCTTTGCCACGCGGACTACAGCGGTTCAAGAAGGCGGCTCACCATCACCTTCTCAAGGGAATTGTTTAACAGGGGTTCACACTGACTCACCTGACAGGCCGACTCAGGATCCACCCCTCAAGCACTGCGATTGGTTGTAGAACACGCTGCTCCCTGGGCCCTCCGGCCTCTGAGCTCTCTTCCTGTTGGTTCCCAGGGCAATCAATCACCACTCGCCAACATTATGCTGCCAGATGAAGTTGAGGGGCTCAGAGGAAGAAATAAAATGAGGCCGTGAATCTGAGTTAATAAATAAAATTAGAGAAGCATGATTACATTTATAAACAAAACTATTTAAAGTCAAATCAAATGGATTGTTGCACTTAATATATTCCTTTTGGGCCAAGTGAAAAACTTGTGATGTTTGGGCTGTGCAGAGTGTCTGTGCCCGGTTACACAGTGTGTCCCTGGCTCTCCGCTCCAAGTGCACATGTTTCAGCTCACATCCAACTGACTGGATAAACCTCGTCCGTCTAAACTCCATCACAGAAATATCAGCATTTGATGTTTGGTTATGCTAAACCTTTATAAAACACTGGTTAGGCCTCAGCTGACACATTGTGTTCAATTGTGGGCACCACACTTTCAGAAGGATGTCTATGCCTTAGAGAGGGTGCAGAAGAGATTTACTAGAATGGTACCAAGGATGAGGGACTTCAGTTATGTGGAGATACTGGAGAAGCTGCGGTTATTCTCCTTGGAGCAGAAAAGATATAGAGGAGATTTGATAGAGTGTTCAAAATCATGAAGAGTTTTAATAGACTAAATAAGGCGCAACACTTTCCAGTGGCAGAAGGTTTGGTAACATGAGGACACAGAGTTCAGGTGATTGGCAAAAGAAGCAGAGGCGACATGAGGAAACATTTTATAAGCAGCGAGTTGTTGCAATCTGGAATGCACTGCCTGATAGGGTGGTGGAAGCAGATTCAATAGTAACTTTCAAAAGTGAATTGGATAAATACTAAAGGGACAATATTTGCAGAGTTATGGGGAAAGAGCAGGGGAGTGGAACAAACTGGATAGCTCTACCATAGAGCCAGCACAGGCATGATGGGCCGAATGGCCTCCTGCGCTTTTTCATTCTATGAAAATGGAAGATGATCTTCCCCGAATGCTCCGACCACATATCCCCAGCATAACCAAGACCGCCTATTTCCACCTCCATAACATCGGCGGTCTCCGCCCTTGCCTCAGCTCATTCTCTGCTGAAATCCTCATTCATTCCTCGGTTACCTCTAGATTTGATTATTCCGACACAGTCCTGGCTGGCCTTCCACATTCAACCCAACATAATCTTGAGCTCAGTCAAAACTCAGCAGCCCGTGTCCTAACTCGCACCAAGTCCCGCTCACCCATCACCCCTGTGCTCGCTGACCGACATTGGATCCCAGTTAAGCAACATCTCGATTTCAAGATTCTCATCCTTGTTTACAATTCCTTCCATAGCTAACCCCTCCCTATCTCTGTTATCTCCTCCAGCCCCACAACCCGCCCCGCCCCCAGCCCCACCATGTCTGCGCTCCTCTAATTCTGCCCTCTTGAGCATCCCTGATTATAATCACTCAACCATTGGTGGCTTGTCTTCTGTTGCCGAGGCCCCAAGCTCTGGAACTCACTGCCTAAACCGCTGTGCCTCTCTACCTCTCTTTCCTCCTTTAAGATGCTCCTTAAAACCTACCTCTTTGACCAAGCTTTTGGTCACCTGCCCTAATTTCACCATATGTGGCTCAGTGTCACATTTTTTGAGAAAAGCAACATATTATATAATATAATACAAGATTACAAGATGTCGTTGGCAGGACCACACCGCGCATGGTCAGCACACGACCACACAGAGCATGGTCAGCACAAGACCACACCGCACATGGTCAGCACACGACCACACCGCACATGGTCAGCACACGACCACACCGCACATGGTCAGCACACGACCACACCGCACATGGTCAGCACACGAACACACCGCGCATGGTCAGCACACGAACAGAATGCGCATGGTCAGCACACGACCACACCGCGCACGGTCAGCACACAACCACACCGCACATGGTCAGCACACGACCACACCGCACATGGTCAGCACACGAACACACCGAACATGGTCAGCACATGACCACACCGAGCATGGTCAGCACACGACCACACCGCACATGGTCAGCACACGACCACACCGCACATGGTCAGCACAAGACCACACCGCGCACGGTCAGCACACGACCACACCGCGCATGGTCAACACACGAACAGAACGCGCATGGTCAGCACACGACCACACCGCACATGGTCAGCACACGAACACACCGCGCATGGTCAGCACAAGACCACACTGAGCATGGTCAGCACACGACCACACCGCACATGGTCAGCACACGACCACACCGCACATGGTCAGCACACGACCACACCGCACATGGTCAGCACATGAACACACCGCACATGGTCAGCACATGACCACACCGAGCATGGTCAGCACACGACCACACCGAGCATGGTCAGCACACGACCACACCGAGCATGGTCAGCACACGACCACACCGAGCATGGTCAGCACACGACCACACCGAGCATGGTCAGCACACGACCACTCCCCCATCCATCCGGCTCGCTCTCGCCTGCGCGCTGGCGGCCTTTACCCGAGGCTCTGTGGCGGGCGGTGATTCTCCGGGCGGGGGAGTGACGTTTGCTTAACATCCGAATGCAAGCAGGGCCGAGCCGGAAAATCGACCCCCAAGAGTCCCGGGTGGCCCACCCTGGCCACGAGCCGATTCTGTTTGACCACAGCCACGTGATCCGCACAGCGCCACAGTGAGTGGGCGGTGCCTGGAGGACAGGGAGCGCGGCGGGTCCTCCAACCAATCCGGGGGCCCAAGGGGCAAGGCTTCAGGGGCACTTCACTCAACATCAGTGCCGCACCTGCCCTGGGAGTGTTTGATGGGACAGTGTAGAGGGAGCTTTATTCTGCCCATCGTGTCTGCGCCGGCCGACCAAGAGCTATCCAGCATAATCCCACTTTCCAGCTCTTGGTCCGTAGCCCTGTAGGTTACAGCACTTAAGTGCACATCCAAGTATTTTTTAAATGTGTTGAGGGTTTCTGCCTCTACCACCCTTTCAGGCAGTGAGTTCCAGACCCCTACCTCTCTGGGTGAAGAAATTTGCCCTCATATCTCCTCTAAATCTTCAACCAATTACTTTAAATCTGTGTCGCCTGATTGTTGAGCCCCTCCGCCAAGGGAAACAGGTCCTTCCTATCCACTCTATCCAGGCCCCTCATAATTTTATACACCTCAATCAGGTCTCCCCTCAGCCTCCTCTATTCTGAAAAAAACAGACCCAGCATGTCCAATCTTTTCTCATAGCCAAAATTCTCCAGTCCAGGTAACATTCTTGTCAACCTTCTCTGCACCTGTTCCAGTGCAATCACATCTTTCCTGTAATGTGGTGATCAGAACTGCACACAGTACTCCAGCTTGCAGCCTGACCAGTGTTTTATACAGTTCAAGCATAACCTCCTTGCTCTTGTATTCCATGCCTCGACTAATAAAGGCAAGTATTCCACATGCCTTCTTAACAATTTTATCTACCTGGCCTGCTACCTTCAGGGATCTGTGAACTTGCACTCCAAGGGCGCTTTGTTCCTGTACACTTTTCAGTGTCGTACCATTTGATGCGTACTGCCTTGCCTTGTTAGACTTCGCTGAAGTGGGGCTAATGAGCTCTGTTATAATTAAAGCATTAAGAATGGATCTCGGAATTAAAACGAGCTGACATAGGCTTTTGTAGTGGTCAAATTTACAAGGGTGTTTAAAAGGAAATGACATATCAGAATGATTAATTGTTACAAGCTGTGTAACCTGAGGACAATTACAGGATGCCCAATTACAGGAGGCCCAACTGTTGAACCACCGGAAACCCAGAGGGGCAGATAAACAGGGCAAGGGGTCAAAAGTGACACAATGGAAAAACTCCATCTGGTCAAGGCAAGAGAGATAAGATAACATTCCAATGTGCTAATGAACTTTTGGGACACAGTGAGGTTTATGGAAAAATACTGGAGATAGGCGTGGTCAAGATTCTACCTTTTACTTTGAGTGACAAGGGTTTTGACCATTCAAATCAAAGTATGTCTCATATATTGAATGTCTGGCCATTATAGGCCGAGGAACTGTATTAAAAACCCTGTGTTTGCTTTGTTCTGAGGACAGCTCAGCAACCGATTGACTGCAGACTTGTCTCTCCCTTGCAAGAAATTAAAGACTACTTGAATCTTCGAATCCAGACCTGGCGTTGAGTGTTAATTTTAAAAATCCCACTACAATTGGCGCTGCGTGCAGGATCTCAAACAGGCGGCGGACACCAGCTGATGGAAGCCATGTCAAAGGTGTGAATATGCTTTAATTACCACGCACAGTTAGGACAAGGGCAGACATCTGTCTGATGTCAACTGCCTGAAAGATCTGAATCTGCAGATCTGGCCGAGACTTCCAAGTAGTCAGTGGAAGATCTCAGGTGAAACAATTATGATTGGTTATATAGAAGTATGACTGTGTAACGTTGCGATTGATAATTGATAAGATTGCAAGTAATGGTCTCACTCATGAGGAGTAAGTAAGGGACGTACTGCTGACAACCAATAAGGTTGCAAGTATTAGTCTCACTCAGGGCAAGTAAGTAAAGGACGTACCGCTTACAACCAATAAGGTTGCAAGTATTAGTCTCACTCAGGGCAAGTAAGTAAAGGACGTACCGCTTACAACCAATAAGGTTGCAAGTAATGGTCTCACTCGTGAGGAGTAAGTAAGTAACATAGAAACATAGAAAATAGGTGCAGGGGTAGGCCATTTGGCCCTTCGGGCTTGCACCACCATTCAATATGATCATGGCTGATCATGCAACTTCAGTACCCCATTCCTGCTTTCTCTCCATACCCCTGATCCCTTTAGCCGTAAAGGCCATATCTAACTCCCTTTTGAAAATATCTAATGAACTGGCCTCAACAACTTTCTGTGGTATAGAATTTCACAGGTTTACAATTCTCTGAGTGAAGAAGTTTCTCCTCATCTCGGTCCTAAATGGCTTGCCCCTTATCCTTATACTGTGACCCCTGGTTCTGGACTTCCCCAACATCTGGAACATTCTTACTGCATCTAACCTGTCCAATCCCATCAGAATTGTAATATGTTTCTATGAGATCCCCTCTCATTCTTCTAAATTCCAGTGAATTTAAGCCTAGGGATGTACCGCTGACAACCAATAGGTTACAAGTATTAGTCTCACTCAGGGACATACCGTTGATAATCTATAGCCATGGGAAGTGAGAAACTCGAGTGGGGACCAGGAATCCCTGACACGGTACCTAGCAGACAAAAATTGAAAACTAATTGAAATAATGATTAAACAAAATTGGAAACCAGACGACCCACCCGCTGAACAAAGAAAATGGTTGGAGTCGGAAAAGAAACAAAAGGAGGAGGAAGCCCTCATTTTAGTCACTCACATGTATTATCAATTAAGTAAATGGCCCAGACTATTGACTGAGAAAGTGACGAAATAAACTGACAGTAGATGTGATGATGACAGCATCCATCAGGACACACAAAAAGGAACAAGAGTTATAACAGACTTCGGGTGTTCTACCCCCGCCAGCAGCCCCCATCAATTAGAAACGTGGGGGGTGGGGAGAGCGGGGGTAGGACACCCGAAGTCTGTTATAACTGCAACAGACTGACAAATGTGGTGGAAATGTAGAGCGAGAGAGGCTCTTTGTAATGCAAAAAAATGAGGGGTCGAAGTTAGTTGCTATGGCGACCGTTTCAACAAAAAAAAGCAGGAAGCAATTCTAAAAGGAGATATTCATGAATTGTAGGCATTTAACAGCAAAAAGTGCTAAAATCTACAGGGGCTACAGATTATGGTGCAGATTATAAAACAAACATTAAATGGTACGACACTGAAAAGTGTAGAGGAGCAAAGGGACCTTGGAGTGTCGGTCCACCGACCCCTGAAGCTAGCAGGCTAGGTAGATAAGGTGGTTGAGAAGGCATATGGAATACTTGCCTTTATTAGTCATGGCATGGAATACAGGAGCAGAGACATCATGCTTGAACTGTAGAAAACTAGTTGGGCCACCACATTACAGGAAAAATGTGATTGCATTGAAGAGTGCAGAGGAGATTTACAAGAATGTTGCCTGGACTGGAGAATTTGGCTGTGCGGAAAGATTAGAGATGCTGGGTTTCTTTTCTTTGGAATAGAGGAGGCCTGAGGGGAGACTTTATTGAGATGTATAAAATTAGGTGGGGCTGAGATAGAGTGATAGGAAGGTCCTGTTTCCCTTGGCGGAGAGGTCAACAAGCAAAGAGCATAGGTTTAAAGTAATTGAAGGGAGGTTTAGAGGAGATATGATAGGGATCAGAAAATGAAAATTGATTTAAGGAATAATGGATAACTAGTTATGACCGAATCAAAAGCAGAAAAGGGAAGATCATGTTTCTTTCTTACTGTTCGTGTTTTTCTTTGATGTTTCAGCAAAGTTTTAAGAAAACATGTTTGGCTGTGGCTCCTCCCCCTTTTCCAAGTGGCATTGGGAAGTTTAATAGTGGAGTTGCTGAGGTTAATTAACCTATTAAAAACCAGACTTGTATTATGGCCATGATCAAATTCTGGTTGATGTAAATTGTGTGGAGAGTTTTTAGTTCCGGACATAAGGCATTTCACATTAATAATTGGTATGATTTTTTTTAAATTTTGACCAATGTGTAACTGGGGAGAAAACGATGAAATACTATTATGTGCAAATGTGTTTTACTGAATGTTCATTTTGAGAATAAAAACACGGAGACTTTATAAAAGTAAAATTTTTAACTGGAGAGTTTAAACTGAAAAAGGCTGCAGGCTGAAGTCGACAATGATTAATGGTGTCTGTGTTTGTCAGCTTTCGAAACAAAGGAAGTTAACTCTTCACAGGCAGCTGTGAACTGTTTTAACTCAGTGGGTAATACCTTTGAAACAGTATGATCCAAAGGGAAGTGGACAGGACACGGGAGCTGGAAGAATCTCCTTGGGTCCCAGATTTAGAACTATCTCCTGTCCACAGACATACCTCGCAAACCCCGCCAATCTCACAGAGTAGTAAGAGACATATCATGAATGGTAGAAGTAGGGAACGGCCGAGGGTATAGGATAGGGGTACATTTACAGCTGCATGGTAATCATACCGCTGTAACCGCCCATTATATCAAGGGGTGCAAGGACGGGAGCGCGGTTGTACAATCAGTAGTTTTAAAAAAGAAGACTCATCCAAAGGCTCCTTCTCCAACGAATAAACAGATTTGTGGGAAAAGCGAATTGTTTGTCATAAACACATCCCAGGGCCAACAAATGGGCTAATGGTAATCTCAACTCAGGTGATATTGTACCATGATGTGCATCACAAAGTGGCACGTGTAATATTGAATCTGACCAAAGTGGAACTACCTGGGTGGTGCAAGCCTAAAACAGCGCAGCTACATAGGAGAATGAGCAAGGGAGTTTGGAAAACAGCCAGTATAACCTGCACTGAATTCAGGGAGAGTGATGGGCTTGATCGTATCTTGTTAAGAATGATGCCGAGACTATTGGGGAGAATAACAGAAGGCAGTGAGGCCTGATTAATATGTTGCAACTGGTTTAATGCTAAAAGGGGGTAAACCAGATTATAGAAGGAGAACAAATAGTCTTCAACGAAACAGCTCGAAGTAATGTATGGATCTTGGTTAGTGGAACAAGCCCAAGGAAACCTGCAGCATATTGCAGAGGGAAAGCTCTCTTTCTGGGTAACTGATCAAGACCTAGGGCAATGTCCACTTATCAACTTACTAAGACTCTGTGCCAAGTCAGAAGGTTGGTACAGGTGTACCCGGTGGCACGAGTGTCATTTACAGGAACAGACTGACATCACCCTGTTAGAGATAGTAGGGTATTACTCAAGCATGCCGGAGAAAATTTAGTAGGATACAATGAACACGGAAAATTAACCCGGATGGATGGGATAACATGGAATTGCACCATGAAGGTAATTGCGGGACAGCATTTTCCTGTATGATCTGTATAAAGAGGGAAGGTGAATATTATGTCAGCACCATACACCGGGAATACCAGTATGGTACAAACCTGACTTGTCCCATTGCGACAGGAACCTTTTGTATTACCCCAGTCCAAACTGTGAGATTTGGGGCGCGGGTTTCATTAAGTAATTATTTGCGAAGGCAATAAATATCATGAGAAAGGAGTTAAAAGTTTAGCTGCCAAAGGGAAGATATAATGAATTTGGATAGTTAATTGGGCCAATTGAGGACCAAGTACAATGGGCATTAAGCGAAATGGGGACGAGAGAGTCACAACGGTTAGACGCTGAGGTGATACTTATGGAACATATGATCGAGATAGTCCGACAATGAACCATGAGACTGTGTGGTTTTTATGTTATCTATTGTCTATCAACAACCGACACACACTATTGGTATGCGACAAGGGTGGCAGCTGTTAACACATTTGACATAGCCAGTATAGACCAAGATGTTCAAGACTTAGCCCACCGTTTGAGAACCCTTTTGCGAAAGAAAAACGATCGGACTTCGCAGTTGTCAGAAATTGGGGACGAGGGTGCCAGAAAAATGCTGCAAATCGAGGAAATCCGAGAGCCTCATGCCCAAACTGTCAATAAGATAAGTGTGCGACTTAATGATCTAACCCAAGAAACACATAAAGACCTTGTATGTGCAATGTACATAGAACATAGAAAATATGTGCAGGAGTAGGCCATTCGGCCCTTCGAACCTGCACCACCATTCAATAAGATCATGGCTGATCGTTCACCTCAGTATCCCTTTCCCGCTTTCTCTTCACACCCCTTGATCCCTTTAGTCGTAAGGGCCACATGTAACTCCCCTTTGAATATATCTAATGAACTGGCCTCAACACTTTCTGTGGGAGAGAATTCCACAGGTTCACAATTCTCTGAGTGAAGAAGTTTCTCCTCATCTCAGTCCTAAATGGCTTACCCCTTATCCTTAGGCTGTGACCCCTGGTTCTGGTCTTCCCCAACGTCGGGAACATTCTTCCTACATCTAACCTGTCCAATCCCGTCAGAATTTTATATGTTTCGATGAGATCCCCTTTCATTCTTCTAAATTCCAGTGAATACAAGCCCAGTTGATCCAGTCTTTCTTGATAGGTCAGTCCCACCATCCCGAGAATCAGTCTGGTGAATCTTCGCTGCACTCCCTCAATAGCAAGAATGTCCTTCCTCAGATTAGGAGACCAAAACTGTACACAATATTCAAAGTGTGGTCTCACCAAGGCCCTGTACAACTGCAGTAAGACCTCCCTGCTCCTGTACTGAAATCTTCTCGCTATGAAGGCCAACGTGCCATTTGCCTTCTTCACCGCCTGCTGTACCTGTATGCCAACTTTCAATGACTGATGTTCCATGACACCCAGGTCTTGTTGCAGCTCCCCTTTTCCTAATCTGCCACCATTCAGATAATAGTCTGTCTCTCTGTTTTTGCCACCAAAGTGGATAACGTCACATTTATCTACATTATACTGCATCTGCCATGCATTTGCCCACCCACCTAACCTGTCCAAGTCACCCTGCAGCCTCTTAGCATTCTCCTCACAACTCACACTGCCACCCAGCTTAGTGTCATCTGCAAACTTGGAGATATTACATTCAATTCCTTCGTCTAAATCATTAATGTATATTGTAAATAGCTGGGGTCCCAGCACTGAACCTTGCAGTACCCCACAAGTCACTGCCTGCCATTCTGAAAAGGACCCGTTTATTCCGACTCTTTGTTTTCTGTCTGCCAACCAGTTCTCTATCCATGTCAATACATTACCCCCAATACCATGTGCTTTAATTTTGCACACCAATCTCTTGTGTGGGACCTTGCCAAAAGCCTTTTGAAAGTCCAAATACACCACATCCACTGGGTCTCCCTTATCCACTCTACTAGTTACATCCTCAAAAAATTGTAGAAGATTTGTCAAGCATGATTTCCCTTTCATAAATCCATGATGACTTGGACCTATCCTGTCACTGCTTTCCAAATGCGCTGCTATTACGTCTTTAATAATTGATTCCAACATTTTCCCCACTACCGATGTCAAGCTAACCCCTGTTTTCTCTCTCCCTCCTTTTTTAAAAAGTTGGTTTACATTAGCTACCCTCCAATCCATAGCAACTGATCCTGAGTCTATAGAATGTTGGAAAATGACCACCAATGTATCCAATATTTCTCGGGCCACTTCCTTAAGTATTCTGGAATGCAGACTATCAGGCCCTGGGGATTTATCGGCCTTCAATCCCATCAATTTCCCAAACACAATTTCTTGACTAGTAAGGATTTCCTTCAGTTCCTCCTTCTCGCTAGACCCTCGGTCCCCTAGTATTTCCGGAAGGTTATTTGTGTCTTCCTTAGTGAAGACAGAACCGAAGTATTTGTTCAATTGATCTGCCATTTCTTTGTTCTCCATTATAATTTCACCTGATTCTGACTGCAAGGGACCTACATTTGTCTTCACTAATCTTTTTCTCTTCCTATATCTATAGAAGCTTTTGCAGTCAATTTTTATGTTCCCTGCAAGCTTACTCTCATACTCTATTTTCCCCCTCCTAATTAAACACTTTGTCCTCCTCTGCTGAATTCTAAATTTCTCCCAGTCCTCAGGTTTGCTGCTTTTTCTGGCTAATTTATATGCCTCTTCCTTGAATTTCACACTATCTCTAATTTCCCTTGTTAGCCACGGGTGAGCCACCTTCCCCATTTTATTTTTACACCAGACAGGGATGTACAATTGTTGAAGTTCATCCATGTGATCTTTAAAAGTCTGCTATTGCCTATCCACCGTCAGCCCTTTAAGTTTCATTCGCCAGTTTATCCTAGCCAATTCACGTCTCATACCATCGAAGTTACCTTTCTTTAAGTTCAGGACCCTAGTCTCTGAATTAACTGTGTCACTCTCTATCTTAATGAAGAATTCTCCTGTATTATGGTCACTCTTCCCCAAGGGGTCTCGCACAACAAGACTGTTAATTAATCCTCTCTCATTACACAACATCCAGTCTAGGATGGCCAGCTCTCTAGTTGGTTCCTCGACATATTGGGCTAGAAAACCATCCCTCCATGCACTCCAGTAAATCCTCCACTGTATTGCTACCAGTTTGGTTAGCCCAATCTATATGTAGATTAAAGTCACCCATGATAACTGCTGTACCTTTATTGCACTGTTTGATGCCATCCCCAACCTCACTACCACTGTTCGGTGGTCTGTACACTTCTCCCACTAGCGTATTCTGCCCTTTGGTGTTCCGCAGCTCCACCCATACAGATTCCGCATCATCCAAGCTAATGTCCTTCCTTACTATTGTGTTAATTTCCTTTTTAACCAGCAACACTACCCCACCTCCTTTTCCTTTCTGTCTATCCTTCCTGAATATTGATTATCCCTGGATGTTGAGTTCCCACCCTTGGTCACCCTGGAGCCATGTCTCCGTAATCCCAATTACATCATATCCGTTAACAGCTATCTGCGCAGTTAATTCATCCACCTTATTACGAATGCTCTTCGCACTGAGACACAGAGCCTTCAGGCTTGTTTTTTTAACACTCTTTGTCCTTTTAGAATTATGTTGTAATTGTGGCCGCTTTTGATTTTTGCCTTTGATTTCTCTGCCCTCCACCTTACCTTATCTCCTTTCTACTTTTTGCTTCCGCCTCCATTTTACTCCCATCTGTCTCCCTGCATAGATTCCCATCCCACTGCCTTATTAGTTTAAACCCTTCCCAACAGTACTAGGAAACAATCCCCCTGGGATATTGGTTCCAGTCCTGCCCAGGTGCAGACCGTCCAGTTTGTACTAGTCCCACCTTCCCCAGAACTGGTTCCAATGTCCCAGGAATTTGAATCCCTCCCTCTTGCACCATTCCTCAAGCCACGTATTCATCTTAACTATCCTGCTATTTCTACTCTGACTAGCATGTGGCCCTGGTAGCAATCCTGAGATTACAACTTTGAAGTCCACCTTTTAATTTAATTCCTAGCTCCCTAAATTCAGCTTGTAGGACCTCATCCCGTTTTTTACCTATATCATTAGTACCTATATGCATCATGACAACTGGCTGTTCACCCTCTCCCTCCAAAATGCCAGGCAGCCACTCCGATACATCCTTGACCCTTGCACCAGGGAGGCAACATACCATCCTGGAGTCTCGATTGCGGCTGCAGAAACGCCTATCTATTCCCCTTACACTAGAATCCCCTACCACTAAAGCTTGCCCACTCTTTTTCCTGCTCTCCTGTGCAGCAGCGCCATCCATGGTGCCATGAACTTGGCTGCTGCTGCCTTCCCCTGATGAGTCATCTCCCCCAACAGTATCCAAAACGGTATATCTGTTTTGGAGGGAGATGACCGCAGCGGACCCCTGCACTACCTTCCTTCCACTGCTCTGCCTGATCGTCATCCATTCCCTATCTGCCTGAGTAACCTATACCTGCGGTGTGACCAACTGACTAAACGTGCTATTCACGACATCCTCAGCATTGCGGATGCTCCAGAGTGAGTCCATGCGCAGTTCCAGTGCTGCAATGCGGTCTGTCAGGAGCTGCAGCATTTATGAGAATGATTCCAGGGATGTGGGACTTCAGTAACATGGATTAACTGGAGAAGCTGGAGTTGTTCTCCTTAGAGCAGAGAAGATTTCATAGAGGTGTTCAAAATCCTGAGGGGTCTGGACAGAGTAGAGAGAAATTGTTCCCATTGGTGGAAGGATCGAGAACCAGAGCAAGTTGTCAGGATCCAGAATGCACTGCCTGAAGGGGTGGTGGAGGCAGAGTCAATCACTGCTTTCAAAAGGGAGTTGGATAAGTACCTGAAGGAGAGAAATCTGTCGGGCTGCAGGGAAAAGGCAGATGAGTGGGACTAGCTGAGGTGCTCTTGCAGAGAGCCGGCAAGGGTTCGATGGGCCAAATGGCCTCCTTCTGTGCTGTAACCATTCTATGATTCTAAAGACACCCAGCTCTACCTCACCACCACTTCTCTCAACCCCTCCACAATCTCTAAATTGTCAGAGTGCTTGTACGACATCCAGTACCAGGTGAGCAGAAATTTCCCTGTCACAAAATCTGTTCCCTAGCCACCGACTCCATCTCTCTCTCTAGCATCTGCCTGAGGCTGAACCAGACTGTTCACAAACTTGGTTTATATTTGACCCTGAAATGAGCTTCTGAGCACATATCTGGACCTTAACATCGCCCGTCTGCATTCCTGTCTCAGCTCATCTGCTGCAGAAGCCATCAAGCATGCCTTTGTTACCTCTCGACTTGACTATTCCAACAAACTCCTGCTGGCCTCCCACAATATACCCTACATTATCCTGAGGTCATCCAAAATTCGGCGTCCTAACTTGCACCAAGTCCCGCTTACCCATCACCCCTTTGCTCGCTGACCTACACTGGCTCAGTTTTGCAACACCTCATTTTCAAAATTCTCATCCTTGTTTACAAATCCCTCCATGGCCTCGCCCCTCCCTATCTCTGTAATCTCATTCAGCCTCACAAGCCCAACCCTCTCCCCATATATCTGATCTCCTTAAATTCTGCCCTCATGAGGATCCCAAATTATAAACAGTTCGCCACTGGTGGTCCTGCCTTCTGTTTTTAGGCCCCAAACTCTGAAACTCCCTCACTCTGCAGGTAGGGGGATTAGAGGGTAAATTTCTTCACCCAGAATTTAGTGGGAGTCTGGAACTCACTGCCTGAAAGGGTGGTCGAGGCAGAAACCATCATAACATTTAAAAAGTGCTTGGATCTGCACTTGAAGTGCCGTAACCTACAGGGCTACAGACCAAGAGCTGGAAAGTGGGATTAAGATGGATAGCTGTTTGTCGGCCGGCGCGGACACAATGGGCCGAAATGGTCTCCTTCCATGCTGTAAATTTCTGTGATTCTAAATCTCTCTGCTTCGGTGACAAACTATTCTCTTATAACGCTTCTCTCAAGCACCTTTGGATATTTTACTAGGTTGAAGGCGCTATATAAATCCAGGATGGTGTTGTGAGGTGATGAAGAGCCTGTGCCCTGGTTACTGTGGTGAGGTGATGACGCGCCTGTTGCCAAGGTTACTCCATCTCGCGGGCACTGGGACACTGAAGCCCCGCCCACTCTGTTTCTGGCCATGGAGATTGCGCAAGCGCCGTGACCCCGCCCTGTGCAAAATGGAGGCCAGTGACCGCGCTGCCCGGGCCTGTGACCGCGGGGCAAACCCGGGGCCTATGGGCTATGATTCTGCGCCTGAGGCCTACAGCGGGTGTGTGTGTGAAGCTCCCCGGCCCACCTGCGGATCCAGATCCTCCCTCGCGCCCACAATCTCCTACCGCCTACCTGAATAGTCCGGTCCAGTGACGTCCGTCTTCTCCGCTCGCGCATGCTCAGTGAGAGAGACACGGGCTCAGCCCCGCCCATTGGGGGGCGCCTCAAACCCCGCCCCTCACACACTCCGATTGGTTGGAGGACCATTACCCGCTTGGTTCTCCAGTACCGCCCCTGCTCTTCCTATTGGTCCGCAGCTGCCGTCAATCTCTCGGGCAGTGTGAGCTGAGCATGCGCAGAGCGAGCACTGGAGACACGGACGCTGAGACGAGCTCAGACGTATTCAGATTAGGTGAAACTCTTTTTGGAGTTCACCTGCAAAAACATAAAACATTAAACCGTGCCACCCGACCTGGGTGACACACCAGACATTTATAAGGCCCTTTTTTCCTTTTTTTTTTGTGTTTTTCATTTTTTTCTTTTGGTTTTTTTTTTGGGCGCTAAAATCACATTTTTCCAGTGCACCCTATAAAAGGGAAGGGGACACTAAAAGCACTGGCAATTAAAACAAATTAAACTTTAAAACGTAAAATCAAATTAAAATTTGGTTGCCGGGCGTGATGATGCACTCCAGTCCCTCCGGTGCCCACCTCTCGCGGAAGGCCGCGAGCGTACCGGTGGACACCGCGTGCTCCATCTCCAAGGACACCCTGGACCGGATGTAAGAGCGGAAGAGAGGCAGGCAGTCAGGTTGAACGACCCCCTCGACCGCCCGCTGCCTGGACCGGCTGATGGCACCCTTGGCCGTGCCCAGGAGCAGTCCTACGAGGAGGCCTTCGGACCTACCCGCTCCCCTCCGCACAGGGTGCCCAAAGATCAGGAGGGTGGGACTGAAGTGCAGCCAGAATTTCAGGAGCAGCCCCTTCAAATAATGGAACAGGGGCTGCAACCTCGTTCACTCGATAAAAACATGGAACACGGACTCCTCCAGACCGCAGAAATTGCAGGCGGCCTGGGAGTCCGTGAACCGGCTTAAAAATTTATTGCACGGCACTGCTCCGTGCACCACCCTCCAGGCCAAGTCCCCGATGAATAGTGGGAGGACCCCTGCGTAGAGTGCCCTCCATCGGGGACCCCCGCCTCCTCCGGACGGCAAGATGGTACGCCATGGCGTGTCCGGACGGCCGGCGAGGATGGCAAAGTTGAGAGTGTGCAGGAGCAGCCCGTACAGGAAACCCCTCCGCGTGGAACTGAAAGGCACGGAGGGGATTTCCCCGAGGCGGCTCAAGTTGTGAGGCGCCGGCCCCCGAGGGAGGTTCCGGGGTTTGGCGCCGATGAGGAATTCCGTCCGGACGGGGGTCAGTTCGGACGGGATCTCCCCACGTGCTTGAGCCTCCTCGATGCACCTAACGGAGTCAGGGCCCAGAGCTGTTTTTAGCGACTCGATGGCATCGGCCGCGCGGCGGACGTTGGCAGAGTTTAGGCGCCGCGCCAGCGTGTCTGGCACCATCCAGCCCGCTCCTCCGCCATCGAGCAGGTCCCTGACCCTGGTCACCTCACCAGCCACAGCCCTCTCTTCCGACCGCCACATAAAACCTCGGTCGTGGAGGTACGGATTCCCGAGCAGCGGCTCCTGCAGGACGGCCGCCACTCCAGCCGGCGGAGAGCTGCGCTTGGTGGAGACTTTGTTCCAGACCCTGATGAGTTCCCTGTAAAAGACAGGCAGCTCCCGGAGGGCGGTCCTGGCACCCCCCAAGTTCACAAACAGGAGCTGCGTGTCATAATTGAGGTCGCGCTGCTGGCGGCTGAGACGAGCTCAGGCTGGAGCGGGACTCTGCACCGGGTGAGAATCAGCGGTGCGCAGGGGAGTCATCGATCGGCAAGTGGGCGGGGAGGCTTCATAAACAAATGGTGTAGGCCGCCAGTCCCGAGTAATAACCCGGAACTCCCGCGTTTGCAACGACGGGTTTTTCTCCCAGTAACAGGCCCCGATTATCCGCCATCTTGGCACGGGAACACTGGGCGGGGCTTCAGTGTGTCATAAGAACCGGGTCATAAGAACATAAGAATTAGGAACAGGAGAAGGCCATCTAGCCCCTCGAGCCTGCTCCGCCACTCAAAAAGATCATGGCTGATCTGGCTGTGGACTCAGCTCCACTTACCCGCCCGCTCCCCATAACCCTTAATTCCCTTATTGGTTAAAAATCTATCTATCTGTGACTTGAATACATTCAATGAGCTAGCCTCAACTGCTTCCTTGGGCAGAGAATTCCACAGATTCACAATCCTCTGGGAGAAGAAATTCCTTCTCAACTCAGTTTTAAATTGGCTCCCCCGTATTTTGAGGCTGTGCCCCCTAGTTCTAGTCTCCCCGACCAATGGAAACAACCTCTCCGATTCTATCTTGTCTATCCCTTTCATTATTTTAAATGTTTCTATTAGATCACCCCTCATCCTTCTGAACTCCAATGAGTAAAGACCCAGTCTACTCAATCTATCATCATAAGTTAACCCCCTCATCTCCGGAATCAGCCTAGTGAATCGTCTCTATACCCCCTCCAAAGCCAGTATATCCTTCCTTGAGTAAGGTGACCAAAACTGCATGCAGTACTCCAGGTGCAGTCTCACCAATACTCAGTACAGTTGCAGCAGGACCTCCCTGCTTTTGTACTCCATCCCTCTCGCAATGAAGGCCAACATTCCATTCGCCTTCCTGATTACCTGCTGCACCTGCAAACTAACTTTTTGGGATTCATGCACAAACACCCCCAGGTCCCAATCTCCGGGAGTGAAAGTCATTGCCTCACTTATTTTATTCTCACTCTCCACACATCGGACTTTTCACCTTCTCTTCTGAAAGTGATGGTAAGTGCCCAACTTACAGTTTACATCACACAATTCTAACAGAAGAGCCCTCTTTCTACAGTCCCAGGCTTGGAATCCCCATGTAAAGTCCCAGGGTTAGACTCCCCATGAACTCCCAGGGTTAGAATCCCCATGTACAGTCCCGAGGTTAGAATCCCCATGTACAGTCCCAGGGTTAGAATCCCCATGTACAGTCCCAGGGTTAGAATCCCCATGTACAGTCTCAGGGTTAGAATCCCCATGTACAGTCCCAGGGTTAGAATCCCCATGTACAGTCCCAGGGTTAGAATCCCCATGTACAGTCCCAGGGTTAGACTCCCCATTACTCCCAGGGTTAGAATCCCCATGTACTGTCCCAAGGTTAGAATCCCCATGTACAGTCCCAGGGTTAGAATCCCCATGTACAGTCCCAGGGTTAGAATCCCCATGTACAGTCCCAGGGTTAGAATCCCCATGTACAGTCCCAGGGTTAGAATCCCCACGTACAGTCCCAGGGTTGGAATCCCCACGTACAGTCCCAGGTTTGGAACCCGGTGCACGGAAGTGAAATTTCAGCCTCAGTATTACAAGTTTCATTGGTTAGACGTTGGAGAGAGGAATAATTCGCTGAGGGGTCCTTTTAAATTTGTGTGGTCGGGAATTCAAATTCCCCTTAACTCTAATCCTGGATTTAAAGGAGGGGAGAGCTGTGCTCTTTGGAGATTTTCTGAGAGAAGGATCTGGTCAGCTTGAAACTCTGAGTGTTAGAAATGTACAATTAGGTTTTGACCAATATCGACTCCCACAGGGAGGGGGAATTCTGCAATAAGGAAGGAACCGGGTAAGATTTGAAAAATTTTAACACAGGATTTGAGGGACTCTTGCATTTGGCATCTTTATTTTGTACACTTGAGGATTTAGATAACAGACTCTCTCCTGTGAATATAGAGCTGTATTATTGGGCTGTGATCTGTTTACATGTTCATCTTCTGTTAAATAAATTTGCTGAGTGAATTTAAATGTAAAACCAGGTGTGCAGGTGTGATGCTCTATTCACATCAATGGTGAGAGAGATGCTGTGGGCACACGCTAAGTCCCTAACTGAAAGTAATTAACAGACTGGGTTTTGGATTAAATCATCCCTGGCATTTGAAGGAACATTGTATAGAAACCAGAGTTATCTGTTCTGAACTTCTATCCTGTACTTACAGTGATGACTTTTGTAAACTCCTTTTACAAGGTATTAGAAGGGGAGCATTTATCGATGGGAAACTCAAACGAAACAGTACATCAAGAGCTGCCAGAGTCACTCAATTCATCAGGACCTAAATATCATCGGCCTTTGTGGATGGAGAAATGTCTATCTGTTCTGTCTATGGGAACAGATTTCAAACATCAGTGTGACTGGAAAAGCACCGAGACACACACACCCGAGTGAGAGTGTTCCAGTGCACTGAATGTGGAAAGAACTTTAACCAGTTACACCGCCTGAAAAAACATCGCACCATTCACAACGGGGAGAAACCGTACATGTGTTCTGTGTGTGGGCGAGGCTTCAACTGATCTTCCAACCTGGAGAGACACAAAGACACCCGCACCATGGAGAAACCGTGGAAATGTGGGGACTGTGGGAAGGGATTCAATTAGCTGTCCCGGCTGGAGATTCATCGGTGCAGTCACACCGGGGAGAGGCCGTTCACCTGCTCCATGTGTGGCAGGGGTTTTACTCAGTCAGATACCGTGTTGACACATCAGCAAGTTCACACTGGGGAGAAGCTGTTCACATGCTCCATGTGTGATAAGGGATTTGCTTGGTTATCCAACCTGCTGACACACAAACGAGTTCACACTGGGATGAGGCCATTCACCTGCTCCGTCTGTGGGAAGGGATACGCTCGGTTAGCCATTTTCCAGAAACACCAGCGAATTCACACTGGAGAGAGGCCGTTCAGCTGTTCTGTCTGTGGGAAGTGATTCGCTGTGTCATCCAACTTGCTGGCACACAACAAGCAAATTCACACGAAGGAGAGGCCGTTCCCTTGCTCTGTGTGTGGGAAGGGATTCGCTGTGTCATCCGACCTCTTGAGACACCAGCAAATTCACACTGGGGAAAGGCCGTTCACCTACTCCGTGTATGGGAAGGGATTCACTCAGTCATCCGACTACCTGAAACACCAGCGAGTTCACAATTGACTGCAGGGGTTGGGTTCTGCTGTTAATCACATCCGGAACTGAACCATGTTCATTCTGGCAGTTGCCGTTTGTTTTTGCCGATGTTAATAACCTTGTAACTGGGCTATAGTTTGATATTCTGTAAATATCAACTACATCAGCTTTCTTTTAGACATCCTGTGCCTCGTCCTTGATATCTCAATGATAAGACGAGCTGATTGACGACTTGTTATGAACTGGGTGGAATCTATCTTAGAATAGACTTCGCACAACTTTTTAAAAGATGGATCTACAAGATGTCCAAGTCTGACATTCGATTTCACCTGATGGGAAATATTCTGATAATCTGTTACTGTCACGGGGCAAAGCAGCATTGTTACTGTATCATCAGTTTAATCAAACTCAATGGGCAATCCGATCTCCAAAGGGAAATGTCTCCTTAAAGCTCATGGTGTCGGCAGTTCTGCAACTCATTTCTCACTGTGTTTGTTCTTTATTTATTCATTCTCGAGATGTGGGCGAACCAGCCTGCATTTATTGTTCATCCTTAATTGCCCCTTTAGAAGGTGGTGGTGAGCCGCTGCCTTCTTGAACCGTGCTGCAGTCTATGTGGTGAAGGTGCTCCCACAGTGCTGAGGTCAGGATGCTGCGTGACTTGGAGGGGAACTTGGAGGTGCCGGTATTCCCATACACCTGCTGTCCTTGTTCTTCTACACGGAGGAGGTTGTGGGTTTGGAAGGTGCTGTCAAAGAAGCCTTGCTGACTTGCTGCCGTAGATGGTGCACACTATAGCCATAGTGGCCTCATGTTTTTATCCAAGGCAGGCCTCAGCCCAGTCATTTGTTCCCAATGTTGATGCACTGGTTGAAGAGGTGCCGGGTATCAGGAGCAGTATCGAGGGATGGGTGGGACAGTAAACTGTGAGGAGAACACAAAGCATCTGCAAAGGGATATGGACAGGTTAAGAGAGTGGGCAATGAGGTGGCAGATGGAGCATAATGTGGGAAAATGTGAGGTTATTAGGAAGGTCAGAAAAACTGAATTTTTTAAATTGTGAGAAAATGTTAAATGTTGGGTGTTCAGAGAGGCTTGGGTGTCCTCGAACAGGAAACACACAAAGTTAGCATGCAGGTACAGCAATCAATTAGGAAGGTGAATGGCATGTTGGCCTTTATTGCAAGGGGGTTGGAGTACAAGAGTAAGGAAGTCTTACTACAATTGTACAGGGCTTTGGTGAGACCACAGAGGCGGTTCAACGAAGGTTCACTAGATTGATCCTTGGGATGAGAGGGTTGTTGTATGAGGAGAGATTGAGTAGATTATAATCTCTGGAGTTTAGAAGAATGAGAGGGGATCTCATTGAAAAATATAAGATTCTGAGGGGCATTGACAGGGTAGATGCTGAGAGATTGCTTCCCCCAGCTGGAGAGTCTAGAAATAGGGGGCATCGTCTCAGGATCAGGGGTGGGCCATTTCAGACTAAGTTGAGGAATGTCTTCACTCAGAGGGTTGTGAATCTTTGGAATTCTCTACCTGAAAGGACCGTGGATGCTGAGTCGTTGAGTATATTCAAGGCTAAGATAGATAGATTTATGGACTCTCGGGGAATCACGGGACTATGGGGAACAGGGGGGAAAGTGGAGTGGTGGTCGATGATTGACAATGATCTTATCAAGTGACGGAGCAGTCCCAAAGTGCTGTATGGCCTACTCCTGCTTCAAATTCTTATGCTCTTATGTTCTTAAATAGTTTCCAGAGGCTGAAGGGTCTGTAACCAGAGGACACAGATTTAACTAGCACAAGAATCAGAGGCAAAATGAGGAAATAAATACGCAATGAGCTGTTATGATCTGGAATACACGGCCTGAAAGGGGGCCAGGAGCAGATTCAGTAATAAGTTTCAAAAGGGAATTGGAAAATTGCAGAGATATTGGGAAAGAGCAGGGGGAGTGGGACTAATTGGGATATTGGGAAGGAGCAGGGGGAGTGGGACTAATTGGGATATAGGGAAGGAGCAGGGGGAGTGGGACTAATTGGGATATAGGGAAGGAGCAGGGAGAGTGGGGCTAATTGGGATATAGGGAAGGAGCAGGGGGAGTGGGGCTAATTGGTATATAGGGAATGAGAGGGGGAGTGGGACTAATTGGGATATAGGGAAGGAGCAGGGGGAGAGGGACTAATTGGGATATTGGGAAGGAGCAGGGGAAGTGGGACTAATTGGGAAGGAGCAGGGAGAGTGGGACTGATTGGGATATAGGGAAGGAGCAGGGGGAGTGGGACTAATTGGGATTTCGGGAAGGAGCTGGGGAAGTGGGACTAATTGGGAAGGAGCAGGGGAAGTGGGACTAATTGGGAAGGAGCAGGGGTAGTGGGACTAATTGGGATATAGGGAAGGAGCAGGGGGAGTGGGACTGATTGGGATATAGGGAAGGAGCAGGGGAAGTGGGACTAATTGGGATATAGGGAAGGAGCAGGGGAAGTGGGACTAATTGGGATATAGGGAAGGAGCAGGGGAAGTGGGACTAATTGGGAAGGAGCAAGGGAAGTGGGACTAATTGGGATATAGGGAAGGAGCAGGGGGAGTGGGACTAATTGGGAAGGAGCAGGGGAAGTGGGACTAATTGGGATATAGGGAAGGAGCAGGGGGAGTGGGACTGATTGGGAAGGAGCAGGGGAAGTGGGACTAATTGGGATATAGGGAAGGAGCAGGGGGAGTGGGACTAATTGTGATATAGGGAAGGAGCAGGGGGAGTGGGACTAATTGGTTAGATCTTTCAAATGAGTGCCGGCACAGGCACCAGTGGGCTGGATGTACACAATCTGAAATGTTTCATTCTTCGACTCTCTGATTCTATAACTACATCATGTCTCAGTTTATATTACACTAGGCCCTGTCTCTGCTTGTATTACATTACACCCTGTCTCTGTTTATATTACACGACACCATGTCTCTGTTAATATTACACTAGGCCCTGTCTCTGCTTGTATTACATTACACCCTGTCTCTGTTTATATTACACTACACCCTGTCTCTGTTCATATTACACTAGACCCTGTCTCTGTTCATATTACACTAGACCCTGTCTCTGTTCATATTACACTAGACTCTGTCTCTGTTTATATTACACCAGACCCTGTCTCTGTTTATATTACACTAGGCCCTGTCTCTGTTTATATTACACTAGACTCTATCTCTGTTCATATTACAATAGACCCTGTCTCTGTTTATATTTCACTGGACCCTGTCTCTGTTTATATTACACTAGACCCTGTCTCTGTTTATATTACACTAGACCTTGTCTCTGTTTATATTACACTAGACCCTGTCTCTGTTTGTATTACATTACACCCTGTCTCTGTTTATATTACACTAGACCCTGTCTCTGTTTATATTTCACTGGACCCTGTCTCTGTTTGTATTACATTACACCCTGTCTCTGTTTATATTACACTAGACCCTGTCTCTGTTTATATTTCACTGGACCCTGTCTCTGTTTATATTACACTGGACACTGTCTCTGTTTATATTACACTAGACCTTGTCTCTGTTTATATTACACTAGACCCTGTCTCTGTTTATATTACACTAGATCCTGTCTCTGTTTATATTACCCTAGACCCTGTCTCTGTTTATATTACACTAGACCCTGTCTCTGTTTATATTACACTAGACCCTGTCTCTGTTTATATTACACTAGACCCTGTCTCTGTTTATATTACACTAGATCCTGTCTCTGTTTATATTACACTAGATCCTGTCTCTGTTTATATTACCCTAGACCCTGTCTCTGTTTATATTACACTAGACCCTGTCTCTGTTTATATTACACTAGACCCTGTCTCTGTTTATATTACACTAGACCCTGTCTCTGTTTATATTACACTAGACCCTGTCTCCGTTTATATTACACTAGACCCTGTCTCTGTTTATATTACACCAGACTCTGTCTCAGTTTATATTACACCAGAGTCTGAGGGGCATTGACAGGGTAGATGCTGAGAGATTGCTTTCCCCAGCTGGAGAGTCTAGAAATAGGGGGCATAGTTTCAGGATCAGGGGTGGGCCATTTCAGACAGGGTTGAGGAATGTCTTCACTTAGAGGGTTGTGAATCTTTGGAATTCTCTACCTGAAAGGACCTTGGATGCTGAGTCGTTGAGTATATTCAAGGCTAAGATAGATAGATTTATGGACTCGGGGAATCACGGGACAAAGGGAACAGGCGGGAAAGTGGAGTGGATTTACAATGATCTTATCGAGTGACGGAGCAGGCGTAAAGTGCTGTATGGCCTACTCCTGCTTCCAATTCTTATGTTCTTATGTTCTTAAATAGTTTCCAGAGGCTGAAGGGTCTGTAACCAGAGGACACAGATTTAACTAGCACAAGAATCAGAGGCAAAATGAGGAAATAAATACGCAATGAGCTGTTATGATCTGGAATACACGGCCTGAAAGGGGGCCAGGAGCAGATTCAGTAATAAGTTTCAAAAGGGAATTGGGTCAATGCTTGAATTGGAAAATTGCAGCGATATTGGGAAAGAGCAGGGGGAGTGGGACTAATTGGGATATTGGGAAGGAGCTGGGGAAGTGGGACTAATTGGGATATAGGGAAAGAGCAGGGGGAGTGGGACTAATTGGGATATTGGGAAGGAGCAGGGGAAGTGGGACTAATTGGGATATAGGGAAGGAGCTGGGCGAGTAGGACTGATTGGGATATAGGGAAGGAGCAGGGGGAGTGGGACTAATTGGGATATAGGGAAAGAGCAGTGGGAGTGGGACTAATTGGGATATAGGGAAGGAGAAGGGGGAGTGGGACTAATTGGGATATTGGGAAGGAGCAGGGGGAGTGGGACTAATTGGGATATAGGGAAGGAGAAGGGGAGTGGAACTAATTGGGATATAGGGAAGGAGCAGGGGGAGTGGGACTAATTGGGAAGGAGCAGGGGGAGTGGGTCTAATTGGGATATAGGCAAGGAGCAGGGGGAGTGGGACTGATTGGGATATAGAGAAGGAGCAGGGTGAGTGGGACTAATTGGGATATTGGGAAGGAGCGGGGGGAGTGGGACTAATTGGGATACAGACAAGGAGCAGGGGGAGTGGGACTAATTGGGATATAGGGAAGGAGCAGGGGGAGTGGGACTAATTGGTTAGATCTTTCAAATGAGTGTCGGCACAGGCACCAGTGGGCTGGATGTACACAATCTGAAATGTTTCATTCTTCGACTCTCTGATTCTATAACTACATCATGTCTCTTTTTATATTACACTAGACACTGTCTCTGTTTGTATTACACTAAACCCTGTCTCTGTTTATATTACACTAGACCCTGTCTCTGTTTATATTACACTAGATCCTGTCTCTGTTTATATTACACTAGACCCTGTCTCTGTTTATATTACACTAGACCCTGTCTCTGTTTATATTACACGAGACCCTTTCTCTGTTTATATTACACTAGACCCTGTCTCAGTTTATATTACACGAGACCCTTTCTCTGTTTATATTACACAAGGCCCTGTCTCTGTTTATATTACACTAGACCCTGTCTCAGTTTATATTACACAAGACCCTGTCTCTGTTATATTACACAAGGCTCTGTCTCTGTTTATATTACACTAGACCCTGTCTCAGTTTATATTACACAAGGCCCTGTCTCTGTTTATATTACACTAGACCCTGTCTCAGTTTATATTACACAAGATCCTGTCTCTGTTTATATTACACAAGGCCCTGTCTCTGTTTATATTACACTAGACCATGTCTCTGTTTATATTACACAAGGCCCTGTCTCTGCTTATATTACACTAGACTCTATCTCTGTTTACATCACACTGGGCCCTGTGTCAGTTGTTACTGCACTAGACCCTGTCTCTGTTTATATTACACAAGACCCTGATTCTGTTTACTTGACACAATTTCCTTTCTCACTTTATATTACAATAGAACCTGTCCCTGCTAATACTGCACTCGACCTTGCATCTGTAAGATAGAGACAGATGATAGAGCAATAGATAAATATCGTAAAGATATATATTTGCATGTGTGGGAGAATGCAATTTTTTTTTTTACTGAGAAGCAGATTTATTCTTGTTAATAGCTATCAGCAGCTGTGGGCAATGTCTAATTTATCTAGTATTGTGTGGGTAATCTTTGTGTTGAGAGGATAGGGTGAAGCTTGTAACAATCTCCCAGAGATGGACTGGGATTGAGGGACAGGACTGAAGGGGAGCAATTCACTGCACTTTGCACTACTTAGTGGCACTTTGTGTGTTAAAGGTTACTAATTCACACTTGTGTTGTCCTATGCCTACTGCTGACAGATTTTAATGCTAAGGATTGTTTTTTCTGCAGTATTTTCCATTGAGCTTTGTCTGGCCCACTGATTGTGTCAGACAGAGCCTGGAACCGTGACCACACAGCACCATCGGATGGGCAGCCGCTGGGTCCTAATGTCCTAAAACTCTCATCTGGTTAATAGGAACAACTGAAAAAAAACACACACCTCGCTCTATATATGTGTGATATGTGGTTGTACAAAATAATGTTTGCAAGTGCATTCTGCAAAAATAAATGATTAACCTCACCAGTTATCTTTCACCATTTTATATCCTTTTATTCAAAATGTAATTGCAGAGTGTTTAATATCATTACCATTTATTGATAATCCATTGTCTTGTGTGCTCTTGTTCAGAAAAGATGTCACACTGACCATTCTGTTACCAAGGTGACCATGTCTGTCCACAGTATTCAGTGGGAAGGGGATTAAATCACACCGAGGATAATGAGCAGCCTGCCACCAGTCTCTGGGCTTTATTGTCCAGTGATCATATCAGCATCACCCAGAAGCTCCTGATATACACGTGGAGTGTGTGATGATTGGTGCAAGTGATGGTAAAAATAAAACTACCTGTGCCTGACATGAAGTTAATAAACCTGTTATTCTCTGACCGAGTATTTCCCTCATTTGAAAAGAATGAAACACTTGTTACTCTCCAGAGAATTGTGCACTATTTCTGTTTCCGCAGTCTCCTTTCTTTTGATTGTTACCTTCACCGTTTCCTCATCAACCTCTTCCAACATTTGTGGGAATGGTCTAGTGCAGTAATAATTGGGGCGAGGAAGAAATGAGTTTTTGTGATAATAATAGAAACAATATTTGCGCAATGATAACTGAAAGATGTCATAGTACTGTGTGTGGTCTAACCAAGGTTCGATACAGGTTTAGCATAACTTCCCTACTTTTCAATTCTATTATTTTTTTCCTATGTATCAAAAGAAAATTGAAATTTAGATGCTTCATCAACCACCCCCCATCTTTTAATCAAAAGCAGCAGTCATCAAATGCTCCCATGACTGTGCCAGTAGCTTGACGTTGCTCCCAGGTGGTGTCCCAGAGCAGCCACCCTCTTGCTCAGGTAAAATTGTTTTGCCGCATTTCCTATACTACAACAGTGAATGCAGTTCAAATGTACTTTGATGTTGTTGTACTTCATTGGCTGTAAAGCACTTTGGGACATCCTGAGGTCACGTAAGGTGCTACATAAGGACAAGTCTTTGTTCCTTTTTTGGAACTTTTCTCCTTCATTTAACAGTCAGTAACGTTATCAATTAGTCTCCTCTTATATTGGAGATATCAAGGAATCGACACAATGTGTGCTTGAACCAAAGCTGATTTATTTTCAGATATCCAGAAAATTAAAATCCAGCCCAGTTGCAGGGGAAACACAACCCAACTGTCAGAATGAATATGGTTCAGTCCTGATGTGATTATCAGCAGAATCCAAACCCTGCAGTCGCTTGTGAACTCGCTGGTGTTTCAGCAGGGTGGATGACTGAGTGAATCTCTTCCCACACATGGAGCAGGCGAATGGCCTCTCCCCAGTGTGAACTCGTTGGTGTTTCCTCAGATAACTTCTGCTTTTAAAGCTCTTCCCACAGTCAGAACATTTAAATGCTCTCCTATTGGTATGAACAACTTGGTGTGCAGTGAGGTTGGATGAACAAGTGAATCCCTTCCCACACTCAGCAGTTAAACGGCCTCTCCCCAGTGTGGATATGCTGGTGAGCCAGAAGATGAGGTGAATTTGTGAATCCCTTCCCACACACGGAGCAGGTGAATGGCTTCTCGTCAGTGTGAAAATGCAGGTGTCTCAGATGGTGAAATGATTTCATGAATCGTTTCCCACACACACAGCATATGAACGGTCTCTCTCCAGAGTGAACTCGCTTGTGATCAGTGAGGTGAGATGAACAAGTGAATCTCTTCGCACAAACGGAACTGGTGAACGGCCTCTCCCCAGTGTGAACCCGCTGGTGTTCAATGAGGTTGGATGAACAAGTGAATCCCTTCCCACACACAGAGCAGGTGAACGGCCTCTCCCCGGTGTGACTGCGTCAATGAGTTTCCAGCAGGGACGGGGAATTAAATCCCTTTCCACAGTCCCCACATTTCCACGGTTTCTCCGTGGTGCGGGTGTCCTTGTGTCTCTCCAGGTTGGACGATCTGTTGAAGCCTCGTCCACACAGAACACGTGTACAATTTCTTCCTGCTGTGAATGGTGCAATGTAACTGGTTAAAGCTCTTTCCACAGTCAGTGCATTGGAGCACTCACTTGGGTGTGTGTGTCTCGATGCTTTTCCATTCACACTGATGTTTGAAATCTTTTCCCACAGACAGAACAGACAAACATTACTCTTTCCACATTCAAAGGCTGATGATATTCATGTTGCGTGGATCGAGTGACTGTCAGATCTTGGTGATGTTTGGTTCGAGTTTCCCTTCTGCAAATCCTCCCCTTCTAATCCCCTGTAAAATAAGTTTACAAAAGCCATCACTGTAAGGACAGGATAGACATTCAGAACAGTCAATTCTAGTTTCTATGGTACGCACATTCATAGAAACAAGAAACATAGAAAATAGGTGCAGGAGTAGGCCATTCGGCCCTTCTCGCCTACACCGCCATTCAATGAGTTCATGGCTGAAAAATGCAACTTCAGTACCCCATTCCTGCTTTCTCGCCATACCCCTTGATCCCCCTAGTAGTAAGGACTTCATCTAACTCCTTTTTGAATATATTTAGTGAATTGGCCTCAACAACTTTCTGTGGTAGAGAATTCCACAGGTTCACCACTCTCTGGGTGAAGAAGTTTCTCCTCATCTCGGTCCTAAATGGCTTACCCCTTATCCTTAGACTGTGACCCCTGGTTCTGGACTTCCCCAACATTGGGAACATTCTTCCTGCATCTAACCTGTCTAAACCCATCAGAATTTTAAACGTTTCTATGAGGTCCCCGCTCATTCTTCTGAACTCCAGTGAATACAAGCCCAGTTGATCCAGTCTTTCTTGATAGGTCAGTCCCACCATCCCAGGAATCAGTCTGGTGAACCTTCGCTGCACTCCCTCAATAGCAAGAATGTCCTTCCTCAAGTTAGGAGACCAAAACTGTACACAATACTCCAGGTGTGGCCTCACCAAGGCCCTGTACAACTGTAGCAACACCTCCCTGCCCCTGTACTCAAATCCCCTTGCTATGAAGGCCAACATGCCATTTGCTTTCTTAACCGCCTGCTGTACCTGCATGCCAACCTTCAATGACTGATGTACCAGGTCTCGTTGCACCTCCCCTTTTCCTAATCTGTCACCATTCAGATAATAGTCTGTCTCTCTGTTTTTACCACCAAAGTGGATAACCTCACATTTATCCACATTATACTTCATCTGCCATGCATTTGCCCACTCACCTAACCTATCTAAGTCACTCTGCAGCATCTTAGCATCCTCCTCGCAGCTCACACTGCCACCCAACTTAGTGTCATCCGCAAATTTGGAGATACTACATTTAATCCCCTCGTCTAAATCATTAATGTACAGTATAAACAGCTGGGGCCCCTCTCTGGTATCCCCACAACTGTAAATCCCAGTCCCACACACTATCCCTACTCCTCGTGCTGAAATCCAAATCCATTACATCATCTCCAACATTTTTTCCTTCTTGCTGAAGATGCTGACTCTGGCTAGGTTCAGTTCTGCACTCAATGGTTTCCCCCTCCCTCTCCTGCCCTGAGGGTGCTGACTCTGGCTGGGTTCAGTTCTACACTCACTGGTTCCCCTCCCTCTCTTCCCCTGAAATGCTGATTCTGGCTGGTTTCTAGTTAGGCCACAGCTAGAGTATGTGTACCAGCCAGAGTCCGCACCTTCAGGGGAGAAACTATGCTCAGAATTCCCCGGCACTGACATCCATCACCTCGGTGAGAATAATATTTAACCCAAAGATAAGAGAAACCCATCAGATCCTCCCCTGAACACAGATCCGGAGGGACAGTGAGTGTCCCGAACATTGTTATACAGTGTGCTCAATAGTTCCTCCCTGGGTCTGAGCCTTTTGGTGATGATTTGAACTAAACCCAGAAAGAGTCAACACCTTCAGAAGAGGGAGAAAAGTCAACTTAAAAGAAAAATGTTGGGATGTCTGCACAGGGTGGAGGGATTTACAGATTTGGGGGAACAAGAGAGGATAGAATGTTCCATAGAAACTAGAATGATCTTTTCTGAATTTATATCTTGTATTTAGTGATGAGTTTTGTAAACTCCTTTTACAGGATATTAGAAGAGGAGGATTTGCAGACGAGAAACTCAAACCCAATATCACGTCAAGATCTCACAGAATCATTCAATACATCTGGATCTGAATATCATCGATGTTTGAATGTAGAAGGAGAAATCTTTTAACCAGTTACACAGCCTGAAATACATCGCACATTCACAGCGGGGAGAAACTGTACACGTGTTCTGTGTGCAGGTGAAGCTTCAACTGATTATCTAACCTGGAGAGACACAAGAACACCCGCATCATGGAGATACCGTGGAAATGTGGGGACTGTGGGATAGGATTTAATTACCCATCCCTGCTGGAAACTCATCGACGCAGTCACACCGGGGAGAGGCTGTTCACCTGCCCTGTGTGTGAGAAGGGATTTACTCAGTTATCTGGCCTACTGGCACACCAGCGAGTTCACACTGGGGAGAGGCCGTTCACCTGCCCTGTGTGTGAGAAGGGATTTACTCAGTTATCTGGCCTACTGGCACACCAGCGAGTTCACACTGGGGAGAGGCCGTTCACCTGCTCTATTTCTGAGAAGGGATTTACTCAGTTATCTGACCTACTGGCACACCAGCGAGTTCACACTGGGGAGAGGCCGTTCACCTGCTCTATTTGTGGAAAGGGATTCACTCAGTTATTTGACCTACTGGCACACCAGCGAGTTCACTCTGGGGAGAGGCCGGTCACCTGCCCTGTGTGTGAGAAGGGATTTACTCAGTTATCTGACCTACTGGCACACCAGCGAGTTCACACTGGGGAGAGGCCGTTCACCTGCCCTGTGTGTGAGAAGGGATTTACTCAGTTATCTGACCTACTGGCACACCAGCGAGTTCACACTGGGGAGAAGCCGTTCACCTGCTCTATTTGTGGGAAGGGATTCACTCAGTTATTTGACCTACTGGCACACCAGCGAGTTCACTCTGGGGAGAGGCCGTTCACCTGCCCTGTGTGTGAGAAGGGATTCACTCAGTTATCTGGCCTACTGGCACACCAGCGAGTTCACACTGGGGAGAGGCCATTCACCTGCTCTATTTGTGGGAAGGGATTTACTCAGTTATCTGGCCTACTGGCACACCAGCATGTTCACTCTGGGGAGAGGCCATTCACCTGCTCTGTGAGTGGGAAGGTATTCACTCAGTCATCCAATCTGCTGAAACACCAGCGAGTTCACAAGTGACTGCAAGGGTTGGAATATGCTGTTATTGCTGCTGTTAATCACATCCCGACTGGACCATGTTCATTCTGACAGTTGGGGTTTGTTTCTGCTGATGTTAAAACACTATAACTGGGCTGGACTTTAATATTCTGGATATATTGCTGATTGTGTTGTCCGGGCTGCAGTGTCCATTTAAGATCCGCTATCTGTGATCTTTCCCCTTAATTTAGGGACACTCATCAGAAATTAGTTTAAAATAAAATTATGAACTTTTACTTCAATCCTAAATTGATCTTTGGTACAAAATCTAGAATTCACTGTCTGAAAGATTTCACTGTTTAACTTCTCCAATTAGAAAGTGTTGATTAATCCTTGCTGACAATTCTTACTGACTTGCACATTACACACAGTGGCCCCTCCATTATCCACCAGAAAGAAGGGGAATGGGAATTGTTGGGGAATCGGTGTCCCCAAATGTTGCCCCTCCGTCTGGTACAGCAACCTCCTCGGCACGGGAATGGAGATGTCCAGACCAAGTAACGGGCTGAGTTTAAACTTTCTGGGCCTGTGGGGTTGGTTTATATCAGACAGGAGGAGATTGGTGTCAGTGACTGTGGGGTTGGTTTATATCAGACAGGAGGAGATTGGTGTCAGTGACTGTGGGGTGGGTTTATATCAGACAGGAGGAGATTGGTGTCAGTGACTGTGGGGTTGGTTTATATCAGACAGGAGGAGATTGGTGTCAGTGACTGTGGGGTGGGTTTATATCAGACAGGAGGAGATTGGTGTCAGTGACTGTGGGGTTGGTTTATATCAATCAGGAGGAGATTGGTGTCAGTGACTGTGGGGTTAGTTTATATCAATCAGGAGGAGATTGGTGTTAGTGATTGGGCTTGGTTTCTATCAGACAGGATAAACTAATCACATTTGGAGAAGAGATATAATTTTTATATCTAATGTTATTCTTATATTTTAGAAGGGAGACACAACAAGTGCAGTAAACCACAGACCAGCTTAATGCAGTCAGCATGGATTTCAAAAGGGAAGGTCATGCTTGACCAACGTTAGTGAATTCTTTGAAGAAGGAACAGAAACGGTAACCAAGGGTAATGTAATATGCTTGGATTTTCAAAAGGCTTTCGATAAGATACCACACAGTGGATTCATGACTAAAGTCAGAGCATGTGCCCCTGGTTGTTGACCCCTCTGCTAAGGGAAATAGGTCCTTCCTAGCCATTCTATCTAGGCCCCTCATAATTTTATACACCACAGTTAAATCTCCCCTCAGCCGCCTCTGTTCCACAGAAAACAACCCCAGCCTATCCAATCTTTCCTCATAGCTAAAATTCCCTCGTCCTAGCAACATCCTCGTAAATCTCCTCTGTACCCTGTCTAGTGCAATCACATCTTTCCTGTAATGTGGTGACCAGAACTGCATGCAGTACTCTAGCTGTGGTCTAACTAGTGCTTTATACAGTTCAAGCATAACCTCCCCGCTCTTATATTCTGCGGCTAATAAAGGCAAGTATTCCGTATGCCTTCTTAATCACCTTATCTACCTGGCCTGCTACCTTCATGGATCTGTGCACTCCAAGGTCCCTTTGTTCCTCTACACTTCTCAGAGTCCTACCATTTAATGTGTGTTCCCTTGCCTTGTCAGCCATCCCCAAATGCATTACCTCAAACTTCTCCAGGTTGAATTCCATTTGCCACTTTTCTGCCCACCTGACAGGTCCATTGATATCTTCCTGCAGGCTACAGCTTTCTTCTTCATCATTAACCACATGGCAATTTTTGTATCGTCTGCAAACTTTTTAATCATGCACCCCTACATTCAAGTCTAAATCATTGATGTATACCACAAACAGCAAGAGACCCAGTACTGAGCCCTGTGGAACCCCACTGGAAACAGTCTCACAGTCACAAAAACACCAGTTGACCATTACCCTTTGCTTCCTGTCCATGAGCCAATTTTGGATCCAACTTGCCACCTTCCCTTGGATCCCAGGGCGTTTACTTTTCTGACCAGTCTGCCATGTGGGAACTTGTCGACAGCCTTGGCCAAGGGCAGGGGAGTGGGACTTGCTGAGGTGCTCTTGCAGAGAGCTGGCACAGGCTCAACAGGCCGCATAGCCCTCTTCCGTGCTGTAATCATTCTATGATTCAATGGGAAGATCCTTGTAGACTACATCAAATGCGCTCATCGACCTTCCTTGTTACCTCCTCAAAACATTCAATCAAGTTAGACACGACCTTCCCATAACAAATGCATGCGTACTGTTCTTGCTTAATCGATGCCTTTCTAAATGACAATTAATACTGTCCCTCAGAAATTCTTCTATCAATTTTCTCACCACTGAGGTTAGGCTGACTGGCCTGTAATTACTCGGTCTATCCGTTGCTCCCTTTTTAAATAACAGTACAACGTTAGCAGTCCTCAGCACCACACCAGTAGCCAGAGAGGATTGAAAATGATGGTTAGAACCTCTGCTATTTCCTCTCTTGCTTCTCATAACTGCCTGGGATACACTTCATCTGGGCCTGGGGATTTATCCACTTTCAAAAGATGTTACCTTAATACTATCTCACTATATTTATCTCACCTAATATTTAACACTCCTCCTCCTCCTTAACTACAATGTCTGCATCGATCCTCTCTTTTTTGTAAAGACAGACACAATATATTCATTAAGAACCATTCCCACATCTTCCGTCTTCACACACAACCTTCCTTGTTGGTCTCCTACTCATTCTTTAGTTATCCTCTTCCTCTTAATGTATTTATAAAACATCTTTGGGTTTTCCGTGATTTTACTTGCCAATATTTTTTCATGCTCTCCTAATTTCCTTTTTAGTTTCACCCCTGCACTTTCTATACTCGTCTCGGGTTTCTGCAGTATTGCACTCTCGGTATCTGACATAAGCTTCCCTTTTTTGTCTTATCAAAACCTTTATGCCCCTTGATATCCAGGGGACTCTAGATTTGGGAGTCCCACCCTTTTTCTTGTGGGAACATATTTGATCTGAACCCTCAGGATCTCCTCCTTGAATGCCTCCCACTGCTCTGACATTTCAAGTAGTTGTTTCCAGTCCACTTTTGCTAAATCACATCTCAGCTTATTAAAATTGGCCTTTCCCCCAATCGAGAACTTTTACTCCTTGTCTACTTTTGTCCTTTTCCATAACTACCCTAAATCTAACTGAATTATGATCACTACCACCAAAATACTCTCCCACTGATACCCCCTTCCACCTGTCCAGCTTCATTCCCTGAAACTAAATCCCTCACTTGTTGGGCTTGCTAGGTACTGGCTAAAAAAGTTCTCCTGAATGCATTTTAAGAATTCTGCTCCCGCTATACCTTTCACACTGATTCCATCCCAGTTAATGTTAGGGTAGTTGAAATGCCCTACTCTTATTGCCCTATTATTTTTGCACTTCTCAGAAATATGCCTACATATTTGCTCGTCTATCTCCCTCTGTCTATTTGGGGGTCCCAGCAGTGTAACTTTCCCTTTACATGATGTTTGGTTTGCACTTCCTATCTATAAATGCTCCACTTCTAAAATCCTGTCGTGAGTTTAGAAAGGGGTAACAAGGAGAATGTTGCCTTGTGTCCCCCTTTCCCAGCCCAGGGGCAGTGAAGCTGATTTTCAGGCCCCAGCTGCTGCACAGGTTGGTTGAAAGTATAAAAATAGTAATGGCGGCTGCAATACCCACAAGCCCCCACGTTCCAGCCGCCATGCTAAGTTGTCGCTGACAACACAAATGTGCCATTATCGATAGAACTTTCTCGGTGCCGCGCATGCTCACTTTCACATGGTTCATCTCCGACTCTTCCCTTCCCTTCCTCGACTTCTCTGTCTCCATTTCTAGGGACAGGCTATCGACAAACATCCACTATAAGCCCACTGACTCCCACAGCTACCTGGACTATACTTCTCCCACCCCACTTCCTGTAAGGACTCCATTCCATTCTCCCAGTTTCTCTTGTCTCTGTTCTGATGACGCCACCTTCCTTACTCGTGTTTCTGATATGTTTTCCTTTTTCCTCAACCATGATTCCGTAGACTGTGGCCGTGCTATTTCCCGCACCTCTGCTCTCACCCCTTCCCCTCCCTCTCAGAACCACGACAGGGTTCCCCTTGTCCTCACCTTTCACCCCACCAGCCTCAATAGATCATCCTCTGCCATGTCTGCCACCTCCAGTGTGATCCCACCACTAATCATATCGTCCCCTCCCCTCTCAGCATTCTGAAGGGACCGCTCCCTCCACAACACCCTGGTCCACTCCACAATCACCCCAAACACCCCCTCCCCTTCCCACGGCACCTTCCCGTGCAAGCACAGCAGATGCAACACCTGCCCTTTTCCCTCCTCCTTTCTCACTATCCAGGGGCTCAAACACTCCTTCCAGGTGAAACAGTGATTTTCTTGTGCTTTTTGCAATTTCGTATACTGTATTCATGATCACGATGCATAGGATTATATAGGATATACGGCACAGAAACAGGCCATTCGACCCCAGCAGACCATGCCGCTGTTTATGCTCCACTCCCGTCTTTCCTTATCTAAATCTGTCAGCATAACCCTCTATTCCCTTCTCCCTCATATGCTTGTCTAGCCTCCCCTTAAATGCATCGATACTATTCGCTTCAACCACTCCCTGTGGTAGCGAGTTCCACATTCTCACCACTCTCTGGGTAAAGGATTTTCTGAATTCTCTATTGGATTTCCTGGTGACTATCTTATATTAATAACCTCTAGTTATGCTCTTCCCCACAAGTGGAAACACTCTCTCTCTATCCACCCTATCAAAAATGTTCATAATTTTAAAGACCTTTATTATGTCATCCCTCAGCCTTCTTTTTTCAAGAGAAAAGAGACCCAGCCTGTTCATCCTTTCCTGATGTGTATACTCTCGCATTTTTGGTATCATCCTTGTAAATCTTCTCTGCACCCTCTGCAGTGCCTCTATATCCTTTCTACAATATGGCGACCAGAACTGTACGCAGTACTGTGTGTGGTCTAAGCAAGGTTCAATACAGGTTTAGCATAATTTCCCTATTTTTCAATTCTATATCTCCAGAAATAAACCCGAGTGCTTTGTTTGCATTTATATGGCCTTGCTAACCTGGGTCACAACTTTTTGTAATTTGTGTACTTGTACTCCGAGATCCCTTTGTTCCCCTACCCCGCCCTTCTCACACCCTTCATAAAATAAATGAATTCCCTCTTCTTCCTACTAAAATATAATACAGGTACAACGTCTGAAATCCAGCAACCTCGGGACTGAATCCGTGCCGGTTTTTGCCTTTTACCAGATTTCGGACCTCGCTGTTGGCACTCCTCACTGGCTGCCGATTCATGCCGCCCGCGGCCCCCGGCACTGTGTTTTTTACCGGTTTCCTCGTCCCTCGCCGCCCGATGTTGCCATCTTGGCCGCCTCAAAAATGGCCGGTTTTCGGATAATTACGGTTTTCAGAATTCCGGATTCAGGACATTGCACCTGTACCTCACATTTATCCGTGCTAAACTTCATTTGCCAAATATATGCCCATTCTGCAAGTTTAGTAATGTCCTCCTGTAATTTGTTGCAGTCCTCCTATCTCCCCCAATTTGGTGTCATCCACAGATTTGGAAATTGTGTTTTTGGTTTCAAATATAAATTGTTATTATAAATTGTGAACAGCAGTGGTCCCAGCATTGATCCTTGTGGGACACCACTACCCCATTCTGCCACTGTGAATAGCTATCCTTTACCCCTATTCTCTGCTTTCTGTCTTGAAGCCAGATTGCTATCCATTCTGCTGCTTGTCCCCTGACTCTGCATTCTCTGACCTTGTTCATCAGTCTATTATGGTGTACATTATCGAAGGCCTTTTGAAAATCTAGATAAATTACATCAACTACATTATCATTGTCTACTCTCTTACCTCTTCAAAAAATTCAATGTTGATCAAGCAAGACTTTCCCTTTTGAAATCCATGCTGACTATTCATAATATATTTTGAGAAACATAGACATAGAAAACATAGAAAAATAGGTGCAGGAGTAGGCCATTCGGCCCTTCGAGCCTGCACGACCATTCAATAAGATCATGGCTGATCATTCACCTCAGTACCCCTTTCCTGCTTTCTTTCCATACCCCATGATCCCTTTAGTCATAAGGGCCATATCTAACTCCCTCTTGAATATATCTAATGAACTGGCATCAACAACTCTCTGCGGTAGAGAATTCCACAGGTTAACAACTCTCTGAGTGAAGAAGTTTCTCCTCATCTCAGACCTAAATGGCTTACCTCTTATCCTTAGACTGTGTCCCCTGGTTCTGGACTTCCCCAACATTGGGAACATTCTTCCTGCATCTAACCTGTCCAGTCCTGTCAGAATTTTATATGTTTCTATGAGATCCCCTCTCATCCTTCTGAACTCCAGTGAATACAGGCCCAGATGATCCAGTCTCTCATCATATGTCAGTCCAGCCATCCCGGGAATTAGTCTGGTGAACCTTCGCTGCACTCCCTCAATAGCAAGAACGTCCTTCCTCAGGTTAGGAGACCAAAACTGAACACAATATTCCAGGTGAGGCCTCACCAAGGCCCTGTACAACTGCAGTAAGACCTCCCTGCTCCTATACTCAAATCCCCTAGCTATGAAGGCCAACATACCATTTGCCTTCTGCACCACCTGCTGTATCTGCATGGCAACTTTCAATGACTGATGTTCTTCTATTTTTTCCTTTAGCAGGGTATCCATTATTTTTCCTACCTCCGATGTTAAACTGCCTGGTCTATAATTATCTGGACATGTTCTGTCCCCTTTCTTAAATATAGCTATTACATTAGCTATCCGCCAGTCATCTGGCACTACACCTTTTTCTAACGAATTACTAAACATGTATAGTAATGCCTTTTCTATCTTTTCCCTAGATTATTTTAAAATGCGTGGGTGCAATCCATCCGGACCAGGGGTTTTATCCTCTTTGAGCTTGATTAGTTTATTTAATATATCCCCTTTTTTAATTTAAATGCACTTATCTAATTTCTAATCTCATCATCCAATGTCATGTCCACCTGTTCTATCTCCCTGGTAAATATTGAAGCGAAATAATTATTTAATATTGCTGCCGTCTCTCCACCGTTACCTATGGTATTATCCTGTCTATCCCTTAATGGCTCTATTCCCATCCCAGCCTTCCTTATTTTATTGATGTGCCTGTAAAATATTTTACTATTTTGTTATTTAGCTGGTTCTGATTTGTCCCCATTTTTGAAAATGGGAACTACGTGCGCTATCTTCCAATTTTAGGCAACAATCCCTGACTCTGTTGAGCTGTTGAGGATACGGGCAAGGCGCTAACTCCTGGAGGCCCCACTCCATGAGCCTACAACCTTCAGCGGGGTCAGTGGTGGAGTTCCGCAGTGGGAGTGATCCCAGAGTAACTGTCGGGATCACACACCCGTGGAGGTTCCAGGTTGTGTATTTTTAGTTATCCTGGTGTCTAACTTGCACACATCACTAAAACAGGGAATTCCTGAAAACACACTGCAGGTCCTTTATTTGGAGATAAAATGTCTTGTTGTATAATTGTACTAGCAGTTAACAGGCTCCTGTGAACTTCTCCGTCTGCTATTTTAATGCAGACTTTAACCAATTTATTTTAAACGGATTTGTTTTAAATGTGTTAATGCCTGCCTTAAAATGGTAGACTCAGGACTGTCCCACAAACACATTAAATCTTCCTAGAATAATTACCACAGTCATCTTTATACTGGAAACATAAACCTGCCGTTCCACTTTCAGTCAGGACCAAATCGCAGTTTTACACCAATCTCTGATTGGACAGCACGTTCCCAGCATTCACCGTTGTTCTTCCCGACTCTAAACACTATTGTAAAGGAGCCTTCTGTTCCATGCCCAGGAACTCTGAACCATGGACGAGATGGCTGGAACACTTTTCTTATACACCTCAAGATTACCTCGCACGGCGACTTTGCTGTCAGTGAAGAGAGCTGAGAAAGACCAAAGTGCCATTTGCTCCTCTCAGTGTGGCTCTGAAGGACTGTGTCCAGGCTGAAGTTCTGTTCCCGCCGTACAATCCTCCCCCCAGATTGTTCTCTCTGAGCTCCAGCCATGTGATGCTAAACACTCAGGTGGGAAAGTCAAAAATCTACAGCAAAGCTGATTTATTTGACTTCTATCCAGAATATCCTGGCCACCTACTCATCATCTTCTTCTTTTGTATAGCAGTAGCAAAGCAAATCAAATGTCAATATCTAAGTTGGATATCCAGGCCAAAGCTTCCTGTGTATCAGTGTGGATATCTTGTAGGCTGCCTGCGAATGTCCTCTGATGGCAGTGGGAAGGATAGAGAGGAGCAAATTTGCAGGGAAATTACAGAGAGGTGCAAGAACTATAGAATAGTGATAACAGGGACTTCAATTATCTTAATATAGACTGGGATAGTAATAATGTAAAGGGCAGAGAGGGGGAAGAATTTCAAAAGCATGTTCAGGTGAACTTTCTTGATCAGTATGTTTTCGGCCCAATGAGGAAGGAGGTATTGCTGGATCTGGTCCTGGAGAATGAGGTGGGTCAAGTGGAGCATGTTTCACTAGGGGAACATTTAGGGAACAGTGATCGTAGTATCCTAATGTTTTGGTTAGCTATGAAAAAGAACAGAGAGCAATCTATAGTCAAAATACTTAATTGGAGGAAAGCCAATTTCAGTGGGATGAGAATGGATCTGGCCCAGGTAAATTAGAATCAAAGCTTGGCAGGCAAAACTGTAATTGAACAATTGAGATGGTTCGGACAAGTGTGGATTAATTAAGGAAAGCCAACATGGATTTGTTAAAGGCAAATCGTGTTGAAATAATTTGATTGAGATTTTTGATGAGGTGACAGAGACAGCTGATCAGGGCAAAGTGGTTGATGATCTGTACATGGACTTCCAATTTGTTTGTTAAAGTTCCACATTATAGGCTTGCCAGCAAAGTTGAAGCCCATGGAATAAAAGGGACAGTGGCAGCATGGATACAAAACTGGTTAAGTGACAGGAAAGAGAGAGTAGTGGTGAATGGTATACAGTGGTGTTCCCCATAGGTCGGTACAAGAACCACTGCTTTTCCTGATGTATATTAATGATTTGGACTTGGATGTAGAGGGAGGTATTTCAAAATTTGCAGATGACTCAAAACTTGGAAGTCTAGTGAACAGTGAGGAGGATGGTGATAAACTTCAAGAGATCATAGACAGGCTGGTGCAATTGGTGGACACTTGGCAGATGAAGTTTAACACACAAAAGTGCAAAATGATACATTTTGGGGGGAAGAATGAGAAGAGGCAATATAAATGAAAGGGTATATTTTGAGAGGGGGTGGGTGCAGGAACAGGGAGACCTGCTGGTATATGTGCACAAATTATTGAAGTTGACAGGGCAAGATGAGAAAGCAGTTTACAAAGTATAGGGGATCCTGGGCTTTATAATTTGAGATGTAGAGTATAAAAGCAAGGAAGTTATGATGAACTTTTATAAAACACTGGTTCAGCCACAATTGGAATATTGTGTCTAATTCTGGGCACCACACTTTAGGAAGGATGTGAAAGCTTTAGAGAGGGTTCAGAAAAGATTTACAAGAATGGTTCCAGGGAAGAGTGACTTCAGTCACGTGGCTAGACTGGAGAAGTTGTGGCTGCTCTCCTTAGAGCAGAGAAGATTGAGAGGAGAATTGATAGAGGTGTTCGAAATCATGAGGGGTCTGGACAGAGTGGATAAAGAGAAACTGTTCCCATTGGCTGAAGAATCGAGAACCAGAGGACACAGAGTTAAGGTGATTGGGCAGAGGAACCAAAGGCGACATGAGGAAAAACTTTTTAATGCAGCGATTGGCTAGGATCTGGCCTGAAAGAGTGGTGGAGGAAGATTCAATCGTGGCTTTCAAAAGGGAATTGGATAAGTACCTGAAAGAAATATATGTGCAGGGCCATGGGGAAAGGGCGAGGGAGTGGGACAAGCTGAAATGCTCCTGCACAGGTACAGGCTTGATGGGCTAAATGGCCTCCTTCTGTGCTGTAAGAATTCTATGATTAAACTCCAGCCCAGTTACAGGAGTTATTAACATCAGAAGAAACAAAGCCTAACTATCAGAATGAACAGCAGCAATAACAGCAGAATCCAACCCCTGCAGTCACTTGTGAACTTGCTGGTGTGTCAGCAGGTGGTATGACCGAGTGAATACCTTCCCACACTCAGAGCAGTTGAATGGCCTCTCCCCAGTGTCAGTGCGCTGGTGTACAGTGAGTCCAGATGATCGCCTGAACCCAGTCCCGCAGTGAGAGCACCTGAATGGACTATTGTCAGTGTGAACACGTTGATGACAGCTCAGTTCCCTGGAAGTTTTATAACACTTCCCACAGTCCGAGCATTTAAAAGGTCTATCCTCAGTGTGAACTCGCTGATGATTTTCCAGCTCAGATGGGTAATTGAATCACTTCCCACAGACCCCACATTTACACGGTTTCTCCCCGGTGTGACTGCATTTGTGTTTCGCCAGGCCAGAGGATCGACTGAAGCCTCGTCCACACAACAAACATGTACACGGTTTCTCCCCGCTGTCAACGCTGCTTTTTGATTCCATGTTCAAAGACTAGTGATAGTTAGGTCATGATGACACGAGTGACTCTGTCAGATCTTGATGTGATGTTTGGGTTGAGCTTCGCGTCTGCAAATCCTCCACTTCTAATGCCCTGGGAAATGAATATAAAACAGGAAAAAGGGAGTATGAGAGAGAAAAAATGAATGGCAGGTTGTGAAATTGAGCTGAGTGAATCTGGTCATTTATGGGGTCGCACTATAAAAAAGTGACCACCATTGGTGGAAGGGTCGAGAACCAGAGGACATAGATTCAAGGTGCTTGGCAAAAGAACCAAAGGTGACATAAGAAAAAAAATTTTTACGCAGCGAGTGGTTAGGATCTGGAATGCACGGCCTGAAAGGGTGGTGGAGGCAGACTCAACTGTGGCTTTCAAAAGGGAATTGAATAATTATCTAAAATAAAACTATTTGTAGGGCCACGGGGAAAAGATTGGGGAGTGGAACTTGCTGAAGTGCTCTTGCAAAGAGTCAGCATGGGCTCGACGGGCTGAATGGTCTCCTTCCGCGCTGTAACCATTCTATGATTCTAACATCTCCAAGTTCCCCTCCAAGTCACACACCATCCTGAATCAGACATATATTGCCATTCCAGGTACTCCCTATCTAACTGTGGGAGCAAATGCGGACTGCAGCAATCAACGGGAAACTGGGGAGTGGCAATATATTGCCAGTGACTGCCACATCCAAAGAATGAATTAAAACAAATCTGTATATGTAAAAAGGACGTAAAGCCTCTGCAGAAATACTTAATCCTAAAACTCTTTTCTATTGTGCACAGTGTCTGTTTAACAATCTAATCTCCCCCAGAACCCATCACCCCGGACAGCCCCACATGGGCAATTGTTGGTCCCACTAGGCCCAGGGCCCAGAGCCCACCTCCCCGGACAGCCCCACATGGGGAATTGTTGGCCCCACTGGGCCCAGAGCCCACCTCCCCGGACAGCCCCACATGGGCAATTGTTGGTCCCACTGGGCCCAGAGCCCACCTCCCCGGACAGCCCCACATGGGCAATTGTTGGTCCCACTGGGCCCAGAAGTACCTGGGGTGAAACCCAGCAGCTTCTACTCCATCCCCACTCCCGCTCAAACTGCTGCAACAAACAGAGCCCCACAGGAGACCCGGCAGCGCCTCCTACCCGCACCGAGTGCCCACCCCTGGACAGAGCGGCCTGCAATTGCTGGGCCTGCTGTATAAATACAAGGTGTTGTTGTCCTTGTGTGGGGGAGCCTCTCACTGCCCCCGGGCGGGTGGGCTCTGACTCGGGCCTGAGATCCGCACTTGGTGTTGCTGAGGCCGCGCTCAGTTTCCAGGAGCCGCACCGTGCATGCTCCACGCAGGGAGACGGTCTCCGGGCAGCAGCCCTTCACGCGCCTGCACGTTATGCCCCCACTGATGGAGATAGGGCCTATTCAACCACGCGGAGCCCTCTGCGTAAGGACATCCACCATAATCGCTTTTTGCTCTAGCAACACTGAAAGAAGTTAATTTGGAGTGGAGACATGCTGTGTAATCGGGCGCAAACGCTCCTGCACAGCCCAGACATCACTTGTTTCCCACTTGGCATGAGATGAATATATTAATTGTAACAATTGATTTGATTTTAAATAATTTAGATTACATATTGAACCATGATTCTCTAATTGTATTTCCCAACTCAGATTCAACTCCTCGTTTATTTTCTTCCTCTCAACTAGACAGGTGTTGAAAAGATCATTCAGTTCCCTCTTTCCATGTCACTGTTAGTTAAAGATACAGAGGTTGATTGATTGTGGAAAACAGTGACTGGGCCCCCCACCCCCCATCCCCATCATGCAGCACCTTCAGTATTGACCCACAAGCTCAGAATTACTACTTGGCAAGGTACTGGAGGACAAACAGTGACTGGGACTAAACGCCAGCATCACGCAACAAGTTCAGAAGTGAAATGGAGAAAAATCAGAAATGTGATGAATCTGGATTTTAAACAGCTAGGATGTGACGAGGAGGGTGTTATGCTCATAATAAATGGTCAGACCGAGTACTGTGTGTAATGAGCAAGTGTGACCGTAGCTCCTTTACTGTAGTTCCAGAATGCAGGCACCTCGTGGGTGGCCTGTTTATATACTGTGCTCCCAAGGGATGCTGGGATCCCTTGGGACTCCCAAAAGGTAGGCCCTCTGGTGGACAGGTATGATACAGGTTACAAGGTGTTAAATACATAACATCACTTCCCCGTAAAGTCAACAATATACACTTATTAACAAGGTGAGACGATCTGGGGCTTTGCGTTCCCTTGTCAATCGTCTCGGTACAAATACTGGTGTGGTTGGGTTGGTCAGTTCTTCATTGGGCTGTTGGGCAGCCAGCCTTGCCGGGCTGCTGGGGATGATGAGTTCTGTTTCGTGGTCAACTTGATGTCAGTTACCACGTGTGTGTGTGTGTTGGAAGGTCAAAGTTGGTGGTGTCCTCTTCAGGTTGTACGTAGCTGTTGGTGAACTGCAGCTTAATTTGGTCCAAGTGTTTTCTGTGCATTTGTCCATTGGTCAGTTTGACCTGAAACACCCGATCCCCACTTTGGCTGTGACTATGCCAGCAAGTCATTTGGGCCCATGTCCATAATTGAGCATAAACACAGGATCATTGATCTCAATATCGCATGACAAGTTTGCGCAGTCATGGTACACACTTTGTTGAGGCCGCTTGTCCTCCACGTGATCATGTAGATCAGGGTGGACCAGTGAGAGCCTTGTTTTAAGCACCCTTTTCATGAGCAGCTCGGCGGGGGAATCCCTATGAGTGAGTGGGGTTTGGTGCGGTAGCTGAGCAGTACTCGGGACAACTGGGTCTGCAGGGAGCCTTCCGACACGCGTTTCAAACTTTGCTTGATGGGCTGAACTGCCCGTTCTGCCTGGCCATTGGATGAGAGCTTGAACGGCGCAGATGTGACATGTTTGATCCTATTGCAGGTCATGAACTCTTTGAATTCGGCAATGGTGAAGCACGGCCCATTGTCGCTGACTAGGACATTGGGCAGGAAATGCGTGGCAAACATAGCTCGTAGACTTTCAATGGTGGCCGTGGACGTGCTTACACAAATTATTGCACATTCATTCCACTTTGAGTAAGCATCTACGACAACCAAAAACATTTTGCCTCAGAATGGGCCCGCATAGTCTACATCGATCCTCGACCACGGTTTGGATGTCCAGGACCATAAACTTAGCAGTGCATTTTTCAACTGAGAGCAAGTGTTGCTCTGGTGCACACATGACTCTAAATCTGAGTCGATGCCTGGCCACTAACATGGGATCTGGCTATGACTTTCATCATCACGATGCCTGGGTGGGTGCTGTGCAGTTCACAAATAAATGTGTCTCTGCCTTTCTTGGCCAAAACCACACGATTGCCTCACAAGAGACAGTCCGCCTGCAGGGACAGCTCATCTTTGCATCTGTGGAATGGCTTAATCGCTTCCTGCATCTGCACTGGGACACTGGACCAGCTCCCATGGAGGACACAGCTTTTTTTACCAGGGACAAGTAAAGGATCCTGGCTGGTCCAGGTCCTAATCTGGCGGGCCGTAACAGGGGATTTCTCGTTCTCAAATGCCTCCATGACCATAAGCAAGTCCACTGGCTGTGCCATTTCCACCCTGGTGGTGGGCAATGGTAGCCAACTGAAAGCATCTGCGCAGTTCTCTGTGCCCGGTCTGTGGCGAATTACATAGTTGTATGCCGACAACGTGAGCGCCCATCTTTGGATGTGGACAAAGGCATTGGTATTAATCCCTTTGCTCTCCGAGAACAGTGATATGAGCGGCTTGTGGTCAGTTTTAAGCTCGAACTTGAGGCCAAACAAGTACTGGTGCATTTTTTCTACCACATAAATGCACGCCAGAGCCTCTTTTACAACCATGCTGTAGGCCCTTTTGGCCTTGGACAAACTCCTGGATGCATACGCAACCGGTTGCAAAATTCCCGATTCATTAGCCTGTTGTAACACACACCTGACCCCATATGATGATGCATCACAAGCTAACACTAGTAGTTTACATGGGTTATACAGGACAAGCAGTTTGTTGGAACACAGTAAATTTCTGTCTTTTTTAAAGACAGCCTCTTGTGAATTCCCCCATACCCAGTCATCTCCCTTGTGCAATAGAGCATGCAGGGGATCTAGCAGGGTGTTTAACTCAGGTAGGAAATTACCGAAGTAGTTAAGGAGTCCCAGGAACGACCGCAGCTCCGTCACGTTCCGTGGTTGTAGCGTGTTCTTGATGGCCTCCGTCTGAGCATCAGTGGGTCTGATGCCATCAGCTACAATCCTCCTTCCTAAGAATTCAACGTCCTGTGCCAGGAAAACACACTTTGAGCATTTCAACCTGAGCCCAACGCAATCCAACTGACTCAGAACCTCCTCCAGATTCTTCAAGTGCTCCATGGTGTCCCGACCTGTACCAATATGTCGTCCTGGAAGACCACTGTGCAAGGAACTGACTTTAGCAGGCTTTCCATGTTTTGCTGGAAGATTGCTGCAGCCGACTGAATCCTGAAGGGGCACCGGTTGTAAATAAACAGACCTTTGTGCGTGCTGATGCAGGTGAGGCCCTTCGAAGACTCCTCCAGCTCCTGCATCATTCCAGCTTGGTGAATGTCTTTCCTCCAGCTAGGGTCGCAAATAGGTCGACTGCCTTGGGTAGCGGGTACTGGTCCTGCAGCGATAAACGGTTAATCATTATTTTATAATCCCCACAAATTATAACCGTACTATCCTCGAGTACCGGAACAATCAGACTGGCCCAGTTGTTGAATTCCACCGGTGTGATGATATCTTCATGTTGCAGCCTGCCCAGCTCGATTTCCACTTTTTCACGCATCATGTACGGTACCACCCGAGCCTTGTGATGGATGGGTCGGGTACCGGGAACCAAATGGATCCGCACTTCCGCCCCTGACAAACTTCCAATGCCTGGCTCAAATAACAAAAGGAATTTGCTTAGAAACTGGGTACATGCAGTGTCGTCGACTGCCGAGAGCGCTCGGATGTCGTCCCAGTTCCAGCGGATTTTTCCCAGCCAGCTTCTGCCAAACAATGTGGGGCCATCCCCTGGCACAATCCACAGCATGAGTTTGTGTACTACTCCATCATAGGAGACTATGACTTCAGCACTACCATTTACAGGGATTAGTTCCTTTGTATAAGTCCTTAGTTTGGTGTGAATGGGGCTGAGCTTTGGCCTGTGTGCCTTATTCCCCGACAGCCTGTCGAAGGCCGTTTTACTAATTATGGACTGGCTTGCCTCTGTGTCCAGCTCCATAGACACAGGAATACCGTTCAGTTCAACTTTCAACATTATTGGTGGGTATTTCGTCATGAACATGTGTACCCCCGTACACCTCTGCCTCCTCTGTACGAGTTTCCAATTCCGTCTGATCCACTGAGGACTGATCTTCCCCTGCAACGTGGTAGTTTGCAGGGTTTGCAGCTCACCTGCACATTCGTTGGAGGTGTCCCATTGTTCTGCAACCATTGCGCACATAGTTCTTAAAGCGGCATTGATGGGGCCAATGATCACCCCCGCAGCGCCAACAGGGTGTTAACTGCCTCGCATTAATAGATGATGGCGGACTCTGGGTCAATTGAGGTCGGGCCACAGCAGCCAGCGTGTACATTCTGCCCTGTACATTTCTGCTCAAAATCGACGTTACTTTATGCACAGTACTGGCCGATACTTCTGCAAAAGCTGCTTGGTGTTGTCGCTGGTGGACATAGAAACATAGAAAATAGGTGCAGGAGTAGGCCATTCGGCCCTTCTAGCCTGCACCGCCATTCAATGAGTTCATGGCTGAACATGCAACTTCAGTACCCCATTCCTGCTTTCTCACCATACCCCTTGATTCCCCTAGTAGTAAGGACTCCATCTAACTCCTGTTTGAATATATTTAGTGAATTGGCCTCAACAACTTTCTGTGGTAGAGAATTCCACAGGTTCACCACTCTCTGGGTGAAGAAATTCCTTCTCATCTCGGTCCTAAATGGCTTACCCCTTATCCTTAGACTGTGTCCCCTGGTTCTGGAATTCACCAACATTGGGAACATTCTTCCTGCATCTAACCTGTCTAAACCCATCAGAATTTTAAACATTTCTATGAGGTCCCCTCTCATTCTTCTGAACTCCAGTGAATGCCTGGGCCTGGGCTATCGTTATGGCTTTACTCAGATTTGGAGTTTTAACAGTCAACAGTTTGCAAAGAATTGTCTCATGTCCGATGCCCAGTACAAAAAAGTCTCTGAGCATTTGTTCTCGGAATCCCTCAAACTCACAATGTCCTGCAAGGCGCCATAGTTCAGCGACGTAGCTCGCCACTTCCTAGCCCTCCGATCATTGACATGTGTAGAACCGATATCTCACCATTAAAACACTTTCCTTAGGATTTAGGTACTCCCGGACCAGCGTACACAGTTCTTTGTAGGATTTCTCTGTTGGTGTAGCCGGGGCCACGAGGTTCTTCATGAGGCCATAGGTTGTTGCCCCACAGACAGTTAGGAGGATCGCCCTTCGTTTGACCGCGTTCTCGTCCCCTTCCAGCTCGTTGGCTACGAAGTATTGGTCGAGTCTCTCGACGAAGGCCTCCCAATCGTCCCCCTCTGAGAACTTCTCCAGGTTGCCGACTGTTCTTTGCATTTTTGCGCGGTTCATTACCTCGTCACCAATTGTTATGCTCATAATAAATGGTCAGGCAGAGTACTGTGTGCAATGAGCAATTGTTACTTTCCCATCCGCTGGGACTGTTCTAGAATCTAGGGAACTTTTCTAACATCACAGGGCAGGTACAGCATGGGATAAAATCAGAATAAAGCTCCCAAAACATCTATGGTGGTCCGATATCTTGGCACTTGGCATGGCTCACATTCAGAAAAAGTTATTAAAATATGAATAAATGAAGATAATCCATGTCGGTCCTGATACCCGGCACCTCTGGATACTGCTCCTGATACCTGGCACCTCTGGATACTGCTCCCGATACCTGGCACCTCTGGATACTACTCCCGATACCTGGCACATCTCAATACTGCTCCTGATACCTGGCACCTCTCGATACTGCTCCTGATACCTGGCACGTCTTGAACTACTGTATCAACATTGGGAACAAATGACTGGGCTGAGGCCTGTCTTGGATTAAAAAGATGAGGACCACTATGTCTGTAGTGTGCACCAACTAGAGCAACAAGTCACCAAGGCTTCTTCGACAGCACCTTCTAAACCCATAATCTCCACCGTGTAGGACAAGGAGAGCAGGTGTATGGAAAGACCAGCACCTCCAAGTTCCCTTCCAAGTCACGCACCATCCTGACCTCAGAAACATAGAAAATAGGTGTAGGAGTAGGTCATTTGGCCCTTCGAGCCTGCACCACCATTCAATATGATCATGGCTGATCATGCAACTTCAGTACCCAATTCCTGCTTTCTCTCCATGCCCCTTGATCCCTTTAGCCGTAAGGACCATATTTAACTCCCTTTTGAGGTCAGTTCGTTAGATATATTCAACAGGGTCACAACTCTCTGAGTGAAGAAGTTTCTCCTCATTTCAGTCCTAAATGGCTTACCCCTTATCCTTAGACTGTGACTCCTGGACTTCTCTAACATCGGGAACATTCTTCCTGCATCTAACCTGTCCAATCCCATCAGATTTTTATATGTTTCTATGATATCCCCTCTCATTCATAGACTGCAGCACGATTCAAGAAGGCAGCGGCTCACCACCTCCTAAACAGGCAATTATGGATGGGCAATGAATGCCAATCCGGCTCGCGCACCTCCCGAGAATGAATGAATAAATAAAGAATGAACACTGAGAAATGAGCTGCAGAACTACCGACACCGTCAGCTTTAAGGAGACGTTTAACTGTGGGGATCGGATTGAGATCATTGAGTTTGATTAAACTGATGTTAAAGTAACATTGCTGCTTTGCCCTGTGACAGTAACATATTATCAGAATATTTCCCATCGGGTGAAATCGAATGTCAGACTTGGACATCTTGTAGATTCATCTTTTGAAAAGTTGTGGGAACTCCGTTCCAAGATGTATTCCACTCAGTTCTGAACAAGTCCTCAATCAGCTCGTCTTATCATTTGAGATATCAAGGACTAGGCACACGGTGTTTAAAAGAAAGCCTATTTATTTGACATTTACAGAATATTAAACTATAGCCCAGTTATAGGGTTATTAACATCAGCAGAAACAAACTCCAACTGCCAGAATGAACATGGTTCAGTAACGAATGTGATTAACAGCAGATTCCAACCCCTGGAGTCAATTGTGAACTCGCTGGTGTCTCAGGAGGTCAGATGACACAATGAATCTCTTCCCACACACGGAGCAAGAGAATGGCCTCTCCCCAGTGTGAACTCGCTTGTTGTGTACCAGCAGGTCGGATGACTGAGCGAATCCCTTCTCACACACGAAGCAAGGAAACGGCCTCTCCCCAGTGTGAAATCGCTTGTTGTGTACCAGCAGGTCGGATGACCGAGTGAATCCCTTCCCACATTTGGAGCAAGTAAACAGTCTCTCCCTAGTGTGAACTCGCTGGTGTTTCAGGAGGCCGGATGACAGAGCGAATCCCTTCCCACATTCGGAGCAAGTGAATGGCCTGCCCTCAGTGTGAACTTGCTTGTTGTGTGCCAGCAGGTTGGAGGACTGAGTAAATCCCTTTCCACACTCCGAGCAGGTGAACAACCTCTCCCCAGTGTGAACTAGCTGGTGTTTCTGGAGACTGGCTAGTGCAGTGAATCCCTTCCCACAGACGGAGCAGGTGACCGGCCTCTCCCCAGTGTGAACTCGTTTATGCGCCAGCAGGTTGGATGACCGACTGAATCGCTTCTCACACACGAGGCAGGTGAACGGTCTCTCCCCAGTGTGAACTCGCTGGTGTTTCAGCAAGCTGGATGAATCAGTGAAACCCTTCCCACACTCGGAGCAGGTGAACGGCCTCTCCCCAGTGTGAACTCGCTGGTGATTCCGCAAGGTGGATAACTGAGCAAATCCCTTCCCACACTCGGAGCAGGTGAACGGCCTCTCCCCAGTGTGAACTCGTTTGTGTGTCAGCAGGCTGGATAACTGAGCGAATCCCTTCTCACACACGGAACAAGTGAACGGCCTCTCCCCAGTGTGAACTTGCTTGTTGTGTGCCAGCAGGTTGGATGACCGAGTGAATCTCTTCCCACATTTTGAGCAAATGAATGGCCTCTCCCCAGTGTGAGCTCGCTGGTGATTCAGGAGGCCGGATGAATGAGTGAATCCCTTCCCACACTCAGAGCAGGTGAACGGTCTCTCCCCAGTATGAATTCGTTGGTGTTTCTGCAGGGTGGATAACTGAGTGAATCCCTTCCCACACTCAGAGCAGGTAAACGGCCTCTCCCCAGTGTGAACTCGTTTATGTGCCAGCAGGTTGGATGACAGAGTGAATCCCTTTCCACACACACAGCAGGTGAACGGCTTCTCCCCGGTGTGAATTCGCTGGTGCATCAGCAGTTTGGATGACTTAGTGAATCCCTTCCCACACACGGAGCAGATGAACGGTCTCTCCCCACTGTGACTGCGTCGATGAATCTCCAGCTCAGACGGGTAATTGAAGCCCTTCCCACATTCCCCACATTTCCACGCTTTTTCCGTGGTGCGGGTGTCCTTGTGCCTTTCCAGGTTGGACGATCAGTTGAAGCCTCGTTCACACACAGAATACGTGTATGGTTTCTCCCCGCTGTGAATGGTGCAATGTTTTTTCAGGCTGTGTAACTGGTTAAAGCCCTTTCTACAGTCAGTGCACTGGAACACTCTCACTCGGGTGTGTGTGTCGGTGCTTTTCCAGTCACACTGATGTTTGAAATCCTTTCCCACAGACAGAACAGACAAGTATTTCTCCTTCCACATTCAAAGGCCGATAATATTCAGGTCCTGATGAATTGAGTGACTCTGTCATATCTTGATATGATGTTTGGTTTGAGTTTCCCATCTATAAATCCTCTCTTTCTAATATCCTGTAAAAGGAGTTTACAAAAGTCATCACTGTAAGTACAGGATAGAAATACAGAACAGACAATTCTAGTTTCTATACAATGTTCCTTCACATGCCTGGGATCATTTAACCCATAACCTAGACTGTTAATCACTTTCAGCTAGGGACTTAGCATGTGCCCCACAGCATCTCTCTCACCTTTGCTGTGCGGATAGAGTATCACGCCTGCAAACCAAGTTTTAAATTTAAATTCACTCAGAAAATGTATTTAACAGAAGATGAACATGTAAACAGATCACGGCCTAATACTCCAGCTCTACATTCACATGAGGAAGTTTGTTATCTAACTCCTCGAGTGGACAAAATAAAGATCCCAAATGTAAGAGTCTCTCGAACTCTTTGTTAAAACCTTTCAAATCTTGCCCGGTTCTTTCCTTGTTACAGAATTCCTCCTCCCTGGTCAAAAACAACTAATTGGAAATTTCCAACCAATTATTTCACTTTCAGAGTTTCAAACTGACCAGATTCTTCTCTCAGAAAATCTCCAAAAAACTATTTGATTTAAACACAGCTCTCCCCTCCTTTAAACCCAGGATTAGAGTTATCCGGGAATTTGAATACCTGACCACAAACATTTTAAAAGGCTGTAACTGATGAAACTTGTAACACTGAAGCCTAATTTCCACTTCCGTGCGCTGGATTCTAAACCTGGGACTGTACATGGGGATTCTAAGCCTGGGACTGTACATGGGGAGTCTAACCCTGCGACTGTACATGGGGATTCAAACCGTGAGACTGTACGTGGGGATTCAAACCGTGAGACTGTACGTGGGGATTCTAATCCTGGGACTGTACATGGGGAGTCTAACCCTGGGAGTATACAAGGGGACTCAGCTCTGGGGCTCTTCTGTTAGAATTGTGTGGGATGTAAATGATAAGCTGGGCACTTACCAACGCCTTCAGGAGAGATGGTGAGAAATACGATTTGTGGAGAGTGGGAATAAAATAAATGAGACAATGATTTCAGTCCTGGGCACTGGAGCCTTGCCCACTAATTGTTGCCCTGCCAAGTTGGCTGCGCATGCGCGGTTACGCCATGAAGCGAGCGGGCTGCACTCTGAACCTTCCCGCCTTCCTGCACAAAGATGGTGGTTAATCTGGGCCTGTTACCGGAAGAAAAAAATCCGTCGCTGCAAACGCGGGAGTTTCGGGTTATTACTCGGGGCTTGCGGCCTACACCAGTTGTTTATGAAGCCTCCCCGCCCACTTGCCGATCGATGACTCCCCTGCGCCCCGCTGATTCTCACCCGGTGTAGAGTCCGGCTCCAGCCTGAGCTCGTCTCACCGTCCGTGTGTCTCCAGTGCTCGCTCTGCGCATGCTCAGCTCACACTGCCCGGGAGATTGACGCCAGCTCTGGAACAATAGGAAGAGCGGGGGCGGAGCTGGAGGACCTAGCGGGCGGTTGGTCCTCCAACCAATCGGAGTGAGTAAGAGGCGGAGCTTCCTGCGGTGGGCGGAGCTGAGCCCGGATCTCCCTCAATGAGCATGCGCGGCTGGTACAGCAGACGTTGGTCGAAGAGACGCTTCGGGTAGGCGGTAGGAGATTGTGGGCGCGGGGGAGGATGTGGACCCGTGGTTTGGCCGGGGAGCTTAATAAACACCCGGTGTAGGCCTCAGGCGCGGAATCAGAATGCACAGGCCTCGTGTTTGCCCCGCGGTGACAGGCCCGGGTCAGCGGGATCACTGGCCGCCATCTTGCACAAGGCGGGGTCACAGCGCATGCGCGGCCACCTTGGGCAGGAACAATGAGTGGGCGGAGCTTTGGGATCCCAATGCTCGCGAGACGGAGCAACCTGGGCAACAAGCTCTTCATCACCTCACAGCAGTAACCTGGGCAACAGGCTCTTCATCACCTCACAGCAGTAACCCGGGCAATAGGCTCTTCATCACCTCACAGCAGTAACCTGGGCAACAGGCTCTTCATCACCTCACAGCAGTAACCTGGGCAACAGGCTCTTCATCACCTCACAGCAGTAACCCGGGCAACAGGCTCTTCATCACCTCACAGCAGTAACCCGGGCAACAGGCTCTTCATCACCTCACAGCAGTAACCTGGGCAACAGGCTCTTCATCACCTCACAGCAGTAACTTGGGCAACAGGCTCTTCATCACCTCACAGCAGTAACCTGGGCAACAGGCTCTTCATCACCTCACAGCAGTAACCTGGGCAACAGGCTCTTCATCACCTCACAGCAGTAACCTGGGCAACAGGCTCTTCATCACCTCACAGCAGTAACCCGGGCAACAGGCTCTTCATCACCTCACAGCAGTAACCTGGGCAACAGGCTCTTCATCACCTCACAGCAGTAACCTGGGCAACAGGCTCTTCATCACCTCACAGCAGTAACCTTGCCAACAGGCTCTTCATCACCTCACAGCAGTAACCCGGGCAACAGGCTCTTCATCACCTCACAGCAGTAACCTGGGCAACAGGCTCTTCATCACCTCACAGCAGTAACCTGGGCAACAGGCTCTTCATCACCTCACAGCAGCAGCCTCTATTTATATTGCGCCTTTAATGTAGTAAAATATCCAAAGGCACTTCACAGGAGTGTTATAATTTGTCACCGAGGCGAAAAGATTTAGAATCATAGAATCACAGAAACTTACAGCATGGAAGGAGGCCATTTCGGCCCATCGTGTCCGTACCGGCCGACAAACAGCTATCCAGGCTAATCCCACTTTCCAGCTCTTGATCTGTAGCCCTGTAGGTTACGGCACTTCAAGTGCAGATCCAAGTACTTTTTAAATGTTATGATGGTTTCTGTCTCGACCACCCTTTTAGGCAGTGAGTTCCAGACTCCCACTAAATTCTGGGTGAAGAAATTTACCCTCTAAACCTCCTACCTGCAGAGTGAGGGAGTTTGAGTTTTGGGCCTAGGCAACAGAAGGCAGGACCACCGATGGTTTAAGTGTTTATAATTAGGGATCCTCAAGAGGGCAGAATTTGAGGAGATCAGATAAATGGGGAGATGTGAGCTTATGAGGCTGAAGGAGATTACAGAGATAGAGAGGGGCGAACCCATGGAGGTATATGTAAACAAGGATGAGAATTTTGAAATTGAGGTGTTGCAAAATGGAGCTAGTGTAGGTCAGCGAGCACAGGGATGATGGATGAACGGGATTTGGTGCGAATTAGGACATGGGCTGCCGAGTTTTGGATGACCTCAGGATAACGTAGGGTAGATTGTGGGAGGCCAGCCAGGAGTTTGTTGGAGTAGTCAAGTCTAGGGGTAACAAAGGCCTGCTTGAGGGCTTCTGCAGCAGATGAGCTGAGGCAAGGGCGGAGACGAGCAATGTTATGGGGGTGGAAATGGGTGGTTTAATTAAGGTGCAGATATGTGCTCGGAGCCCATTTCAGGGTCAAATATGACACCAAGTTTGCGAACAGTCTGGTTCAGCCTCAGACAGATGCTAGAGAGAGGGATGGAGTTGGTGGCTAGAGACCGGAGTTTGTGATGGGGAAATTTCTGTTCACCTGGTACTGGATGTCGTACAAGCAGTCTGACAAATTAGAGACTGTGGAGAGGTTGAGAGAAGTGGTGGTGAGGTAGAGCTAGGTGTCGTTAGAATCACAGAATGGTTACAGCACTGAAGGACATTCGGCCTGTCAAACCCTTGCCGGCTCTCTGCAAGAGCACCTCAGCTAGTCCCACTCACTTGCCTTTGCCCCCTAGACCTAAAGATTTCCCTCCTTCAGGTACTTATCCAACTCCCTTTTGACTCAGCCTCCACCACCCCTTCAGGCCGTGCATTCCAGATCCTGACCACTTGCTCTGGTTCTTGACCCTTCCACCAATGGGAACAGTTTCTCTCTATCTACTGTGTCCAGACCCCGCATGATTTTGAACACCTCTGTTAAATCTGCTCTGCTCTAAGGAGAACAACCCCAGCTTCTTAGTTTATCCACATTACTGAAGTCCCTCATCCTTGGCATCATTCCCATAAATCTTTTCTGCACCCTCTCTTAGGCCTTCACATCGCTCCTAAAGTGTGGTGCCCAGAATTGGACACACTACTCCAGTTGAGGCCGAACCAGTCTTTTATACAGGTTGATCATAATTTCCACGCTTTTGTACTCTAAACCTCTATTCATGAAGCCTAGGATCCCGGAAGCGTTTTGAACTGCTTTCATAACCGGTCCTGCCACCTTCAATGATTTGTGCACATAAACCGTTAGATCTCTCAGATGTATTCTCGACCTGACATCTGTCATACGCATTCTTTTTCTGCTTCATCCTACTCCCGGGCCGTCTGTGATGTTTGTGGCCTAGAGGAGTCCATGGGCCATGTATATATTCAGTGTGAGAGGTTGCAGCCCCTCAATAGTTACCTGAAGGGGCTGCTCCTTAACTCTTGGTTACAATTTAGCTCCGTGCTCCTAATCTTTGGTCGCCCGGTGCGGAGTGAGGGTGAGTAAGACAGAGGTTCTTCTCCTGGGCCTGGCTAAAACAGCAACTTGTAGGTCCAGAATGGGCGGGGCCCGGGGGTGGGTCACTCTGGCTGCCTGCCTCACTTCCACGGTCAAGAAAGGAGGGAGAGCGAAAACGGGGAACTGCGGGCCAGTTAGCCTGACATCAGTCATTGGGAAAATGCTGGAATCCATTACTACAGAAGTGGTAACAGGGCATTTAGAAAATCATGGTCTGGTTATGCAGAGTCAACATGATTTTATGGAAGGGAAATCGTGTTGAACAAATTTATTACCTTTTTAGTAGGGTGGATGAAGGGGAACCAGTGGATGTAATATTGCAGGATTTCCAAAATGCATTTGATGCGCCACATGGAATTGGGGGTAATATATTAGCATGGATAGAGGATTGGTTAACGGATGGAAAACAGAGATTAGGGATAAACGGGTTATTATCCGGTTGGCAGGCTGTAACTAGTGGGGTGCTAGTGCTTTGGTCTCAGCTATTTACAATCTATATTAAACATAATAAGAACATAACATAAGAACATAAGAATTAGGAACAGGAGTAGGCCATCTAGCCCCTCAAGCCTGCTCCGCCATTCAAAAAGATCATGGCTGATCTGGCCGTGGACTCAGCTCCACTTACCCGCCCGCTCCCCATAACCCTTAATTCCCTTATTGGTTAAAAATCTATTTATCTGTGATTTGAATACATTCAATGAGCTAGCCTCAACTGCTTCCTTGGGCAGAGAATTCCACAGATTCACAACCCTCTGGGAGAAGAAATTCCTTCTCAACTCGGTTTTAAATTGGCTCCCCCATATTTTGAGGCTGTGCCCCCTAGTTCTAGTCTCCCCGACCAGTGGAAACAACCTCTCTGCCTCTATCTTGTCTATCCCTTTCATTATTTTAAATGTTTCTATAAGATCACCCCTCATCCTTCTGAACTCCAATGAGTATAGACCCAGTCTACTCAACCTATCATCATAAGGTAACCCCCTCATCTCCGGAATCAGCCTAGTGAATCGTCTCTGTACCCCCTCCAAGGCTAATATATCCTTCCTTAAGTAAGGTGACCAAAACTGCACGCAGTACTCCAGGTGCGGCCTTACCAATACCCTGTACAGTTGCAGCAGGACCTCCCTGCTTGGATGAAGGGATCAAGTATAGTGTATCCAAGTTTGCTGACGATACAAAGCCAGGTGGGAAAGTACGCTGTGAGGAGGACGCAAAGACCCTGCAAAGGGATATGGACAGTTTCAGTGAGTGGGCAATAAGGTGGCAGATGGAACATAATGTGGGGAAATGTGAGGTTATTCACTTTGGTAGGAAGAATAGAAAAACAGAATATTTTTTAAAAAGTGAAAAACTAATAAATGTTAGTGTTCAGAGAGATTTAGGTGTCCTCGCACAGGAAACACAGAGAGCTGGCATGCAGGTACAGTAAGCAATTAGGAAGGCATGTTGGCCTTTATTGCAAGATGGTTGGAGTACAAGAATAAGGAAGTCTTGCTACAACTGTAAAAGGCCTTGGTGAGACCACACCTGCAGTGCACAGTGTTGGGGTCCTTATCTGAGGAAGGGTCTACTTGTCTTAGAGGGAGTGCAATTCACCAGATTGATTCCTGAGTTGGGGGGATTGTCCTAATAGGAGAGATTGAGTAGAATGGGCCTATACTCTCTGGAGTTTAGAAGAATAAGAGGGGATCTCATTGAAAGATGTAAAATTCTGAGGGGCATTGACAGGGTAGATGCTGAGAGGTTGTTTCCCCTGGCTGGAGAATCTAGGAATAGGGCCCACAGTCTCAGGATAAGGGGGTTGGCCATTATAAGACTGAGATGAGGAGGAATTTGTTCACTCAGAGGGTTGTAAATCTTTGAAATTCTCCACCCCAAAGGACTGTGGGTGCTGAGGTGTTGAGTATATTCAAGACTGAGATAGATAGATTGTTGGACTCTGGGGTATCAAGGGATATGGAGATAGGGCAGGAAGGTGGAGCTGAGTTTGAAGACCAGCCATGAGCTTATTGAATAGTGGAGCAGGCTCGAGGGGCCGTATGGCCTATTCCTGCACCTAATTCTTGTAGTCTTTTGCCTTGTCGGTGCCCGGATGGCCCTGGAGAGGGAGCATGTGGTGTGCACTGGTTCCTTGATGCCTTCCGCGACGGTGGCACCTCAGGGTATAGAGTGTCTCATACACACTGGGAACAACATTCTGGTTCAGTTGGGAAGGTGCCCTTTGCTTTTGTTGCTTATTTTGGCTTCTTTTAGTTTGATTGGATCACATGTTTGTGGGAACAAAAGAGGAAAGAATATTCCATAGAAGCTGGAATTGTCTGTTTAGATTTTCTACCTACCCTGGACTTACATTGATGACTTTTGTAAACTCTTTTACAGCGTATTAGAAGGGGAGGATTTACAGACGGGAAACTCAAACCAAACATCACATCAAGATCTGACCGAGTCACTCGATTCATCGTTACCTGAATATCATTGGCCTTTGAATGTGGAAGGAGAAATGTTTGTCTGTTCTATCTGTGAGGAAAGATTTCAAACATTAGTGTGACTGGAAAAGCACCGAGACACACGAGTGATAGTGTTCCAGTGCACTGCCTGAGGAAAGAGCTTTAACCAGTTACGCAGCCGTAAAAAACATTGCACCATTCACAGCAGGGAGAAACCGTACACGTGTTGTGCGTGTGGACAAGGCTTCAACTGATCGTTCAACCTGGAGAGACACAAGGACACCCGCACCACGGAGAAACCGTGGGAATGTGAGGACTGTGGCAAGGGATTCCGTTCCCCGTCCCTGCTGGAAATTCATCGGCGCAGTCACACCGGGGAGAGGCCGTTCACCTGCCCCGTGTGTGGGAAGGGATTCACTATTTCTTCCCAGCTGAAGACACACCAGCGAGTTCACACTGACGAGAGACCTTTTAAATGTCCGGACTGCGGGAAGTGCTTTAAAAGCTCCGGGGAGCTGAGGCGCCATAAACTTGTTCACTCTGACGAGAGGCCGTTCACCAGCTCCGTGTATGGGAAGGAATTCACCTGTTCAGCGAATCTACTGTCACACCAACTTGTTCACTCTGATGAGAGGTCGTTCACCAGCTCCGTGTGTGGGAAGGGATTCACCTGTTCAGCGAATCTACTGTCACACCAACTTGTTCACTCTGATGAGAGAGCTTTTAAATGTTCTGACTGTGAGAAGAGCTTTAAAACCAAAATTGATCTGCTGAGACACCAGCGAGTACACACTGGGGAGAGGCTGTTTACCTGCTCCATGTGTGGGAAGGGATTCACTCAGTCATCCCAGCTCACTACACACCTCCTTGTTCATACCAGTAAGAGGCCTTTTAAATGTTCTAACTGTGAGAAGAGCTTTAAAAGCAGAAATAGTCTGATGAGACACCAATCTTTTCACACAGGGGAGAGGCCGTTCACCTGCTCTGTGTGTGGGAAGGGATTCACTCAGTCATGCAATCTCACTACACACCAAGTTGTTCACACCAATAAGAAGCCTTTTAAATGTTCTGACTGTGAGAAGAGCTTTAAAAGCAGAAATCAGCTGATGATGCACCAACGCACTCACACTGGGGAGAGGCCGTTCACCTGCTCAGAGTGTGGGAAGAGATTCACTCGTTCATCCAGCCTCACTGCACACCAAGTTGTTCACTCTGATAAGAGACCATATAAATGTTCTGACTGTGAGAAGAGCTTTAAAACCAAAATGGAGCTGATGATACACCAACGTATCCACACAGGGGAGAGACCATTCATCTGCTGTGTGTGTGGAAAGCGATTCACTCAGTCATCCAACCTCACTGTACACCAGCTTGTTCACACCAATAAGAGACCATTTAAATGTTCTGACTGTGAGAAGAGCTTTAAAATCAGAAATCATCTGATGATGCACCAACGCACTCACACTGGGGAGAGGCCGTTCACCTGCTCTGTGTGTGGGAAGGGATTCTCTGATCCATCCAACCGGCTGAAACACCAGCAAGTTCACATGTGATTGCAGGGTTGGATTCTGCTGTTAATCACATCGGGACTGAACCGTGTTCATTCTGACAATTGGGCTGTGTGTCCCCTGTAACTGGGCCGGAGTTTAATTTTCTGGATATCTGACATAGCTTTCTGGATATAGCTTTGGTTCCAACACACAGTTTGTCGATTCCTTGATTTCTCCAATATAAGAGACGACTAATTGTTGTCCTGTTACCAACTGTTCCTTTTTTGGAGCTTTTCTCCTCCATTTAACAAAGACCTGTCCTTATGCAGCACCTCACATGACCTCAGGATGTCCCAAAGTGCTTTACAGCCAATGAAATACCACAACATCAATGTACATTTGAAGTACATTCACTGTTGTATCAGAAATGCAGCAGATGATTTGTGCACAGCAAGCTGCTATGAACAGCAATGGCCAGATAATCAGTTTGAGTGATATTGGTTGAGAGCTGATGGGGCCTCGGTTGAAATCCTGTGCTGTACCTGCCCTGGGAGTGTTTGATGGGACAGTGTGGAGGAAGCTTTACTCTGTATCTAACCCGTGCTGTACCTGACTGGAGAGTGTTTAGGCACACACTAGGTGCTCAGAATATCCCATTTCCCCAGCACTGACATCCATAACCTCGATGAGAACAAAATTTAACCCAAAGATAAGAGAAACCCATCAGCTTCTCCCTGGACACAGATCCGGAGAGACAGTGAGTGTCCCGAATATTGTTGTACAGAGTGTTCGATAGTTCCTTTCTGGGTCTGAGCCTTTTGGTGATGATTTGAATTTGATGCCCTCGAGTTACTGACTCACCGACTGGTGGAAATAGTTTATCCTCATTTACCTGATCAAATTTTGAACACCTCCCTCAGATCTCCAATTCCCCTTTGTTCTAATGAAAAGAGCCCCAGTTTCTCCAATCTCTCCAATAACTAAAGGCTCTTGTCCCTGGTATCATCTCAGTGAATCTCTCTGCACCCTCTCCATGGCCTTGACATCCTTCCTGGTGTAAGATGCCCTAAAGCCTGACACAATATTCGACCTGCAGCCTAACCAATGATTTGTGCAGGTTTACATGACCTTTGCCCTTTTGTACTCCACACCCCTATTTATAAAACCTAGGATCACATGTGCTTTTTAAACCACTTTATCAACTTGTCCTCCTACTTTTAAAGGTTTCTGTATCTGATCCCCTTGTAGGTTTGAGAGATATTAACATAACATGGCTAAAACACATTGACATAAACTGGCTGATATAATGTGTATAGCGTGAAAGAGAAGTTTAGTCTGAGTTAGAAACTCAAACAATCGATTCACTGCAGACAGGTCGCCATGGCAACACTGATGAGACATTCCATTCACTGAACCCACTGTTGGAATCTGTAATCAGATCAGGGGAAAGAACAGGGTTTGTCTGTTAGTAACCACAATGTAAGCTCAAACCAGAGTGAGTAACACAATAGATTAGATTATAACATGTGATGTTTATACCTATAATTGTGAAACTATAAAAAATAACAACTAACAGCAGGCAGGGGAGTTTAGGGATGATGAGAAAATTACTGAAGAAAAGTAACTGCTGTGAACCAGGGAAAGTGTCCTTGTAAATCACAGATTAGAGAAATTCCAGCTGTCTTTTCCCAGCTTCCTGCCAAAACCCAGCAGAGAAGAAAAAGAAGAGTCTGGTGCCAGAGGTGGATCACTGCAGGGTATAAAAGTGACGGGAGACTGATGTAAGGGGGCAGTCAGGACTGGAGACACCGGAGATCAAGCTCAGGGCACCCGAGGTTCTATCCAGTGGGCTGACATCGTGTCAGTTACTGTGGACATGCAGGACTTGCATGTTTACTCTGATAGAAACATAGACATAGAAAATAGGTGCAGGAGTAGGCCATTCGGCCCTTCAAGCCTGCACCGCCATTCAATGAGTTCATGGCGGAACATGCAACTTCAGTTCCCCATTCCTGCTTTCTCGCCATACCCCTTGATCCCCCTAGTAGTAAGGACTACATCTAACTTCTTTTTGAATATATTTAGTGAATTGGCCTCAACAACTTTCTGTGGTAGAGAATTCCACAGGTTCACCACTCTCTGGGTGAAGAAGTTTCTCCTCATCTCAGTCCTAAATGGCTTACCCCTTATCCTTAGACTGTGATCCCTGGTTCTGGACTTCTCCAACATTGGGAACATTCTTCTTGCATCTAACCTGTCTAAACCAGTCAGAATTTTAAACGTTTCGATGAGATCCCCTCTCATTCCAGTGAATACAAGCCCAGTTGATCCAGTCTTTCTTGATATGTCAGTCCCGCCATCCCGGGAATCAGTCTGGTGAACCTTCGCTGCACTCCCTCAATAGCAAGAATGTCCTTCCTCAAGTTAGGAGACCAAAACTTGTACACAATACTCCAGGTGTGGCCTCACCAATGCCCTGTACAACTGTAGTAACACCTCCCTGCCCCTGTAGTCAAATCCCCTCGCTATGAAGGCCAACATGCCATTTGCTTTCTTAACCGCTTGCTGTACCTGCATGCCAACATTCAATGACTGATGTACCATGACACCCAGGTCTCGTTGCACCTCCCCTTTTCCTAATCTGTCACCATTCAGATAATAGTCTGTCTCTCTGTTTTTACCACCAAAGTGGATAACCTCACATTTATCCACATTATACTTCATCTGCCATGCATTTGCCCACTCACCTAACCTATCCAAGTCACTCTGCAGCCTCACAGCATCCTCCTCGCAGCTCACATTGCCACCCAACTTAGTGTCATCCACAAATTTGGAGATACTACATTTAATCCCCTCGTCTAAATCATTAATGTACAATGTAAACAGCTGGGGCCCCAGCACAGAACCTTGCGGTACCCCACTAGTCACTGCCTGCCATTCTGAAAAGTACCCATTTACTCCTACTCTGCTTCCTGTCTGACAACCAGTTCTCAACCCACGTCAGCACACTACCCCCATTCCCACGTGCTTTAACTTTGCACATTAATCTCTTGTGTGGGACCTTGTCGAAAGCCTTTTGAAAGTCCAAATATACCACATCTACTGGAAACACCCTCAAACAATTCCAGAAGATTTGTCAAGCATGATTTCCCTTTCACAAATCCATGCTGACTTGGACCTATCATGTCACCTCTTTCCAAATGCGCTGCTATGACATCCTTAGTAATTGATTCCATCATTTTACCCACTACTGATGTCAGGCTGACCGGTCTATAATTCCCTGTTTTTAAAAAGTGGGGTTACATTGGCTACCCAACACTCCATAGGAACTGATCCAGAGTCTATGGAATGTTGGAAAATGACTGTCAATGCATCGCTATTTCCAAGGCCACCTCCTTTAGTACTCTGGGATGCAGACCATCAGGCCCTGGGGATTTATCGGCCTTCAATCCCATCAATTTCTCCAACACAATTTCCCGACTAATAAGGATTTCCCTCAGTTCCTCCTTCTTACTAGACCCTCTGACCCCTTTTATATCCGGAAGGTTGTTTGTGTCCTCCTTAATGAATACCGAACCAAAGTACTTGTTCAATTGGTCTGCCATTTCTTTGTTCCCAGTTATGACTTCCCCTGATTCTGACTGCAGGGGATCTATGTTTGTCTTTACTAACCTTTTTCTCTTTACATATCTATTGAAGCTTTTGCAGTCCGTCTTAATGTTCCCTGCAAGCTTCCTCTTGTACTCTATTTTCCCTGCCCTAATCAAACCCTTTGTCCTCCTCTGCTGAGTTCTAAATTTCTTCCAGTCCCCGGGTTCGCTGCTATTTCCGGCCAATTTATATGCCACATCCTTGGCTTTAATACTATCCCTGATTTCCCTTGATAGCCACGGTTGAGCCATCTTCCCTTTTTTATTTTTACGCCAGACAGGGATGTACAATTGTTGTAGTTCATCCATGCGGTCTGTAAATGTCTGCCATTGCCCATCCACTGTCAACCACTTAAGTATCATTCGCCAGTCTATCCTAGCTAATTCATGCCTCATACCTTCAAAGTTACCCTTCTTTAAGTTCTGGACCATGGTCTCTGAATTAACTGTTTCATTCTCCATCCTAATGTAGAATTCCACCGTATTATGGTCACTCTTCCCCAAGGGGTCTCGCACAATGAGATTGCTAATTAATCCTCTCTCATTACACAACACCCAGTCTAAGATGGCCTCCCCTCTAGTTGGTTCCTCGACATATTGGTCCAGAAAACCATCCCTTATGCACTCCAGGAAATCCTCCTCCACCGTATTGCTTCCAGTTTGGTTAGCCCAATCTATATGCATATTAAAGTCACCCATGATAACTGCTGCACCTTTATTGCCTGCACCTCAAATTTCCTGTTTGATGCCCTCCCCAACATCACTACTGCTGTTTGGAGGTCTGTACACAACTCCCACTAACGTTTTTTGCCCTTTGGTGCTCTGCAGCTCTACCCATATAGATTCCACATCATCCAAGCTAATGTCCTTCCTAACTATTGCATTAATCTCCTCTTTAACCAGCAATGCTACTCCACCTTCTTTTCCTTTTATTCTATCCTTCCTGAATGTTGAATACCCTTGGATGTTGAGTTCCCAGCCCTGATCATCTTGGAGCCACGTCTCTGTAATCCCAATCACATCATATCTGTTAACATCTATTTGCAGTGTTAATTCATCCACCTTATTATGGATACTCCTTGCATTAAGACACAAAGCCTTCAGGCTTGTTTTTTTAACACCCTTTGTCCTTTTAGAATTATGATGTAGTGTGGCCCTTTTTGTCTCTTGCCTTTGTTTGCCTGGCCTTCCACTATTGCTTTTTACCTTTCTACCATCTGTTTCTGACTCCATATTATTTCGCCCTGTCTCGCTGCATAGGTTCCCATCCCCCTGCCATATTAATTTAAACACTCCTGAACTGCATTAGCAAATGTTACCCCTAGGATATCAGTTGTGGTAGAGCACAGAGAATCTGGTCAAATTATATTTCTTAAGATATTAAAATTGCTAATAATAATCATTGAACATATTTAAGGTGGAGATAGACAGAGTTTTGAAAGATTAAGAGAGTCAAGGGTTATGGGGAGAGGGCAGGGAAGTGGAGTTGAGGCCAGGATCCGATCAGCCATGATCTTATTGAATGGTGGAGCAGGCTCGAGGAGCCAGATGGCCTACTCCTGCTCCTATTTCTTATGTTCTTATGTTCTAACACTAGACTCTCAGTCCTTAATAAGATAAGGAATTAGCTAGAATCTTACAACCGTAAATCTCTCTGCTCCTCTACTCCATTGAAAGTTTTACCATTTCCTCCCAAAATCTATCACAGCACATTTCTCTGAATTAAATTTCATTTCACATCTACCTGCCCCAATTACTAACCTGTGTATTGACAATGAAGGCACTTAAAGTACTCTTCACAGTTGGCCATAGGTCCTTTTTGGTGTTCCCTGGGGATTTTTATCGTGTGCCCCATATACCCAAGCCCAGATTATTTCTCTATATTAAGAAGAGCATTGGTCCCAACACTCTCCCTGGGGACACCACTGTTTACATCCCTCCAGTCTGAAGAACATCCATTAACCACTACTCTGTTTTCTGCCCTTTATCCAACTTCCTCTCCACACTGCCCCACTCCCTTTAATACCGTGAGCCTTAATTTGATCAACAAGCCTCCTGTCTGGTACCTTATCAAACACCTTTTGACAATCCATCTACACAACATCCACTGCATTTCCTTTCTCACTGCATTGTGTTATTTCCTGAATCCCTGCTGTCTGTCCTGAATCAATACATTTCACAAACAAATGTTGCAATGTTTGCTCCACCCCACAGGGTTCCATCTGTTTAAAGCCACAACAGGAAGGTCCCGTTTCCTCCTGGAGTTTGAGAGAAATCAGCTTTAACAATGGGGCAGAGTTTCAGCCAATCAGGGAGATCCGGGCTCAGCCCCGCCCACTGGGTGCCGCAAGCCCCGCCCCTCGGACACTGATTGGTTGGAAGACCAGCCGACGACTTGCTCTGGCCCCGCCCCCGCTTTTCCTAACCCCTGGGGGGTCTTCACACACACCAAGTGCGGGCCCAGGCTCGAGAGACAACACTCCGCATTATCCACCTCCCCACAACTACCCGCCAGTTTCAGACACAAACTCCAGGTCAACCAGGAAGTGCCAGGAAATCCCCAGCGAGTCAGGAGCGTGTGTAAATATAGGAGAAATGGGGACTGGTCAGGGAGTGTCTGTAAATGGAGGAGAAATGGGGACTGGTCAGGGAGCATCCGTAAATGGAGAAATGGGGACTGGTCAGGGAGTGTCTGTAAATGGAGGAGAAATGGGGACTGGTCAGGGAGCATCTGTAAATGGAGGAGAAATGGGGACTGGTCAGGGAGTGTCTGTAAATGGAGGAGAAATGGGTACTAGTTAGGGAGCATCTGTAAATGGAGAAATGGGAACTGGTCAGGGAGCATCTGTAAATGGAGAAATTGGGACTGGTCAGGAAGCGTCTGTAAATGGGGACTGGTCAGCGAGCGTCTGTAAATGGGGACTGGTCAGCGAGCGTCTGTAAATGGAGAAATGGGGACTGGTCAGGGAGTGTCTGTAAATGGAGACTGGTCAGGGAGTGTCTGTAAATGGAGAAATGGGGACTGGTTAGGGAGCGTTTGTAAATGGAGGAGAAATGGGGACTGGTCAGGGAGCGTTTGTAAATGTAGGAGAAATGGGGACGGTCAGGGAGTGTCTGTAAATGGAGAAATGGGGACTGGTCAGGGAGCGTTTGTAAATGTAGGAGAACTGGGGACGGTCAGGGAGTGTTTGTAAATGGAGAAATGGGGACTGGTTAGGGAGCGTTTGTAAATGTAGGAGAAATGGGGACTGGTCAGGGAGCGTTTATAAATTAAGGCAAAATTATTATTTTAGTTATCAAATGTACCAGTGATTTGAATGGGACTCTTTCCTTGTCCCAGCTCTTGTAAATACAAGCTGTAATGGGGCCGGACTCTCAGGAGGCTCCCACGCTGGCTGTTCATGTGTCAGTGATCTCCCATTAGATTAATGTGCTTCTGCTGGGTATATGTTTAATAAAGTGCCCAAAGCATTTCACAAAAGGTGGGGAACCAGTGAGTGTGGAATTGAACCCACCAGAGTTAGCACCTTCACGGGAGGAGAGGGAGGCGAACCAGTGAGTGTAGAACTGAACCCAGACAGAGTCAGCACCTTCAGGGGAGGGAGGGAGAGGGGAACCAGTGAGTGTAGAACTGAACCCAGCCAGAGTCAGCACCTTCAGGGGAGGAGAGGGAGGGGAACCAGTGAGTGCAGAACTGAACCCAGACAGAGTCAGCACCTTCAGGGGAGGAGAGAAGTCGACCAAAAGGGAAAACGTTGCAGATGGTGCAATGGATTTGGGCTTCAGTACAGGGAGGAGGGAGAGTGTGTGGGACGGGGATTTACAACTTTAGGGGAAAGAAGAGAGGAAAGAATGTTCCATTTAAACTAGAATTGTCTCTTCTGAATTTCTATCCTATACTTAGTGATGATTTTTGTAAACTCCTTTTACAGTGTATTAGAAGGGGAGGATTTGCAGACGAGAAAATCAAACCAAACATATAGTCAAGATCTGAGAGAGTCACTCGTTTCATCACCACCTGAATATCATCGGCCTTTGAATGTGGAAGGAAAAATGTTTGTCTGTTCTGTCTGTGGGAAAAGATATCAAACATCAGTGTGACTGGAAAAGCACCGAGACACACACATCCGAATGAGAGTGTTCCAGTGCACTGCCTGAGGAAAGAGCTTTAACCAGTTACACATCGCACCATTCACAGCGGGGAGAAACCGTACAGGTGTTCTTTGTGTGGACGAGGCTTCAACTGATCATCCAACCTGGAGAGACACAAGGACACCCGCACCACGGAGAAACCGTGGGAATGTGTGGACTGTGGGAAGGAATTCAGTTACCTGTCTGAGCTGGAAACTCATCACTACAGGCACACTGGGGGGAGGCTGTTCATCTGCTCCATGTGTGAGAAGGGATTCACTAATTCATCACACCTTCTGAAACACCAACAGGTTCACAATGATGAGAAACCTTTTAAATAATCCGACAGTGTGAACTGGTTTAAAAGCTCTGAGGATCTGATTCAACACCAGCGAGTTCACACTGACGAGAAACAGTTCAGTTGCTCTCACTGTGGGAAGAGGTTCAGTCATTCACCCTCATTGCACAATAATGCACTCACACTGGGGGAGGCCATTTACCTGCCCCATGTGTGGGAAGGGATTCGCTTGCTCATCCACGCTGCTGACACACCAGCGAGTTCACACTGGGGGAGGCCGTTCACCTGCTCTGTGTGCGGAAATCGATTTGTGTGCTCATCCACGCTGCAAAATAAGGGGTAGGACATTTAGGACAGAGATGAGGAGAAATTTCCTCACTCAGAAGATGGTGAATCTTTGGAAATCTCTACTCCAGAGAGCTGTAGATGCTCAGCCATTGAGTAGATTCAAGACAGAAGGCGATCATTTTTGGGGAACTAAGGGAATTAAGGGATATGGGGATAGTGCAGGAAGATGGAGTTTAGGTAGAAGATCAGCCATGATCTTCTTAAATGGCGGAGCAGACCCGAAGGGCCAAAATGACCTACTCCGGCTCCTATCTGTTATGTTCTTATGCACCCTGCATGGAGAGCCCTCCACTGGGGATCCCCGCCTCCACTGGACAGCAAGATGACCCGCCATTCGACTGAGACTGGGCAATGAACAAAATTCATCAATGATACAGAGACCTGAGTGCCCAGGTTCTCAGCCCTGGGGCCAAGTACGCTGGCCACCACATTTCCATCACTAACTCGCACCTTAGGCCCGGCCCAGTCTGGCTCAGTCACTAAATGCTTTCTAGCTGTGATTCTAACTCTGATAGAAAGCTATCAGGCCTCATTGTATTGTACGACCTATCGGAGAGGCTTTTAATGGCTTTAATAAACTGGCAATAAGATTATTTTAAAAACTGGAAAGAGGTGAAAATGCCACTAGCGCTGCCTCAAAACTCAGAGAAATCCACTTCATCAATGTCCCTGTCCAGGACTCAATCTCCACCCCCTCCCACCACTGGTTCACTGTGTCTGCAGTATGTACCGTCTGACAAAATGACCACGGTCAGGTCGTGTGGAGTCAAAGGTCAGGTAACACAATGGATGAAAATATGGCAACAAACTGCCCTCAACTCCAACAAATGATTTCTGTTTAGCAGCCATTTTTCCATCCACTCTGCTGCCTGGCCCTTCACTCCACGCGGCCTGACTTTGGTCATCTTGTAGATCTTACATACTGTTGTGGATAGCAAGCTGGTTATAAAACAAGAAACAGAGAGTAGGGGTTAAGAGTAGCTACTCAGACTGGCAAAGGGTGGGAGTGGTGTTCCACAGGGATCTGTGCTGGGACCACTGTTCTGGCAATAGGTGGGAGGTGGTGTTCCACAGGGATCGGTGCTGGGACCATTGTTCTGGCAATAGGTGGGAGGTGGTGTTCCACAAGGATCGGTGCTGGGACCACTGTTCCGGCAATAGGTGGGAGTTGGTGTTCCACAGGGATCGGTGCTGGGACCACGGTTCTGGTAATAGGTGGGAGGTGATGTTCCACAGGGATCAGTGCTGGGACCACTGTTCTGGCAATAGGTGGGAGGTGGTGTTCCACAGGGATCGGTGCTGGGACCACTGTTCTAGCAATAGGTGGGAGGTGGTGTTCCACAGGGATCGGTGCTGGGACCACTGTTTTTCACCATTTAAATAAAGGATTTGGACTCAGGAATCAGAAGTACAATTTCCAAATTTTTAGATGACACAAATTGGGAGGTAGAGTTAATACTGAGGAAGACTGTGACAAAATGCAAGACATTAATAAGTTTGCAGAATGCGCGTGTAATTGGCAAATGAATTTCAGTATAGATCAGTGTGAGGTGGTGCGTTTTGGTAGGAAGAATAAGGAGGCCACATTCTGTTTGGGAAATAAGAGTATAAATGGGGTTGAGCGGCAAAGGGATCGAGGGGTACAGATACACAAATCACTAAAAGTAGCGACGCGGGTTAATACAGCCATTTAAAAAGTAAACAAAGCACTGGGGTTCATTTCTAAAGGAGTCTGAACCATGGAAGAGAGCACTGGGAACATTTCTTACACAGCTCAAGATTAACCTGCATGGCGACTTTGCTGTCAGTGCAGACAGACGAGAAAGACCAACGTGCTGTTTGCCCCTCTCAGTGTGGCCCTGAAGGACTGTGTCCAGGCTGAAGTTCTGTTCCCACCGTATGATCCTCCCCCCAGATTGTCCTCTCTGAGCTCCAGCCAGGTGATGCTAAACACTCAGGTGGGAAAGACAAAAATCTACAGCAATGTGTTTAAAGCAAAGCTGATTTATTTCCCATTCATCCAGAATATTAAACTCCAGCCCAGTTATAGGGTTATTAACATCAGCAGAAACAAACCCCAACTGTCAGAATGAACAGCAATAACAGCAGAATCCAACCCCCGCAGTCACTTGTGAACTCGCTGGTGTGTCAGCAGGTTGGATGAACGAGTGAATCCCTTCCCACACTCAGAGCAGGTGAACGGCCTCTCCCCTGTGTGAACACGTTGATGGCAGCTCAGTTCCTGGAACTTTTATAGCACTTCCTGCAGTCTGGGCATTTAAAAGGTCTCTCGTCAGTGTGAACTCGCTGGTGTCTCAAAAGGTCGGATGACTGAGTGAATCCCTTCCCACACTCAGAACAGGTAAACGGCCTCTCCCCAGTGTGAGTGCGCTGGTGTACAGCGAGTTTAGATGATTGACTGAACCCAGTCCCGCAGTGAGAGCACCTGAATGGTCTCTCCCCATTGTGAACATGTTGATGGTATGTCAGTTCCCCAGATCTTTTATAGCAGTTCCCACAGTCCGGACATTTAAAAGGTCTCTCGTCAGTGTGAACTCGCTGGTGTATCAGAAGGTGGGATGAACGAGTGAATCCCTTCCCACACTCGGAGCAGGTGAATGGCCTCTCCCCAGTGTGAACTCGCTGGTGTGTCAGCAGGCTGGATAACTGAGTGAATCCCTTCCCACACTCGGAGCAGGTGAACGGCCTCTCCCCGGTGTGACTGCGCTTGTGTCTCGATAGGCCAGAGATTCGGCTGAAGCCTCGTCCACACACAGAACATGTGTACACTTTCTCCCCACTGTCAACGGTGCTTTTTGCTTCCATATTGAGAGGCCGATGATATTCAGGTCCAGATGAATCGAGTGACGCTGTCAGATCTTGATACGGTCTGCGATTTGAGTTTCCCGTCTGCAAATCCTCCCCTTCTAATATCCTGTAAAATTAATTTAAAACAGGAAAAAGGGAGTTTGAGAAAGAACCCACAAAGAGGCAGATTAGTAATTTGAATTTAATGAATCTGCTAATTTGTGGGGCATGCATGACAAGAAAGTGACCTTGAAAGCGGCCGGATTGTCGTAAAAACCCAACTGGTTCACTAATATCTGACTCTGGCTGGGTTCAGTTCTGCACTCACTGGTTCCTCTCCCCCTCCCCCCCTGAATGTGCTGACTCTGGCTGGGTTCAGTTCTACACTCAGCAGTTTCTCTCCAATATGTGACCCATGTGCCCAATGTCCATGTGTGAAACTCGACAGTGAGTGTCGACAGGCTATTCCATTGCCCTCGCCTGAGGCCTCACACGTGCATTTTCCAGCAGGGTCACTAGACTATCCTCCCAATGGCTCAGTGGGTACAGGCACTGACCAGTGTGACTGAGTCATAGGAACAGGAGGGACCCAGGTTTAATCCCCTTGGTGTATCCTCCCCTTCTAAACCCCTGTAAAAGCTGTTTACAAAAGTCATCACTGTAAGTAGGAACATAGAAAGAGGAATAGGCTATTCGGCCCCTTGAGCCTGTTCAATTGGCCCCCAGCCTCAGTTATATGGGCAACATCGAGTTCTGCATTTCCATTAGCCTTTAAGAACACAAGAAATTGGAGCAGGAGTAGGCCCATTGGCCCCTCGAGCCTGCTCCACCATTCAGTAAGATCATGGCTGATCTTCTACCTCAACTCCACTCTGGTTACCGACCCTTCTGACACTGAAAATTGTTTCTCCTTATTAAGAGGGTTGGCAGGCTGGAGGAGGTTACAGAGATAGGGAGGGGCGAGGCCTTGGAGGGATTTGAACAAGAGGAGGAGTATTTTAAAGGCTGAAGTCACCAGCCATCTCCCCCAGTGCAGAATGTGACTCACTACGAACAGGAAGGATTTTTGTTTAACTACTAAAGATGCATAATGAGGGGGAAATCAATCTCTGTACCTTTAACTAACAGCAACATGGAAAGAGAGAAATCTTTAAACACCTGGTCCACTTGGCACCGAAGTTTCTGAAACTCATAATAGGAACTCCAGGGAAACAAAATAGCTGTGTTGATAAAGGATGGAATCACTGCAATAGTGAGAAACGACATTGGCTCAAATGATCAGGATGTTGAAACAGTTTGGGTGGAGATAAGGAATAATAAGGGGAAAAAAGTCACTGGTGGGCGTAGTCTTTCGGCCCCCTAACAGTAGCAACTCTGTTGGTCGGAGTATAAACCAAGAAATAGTGGGTGCTTGTAAAAAGGGAACAGCAATAACCATGGGTGATTTTAACCTCCGTATTGATTGGACAAATCAAATTGGTCAGGGTAGCCTTGAGGAAGAGGTTCATAGAGTGCATAAGGGACGGGTTCCTGGAGCAATATGTAATGGAACCAACCAGGGGGCTGGCTATCTTAGATCTAGTCCTGTGTAATGAGACAGGATTAATAAACAATCTCCTGGTAAAGGATCCCCTTGGAATGAGTGACCATAGCATGGTTGAATTTCAGATTCAGATGGAGGGCGAGAAAGTTGGATCTCAAACCAGCATACTAAGCTTAAATAAAGGAGACTACAAAGGTATGAGGGTAGAGTTGCCTAAAGTGGACTGGGAAAATAGAGTAACGTGTAGGACGGTTGATGAACAGTGGTGTACATTTAAGGAGCTAGTTCATAACTCTCAAGAAAAATATATTCCAGTGAGGAGGAAAGGGTGTAAAAGAAAAAATAGCCATCTGTGGCAAAATAAAGAAATAAAAGACGGTATCCAATTAAAAACAAGGGCATACAAAGTAGCCAAAACTAGTGGGAGGACAGACGATTGGGAAGCTTTTAAAAGCCAGCAAAGAATGACTAAAAAAATTATTAAGAAAGGGAAGATAGACTATGAAAGTAAACTCGCACGAAATATAAAAACAGATAGCAAAACTACGACAGTAATAATATAACAGAACCAACCCCTAAACAATAACAAAAAACAAAACAAAAAATGTATTTATAAACATTTTTTTTAAATTATTTAACTCAAAAACAAAAATTTATGGAAAGTAAGGGAAAAGGAGATATAAGGCAGAAAAGAAACAAACAAACCACGAGGAAATTAAAACATTAGCCCCCCCCCTACAAAAAATCCCCACCCCAAACCACGGACATTGAACGAGGTAAGGCATCACATGCTACACACTAACAAAGAGAAGGCGGACTCTACATTTTTACAGAACAAACAGATAGGACAACAGACCACACAGAGAGAACACATCAGAAGGAGAAATAAGAACCAGAAGACCAGACAAAGCAAACAATTAACACCACATCACTGAGAAAAACAGTAGGTTTAAATAGTTCTTGTCCCTCCTCACAGCCCTTCTCGTTTTGACCGACCTAGTGGAAGGTAAGGAGTTCTAAACCCTCCATAACCTCTCACTAAGCTTTTCGATCTAATACTCTCTGACTGTTGAATCCCCACCACCCGCCTGTTTGCTTTCCCTGGCCTCAGATGAAGCCCCAGTAAGTGTGAAACGTTAGGTCTACAGACTACAATCAGCCACCTTGACGACGGATCGTGAAGTGAGTTTCAATCCTCCCCACTAAAAATCCCCCTCTGACCTTTTTCTCCCCCCTCCCTGGTGGATTTCTCTCTCACTCTATCCAGATTTCAGACCCACGGTGCTGTCTTTAAAAAAACCTCTCTCTCATTTTTCTCCACTTCTAAATAAAACCTTTCCTGTACCAGCTCTAACTGTACCATTAGTTAGAACTAAATAATGTAAGTGTATGCTGCGGTGCCGTGATTTCCCTGTTCCCCCTTGTCCCCCCGCCCCCCCCTCACACACCCCCAACCGATAATTATTGCTGTTGACCCGTAGTGTACACATACAAAAATAAATTGAAAAACAAGAAAAAATTGCGTCCTAAATTCACCCCCCCGTCCAGCCCCAACACGGCACAGACCCTGATCAACCCACCAAAACCATTCACAATTTAAGGGCCATAATCCCCCTTCCCCACCCTACAGCCCAGTCATTGATAATCCCCTTCCCCACCCTACAGCCCAGTCATTGATAATCCCCTTCCCCACCCTACAGTCCAGTCATTGATAATCCCCCTTCCCCACCCTACAGCCCAGTCATTGATAATCCCCCTTCCCCACCATACAGCCCAGTCATTGATAATCCCCTTCCCCACCCTACAGCCCAGTCATTGATAATCCCCTTCCCCACCCTACAGCCCAGTCATTGATAATCCCCTTCCCCACCCTACAGCCCAGTCATTGATAATCCCCTTCCCCACCCTACAGCCCAGTCATTCATAAAAATACTCACGTAAAAATAGTTTTTTAAAATTCTTTTAAAAATAATTTAAAAATTACAATTAATTAATTTAAAAATCCCAAAATAAAAAGCAGTCCACCAAAGTACAAAACTCAATCTCTGCAAAGAACATAACAGCGACTTAAAATCAACCCCCTAAAAAAACGCGGAGACTGATCCCTTCCTCGGGAACAACAGGACCTCCGCTCCAACCCGCCTCCCTCCCGGGCCACACAGAAATCCTGCCCGAGGCCCATCATCGGCACTAGGCCCAAACACACAAACCACCGATTGACCCGAGGCACCATCCCGAAAACCACCACAATTAACCCACCGCTCAAACCCGGAAACACCCCCCCCCCACTGCCCAAACCCGGTAACATCCCCCCCCACTGCCCAAACCCGGTAACACCCCCCCGCACTGCCCAAACCCGGTAACACCCCCCCGCACTGCCCAAACCCGGTAACACCCCCCCCCACTGCCCAAACCCGGTAACACCCCCCCCCCCACTGCCCAAACCCGGTAACACCCCCACCCACTGCCCCAAACACAGAAACCTCCCCCCCCACTGCCCAAAACACAGCAACAACCCCGCCCTCCCCCCACTGCCCAAAACACAGTACCCCCCCCCTCACTGCCCAAAACACAGTACCCCTCCACTGCCCCAAACACAGAAACCTCCCCTCCCCACTGCCCAAAACACAGCAACAACCCCGCCCTCCCCCCACTGCCCAAAACACAGTAATACCACCCCCACTGCCCAAAACACAGTAATAACCCCCCCCCCCCACTGCCTAAAACACAGTAATACCACCCCCACTGCCCCAAATATAGTAACCCCCCCCCACTGCCCCAAACATAGTAACCCCCCCCCCACTGCCCAAAACACAGTAACACCCCACCACTGCCCAAAACACAGTAACACCCCACCACTGCCCAAAACACAGTAACATCCCCCCCACACTGCCCAAAACAAAGTAACACCCCCCCCCACTGCCAAAAACACAGTAACCCTCCCACTGCCAAAAACACAGTAACACACCCCCCCCACTGCCCAAAACACAGCAACAACCCCCCCCCTCCCCCCACTGCCCCAAACACAGTAACCGCCCCCCCCACTGCCCAAAACACAGTAACACCCCCACCACTGCCCAAAACACAGTAACCACCCCCACACTGCCCAAAACACGGTAACACCACCCCCACTGCCCAAAACACAGTAACACCCCTCCCACTGCCCAAAACACGGTAACACCACCCCCACTGCCCAAAACACGGTAACACCACCCCCACTGCCCAAAACACAGTAACACCTCCTCCCCCCACTGCCCAAAACACAGTAACCCCCCCACCCCCACACTGCCCAAAACACAGCACCTCCCCCACCACTGCCCAAAACACAGTAACCCCCCCCCCCACTGCCCAAAACACAGTAACCCCCCCCCACTGCCCAAAACACAGTAACCCCCCCCCACTGCCCAAAACACAGTAACCTCCCCCCCCCCCACTGCCCAAAACACAGTAACACCGCCCCCACTGCCCAAAACACAGTAACCCCCCCCCCACTGCCCAAAACACAGTAACCCCCCCCCCACTGCCCAAAACACAGTAACCCCCCCCCCACTGCCCAAAACACAGTAACACCACCCCCCCACTGCTCAAAACACAGTACCCCCGCACTGCCCCAAACACAGTAACCCCCCCCCCCGCGCTGCCCAAAACACAGTAACACCACCGCCCCACCACCGCCCAAAACACAGTAACACCACCACTGCCCAAAGCACAGTAACACCCCCCCCACTGCCCAAAACACAGTAATCTCCCCCCCACTGCCCAAAACACAGTAACACCGCCATTCAACAAGATCATGGCTGATCTTCTACCTCAACTCCACTTTCCCGCCCTATCCCCATATCCCTTGATTCCTTTAGTGTCCAAACATCTATCGATCTCAGCCCTGAATATACTCAATGACTGAACATCCACAGCTCTTTGGGGCAGAGAATTCCAAAGATTCACAACCCTTTGAGTGAAGACATTTCTCCACATCTCAGTCCTAAATGGCCGTCCGTTATCCTGAGACTATGACCCCTAGTTCTAGACTCTCCAGACAAGAGAAACAGCCAATCAGCATTTGTGTGAGGGAGTGCTTCCTGACATTAGCCCTGAATGGCCGAGCTCTGATTTTAAGGTTGTGTCCCCTTGTTGTGGACTCCCTCACCAGAGGAAATAGTTTCTCTCCATCCACCCCATCAACTCCTTTAATCATCTTAAACACCTCAATTACATCACCCCTTAATCTTCTATATTTCTCATAATTTACAAACTTCATCACTGTAAGTACAGGACCATAGAATCACAGAAGTTTACAGCATTGAAGGAGCCCATCGTGTCCATGCCGGCCGACAAAGAGCTATCAAGCCAATCCCATGGTAGATAGGCAACGGCAGACATTTAAAGATCACATGGATGAACTACAACAATTGTACATCCCTGTGTGGTGTAAGAATAAAATTGAGAAAGTGGCTCAACCGTGGCTAACAAGGGAAATTAAGGATAATGTTAAATCCAAGGAAGAGGCATATAAATTGGCCAGAAAAAGCAGCAAACCTGAGGACTGGGAGAAATTTAGAATTTAGCAGAGGAGGACTAACGGTTTAATTAGAAGCGGGAAAATAGAGTATGAGAGTAAGCTTGCAGGGAACATAAAAACTGACTGCAAAAGCTTCTATAAATATGTGAAGAGAAAAAGATTAGTGAAGGCTAATGTAGGTCCCTTGCAGCTAGAATCAGGTGAATTTATAATGGGGAATAAGGAAATGGCAGAACAATTAAACAAATTATTTGGTTCTGTCTTCACTAAGGAAGACACAAAGAACCTCCCGAAAATACTAGGGGACCGAGGGTCTAGCGAGGAGCGGGAACTGAGGGAAATCCTTATTAGTCAGGAAATGGTGTTAAGGAAATTGATGGGATTGAAGGCCGATAAATCCCCAGGATCTGATAGTCTGCATCCCAGAGTACTTAAGGAAGTGGTCCTAGAAATAGTAGATGCATTGGTGGTCATTTTCCAACATTCCATGGACTCTGGATCAGTTCCTATGGATTGGAGGGTAGCTAATGTAACACCACTTTTTAAAAAAGGAGGGAGAGAGAAAATGGGTAATTATAAACCGGTTAGCCTGACATCAGTAGTGGGGAAAATGTTGGAATCAATCATTAAGGATGAAATAGCAGCGCATTTGGAAAGCAATGACAGGATCGGTCCAAGTCAGTATGGATTTATGAAAGGGAAATCATGCTTGACAAATCTTCTGGAATTTTTTAAGGATGTAACTAGTAGAGTTGACAAGGGAGAACCAGTGGATGTGGTGTATTTGGACTTTCAAAAGGCTTTTGACAAGGTCCCACACAAGAGATTGGTGCGCAAAATCAAAGCACGTGGTATTGGGGGTAATGTACTGACATGGATAGAGAACTGGTTGGCAGACAGGAAGCAGAGAGTCGGGAAAAACAGGTCCTTTTCAGAATGGCAGGCAGTGACTAGTGGAGTGCCGCAGCTCTCAGTGCTGGGACCCCAGCTCTTTACAATATATATTAATGATTTAAATGATGGAATTGAGTGTAATATCTCCAAGTTTGCAGATGACACAAAACTGGGTGGCGGTGTGAGCTGTGAGGAGGATGCTCAGAGGCTGCAGGGTGACTTGGACAGGTTAGGCGAGTGGGCAAAAACATGGCAGATGCAGTATAATGTGGATAAATGTGAGGTTATCTACTTTGGGGGCAAAAACACAAAGGCAGAATATTATCTGAATGGCAGCACATTAGGAAAAGGGGAGGTGCAGCGAGACCTGAGTGTCATGGTTCATCAGTCATTGAAAGTTGGCATGCAGGTACAGCAGGCGGTGAAGAAGGCAAATGGTATGTTGGCCTTCATAGCTAGGGGATTTGAGTATAGAAGCAGGTAAGTCTTATTGCAGTTGTACAGGGCCTTGGTGAGGCCTCACCTGGAATATTGTGTTCATTTTTGGTCTCCTAATCTGAGGAAGGATGTTCTTGTTATTGAGGGAGTGCAGCGAAGGTTTACCAGACTGATTCCAGGGATGGCTGGACTGACATATGAGGAGAGACTGGATCAACTGGGCCTTTATACACTGGAGTTTAGAAGGATGAGAGGGGATCTCATAGAAACATATAAGATTCTGACAGGACTGGACAAGATAGATGCGGAAAGAATGTTCCCGATGTTGGGGAAGTCCAGAACCAGGGGACACAGTCTTAGGATAAGGGGCAGCCCATTTAGGACTGAGATGAGGAGAAACTTCTTCACTCAGAGAGTTGTTAACCTGTGGAATTCCCTGCCGCAGAGAGTTGTTGATGCCAGTTCATTGGATATATTCAAGAGGGAGTTAGATATGGCCCTTATGGCTAAGAGGATCAAGGGATATGGAGAGAAAGGGATACTGAGGGTAGGATCAATCATAATCTTATTGAATGGCAGTGCAGGCTCGAAGGGCCGAATGGCCTACTCCTGCACCTATTTTCTATGTTTCTTTGTTTCCCTATCTCTGTAACCTCCTCCAGCCCCTACAACTGTCCCTATCTATGTAAACTCCTCGAGCACCTACAAACCTCCCTATTTCTGTAACCTCCTCCAGCCCCTACAACCCTCCCTATCTCTGTAATCTCTTCCAGCACCTACAAGCCTCCCTATCTCTGTAACCTCCTCCAGCCCTACAAACTTCCCTATCGCTGTAAACTCCACCAGCCCTACAACCCTCCCGATCTCTGTAACCTCCTTCAACCTCTACAACCCTCCCTATCTTTGTAACCTCCACCAGACCGACAACCCTCCCTCTTTCTGTAACCTCCACCAGCCCTACAACCCTCCCTCTTTCTGTAACCTCCACCAGCCCGACAACCCTCCCTATCTCTGTAACCTCCTTCAACCTCTACAACCCTCCCTATCTCGGTCACCTGCTCCAGCCCTGACAACCCTACCTATCTCTGTAACCTCCTACAGTCCCTACAATCCTCCCTATTTCTACATTAATGATTTAGATGAAGGAATTGAATTAAATATCTTCTAGTTTGCAGATGACACTAAGCTAGGTGGCAGTGTGAGCTGTGACGAGAATGCTAAGAGGCTGCAGATTGACTTGGACAGGTTAGGTGAGTGGGTAAATGCATGGCAGATGCAGTATAATCTAGATAAATGTGAGGTTATCCACTTTGGTGGCAAAAACAGGAAGGCAGAATATTACCTGAATGGTGACTAGGAAAAGGTGAGGTGCAATGAGACCTGGGTGTCATGGTTCATCAGTCATTGAAAATTGGAATGCAGTTACAGCAGGCGGTGAAGAAGGCAAATGGCATGTTGGCTTCATAGCGAGAGGATTTGAGTATAGGAGCAGGCAGGTCTTACTGCAGTTGTACAGGGCCTTGGTGAGGCCACACCTTGAATATTGTGTACAGTTTTGGTCTCCTAATCTGAGGAAGGACATTCTTGCTATTGAGGGAGTGCAGCAAAGGTTCACCAGACTGATTCCCGGGATGGCAGGACTGACCTATGAAGAAAGACTGGATCGACTAGGCTTATAGAATTTAGAAGAATGAGAGGGGATCTCATAGAAACATAAAATTCTGACGGGATTGGACAGGTTAAATGCAGGAAGAATGTTCCCAATGTTGGGGAAGTACAGAACCAGGGGTCACAGTTTAAGGGTAAGGGGTAAGCCATTTAGGACCGAGATGAGGAGAAACTTCTGAACTCAGAGAATTGTGAACCTGTGGAATTCTCTACCACAGAAAGTTGTTGAGGCCAGTTCGTTAGATATATTCAAAATGGAGTTAGATGTGGCCCTTACGGCTAAAGGGATCAAGGGGTATGGAGAGAAAGCAGGAATGGGATACTAAGTTGCAAAAATGATCAGCCATGATCTTATTGAATGGTGGTGCAGGCTTGAAGGGCCGAATGGCCTATTCCTGCACCTATTTTCTATGTAACCTCCTCCACCTACAACCTTCTTATCTCTGTAACCTCCTCCAGCCCCTACAACCCTCTCTATCTCTGTAAACTGCCCCCAGTCCAGCTTAGTGTGGGCTGTTTAAGGTATTGGGAATGTTTGTTGTGTTTTTAGTTGCGATTTACTTTTTGTCGCAGAAGCCTCTCTTCGGGAGCTCCGAGGCCGGCTCTTTAACAACAGATTTTCCGTTGCTCAGCCGACCTTGCGCCCTATAAGAGGTGTGTAATGCCTCCCTTAGCACTCCACTCCACCCAGGGCTCAGCTGATGAATTTTACTGACTGAGGCGCAAACTATTCCCGGGTACTGTAATTACCGCCCCGCCATGATTAACACCCTGAAATAGACAGTAATGAAAATCCAGCCCTTAAAAACTATTTCCATTTTTTAGAGTCAATTTAAAAGTCTTTAAACTGGTCTAAAGGATTACAATAGTCTTTAAAAACAAGAAAGAAACATCTCACTCTAATGTTTTACCAGCCACGTTCATTGCTGCAGGCTGTGAACAGTTAAAACTACAGTGGCCTGGACTTTTCCGTTGTGCATTTTGACAGGTTTTGAGGTGGAACTATTTTACGGAAGAAGCCACAGACTTTGCGTGTGCAGTGTTCCCGGGCAGTGTGACGCCATCCGCTGCCCAGGATCTGCCGGTTGAGAACGCAATTCTCCGAAGGCACAGGATCAAAAGGTTGGTGCGGATCGCATTCAGTGGTCAAGGCAAAGGCAGGCAGGAAGCCTCCGACCGGAATTGTTGGGTCAGTGTGTGTGAGAGACGCAGAGAGAGAGAGAAAGAAACAAACAGTGTAGGTAAACATGTCCCACTTCCGTAACATTGCCTGTCTCCGCCCCTGCCTCAGCTCATCCGCTGCTGAAACCCTCATCCATGCCTTTGTTACCTCTAGACTTGACTATTCCAACTCACTCCTGAATGGTCTCCCACATTCTACCCTACGTAAACTAGAGGTGATCCAAAACTTGGCTGCCTGTTTCCTGACTTGCACCAAGTCCTGCTCACCCATCTCCCCCTGTGCTCGCTGACCTACACTGGCTTGAGGTTAAGCAACACCTTGATTTCAAAATTCTCATCCTTGTTTACAAATCCCTCCATGGCCCTCGCCCCTCCCTATCTCTGTAATCTCCTCCAGCCCCACAAGCCCCAAGATGTCTGCGCTCCTCTAATTCTGCCCTCTTGAACATCCCTGATTATAATCGCTCAACCATCGCTGTCCGGGCCTTCAGTTTTGGGCCCCAAGCTCTGGAACTCCCTCCCTAAACCTCTCCTCTCTACCGCTCTTTCCTCCTTTAAGGCGCTCCTTAAAATAGAGAGTCAGGATAAATGGTTCATTTTCTGGTTGGCAAACAGTAACTAGTGGGGTGCTGCAGGGATCAGTGCTGGGACCCCAACTATGTACAATCTATATTAGCGACTTGGAAGAAGGGACTGAGTGTAACGTAGCCAAGTCTGCTGATGATACAAAAATGGGAGGAAAAGCAATGTGTGAGGAGGACACAACAAATCTGCAAAAGGACATAGACAGGCTAAGTGAGTGGGCAAAAATTTGGCAGATGGAATATAATTTTGGAAAGTGTGAGGTCATGCACTTTGGCAGAAAAAAATCAAAGAGCAAGTTATTATTTAAATGGAGAAAGATTGCTAAGTGCCGCAGTACAGCAGGACCTGGGGATACTTGTTCATGAAACACAAAAGGATATTATGCAAGTACAGCAAGTGATCAGGAAGGCCAAAGGTATCTTGGCCTTTATTGTTAAGGGGATGGAATATAAAAGCAGGGAAGTCTTGCTACAGCTATATAAGATATTGGTGAGGCGACACCTGGAATACTGCATGCAGTTTTGGTTTCCATATTTACAAAAGGATATACTTGCTTTGGAGGCAGTTCAGAGTAGGTTCACTAGGTTGATTCTGGAGATGAGGGGTTGACTTATGAGGAAAGGTTGAGTAGGTTGGGCCTCTACTCATTGGAATTCAGAAGAATGAGAGGTGATCTTATCGAAACGTATAAGATTATGAGGGGGCTTGACGAGGTGGATGCAGAGAGGATGTTTCCACTGATGGGGGAGACTAGAACTAGAGGGCATGACCTTAGAATAAGGGCTGCCCATTTAAAACTGAGATGAGGAGAAATTTCTTCTCTCAAAGGGTTGTAAATCTGTGGAATTTGCTGCCTTAGAGAGCTTTGGAAACTGGGACATTGAATAAATTTAAAACAGAAATAGACAGTTTGTTAAACAATAAGGGGTTATGGAGAGCGGGCAGGGAAATGGAGCTGAGTCCATGATCGGATCAACCATGATCTTATTGAATGGCGGAGCAGGCTACAGGGGCCGTATGGCCTACTCTTGTTCCTATTTCTTAGGTTTTAACATAAGAACATACCACTTTAATCAAGCTTTTGGTCATCTGCTGTAATTTCTTCTTGTGTGACTCAGTGTCACATTTATCTGTTTTGCCTTGTAACACTGCTGTGAAGCCCCTCGGAATATTTTACTATGTTAAAGGCATTACAGAAATAAAAGTTGCTGTTGTTGTGAGAGAGAGAGAGACAGACACGGGCCTAGAAATCCCTCTTGGGCGATGGACCCACGAGCTTGTTACACAGGAACAGGAGGAGGACCATTCAGCCCCTCGAGCCTGTTACACAGGAACAGGAGGAGGACCATTCAGCCCCTCGAGCCTGTTACACAGGAACAGGAGGAGGCCGTTCAGCAGCTTGAGCCTGTTACACAGAAACAGGAGGAGGCCATTCAGCCCCTCGAGCCTGTTACTCAGGAACAGGAGGAGGCCATTCAGCCCCTCGAGCCTGTTACAGAGGAACAGGAGGAGGCCCATTCAGCCCCCTTGAACCTGTTACACAGGAACAGGAGGAGGCCGTTCAATCCCTTGAGCCTGTTACACAGGAACAGGAGGAGGCCTATTCAGCCACTCGAGCCTGTTACACAGGAACAGGAGGAGGCCTATTCAGCTGCTCGAGCCTGTTACACAGGAACAGGAGGCCCATTCAGCCGCTCGAGCCTGTTACACAGGAACAGGAGGAGGCCTATTCAGCCCCTCAAGCCTGTTACACAGGAACAGGAGGAGGCCCATTCAGCCCCTTCAAGCCTGTTACACAGGAACAGGAGGAGGCCGTTCAGCCCCCTCGAGCCTGTTACACAGGAACAGGAGGAGGCCCAGTCGGCCCTTTGAGTCCCGATCATAATTGCAAACTGGGCATTAAACTCTCTGTCATCAGAACCGGGGAAGTAGGTGTTTAAAACCGCAACTCAGGAAATGGATCAGTGTGGTGCTGAAAGATGAGGGCCCAATGCTCAGGCTCCATCCCTGGCCTGTTCTGAGTTAGCCTGATCTCACACCCAGTGTGGTACTGAGCCTGACCCACACACACACACACACACACACACACACACACACAGCAGGAATGGCCCAGGCTCCCTCCCTGGCCTGTGGAGTGTTCACTGGTCCTGATCAGGATCCAAGAACTCCAAGCTCGAAAGTGTGTGACTGAGTGAGCAGAAGTATGGCGATCGGCTGTGATTCACCCCCCAGTTGAATACCCTGCTGACCCTGAGCTAAGGGAGGGCAGCCAGTGCCCGTGGAACCCGGACCCCCAGTGGGAATTGGCACCATTACCTCCAGACTCAACTCTTCCAAACCACTTCTGGCCCACCACCCACTTTCCACCCGCCATGAACTTCAGCTCATCCCGAACTCCTGCTGTCCCCTATCCTATCTCGCACCGATTTCCATTCACCCATCACCACCACACCCTCCACTCCCACACACCCCACACCACCCATCCCAGCCCTGTGATCGCTGACCTACATTGGCTTCCGCTCCGGCAACGCCTCAATTTTAAAATTATCCATCCTTGTTTTCAAATCGCTCCATGGCCTCGGTCCCCCCTCCCTCTCTCTGTAATCTCCACCAGCCCTACAACCCTCCCTATCTCTGTAACCTCCTCCAGCCCTACAACCCTCCATATCTCGGTCACCTCCTCCAGCCCGACAATCCTCCATATCTCTGTCATCTCCTCCAGCCCTACAACCCTCCATAACTCTGTAACCTCCTCCAGCCCTACAACCCTCCATATCTGTATCACCTCCACTAGCTCTACAACCCTCCCTATCTCTGTAACCTCCTCCAGCCCGACAACCCTCCATATCTCTGTCACCTCCTCCAGCCCTACAACTCTCCATATCTCTGTAACCTCCTCCAGCCTGACAATCCTCCATATCTCTGTCACCTCCTCCAGCCCTACAACCCTCCATAACTCTGTAACCTCCTTCAGCCCTACAACCCTCCATATCTGTGTCACCTCCACTAGCTCTACAACCCTACCTCTCTGTAATTTCCACCAGCCCTACACTCCTCCCTATCTCAGTCCCTTCTCCAGCCCTACAACCCTCCCTATCTCTGTAACCTCCTCCAGATGTACAACATTCCCAGATCTCTGTAACCTCCCCACCGCAACAACCCTCCGCAATCTCTGAGCTGCTCCAATTCTGGCCTCTTGCACATCCTTGGATTACCATCACTCCACCATCAGTGGCCCTGCCTTCAGCCGCCTAGGCCCCAAGCTCTGAAATTCCCTCCCTAAACCTCTCCACCTCTCTCTCTCATCCGTTAAGATGCTCCTTAAAACCTACCTCTTTGACCAAGCTTTTGGTCACCTCCGAATAGCTCCTTATATTTATTTATTCATGATAATCGCTCCTGTGTCAGCTGTGGTTCAGTGGGTAGCACACTCGCCTCTGAGCCCAGAAGGTTGTTGATTCGAATCCCATTCCAGCAACCTGAATATTTAAATCGAGGCTGACCCTCCAGTGCAGTGCTGAGGGAGTGCTGCACTGTTGGAGGAGCCGTCTTTTGGATGAGACGTTAAACTGAGGATCGTTCTGACCTCTCAGGTGGATGTAAATTATGTCATGGATCTATGTGGAAGAAGAGCAGGGGAATTATCCACAGTGTCCTGGCCAATATTTATCCCTCAATCAACATAACAAGAAACACAATATCTGGTCATTATCATATTGCTGTTTGTGGGAGCTTGCTATGCACAAGTTGCCTTCCGCGTTTCCCACCTTGCAACAGTGACAACACTTCAAAAGTATTTAATTGGCTGTAAAGTGCCTTGAAACGTCTGCTGGTCTAGAAAGGCATCGTATAAATGCAAGTTATTGTCAATGAGCAAAATAAATACAAGTTGTTTGGTTGTTAAATGTGCTATATAAATACTAGTGTTGTTATTGTTGGTTTGGTGCTATATAAATGCAAGTTGTGCTTGTCAGGATAGCCAAAAAAAAGACAGCAGGATTTGCGGGCCGACATAAGAAGCAGCAGGGGAGGGCTACCCCTTTAAGGAGGATATCCAGTGGGATGGGAAGCAGTTTTTTTAAAACTCATGTTTCTATAGCAACAGTTTCCTGTATCACCCAACTGTGACTCTCACCGGATGAGACTTTGAGATAAGCTCTTCCTTTACAGTTGCAGTAACACTGATTATTTCAATAAGCGTGGCTTAGTAGGCAGCCTCCGAATCAGAAGGTCATGGGTTCAAGACCCACTCCAGAGACTCAAGCCCCATAATCCAGGCAGGCACTCCCCCCGGTACCAGTACTGAGGGATCGCTGCACTGTCAGAGGGGCAGTACTGAGGGAGCATTGCATTGTCAGAGGGGAAGTATTGAGGGAGCGCTGCACTGTCGGAGGGGCAGTACTGAGGGAGCACTGCATTGTCAGAGGGGCAGTACTGAGGGAGCGCTGCACTGTCAGAGGGGCAGTACTGAGGGAGCGAGGGGCAGTACTGAGGGAGCACTGCATTGTCAGAGGGGCAGTACTGAGGGAGCATTGCATTGTCAGAGGGGAAGTATTGAGGGAGCGCTGCACTGTCGGAGGGGCAGTACTGAGGGAGCACTGCTTGTCAGAGGGGCAGTACTGAGGGAGCGCTGCACTGTCAGAGGGGCAGTACTGAGGGAGCGAGGGGCAGTACTGAGGGAGCACTGCATTGTCAGAGGGGCAGTACTGAGGGAGCATTGCATTGTCAGAGGGGAAGTATTGAGGGAGCGCTGCACTGTCGGAGGGGCAGTACTGGGGGAGCACTGCATTGTCAGAGGGGCAGTACTGAGGGAGCACTGCATTGTCAGAGGGGCAGTACTGAGGGAGCGCTGCATTGTCAGAGGGGCAGTACTGAGGAAGCGCTGCACTGTCAGATGGGCAGTACTGAGGGAGCGCTGCACTGTCGGAGGAGCAGTACTGAGGGAGCACTGCATTGTCAGAGGGGAAGTACTGAGGGAGCGCTGCACTGTCGGAGGGGCAGTACTGAGGGAGCACTGCATTGTCAGAGGGGCAGTACTGAGGGAGCGCTGCACTGTCGGAGTGGCAGTGCTGAGGGAGCGCTGCACTGTCGGAGGGATAGTGCTGAGGGAGCGCTGCACTGTTGGAGGAGCAGTACTGAGGGAGCGCTGCACTGTCGGAGGGGCAGTACTGAGGGAGCGCTGCACTGTTGAAGGGGCAGTGCTGAGGGAGCGCTGCACTGTCGGAGGGGCAGTACTGAGGGAGCACTGCATTGTCAGAGGGGAAGTATTGAGGGAGTGCTGCACTGTCTGAGGGCAAGTGCTGAGGGAGCACTGCATTGTCAGAGGGGCAGTACTGAGGGAGCGCTGCACTGTCGGAGGGGCAGTACTGAGAGAGCACTGCATTGTCAGAGGGGAAGTACTGAGGGAGCGCTGCATTGTCAGAGGAGAAGTATTGAGGGAGTGCTGCACTGTTGGAGGGGCAGTACTGAGGGAGCACTGCATTGTCAGAGGGGCAGTACTGAGGGAGCATTGCATTGTCAGAGGGGAAGTATTGAGGGAGCGCTGCACTGTCGGAGGGTCAGTACTGAGGGAGCACTGCATTGTCAGAGGGGCAGTACTGAGGGAGCGCTGCACTGTCAGAGGGGCAGTACTGAGGGAGCGAGGGGCAGTACTGAGGGAGCACTGCATTGTCAGATGGGCAGTACTGAGGGAGCACTGCATTGTCAGAGGGGAAGTACTGAGGGAGCACTGCATTGTCAGAGGGGAAGTATTGAGGGAGTGCTGCACTGTCGGAGGGGCAGTACTGAGGGAATGCCACACTTGGAGGGGCAGTATTGAGGGAGCGCTGCACTGTCGGAGTGGCAGTGCTGAGGGAGCACTGCACTGTCGGAGGGACAGTGCTGAGGGAGCGCTGCACTGTTGAAGGGGCAGTGCTGAGGGAGCGCTGCACTGTCGGAGGGGCAGTACTGAGGGAGCACTGCATTGTCAGAGGGGCAGTACTGAGGAGCGCTGCACTGTCGGAGGGACAGTACTGAGGGAGCACTGCATTGTCAGAGGGGCAGTACTGAGGGAGCGCTGCATTGTCAGAGGAGAAGTATTGAGGGAGCACTGCATTGTCAGAGGGGAAGTACTGAGGGAGCGCTGCATTGTCAGAGAAGAAGTATTGAGGGAGCGCTGCACTGTTGGAGGGGCAGCACTGAGGGAGCACTGCATTGTCAGAGGGGCAGTACTGAGGGAGCGCTGCATTGTCAGAGGAGAAGTATTGAGGGAGCACTGCATTGTCAGATGGGCAGTACTGAGAGAGCGCTGCACTGTCTGAGGGGCAGTACTGAGGGAGCACTGCTCTAAATTGAAAACAGAAATGAAAATGAAAGGTCATGTTTTTTTAAACCCATACAAGCACCTGCCAGTTTTGGAGACACACATGTTGACCAATTGAGTTTTTACAACCTACAAGCAGTGCATCACAGGTACATGTAAACAAGCCGTTTCACTGAACCCAGGCCATCAAACTCTCTCTTCTTAGGCAGTTCCCCGGAGCCGAGGATGACTTGCTTACACACCAGAGTGAGTTCTAAGGTGACTGATGAGAGCAATGCGGACCAGGTTCCGAACGTCATTTTAAAGGGTGGAAGATGCCTGTGTGTGAATTATTTTAACGTGGGGTGGCCGTTGCACACCAGCCACCACACGGGCTTGACAGAGCAAGGTCTTGGTCCAATGGCAAGGGGATCCAAGACGCTTGGAGACCAGGCTCTGCTGCATGGGCCCAGCACACACACACATATTCCTACTGTCCCGCTCCGTCCTTCCCACAGGTCCTCTCCCTGGAAGTACTTACATACAAAGGTTCATTTTCACAGAGGAATCCATCCAAGGAGCTGTACACAGGACCACTGTTCAGCCACAGGACCAGAGGGTCTTTGAGTGGATCTTGCTGAGATGTCACAAACCAAGTGCTGCATCAAACTTTACAATGAGCTCATGTGGCAGGAGGAGTATGTCAGTTCACAATGGACTTTTAAATAATTACATTTTAACAAACTTAACATTTGAGATTTGTTATAACTATACTAACCCAGGCTGATCTCATCAAGTTGTGACATTTTGTGCGGCATTATTCCGCTGTCCGTGGAACGGTGGAGTTGCCGCTAACAAACAACGCAACTTCTGTCTGTCCTGCCATTTGTCCTTTGCCGCTGCTTCCGACTTCGCGGTCCCAACGATCCGCAGTTGCTTCACCTGAACCTCACGGAGCAGTGTGGTGAAATTCTCAGCTCTTTTCATGAGGGCGACGCTTGATCCTTCCATTTCACTCATCCGTTTCATTATAATTATTGCAAAATTATTTCAAGGTTTTTAAATAGTTTTGAGATTGCTTTAAATCGAAGGGCTGGATTTCCGTTATGTTGTCGCCTCTGGTCATGCCCAAAGGGGCAGTAATGGTGGAGGGAATGCTTTCCGGGCGGATGACCAGCTTCCAGCACCACCGGTTTTGACTGCACGATGAAATCTGTTGTGCACTGACCCTATAGCGCCCTGGAGCGCACCGTGGTGGGACCGCCTGGAAAACCAGAGCTGTCCCAGCGGCGGTCAGAGATGGAATTGGTGAATGAGGAAAGTTTGAGTGTTTTGTTCAGTTTTATTTTCGCGTTGTAGCTTAGTGTGGGGTGTTTAAGGTACTGGGGATGTTCGTTGTGTTTTTAGTTGCGATTTACTTTTTGCCGCAGATGCCTCTCTTCCAGCCCTCCGAGGCCGGCTCTTTAGCAACAGATTTTCAGTTGCTCAGCCGGCCTTGCACCCTATAAGAGGTGTGTAATGCCTCCCTTAGCACTCCGCCCCACTCAGAGCTTAGCTGATGAATTTTACTGACTGAGGCACAAACTGTTCCCGGGCACTATAATTACTGCCCCGCCATTATTAACGCCCTGAAATGGACGGTAATGAAAATCCAGCCCTTAAAAACTATTTACATTTTTTAGAATCAATTTAAAAGTATTTAAAATAATCTAAAAGATTACAATAGTCTTCAAAAACTACAAAGAAACATCTTACCTTAGGGTTTTACGAGACACTTTCATTGCTGCAGGCTGTGAACAGTTAAAACAAAACAGTGGCCTGGCCGATTCAGATAAGCTTTTTGACAGGTCTTGCGGTGATACTATTTTATGGAGGAAGCCACAGAATTTGCCTGCGCAGTGTTCCTGGGCGGTGTGAAACCATCTGCTGCCCAGTTCCAATGTAATAGATTCGAGGGGCAGAATGGCCTATTGTTCCTATGTAACAGGATCCGGGGATTGAATGGGCCTCCCACTGTTCCAATGTAACAGGCTCGAGGGACTGAATGGCCTCCTCCTGTTCCAATGTAACAGACTCGAGGGACTGAATGGCCTCCTCCTGTTCCAATGTAACAGGCTCAAGGGACTGAATGGGCCTCCCACTGTTCCAATGTAACAGGCTCGAGGGACTGAATGGCCTCCTCCTGTTCCAATGTAACAGACTGGAGGGACTGAATGGCCTCCTCCTGTTCCAATGTAACAGGCTCGAGGGACTGAATGGCCTCCTCCTGTTCCAATGTAACAGACTGGAGGGACTGAATGGCCTCCTCCTGTTCCAATGTAACAGACTCAAGGGACTGAATGCCCTCCTCCTGTTCCAATGTAACAGACTCGAGGGACTGAATGGCCTCCTCCTGTTCCTTATGTAACAGGCTCGAGGGACTGAATGGCCTCCCCCTGTTCCAATGTAATAGGCTCGAGGGACTGAATGGCCTGCTCCTGTTCCTGTGTAACAGGCTCGGGGGACTGAATGGCCTCCTCATGTTCCTTATGTGACAGGCTCGAGGGACTGAATGGCCTCCTCCTATTCCTTATGTAACAGGCTCGAGGGACTGAATGGCCTCCCCTGTTCCTTATGTAACAGACTCTAGGAACTGAATGGCCTCCTCCTGTTCCTTATGTAACAGGCTCGAGGGACTGAATGGCCTCCCCTGTTCCTTATGTAACAGACTCTAGGAACTGAATGGTCTCCTCCTGTTCCTTATGTAACAGGCTCGAAGGGATGATTTGCCTCCAGGTTCCATGTGCTGAAAGGCCTCCTCAAGTTCCCAGATCCAGGGACTGTTCTTCCCCATTGTTTTGGAAATAGCATCGGGCAGTAAACAGGAGCTCAATGCTTCTTGCCCGCCAGCTCTCTGATCAGGCACCTCGCACTGATTATGTTTTATCATCTCGCTCAAACATCCCCAAATGTTGCTTTCTTTTCCATCGCCTCTAGGGTTATTAGCCAAGTTTGCATCGAACAAATCGTGATCTCACCAGTAATAGCACTTTCCCGACGGTTATCCACGGGGCTGCTTCTGACATTTTCTTCTGCGTAAATGTTAATCACCGTAAGGAACTGAAAATCTTCATTTCTACAGCAACAACAAACACTGTATGACAGATACAGATTGAATCCCTCACTCACTCACTGTACCACTGACTGTCAGATACAGTGAATCCCACACTCACTCACTGTGCCACAGACTGTCAGATACAGAGTGAATCCCACACTCACTCACTGTACCACTGACTGTCAGATACAGTGAATCCCACACTCACTCACTGTGCCACAGACTGTCAGATACAGAATAAATCCCACACTCACTCACTGTGCCACAGACTGTCAGATACAGAGTGAATCCCACACTCACTCACTGTGCCACAGACTGTCAGATACAGAGTGAATCCCACACTCACTCACTGTACCACAGACTGTCAGATACAGAATAAATCCCACACTCACTCACTGTACCACGGACTGTCAGATACAGAATGAATCCCACACTCACTCACTGTACCACTGACTGTCAGATACAGAATAAATCCCACACTCACTCACTGTGCCACAGACTGTCAGATACAGAGTGAATCCCACACTCACTCACTGTGCCACAGACTGTCAGATACAGAGTGAATCCCACACTCACTCACTGTACCATAGACTGTCAGATACAGAATAAATCCCACACTCACTCACTGTACCACGGACTGTCAGATACAGAATGAATCCCACACTCACTCACTGTACCACTGACTGTCAGATACAGAATAAATCCCACACTCACTCACTGTGCCACAGACTGTCAGATACAGAGTGAATCCCACACTCACTCACTGTACCACTGACTGTCAGATACAGAATGAATCCCACACTCACTCACTGTACCACAGACTGTCAGATACAGAGTGAATCCCACACTCACTCACTGTACCACAGACTGTCAGACACAGAATGAATCCCACACTCACTCACTGTACCACTGACTGTCAGATACAGAGTGAATCCCACACTCACTCACTGTACCACTGACTGTCAGATACAGAATGAATCCCACACTCACTCACTGTACCACAGACTGTCAGATACAGAATGAATCCCACACTCACTCACTGTAGCACAGACTGACAGATACAGAGTGAATCCCACACTCACTCACTGTACCCTTGACTGACAGATACAGAATGAATACCACACTTACACACTGTATCACTGACATATATGGTTTATATAATGTACTAATAGCTCGTCTCTATTCCAACTGATTCTGAATCGCATTTGTTCAATATAATGAGAAAACATTTTGTCTGTTGGGGCCGTCTCTGATCTGTAAATTTCACAAATATAGAATAAAATACACTCACATACCAGAAACTGACAGATACAGAATACATCCCAAACTCACATACCAGAAACTGACAGATACAGAATAAATCCCACACTCACATGCCAGAAACTGACAAATACAGAATAAATCCCACACTCACATACCAGAAACTAACAGGTACAGAGGAAACACACACTCACCCCAGAATGCGAGATACAGAATGAATCCCACATTCACATTGCACAAACTGACATATAAAGGTAAAAATCCACACTCAGATACCAGAAACTGACACCCCACACATCTGCCACACACGGACAGTCACAGAAAAAAAAACACAATCACATCCCAGAAACTGACAGGTACATATTAATTCCTACACTCTCACAGCAGCAACTGACAAGTACAGAATAAAACCCACATTCACACAGCAGAAACTGACAGGTACAGAATACAATCCACACCCGTGTACCTGAACAATAATGTGCAAATAAAACCCATACACTCCTGTCGGAAACTGACAGCGAAACACTCACATACCAGAGACTGACGGAATGAGTAAATAGTTTAGGCACTCTTACTCCAGTGTCAGGCTCACACAATCGTTTTTTCAGTAATTCGGATGATAACTAATATGCTCTCAATGTGGCCCATTTAATTAGTGATAAAAGCAACTTGTGAAATAATCCCATTTTTGTTAATTTAATTTGTGACAAAAAGATGGTCTGAGCATGTGCTAAATACATGCTGCTCCTCCCCTCCCCACAGTGTTTAAACCGACGGGAAGGGCCCATGTGAGCTCCCCTCCCCCAGCTCTGTCAGCGGCTGCCGTTTCCTCTGTGCTGGGCTGGTGATCATTGAACACATCAGGGAGCGGAGATATCCCGGGCCCGAGTAAGGGAGCAAACAGCAGCCTCCTTACAGCAGCTCATCACATTGGGACTGTGTCCACAGATGGGCTTTGAGTCGGGGTAAGTTCAGCGGCAGTCGGGGGCTGTCTGTAAGAGGTGGAGTGGAACAGGAACTAGTTCTGGAACATGAAGTGAGTGGGGGAAGGGAGAGGCCATTCTCGGGCTGTGTGTGTACGGTGTAAGGTAACAGAGACAGTAAATCACCTCGCTCTTTCAAATCATTGCTGCTTTCTTTCTCCAAATCAGTAATGAATGTTCCTGATTCAGTTCCAATCTCAGTGTCTGTTGTTCTTGGACAGTGAACAGTGGAAACACAGCCTGACTGAGGATGTCACAAAGTGCATCTATTGGCAGGCACCAGAAGAGGAGTGTGACAGGAGACATTTCAAAAATGGGTTATTTTGTTTCGGTGCGTTGAATTCTCCAGAACCATGTTGCTGGTGATCGAGAGATACATTGTCGCTCCCTCAGATACATCAGGATCTAGTCACTGTGACATTTTGTTAACTACACAGGCCCTCCGCTTGGTTCCAATAGACTGAGAACAATTGTTGTACAGCCCAGGTAGCTGTGGTTATATTCCAGGAAGCAATTCAGAATTTTACAGATAGTCCCATAGGATTGGGAGATATAAACCTGGACTGTGCCAATCGGGTGTTCCCATTCATGGACCAGTGCTGGGTTTGGGTTGTGTCTGGATGCTGATAACTTACTATAGAATCGTCCTACACACCTGGTGTGGTGAATCTGAGTGCCACTGTACTGCAGTGAGGTCAGACAATGACACTGTTTGTATCAAGGATTCCTCTCTCCAGATACTTTACTTTATTATAAACAAATACATTAATTATAACTTTATTTTTATATTCTCTTCATCATCTGCCCATATCATAATTAATAGTGTTCTCCTATTATTATTCTCAGAGCAAAATACTTCACCAAGCCAGAATAAATTTGATCTTTCCTCAACCCGGAACACAAGGAACAGTGCAGGCAGCTCCTTCTCACACACAGTAAGTACATTATCACTCACAGAGCGCAGAGAGACACAGAACTGACCTCAATCATATTGTCACAGGCAGCAGAAGCTGTCAGTCCCACAGTGATTTGAATTTTCAGAGTTATATTATGAATCCCACAGTCACTTGGAGCAGTACAATAATGTGTTATTTCAAAGTCCAATCATATTGCATTGAAAGGCAGATCCAATTTCACTCCCTTACTCTCACCCACGAACAGATAGATACAGACACAGTATCAATCCACACTGGTGTCTGTAAACTGACTCTCAAACCCAACAGCTAACATACAAGAGCAGAGAAACGGAGGTAATGGACTGAACCAAACCTCCTCCTGAGACAGTCATCGATAATCGCAAACTATCATCCGCCTACAGCAGGTGGAGGAGGAACCAAATCCAACACTCACACAGAGCAAGAATAGCTCAGTACAAGAGACTGTCAATGACATAATCAATCTCACACTCACACACCACCAGTCTAACAGATACATAATCAATCTCACACTCACACACCACCAGTCTAACAGATACATAATCAATCCCACACTCACGCATCACCAGTCTAACAGATACATAATCAATCTCACACTCACACACATCACCAGTCTAACAGATACATAATCAATCCCACACTCACACATCACCAGTCTAACAGATACATAATCAATCCCACACTCACACACATCACCAGTCTAACAGATACATCATCAATCCCACACTCACACATCACCAGTCTAACAGATACATCATCAATCCCACACTCACAAACAGTAACAGAAACTGACAGCTACAGAATTAATTCCACACTCACAAACAGTACCAGAGACTGAGAGACACATAATGATTCATACACTCAGACACATTGACTGACCGATTGAGAAAGAAACACAATCACCTCCAGTACCTGAGATTGACTGACTGACTGATAGTGAAACCACACTCACATACCAGGCCCTTACAGCTACAGACAAATAATCACACTCACATACCAGAGACAGATAGTTAGAGAATGAACTCCACAGTCACTCACCAGAAGCTGACAGGTACAGAAAAAAAACACTTTTGCTTTCCAGAGACTGATAGATACAGAGTAATACCCACACTCACATTCCAGAGACTGATAGATACAGAGTAATACCCACGCTCACATTCCAGAGACCGATAGATACAGAGTAATACCCACACTCACATTCCAGAGACTGATAGATACAGAGAAAAACCCACACTCACATTCTAGTGACTGATAGATAGAGTAATACCCACACTCACATTCCAGAAATTGATAGATACAGAGTAATACCCACACTCACATTCCAGAGACCGATAGATAGTGTAATACCCACACTCACATTCCAGAGACGGATGGAGTAATACCCACACTCACAATCCAGAGACCGATAGATACAGATAATACCCACACTCACATTCCAGAGACTGATAGATACAGAGTAATACCCACACTAACATTCCAGAGACTGATAGATACAGAGTAATACCCACACTCTCATTCCAGAGTCCGATAGATACAGAATAATACCGAAACTCACATTCCAGAGACTGATAGATACAGAGTAATACCCACACTCACATTCCAGAGACTGATAGATACCGAGTAATACCCACACTCACATTCCAGAGACTGAGAGATACAGAGTAATACCCACACTCACATTCCAGAGACTGAGAGATAGAGTAATACCCACACTCACATTCCAGAGACTGATAGATACAGAGTAATACCCACACTCACATTCCAGAGACTGAGAGATACAGAGTAATACCCACACTCACATTCCAGAGACTGAGAGATACAGAGTAATACCCACACTGACATTCCAGAGACTGATAGACAGAGTAATACCCACACTCACATTCCAGAGACTGATAGATACAGAGTAATACCCACATTCACATTCCAGAGACTGAGAGATACAGAGTAATACCCACACTCACATTCCAGAGACTGAGAGATACAGAGTAATACCCACACTGACATTCCAGAGACTGATAGACAGAGTAATACCCACACTCACATTCCAGAGACTGATAGATACAGAGTAATACCCACATTCACATTCCAGAGACTGAGAGATACAGAGTAATACCCACACTCACATTCCAGAGACTGAGAGATACAGAGTAATACCCACACTCACATTCCAGAGACCGATGGAGTAATACCCACACTCACAATCCAGAGACCGATAGATACAGAAGTAATACCCACACTCACATTCCAGAGACTGATAGATACAGAGTAATACCCACACTCACATTCCAGAGACTGATAGATAGACTAATACCTACACTCACATTCCAGAGACTGATAGATACAGAGTAATACACACACTCACATTCCAGAGACCGATAGAGTAATGCCTACACTCACATTCCAGAGACTGATAGATACAGAGTAATACCCACACTCACATGCCAGAAACTGAAAATACAGACTAAAAACTACATTCCCATAACAGAAACTTATAGGTACTGATTAAAACCCTTACTCAAATTTCAGAAGCAGACAGATACAGAATAAAACCCACACTCACTTCCCAGAGATGGACAGATGCAGAATAAAACACATACCAGAGAGTGAAAGATATAGAGTAAAATCACCTGAAAGTGACTGATTGATTCAATGTCAAACCCACAATGCCACAGCTGTACCAGACACTTAAAGGCACAGAATGAAATCAACATTCATATAATAGCAACTGACGGGTACAGAAAACATACACACATTAACATACCAGTGACAGACAGGTAGAATGTGGTAAACTCCACACTCACAAGTGAGGTATAGAATATTACCCCACTCATAACAGAAACAGACAGGTACAGATAAAAAAGTGCCACACTCACACACAAGAGAGTGACGGGTACAGAGTGAAATCCACACTCACACACTTGAATAAAACACACATTCACGTAACAGCAACTGACAGGAGGAAAACCCACACTCACATACTACAGACTGACATTCACAGATTAACACCCACACTCATATACCATAGACCATCAGATTCAGAGTAAAACCCACACTCACATACCATAGACTGACAGATACAGAGTAAAACCCACACTCACATACCATAGACTAACAGATCCAGAATAATACCCACACTCACATACCATAGACTGACACATGCAGAATAAAACCCACACTCACATACCATAGACTGACACATGCAGAATAAAACCCACACTCACATACCATAGACTAACAGATCCAGAATAATACCCACACTCACATACCATAGACTGACACATGCAGAATAAAACCCACACTCACATACCATAGACTAACAGATCCAGAATAAAACCCACACTCACATACCATAGACTAACAGATCCAGAATAAAACCCACACTCACATACCATAAACTGACAGATCCAGAGTAAAACCCACACTCACATACCATAGACTTAGATACAGAGTAAAACCCATACTCACACCAAAGACTAATAGATACAGAGTGAAGATCACATTCACATCCCAGAGAATGACAGCTGTAGAGTAAAATCCACACACACATAAAAGTGAGTGACAGATAAAAAATAAAATGCACATTAACATCCCAGAGAGTGAAAGATACAGACAAAAATCCACATTCATGTTAACGATATTGACACATACAGATAATACCCAAACCCATATACCAGAAACTGACAGATACAGAGAAAAACCCACACTCAAATCCCAGAGATTGACCGATAAAGAATAAAACTCACACATACATCCTCGAGAGTGATAGATACAGACTAAAATATGCACTCCCTTACCAGAAACTGGGAGTTATTGTATTGAGTAAAATCGTTACTCATATAACACAAGCTGCCAGGTACAGAGTAAAATCCACATTCACCTGAGATACTGAAAGATGCCAAATGAAACAACAACAAAAACAACTTATATTTATATACTGGAAACTAACAGGTATAGGACAAAACCCACACTTACATATCAGAAACTGACAGATACAGAATAAAACCCACACTCACGTACCAGAAACTGACAGATACAGAATAAAACCCACACTCAAATACCATAGACTGACAGATACGGAGTAAAACCCACACTCACATACCAGAGACTGACAGATACAGAGTAAAACCCACAATCTCATACCAGACACTGACGATTACAGATTAAATCCCACTTTCACGTCAGAGAAACTGAAAGGCGCAGAATGAAGCCCCACTCAAATACCAGAAACAGACAAAAGCCCACATTACCTGAAACTGACCGAGAGTAAAACCCACACTCGCCTACCAGAGATTGAAATTTACAGATAAAATCCAGACATACACCAGAAACTGAAAAATAGAGAGTGAAAACCCACACTCACACACCAGTAACTGACAGATACAGATTACAACCCAACTCACATATCAAACACTGACAAATAAAGAGTAAAACCGCACTCACAAAGAAAATCAACATTCAAATACCAAAAATTGACAGTGCCAGAGGGAAACCCACAATCGCAGAGTAGAAAGAGACATGAACAGAGTAAAATGCACACTCACATTTCAGAAACCGATAGGTACAGAATACAGCTCGCATTCACATAACAGAAACTGACTGGGATAGAGGAATCGCAAACTAACATACCAGAGAATGACGAGAACAGAGTGAAATCCACACACACACATACCAAAAACTGTTATTTACAGAGTAAAATTCACACTCACATACTATAGACTGAGAGATAGCGTGTAAAACTCACACACAAATATCAGAAACAGACAGACACAGGTAAAACCCACACTCGCATATCAGAAAATGACAGGGACTGTGTAAATCCGACACTCACATGAAAGATACAGAGTGAAACCCACACTCATTTACCAGTAATTGACAGGTACAGTGTGAAAACCTCCCTTCCACACCATAAACTTACAGATATAAAGGAAAAGCCACACTTGCTAACCAGAGACTGACAGAAACAGAATAAATACGACACTCACTGGTGGGTGTAGTCTATTGGCCCCTAACAGTAGCTACACTGTTGGATGGAGTATAAATCAAGAAATAATGGAGGCTTGTAAAAAAGGAGCAGGAATAATCATGGGAAATTTTAATCTTCTTATTGATTGAAAAAATCAAATTGGCCAAGGTAGCCTTGAGGAAGAATTCATAGCGTGTATCCGGGATAGTTTCCTTGAACAGTACTTTTCGGAACCAGCCAGAAAGCAGGCTATCTTAGATCTGGTATTGTGTAATGAGAACATAAGAACATAACAATAGGAGCAGGAGTAGGCCATTTGGCCCCTCGAGCCTGCTCCGCCATTTAATAAGAACATGGCTGATCTGATCATGAACTCACCTTCACTTCCCTGCCCGCTCCTCATAACCCTTTATTCCCTTAACGCTCAAAAGTCTGTCTATCTCCGCCTTAAATATATTTAATGACCCAGCCACCATAGCTCTCTGGGGCAGAGAATTCCACAGATTTACAACCATCTGAGAGAATAAATTTTTCCCCATCTCAGTTTGAAATGGGCGACCCCTAATTCTGAGACTATGTCCCCTAGTTCTAGTTTCCCCTGTGAGTGGAAATATCCTCATTGCATCCACCTTGTCGAGCCCCCTCATTATCTTATATGTTTCAATAAGACCACCTCTCATTCTTCTGAACTCCAATGAGTATTGGCCCAATCTACTCAACCTCTCTTCATAAGTCAACCCCTTCATTTCCGGAATCAACCGAGTGAACCTTCTCTGAACAGCCTCCAATGCAAGTATATCCTTTCTTAAATACAGACACCAAAACTGTATGCAGTACTCCAGGTGTGGCCTCACCAGTACCCTGCACAGATGTAGCAGGACTTCTCAGCTTTTATACTCTGTTCCCCCTTACAATAAACACCAACATTCCATTTGCCTTCCTGATTACTTGCTGTACCTGCATACTAACTTTTTGTGTTTCATGCACAAGTACCCCCAGGTCCCTCTGTACTGCAGCACTTTGCAATTTTTCTCCATTTAAATAATAATTTGCTTTTTATTTTTTCTGCCAAAGTTGACAACCTCACACTTTCCCACATTATACTCCATCTGCCAAATGTTTGCCCACTCACTTAGCCTATCTATATCCCCTGCAGATTTTGTGTGTCCTCACAACTTGCTTTCCCACCCATCTTTGTATCATCAGCAAACTTGGCTACATTACACTCGGTCGCTTCATCCAAATCATTAGTATAGATTGTAAATAATTGAAGCCACAGCACATAAGAACATAAGAATTAGGAACAGGAGTAGGCCATCTAGCCCCTCCAGCCTGCTCCGCCACTCAACAAGATCATGGCTGATCTGGCCGTGGACTCAGCTCCACTTACCCGCCCGCTCCCCATAACCCTTAATTCCCTTATTGGTTAAAACTCTATCTGTGATTTGAATACATTCAATGAGCTAGCCTCAACTGCTTCCTTGGGCAGAGAATTTCACAGATTCACAATCCTCTGGGAGAAGAAATTCCTTCTCAACTTGGTTTTAAATTGGCTCCCCCGTATTTTGAGGCTGTGCCCCCTAGTTCTAGTCTCCCCGACCAGTGGAAACAACCTCTCTGCCTCTATCTTGTCTATCCCTTTCATTATTTTAAATGTTTCTATAAGATCACTCCTCATCCTTCTGAACTCCAATGAGTCAAGTCCCAGTCTACTCAATCTATCATCATAAGGTAACCCCCTCATCTCCGGAATCAGCCTAGTGAATCGTCTCTGTACCCCCTCCAAAGCTGGTATATCCTTTCTTAAGTAAGGTGACCAAAACTGCATGCAGTACTCCAGGTGCGGCCTCACCAATACTCTGTACAGTTGCAGCAGGACCTCCCTGCTTTTGTACTCCATCCCTCTCGCAATGAAGGCCAACATTCCATTCGCCTTCCTGATTAACTGCTGCACGTGCAAACTAATTTTTTGGGATTCATGCACAAGGACCCCCAGGTCCCTCTGCACCGCAGCATGTTGTAATTTCTCCCCATTCAAATAATATTCCCTTTTACTGTTTTTTTTTCCAAGGTGGATGACCTCACATTTTCCAACATTGTATTCCATCTGCCAAACCTTAGCCCATTCACTTAACCTATCTAAATCTCTTTGCAGCCTCTCTGTGTCCGCTACACAACCTGCTTTCCCACTAATCTTTGTGTCATCTGCAAATTTTGTTCCACTACACTTTGTCTCCTCTTCCAGGTCATCTATGAATATTGTAAACAGTTGTGGTCCCAGCACCGATCGCTGTGGCACACCACTAACCACTGATTGCCAACCTGAAAAGGACCCATTTATCCCGACTCTTTTCTTTCTGTTAGTTAGCCAATTCTCTGTCCATGCTAATACATTTCCTCTGAATCCGCGTACCTTTATCTTCTGCAGTAACCTTTTGTGTGGCACCTTATCGAATGCCTTTTAGAAATCCAAATACACCACATCCATCGGTACACCTCTATCCACCATGCTCGTTATATCCTCAAAGAATTCCAGTAAATTAGTTAAACGGTGGGAGCACCGATCCCACTAGTTACTGTTTGCCAACCGGAAAATGACCTATTTATCCCGATTCTCTGTTTTCTGTTAGTTAGCCAATCCTCTAGCCATATTACCCTGAACCCCATGAACTTTTATTTTGTGCAGTCACCTTTTATGTGGCAACTTATCGAATGCCTTTTGGAAATCCAAACACAACACATCCACTGGTTCCCCTTTATCCACTCTGCTCATTACATCCTCAAAGAACTCCAGCAAATTTGTCAAACACGATTTGCCATTCATAAAACCATGCTGACTTTGCTTGACTCAATTATGCTTTTCCAAATGTCCTGCAACAGATGTTAGGCTAACTCATCTTGTAACACTGTTATGAATCACCTTGGGACATTGTACTACATTAAAGGCGCTTTATAAATAAAAGTTATTATTATTAAAATAACATAAAGCTGCGGGTTTGTGCACCGCCACAGAGATTCATCACGATGTAGAGCGCATGCGTGGCCATCTTTGCAAAAGAACAATGTGTGGGCGGGGCTACAGGGTCCCAGTGAACCCAGCCAGAGTCAGCACCTTCAGGGGAGGAGAGGGAGGGGAACCAGTGAGTGTAGAACTGAACCCAGCCAGAGTCAGCACTTTCAGGGGAGGAGAGGGAGGGGAACCAGTGAGTGTAGAACTGAACCCAGACAGAGTTGGTGGTGAAAACTGGGAGCAGAGGGCATGTTGTCTTCAGATGTGTGATGTGTTTGAATTTCAGCACAGGGAGGATGGAGAGTGTATGGGAGGAACAAGAGAGGAATGAATGTTCGATGGAATCTAGAATTATCTGTTCTGAATTTCTGTTCGGTACTTGCAGTAATTATTTTTGTAAACTCCTTTTACAGGTATTAGAACGGCAGGATTTGCAGATGGGAAACTGAAACCAAACATCACGTCAAGATCTGACGGAATCATTCGATTACTCAGGACCTGAATATCATCGGACTTTGAATCTGGAAGGAGAAATGTTTGTCTGTTCTTTCAGTAGGAACAGATTTCAAACATCATTGTGACTGGTAAAGCACTGAGACACACACACACCTGAGTGAGAGTGTTCCAGTGCACTGCCTTGGAAAGAGCTTTAACCAGTTATACAACCTGAAAAAACATTGCACCATTCACAGCGGGGAGAAACCGTACACGTGTTCTGTGTGTGGACGAGGCTTCAACTGATCGTCCAATCTGGATAGACACAAGGACACCCCCACCACGGAGAAACCGTGGAAATGTGGGGACTGTGGGAAGAGATTCAATTATCCATCAAGGCTGGAAATTCATCGACGCAGTCACACTGGGGAGAGATCGTTCACCTGCTGCATATGTGGGAAGGGATTCACTCATTCATCCCAACTGCTGACACACCAGCGAGTTCACACTGGGGAGAGACCATTCACCTGCTCTGTGTGTGGGAAGGGATTCACTCAGTCATCCAACCTGCTGACACACCAGCGAGTTCACACTGGGGAGAGACCATTCAACTGCTCTGTGTGTGGGAAGGGATTCACTCAGTCATCCAGCCTGCTGATACACCAGCGAGTTCACACTGGGGAGAGGCCGTTCACCTGCTCTGTGTGTGGGGAGGGATTCACTACCTCATCCAACCTGCTGACACACCAGCGAGTTCACACTGTGGTGAGGCCGTTCACCTGCTTTGAGTGTGGGAAGGGATTTACTACCTCATCCTATCTGCTGGCACACCAGCGAGTTCACACTGGGGAGAGGCCGTTCACCTGCTCTGAGTGTGGGAAGGGATTCACTCATTCATCCAACCTGCTGACACACCAGCGAGTTCACACTGGGGAGAGGCCATTCACCTGCTCTGTGTGTGGGAAGGGATTCAGTATCTCATCCAACCTGCTGGTACACCAGCGAGTCCACACTGGGGAGAGGCCGTTCACCTGCTCAAAGTGTGGGGAGAGATTCACTTGTTCATCCAACCTGGTGAAACACCAACAAGTTCACACCAGCGAGAGGCCATTCACCTGCTCTGAGTGTGGGAAGGGATTCACTCACTCTTCCAGCCTGATGACACACCAGCGAGTTCACACCAGCGAGAGGCCGTTCACCTGCTCTGATTGTGGGAAGGGATTCACTCACTCTTCCAACCTGCTGACACACCAGCGAGTTCACACTGGGGAGAAACCGTTCACCTGCTTGGAGTGTGGAAAGGGATTCACTCAGTTATCCAACCTGCTGAAACACCAGCGAGTTCACACTGGGGAGAGGCCGTTCACCTGCTTAGTGTGTGGGGAGGGATTCACTCAGTCATCCAACCTACTGAGACACCAGCGAGTTCACAAGTGACTGCAGGGTTTGGATTCTGCTGTTGTTGCTGCTGTTATTCACATCCTACTGAATCATATTCATTCTGTTAGTTGCCGTTTATTTCTGTTGATGTTAATAACCCTTCAACTAGCCTGGAGTTTAATATTTTGATATTTCAAATAACAGTGTGTTGATATTTGATGTCTCCAAGATAAGAGGAGACTAATTGATGTCCTGTTACTCACTGCTCCATTTTTGATCGGGGACAAGGAGCGTCGTGATCGGGGCCCAGGAGAGGCGAGGGCCCAGGGGCAGCACGGGCCAGCCCACACTGCGATCTGTGGATAGTAGAAGCCTGTGTGCGCACTAGGTCCGTGCAGCAGAGCTTGGTCTCCAGTCGTCTTGGTTAACCCTTGCCACTGGATCAAGACCTAGCTCTGTCAAGCCCGTGTAGTGGCTGGTGTACAACGGCCACCCCATGTTAAAAGAATCCACGCACAGGCATCTTCCACCCTCCAGTATGTAGTTCGGGACCGAGAATGTCAGATTCCTCATTGAAACACTTGTGAACTCATGTATTTTTGGTGTGGAAGTGGGTCATCCTCGATACGAGGGACGGCCTAATACTATACTACCATTTTTGAGCCTTTTCTCCTTTCTGACTCTAGATTAGTTCAGTTCTCAGACCTTCAGTTACTCTCAGGGACAATTCCCAGCTCCCCATACCTTCCAGAGTGCCTCTCCTAGCCTTGGGATCCAGGGAAGGTATCGGTAACACGCCCGGGATCACTAAACACAAAACCCAGTCTGCCAATCACTTTCAGTTACTGGACTTAGTATGTGCCCCACAGCATCTCTCTCACCTTCGATGTGTGAATGGAGCATCATGCCTGCAAATCTGGGTTCAATTTAAATTTGAATCCACTCCAAGTGTATTTAAAAAAAAATACATACAAGTAAACTGATCACATCAAATAATTGGCAAAGGTTTAGAGTCAACAAGATGAACAAGTAAACACAGCACGGCCCAATAACCCAGTTCTATATTCACAGGAGAAAGTCTGTTATCTAACTCCTCGAGTGATAGAGAAAGATCCCAACTTTAAGAACATCTAGAATCTGTTGTAAATATATTTCAAATCCTCACTGGTACAACCTTTCTATTTTCAATTGAAATGAATGGAAGATGAGGAGGGGTTAGAGAGTAGGGGTGAAAGAGGAGTTGGGAATGGTTAGAGAGTTGGGGTAAGAGAGGGTTTGGAGAGTAGGGGGAAAAGAGGAGTTGGGGTAAGAGAGGGTTTGGAGAGTATGTGTGAAAGAGAACATGGCCTTAAGCTCTGTAATTCCCTCCCTAAGATTCTTCGCCTCTCCCCCTTTCTCTCCTCTTTTAAGATTCTCTTAAAACCTGCCTCTTTGGTGAAGCTTTTGGTCATCTTTCCTCCTATCTCATTCTGTGACTCGGTGTCAAACATGTTTTTTTATATGTGCCTTGGGACACTTTACTATGTTAAATGTGCTATATAAATGTAAGTTGCTGTTGACACCAAATTCAGGGACCACTTACACTGAGACGCCAAATACAGGGACCACTTACACTGAGACACTAAATCCAAGGACCACTTACAATGAGACATCAAATCCAGGACTACTTACACTGAGACACCAAATTCAGGGACCACTTACACTGAGACACCAAATTCAGGGACCACTTACACTGAGACACCAAATTCAGGGACCACTTACACTGAGATGCCAAATACAGGGACCACTTACACTGAGACACTAAATCCAAGGACCACTTACAATGAGACATCAAATCCAGGACTACTTACACTGAGACACCAAATTCAGGGACCACTTACACTGAGACACCAAATTCAGGGACCACTTACACTGAGACACCAAATTCAGGGACCACTTACACTGAGACATCAAATCCAGGGACCACTTACACTGAGACACCAGATCCAGGGACCACTTACACTGAGACATCAAATCCAGGGACCACTTACACTGAGACACTAAATCCAGGGATCAGTTACACTTGATACCAAATTCAGGGATGGCCTACAGTAAGACAACAAAGTCAGAGATCACTTACAATGTAACACCAAATCCACAGACCACTTACACTGAGACACCAAATCCACGGACAACATGCACTGTGACACCAAATCCAGGAACCATTTACCCTGAGATATCAAATCCAGGGTCCACATGCAGTGTGACTCCAAATCCAAGGACCATTTACACTGGGATGTCACGGAACAGCTGCAGGACATTCTGGGGGGGGGGGGGGGCGTGAACAGCCAGAAGGTGTGGTCCATATCGGTACCGACGATATGGGTATAAAAAAGGGATTAGGTCCTGCAGGCAGAGTTTAGGGAGCTAGGAGAGAGATTAAAATACAGGACCTCAAAGGTAATAATCTCTGAATTAATCCTGGTGCCATGTGCTAGTGAGTACAGAAATAGGAGAATAGAGCAGATGAATGTGTGGCTGGAGAGATAGTGTAGGAGGGAGGGCTTTAGATTCCTGAGGCATTGGGACTGTTTCTGAGGAGGTTGGAGCTGTACAAGCTGGATGGGTTGCACCTCAACAGAGCCGGGACCAATAACCTCATGTGGGGGAGGGGGGGGTGGAGGCATTGCTAGTGCTGTTGGAGAGGGTTCAAAACTAGCTTGGCAGGAGGTTGGGAACCTAAGAGTAGCTTCAGAAGGGAGGAAAGTAAAGCTGGAATGGAAGGCAGAAAATTAGAATGTGAATTTGGAAGGCAGAAGAAACAAAGGATGGAAAATAGACAACAAGGCAGTTTGGCAAAGCTAAATGGTATATACTTCAATGCAAGGAATATAGCGAATAAGGCAGATGAGCTGAGAGAACAGATAGCATGTAGGAGTATTATATTGTAGCTATTACAGAGACATGGCTGGAATGGCAGCTCAACATTCTTGGTTACAGGATTTTCAGACGGGAGAGAGAGGGGGATAAAAAAGGAGGAAGGGTCGCAGTATTGAGTAAAGAAATAATTACAGCCATGAAGAGGGATGATATGTTGGAGGGGTCATCAAATGAGACCGTATGGGTTGAATAGAACAAAAATGGGGTGATCACACTGCTGAATGTACTATAGACCCCCAAACAGTTAGAGGGAGATAGAAGAGCAAATATGTAAGCACATTTCTGAAAAGTGCAAAAACAATAGGGCAGTAATAGTAGAGGATTTTAACTAACCCAATATTAGGATAAAACAGTGTAAAATGCATAAAGGGTTCAGAATTCTTAAAAAGCATTCAGTACATAGCAAGCCCAACAAGAGAGGGGGTGGTTCAGGACATAGTTTTAGGGAATGAAGCTGGACAGTGGAAGAGGCAACAGTGGGAGAGCATCTTGGTGGTAGTGATCATAATTCAGTTAGATTTAGCATAGTTATGGAAAAGGAAAAAGATAGACCAGGAGTGAATTTTCTCAATTGGGGAAAGGCCAATCTTTCTAAGCTGAGATGTGATTTAGCAAAAGCAGACAGGAAACAGCTACTTGAAGGTAAATCAGTGTCAGAGCAGTGGGAGGCTTTCAATGAGGAGATAGTGAGGGATCAGTCCAAGTATGTTCCCACAAAAGAAAAAGGGTAGGATAAGGAAAGAAAGGGAAGCTGCTGTCAGATACTGAGAGCTCAATACTGCAGAAAGCGTAGAGGAGTATAGAAAGTGCAGGGGTTAAATTAAAAGGGAAATAAGGAAAGCAAAGAGAAGGCATGAAAAAAATCGATGCAAGACCACGAGGTTTTATAAATACAAATAGAGCAAGAGAATATATAAGAAAAGAGTACGGCCTGTTAGAGACCAAAAAGGTAACCTGTGTGTGGAAGCGGAAGATGTGTGTATGGATTCCAAATTAATACTTTTCATCTGTTTTCAAAAAAGAGAGGGTTGATGCAGATATTGTAGTTAAAGAGAACTGTGAAATATTAGAAGAGATAAACATCATGAGAGAGGAAATATTAACGGGTTTAGCAGGTTTGAAAGTGGATAACTCCCCAGGCCTGGATGAAATCTATCCCAGGCTGTTGAGAGAAGCAAGGGAGGAAATAGCAGAGGTTCTCACCATCAGTTTCCAATCCTCTCTGGTTATAGGCGTTGTGCTGGTGAACAGCTAATGTTCTACCATTGTTTAAAAAAGGAGAAAGGGATAGACCAAGTAATTGCCAGTCGGTCAGCCTAACCTAGGCGTGGGTAAATTAATGGAAAAAATTTTGAGGGACAGTATTAATCATCATTTAGAAAGACATGGATTAATTAAGGACAACATAGATTTGTTAAGGGAAGGTCGTGTCTGTAATATATATAGCTCCACCCAGTGGACTACTGTGGCATTGCAGCCATTGCTGTTTCCATCAATAAAGCTGGAGTCACCCGACGACTTCCTGAAGTTATCAGCCATCTTAAAGCCTGTTTGTGAGGTCATACCAAAAACATAACATTGGCGATGGAGAATGGAATAATCAGATAACCTCACTGAAATTTTTGTTGGTGGATGATTCAGCCATCTGACAGAGCTACTTTGACAGTTTCTCTGTTTTGACTAACAGCTAAAACTCCAAGGTAAATTACAAGCACACTTGGCTGAACTTCCAGAGTCCAGATGGCTGTGCCTATGGGAATAATAGGGAGCTTTGGGGGGTTTCAATGCGACCGTGAAAGTTTCGGAGAATATGTGAAGCGGCTAGAAATGTTTTTCATTGCAAACAGTATCATCGAAGTCCCCAATGATGAAAACCATAACCGGGTGATGTTGGAAAAAAAACAGTCTATTTTCTTAACTGAAGCAATGCCCGAGGTGTATGAAACCCTGAAAAATGTGCTTGTGCCTGTCGAGCCAGAGGACACATCACTTAAGCAGATTCATACAAGTTAGAACAGCACAGCCCCTGGAAATTGCTAAAAGTTACCGTTTCGGAATACGAGTTCAATTAACCGACAAAAGTATCATTGTAGCATTAAAAAAGCTATCTATTCACTGTAACTTCGTAAACTTTCAGGACCGAGCATTGTGTGACTGCTTTGCGGGATGAAAAATGATACGATGAGAAGAAAATTATTGACAACTCCTAACTTGATTTTGGTTTAGCTTGTCAGACAGCTATGTCAATGGACATGGCCAACTAATATTCCTGAGAATTTCATACCATTTCCAGTGGTCAGACAACCAAGGTAAATCGCCTGCAGGTTAAAAGTAAAGGCAGTTGGGCCCCAAGGTCTCAGCAACTGGTCATGGTAAAAGAGCATTGAAGTCATGCAATCGGTGCCTGCAACAACACATTGCTCAAAGTTGTTCATAAATGAAGGCAGAGTGTTTCTTCTGCAGGAAAACTGGGCATCCTGCAAAGGCATGCCGACTGAAGAGTAAACCAACTTTCAAAGCTATAAGTAGAAATCCCCAGAGACTACATAGCATGGAAGAAAAACAACAGGACGAGGAGGTTTTCGAGCTATGCATCATCAGGAGCACGAGGGTATCTATCAGTGATTCGAAAAGTATCGTCATCCACGTAGATGTTGCAGGAACCAAGATACCCATGGAAATCGACACTGGTGCATCCATGAGTGCAGTACTGGAATTGCTATGCCTTGACCAAATTGTGTGATTTTCCCATTGGAGAAATCCAAGATAGAGCTGTGAGGCTACTCGGGAGAGAATATTCCTGTGGTAGGTCATATCACCATACTGGTGAAATACAAGGATCAATTTCAGAACTTGCCTCTCTTAGTAATGACAGGAGACAATCCTGCCTTACTAGGAAGAAATTGGTTGGGGTCACTGAAGCTGGATTGGAGTGAGTTTTTTCTTGTTGAAACGATATTAGCATCAAAGGATGAATTCATCAAGAAGTATCCGAAGGTGTTCTGCAAAACAGGAAGTCCAATCCAAGGCTTCACGGCGAGTGTCAGGGTACTGAAGAACGCTAGACCGGTTTACTGTAAGCCACGTCCCATACCATATGCACTCAAGGAGAACGTTGAGCAAGAGCTCAAAAGACTAGAGACTGAGAACATTATCTATGTAATTGTGCTACACCCATTGTTGTTGTACCTAAGTCTGATGGTAAGGTAAGGTTGTGTGGTGATTATACAGTAACCGTAAACCAGATTCTAGAGGGTAATCTCCCCAGTACATTGCCGAATGTAGGAGATTTGTTCACAACACTGACAGGTGGTCAGTTATACGTCTTGGATAAAAAGAGTCAGACTAGATACTGCAAGCTCAAAGTAAGGGGTGACCGTAGTCCTTTATTACAGATCTCAGAGTGCCTCTGCAGCCTGTGAGGCCTCCTTATATACAGGTGCTCCCAAGGGATTGTGGGATCCCTTGGGACTCCAGGGGATAAGCCCTCTGGTGATTAGTCATGGTAGTTACAGGTTTACATACATAACAACACTCCCCCCCCCCCAAGTCAATGGTGTAACTATTTACAATGTGAGTTGATCTGGGGCCTTCCTTTCACTGGTTGATCATCTCGGTGCAAATGCTGGTTTTGGTGAGTCATTTGTTGGGCCCTCGCTGGGCTGCTGTACAGCTAGCCTTGCTGAGCTGCTGGGGTTGGTGAGTCCTGCTGGGCTGCTGCAGGTGATGGGTTCTGCTTCGTGGTCAACCACTGGGTCGGTTGCCACTTGTGTGTGTGCGTTGGAGGGTCGAAAAGGGTGGAGTCTATTGTGGGTTGTTCTGGATAGTCCATAAATCCGAGTTTGGTTTGGTCCAAGTGTTTCCTGCAGGTGAATCCATTTGAGAGTCTGACCACGAACACCTTACTCTACTCTTTGGCCAAAACAGTGCCAGGGAACCATTTGGGACCTTGTCCATAGTTCAATACAGATACAGGATCATTTATCTCAATTTCGCGTGACACATTTGTGCGATCATGATATGTATTATGCTGAAGCTGCATGCTCCCTATCTCTTCATGTAGATCAGGCTAGACTATTGAGAGCCTTGTCTTAAGTGCCCTTTTCATGAGCAGTTCAGCGGGAGGGACTCCAGTGAGTGAGTGGGGTCTTGTGCGGTAATTAAGCAGGACTCGGGATAAGCGAGTCTGCAGTGAGCCTTCCATTACCCTTTTCAAGCTCTGCTTGATTGTTTGAACTGCTTGTCTGCTTGACTGTTAGACGCTGATTTAAACAGGGCAGATGTGACATCTTTGATCCCATTGCGGGTCATGAACACCTTGAAATCGGCACCGGTAAAGCACGGTCCATTGTCACTTACAAGGACATCAGGCAGGCCATGCATGGCAAACATGGCCCGTAGGCTTTCAATGGTGGCAGCGGATGTGCTTGCCGGCATTATCACACAGTTAATCCATTTGGAGTATGCATCTACAAGCACTAAGAACATTTTTCCCAAGAATAGGCCTGCATAGTCGACATGGACCCTGGACCATGGTTTGGAGGGCCAGGACCATAAACTTAGGTGCGTTGCTTAACTGTGAACATGTATTACATTTGTGCACGCAGGACTCTAAGTCTGCATCGATACTGGGCCACCTCATGTGGGATCTGGCTATCGCTTTCAGTATTACGATGCCTGGTATGCTGTGGTGATCACTAATGAAAGTGTCCCTGCCCTTTTTTGGCACCATGACCCGCTTACCCCATAGGGGGCAGTCTGCCTGTATAGACATTTCATCTTTGCGCCGCTGGTACGGTTTTATTTCTTGCTGCATCTCTAATGGGACACTAGACCAATTCCCGTGGTGCACACAGTTTTTTTTACTAAGGACAGTAAGGGGTCCTGGCTCGTCCAGGTTCTAATTTGTCGGGCGGTAACAGGTGATTGCTCACTCTCGAATGCTTCCATTACCATGACTAAATCTGCGGACTGTCCATTTCCACCCCTGTAGTGGACAATGGCAGCCTACTGAGAGCATCGGCACAGTTTTCTGTGCCTGGCCTGTGGTGGATGGCATAGTTGTATGCGGACAACATGAGCGCCCATCTTTGGATGCAGGCCGATGCATTCGTATTTATCCCCTTGCTTTCAGAAAAGAGGGATATGGTCGGTTTCCAATTCAAATTTGAGCCCAAACAGCTTTTGATGCATTTGCTTTACCCCGTAAACACACGCTAGCGCTTCTTTTTCTATCATACTGTAGGCCCTCTCAGCCTTAGACAGACTTCTGGATGCATAAGCAACCAGTTGCAATTTCCCAAATTCATTAGCTTGCTGCAATACACACCCGACCCCGTACGACGATGCATCACATGCTAGTACCGAACGCTTACATGGATCGTACAACACAAGCAAATTTTTTGAACATCACAACTTCCTAGCTTTCTCAAAGGCGTTTTCTTGGCTTTTACCCCATACCCATTCATCTCCTTTACGCAGTATAGAGTGCAGGGTTCTAACAATGTATTAAGACCCGGTAAGAAGTTACCAAAATAGTTCAGGAGTCCTAGAAACGACCGGAGCTCCATCACGTTCTGTGGTCTCGGTGCATTCTTGATTGCCTCTGTCTTCGAATCGGTGGGCCTGATGCCATCCACCGTGATTCTTCTCCTCAGGAACTCCACTTCAGATCCCAGGAAAATGCACTTTGAGCGTTTTAGCCTGAGCCCCACATGATTAAGCCGACTAAAAACCTCCTCCAGGTTCTGCAGGTGCTCGACGGTGTCCCGACCTGAAACCAAGATTCATCCTCGAAGACCACAGTGCGCGGGACCAACTTCAGCAAGCTTTCCATAATCCTCTGCAATATCGCCACGGGCGGTCAAATCCCAAATGGGCATCAGTTATAAATGAAGAGACCTTTGTGCGTGTTGATGCATGTGAGGCTTTTCGATGATTCCTCCAGCTCCTGCATCATGTAGGCCGAAGTCAAGTCCAGCTTTGTGAAGGTTTTCCCTCCCACCAGCGTCACAAATAGGTCGTCTGCCTTTGGTAGCGGGCATTGATCCTGCAGTGAGAAACGATTGATAGTTACTTTGTAATCACCACAAATTCTGATGGTGCCATCTCCCTTGAGGACTGGAACAATCGGACTGGCCCAGGCATTGAATTCGATTGGTGAAATGATGCCCTTTCGTTGCAGCCTGTCCAGTTCGATCTCCACTCTCTCTTATCATGTAAGGTACCACTCTGGCCTTGTGATGGATGGGTCGCGCCTCCGGAATCAAATGGATCTGTACTTTTGCTCCTTGGAACTTCCCAATGCCTGGTTCGAACAGCGAGGGGAACTTGTTTCGGACCTGGGCACATGAGGCATCGTCAACAGACGAAAGCGCTTGGACATCGTCCCAGTTCCAGCATATCTTTCCCAGCCTGCTCCTGCCGAACAGCGTGGGGCCATCGCCCGGTATCACCCAGATTGGTAACTCGTGCACTGCTCCATCGTAGGAGACCTTTACGGTAGCACTGCCGATTATGGGAATCCGTTCCTTTGTGTACTTTCTCAGTTTAGTATGAATGGGAGTCAGGACTGGCCTGGAGGCCTTGCTGCACCACAATTTATCGAAAGTCATTTTGCTCATTATGGACTGGCTTGCACCCATGTCCAGCTCCATGGACACCGGGAGTCCATTTAATTAAACCTTCAGCATTATCGGGGGATACTTTGTAATAAATGTGTGCACCCCATATACCTCTGCCTCCTCAGTCTGAGGCTCTGGTTCATCGTGATCCACCGTGGATCTGTCCTCCTCTGCAACATGGTGGTTTGCAGGATTAGCAGGGTTTGCAGCTCTGCTGCACATACGTTGGAGTTGTCCCATTGTTCCACAGCCTTTGCAAATATATCCTTTGAAGCGGCATGAATGGAAACAATGATCACCCCCGCAGCACCAATAAGGTGTTAATGGCCTTTTATTCACCTTGATGGTGGATTCTGACTCATCTGTGGACGTGCAGCTGCAGGCGTGTAATTCTTGCCCTGAATATTTCGATTCAAAAACAAGGTTATTTTGTTCACAGTACTTGTAGCAGCACTCGTGTGCTGAGAAATTTGTTTGGTATTGTCACTGGTGGCAATAATCGCCTGGACTATCGCTATAGCTTTACTCAAGGTTGGGGTCTCTACAGTCAAAAGTTTGCGAAGTATTATTTCATGGCCAATGCCAAGTACAAAGAATTCCCTGAGCATGTGCTCCAAGTGTCCTTAGCTCGGCGACGTAGCTCACCACTTTCTGGCCTTCAGACCTCTTGTACGTGTAGAACCGATACCTCGCCATCAGAATGCTTTCCTTTGGGTTAAGATGTTCCCAGTGTGCACAATTCATCATACAACTTATCTGTGGGTTTCGCTGAAGTGAGCAGATTTTTCATGGGGCCATACGTTGGTGCTCCACAAACGGTGAGGAGGATCGCCCTTTGTTTAGCAGCGTTCGCTTCTCCTTCCATCTCGTTGGCCATGAAGTATTGGTCGAGTCACTCCATGAAGGTTTCCTAATCATCTCCCTCCGAAGATTTCTCCAGGATGCCCACAGTTTTCTGCATTATTGCGGTGGGGTTCGTCATTTGTATCTCATTGCCAGTTGTTATGACTTGAGTAAAGAGTCAGACTAGATACTGCAAGCTCAAAGTAAGGTGTGACCACAGTCCTTTATTACAGATCTCAGAGTGCCTCTGCAGCCTGTGAGGCCTCCTTATATATAGGTGCTCCCAAAGGATTGTGGGATCCCTTGGGACTTCAGGGGATAAGCCCCCTTGTGGTTAGACATGGTATTTACAGGTTTACATACATAACAATGCTTGACTATAAATATATATGTAGGCCTATATCAATTAAATAGGCTACCATTTGGAATGTCTTCCGCTCCACCATATTCTGAGGGATGGTGAACCAGATTTTGCAAGGTATTGAAGGGGTAGTATATTATTTAGATGACATACTAATTTCAGCACCAAACAGGCAAATTAATAATAACATATTGAATGAAGTCCTCAAACGGTTAGAGAAGCACAGAGTATGAGTGACTGCTCGCAAGTGTAAGTTATTTCAAAACTCAGTGAAATACTTAGGGTACAGAGTAGACAAAGGTGGTTTACATCCAACCAAGTGAAAGCTGGATGCAATCAGAAATACACCCACTCCCAAGAATGTCACTGAACTTCAATCATTTTTGGGTCTTTTGAGTTATTATGGGAAGTTCCTACCAAATTTGACTACAGTGTTACATCCATTGAATGAACTATTGAAAAAATAGGTCCATTGGAAGTGGTCAGAAGAATGCAACACAGCATTCAAGGAGTGTAAAAGCAAATTGGCATAGAGCACCATGTTAATTCATTATGACGTATGTAAGGAGATCAAGATGGCATGTGATGCCTCTCTGTATGGAGTTGGGGCAGTGATCCCTCATGTATTACATAGTGTGGAGGATAGACCAATTGCTTTTGCTTCACACACTCTTAGTGCCAGTGAGCGTAATTATGCGTAAATCGAAAGGGAAGCTTTGGCATTAATTTTGGGGGTCAAGAACATAAGAACATAAGAAATAGGAGCAGGAGTACACCTTGCAGACCCTCGAGCCTGCTCTGCCATTTTATACGGTCTTAGTTGATCAGATCATGGACTCAGGTCCAATTCCCTGCCCTCTCCCCATAATCCCTTATTCCCTTATCAGTTAAGAAACTGTCTATCTCTGTCTTAAATTTATTCAATGTCCCAACTTCCACAGCTCTCTGAGGCAACGAATTCCACAGATTTACAACCCTCTGAGAAAAGAAATTTCTCCTCTCATTTCAGTTTTAAATTGTTGGCCCCTTATTCTGAGATTATGCCCCTAGTTCTAGTCTCCCCCATCAGTGGAAATATTCTCTCTGCATCCACCTTGTCAAGCCCCCTCATAATCTTAAACGTTTCGATAAGATCACCTCTCAATCTTCTGAACTCCAATGAGTAGAGGCCCAACCTATTCAACCTTTCCTCATAGGTCAACGCTCTCAACCCCGGAATCAACCTAGTGAACTTTCTCTGAACTGCCTCCAAAGCAAGTATATCCTTTCATAAATATGGAAACCAAAACTGCACGCAGTATTCCAGGTATAGCCTCACAATACCCTGTATAGCTGTAGCAAGACTTCCCTGATTTTATACTCCATCCCCTTTGCAATAAAGGCCAAGATTCCATTGGCCTTCCTGATCACTTGCTGTACCTGCATACTGACCTTTTGTGTTTCATGCACAAGTACCTCAAGTATACAAATACTTGTATGGTCCTAAGTTTACCATTGTTACGGACCATAAGCCCTGACACCAATCCTCCATCCAAAGTCCCCAGTTCCAACATTAGCTGCAGACCAAATGCAGAGATGGGCTTTCAGTTAGTCAGCATATACATATGGTATTGAATACAGACGATCAGCTGATCACAGTAATGCTGCTGCTATGTCTAGATTCCCTTCCCCATCACAAGTTACACCCAATAGTGAAGAAGTGTTCTGTTTTTCATACATTGATGAACTGCCAGTCACGGCTGAAGAGATTGGTAGAGCAACCAAACGTGACCCAGTTATGTCAAAAGTGTATGATTACATCGCAAATGGCTGGCCAAACCATGTGACAGACACAGAGAAGTAGTGGCGGGGATTGTGGATGGATTGGTTGTAATTTACCAAAATTCCCTGGATTCTGGGGAGGTCCCAGCAGATTGGAAAACTGCAAAAGTAACGCCCCTGTTTAAAAAAGGAGGCAGAAAAAAGCAGGAAACTATAAACCAGTTAGACTAACATCTGTGGTTGGGAAAATGTTGGAGTCCATTATTAAAGAAGACATTTGGAGAAGCAAAATTCGGTAAGGCAGAGTCAGCATGGATTTATGAAGGGGAAGTCATGTTTGACAAATTTGCTGGAGTTCTTTGAGGATGTAACGAACTGGGTGGATAAAGGTGAACCAGTGGATGTGTTATATTTGGACTTTCAGAAGGCATTTGACAAGGTGCCACATAAAAGGTTACTGCACGGGGTTGGGGGTAATATATTAGCATGGATAGAGGATTGGCTAACTAACAGAGAACAAAGAGTCTGGATAAATGGTTCATTCTCTGGTTGGCAATCAGTAACTAGTGGGATGCTGCAGCAATCAGTGCTGGGACGCCAACTGTTTACAATCTATATTTATGACTTGGAAGAAGGGACTGAGTGTAACATAGCCAAGTTGGCTGACAATACAAAGATGGGAGGAAAAGCAACGTGTAAGGAGGACCAAAACATCTGCAAAAGGACATAGACAGGCTAAGTGAGTGGGCAAAAATTTGTCAGATGGAGTGGCAGAAAAAATCAAAGAGGAAGTTATTATTTAAATGGAGAAAGATTGCAAAGTGCCACACTACAGCGGGACCTGGGGGTACTTGTGCATGAAACACAATAAGGATAGTATGCAGGTATAGCAAGTGATCAGGAAGGCCAATGATATCTTGGCCTTTATGGCAAAGGGGATGGAGTATAAAAGCAGGGAAGTCTTGCTACAGCTATGCAAGATTTTGGTGAGACCACACCTGGAATACTGCGTGCAGTTTTGGATTCCATATTTACGAAAGGATATACTTGCTTTAGAGGCAGTTCAGAGAAGGTTCACGAGGTTGATTCCGGGGATGAAGGGATTGATGTATGATGAAAGGCTGAGTAGGTTGGCCTGTACTCATTGGAGTTCAGAAGAATGAGAGGTGATCTTATCGAAACATATGAGATTATGAGGGGGCTTAACAAGGTGGATGCAGAGAGGATGTTTCCACTGATGGGGGAGACTAGAACTAGAGGGCATGATCTTAGAATAAGGAGCCACCTATTTAAAACAGAGATGAGGTGAAATTTCTTCTCTCAGAGGGTTGTAAATCTGTAGAATTTGCTGCCTCATAAAGCTGTGGAAGCTGGGACATTGAATAAATTTAAGACAGAAATAGATAGTTTCTTAAACGATAAGTGGAGAAGGGGTTATGGGGAGTGGGCAGCGTGCTGAGTCTATGATCAGATCAGCCATGATCTTATTGAATGGCCGAACAGGCTTGAGGAGCCATATGGCCTACTCCTGTTCCTATTTCTTATGTTCTTATATTCAACCATTCTTCATTTTTAGGAATGAATTATCAGTCGATAAAGATTGTATCATGGGGGTACCAGAGTGGTTATACCAAATAAATTCAGGTCTAAATTATTAGGAGATCTTCATGACCAACACCTGGGAATGTGCTTGACCAAGAGTTTTGCACGCAGTTACTTATGGTGGCCAGGTCTAAATAAAGATATAGAATACATCGTCAGTCGGTGTATGACATGTCAATCGATAAGCACGAAACCACCATCAGTACCATTACAACCATGGAAATGGCCTCCCAGGGTGGGGCAAAGTTTACATATCGTTTTTGCTGTGCTAGAAAGACAACAATTGTGGTTCATAGCCATTCAAAGTGTGTCGAGGTGTTTCCAATGCGGAAGATAACAACAAGTAAAACATTAGACATTTTGCGAAGATTATTTTCTTCATTTGCCCTCCCAGAAGAAATTGTTTCTGATAATGGACCACAATTTTGTTCAGAAGAATTTTGAAAGTTCACGAACAAAAATGGTGTGAAACATACCAAGGTTCCACCATACCAGCCTGCTTCAAATGGTGCAGCAGAATGCACAGTACAAATTGTAAAATGTGCCCTCATCAACAGATGTTGGATCCAAATTCAAAGAAACGACATTGGACCACAAATTAGCTCATTTTCTAATTACGTATAGTAATTCTCCTCATACAACTACTGGTAGAACACCAGCAGAGTTGTTTCTCAAACGACAGCCACGAACCAGATTCTCATTGTTAAAACCAAACTTGGCACTGTCCGTAGAAGATAAATAATTAAGATAGAAGGAGAATCATGATAGAGGTAGAGTAAAATAAAGAAGTGTGAATTGAAATCAGAAGGTGAGAGTGAAGAACCATCACCATAAATGGTTAAAGTGACAACAGGAAGAGTGGTGAAGATATGTGGTCCTCGCACATATTTGTTCAAGATGTTTGATCATGGACAGGTTAGGTTTCTTCACATTGATCATATTTTACCGACAGACATGGAAGGAGTTGAAGGTTCACATGATTCGATTATTTCCGACTCATTAGATAGTTTTGATACAAGTAACGTACCAGTAGTATATCTTACATCAAATGTACTGGAAATAAGTCCAAGAGGTAGTCAGAATTTAAGTCTGAGTCCGAGTCAGGCAGACAAACAGTCTGAAGTTGCAGAGAGTTCAACTGTAAA